>NC_140583.1:358831608-360196608 GCF_964204655.1 Triturus cristatus
TAGTATATTTTAGCCTCTTCACCTAGCCTTAAACTGATCTGGAAATGTTTATGGTGAGTTGTACTACTAACTGAAGCAACGTAAAATTATGTTCAGATTCCATTTAATGAAAATTTCAAATTTTCTATAGGCAAATATTAGGTTGTCCTATTCTCTTGCATGTTAATCAATGTGTACATTTAAAACCCCTAACTAACGAATTCTTAATTGTATAGTACTTTTGTCAAACAAACTTGTGTTTACTTTAGAAAAAAGCTTTTCACTCAAGCAATAACTGAAAGTAGCTTCAATTATTTTTGTACTTACTTGGCAACCTGGAGTTGGAGCATCTCTAGAATACAGTGGAAACTGCCCTCTTTCGGTTTTCCCTGCAAGTCAAAGAGAAGTTATCATACTTTTGTTAGTCTTACTGGAGTTTCTAACAAGTTAATAACTCCTCTAAACATCCATTCACTAAATAGTAAATAATGTAATTGTTAGTAGTGTAGACAACTGCCAAAACAGCTGCTCTAACACCAATTGCTTTTCTGCATGATTTAATTCACGGGCAAGGACTTTGTTTTATGAAACACAACGGCCTATGGAAACATTTTTACACTGAAATAGATCCTTCACACCTGCAGCTACAACATTAGAAAACAGCTTAAATGCACAGCATAAATATTAAAAAAAATATTCAATAGTGCAAACTAATTTACAGTTATTTTTTTAAACTTACTCCTTGCTGACATGAATAATGTGTCCTTAGTAAAATATTTATGGAAGCCAGTGTCCGCCGCTATCCACAATTTAAGTAATAACATGCCCCATCAGTATTCATGGAGTGGAGTTCCGTAAATAGCCTTAGAAAATTTGTCTTCAAAGGGTAATCAGAGTGGCTAATAAACCGGACAATACAGATGAAGAATTACAATAACTTATCATACAAGACCTAATAAATGGAAGAACAAGAATAACTATACATACATGCATGTATATGTAGAGGGAGGATATAAATACTAAAAACGCACACACGCCAAGTGTAATATGCTAGTTATCATTTTATCCCTATTGTTGAACATGGAAAAAGGGACATGATTTATGAGAAACAAAGCCTTGAGTGGGTCTTGAATTCCCTCCACTCCCCTCAATGCTGGTAATAAAGAGCGTATTACTACCAACAATTCTGCATAAATGGTTTATACTATGTTTTTTAGCATGTACGCGAAGCTTTAAAAAGAATATCAAGTCAGTACAAGCACACAAGGGGTTAAGTACATGGAAAAAAATCTCAAAATTGGCCTCGTGTGAAAACACATTATTTATGTGATATCTTTGGAACATGGAACCTGCAAGGCGTTAGACAATGTATTCTTGTGTTTATTACACTGTACTTTGGCAAACAGCAAGTCATTTGACCTTTGCGCTGTTGTAGTACATGTATGCATTTAACAATAAGTTTGTTACAAATAAAATGTTTTAGCTACATTTATTTTCAATTACTTACAAGCAAAAGGGAAAGCATATTCTATTTAAGGAAACCACTTTATATCACCAAGATCACTTTATTGCCATAGTGCCCGTCTCTCAAAGGACATGTATATGTGGTCAGCATCCTGAAGGTTACTGCACAGATACACGCAAGCCTCTCAATAACAGTATACAACACGCTATCACTGAGTAAATACAATGTACTGACTGCTTTTTTTTTTTAAGAAAGTAAAAGTTGTGCGTCAGCCCGCATTCCTTACCGCACAAGCCATTACTTAAAAAAATATATATATAACACAGCATCTACTCAATGACAGTAAGAGGCAGACGCGATAAACGTTCTAAGCTAGGTGCTCATTTAAAAATACTTTTACGTTAAGCAGTTCAAAGCTCAGTTATCCTTTAACGCCTGCATCAAATTCATGGGATTTTCAAGGGCCAAATAGTATAGGATTTGTTTATGTGAGTGCGTACCATGTGCTAATGCGTGTATACACATGAAGAGGGTGTGAAGTGGCATACTTAGTCATCTTTGCTTAGGGCAGCAACACCCTTAGGCAGCAGGCCCATTTACACACAGGTTGTAACTAGTGTTTAAACTAACTTTCCACCAGGCAGAAGTCTCAGTTATAAAGATAATTTCGTTAGTGAGACATCTTAAATGTAATCTCTTCCTGTCAATGTACTTACTTAAAACGATTAATAGTCAAAGACAAGCAAACTATATATATTTAACTTTAGATGAAAACCAGAAGCAATAAAAACAAAAATAGTCTAAGAAGTGGACGTGATAAGCTCCAGTAAGAAAATCTAAGACAATCACGTTAAAAACAAATGGTGTGTGTAATATATATGTGTGTAATATATATATATATATATATGTGTGTATATATATGAGAGAGAGAGAGAGAGAGATATATAGATATATAGAAATATATATTATTCCCATGTTTGGCTGTTACAGATCTTTTTTGCGTTTGGATGGAAAGGGAATGGGTAGCAGAAACAAAAGTAATTACTACAAAATGAACCGAAAGGCCTTTGAAACGACAAATAATTTACAACCTATTTCCAATTTGCATCGCAAATTTCATTTGACAAATGTTAATGAAAAACTTATCTCATGCCAGCTCCTACGAGACAGGATGAGTTGTAGAGGTTACCAAATTACAGTTCTATTTGATGTAAATACAGCCCATAATGGATTAATAAAACCGATATACAGTAGGACACTGCACAAATGATTTCAATTAACCTTGCACAAAAATGCATCTTTTATATCACATGGAAAGTAGGAAAAGTACAATAAATTAGTAGATGCTCTTATAAAATAAACTTTTTTTCTAAAGAGCAATTCCAGGTGTTCAATAATAAAATAATTATACATTTCATTGAAATATTAAGAAACTGCTTTAAAAGCCTACAGAATTACCGATTTTTTCAATTGAAAATCTATTCAGTCTTTTCTTATTTCCCATTTAAAATTAACAAGCTCTCACAGAAAACATTTAGGTCACACTGAATAGTCAATTAAGAGGAGAGCGAGTTTATTCCTACTGTGAATAAGGTCCGTACAGACAAGAGTTGCCTTTCTTGCAACACCTGCTAAACATATTGTTATAAAATAAAGTAATAAATACATAAAGTCTAGCGAGACAACACCTGTAATCATTGATACAATGGTGTAGCTAGAGCATTTGCCGCCTGGGCCGGTCCCAGAGTTTGATGCCCAGTGACGACGCAGCCTGTGCAGGTAGGTAGGGGCGTGGGTAAAAATCGACAGATGACGAATATAATAAAAAATTTAAATAACACTTACCTTGCGCTAGCCCTCCACCACCGCCACTAGCTATGCAACTGCCTTGATGTTTTCAAAATAAATACGACCCTCCTCTCTCAAGCGCTACAGTGAGAAGATCGCTATGACAATACGCCTTGTAGATATGGGACCGGAGGACCCAACCAGCAATGACGTGTCTGGTACTGAGACAGGACGGCTGCTGCTATCCATTATTATGAAATGTAATTTTCTCACAAGTCAAAGTTTCTTTCTTACAAAACACTCTAGCTCTTCAATGAGTGGATTTCTCCTAACAATGTCAGCTCCTAAATAACTATAGAGAAATTGAGAGTGATTACACTATATGATCAAGAAATAAATAATACACACAACGGCTGAGTCACGAATGCTTTAAAGTAAGTGGTGGCTGGTAATCAGAGCCCTGGGAGGCAGAGGGGCCAGACTTGTACACTCATTCACACCCATGCATGCTTTCACTCACTCACTCACTCACACACACACACACCACGCATTCATACACACATACATTCATCCGTACACACACAAAACATGAAGTAAAGACATTAACTCTTACCTTCTGCAGTGTCTCTGGAGGGAGGCGGTGGCATAGGACTGAGGTCAGTATGCCCCTATCGAGTATATTAAACTTAATTACTGTGTACCAGCTAGCTCAGAGGCCACTATAAAATTCTTGACAACAAGAAGGGAATAGCTTCTGGCAACCCCATAACATAAAACCCTGATCCCTCAGGATCATGGAAACAATATGCTACTTTACATTCAGTCACTCATCTCAGAGAAGTACATAGAAGAAACAGTCGGGTGTGTTTACAATAAAATTTATTGCACAGTTGTTATTCAAGTACTGGCTATATGTGCTGCGACAACTGTTGGACAGTAGCAGAGAAATATGGGCAGCAGTGCAGTTAAATTAAAATGCATGGTACAGTTTTACCATTGTGCAATAGTAATGAACACATATATGAAATACAGAATGCATTTAAGATAAAGCCTATACCCTATGATGCCTAACTAGATGTACCTAAGTGTACCTAGCATGTGTGTAGGTCTTAGAGTGCCAAGAATCCCCCTAGGATTTATTCTAACCCCATTACCTTACTAGGATTTCATCCTGATCTCGAGCTGGACACCCCAGGATGGGTGGATGGACCTCTGCCAGCTGGAGCTGTGGCATGACGCAGGTTGCAGCGTCTCAGGTCAGAGTGTCGGCATGGCATCTCAGAGGCGGCGGCAGCCCCTTATCTGTCACAGAGTGGGATGGAGTCAGTGAGACTGTACTGACTCACCCAAACCTGCGACAAGGCGTTACTCAGACTCTGCTCCCCGAGCACGTATGGGCTTAAAACTGAAGCAACCAGGTCTGAGGGTATCATGGACGTTCCCCCTCATAATGACGGAGAGGACCTTGAGGTACTTTGCCAAGCTGAGGTCAAGCCCATGGGCTGTGACATCCTCAGGCCAGCTTAGATCAGCTCAGACAGCTGGGCACCTGCACATTTAGTGCATGTCTAGCTTCTGGCTGCCTGACCTGAAAATAAACCGTATATGTAAGAATGACCGTTGGTCAGCCTGACAGACACTCTTTATGTCACCCAAAAGGTGGTGAGGGCATTGCTCTCAACTCTCTAGGACAGGCTGTTGGGGTTTAAAATTCAGCAGCTCGTGTCCCTACATGAAACTAAACCACTGTCTTGTAACTTATACACCCTAGACAGATCTGGATGACAATAGTAGATGGCTGTGTTTGGGTATTTGGACCTCCAGAGTTGACTGGCAGACTAATTAAGTATCAATCGTAACTTCTAGGCGATTTCAGTGTTTAGTTTTCAAACTTAACAGAATGGCAATTAATATTTCATTTATGCAAACAAAAGGTGAACCCGGCACATTTGAAGCTAATCTGTAATAAAATGGGAAAAGTGGAGATTATTCCGATTCACTTTCCTTTGCACAAAACATGGTTGCAATCAGCTGCACGAAGACAGTAACATTGGCTAGTAGGGAGCAAAGTTCATAATCTATGGAAAGGCATTGGCATTTAAGATGGAAAAGCCTTATCACCCCATGATTTTCAATGTATAAAGAAGTTCTCTCCTTAGCTGTAGCCACTCCACTTGACTCAATCCAAGAGGGGGCTTACTTGTGGTCTTTGCATAAGAAATTGATTTACATTAACAAAGGGATCTAAGCAATGATTGTGAGGAAACAAGCCACACAAAGAATCACATAATGGAGAAGACTGCAGGTAGCACACGTCTCAGTTGCAAATAAAGGAAACCCTGCATACATGATTTAAGATTTTTTTTTTCTGTATGCATCAACAAAATGCTCTGCCAAACACTGAAGTTCTGATGTTATGTTAATAACATTTATTGAGCGCACGAATACACGGAGGTGTCTTGGCGCTAAGACTGCGGTTAGCCCATGATGGAGCATCTAGTTATGAAATAGCCAATTTTTTACCCTTTCCTAAAGGAGGTGAGTTTGCACTTTCTTAGATCCATTGGAAGCGTGTTCCATAATTTTGCTGTGCCATACGAGAGGCTACGGCCTACCCAGCTTGAGGTCCGGATCCTTGGAACCTTCATAAGTCTGGCACCTGTGGAGCGTAACTGAAAGCATATGTGAAAATAGTGAATGTGGGTGCAGATTCAGGTGACAGTCTGCTGTAAGTGCAAGAAACAAAGATTCTTTTACTGCAGTAGAAAACGAAATGCAAGAAAATGGACAGTTCACTCAAAGCACCAAACGAGTTTGCAAGCAACCCAGTTTGCATACAAGACTGTATATCGAAATCTCTCGACTGGTTCTACTTTCATCTAGGAGAATAGTACTACTGATGTATTAGTGAGGCAGAAAGATAAGGCGAATTAGGACCCAGGCGGAATAGCCCGGTCCCAAACAATAAGCAATTATAAACACGGCGAAAGGTCGAAATGTGATGTAACAGAAAGCAATTTATATCGCTACTATGATATACACGTGATCCTGCTATACAGAAATCTTTTTTTTTGTGCTGGAAATTGAGAAAACGAATAAAATCTGTTTAGAAAAAAACCTCTCAATTGACTATAAGACTTACATCCGCTTTGTGTTAAAAGTTCAGAATCAGGATTGCTCCTGGAACAGTGAGGGGTGTTGGTTTTCTTCTGATTTTTTTCTGCAATGCAGAGGGATGCAGCGCTTGATTGACTGATACGAACCAAAACTTTCACATATCTTGATCCCTGCTTTTACATGATGGCGGTTCCCAGGAAAACACATGCAATGATAGTTCAGAGGTCACGGACACTTAACTGATTTCACAGAATATCTAGAGTACATGAGGTAAAATAAACAATATAATCAGGATTGTGGGTTTTGAGGCTGTGAGTACATTTTACCTACAGTTTACTACCAATAAACTACTCCCACTACACATGTTTAGTGTAAAAGGACACCATGAAAAGGCCTTCTTTCACTCTCAACCCCTAGCACATCCTTCTTCCACAACCAGCAGCGGGAAGAGGATCTCCGTTATTGTTATACCCTACTTATAGAACAATCACCCACTCCTATTTCCAATATGCCTACCCTTATTTCGTTTATCAGATAGCCTGAATGCTCTCTACCCTTTTAAATACCGTGTTGGGGAAGCCAATACCTTAAGCACTGAAGCATAACGGGTGTTTATTATTACGCCTTTTGCTGTGTAGCACCCTTAGCACCAATATAAAAGTACTAAGGACAATTTAAAATAATGTATTCTGACCCTAAAAGTATGCAGGTACTAGATTTTGTGTTATTCATGCTTTAGATGTAAATAACGTATTCTACTTAAACAGTTAGATCTAGGTATTTTAGATCTTAACTATTACTTATGTGGTAACTAGAATCAAGAGGATAGTTAATTTGGAGTTCATGTGCAATAATTTCATATATTATCCATAGCTGCTGCAGCCACAGCGCTTCGTTATCGGAGGTACGTTCTCCACAGTACGCTAAGCAGCGCCGAATGGCTCTACTAAGGTCCATTTTTATTTCCTTGTAGGGAAATCAATGCCACTGTTTTCGGAGTTGCTTGGCTCCTGTTAGTACGGGCGCCATCTTTAGCTAGGGTCAGAAATCCTATTTTAGTGTTATGATTGGCACAGTTATTTTAGCTTAGGTTTGCTTTACCATTATCAGCCCAGCACAGGGGAGCCAGTCGCTGGACTGAAGGGGCTGCTGGACCTCTGTTTTAACATTCATTTTGTCCACCAGTTTGCAGTAGGACGCGAAAACCGTTTTAGTGCAGAGACGTCCCCCTGGACACACCCCATGTCCTCCAACGGTTGTTTCACCAACATGGGAGTGCTTCCAAGCAGCAGACTTGTGCAGCAAGTCCTCGAAGCGGATGCACCGCGACTGCGCCTTGCACCAGAACCCCTGGCCATTTCACTTCAGATCCAGTCCATATGGTCAAATATTCAAGGGAAGCTACACTGGCATTAGATACAACTGGTAAGACGACAAATTGCACCATTTTTAACCCTCATCTTGGCCCTCTTCAGTGTATAGTCTGCAAACAAGTTTTATTGTACAATACTATTGCAATGTGCAATTGCAAGTGGCCTCCCAATCCCCTCCGGACCCAGTTAGGTGCAGCCTACTCATGCACTCTACTTAGTAAAAAAACAACTTAGATTTTAGAGAAGTCGTAGAAACGCATAGACTTGACATGGTATTCATCTGAGGGACCTGGGTAGACTCCGCCGCTAACCCAGATCTGGCCAAAACTATCCCATTTGATTAGTCCATTCTCAGGGCTGACAGACTAAACAAACGTGGGGATGGGGGAAGGGGTGTCATTATTTTCAAGGAAGATGTGGCTCTATCAAGCTTTGAGGTAAGTAGCGGTCTGGACCGTGAACTTCAGCCTTTCCGGATCAGCCTTAGTAAAACCTACTCTTTTATTGGTCTACTGGTTTACCAGCAACCAGGCACGAAAACCTCCTTTCTTAATATTCTAAGTCCATTTCTAGAATCAAGTATTGACTTAGACTTATTGATTTTAGGCAAATTTAACTTTCACTTAAGAAAACCCAGATGACCCTGATACCTGATCCAGGACTGATGCACTCACCAGCTTTGACCTATATCAGCAGGTAGGACTGCCCACCCACAGAGCAGGACACACTCTGGATGGACATTTGAGGCATCTTTCCGTATCCTACTGTACAGAAGCAGCACCAAGACGCCTATGGTAATCAAGCGCTTTACAACCTTAAAATCAAATCGTTCACTTATTTTCGTAAAGAGAATATGAAATACTTGGTGCAATGAAAATGTAACAAATACAACAACTACCACTGACAATGTAATTTGAGTAATATACTGAAATATCATCGAATAATGCATCAATTAACATATATTCACACTACACTTGAAACCTTGAACGATACCAAAGATTCCATGGCAAACTTGAAACGGGGTTGTCAGTCCAAAAACTGCATATCCTCTTAATATGTCAAAATGCATACGAGCATTTGGGCAAGCCCTCACTGAGTTCACGCTCCCAAACTATGCTCTGGTGGTGGCTTGCAAACACAAGGGGAAAGGTGGTAGGAGTCCTGGATTAAAAAGGGTTTACCCATGACAAGCCCCCCAACTCCATTTTACCTTCCAGTTGCCAACCTCCAAAATCCAAAGACGAGCGAATTAATATCTTCTAGTTGGTGCATAGGTGCAAAACAGCTGCGCACTTATCTGCAAACATGCAACAGCAACACATCTCCATTTCAGTTCCAGATCCAAATGAACACCGTGGAATTCAATACAGTGAGAGTACAGCTTGGAGCCATGCTGCAAATGTTCCCAGATGCCTCCACAGCATACACACAAAATGGATTACTTCCATTAAATTTCTTAAGATACATTTCACTATTCAATTTTATAAAATCAACAGAAAATTGGAAAACTACTGGAATCTACTTTTTTTGCACAGTAGTTTTGGTCACAGTGCTTATCGACTGGACAAACAGTCTGAAGATAAGGCAGTGGCAACATAGTGCAATATTAATCATGCTCTTGTGCCTTGTTTGCACATCGCAAATAAATCACGGTCATTGAAACGTATAGAAAGCTCTGCACGCCACAACAGCAATTTATTAGTCCTTTTAGTAAGAAACACAGTTGAAACAAATTTCTGTCTCATAATGTGCATGCACAGGACTTTACATCGGGAGATGCAATATTTCTGCTAAAGCAATTTGCCTACAAGCAGCCATCAGGCAGCAAGAAAATAAAATCCCTAGTACGCAAAATTATTTGAAGCAGCATGAATCATGCTGCCCACATTAACCAGACTCAGCATTTTCCTTCCTGAAAATGATAATCATACACAGAATGATAAACAACTTTGACCAAAAGAATGCAGTATTCTAGGCAGCTTTAAAACAAATACTCGATCAATGGTAAATTACAGAGCGTGTACAGTTACTTGTTATGAATGATTTATGCAACAAAGAAAACACTATTTCAGGCCATTGTAAGATATGCAAACCCAAATACACATGCTGGCTTTATATGGTGGCTAAGACATTTTGAGCTCAATCCCATTACAGGCCCGTGTTTAAAGGCGCGACTATGCCAACCACTGGGCCTTTCATTCTACTTTGACCAGTCAGAAGTAATTTGTAGCCGCTAGCATTAAAAGTTGAGTCTCTCAATATGCACGTCCTGCGTTGACTGCACTCAATCTCAAAGACACATTGTTTTCTATGCTAGTAGGTCTGGTCTTGTCGTATCCCTTTTAATTGTCATAGAGCTTGCTGCAACATAGGATGGCCACACTATAGCCTCACAAGCACTAGAACTACAATCAGGTAATTTTTTTATTCAGGTGAATTTTCTCTGAACCACAGAGGCAGTAGGCCACTTGCACAGCAGCAGAAGTAGAGCCTAGTAAGCAGGTGTGGGAACTTGGATAATTCTGAGACTAATAACTTTTAGGGTGGAAAGTTCTTAACTGGCTTAACCAGGAGTAGAGGAAAATGCAGGTTTTGCAGTTTAGTAGTGTAGTTTTCACTCACACATGCAGGAAAGATGCAGCAAAGGCAGTAGCAATGCCATTCGCGTCACCGCATTCAGTCTCACAATTCAAGGAACCTGTGCAAAGTTTAATTAAAGCATGAACCCAGTTCCTTGGTCTTCTCCTTCCTCTGTTCCATTCATCGCTCCTTTTCCCTCCTCTCAGTTGCAGCCTAAGGCTTCATTTACCAACCTGCATGGCGCTGGTTAACCTCCTAGTATACGCTGTGATGGTCCGTACACTTGCAGGAAAGGAGTATTGAACGATGCCAAACCTGTGCCTCGTCTGTCCTTCCTACGTGTACAAAGAGCAATAACATACTCGCTTCTTTTACTCAAAGATGCTACCATTTACCTTCAATCTACTGATCACCTCCCAGAACTTTGAATCCTCACGCGTCCCGGTCAGGGGTATGAAAGTGGCTCTTTGCACTTCACACTTCGAACATTTTGCCAACCCACCTGGGTAGATTTACAGGCCTTAAGTAAGATTTGTGAAGGATATGAAACTGGAACTGTTTAAATGTCACATTACTAGAGACAGTTATAATATGTGCACATGTCCCCCATCCATTCTGCAGGAGTAAGCTCTCAGGAAGTCCCTTATATTTTTCTCTAAAGGTTAGTCAAAATGATGTTTCCTCTGTCTTGAGTACCTTTTTATGGATTATACAAGCACCTTGCCACTCATAAAAGACAAATATCTCCTTTCAGATGTGGGTATATTCCAGTAAGTCCATGAATTGTTCTCAGGTCTCCTGCTCCACCTTCGCCATGTTGCAGGAACTGCCCTTTATTACCGTATTGGTCTTGCACTTCCTGAAAAGTAAGGAACCTTTTCAAAATCGCCCTGGAACACATTAACTACGCCTACCCTGGTGAATGGGGTCCCAGGGCCTTTACAGGCTTGGGGAGAGGGGGCCACGAGCCCGCCCTTTAATTTTAGATCAAACCCGGCCATGTGCCTACCTCAGCTTCAACTGGACATCACCCCTGGGGGGGGGGGGGGGGGGGGGGGGGGGTTCTCCTCTGCATATTTATGGAAAAAAATAAAAACAAAAAAAAGTTTAGGGTCCCAGGCGGGGGTCTCTCTGGGATCCCCGGCTCAAGATGGCTGCAGCTACATCATTGTTGCTTTCTGTTGGGTCTGCAGAGCCTACCCTGCATGACTTATACAAAGCTTTTGAGCCTTAATTATTCAAAAACTACAGTAAGAATGTACACCCAAATTCAACATGCAGACTTTCTGGGGCAAAACCTATATTTCTGCCAAATTTGGAGTAAATACATTTAAGCGGTTAAACTGTAAAGTTGCTATGGAAAAAGGAATGGGAAAAAACGCATTTTGGAACCCTCCCTCCCCTTTTTCGCAGCTCCCACTTGACAGATCATCCACAACTTTCCATGCATGACCTATGAAAAACGAGCGCTTTTTGGAAACATTCGTCTATCAACGCCAAAGTTTTTAGCAAAACAAAAAAGGCATTTCCTATGAAAACATGACACTAACTATAACTACCCAGTGGTGACTGTCACCAAGTTTTAAATATATATAATAATGTTCTGAACAATGGTGTCTGGTGTCAGTCCCTACAGCTGCTGTCTGAACTATCCTCCTTCTTTAAAGTGTCTATGATAAAAGATACACCAAGCCCCACCAAAAGCAGGGAGTGCAACAGGGCTCTGGTGTGTTGCAGCTAGGATGAAAGTTAAACATCAGAAAAAAAGTTACTCAATGTAGGATTGGGGAAATTATAAATGCAACAAAAAATGCTTACACTATTTAACCAACTGTAACCATAATCCAGAGAACGAGGGCACCAAATAAACTTTCAAGTCAAGTATTGATAGCATCAATATGTCTGGAAAATACTAAAAATTGCCTTGCCAGTTACTAATGAGTTCAGGCATTCAATAATCTGTAATCTCATCGTTGCACTCTTATGTGCATTAATCCATCCAAATAGCCATCCGCAATAAAGCAAACAAGCTCAACAAGCATATAGACGGTAAGTTAATAGAATAAATGGTGGAAAAAAAATATGCCTCCAACTAAAATTTCACACGTATGCTTGCAATACAAAAAATAAAATTAAACATAGCAGTGGGCAGTTGTCTTGCAATGGTATTGTACACAGTGTACTGTTGCTATACAATTCCAAACATTAGCTGCAATATTAGAAGCAACATGTTGACCATCTTGATGTGGTAAATACTAAGAATTTATTAATACTACAAGATGGCTGCTTAGCAAACCTAGCATTTGGAAACTATTTTCGATTGCTAAAATCTGTACATTATAACAGTTCAACCATTCCAAGGTGGCCACTAAACTCGGTGGCCACCTCGTAACACTAGAAAAAGGATACAAGAGGCCTGCCCTGTTTAGAAATGTAGTGGCTGCACAGGATGCAGCACACTGCCAATGAAATTAGCACAAACTACATGGTGCAGTAGAGCTGAATGGGGAGCAGAAGGACCACATGGAAAACAAAGGGACTGGCCACCAGGCAAGACACTGAATCACGCATGCTTTCAGATGGGTATATATGTGGTTGGGCCGTTACTCTGTGGACAATGAAACCAATGGCAGAAACGGGCTAACTCACTGCCCTAAGCAGTATACTCTGAGAGAAGGAGACCATGAATGACTCGAACTGACAGAAGAGGGTTGATCCAAACAATGACCCTCTATATATGTAAATGCATATAAAGGTTGTATATTTTTTTTATTACAAGGGCTTGGAAGACAAATATACCTGCCATACCTTTCTAAGAGGGTCTAGCAAGGGTTATAACAGTGCAAATAATCAACCTGTCGGTTCTGACACAGGAAGTAACAGTAATCTGTAAGACTCCCTGTAACAAAATGCTAGTCTACAGATATTAACATATAATATCAATCCACCCTAAATGGCCTACTGGCGGCAACATATAATTATCACAGCAAATAACGCAGGCTTATTGACTTTGTTGTTTTTCTAAAACAGATTACTCGTATGGAATGTGACATTAACTTTTAATAATGAATGAATCAGGTATATACTATATATCATTAGAGTAACACCATAACCAGCTCAGGCCTACTATATTGTGAATACGTATTTCTACAAGGTAACAAATAAAGTACACAATCTTAAAATAGAAATATGCAACAAACTAGAGTTGGAAAACATACAGATCATCTGAAGATGGCTTAACAAGGATTTGTTTCGAACTCCATGGTTTTGAGTGATACCCACACCAGATTAGTTTCCTATTATAGGCATCTGTGAGAATCTGTGCAAGGCAAAATAGAACTACATACTTTAACACAGTGTATTAACATTCTACCCTTAAAGGCCTATTGACTAACATATGCTTTTCACTATAAACAAGACCGTCCTGCTGCATTTGTCATCAAAATCTGTTATAAAAGGATTAGACCCAAGGCCTGTGACAAATAGTTGCAATAAAACCAATCAGGGCTCTATAAGGTAGAATACGGACTTGTCACCATAATCATCTCAGGCCTAAGAGTTCCACACAAGCTTTCCCAAATTGCAATTATTGGTATACAGTCAAAATGGCAAACACGTACAAAATTACAATTGGGAAAACAATATGAAAACTTCCTTAAAATGGCATAACAAGGATTTTCTACCTGGAGGGTAGGTCATTATGGGCAACCAACATCATTCCTTTGCCTATTATGGTAAACTGTGAAATACTCTAACAAAATATCTGCTGGGAGTGCTGCCCAAGCTTTAATACAGTGTAATGACAATCTACCCTTAATCCAGGCCTGTTTAGCTTTAACATAAGCTTTACACAATAAACAAGTCAGATTTTCGGTCTTAGTTCTAACAGTTCATAATAAACAAATCAGGTTTATATGTCAGATCAATATCTTAGTAGGGCCTCGGACACCATGCGATTGTGCAGCTCCAGCGTTTTTCGCATAATAGGTTTGCCACATTTCTCACATATTCCATCATCTGCTGCATAATCTGCAGATTTTAACAACTTAAAATGCGTTTCTAGCTCAAAAAAGGTTCAAAGGTTACTAAAAGCGCAGCTCATAAGTTGCCGCGCAGTGGAAGGCCCTTTCCAAAGCTTGACGGGTCACCTTTCTGGTTGCTTATTGCTAATTTGATTATTACACTGGAACAAAATAGGTGCAACCAATGCAAAGACAGTGTTAACAAGTATAAAAATGACATAATACTATCATTAAATATGCTGCATTACGCCGCCTAATTTGTTCCTTGCTGCTAAATTTACTCAACCCTGCCACATAATTTGGCACTCGCCTGAAGCATAATTCTAGAAGCCCTGCTTATTAGCAAAACCAACTCATTTCTGCTTTATTGGGCATAATCTTTCCCCATATAGCTAAAAATGTAATACAGCCCTACTCCTTTTCAGAAGAATCCCACATTTTCTGTACAATTGAAATATGCAATCAAGGCAATCAAAATCTGGGCAGAGCCAAATGCCCTATTTTCAGTACTGTTTCTTACAATCTTTTTATGTTAGTCACATAAGGTGTGGCAAAAGCTGTGCTAAGTGAAACAGACCTGTGCTTTATTTGTTTTGAATTTAACCCGAGTGAATTGCGAGAGCATTTATTATGTATGCTAGGTTCCCTCATTTTAAATGCAATAGGTCAGTAGGGCACTCGTCTTTTAAGCAATAAAGGGAAAACATATGGGCATTTTTGCCTCGCCATTTTCATCAGCATATATTTGCTATATTTTCTCAATTCTGTAACTGTCAATAACCTATTAGTTTCATGGTGATCTAACTAGGTGGTGAGTCTCTAGAACTTTAAGGCTTACATGAAGAGCTGCAAGGCAATAAGGCATGCACCCATTAACGAGACAATAAACCACTTTTAGCAACTTTAAATGATGCCTAAGCGGTTATCCGGTTAGAAATAAAGTGAAGGGGGCTGCAACTGCTTTGAATGTTTGGATCAGAGAATTTATGTGAAGTCAAAGCCCAAGCCACTCTGAACTGTGATAGATGGTATTTGTTTAGACTGACAATCTCATTTTTTAAATGAGGTACATTAGTGGTTACAGACTCATCACATTAGTGAGGGAGTTATGAGAAACCTATGCAAATGTAGAGATGAAATCAGAGAATGACATATCAAGACACGGCTCCTAGGTATGTGGAAAAGACCAGACATTACACGAGTAAAACATGGAAGCAAGAACGGATGGAAATGCAAAGGAAATATTGAAATATAAATCCAAAACAAATAGCAGACTAATGGAAGTAATACATTTGTTTGATGTAATGCTTTCTCTTGGGGTGCTGGGCCAATGATGCGTTTCTTGGCAGGATCCTGTGTGAGTACTTATTTTAATTTGTGGTTTTTGAGGAGTGTAGGTGACTCAATTACAGGCATCAGAATGCAGTAAAAAGTACAGTTGATGCAATAGTATAAAAAACAAGGGCTAGAACGATGTAGGTGATGTTTTCAAAAACAAACACGGTTCAGTCTGAAGGCTC
The DNA here is from genome assembly GCF_964204655.1 of Triturus cristatus. NCBI lineage: Eukaryota > Metazoa > Chordata > Amphibia > Caudata > Salamandridae > Triturus > Triturus cristatus. Next base: position 358,847,453 of record NC_140583.1, read on the forward strand.
TTTTCTGCAGTCCCTTTAGTTGTGCTAAGGAAAGGGGGACTATTGTCTTTACAGCTAAAGACATGTAGACAATTTTCAGAATGGCTGTGATCTGTGGCTACAACACAACTGACAAATCTACACATACTGTTTTTCCATGGTCTACTCCGGGTTCACTGAAAGTGATTTGCTTACATGACAAATTTAGCAAAGACTAATAATAATATTAGCAAGCTGATAAACGTTATTACAGAAGTGTGGTACTGTCCTACTGAGAGGTAACCCAGGTTCTTGCATGGGTACATCTACAGCGCCTTTGAAGAAGAAAGACTGTACATGCGCGAAGCGCTCCAACAGAATTATATCGGCCCGGGTACTGCTAGGGAGACCTCATTTGCCTGGAAGCAATACTGGTGATGGATGGAGAAACACTGGATCGACCATTTGCCACTTTTATTCTAAGGGGTCTCACTAAGGTGCAAGGATGAGTCAAGCAATGCATACTCACGGTGTGCCTTTGTACATGATGACTTTGTAGAAAGGAGACCCCATCTGCTGAAGAAATGAGGCCCTTCTCCTTTCTCCACGAGCTGAACTAGGGCAGCATTGCACTACATAATTCTCTGCTGTTTTGCCCCTTGCACTTACCTATCCTTGCAAGTTCTTCTTGTTTACAAATACAAGTAGTAGCAAAGGAGAGCAACCAATAACCAAAAGTCTTATAACAAACAAAAACCATCAACCCAAAAGATAATGTCCTCAAGCACAAAACGAATACCATTCCCATCTGCTGTGAAAATCTTTCAACTGTGGCTCCAATATCCGTATACTCAAGATGGCTCAAGAGTCCACCCATTTCAAGCAGCAGAAAGGTGGATTAAAGGAGATACTGTGTTCAAATATTCAACGCTAGGAGCCATCGCTGGTTTAACCTCCCCTGTATAGAACTATAACCCCTGAAAAGGTATGTCCAAAATACTCTCCACTTCACTTATTGGTGGCAGACAAGTTAACAAGAGAAAAACAACCTGAAAAGAATAGGTTTTCAAAATACAGACACGCATGTAGACGGAATCCAAGCTCGCAACCATAGTAGGCGATGATTTGTATATACTCTCTTGCCTATCACCCGCAGACAGGCTCTCGGGCATTGTAAGAGCAGTTTATATTGCTTCACTGTAAATTTTAATAAGTGTCGCAGCTTTTCACCACCTCTGTAAAACGTGGTAGGATGACCCCGATTAATCGACGGAGGAAACACTGCCAGAAAAGCAGCAGCCCACAGCCTGAATCAGAAGGGTTGCCAAGTAAGATGCATTTATAAATACTGTCCAGACAGGATTTAAAAACTGCAAGGGAAGTCACAATTCTGAAAATATGTTTTTTAGTCCATATCTTTATAAACAAACACACACGTGACACTCCAAGCCCAGTTGTAGAGCATGCATCTAATAGGAGGCCTTCCTATTGTGTACTAGACATTTAGTTTACGTATCACTGGCGAACGTGTGTGCCAACTATGCTGTTGGCTGCACTGAACAGGATTTAAGATCTATTGCCAAGAATCGCAGCTGATGGACTGGCTGCACACTCCCCCTTGTCCACACCATGCCAAATCGCTCACTTGGCTATGAACGATGAGGCGGTGGCAGAAGAAAATGCAAAGTGCAAGCACGATTAGCGATAAAAAGGAAAATCCCTAAGGAGGTCAGACATTAGCAGGCCCCAGGTTGTAATCACTATTCTAACACTGCCTTTATCTCGTCACACGCTCCATCTTAACACCGCACCCTGTGTGTGACAGGCATCTGAACTGCAAGCGCCTCTCAATCGATATGTCTGGTAAGTGTGGCGCGAGCACCAATACATTCTCAACCTTGATAACAGTACAAACTAGATCCACTAAATTGATTTTTTAAATCTTTTTGAGTAGACTTAAAAATGCAAGAATTGCTAGATCTCAAAAAGTAAAAAGCTAATTCTTGGTACAACCGAAATCTACTTAAACGTTTTCCCATATACAGGGAGCAATGGCGGGGAGCCATGCGAGGCTTGGATTACCGCGGTATTATTAGCACCTTTGGTGCATCTGTTCATTATATTGTTCCCATTTACAGCATTTCAGAGAAAAATATTGCTGGTAATCTTGAAAGCTTTATTTGAAATTTTGCACAGTTTTCTGATAGTGAACATAATTTGGATACTTAACGGTCAGCTTAAGATGCTCAGGTGCAGTAGGGGTGGGAAGGTCATGTAGTCCTAGATGTCAGAGATCTACCCGAGATATGCCAGACAGATTTTTAAAAATGAGAATTGATTTTAACAGGCTAGGAGAATGATCTTGCGAGTGGGTGGTGCTAAAGAGGAGCGTAGCCAAGTGCAATGGAATGCCTTCAGGACACACTGATCAATAACCGCAATTCAGTTTTGTAGCAGAGATACACATACTGGAGGTATACATGAGATTCGACTGAACCCTTTTACAGAATGCTAGGTATAGACTGTAGTCTAATAGGTCTTAAAAAGAGGAGCAAAACCCAAGTAGACTGTAATTTGACAAACGTAAAAATCCCTATGACCTCTAAAGCAATACTGAGCAAACACCCAGGACCTTGTACACATGCAAACCAGTAAAGAAATAACATACCAATGCTCTAGAACAGACAATCTACTATTAGAGTGCTTACCTGAAATAAACTGCTATTATTAAATGATTTGAGTATCCGGTTCATTGGGACCGTGGGCTCATTATTATGTCAATAGTATACATTAAAGTTAACTACTATCCTTCCACTGTACTGTTCGGCAATTTAATTATGTCCAAGAACAGGCAGTACTTCTAACCCCTCAAATGTATCAAATAACCTTGCCATATCTGCTTGTTTTGACAGTATAAGCACTTCGCCTTTCATCCAGAAGTGCAAGCTATTGTATTCCAACAGTACCACCATGGTTAATTGCTGCAACAGCAAGGTCGGGGGTAGAAACCTAGGACTGACCAGGTAACGTATAACTCCATTTTAATTAGATTCCTGCATCTCCTATCTTTCCTGCCACAAGTGTATGACACTATAACTCATAGCAACAGATCTTTGCGTGGCACCGCTCGGCAGACCTAAACAAGTCATGCTCCAACCAAGGCCTTCAGCAGAACCCTGGTTAAAAAAAAACTACTAAGAGAAAAAAGCTAATTTCTGAAGAAACAGCAAAAAAACAAGGTATACAAGAACTGGCGCCCTTAAAAATAAGAAGGTCAAACGAAACTCAAGGCAGGCACTTAAGACACTGAACTTACACAAGACAACAGAAAAACCAATATAATAGAATAGTTGCAGAACACCTAAATCAGACAGGGTTATGGCATCGTTTACTGTTATGAGGAGTCACAGCTATGCATGTCAGAATAACCAACCGGTCTTTTGGAGAAAAGTAAGGACAGTACAACTCCCAAGGGGTTTTATCATGAAATGTTTTCACGATCCTACACGCAGCTTCTGTTCCACCCAGAGGGTGGGTACGTGATGAACCACTCACAAACTACTGAGGCAGTTTCAACTTTCAATTTGGGGCATAATTGTAGAGAGATGCCAGGAGCAATGGTACAGGAAGAAGACCCATCCCACCTCCCTCTTCCTGCCGGATTATGAGTCTAAAAGCCCCGGATGCAATTGACACCCTCTAACCTGTGATTATTTCACAGTAAGGGTGAAGCTAACCAATTTGCTATAAACAGCTATTCTGAAAACTACCAGCATGTGCGCAGCATTGTCTCCATGGGAGGGGATGCCCCCAGCAGACTGTATTTTTTGTGTTTCACTTGTTCTGGACTTGTGCCCAACTAATCCCTGCGAGTTGGATGAAGAGTGGGGATTGGCTGCTGGAACGCTAGGCCATTTGTTTCTTTTGTTCTTGACCATTGCCTCTTACTATTTCTCGGCACATGGGAATTCTTCATGTGAATTATTCGGAGACTCCAGCTTCTGACGACCAATGCAAAAGACATGTTATTGCCCCTATCCATACCCTTGAAAAATGTGTTTAGATCCTCCTGCATCAGGACTATGTGCGCCTACACCAAGAGCATCAGTCCACCAGCTGGCTGCCTCAGCCAGATATCGTGGGGCAGAGGCTCCCCTGCTGCAGGATAGGCCCTGCTGTCTTCCTGTGCTAAACATATAGCCACATATGAAGACCTGGCACTGGTGTTTAGAGAGCGAAACCTAGCCTCTAGCAACAAAAACAAATTGTGAAAAAACGTCCTTACATCACTATGTTCAATTGACAAAAACTGTTAATGCCTCTATCACCCCTATAATTATTCCCCCAGTGTCTTTAAAGTAAGACTGCTTCTCAGAAATAGTCATTCTACATTTTAGCAGGCCACCACTGGCTTCTCTCCAATCTATCTTTAGTGTCCTGGAGATGTATAGATGCATTGCTATAAATGTAGCCTTACTTGTAGTGCACACCATGATGAGCAATCTCTTACCTCTGAGCAACCTCAAACCTGCGGCTTGATTGAGTGAGTAAAGACATAGGGAATAATGGATGCTTATGACAACCATTTGGTTTGGTCAAATTATGGCACAGTGTAGTTATGGAGCTCAGTCCTCTTCTTAACATTTCCAAGCCCAACGCTTATAGAAACAGTGATGTGTAATGCGTAATGGATGCCTCTTTTCTTTGGCAGTAAAGATAAGGCAATTCATACAATTTCGAAATTATCCACTGGGGCCATGGGTTTGTCTACCTGTGACATAAGACTACAGTGAACAAAGTCAAACCCGGTTTTTGGTAGAGGATGACTAACTTTTTTTTAAAAATGGAGATAGATGTTTTTCTTATCTACATCCATTAATGCGCACTTCACACTTCAGCAATATTACATACAACGCAGTTCTGCTGTTAGGAAAAAAAAAGATGCGATTAGTGAAACGCGCTTCACAAGGTGTGCTTGCCACCTCGTTTGCACTAGAATTGGTTCTAAACATTAATAAGAGTGAATTAATTTTTTACGGGAGCTGCAGGTTTCTCCAACTCATGCTGCAATTTTGTACTAATTGTCAAATCAGATTAAAGCGGTAATACTTTTAGTGAAATAAAAAATTGCCCAGTTTAAGAAATAGGTATAGAAGAAAGCAATAGGATTCAAGCACCATGCCTACAGCTGCTTCAATGTTACCAAATTCTTTATTAACAGATTTAATTAGTAATGCGTTTTGGCATAGATGAAGCTTTAGCAGTACCATGACAAAACTTGTGGTATCAGGGCAAGTGAGAAGGATATAAAGCAAACTGGCCAAAATTACACCCATTTTTATGTCTGCCCCAGAGATAGCTATAGCTTTATAGCAATCCTAAATAACAATCAATAATTTGTCAATGCTTATCTCTTCATTTTTTTGTTATCCTTGTGAGTTTCAACTGTGCCTTCAGGCTACAGTAATTCAAAACTTTATGTGCAATAATTAGAATCGCATTTCGTGTGATAGGCATTAAACTAAAGAGTTTCTATAACTACCCTAAGCACACCAGCCATAGGGAAGCACCCAAACCATTCAATACAATTGTATGCAATGATCAGTTTTTCTTCTTTTTTAAACAAATTAAAAGGTTTGGTGTAAACATGTGTCCCCTAAAGTAAGTAGGGAGCATGTTTTCCTTTTTTCTTTGTTTCTGTGAGATATGCTTGCAATCAAAAAACGAAAAAGATGTAATCATCAAAACAGATTGCTATTTTCTTTTTTCCAACTCATTTTCAATTTTTCCTATTTTCAACTGTTGGTTTCTATAAAGAAACCTTGAAGGACCTACATAAATGACCCCTTGTTGAATTCAGAATTTTGTCTACTTTTCTAAAATGTATTGCTTTCCAGGATCCATAATTGCTTTCATATCCATTTCTACCATTAACTGGAAGAAGGTTGAAAGCACAAAAAAATAGCAAAAATAGGCTCCGTCCCAGTAAAATGCCAAAACTGTGTAAACAAATGTTGGTTTTCTGAAAGAAAGTCTCTCAGTCCCTGAAAGCTGGGGAAATTGTCATTTCAGCCCCACAAACCCTTTGTTGATACCATTTTCAGTGGGAAAAAAACAGACGCTTTCATTTACAGCACTTTTTTTCCCATTTTTCCCTTTAGATTCCCCATGATGTTGGAAGAAAAGGACGCAAATTTGGCGTGGATACCTTATGTGGTCAAAAAGTTAGAGGGACCTAAGCGCTAACTACACCAAATAGCCGGAAAAAAGGCTTAGCACGGGCGGGGGGGGGGGGGGTCGAGGGGGGAGGCCTAGCAGCGTAAGGGTTAAACAATGCTTGTTGCCTATGTAAGCACAATACACCCTATTCACTATATTTCTTTTAAAATGTCCTAAAATAGCTTGCAATGCTACACAAGCTTGTCCTCTCCTTTTGAGGCAATAGTCAGACACCTATTTTGAGACCCACTGGAGAAGCGAGCGTCTTAAACAGAGAACTGACATTTTCCCTGATGAATTGAATATCCACTCTTTCCTCTCTGTTTCCATGACACTAAAAACAAAGCAGCCATCAGCAGAAACATGGCATCTGATGGTAAACGCAGCTGTAGATCACAACATGTCCCTCTATCCCTAAAGATGTGACGTATATCCTCAACAAATTTGCTTCTTTCCTCAACACTGAAGTTCTACTACTGCTGGTTTCCCATCTCCCACACTAGAGGCATATTGCTGAGAGTACATGTATAGAATGTATATAGTCTTACACTGGCTTACATAGTATATAAGCAGATCAGCAGAGTGCATTGTGCTGGTTATAAGCACTGTTGAGTGTGAGGCGGGACCAGGACACTCGAGGGACAAAGCCTTAATTTGGTCAAGGTGCCCCTCCACTCACTAACCATACCTGCCAGCTTTAGGGTAGTGTGACTGGTGCGGCCGCAGTGGGCGCGGACCTGTGGAGGGGGGCGCTGTGACCCCAGGAGGGCGCTGTGTTTAGCAATATCTTATGATAGGAGAGATATGGGGCACTTTTGCAGGTGGTAAGGAGAGAATCCGAGGAAGCGGTCATGGGACGTGGGGGTGCCAAAAGTGATTGTCGCACTGAGCACCAGCAGCGCTAAAGCCGGCTCTAGTAATAAACAGCATATCATGCCCTGTGCATCGTTATCTATGGTTGATGCCAAGGCATTTGTTCACGTGCACTTGTTTTAACAAATGTATTTAGATAAAACCCAGGACTCAAGGGGTTGGATCTGTTGGGGGGGGGAGGGGGATCAAGGGGGGTGTCTCATATGTCAAGGCAGTGAAAGCAAAGGTGTCCACTAACATGTTACTGACAGCAGTTGTACTAACAGACAGGCATTCACACATTTTCTACTAAAGTGCAAACATTGATATTAATAAAAAGACAGACTACTAGGAGAGTTATTTATCTGTGTAAAGTTAATGTGAGACAGTAGTTTTGAGGTGCGAGTCATAAGAGGTCATAGACTTTGATATCTGCACTGTAATAACAAATGTGTGAATGACTGGCAATTAGTACAACTGCTCTCAACGTGTAAATGGACAAATTTACATTCCCTGCCTTGACACGAAACACACACACATACATAAAGAGCAACGGGGGGTCAAGGGGGGCATAATGGCTAACTGTTTAATATGGTCCAATATTGCATCTATGTGTTCTGGTAACAAACTACTAGGTTGCAGGCCATGTGGTTTGTAAACGTCACCAGAACTAGGAGAAGGCAATTAGGGTCCATTATATACATGTTGACCATTTTGCAAATGTTTTTTATATTGCATATTTATTGGGGGCAGGGTAGTAGTTAGCTAGAAAAACTGTTTATTTTAAGTGCAGCCAACAATGGGCACTGATGAAATTGAAATATTTAAACTGTGTTTAACTTTAATGAGTTGTTGAAACCAATGAACAATGGCGAGGGCAAGTGAATTTCTGTGATTCTGCGACTGCAGTCTTTACTGTGTAGCTACAGATTTAACATTACTTGGCACATAATTTGCAGAGATCGACAAAAACTATTTTTTTCTAGTCCAAATGGATTAAACTGCTGCTAGAGAATGTGGCGCATAATTTGCCACTTCTTACCACATAATTTGGTTTTCAATTAACACAACACCCCAACAGCCCTGGCAATTATTATGATTATTATTACTTTAGTTTTACATAGCGCTAGCTAGGCCTGGAGGTATCAGAGCGCTTTACATGATGAGAGCTACATAGGTTCCACGTTACACATTGTTACAGAAGGTACATCAATTACAAAGTTACATCCAAAAGGTACATCAATTTCAAGTTACATCCTTTGGTTCATGGTGTGTAGAAGGGTAGGGGGTAATGTCAAAGGGCAACAGGGAGGGAGATTAAGCAGAGAATAGGCACAAGGAAAAACAAAGCAGGCAGGGGGAGAGAGATTCAGGGGAGAGAGGAAAGGAAAGGGGGAGGCAAGCCAAGAATGAAAGGAGGGAAGAGGTGGGGGAGGGGGTAGGAGAAACGGCGGGGAGACGAGGAGGCAACTGTGTCCGATGTCCGGCTGGGTGGGAGACGGCTCCCTGCGGTAAAGGGGTCATTCCCAGACTTCCATTTTGTGTGATTCCCTTGTCGCAGTGGACTCTCTCAGCGGGGGTCGCTGAGACTCCAGGGCATAAATGCTGGATCCCTCTCCAACAAGGGGAGAGGAGTGCTTTGGTCACGGGCACAATTAGAAGAATGAAGGAGGGAAGAGGAGGGCGAGGGGGTAGAAAACCCAGCGTGAACACAGTGTCTGACTTCCGGCAGGTAGGAGAAAGTTCCCAGAGGTAAGGGGATCAATCCCAGTCCTCTACTATGTGAGACTCCCATGTCACTGTAGACTCTCTCAGAAGGGTCTCAGACTCCAGGGCAAGATGCTAGATGCATCCCAAACAAGGGGAGTAGGAGTGCTTTGGACGAGGACATACTTAAGGGGGCGGTTTTAGGGAGTCAGGCTGGTAGGGTTACATAGGTTACAAGTTACCCATGGTTACAGAAGATACGTCAATTACAAGTTGCATCCGTTGGTTCATGGCCTGTAGAGGGTAAGGGGATAATGTAAAAAGGGCGACAGGGAGGGAGATTGAGCGGAGCATAGGCACAAGGATAAACGAAGCATGTAGGGGGAGAGAGATTGAGGGAAGAGAGGAAAGGAATAGGGGAGGCAAGCAAAGAATGACGGAGGGAAGGGGAGGGGGTAGGAGACATGGCAAGGAAGTCCAGGCTGGGCCCGGAGGTATCAGAGCGCTTTACATGAGGATTAAGACGAGTTACAGCGTTACATTAGTTACATTTGCTGCTAGAGCATTCAATAAACATAGAAAAACAAGATCGATGGAGGGAGGAAAAGGAACATACGGGTAGATGAGGAAGAAAACAATGTGTGATATCCAGCAGGGTAGGTGCCAACCAAGGGGGGTGACCCTGCATGTGATAGCCCCAACGGGAATCAACCAAACTTTACTCTAGCTCCGCAAAAAGTCCGAACAATTCTGGATTCTACCCATGGGGCAACATCATAATTCTATCGAAGCAGCGTTGGTCGCCTCGTCCTCCAGCTTGCCCTCAGTGAATGTGTAAACAATAGTGAGTGTTTGGGCATTTGCGCAGGCACCTAGTGGAAAAGCTTCATGTTTTCACTAAGTGTCGACACGTATCCTGAATATTGATGGGGTTAATTGGGGATCATTATAAATCAGAAATAATGATGGGAAAAAGTAGTTTTATGAACCGAGTCCATGTTCAGGCTAAGGCAACATTATCCTGTTTCTCAAGCGCGGCCGCCATTTTAAAGTCAGGCCGAGCATAGGGAGGATTTACATGAGACACTATTTCAAATTGAACACATGACCAGATAGAATTTTTGGGAGCAGCCCAGCGTGCATGGTTTCGAGGAGGCAAGCAGATCAACTTACTTGTGAGCCCCCGCTTCATCACAAACCGTGTGGGGCAAGGAGCGCCCCTGGGCATCGGCCATTTTGTCCCTCAGAGTAGAGGGGGCTCTGAGTTGAACGCATAGGAGACAAAAGAAAAGAACAAAAGAAAAGAACAAAACAGAGTAACAAGCTCAACAACCAGCCCAACACCGTGCTCGTTGGTTGCCCGCGGCCCTCCGGTTCGTGAAACTGCCGCTATTATCCTGGATCATCTCCTGGCGAGTTTGTTGTTGTCAGCCACGTCGGCAGGAGCAGCGAAGCTAAACAGCTATGCACAGCTATGCATCAGCGGGGGCCAACCAGCACAGTCAGCGGTTCGGACCAAAAGGCTCCTCGAGCGGAGAGCCAGCAACAGGGAGAAGCCCCAGTGGTGTAGCACTCGGGCGAGAGCACCAATCTGCATTTTGATGCCTGCCAGTCCTCTGAGCCCACATTAGGATTGCATGTGGCTGTTTGCCGTTCAGCAATGCCCCCAGCAATTTTGAACAAATTGGCTAGGCTCCCACAGCGAGGAGATCAGCTCCACCACTGCCAGCGGGGATATCCTCACATTGGTATTGAACCCACTGCCTTCTGTTAATCCTTGCAGTTTGTGCAGGAGGATAGGTCGCGTCTCACTCACCGCATCACGGAGCCAGGAACGCCACGGCATCCGCACACTAATTACAGCAGAGCACACATCTTCCTTGTCGCGGTGCCAAGAGACAGCTCCTCTACATATGCTCGTGGCAATGGAAACCTCTTCAAAAGGCATAGGGGATGTCATCATGAGGAAACCTACAATTTACATGGAACCGTAAACTCGTTTCCATACTTACATGGCACACTGTGAAAAATGGGGTTTACACCACTAAATGTTGTGCAATAAAAGCACCAAAACATTTAATACACAAACGCACACACACACGACTAGAAAACTAAAGAAAGTTGCTGTTTCCTGTGCTTCCATCTCTTCTGATGTTCTGACATCAGCTACGTAAGCTTCCAAACAACCGGAGTCTGTATAACTTGCTAGGTGTATGCATTTTTAGTGACTAAAAGTAAAGATTGGTTATTACGTAAAAATACACTGCATCCCATTACATTAACGCGCCCATTTCTTTGACCTGCAATGACCTCGACATATTTCTAGCACCCAACTTGTTGAGGCTGAACTTGAGAGCAGCAGTCTGTCAAGACAAAGTAATAGCCATATCTATTTCAAATCTAATAGGGCTCATGCTTCAATATCACAAAAATAAAGAAACTAAAATATCCCATATACATTCCTAATGAAGGTCTTGCATGCTAAGTGGCAAACGATGCGACCAAAGCAAATACTATAGACTAATATAAAGCATAAGTCATGTTAAAGTGTTTAATGCATCTCAAAAAGCAACTTGCTATAAGCCACAGCTATCTTCATTAGTACAATCAGCAAAGGGGGAGAGCCAAACCAGTACAACTCACTGACGAAACCCTAGATGAGAGAAAACACAAACTCTCCATCACACCCTCAAACTTCAGGACAGCAGCGCAGCACTGCTTTGCTACTTCCTCACTGTGCAGGAGCAATGCACTTCTTGCAGGACTTCCAAAATACACTTCTCCCACCAAAATCTTCATGCAGCAGCCGAAATGGACATGTACTAAAAAAACTAGCATGTCACGCCTTTCCTAAAGGATCTTCACTGGCTCTCCCTAGATACAAAAACTAATTATACAAAGCTCTATACTCCTGCTAACCAACCTACCAAAAAGACTAACTCCATACCACAGAAGGTGTAAGGAACACAAGGGGCAAGACACTCCTATTGGTGGAAATCCTAAGGAGCAAGATTATAAACCACTCCTACTGGTGGAAATCCTTAGGAGCAAGAGTATAAACCACTCCTACTGGTGGAAATCCTTAGGAGCAAGATTCTAAACCAAGCAATCGTGTCTGTCCACCAGATGGTGATATCACTTACTAAAGCACAACACACTAAACTTAGACATTATTATTCATAAAAGTCAGGAAATCTCACCTTGTCCTCAAGTGACCCCCTCAGACTAAATGTTCTATGTGTTAAATGTACTGCTATGCAATAATTAGTAATGTCAGTAGTTAGTATATTTTGAAGCAATCTCACGCATCAGTGGCTAGGTTTGTGCTATAAATAATATTACAAGTGGACGAACTGAGCAGTTTCTGCATGAAGCGTGGGCAGTGCCAATGGGTACTTCTTTATTTTTTGTACACAGCTTAATAGATTAGATCAATGAACAGTCACTTCTGACAGAAAGCTAGTCAGGGCCCCTTGTGATCAGCTTAATATGGTCACATCTTCAAGAATTAGATATTAGTCTGTCAGTGGAGTTTAGGAGGGCTTGATTTCTAATTGCGGGTACCATTACAGCTTTGAGAGGGGAATTGGTTTAGTGGGGTGACAGGGCATGAACAACTGTTCTGAAATTGCAACTCAAGAGAAGGTGTTTCTAGGTACGCATCTTTTTAAGCAGGACGCAGCTCAATGAAATTCGGGAAGTGATAAGAATTGAATGCTAAATGGGATTTAGTAGTGGCGGGGCCAAAAGCCTACTTTAGAGGAGCATGAGGTTTGAATGGCAATAAGATGTGGAGTTAGTTTATTGTATAATAAATAAAAACCATTACATTAAAAAATTCCAGAAATACACCCAATTCATACAGTCATACATTGCACACATTCTGATAAAAATGCTCTAATAAAATATCTGGGTAAATAAAAATTAGTTTATTGCCTGTGGGCCAAGAGCGGGCAATGTGCAAATAACAGACCGTTCTTTATGTTTCAAAGTGCTTTGCTAACTGGACTCTACTACAATTGGTTTTTTTTTGTTGGTTATTGCTCTTTTCCAGCATGCTGGAATATGTATTAACAAGTGTCCACGTGTTTCTTTGCGAAAGCTTCCTTGACCTGGAGGAGAGACAGGTGTATTACTGAGGGACTGCTTAGGAAAGCTGCTCTGTCCATGGAGATTGCCCATGCTTCTTTGATACTGAGGTCCTCTGACGATCCCAGTTAGTCTCCCCAAGACTTGTTTTACTTTACTTTTCATCTGTGCCTTGATTTCCATCCAGCACAAGCTGTTCAGGAAGCCACTTGTTTAAACGCGGAATGTCCAGCACAACTTTACAAAAGCGCTTTTCCTTTGCAATTCATGGTTTTTTAAGCCGAATTCCAGTTGAATCTATGCAGGAGAAGTTGATTTTGGACAGCTTTGTAGGCGCATGTTTGAAAAGAGTTCAGTGTAGCCACTTACTTTCCGTACAGGATTTCCACACCATATACTACTGAGGGAACCCGTTGGGCTGCCATGATTGTTAACATTCTAATCTATATAATGTCAATATTTTAATTATATCTGAAGGTGAATCACACTCATTAAAATTATTTTTGGTAGCCAGTGTTGCTTATTTTAAAGAATGAAGCTAGAAATGAATGTGAAACAACTCTCCAGGTTGCCTTAATTAACTAAATGAATTTGTAAAAAATGAAGATTTTCTAATGCCTTGTCTCCAAGTGAAGAATATAAAACCACCAACTTAGTCTGCTCTGTTAAATGTATAAATGGTAAGTGCAGTTTACCAAAAGATTCATCTTCAACCTGCTACATAGGTGTGGAAACAATCTATTTAGTTTGGTAGAAAGTATGAGAAATTAGTGGTTGATGAGTATGCCTCTTGTAGCGATCAACTTCTTGCTGATGCACACATAAAATAAGGGAACACATCACATCCTATCTATGGTGCCGAGAATGTTTTTTTTTTCTTGTTAAAAGATTACCCTCTTGTTACATTTGACCATTTTTGTAAACCAATGTGGTAACTGTCATGGAAAAACATTGCTCGACTTGACTACCCTGAATTGATGTTTACACAAGATTATCTTACGAGCAAATATGGCAGCTAATATTTGCCTTGTTTCGCAAATGAATTGCGCCCTTCACCCGGATTGTTGCCCTCATGCATACGACACACAACTATGCGATGCTGCGCCATCTTCAGCTGTCTGCATTTGCTACCTGCTCTGCAAGGGCAATTAACTGTGGCATTATTAGAGAGGACACTATCTATAGATCAATTAATTGAATTATAGCAAAACACAGAATGCAACAGGGTCTCCAAAAGAACCTCGTGAATAAATAAATGTTTCTTGAGCAGTAATTTTAATAAATTTGGCACTTCATAGCACATTTCAGCCATTTCCAAATGCTGTACATAAGCAGGTTATATGGCACTCAATTTACCATGGAAGGCTGAGTTTACCACGCAGGGATTCGAGCCTGTGATCATCAGATCACTGCATAAGTCAGTGGTAAGCCTTACCTTACTAAGCCAGCTCACATTTAAAAAAAAATGGACAGTCAGGCCATATGGGCATCTGATCCCTTCTCGTTAATAAGAAAACGACTTCAATAACAATCATTTAGATTTATAATGCGAGGTAAGTCCATTGTACTTGTTTAACCCAATTTGCAATGATCAATTGGTATTTAATTATCACGCAGTAAATGGAGTCTGCTTACCAACCCCGCCCCTCCCCCAGGTTAGTGCTGTGACCTCCCACGAGACATAGGAGACAAGACCAGCTGGTTCTGTAAGCCCATGTACAACAGTTATGCTTTCCGCTTCGAGGACAAGGGTGAAGATAGATAGTCTTCCCCTGGAGGATCACTAGGTAAAAAAAAAAAAAATGCAGGAGGGTTAATTGTAAAGAGGAATGGAAGACAGATTCATGGTACAGACAAATCAATCCAATTTACACTAAAAGCATTTGTTCTTGCTTGACCAGCAGCAGGCAGAGGTGCAACACTCTAGGGCCAAGAGAACAAGAGCATCAGTGATATTTAAAAGACCACCATATGCGCACAACTAGAGGATGCATTAATGACAAGCTTGGGAACGCACGTTTTATCCTAGTTATAGAGATAGGGGTTTTAAAAAATCTAATTCAGAGATGGATAAACAGCGTACTTCAAACCAGAAACATGAAATTATCATTGCTGTCTATTGCTCCCACTCAAGGTTCAGAAGTAGCAACAAGGAACCTCTCCTTAACAATCAATGAATGCACATGGTGATACATCAAACCTCAAAAATACATTGTCCCACTACGACATTGATTATTCATCTTTTATTTATCAAAAATATATTTTTTTTAACATATTTATTTACTTACAACATTTATCTTGTACATAATTTTAACAAAATTGGAACCCCATGAACATGTTATTGAAACATCTCAAAACACAAACACCACAAGGCACACAACACACAATCATACAGAACACAATCATACCCAATAACAAACAGACTGATAACATTATTTCCTAACATAATTCATTTAATAAATAAACTGAAAAAAAGAGAAAGCGTCGACGCGCGTTTCGGAGTGGAGTAAGAACCCACAAATCCTTTGTCAGAGCACAGCAGATAGGTAACTCATTTGGTGGTAAACCGAGATCCAAACGTCAACATTTCTTAAACGTGGTGCAGGGGGCTCTATATAACAATAGCTGATAGATTTAAAAACAATGTTTTTTAATGTGGCAAGACAACTCGACTTAGCAGTTTAAGCGAATTAAAGCGTCAACCAACGGAGATTATTTCTGTCCTCATGGGATGCTGCCTAATTTAGTATCTCATTCCCATTAGGCCATCATAGTTTGTTAAGAAGAATAAAATCGTAAGCCAAGAAAAGTTCAATCGGAATCTATCAAAGTTGCGGCACCATAGCTCTATGTGCATATCAACAACATATGAAGTACAGAATGAGGCCCAATACTGATAGTATCAAATACTCACTCGGTGGGCTCTGCAGATTTTCAAAAGGAGTGGACTGCGGTCAAAAACATCCCGATTTCAACACGGGGCCAAGCGGCAAAACACTGTAGAATTCTTCTTCGTCCACGAATAAAATGGGGTCTCTACCTCCGCAAGGAACGGGTGTACCTATCAGCTATTGTTATATAGAGCCCACTGAACCACGTTTAAGAAATGTTGACGTTTGGATGTCGGTTTACCAACAAATGAGTTACCCATTTGCTGCGCCCTGACAAAGGATTTGTGGGTTCTTACTCCACTCCAAAACACGCGTCGGCACTTTCTCTTTTTTTCAATTTGTTTATGAAATGAATTATTGTTACGAAATAATGTGTTCAGTCTGTTATTGGGTATGATTGTGCTCTGTATGATTGTGTGTTGTGTGCCTTGTGGTGTTTGACTGTTTTGAGATGTTTCAATAACATGCTCATGGGGCTCCAATTTTGTTAAAATTATGTACAAGATAAATGTTGTAAGTAAATAAATATGTGTTAAAAAAAAAAAGATATTTTTGATAAATAAAAGATGAATAATCAATGTCGTGGTGGGACAATGTATTTTTGAGGTTGGATGCATCACCATGTGCACTAATTGATTGTTAAGGAGAGGTTCCTTGTTGCTACTTTTGATTTGTTCCCTGCTCTCCTATCCTTATATTCAGTGTTTCAGGGACCCTCGTATGTTCTTGATTTTATTTCCACTTAAGGTAAACCATTAAATCACACTGCAAAGTATAAACACTACAAAATATTTTATAAGTCGCATAACGGTGCATTATCTTGGTGAGAAACAGTTTATTAATGCAACTCTGAAAATATTTTCACAATGGTTTTGTGACCTATTGAGAAATGTTAAATGAAAACTGCAGCTAGAAAGTGCGAACAGTAGGACAGACCGTCTAAAACACTTGGGAGTCAACCATGTACAGAAGAACGATTATCTTCACATTAGCAAGCAAGGCAGTTGCCTTAAAAAGTATATTAGTGCAAATTCCTATACTAAATACCTAATTTGAAGAGAGAGTTTTGAGACAGTAGGCAGGTAAAGAATTAATTCAAATTATTACACATGCCCCTGCACAACTACCCATTTGTACTGCTTGCTTATTCGCTCCCCGATTATACATGATCAGACCTGTGGTTAAATTTTGCCAACCATAGATCACCAAGAATGAACCGTGTTTTTAGCTGTGCATCTGACCAGCAGGCGACGGTGCTTTGCTAAATTACACTGCTTCCCTCTTCCACTTTGATGGAAAGGAGGAGGCAGGATCTTGGTGTTGGAAAGGATTTCATTTCTGAAATGATACTTCTTAGGACTGGTGCTCTCCAGAGGATGTTTGGGCTGACAAAGGTGCTCCCTACAAAGAATAGCAGGGCCCGCTGTCTACACTAGATTGATTTCACTGGGCCCAGACTTGGGTCACGTTTATAGAGAAGGACCAAGGGCTGAAGCAGACTCGAGAAGATAGAGGAAACAAATAGGATAAATGGAAACGTATTTTATTTCAATAACGATATTCAAAAAGATGATCAATACATGAAGGATAAACAATATAGCATACAATCTGATTTAAACATACATGGAGGTCCCACACATAAAGACAGACATACAATCACTCATTCAAACAAAGTGTTCATGTATAGGACAGAACAAACACATGTACAGATATTATACATATTAATTTGTCAATAAAGTTAAGTCACATCAACAATGTAGAGATCCAAAAAGTAATAACACTTCAGACAGGCTTGTGCGTTTCCAATTCATGTGGGTAGATAGATTCTTCTAATGGGCACAAGAGGACAGAAGCCAACGCACGTTTCGGTGTTAGTTACACCTTCATCAGGGCAACGACGATGTAAGGCGTGTGGGACAACACGGAAGCCTATTGTAAGGTCATGAAGGAGGAAAAACAATACATCAGCAACTCAAAAAATATTTCATTTTAACAAATACATTCTAGTCAGTATGTATTAACATCGGAGTATCTCTGACCATGGTAAACAAAAAAAGGTTAGAAAGGATAGCAAAAGGGTAAAAGGATGGGAGTCTGCAGTTCGAGTCAAAAAGGCCCAGAGTCAAAATGATATATAAGTAACAAACAAACAAATCTGGTAGGTGGCTTTTAGATGGAAAAGATCGTAGTGCACCCAGCAAGGTGAAGTCTAGAAACAGACAGTCAAGGTTACAGCGAAAATCCGACAGTTGCACACCCGTGACACAGGAGGAATGGGATCAAGAAAGTGCAGAAATAGCCAACCATTGACCAGGGAACGGAGCAAAATCAAATACAGGAGTGCAGGGAGGGTTTTTCCATAAAGCGCAAAACATATATAGACAAATAGTTTAGAAGAGGACAATACCTTTCAATAAAAGATGCTATTATGGATCAGCTCTTCTGTGAGATATTGAAGAGACAATGAGTATGTATCAAGGGAGGCACATCAATTCTATAAAGGGAAAGATAACGTAAGGATGGGGGTACACGCTAACCTTGTAATCAGTAGAGGCAAATCAGACAAGCAGAAGGAATGCAGATAAAAGAGAACGATGCAGTTTGCAGATAAGCAAAAGTGTACAGTGTGGTAGTGGCTTACCCAGAGTTGGGTCCAATCGATGGTAATCTGGGGGGACAGTCAATGGGCGGCCACTAGGCGACGGGGGTTAGGAACGTCAGGGGTGGATAACTCTGGACATGGCCGGTAAGAGTATTCCGGGGTATCGAGATAATACACGGAACAATTTCTGTAGGAAAATAGGTATCAGTGCGATAGGAAGTCCAAGCACTACGGCACATAAAATAGTTAATCCAGAGTAAAACGCTTACCCACAATAAGGTACGCCGTCACGCGGTGCGGTAAGTTTGGGAAACCCCGCAGATAGATCCTCGCAATAGCAGCTAAAAAGGTGAGGGTAAAGTAAATCTCTAAATCGCCCGTAGGGTGTAGGGTCTAGAGGGTAGAAAAAAACAGAGAGGTACTATTTCAGGAGGTATGCGGCATTGGCGGAAGACATTCCAAATAGAATCACAAGGCTAATGAGGTTCCCAAAAGAGCATAATAAAGATAAAAGGGATCTGCGGTTTTTAAGCAGAATCAGGACAAAAGTATGACGCCCAGAGTAGAAAAGCGGAGGCAAAGATTTCGGGACAGGCGGGTCCAGTGGGTAATAGATGAATGCGCCCAAAGACTACGAGCACACTCAGGGAAACGATAAAACAAATAAACATGGACACGGAGTAACTTACCGTTCGAGAACGCGACGCTCAAGCGAAGGAGTGGCAACAGTGATGGGCCCCGATAGCTCATGGGGTCTCGACCAGGTAATCCGGTCTTTTACATTCAGTCAGGCCAATTCCAGAACCGAGTACCTAAACTCTCGCGAGAATGCAAAGAGTCGAGAGACAAAGAAAGGGCTAAAAATATACAGTGGTGGAGGCCAACAAACTGTGCGGCCATATTGGAACAGGGCCGCAGAAGGAGCTGAAATATGGTATGCATCATAGTCATGAGTATGTAGGAGAAAACATATTTTAGGAGGGCAGAGAACTGCGTCTCAAGTAATGGCGTTTTCCCAGGGGCAGTTCTCATTGAGGCCCTGGGCGACAGAGTTCAGATAATAAATCCAGAAAACTTCCCTATTCTCTCTCAGGGTCGTGGGGTCCTTGCCCGTAGGGGTATGTATTTTTTCCAAAAGAACCCATTTAAGATCTTGCTCTGAGTGGGTTCGACTGGTCCAGTGAGAGACCAGGGAGGTCCCTGATTTTTTTAAACGAATGTTTGATTTGTGTTCCCCAATACTCAGGCGGCATTCCCTGCCAGTTTCACCAACATAGATCAGGTGGCATGGGCAGAGAATCGCGTAAACCACGTTGGCGGTTCGACAGTTGGTCATTTCCGTTAATTTAATGGTTAGTTTATTGATGTTGAGGTTTTGTTTAACCAAGGCATTGGGACATGCTTGACAGGATCCACAGCGATGGTTACCTGTGATGGGGGGTAGGCCAGTGATGGAGGTTTGGCGGATAAAGGGAGAAGATTCTGGTAGTTTGCCACGGAACAGGTGGTTCCTGAGGTTTTTGTTCCTTCTGAACGCAAAAAGAGGTTTGGACAGTTGATCGTCCATGTTTAGAAGATACCAGAGGGAATTAATAACCTGATGGATTTTGTTATTCATGTTAGAATGTCGAGTGACACATACCAGTCGGTCCCTCGCTTTTTCTTGTTTTTGATGGAACATAGAGTCACGGTTGTAATATCTGGCTCTCTTGAGTGAGTTCTTCACCAGTTTGGGAGGGTAGCCCCTGTTCAGAAGTTCAGTTTTCAGAATGTCAGCATGGTAGAGGAAATCCTTGGTTTCAGTGCAATTTCTTCGGAGTCGAAGAAATTGGCTGAACGGGATACTCTCCCTTTGGCAGCGGGGATGGTAGCTGTCAAATTGGAGCAGCGTGTTCCTGGCAGTGGGCTTGGTGTTTAGGGAGACAAATAGATGGTTATCTTTGTGCTCAAACCAGACGTCAAGAAATTCAATCCTGTTATTGCTGGAATCCACCCCTGACGTTCCTAACCCCCGTCGCCTAGTGGCCGCCCATTGACTGTCCCCCCAGATTACCATCGATTGGACCCAACTCTGGGTAAGCCACTACCACACTGTACACTTTTGCTTATCTGCAAACTGCATCGTTCTCTTTTATCTGCATTCCTTCTGCTTGTCTGATTTGCCTCTACTGATTACAAGGTTAGCGTGTACCCCCATCCTTACGTTATCTTTCCCTTTATAGAATTGATGTGCCTCCCTTGATACATACTCATTGCCTCTTCAATATCTCACAGAAGAGCTGATCCATAATAGCATCTTTTATTGAAAGGTATTGTCCTCTTCTAAACTATTTGTCTATATATGTTTTGCGCTTTATGGAAAAATCTTTCCTGCACTCCTGTATTTGATTTTGCACCGTTCCCTGGTCAATGGTTGGCTATTTCTGCACTTTCTTGATCCCATTCCTCCTGTGTCACGGGTGTGCAACTGTCGGATTTTCGCTGTAACCTTGACTGTCTGTTTCTAGACTTCACCTTGCTGGGTGCACTACGATCTTTTCCATCTAAAAGCCACCTACCAGATTTGTTTGTATGTTACTTATATATCATTTTGACTCTGGGCCTTTTTGACTCGAACTGCAGACTCCCATCCTTTTACCCTTTTGCTATCCTTTCTAACCTTTTTTTGTTTACCATGGTCAGAGATACTCCGATGTTAATACATACTGACTAGAATGTATTTGTTAAAATGAAATATTTTTTGAGTTGCTGATGTATTGTTTTTCCTCCTTCATGACCTTACAATAGGCTTCCGTGTTGTCCCACACGCCTTACATCGTCGTTGCCCTGATGAAGGTGTAACTAACACCGAAACGTGCGTTGGCTTCTGTCCTCTTGTGCCCATTAGAAGAATCTATCTACCCACATGAATTGGAAACGCACAAGCCTGTCTGAAGTGTTATTACTTTTTGGATCTCTACATTGTTGATGTGACTTTTAACTTTATTGACAAATGAATATGTATAATATCTGTACATGTGTTTGTTCTGTCCTATACATGAACACTTTGTTTGAATGAGTGATTGTATGTCTGTCTTTATGTGTGGGACCTCCATGTATGTTTAAATCAGATTGTATGCTATATTGTTTATCCTTCATGTATTGATCATCTTTTTGAACATCGTTATTGAAATAAAATACGTTTCCTTTTATCCTATTTGTTTCCTCTATCTTCTCGAGTCTGCTTCAGCCCTTGGTCCTTCTCTATAAACGTGACCCAAGTCTGGGCCCAGTGAAATCAATCTAGTGTAGACAGCGGGCCCTGCTATTCTTTGTTGGCTCTCGTTGTTCCCTTTTCCCCTGTCTACCCATCCAACCCTTAGGGACACCCCTTCTTTTGAAAGGTGCTCCCTACAGCAGACCAACGACAGGTTTCCCAGGGCAGATCTTGCGGGGTGCCACTCAATCATCACATATACCGTATATATGCCACTGGGTAAACGTATCTATTTATCAAAGAGATTTTTTTAAAAAAATCCCAACTGACAAGCACGCATTCAGGATTGACACACAGACCAAGGAGCACTTAATTAGCGCTTTGGTTTATTGCCCTTCACGGATATCCAAATTTCTACAACATGACACAGAAATGCAAGGAGCAGGTGCGTGGTGGAGGCATTACGAATATAATGAATGTAACCATCACACAGGCGTTACTACAAGTGTTAAGGATAGTTCCATAAAAACACAATGGCATATAATGCACTGTATTTATTACTGCCTGAGCCAGGCATGCAGTCATTGTTCATCCAGTTGAAAAACATTCATTCTGTAAAGAAATAAAAAAAACAGGGAGTATAAATTGGTAAATCGGCATATTTTGCAATGGCAAAGGATGCCATAACTGGTTCTGTGCGACCATGAATATCTAGTCTTAGAAATAACGCGGCCTCAAAAACCATAATGCTGTTGAAACGAGGGTTAACCTGGCTTCCTAATTTCCAATAGTCAGTTTAATGTGTGTTGATGGTATCGTTTTTCTAATGTTACTTTCAGACGCCTTTTTTCCAATTACAAATAGGAAATAAAAAAGAAAGTAACAGTTTTATGTAAAGGTAATCCATCTGTCGGTTTGCTGCATCCCGCTCTATAAACCCGTGATCCTCGACCAGAAGGAGTTACCGGAAGCTGGAGGCGATGTCATCCCCAGATTCCACCATCCGTTGTCCCTGTCAAGTTAATGCTGCGTACTCCACCATATGGCCTGGGTGCACATTCAACAAAGGCGCTGCCTAGAACTTGGTATAATCAGCACTTCCAGGTATGCACAGGCAAATGAGACGGCGTTGGTGAGTTTGGTGCATTCAAGTTCATATTCAAAGCAACAACATTAAATGGTGTCAGATTTAGATATGGGATAAAAAAAAAATCTCCTAAAAAATTGTTGTGCAAGTGCAAATAGCACAAACCTGCTATCCACACAGCTCGATATTTGGCTAGGTGAACAATGTGCACCGATATTAATTCTGCATAAGAGCAGACACTCGAGGCATTATAGCTGAGAAGATTCGGCACATTTAATATGCCCCTGGAAAGAGAATGGTCAGTTTATCTTAAAATACAGTGGCCATTTTAATATTATGCGAGTGTCGCTTTCGCTCCTGCCGTCTCTGCATGGCTCGTAAAAAGGAAACACGCGGCATTAAAAATAAGAGAGTAAACGAAGCGTCTTGAAGTGCAGGTCACAGACGAGTTAAGGGCTCCCAGAAGCCTCCGCTACCTGGCACGTCCCGCCACATCCCAGCTGAGGCAAGGTGCAAGTAGAGCAGAACTTCATTCCAGCCCCCGCCGTGACAACGATAAAATGCTGAGAAAACACACTCTCCAACCCCGAACCCAGCATCAATTTCTGTTAATTACAGCCTTGTCAGCACCGTGATTATTCAAAGAGCTCAAGCAAATGTTAATGAGTCCTTATTTGCATATTTATTTTTTCCTTTGTTGAAATGTCATTGATTATTACATTCTACGATGATGAATGCGGCTGCTGATGTTCTCCGATATGTAATTAGTCATTAGACGGAATGAACAGATCAATTATGAGAAAGGGCCGAGATTAAGAAATATCAAACAAGACCGCCCAATGTAGCGGGCGAAGGCGGCATTTCTTGGGGGCGCGTGGATTACCGCAGCACCCACGGCGCACTAGCAAAGATCTACGGTTGTGAGGTCATAAGGGGTCTTACAATCACTTAGTTAATATCAGCGGGGCCGCGCAGAATCCTTTCCGGGGTCCCAGAACAGCAACAAACGCGCCCACGCGACCTCGGCTGCGTGCAAATAAAAGGATACCGGGTGACAGGCCCGCGTCAATCTATACGCCGAAACTTGGAAGAAATGTCCTTAAAATAGAAACAACGAGGGGGGGGGGGGGGGATATTTCGCTCTAATCCGTTTGATGATACGACGTGCATATCCTCTTCGCAAATGCATTCTGCAAGTACCCATCCAGCGCTTGCTACAGGCACAAGAAAAAAAACACATTACTGCAGACCAGATGGGAGCATTCCACATGACCAAACCAATCAATCACCTCAGTGGGACGCAGGTGCAGCACAGCCGTGTAGCAACACACCATTTCACAGTCTATCGGGCACAAACACATGGCCACCAATCAATGGCACCCCGAGGACCTCGAGGGGGAGGGCTCTCTGGAGCCTTACTGGTCCATGCCTGATGACTTCATAATCACACATCATTTCATTCACTGGAGGATACGAACTAGCATTCTAATAACCTTCCGCTCAAAATGCTCATGTTGTGCATATTAATAGAGTGCTGCTGTTTATGGCGCGCGGCTGCCGGGACGCCGCAGACGAGGCCTCGCGTGCAGCGCCAACACAACCTGAAGCTAAAACGTCCGTCCCTCTGAAGACAAACATTCTATGCTGACGTAGATCAATGGAAACATTACTCATCGTGCCACATCAAAGTCTGTGCACAAAGCACTTGTATTCTGCACAAAGCCAGTGTCAAACAATAGGAGGCGAAGGCAAGACGAGGCAGTGCGAACAAGAACGCGTGTTTCAGGCACTGAACAAATCCGAGGTCACAAATAGAATACAGGTAGGAAGTCACTAATCCCTCGCTTTCAACGTATCTGAAAGCTACACACAGTGCCGGTAATTTTCAATGGTGCATTTGTTATAGTCAGGGTTTGTTTTTACTGAATTTGACAAATGGATTCAAATGAATCAACACCTCTGAACAGCACTGCACTGAGGCACTCACATGCAAGGCCATTTAAATAGCACCTTTCCTTGCAAGACTTTGCATGCATGTCATTAAGCGACACGGATCGCTGCTTATATGCCGATGGCTTGTTGCCACCCACTGTGCACCATTTAGCAGGATTTAACAAAACTGACAGCTATTTGAGTGAAGACATTTGGACCAGCTACCTCCTGCTCCCCACCTCGCAGGCAATCCTTAATGGCCGAGTCGACACAGTTCAATGCAGGCCCAAAAGGTTACTCTTGGGCAACAATCTGCAACCAACTCATCAGAAACATAATTCTCAATTATGGAGTGTCAAAGACCTGCCCACCATTGTACAAATGAACGATCAGTCAGAGTTTAACTTTGGTTAAATAACAGGGCGATGGGGAGACAATTGCGACTGAGGTCACACAGCAGACACTTGAATTCCTACTGCATACACCCAGCTGAAGGTCTTCTGATGTCATGTATTCCCCTAAATGTGTTACATATTGAAGGCTGTGGGGCTCTAGCAAAGGAGAGATGAAGGATGGTTTCTGGGTCAGTTACATGACGTGCTTTTAGACCAGAGTCATTTATCTGAGTTAAAGTGTGACTTGTACAAGAAAACTCAATACTAAGGCACATTTTATTACCAAAAACACTTGTGAATCAAGTCTTCAGGTGTTAATTTACATCTTGGCGGAGGGATGCATTAGCCTCCCAGCATCAAGGTTTCGTCATCTGCCTCTAGTCTGCCAATTACAATAAATGGGCAAAAGCAAAGCCATTCTCCAAACGGATGATGGAATCCACACTTCTGCTAGTAGTGTGGTAAATTCCCACTATGCTGGAATGCAGTGGCAAAACTGTCCAATCCACTCCCCAAAGACCAATCAGAGCGCATGAAGGGAGTGGGAGGGGGCTGGAAATTCTGACAGGGCAGTAGCTGAACTTTCCCCATCTCGGAGGCAGAGAGAAACAAAGTGCTCCTCTAGCAGGCTAGATGGAAACAATGGGGATAATGACCCCACACTCTGTGGCATATCAGTGCATTCATAACATTATCCTCCAGTAGACAGGAAGTTTTAAATAAGTGTATTGAATCTTGTGCACCACGGGAAAGAGATCCCCAGGAAGTGATCTCATAGAACCAGTAGAGGCCTGCAAGGTGGATTGACAGGGGACGGGCAACACAGACACACTCCTAGTGTTGGAACGCTTGTGAGTATTGAGGGTGCCCAAGCCCCTCATTAATTGAGTGGTACTCCCAACTGAGCTATGAGGGCAACTGAGTAATAGTAGATTGTTTTATATGGGCCTTTAGTAACTATCCAGTTTACACATTTGCTGACCAGTAAGAAAAAGTGTAAGCTTCAGCTGGTTCTTTGTTTAAGGGACATTGATTTTGCTAATTTTAAAAAAAAATCTGTGGTCTATACAATGAGTACCAGTTACTTGAGCAATGTTAATACCCAATAATTAGACAACTCTAATATTTGCCTTTCCAAAAACAGAAATGTGGATATCATGTAAGATGTAAACTGGAAGCTCAGAGTGTAATAAGCAAATTATCAAGAATCGGACAGCAAAAAAGGCCATGAAAGATTAAGTCAACCCAACCAGTGCACAATTCATGACAAGTGCTGGCAACATGACAATACCAAATGCATAAAATCAGATACACAGACTTGAGCTATAGGCTAAATCGAGCTATTTTCTAGCACAACAGAACCCAGAGGTATTTTGTCAACCAATTGGCTTAAGTTCAGTGTTGTATTTATCCTATTCTTCTGGGATTTACCTCACCACACAAACTATGAGAATTTAGAGATGGCAGGAACTAGACTATTATAGGTTAACAGTCCCAAGTTCTTCAGTTTTAAAGTATATGTAACTTACTAAACAGACAATAGATGTATTCTGTTGCTAGAAGGGTGTCAACGTCCTGTGCAATATGTATGCCCCCATTTTTTTTTAAAGAAATATACATTGAACAGTCTCCCTCACTAAAGGTCTGGAACCCCATCTCAACAACAATCAGAACACTGACTTCTATGAAACATGTAAAAATGAACTAAACAACTTACTGTACCAACATCATTTTTTGCAATAAATGGCCATTCATAACGAAGATACAGCATTTTTTCTAAATATCATACTTTTGTTAGCCATTCCTCCCACCACTTCTCTCATTTCCTCAAATCTGTATAATCGTGGTTACTGTATCGACTGTTGGCATCTGCTACTTTGCCCTTTACTTTTGCTTTTCTCCCGTATAGTATACTATCACCTAGTAAGAACCAATATACCGGATGTAAGGTAGCTTGAAACCTATATAAATATAGTTTGCATTACATAAAACTATTACTACGTATATTTTAGCAATTGCCTTTTACAGCAATGCAATCTAAATTATCACAAACTGTACAGAAATAACACCGTTTGTGTTTTGATCCTCTATACATCATTCCAAGAGTGGAATGTTAAGAAGCTCCACCATCGTCTCATGCTCTACCCAGTTAGGCCAGAATGTCATCCATTTATCACCAAGACTAGTCCTTTGAAAGTACTGAGAAATTCTGAAATGCTGGCATCTTGATCACAGATATTGGTCAATTTACATCTGAAATCGTTTCTCATACTGCTCAAAAATGTGTGCTGCAGAAAACCACAAATTTGTAAACTATATATTGAAGGCAACACCCCTCATTATATATTGCTGACCAATTTACACTAAGAATTCCAAAATACATCAGTGGTATAGCAGGGCTAATTTCCTGAAACGTTGACTGAACTAGGACCAAATGTCATCTACTACACTCAATTATCATTTGCCCCTCATTTTTCACTATTCAAATCATGTACTTTCACAATTCCAATCATATTTAAGTGTTCTACTCTGGCACCATCTTCTTCGTTTGTGAGTAATCTCCCCGAATTTCTTCTATTCGCCTTTCTAACTTTTCATCTGTACTACAGTCCACCTGCTGCTTTCAATTCTTGGCACCCATTGTGGGACTCCATGCACCAATGAAAACCATTTCATTTATGTTTTTTTCATTATTTACCTAGCACAACTGCTCCTGCCACCTTTAGATGCTTATACAATGTGGTTAACTCAACTTTTACAAGTTGCCCAAATTTCTAAAAGACTGAATAATTTCACTATTTATTTAATGCTGCAATGAAATATTTTACATGGGTGGCAAAGGCTGGTTTACATCTTTATAAAAGTGCATTTTTAGATATGAAATGTAATATGCAGTCATGCAATGCTATCACCGTCCGCATGCATAAAATAAAAGTTGACCTGCAATGATTCACAAATATTACTTTAATCTTCACCGTAAAACATGCCCTGTCCAAAAATATGGTTTGCGGATACAGAAATGTATATTATTTCCGACACTCCCCACCTTTTGCTTGATTTCACTTTCCCATTATTCTACTTCATTTAGTGGAATAGTGCAGGCTTCATGGGGCTTCGAATTTCAAATCATTTTGCTTTACCAACAGTAAACATTGTTCGAATATGAATGCAGTAAAATCACTTGGCCACTCCCCTTCTCTTGGGCAGAAAACCCTTACACAAAAGGAGACAAGCTTAATAATAAGGAGTTTAGGTGCAAATAAACCCTCTTCTGAAAATAGACAAAAGTAGCCTGCATTTGACATTGCAATACAACCTCAAAGCACTGTCAGGTAGTAAATGGCACTTGGGGCATAATCTAAAGGGTGTATTTCCCATTTCCCCCTCCCCGAATGTTATGAGGGGACGCAGAGCTTACAGATGTTTTCCTTGCATACATTCTCTGAGCCCATGTGATCGAAGTCCCCCAGTGTCTTTGGGGTCTTGATTGAGGTCATGATGAGTTTCAATGTCACCTTCTGTTGGTAATGTTCGCTATTTCCGGATTTCCATGTCTTTGTGATCTTATCGTCAATTTTAAATAACAGCTCTATTTTTGCCGAACTCTGGAGATATCTTATCTCACAGTTCAACTTCCCCTCATTATTGTTCTTGTAGGGGTGGGCTGTTAACTCCACTCCGCCACCGGAGTGGTGCCAACCCTACGCTCCACTGGGAGCGCGGAGTTCGGCAAAAAAACTCCTATTCTGCCACGTGGCAGACTTTGCCCCCGCCGCTCACCACTATTCGGTAACCCATATGAAGTGAATCAGTGCTAGCGAGCAGACTCTTCCTGAAGGCGGCCTTGACGGGACTCAAGATTCCGCCCCAGAGCAGCTCTTGAGGCACCATCTGTTGCCGAGAGTCCCCCAACTTGCATAGACATCACAAGCGTGTCAGGTCCGCAGCCCATATCATTCCTGCATAAGGCATTTGAACAACCCAGCGCGGACTGTGTGAAGAGGGCATCAACACGATGGGCTGTCCGCAATCCCAGAGGAAGGTAACTAGCGGCAAATCCCCAGCTTTGTTGGTTTTTACTAGCTTCCTTTTTAAACGTTTTGCACAAGTTGAGTAAGTGGCTGTGCAAGGGGGCAGCTGGGGAGGGTGTGGAGGGCTAAAGACCGCAGGAGGAGTGGAGGGCACAGAGCTGTGTTGGTGGGGGAAGAGGTATCTAGTAGAGAGGTTTCCGTTATGCAGAATTAGGGGGGGGGTCAACGGACAGGAGCTCAGCAAAGATCCGATAATAGAAAGCAGAGTCGATTTTTCATGTAGTTTAATTCTTACTACTGACATTCTACTCGATTAATTTAAAAGGAATACGTTTGAATTTGTGCCACTTCCAAAACACACCATCCTACCCCACTCTCGTCTGTGGTGCATGCTGGCTGCGGTGCGAGGGCACACACTGGTGTGCCTTCAGATCACCCCTGTACCATTCATGGCCCCAAATCCTGATTCCTAACTCCTGTTCAAGGAGAAGCAGAACTCCACTGAGTTTTTATGCAACTCTACGAACTCCGCCCACCCCTACTTTTTAGGTCTCTTGCCTAGCGTTGCAGTGCGCAGCACTGCTTGCGCAGCGCAAGACCTCATGTAGGGGGTTCTGAAAGCTAACCACAAGCTCGTATTCCATTATATGCTGCCTCTAGTTGGTTGCAGCTCGGACGAGGTTGCAGGGGGAGGAAAGATGTCTCCAAACTATGACCAAGCGGTAGGTATCGAAATTGTTTTGATTTATGCATCTGATGTGTCAGCCAGGTGGTGTAGAACAAGTTACTTACCTTCGGTAACTATGTATCTGTAAGAAACATTAGTTAGTTAGATTCCTCACCTTAGAATATCCCCAGGCGTCAGACTGGATCCGGAAGATTTTTCGTCAGCAATACCCCTTGCGCGTCGCTAGGCGTCGTCTGCGGCTCCGCGTCCGTCGTCGGCGTCGTGCGCCGGGATGACGTCGGAGTACTTAGACGCCGCCCTCGCGCGCTGACGTCAGTTCTTGTACATAGCCTTCCGCGCCAGGAACGCAGAGCCATGCAAAGACCGACACTGGTGCCAAAAATAAAATCTAGGGGCCTGAAAAGGATAACCTTAACCCTAGATGTCAGTTCGCAGAACGGGGAGGATGGGTGGGTCGGTGAGGAATCTAACTAACTAATGTTTCTTACAGATACATCGTTACCGAAGGTAAGTAACTTGTTCATATGAAAGAAACACGTTAGTTAGATTCCTCACCTTAGAATAGATACCCAAGCAATACCATCCCCGGTGGTGGGTCTGCGAACCAAGATCACACCAGAAAGTCCTGGAGGACAGAACGGCCAAAGAAGCCATCCCTCCGGACTTGGCTGTCAAGGCAATAATGCCTGGCAAACGTGTGTAGCGAAGCCCACGTCGCCGCCTGACAGATGTCCTGCAAAGGGACACCCCGACCCAAAGCAGTAGTAGCCGCTGTGGCCCGAGTAGAATGGGCGCGCAGCCCAACAGGAGGGTCCTTTTTTGCCAAGGAGTAACAAATTTTGATGCACAAAACGACCCACCGAGAGATGGTCCGTTTGTGCACAGCTTTCCCCTTCTTAGCACCCACGTATCCAACGAAAAGTTGGTCGTCCACCCGGAACTGCTTTGTGCGGTCCAAATAAAAGGAGAGCGCACGTTTTGGGTCCAGACGGTGGAGCCTCTCTTCCTCTTTGGAAGGATGCGGAGGCGGAAAGAAGGTGGGCAAGGTGAGAGACTGCCCAAGATGAAATGGAGTCACCACTTTCGGAAGAAAGGAGGGACGAGGCCGAAGGACAACCTTGTCCGGATGAACAGAGAGAAAAGGAGGTTTTGAAGATAAAGCCTGGAGCTCACTCACCCGTCTAGCCGAGGTGATGGCTACCAGAAAAGCAGTCTTAAGCGTCAGCAGACGAAGAGGACAATTATGAAGAGGCTCAAAGGGAGCACACATTAGAAATGTGAGAACAAGATTCAAGTCCCACTGAGGCATTACAAAAGGGACAGGAGGGAACGTGTGAGTAATGCCTTTTAGAAAGCGTGTAACCACAGGGGACTTGAAAAGAGAAGGCTGATCAGGAAGCCGCAAGAAGGCAGAGATGGCAGCAAGATAACCTTTCAGGGTGCCCAGGGCAGAGCCCTGCCGGGCCAAAGAAAGAAGAAAGAGGAGAACCTCAGAAAGAGGGGCGGAAAGGGGATCCACAGCCTTTGCTGTGCACCATGCCACAAATTTGTTCCACAGGCAGGCGTATACCGTCTTTGTGGAGGGACGCCTGGCTGCCAGAATGATATCACAGACTTCAGGAGGCAAGTCAAATGGCATCAACTGTCGCCGCTCAATCTCCACGCATGGAGGTGGAGGCTGGACAGGTTCGGGTGGAGGACCGTCCCCTGCTGCTGCGACAGAAGATCCTCCCGAAGGGGCAGACGTATCGGAGGATCGGTCAACATACTGAGTAGCTCGGGATACCAGTACCTTCGTGCCCAATCCGGAGCCACCAAGATGACTTGGGCCCGGTCGTGCCTGATCTTCTTCAGCACTCTGGGCAGAAGTGGTATAGGCGGAAAGGCGTACAACAGACCGCAACTCCACTCGTGATGAAAAGCGTCGCCGAGCGAGTGCCGCCTTGGAAATTCCAACGCGCAGAACTGCTGACATTGCGCGCTCTCTTCGGTGGCGAATAGATCTAACCAAGGCTCTCCCCACTGCTGAAAGAGACCTTGCGCCACTTCGGAGTTCAGACGCCATTCGTGATCCATCATGCACCGGCGGCTGAGTTCGTCTGCTCTGGCGTTCAGAGAGCCTGCCAGATGTTGAACCACCAGGGTGACGCCCTGGTGTTCCAGCCATGTCCAGAGGCGCAGAGCCTCCTGACAAAGGGTCCACGACCCCACCCCGCCCTGTTTGTTGCAATACCACATGGCGGTGGTGTTGTCCGTGAACACCTGCACGACACTTCCCCGGACAGAGGGAAGGAAGGCTTTCAGTGCAAGTCGGATCGCTCTCAACTCCAACAGGTTGATGTGGAGACGAGACTCCGCCGGAGACCAGAGGCCTCTGATCTCCGCCTCTCCCATATGGCCACCCCATCCCAGGAGGGACGCATCCGTCACTACGACATGCTCCGGTTGGGGAAGGGAGAGGCTTCTGCCCATGACCCAATCGCGGTCCGTGAGCCACCACTGCAACTGCTGTGCAGTGCCCTCCGAGATCAAGACATGGTCGGACAGGTTGCCGTGATGCTGGGCCCACTGAAACTTCAGGTCCCACTGCAGAGCCCGCATGCGCCGCCTGGCGTGATGCACTAGTAGGATGCAGGAGGCCATCAGCCCCAGAAGCCGCAACACTAGCCTGACCGAAACCCAGGATAGAGGCCGAAAGATGGGAATCAGGGCCTGTATATCCCGGACCCGCTGTTCCGGTGGATAGACCCGGAACTGCGCCGAATCGAGAACCGCTCCGATGAAAAGGAGCTTCTGAGAGGGACTCAGGTGTGACTTCGGCACGTTGATGGAAAACCCCAGCAAATGCAGGAGATCCGCCGTAGTCTGGAGGTGGGAGACGACTGCCTGGGGCGAGCCCGCCTTCAACAACCAGTCGTCGAGATAGGGGAAGACTGGAACCCCTGATCTGCGCAGATGAGCTGCGACCACCGCCATCACTTTCGTGAACACCCGAGGGGCACTGGTGAGGCCGAAGGGGAGCACGGTAAACTGAAAGTGCTCTTGGCCCACCGTGAACCGCAGGTAACGGCGGTGGGCCGGCAGGACGGGGATGTGGAAATAAGCGTCCTGCAAGTCCAACGCTACCATCCAGTCTCCGGGGTCTAGGGCAGCTAGAACCTGAGCCAAAGTCAACATCTTGAACCTTTCCTTCCGGAGGAAGGCATTGACGTTCCGGAGGTCCAAGATAGGGCGTAGGCCCCCTTTGCCCTTCTTGGGAACCAGAAAGTAGTGGGAATAACAACCACGACCTACTTCTGGACTCGGAACGCGCTCGACGGCCCCCTTGGCCAAGAGGGCCAAAACTTCCTCGTGGAGAAGATTCAAATGATCCCCCGAGATACGGTGGTGCTGCGGTGGCATGGCTGGAGGGGTCGTCTCGAAGGGGAGGGAGTAGCCCTTTCGGACGATTTGCAGCACCCACCTGTCCGATGTGATGGACCGCCAGTGGAGCAGGTGATGGCGAACTCTGCCGCCCACTGGGGTGGAATGGGCCTGAAAGCTAGGACTAGGAAGGCTTTGCGGCGGATGCTGCCGGGGTGGATGTGGGCTGACCTCGTCGTCCTCCAGATCCGCCTCGGCGGAAACGACGTCCGCGACCGCGCGCAGGTTGGTTCTGCGGCTGGTGGCTAGGCGCACGTGAGGAGGCACCCCTTCCTTGGCCACGAAAGGGGCGAAAGGCGGAAGATTGCGACCGCGGGGCCGAGAGGCCCAAGGACTTGGCCGTAGCCCGGGAGTCCTTAAAGCGGTTCAGCGCACTGTCCGCTTTCTCGCCAAACAGGCGAGTGCCATCAAACGGCATGTCCATGAGAGTGCTCTGGACATCGGCCGAAAATGACGTGGACCGCAGCCAGGCGTGACGTCTAAGCGCCACTGTGGTAGAAATGGCCCTACCCAGCGAGTCCGTGGTGTCAAGCCCACAACGTATAGCATGTCGCGCGGCATCCCTCCCATCGGCCAGAGCCTGGGTAAGTCGTGTCCGGACCTCCTCCGGACACAGGGGCAGCGCGTCCTCCACCGCATCCCACAGAGAGTGGGAATAACGGTCCAAGAGACAAGCGGTGTTCAAAGACCGCAGGCCCAAACTAAGGGAAGAGAACAGCTTCTTGCCAAACTGTTCTAGTCTCTTGGAATCCCGGTCCGGCGGGGCGGTCGGGAAAGAGGATTGGGAGGTGGAGGCCTGGATAACCAGGCTCTCAGGGGTAGGGTGTTAGGACAGAAAACTGGGGTCGCCCAGAGCCGGGCTGTGGCGCCTGGCGACGTTCCTGTCCACAGGGGGAACTGTGGAGGGCTTGGACCAGGTGCCCTGCAGAACGTCAATGAGGGCCTCATTGAATTGCAGCAGAGGCTCAGTGGAGCTTGCTGCAGACTGAAGCACCTCAGTAAGGACGTTAGTCCTCACAGCCACGGCAGGCAGCTCGAGCCCAAGGGCTGCGGCCGCCTTGCGCAGCACCACAGAGAAGGCAGCGCCCTCCTCCGAAGCCACAGTCGGAGGAGAGACAAATCCAGTGTTTGGAGAGGTATCCAGGCCACTGGCCTCCCCCAGTTCATCTGCCCAGTCCTGGGACAGTTGAGCCTGAGCAGCCATAGGATCCTCGGATCCCTCCCAGTTGTCCCCATCATCCGACTCCTGGTATAGAGGAGAAAGTAACGGAGCCGGGCGGTAGACATAATGTCTCTCATGCGGCGCCGATCGCGGCGTCCATCGACGCCGGACCGGCGCCGTGCCCGGAGTGGGACTGAACTGGGGTACGACGTCGAGCGGCGTCGACGTCGGCGGTGGTACCGGTGTCGACGCCGGCGGAGGAGGCCGGCATCGACGGGGACTCGACGGGGACTCGAGAACGGGTCCCTCGGGCGCTTGCGGCGTCGAGGCCGGAGCCGTCAACGGCGCCGGAGCCACCGGCAGGCAAGGCAGCCCAGTCGGGTCCGCGGGTCCCGAAGGCGCACCAGCGGGCGCCGACGGCGGAGCCAGGTTCCTCATGGCCGAGAGGAAGGCACTGACTTCCGCCGGCGTCGCGTTGGTCCCAGGGACCGGAGGGTATGGGGACGGGCGCGGCGCCTGCGGCTCCGCCGGATCCGCGGGGGTGGAACCACCCTGACCCTCGGTCGAGTCGCGCGACCGGCGAGGGGAGTCCGAAGAGCGATGTCGCCTCTTGGACTTCTTGGAATACTTCAACTTACCCGAAGACTTGGATCCCGATGACCGATGGTGACGTCGGCTGCGGCTCCGCGACCGATCCTTGGACCTCCTCCTGGACCGGGATCGAGAGGCGCGCGGAGCCGAGTGGCGAATCTCGAGAAGCTTACGGGACCGCTCCCGTCTAGCCTTCGAGGTCAGGGCCTTGCAGTCCGAACACGACTCCGCGTCGTGATCGAGGCCCAAGCAGTAAAGGCACCGGTGGTGATGGTCCGTAACCGACATCAATCGGTTACAGTCCGTACAGGCTTTAAACCCAGGCATCCTACCGGCACCGGTGTTGAGACACGATCAAAAAGGATCAAAAAAGTTAGTCAAAAATTGACTAAAGGGGTAGCTCTCCCGGATCTGCGCTTACTGGCGCGGAAAAAAGAAGAACTGACGTCAGCGCGCGAGGGCGGCGTCTAAGTACTCCAACGACGTCATCCCGGCGCACGACGCCGACGGACGCGGAGCCGCAGACGACGCCTAGCGACCCGCAAGGGGTATTGCTGACGAAAAATCTTCCGGATCCAGTCTGACGCCTGGGGATATTCTAAGGTGAGGAATCTAACTAACTTGTTTCTTTCAGATATATGCATGCAGAGTTACCCTCCCAGACACATGGAGCTGGGCTATCTCTATGATGTTCCATGGTTTGAAGTCGTCCAGTTTCACCATATGTTTCAGCCAGGTTTCCACCCATTGTGGAGTGTCGGCCGTCATGATACCATGCTACTTAAGTTATCGTTGCTCTTAGTGCCAGCACATTAAAGATAGAGTTGCTGGGGGGAGGGTTGAGTGTACGCAAGGGTCATAGTGCAAGTCTAGTGTTCCATATTGCTCAAGGGCCCTCTGCTCTAGTGGTATTGCAGGGTAGTCCTGAGTAGTGTGCAGCCAGTCATTAACAGGTAGTATTTGGCTGGCCCCAATAATGGAGGTGGATATCCGCTATTCCTAAGAAACCGTCATTCGGTGACTGAGTGCATTTCCAGTAAGCAATTCGTGGTCGTCCTCCTTCCCATAAGAATTTCACAATGGCCACTTGAAGACTATTAAAAAAAGGTGGGCAGTATACTGTAAGTGTAGTTCTGCAGTGAATAAAGTAGTCTTGGGAGGGAGATCATGTTAAACAGGGCTCCCCTACCTTCTGTGGTCAGTAGGAGGCTCTTCCATATATCCTTGTCCTTTTGTTTTAGGAACGAAGGATGTAATGTTAAGTTTCCATGCCCGATTAGAGTGTGCCATATGCATCCCAATATATTTTAAATGAGTGCTGAGGGGGTGGTGGCCTTTTTGTCATTTTGCATGCCTGTCAGTATGAGTTAGGTGATAACGACCAATTTACCGTTAGTCCTGATGAGTCTGCGTAAATTTGGAGCATGGACATTAGAAGAGGCAAGGAAGTTTCCTGATTGCTAATGTAGACCAGGAGGTCATCGGCACAGTGACACCCTGTCTTCCAGGCCCCCTGGCCAACAGAACCCAGAGAGTTGAGTATCTCTCCTGATTCAGACCTCCAGGGGTTCAATGACCAAGGCAAAAAGGAGGTGTGATAGAGGACATTCCCTGCCTAGTGCCTCATTCTATATTGACAAGGGATACCTCTCCATTTAA
Source organism: Triturus cristatus (assembly GCF_964204655.1). Taxonomy (NCBI): domain Eukaryota; kingdom Metazoa; phylum Chordata; class Amphibia; order Caudata; family Salamandridae; genus Triturus; species Triturus cristatus. The sequence continues at coordinate 358,883,935 of NC_140583.1, forward strand.
CCAAACTCTGGTCCATGGTTTACAGTATCGAGACATATCTTTGGAAGAGCAGGCAAAAATACATATATTCCAAGGGGAGGAACATAATTGGCTAATGTACTGAGTCAAATGCGTTTTCACAGTTCACTAAACCATGGCTGTGCATTCAGTTGCTGAGTTGAAAAATGCTTGTATAATATTCATGCAACGAATGCTGTGGAGAGTACTGCGTCCAGGCAGGAAGCCATTTTGGTCTGGATGAACCTGGGTCAATTATTTTCACCAGCCTGTTCACAAGCCCCTCTGCTAAGATTTTGGTCTCCATGTTAAGTATAGAGATTAGCCTGTATGAGTCATTTATTTGGAAGTTTTCGTATCACAGATATAATGGCCCTACGGAGATCAGGGGGAGTTACCCTGTCTTTTGGGCTATGTTATGCATGTCAAGTAGTAGGGGGAAAGGGGCTAGTTGAGACTTTGCCAGTAGGAAGCCGTTGGGGACAGGTGTTTTCCGAGTCAGTAGCGACCAAATTGCTTCTAGAATTTCTTTGACTGCGAGTGGCTCCGCTAATTGCCATTTGTCTCCTTCTGGTAGTGTGGGGCACAAGTAGGCCTTTGACAATTGGGTTATCTCATTCAGCTGGGGGTATGGGCACTCAGCATATAGGTGGGTATAATCGGTTACAAATTCCCAGGATATATGGTGGGTGGCTGTTCGGGTTTGACCTGTGGAGAGGACTATGCTGGGGACCAGGCACATGTCCAGTTCCTTACTCACTAACCAGGATAACATTATCACCAAGTTCGTATCATTATTATTGTGTCACCTTAAACGTTGTGGATGCGGAGTCCAGCATTATCTGTTAGTGCTAGTCTCAGCATGTCTGTTTTAGGGCTATGACCGCCGTCCAGTATCCCTTCCAGATCCACCTCTTCCTTGTGTTTGGCATTTTCTAAGTCAGTAATATCTCTGCTTTTCTGCCTTTTTTTGGCTGTCTAGTAGGATATTATTTTGCCCTGTAACACTACCTTAAGGGATTCCAATTAGTAGTCAGGGAATCTACTGTGGTGTCAAAGCAATCCATTATTTGTTGTTCTAAGAGGTAATTAAAAGAAGGGTCCTTTAGCCACCAGGCGCTTAGGCACCTATTTTCATGTACTTTGAACGTTCAAGAAATTTGTGGCTACCAATAACCATAGTTACTAAAGTTGTACAATTAATAATTTCCCTGGTGGTATATGTCCACTCTTAAGGGGAATATCTACTAAGTGGGTTGTATTGACATGTTTTTGTTCTGACTATGATCTGCCATGGTGCCCAAATGAATCACTGTTGACTCAACCAAGTATATCTGGCAGAATAATCTAAACGCTGTATGATTGTGGAAAGAGTCCTCATATAACCAGCCGTTTGTCCACTTGTGCTTTCATGAACTAAGCCACAATCAGTTCATACCCTGTAAATAAGTCATTCCTTGAAAACGTAAGATTCCGGAATAAATTTGAAAATATTGCTAGTACTTATCATGATTGCGAAAACGGAACTCACGCCAAAACAATTAGCTAATTTCAGATATTTTTTACTACCAAATTCTTCTACTATGTGCAAGTGAACCAGCCGCGGCATGTAAAAGTGGTGGGGCCGGTTGGGGTGTTTAAGAAACAACCACAAGGGGAAATAAATAAATAATTAATTTTCCCTCATGGATGTCTCTCAAAATGCCCCCCCCAACAGCCGGCTCCACCGCCCCACCCCTCTTACCTGCAGCGGCCACGTCTGAAGGGAACATGTCCACACCTAAAACCACAGGGTTGAAGCTTTGTAAGGATTGTCACAGGCAGATGTCTGACAGATCCCCATGAGGTCTGCCTCTGGGGTCTAGGATCGATGCACAACTTCAAGGGTTGCGAAGACTGCGACTGAATAAACCAGAAGGCAACCTGGGAGGGCGAAGCCAAAATCTAGGTCACCTGAGTTTAGACATGCATGTCCCACACCCGGTCTAAGTTTATGGTGCGGACACAGACTTCCAATCTCAAGGCCATCCAAAAGATTAGGAATCTGCGGTTAGAAGTTTCCATCAGAAACATAATTTTTTATATTAAATAGCCATACACCTCTGCTTTAACACTGGGCGCAGCAGGCGCAGTTACTCTACGCGGAGCTCTACGGAGTTGGCCAAATACTCAGTGGAGCTCACTCCGCGCCACCCACCCCCGCAATGAATATCTTTTAAATAACATTTACAATTAAAGTAAAATAAAAGTGCACCTACCTTATCGCGGTGTCGCGGGCTGCCCTCCTCCCCGTAATCCCGTACGTCATGGTAGGATTGCGCATGCGCAGTCCTACCATGACATACGTCTGACGTAGGGGATTACAGAGAGGAGGAGGAGGGCAGTCCGGGGTGCATTTTTATTTTACTTTAATTGTACATTTTATTTAAAAAATATTTATTACGGGGGGGGAAGGGGGAGCGAGGGGGATGGGGCCCGGGGCTGAACTCCGCTCCGGAGTCAGACGTTTTGCAGGAACTTCGCTTTCTCCGCGGAAAGTGCAAAATTCGCAAACTTCGAGTTCGTGCCCGGGGTTACTCTGCTTGCCTTTCACTCTTTGTATTTCCTCTCAATAACTTCAGTTAAGAGCTGGTAGCAATGTAGGAGAAGTTCAATTTAAAATCTGTTACCAGTTTAACTGGATATCTACTGAAACTTTTTGGAGGTTAAAAAAAAAAAATTAAAAAAAAAAAATCGGCCACATTAGTTTTACTAGAAATATAGATGCCCTAATGATTTCTAGGTCATCAGCAGGATTACGGCTGGCAAGACTTCTATCTTCGGGAACATTCTAAATGTCCATTCCTTAGTTTGACAAATTCTGGTTGATTGGTGCAGGTCCAAACATGTTATAGCATCCATTCTTTCAGACAATTAGACATATATGTATTCTACAATAGCAGACAATATACAATGTACAGTCATTGTGCTAGTTCTTACTGAATAGACTTACTGGACCGTGTCCCTGAAACAAGACTACTCATTCACAGTTAAGGATTAGTGTTTGAACTCAAACCAAGAAAAAATACTTTGCAACACTGCATCGATACATCATACCGGACTCCTTCCTAAAGTCTGTCCTATTACAACAGTCTAGCCTACTCCATTATTCCTCAGCCCGACCATAGTGAGTCCATATGTAAACCCTAGGAGGGCCCCCTTAGGCTTTAAATTAGTCTATGTATGCAACCTCGCCCTCATGTTCATCAGCATGGATTCACTCAGTATGGTGACCAAAGGTCCAATATATTTCTAGAACACCGCGTTGTGATGTTATAAGTCGGTATCTGCAACGGCCATTGACTCTGGAATTTCTTTCATCTCAAACATATTTGGGTAGGAATCACTTAAACCAGTCTATGGCTATACAACGGGCGAAGAGCAGACCGCTTTTGTTTGTCTGATGGCAGCTTAATTTGCACTTTGCATCTACACAGGAAGATGAGAAGTGACTTAGTTTTGTATTCAGCCTTATTAGTGGAATTTGGCTACTCCCTCATGGGTGCACTCAGATGTGACTGAGTTTCATGCTCAACAAGCCCCTTCCATTAGCGGTCATCTCAATCATCTTACCCAAGATACAATTGCAAAAGTAACTTGAAGAACTGTTTTTTAACTTTGAATTCTGTGCACCAATTCTAACACCCCCTCACGTTCACCATTTGCGACTGGCTGCAATTTTTGCCTGACGCTAGCCAGTATAACCAGAGGAATGCAGCATACGTATTATAAGAATAATTAAACATTAATTTATCCTCGTTGAAACCAGACATTCATCACATTCAAATTGTGTCAAGCCCCAGCTACCGATGATTACATTTACAGCACACATATCGCCCCGGCTGAAGTATCGGATAATTATACAGTCTTTGTGAGTCTTAATGTAACTAATAGAAACAATGGCAAGGTGCAGTTTTGCATATCTTCAAGGAAGCCCAATCCTCAGACGATGGCTTCTGTCAACTAGGACTCTAAAGAACAATTCAGAGGAGGCAGCTAAGATAGGCTAGCAAACCAAAGAATGGCATGGCGTGAGGCTTTACGAGGACTCCTATTCAGAATACAAATCTTATAAAATATTCTTTTAGAATCTGGACTACAACATAGTCACAAAACATGCATGATTGCAGTTCATATTTGTGAGAATAAACAATGTCCTACTAATTTACAATGAAAAGAGCAGGATTATTGCGAGATACTAGCTCACGGTATGAATATAATCAATGACAAAATCAGTTCCGTTAATGGAACGGGGACCACTGAAAATGATGCATGGCTGGGCGTGGAAATATGTTGACCTTCAGAAAGGAATCCTCATCCTGAAGACTAGAAGCTGAATAAATGGCTTCGGGCTGAATGAGCCATTGTCGGGCACACAGACAAATACAAAGTGACATGAGTAGTGGTCTTCCTTGGGGATTGAAGAAGAAATGTTTAGGGGGCATGTTATATTGCAGAAATCTCCAAGAAAATGGAACACCAACTGCCGGAGCTGCCAGGAGGTACAACATAGATACATATAAGCAAGTGTGTGTAAATTGAAGAACAGCATAGCAAAAACACATGTATGCAGAGGATTGGACTCTTGGGATTTGTGGCTATTCCTCATAAAACAATAAGAGTATTAAATAAGATAATTAACTTTATATATCTGTGTGCCAGGAAAAAGATTCAAAGCTAAGGTATGAAAACCAATAACTATACACTCGTGTAGGCTGTATTTAAAAAAAATTATTTGCTTCTTGTGCTGTAAGGCAATGCCGCTTTTTGCAAGATCACCCGCAAGGTTTTGGACTGAAGCCGCTAGTTTTTCGACAGAGTGCAATGAGGTCCACTAACCAGCCCTCAGTGCCAGTGCTCTGACACATAAGAGTAACAGTTGATTGTTTTATACCATATTAACATAACTTACTTACAAGTACCTCCTAGTCTGTGTTACCAGGGGTACCCAGGGTCTGTATGTTGAGCTGTCCCTCATGGCCGCAGCACTTGTGCCACCCTGAGTGTGATATGTCTCCCAGCCAGCCACTGCAGACTGGTACAGCAGTTTCAAGGTGCTAACTTGACTTGTCTATTTAAACTAATAACTAAATCCAGACCTTCCTTTTTAGGTCAAATCCTACCATACAGCACAGGTGTCTGGTTTCTTAATATCTTTGGGGAATTCTGAAAACTTTCCTGGAAATGCATTACACCCATTGGCTTTGTGTTGTGTAACGCACCATTTGCTTGCTTTCTATTTGCTGGCTTTATTTAGTTTAGGCTCTCCAGCTGGAGTTCTTCCCTCCTGTGGAGCATAACCTATTTACTGTATTCTTCCACAAGTGCTGGCTTACTGTACACAGGTTTTTAAAATTTGTTCTGGTCACATTTGCCGTGCATTTATAGATAGCGGTAAAATGTCAGGCTCTGCCTGCCATGGGAGCTTGGTGTTTACATTTGATTATGTGACAATCTTGCTGTGAGAGTAAAAGCTTTCATCTAGCACACCACTAAATGTAAATGTCTGTACATGAGCTGTGCAGATATCTTTTTTTGTAATTCTGAAGTGTGCTTGAAACATTACGATCAAAACAAATAAACACACTAGGCAACGACTCTTCTACACATTAATCGTTGGTGCACTGCATATTTTTAATCAGTAAAACTGTATGTCTCTGCAAATGTTATGGTCATATCAACTGAAAATGTGGTGACTGTGGTGGCAGTGTGGTACCACACCATGCATACTCCCCCACACTTTAAGTCACGCCCCTCCACACTATGACCCGCCGCTCTTCTCTACCACATGCCACTCCACAACACTCCAGTCCGCTCTACACAACTCCCTCGACGCCACTTTGTTCCACTCTACTCGATTGACACACTACTGCACTATGCCACTCTACTCCCTCAACGACACTATGCCACTCCACGACACTCTACTTTACTCTAGGAGACAGTGCTCCACTCTACAATACTCCACTCCACTAACTTTTAGCTTTGCCAACCAGCAGCCACACTGGTGTATATAACATGGCTACAACCCATTGGGACAGCCTTAGCTCTTGCTTAGGATCTTTACTTTCGTATGCTGCAAAATTAAAAATAATTAGCAATCTGGACACAAGTAGGAAATGTACTGTGATACTAGCATTAAAAAAACACTCGTTTTTCAATGCCACAGCAAAACCACAGCACAAGAAATTAAAAGATTTATGCACCGTTATGTTATCCAAAAGGTGAAACGGTAACTGCAGTTACTAGCAAGCACCGTGACTGGTGCGAATAGAGAAACTCTGCACTGGAACAGGTCCATGATGGTGCATTCGCACAGATGCTTTACACCGGAGACACCTGTTCACCAAGACGCATTAATGGAAACGTTATATTATAAACATTTTAATTCACTGGAAAACAGCTAAAGTGAAGCTATGATTAGAACTGGTTATGAGACCCTAGTGTAAGTTTATAAAAGAGCTCTGGAAATTAATTGAACCCGAGTAAACTTACAGCTATGTTTATGTAATAACATGTAAAAAAAAAAAAAAAAAAAGCTGAAAATCACCTGTTGCTTTAGCTCCGCAAATAAAAACTTCCAACAGCCATGCGAACTATAAGAGACAAAATGTAACTTGCGTAACAGCAGGGCGAATCACAGCAAGCAAACCAAATGCAACGACCTCACCGAGATGCGACTGATGAAATCACACGTGACAAATTATTTTGTAGGTAAGATTTAGTGTCTCATTAACATTACCACTATTAATGTGACGACTATGAAAACAGTATTATTTATTGTTTATGTGTAGCTATTTTATGATTTAGTGTTTTTAGATGTTACCTATTGGTTTTACGTTTGTGTGGTCATAAGCACTGCATTTGGTGTGCGACTTGTCTGAAAACTACAACAGGGATCTATCATAGGTCCATGTGTTTCACAGCACTGGACTCCGCTCAGAGTCTGAACTTCAAGATGAGTGCATGGGTATCCGGTCCCTATCTATCACTTATCTGGAATCTGCAGAACCTGTGAAACACACACAAAAAAAAAATCTTTTGTGGTACCTTTAGCCCTTCAGCCTAGGCTAGGGAGTAAGGTGTCCACTCTGCATCCATATATGGACTTCTGAATATTGTTTTTCCCCCCAGGAAGCAGCGAGCATGGCCTGCATCCTCCAATGATGACTGCCATAAGAGAAATGTTTCAGTTGCAGCAAGCCAAATTCTTGGGCCTGCAAACCACATTCTGAGTTCGCTGACCCGAAACAGACCTCAGGAGTAAACGCTCCCGCATCCAATGGGGTAGCTTTTTTTTTTTAATTTAGGTCCACAAACAATTCTGTAATTCAGGCATGCAATCTCTTCATAGACTCTATGGTCTAACTACCTAAATATTGTAATGCTCCAAAGACAACCCAACCCAATTTCGAACACTAATTTCTTAACAAGCATTGGCATAGCCAATAGGTCTTGCCTTTGGGACCTTATAAGTGTTTAGACATTAAACAGTTGATGTTGTTGCACCAAGGATATTGTACTGCATAACTAAATACTTATAAGGTTCCAAAGGCGAGACCTATTGGCTATGCCAACGCTTGTGCTTGCAGGAGCCCCACACCGCAAAGGAATGTTTCAATTCTGTACAGAAAACGCAGGATGTGTACCCCACTGTAGATCTAAAGTGTTTTATTTGTTGTTTTACTAAACAAAAGTGCTCCTGTATATTTACTCCTATGTTTGGAGGAGATTGGAATTCTCAGAGGATAGCAGGGCACTCGCTGAAGCTTTCATGTGTATTTTTATATAGCGCCTACTACTCGTGACCAGGCGTTGAAAAGGTCATGTCGTGGTTTCCAGGGGTACTTCTGGAATTATTGTATAAATGCTTAGCTTTTCTTTGTCGGAGGGATATCACGGGCATTTTAGGAATGTCCGAACACTTTGCAAAGAGAAGGGAACTTTGAACATAGTTCCCTCACTCCTCCACCCCCTTTAAAGAAACCGCTTCATCTAGATCTTCACACAAAGTGGGGGTAGTCACTCCTCGCTGTGTCCTACATACTAATTTACTCCTGCCTTTGAAAGAAGTAAAACGTAAATTGTACGAAGCACGGATGGTGCTCTTCGAATATTGCCCATGTCCACCTACTTTGCAAGACATACACTGAAACACCCATTCCCCTGCAGGTAACATTTGCTCATGTGTAACCTCCCCCCCCCACGCTTTTGTAAAGAGTTTCAATATAAGCGCTCCGACATAAGCACTATATGAAAATGCAAAAAATGTTGATATTATATAAGAACCTAGGTATAAGCCAACAGTATTTGCTCACGTGGCGGTTTTATTTCAGGTGAGTGTGGGATCATAGAACAGGAGGCACTGGGGACTGAATCAAGGGCGGGATCAACTGTGAAAATGAAAACGGTACTAAAGTGCTTATTACATGGAGAGTTGGAGCGGCGAGGTGAGCGGAGGGTGGAGCACACGCATAGCTGCCCAGTAAAAATACCGCTTGCACCCATAATGTCAATATTCCCCACCTCTCAATGACCCCATTCTGTTAATGGGAGCCTGTGCTTGCTTGTTTTTTTAGGTCTCGCCTGACCCAGCGCATGCGCTGGTCTGGCGAGACTTATTGAGAGGGCTCCAAAAAGTGCTACCAGGCCAGCCTAGAGCTACAGTGCATGTGCGCGGGCGCGCGCGCGCCGCGCTTGACCGCGAGTAGGTCTCACTTTTGGGACCTCATAAGTATTTAGTTATGCAACTGTTGCATGGCTAAACACTTATAAGGTCCCAAAGGCGAAACCTATTGGCTATGCCAATGCTTTTTTTTTTTTTTGCTGTTGCAGTTTTACATAGCGCTAACTCGACCCGAAGGTATTGTAGACATTACATGAGCACCAGTTGCTTTACGTTACAGAAGGACACATTCATTTGGTAGGCAAGGGGATTAACTGATTTGCTCAGAATCACAGGATGTTACACCGATGCCGAAACTCCAACCGGGAACCCCCGGCTCGAAAGTCGGCAGCTCCAACTCCAGTGTCCGTTTTCTGTTTCCACTATGGGCATGCACTCGAAGAAAGTTTGAGAAAGAATGGGTCCCAATCAGACCCCTCTCACGGATCTTCCAAACATGGGTCAGGTTGAATACCCCAGAGTGTCTCCCCATCCTGTTAGACTCAATCTGAAACCTCTGCCAAATCTCTTTAACTCGCATTATAAATGTTCTTCGGGTCCCCAGCCTCATAGTCGGTGTCTTCCATACACTGGCTAACTCACAACCGGCGCCATGGCAAAATTAATTTTCAATGTTATGTAAACAGACATAGGATGAGAAAAACAAAGGAGGAAATACAAAAAGAACATAAAACTTTGGTTTAGAGGCCGCTGATATATTGGATTGGATGAATGAGAGAACGATGAATTGATGGAGGAAAAAGTTTGCGGGGGTCTTATGGTAGTTTTTGCCCTGCCATTGGAACCATAATTCAAAAGCAGGGGGTCCTGTTCTGTTATATTAAATCGGGTGAATGTCCATCTGTCCAGGCAGAGTTTTTAGCCCAGACTCAAGGGACAGGCGGATGATGTAAGTACTGCCCTTCACTTGGAGAACGGACAGCTTCTTGGACCACAGGCGACCCGCCCCCACCCCTCCGCCCCTTACTTTAACGTAGCACGTGCCATTGTACAGGGCGTGGTGTTCAGCACAATATGCTCTTCTTGTCGACCTCATAAGGATGAAAGGCAGGATTCACGAGGATTCAAACCGGCAACCCTAGGTTCCAACATAGACTAAACAAATATTCTATGCAAATATTAAATCTGGGGGTGTCCAATAACTATTATATGGGAAGTAACAAAAATTAGGGAAAAGCTGCTGCAATGTCAATAAAATCTGGTTTCCCACCGTGTCCCTTACCGTGTCATCTTGCAGTTTATGTAATGTAAATGTAATGTAAATCTGCATTTTTAAAGCGCAAACTGTCACTCCACAAGGAGCCTCCTGGCGCTAAGGAAAGATGGATAGGAATTTCTGTAAGATAAAATTAGATTAACGCAAAGCAGTGGCCATGCTGGATATTATATATCCATGTTTTTAATGCCTTCCTAAAAAGAGATTCAGATTCCTGTAGTCTTAGGTTGATTGGAAGTGCGTTCCAGGCTTTAGACCCCAGGTAAGCGACAGTTTTGCCTCCCTTTGTGGTTAGTTTGAAATTACTTGGTTTTAGGAGATTGGCTGTGGATGATCTGAGAGTCCTGATGGTGGTGTAAGGGGAGAAACGTGCTGAAAGGTACTTAGGTCCTGACCTGCGCGTGGCTTTATGGGTAATCAAGAGAATCTTAAAGAGGATTCTCTTATGGATTGGAAGCCAGTGCAGGGTTTTGAGCGCCGTGGAGACAGATGCTCTACGTGGGAGCCTCAAAACAAGACGAGCTGCAGCGTTTTTGACCACTTGCAGTCCTTTTATTGTAGATTTATTGGTACCTGCTAGAAGGCTATTGCAATAATCCAAGCGCGAGTGGATCAGGGCTACTGCTACGGATTTCTTCGCCGCAAATGGGATGAGATCAAAAAATTTCTTCAGTGATATTATTAAGCTAAAGCAGGTACCTGCCGTGGTTAACGCGTGAGGGAGAAAAGATAGAGCGGAATCGAATTGGACACCTAGGTTTCTAGCTACTTTAACCATATACGGGGGGGGGAGGTGGTTCCTTCTGGCCACCAACTAGCCGGGATGAAGGTAACACTTGTTCCAATGGGTAGAATTTCTGTTTTGTCAGTGTTACACTGCAAATGATTATCCCTCATCCACTGTATGACATGTGATAAACAAGTTTTGAAGTTCGCTTCGGCATTAGTAATATTCTTGTCCAGGGAGACGATCATTTGGGTATCAGAATAGGATGTTACCTCGATTCCGAAGGAGTTTATAAGAAAGATAAGAGAGGCCATATAAATGTTAAACAGAGGGCTTAAGGAGGAGCCCTGAGGAACGCCTGTAGTTATGATTTTCTCTGTTGAAAGAAAGGGGCCTAGGGAGACAGTTTGTCTGCGGTTGGTTAGGAATGATTTAATCCACGCTAGAGCAGTACCTGTAACTCCACCGCGTTCGAGTCTCGTTAGAAGGATGTCGTGTGAGATAGTATCGAACGCGGCGGATAGATCCAGTAAGATCAGTACTGCTTTCTTTCCCTTGTCAGCAAGAGTTTTTAATGCTTCCGTAACCTCTAGAAGGGCAGACTCCGTTGAGTGTCTGGGACGGAAGCCAGATTGTTGGGGATGAAGAGATTCGATGAACCTAGAGAGTTCTTCGCGCACAAACTTCTCCGTGATTTTGCCCAGTGCCGGGAGCAGTGAAATGGGCCGTAGGTTGGAGAGAACTGAGGAGTCCACATTCTGCTTCTTTTTAAGAGGTTTCCAGTCGTCTGGAACAGTGCCTGTACTTAATGAGTTGACAATTTGATTTATGACCGGGTTGATTATGTCAATAAGTTTGTGTAGAATCATGGGGGGGGCAGGCATCTAATGGGGATCCTGATATACAGGTCATAATGGCTTTGAAGGTTGATTCCAATGATACCGGTTTAAAGGTCGTAATGCCATAGATAGTCTGACCAGGATTTGTAGTAGACAATGTACAAGTCATAGAGGTACCAACAAGGAGACATTAAAAACTAAGTTTAGGCTAATTAGCTGGAACGTGGCAGGGCTTAAGTCGATCATGACCAATAATGAAGCCATGAAACTACTGATGTCTGGAGACATTTTATGTTTGCAGGAAGCTTGGATGGAAACAGCCAACTATATTAAAGGCTACCAGGCCTTCCATACAATGCCCAGTAAAAAAAAACATCTTTGGAAGACCTAGCGGAGGGATCTCGATATTTGCAAAATTAAATCTGCAATTACAATTCAAGGATTGGCCCACATATGCACCAGACGTCCAGATTATAACAATAAATGGGCTTAGAGTAGAGGGCACTCCACTCAAACTTGGAGTAATTAACTTATATGTTAACCCCCCAAAAAAGGATAAAAACAAACATCAGAATGATCATCAGGATAGTTAGAGCTTACCTCCATGAGAGCCCTGGACATGAATGCATCATTACTGGGGATTTTTACATCAGACTTATGCACCCCGGAAAAAATCACGAGGACCGTAGTCGCAAGCTTATGGAAGCCTGCATTAACTAATTTAACCTGGGATCCGCAAATAACATATGCCAGCTCACAACAACTCCACAACCCACATTTAAGAACATCTCCACGCTTGACTACATTTTCTTGAGCAAGAATTTGTTGAGGAGATGCGTAGAGTATAAAGGTATTACCCACTTCCGGAAGGGACCATCAACCAAACACTGCTTTGGTTAACATTAGCAGCATGAGTAATACCTAGCTATTGGCAACATGCTCAGACTAGACAATGAAACAGCCTCAATTAAACGCATCAAATGGGGGCCTATAAGTTGGACAAAGTACAACAAATGGAAACACAACACATGCATAAATGGCCCACAGACCAGCTGGGCAGACATCATGATTTCGCTATACAATGCATTAACTCTAGGAAAGCAATATATTCATAACAATAAATACATACAATCGGGGAAATTTAACTACACGGATAATCAAATCTTCTTAGAGCAAAAAGAGCTGCCGACTGGCAGAATCAAAGACTAGGAAGGAAAAGTCTATCCATACGGAAAGACAATTGAAGACAGCAAAACACAAAAAAAAAAAAAAAATTGTTTGGCAACTAAAACAATCCAGTATATAGGAAAAATGGAGAATCATTTATAAATTACTAGCACCCAACAAAAGCAAGGAATTTTGGAGATATATTAATGGACTACATGGTGGCCATTACATTCATAATGCCGTGCCCGCCAACAAATGGGCTGTACATGCCACCAATCTATACGTCGACCAGAAAACACCTATGGAATGCATCGCCAAAGAAGAAGATTACCAACATGAGGAGAGCAATGCAGTGGATCTACATCAAACAGAAAGGGAAATATTAACCATCCTCCAGGGCATCAGGAAGGATAGGGCGCCAGGGACCAATGGGCTGCCTGAGAATATTTTTAAGGAAGATCGCGAATTCTGGGCACCCCACATTCAAACCTTATTCAATCATTGTTACAATCTTTCTGTTGTCCCGGACTCATGGAAAGGTTCCATTCTACATCCCATTTACAAAAAGGGGGGAGCATCAGATCCAGGGAACTATAGATTGATCGCACTACTGGATGTGGAAGGAAAGGCATTTGCAAAAAGGCTCTTGAAAGAACTAGAGACATGGATCACGAAAAAACAAGTAATTCCGCATTATCAGACTGGCTTTCGGCCGAATTCGTGGACCATGGACAATGCCATTGCACTTTCATATCCGGTAACGAACGAAGGCAACTGGACCCGTCTCCCCACCATTGTATGCATGCTTTGTGGACTATAGCGCAGCCTTTGATGGAGTTGACCGAAACATTCTGTGGGCAAAATTGGCTAAGTGGGGCATACCACGGAAACTGCTCTCAGCTATTCTATCACTCTACAACGGTACGTGGGTGCGAGTAAAGCTCACTTGCACAATTGCCAGGATCTTCACAAACCGGGGGCTAAAACAGGGCTGCGTGATCGCCCCCACCCTGTTTAATTTATACATTGCTGATCTGGGAGAAGCATTGCTAAAAACCAACATATTACCTCCAAAATTAGGCCACCTCAGATTGCCAATTATGCAGTATGCAGATGATCTTGTCCTGTTGGATCACACAAGAATTGGCATGAAAAGGGCACTAGAGATGCTACATAGCTATAACATGGAAAACAAGCTTGTAGCCAACGCATCTAAGACCAAAGTGCTGATATTGGGCCACAAGCCAAAAAAACAATCACTGACTTGGCATCTGGGTCCCCTAAAGATAAGCACAACCAACAAGTACACCTACCTAGGAGTACAATTTGCAGATACCGGCAGACCTGCCCTGCAGGTTAAAGCATTGGAGGCAAAAGCAGCTAAACTAACATACGGTTTGTGCAAACTACACCAAAAACTCGTAAGTCATTCGACGGAGGGGATCCGACGCGTCATGCAAGCCAAGCTACTGCCAACACTCCACTATGGCCACCTTGTCTTTCCTGGTCTCTTGACTAAAAAACTGGAGAGTGTATACATAATGGCGTATAGAAAAGTTTTTAAGCTACCCTATACGACCAGGCGATCATTGATCAGACTAGAGTTCAATATCACAACAACGGACATTGAATGAAAAAAAGATATAGTCAAACTCCAACATAATGTGAACAATGCATGTCCGGGTTCTCTCAGGGCAGCGCTACAGGTGGTCTTCACAGACAATAACAGTCTTTGGGCAAGGTATTTCTTGACTGCCAAACAAACTCTGGGCCCATCAATCGAACCTCCTACAGCTATACCACTAACAATGTGTAGAGTAAAGATCCTATTAAAAACGTGTGGAAAGAACATCTCGAGGACACAGGACTTTGAACGGATCAGATCGGTCCTGGGTGCAGAAGGCCTCGCTAACTCACATGAAAGCACCACATGCCAGCCTTACTTAAAAGCTGGCCTTGGAAGAAAAGCCCTACAAAATGTTATGAGAATGAGGCTCTTAACCTTGCCAATACAAGACTATAGAGCCCACTGGAAAAACTGGTCATCATGTGGCTCAGTCTGCTGCCTGTGTCAATATCACACAGAATCTGCGGAGCACGTTATTTGTTGTTGCCCAGTTTTGCTTTCTCAAAGGCGCTTGTATCTAAGAACTATGTTCATACAGCACAGTGTTAGATCATGCAAGGAGGCCTTAAGGCATATCTACACCACCATAGTCCCGATGGAGCTGGCATTAATTGGGAAGTTTTATGCGGCTGCTGAAATGCTCATACGAATAGCGAGAGAAGAGTCAGCTGAATAAGCTATGTCCCTGTACCTCTGATATTTGTACTCTGCTCCCCCCCCATGCAAATTTTGTACATGCTGCCAGCAAACGGACATTTCTTTTTAGTCACTGTATGCATTTTTGCTTTTTACACATGCTGTTTTAATCAGATTTTATGCTTTTAACTTGCACTTTTGTTGCTTTTGTAAATGATTTTAAATAATCATACAATAAAGAAGACTCGAAGTCTTTGTGCATCATTTTCTGGACACCTTAGAGTAATATCTGTGCTATCTAACTAAACAAAGGAGACACACTAATGATTCAATAAAAGTTACCAGAAATGCAGTAAGAGCACGTTTTCCGAGATGAAATTCTCACCGAGCGAGTCGCGGTGCCTTAGTTTATTTTATTTAACTTGTTTAAAGGTTTTCTTTATTAGCATTTGGTGCGTGACTCTGCCAAGGGACTCGGCTGTGTCTGTGCCTGGAAACACCACAACAGAGCAGGGAGGGGCGAGGCTCCGCACAGAAGATTGCACGTCTCGCGCCGCCAAATTAGTGCGGGTCCAACCTGCGTCACTTTAATGCTGTGTAACCAATTAAAACCCAGTGCCGCTCTGAATACAACCAAGATTGGGCTTTGCTGTGTTTAGAAAACGCTCTACAGAGTAAACAAAACACAAAAATGAATTATATGCAAGTCCGAAAGGCTGGCACTGCAGGTGCTTTCGTGGCAGAAATGCAGCACCGATTTCTAGTGCCTCTTAGCCGTGCAAACAGGAAGGCGCTGTCAAAACCCTGAACCTTCTTGCCAGGCTGTGCCTTCGACAGGACCGGAAAAGGGCGGGACAAATAAAAGCACAACAATGCTGTTTATTTGGATGGATTTTCATCAAAAAGAGGTTAACCGGATCCATCAGTAGAAGAGCAGACATGCAGGGGCCTGTAGTTCTGCCGACCCATAACTGCGGCCAGAAAGCCACAGAGCGGCCTCCATTTTGTTTCACAGCTAGAGGAAACGTAAAAACAAACTCAAGGGTTCTGGGAATGTTACTTTATTGATCTGCAGGGTGCTGAGAAAAGACCCAGGGTGAGATTTCTGAAAACTTCACATACAACTGCATTGTGGCCGCATGGTGCTAGGCCGCCTTAGCAGCAGCCTGCACGATGGGTACCAGTCAGACACGAGATAAAAAGAGACTGCAACCCAGCAGTGCTGAGCACCTTTATATATGCGGGGAAATCTGGCATCAATGATGCAACCCTTAATACAAACTAGGATTGAGTGCGTTTCTAGCCGCACATTATGGAAAGTCTGCCGGGCTCTCTCTGAAGTACTAATGTCCTTTGTGTTTTCTGTTACATGAAAACAATAACATTATGTTTAATTTTTTTTTAAAAAGGTGTTCTGGCCTATAAATAAACAGGATAAGTTATTTTAAAGGGTTTGCATAAATAACTCAAAAAGTAAATATTTTTCCACATCTTATAGGAATCTCTTTCCATGCATTTCAGAAGGACATGGCCTGTTAAGTGCTGATCCAATCAAAATATTCATATGCTTTACATCACAACGTGTTGCCACAAGCCTTTTGAATTTTCCATCATTTAATCAGACAACGATGCGGTCCACGGGGAGGATGGAGGAGGCAAGTGTTCCCTTGGAGCTTGATAGGTTCACTGTCACTGGGGAACTACACACCATTTCCCAGTATATGCACCAAAATCAGAAGCTACAAGGCAGCTGGCTTAAATGGCAGTTCCCTATAGATGAACCTGCAATACACATCAATTTTCACTTGGCAGCCCACGCACTCTGGTCCTTCTGTAAGATGCTCTGTTCAAACACCAGATCGCCAAGAGGTTTAGGTACTGTACATACCTATGCAATACCAGAAATACAATGCTAACTGCCTGCATGTAAATGGATACATACACACCCCCTCTTCCCCCCAAAAAAAATTGTGACAATGATATTTATTTATTTTCGAATTTGTAATGTGCATGGCTGCCCCAGCAACGGGGCGTCCCAGCGCAACCAAAGACTAGAGACTGTAAAGATTGAAGGGGGTTTAGGCCGGGAAGAGCCAGGTCTTTATGGCTTTGCGAAAGGCAAGATGATTCTGAATCACTCTGATGAAGGCAGGAAGTGAGTCCCATCATCTGGCCGCAAGCACTCTAAAAGAGCGGCCACCAGCTCTGGCTCTTAAGAATCTGGGAATACACGCCAACCCTGGTCAGCGGAACGTAAAGAACGCCGAGGAACATAAAAGACTAGTAGATCCGCCAGCCCCGGTGGTGATTGCAGAGTTAAAATCCTGTGGACCACACATAGTGTCTTGAACTGAACTTTTTTTCCCACTGGCAACCAATGGAGTTTAGGTAGGAATTTAGACACAGAACAGGATTTTGTGAGTGCCAAGAGAATATGGGCTGCTGCGTTTTGTATTCTCTGCAAACGTCGAGTACTGGACTTATTGGCACCCAAATAAAGAGTTGCCATAGTCCAATCTAGATAAGATTGTAGCCTGAACAATGGTCTGTCGAATTTTCTAATCAAATAAGCCAAGTAGAGGTTTTAATGCTCGGAAGAGCCCAAAACAGGTCCCTGTTACTGATTTTGATTGGGTATCAAAGGAGAGACCGCTGTCAATCCAAACCCAGAGATTCTTAACTGCCTCTTTAGGCGAGGGTGCAGGTTTTAGTCGATCTGGCCAAAATTGCTCAGACCACATATCATGGACCCTCCCGAACAGCAGAATTTCAGACTAACTGGCATTCAGCTGTAGATAGTTTGAAGCCATCCAGTCCGCAACCACCAGCAAGTCCTCCTTAAATTTCACAAGGTTATTGGGAATACAAGTCAGTTACTGGCTCATGTTTGTGCTCGTCCTATTGGGGTATACGGTAACCTAGAATCTCTGAAGTAAAGTACAAACTACCGACCTAAAATGGGTTCAACTTATTACCCTTAATCCATGCCTAGCCATAGAATCTTTCTTGGTTATCAGTCAGTGAGATCCAAGAGCAAGCCATCCAACTCACATTTAAAATTAAAATTTAAGGTAAAAAATTTGGAATTCCCAGTCGAACTCCATTCTCTGATAGGTGATCATCCAAATATTCCTACAGAATGTCGAACTTTATTTGTGAAGATTTACGTCTTGTGCTATATGTGGAATGGTACAGTACAGCATATGTTTCCAAATTAGAAAAGAGGCAAACTAAAATTATACAACTGCATATTCAGCAACTTCCATCAACGTTACTATTCCACTTTAAAGCATCACCGGCCTCAGCTAAGTCAATGTTTATACAAGGTCCAAAATATGTTGTAAAGGCAGAGTCCGATGGCTAATACTACCATTAGATATTAGCATTACAATGTGAAAGCTAAGACAGCAACAATGCAATAAACTGGTAATCAGAGATATACATTATCACCCAGATAGAATAAATGTATATTCATTTAGCAAAGTTCTGCCAATTTCCTAAAACGGTTTCTAAAAAATAAAATAAAAATTCCCTGCATTAAATTTACGAAAGACATGCATCTTCCTTATTTTCTCCATCTGACTGGTAATAGGAGGACTGGTAATTAACAGGTCTTCCATTCCATGCCGCTGGCCAAGGAAGAGGACATAAGCACATGGCTTCTAATCTCAAAGATACTCAAATCACTCATTTAACGTCTCTAGAGCCTGTACTGCACGTTCAGTAAGTTAGAAGACTTGAGTAGCCAAATGTCTATTAAAAATGCTTGAAGCGGTGGGCTGATTATAGGGGCATTTTCCTTGCACCGGTCCCTGCGGATGGAGATTTGGGGCCTACTTGAATGCCAAGCGTGGTACTGCATACTAACTGAAGAGCGATGGTTCTGGTGGTGTCTGGCGGTGGTGCGGTCGGGGGGAGGGGGTTGGGCGTTGGGAAGGGAGGGGGGGGGGGGGTTCTTGATAGATGCCGTATGAATAGCTCTCCATTGTTCCTCTATACGACAAAATGTCAAGTGTTGTTGCTATTTACTATGTGGCAGTTCCCCTGGTTTGTCAGGGGCCTGCAGCCCTTGCCTACTTGATTAATAAAAAGGGTTGTTAAAAAAATAAATGCTTTGAGGTATGTATTCCTTTTCTTACACGTCAATTTAGACAGACTGTCAGAGAACCTGTAAGGTGGAGCAGCTGCGTGACTTCAGGGGCACTGTGAGCCTTAGAATTACAAGATTACGTACTGGAGAAAACATTGCTAAGAAGCCAGGTACCCAGACTGAAGCCACATGAAGGATGGAGGATTAGCATATGAAGGGTTTTAGGACCCAGAGGCAGCAAAGGAAATGGATATTTGCATTGGGAGTTATTATATAACCACTATCAGAGCTGTGGATGCGGCCTTTTGAATTCAACAGGAACCAATATAAGTACGAACAGATGATACCATATGTGTAAATAAAATTATAGGAAGGTCCACATCTGTGTGCATTCATACCTCGGTGCTTGATTAACACTTTCTACAGGGCTGAAAGTCTTTCTGGTGCATCAGATGTTCACAAAATGAATATTTATGTATTTCTTTTCCTAAAGTACATAAATTCTAAAATGGACCCCACTCATTTGATAGGTCGCACCTGGGCAGCGCATGCGCAGCTCTGCGAGGCATGCTGTACTGAGGTACGGAATAGAAGCTCCGCCCATTTCCCGCCCATCTTTGCAATTGGCTCCTGTTACTGTCCTTTCAAAATCGTTTTTCATTCGTGAATAAACTCCTTGGTACTGCCTTGTCTGCATTTGTAACCTCCCATAAGGACTGGACAATTTAATTGTGTTGTTACACAATCTGCTTTATGTAATCAGTGAGCACAATTTTCTTTAATGATCTTCCGCTATTCCACCCACGACGTCGCCCGCTTTTATATTATTAGTAATGTATTTATTTAATTTACATAGTAGTCCGCTTTTACTATAGTGGCCGCATTTACGGTGCGGTCCGCTTTCACTTTAGCAAGTGCGCTTATTTAATTTACAGCACGGTACACTTTTACATTAGTGGCCACGCTACAGAACCTTTCTTGATTTACTCTTTTTTTCTTTTTAGGTGAAAGCGCCCCATACTGCGCTTTAACTTTAATGTTGGCCATGCTCCTTTCTTTAGGCGCTGTGCACTGTAACCTGAATACGGTGAGCAGCATCTAAAGAAAGGGACACGGCCCCCAATAAAGTGGTATCGCATTTGCAAGAGTTTGAGCTATTGGCATTAGAAATGACAATGACTTTTATACATGTGTTGCTTTTAAAAATACATAAATAAAAAGCATTGTCATTAACAATGCCAACAGCTTACTCTCGCAAATGCAAGACCTATGGCATTGAAAATGATTGTTCAATATAGCACTACACCTCATGTTTGCAACACAGTAGTCATAAAAAAAAGCTTTCTGTATACAGCTCTGTTGTGTAATAAAAAGTAGACTAAGTATAGCATGCTAATACTAACACAACAGCAATACTTGCCTTGTGTAACAAACTACACGTTCCAGAAGTTAAGGACACCGACAAAAAGTTGATTCCAAGAAATCTAATAGTAAAGAGGTGTATAGCAGAGCATGCACAACTTTTAGACTTCTTGGCTAAAATTAACACAGACCTGGCATCCATTACTTTTTTCCCCACTCTTCTCATTCTTTCCTTCGTTTCTCCCTCGCCACTGCTGGCCCTGTGGACCCTTCCCACTCCAGTGTGTCTTTCCCGCTCCCAACTCCCAGCTGACGAGTCCTTCCACCCGATCCCTACTTAATGGCGACCACGCCAAAAGCAAGCCTATTTGTGCCCGTCCTTGACCAGTGCTAGGGACCCTGGTCCTCTGACCCACCTCCGCTACAACTCCAGCACCCTCTACGATCTCAACCCCAGACCGAACAACTGTCAGCTCTGCACCAGACATCACCACCGACATTCCTGATGGATACAAGATCTTGTGCAAGGAACACCCCATCCGTCCAGGACGCGGCATCCCTGTCGTTCACAAAAGCACCCTCCACATGACCACCGTCCCGGACAACACAACGACCCTCATGGAGCACCTCCACTTCCAGATCCAGGCCAACCCCAAAATGACTCTCCACGGAACCCTCATCTACAGGCTCCCCGGCCCCGTGCTCCCTTTACCGATGCCATCACCGACCTCATCACACCCCAGCCCCTCACATACACAGACTACATCCTATTCAGAGACCTAAACTTCCACCTGGACAACCACGACGACTAACACCATCTCCTCCTAGAGAACCTTGCCAACATAGGACTGAAACAACTAGTCACTGCCACCATGCACACAGCGGGACACATTCCCCCAATCTTCACCAGAGGAAACAGCGTCTCCTACAGCCACACCACAGAACTCCTCTGGACAGACCACCACTGCATTCACTTCTTCAAAAACCCACCCATACACAAGCACGCCCACCGCCTTCCCTGTAGAAGCTGGAACAAAGTCACAGAAGACCAGCTCACCTCTGCCCTCGTCAGCACCCCACCACTGACTATGTCAGAAACACACCACAGCACGCAACCTCCACCGCAGGATTACGAACTGCATCAGCACATCCGCCTCCCTCAAGAAAGCCACCGGAAGACAACAAGAAAGCAAGATGGTTCACCCCTGCAGTCCAAGATTGAAGACGCTCCTGCAGACGACTCAAAAAGACATGGAGGAACAACAAAGCCCTGGAAACACAAGCCGCCTACAAAGCAGCCACAACCACACACCACCAACTCATCAAATCCGCAAGAAAGAAATCCCTCTAACACAGAATCCTCACCAATGCACACAACACCAAAGAGCTCTTCATCATCAAGGAAGTCATCAAACTCTGCAGCGCAACAGACGTCCCGACCCTCCCAAGACCTCTGCAACAGATTCAGCACCTTCTTCCACCATAAGATTAAGATGATCTACGACTACTTCGACAACCAAGACCACCTCACCGCTCCAGCTGCCCCATCATGCGATGCCACCCAACAAACCCCTGCTCAAATGAATCCCGCACACGAGAGAAAACACCTTGAAGACCATGAAAAGCATCCAATACAGAGCACCCTCAGACTCCTGCCCACATCACATCTTTCACAGAGCCGCCTCTGCCAACGCACCCAAACTATGTTGGGCGATCAACTGCTCCTTCGAGACCCTCACCTTCCCCAACGGCCAGAAACACGCCAAAGTCAACCCCCTACTGAAGAAACCCTCCGCGGACCCGACAGACCTCAAGAACTGCAGGCCCATATCCCTGCTTCCATTCGCAGCCAAGGTCATCAAAAAGGCAGTCAAGACCCAGCTAGCAAACTTCATTGAAGCTAACAACGTCCTAGACATTTCCCAATCTGGATTCCAAAGCAACCACAGCGCTGAGACCATCCTACTCACCGCCACTGACATCTGCTCCATCCTCGACCAGGGCGAAATGGCAGCCCTCATCCTCCTGGACCTCACGGCTGCATTCAACACTGTCTCACCGCACACTAGCCACTAGACTCCACAACACCGGCATCTGCAGCAAGGCCTTCGACCTCATCGGCAGAGCTCAACGGGTCAGACTGCCCCCTACCTCTCGGAACCGACTGAGACCAACTGTGGAGTGCCCCAAGACTCCTCCCACAGCCCTACCCTCTTCGACACCTACATGGCCCCCCTCGCAACCGTCAGGCACCACGGGCTCAACATAATCTATTACGCCTACGACACCCTGCTGATCTTCTCCCTCACCAACAAACTCAACATCACCAAACAACTTCCAAGAAGGGATGAAAGCAGTCACCACCTGAATGAAAAACAGCTGGCTGAAACTCAACTCACAAAAGACAGAAGTCGTCATTCTTGGCTCCACCTCCTCCGCATGGGACGACTCCTGATGGCCGGAGGCTATGCCCTCAAAAATCCCTCCACAGACGGACCATGCAAGAAACCTCAGCATCATAATAGACTCATCGCTCACAATGAACCGGCAGATCAACGCGGTATCTTTGACCTGCTTCAACACCCTCCGCATGCTTCGAAAGACTTTCAGATAGATCCGATCCGAATGCAGAAAAACTGTCACACACTCAGCAGTAGACTGGAATACGGTAACGCTCTCTATGCCGGAATCAACAAGAAACTCCTTTGTAAACACCAGACTGATCCTCGACATCCCCCGCCGCAGTCACATCACCCAACACATCCAAAATCTCCACTGGCTCCCAGTCGAAAGAAGAATAACTTTCAAACTTCTCCCCTATGTATACAAGGCCCTTCAGAACACCGGACCCACACACCTGAACAGCTGCCTCTCCTTCCACGCACCCAAAAGACACCTCCGTTCAGTCCAGCTCTCTCTGGCCACCGTGCCACGTATCAACAGGCCACAATGGGAGGAAAGTCCTTCTCCTACCTCGCAGCTAAAGCCTGGAACACCCTCCCCCTCCCACAATCTCCCACATTGCCCCAGTTCAGGAAGGATCTCAAGACCTGTCTCTGCGGATGAACCTAGGCCTCAACGGAGCCACCCCCCCCTTCACCCCACCAGCGCCTTGAGATCCTCACGGGTGAGTAGCTGTGCTTTACCAAACCTGAATGATTGCTTCATTTTCATATCCGAACATTTTACTATGTATTTTAATTAAGTATACTGGCATGAAACAGGCTTAACAACTAAAAGGCAAAAAACTCAAATTCTCCTGCGCTAAGACAAAACTTTTTACAGCAAACTGAAGAATCTAATCAGTATTGCAAGTTAATGGAGGCGATAATAGTTCTTTTCAAAACACTTCTATCAAAGGGATTTTCCAATTCAATAGTCGAACACGACAAGACAGACAACCTTGTTTAAAAAACTGAATTTCAACATGGATTATGAGACCATTTTTTAAAGTACATTGCAAATCAACACCCCATGTAACATCATAGATGAAAACAGTCATCAAAAAATGGAGATAATGGGTACAGAAGCAAGGTGTTTCAAAAAACACATTTTGCCACCAAAAGAACATTGAAAAAATATTACAAAGTCATTCGGCTGTAATCAGCACTGTATTTAACGGAGTCCTCTATTGCAGCCAACCATGGCAGCTATAATTACAGTGGAAGCCTCTAAGCGCTCGACTCGTGGGACAGTTGCATCATCAAAACCACAAGCCGTCTTCCATTTCTGTGAAAGAGGCTTGGCGGTGAAGGTCTCGGGTGACTTCTGAAATCCTGCTGACTCCTCCGGGATGATCACAAGCAGTTCACCGGCGCGTCGTCAGTGCTGTTTAAAGTGACCAGGAAAGAAACTTCCACGGGAGTCAAACGCTGCCCTTTCTGTAAATATTAATTAGATAATACAATGAAAGCACGGCCAACTAAACTGGCGCAATACGACCTAAAGTAAGTCGCCCATTTTTTATAGAAATATCTTTTAAATCTCAAATATTTTGATGCAAAGTACTTTCTGTATTTATCTATAATTATTTTCATATATGGGACAATTCATACAAATCTTTTGAAAACACCAAACACAAGACATATTTGCATTATAATTATCCTAAAAGTGGTTTACTTTTTTTTAAAAATTATACTTCCATGGCATAAACACAAATATAGATACATGCTGTGTAACATTTTCTTGTGCAATTGTGTATGCTTGGCCGGCAGTGAAGTCGCGTGCACCTGTTCGTTCGTTCACCCGAATCAACAGGCAGCATGCGCGCGCTGGCGGTAAGCGCGCGCTGGCCTACTGCGCATCTCCCTACGCACAGCTGTCCTGGATTGCCCGGCAAACACCTGTGACCTCTGAGCGCTGCTTCTCAGACTCCACACCTGATCACCGTCGGATGACAAGCACTGCTCCTTCCACTGCCGCAGCTGTTAACGAAAAGGAGGAATCCAAGGATTTCTCCAAGGAAAATAAAATAGCAGGTGGACACCTGCTACTATGACAACACCAGAGGACAGGAGTTTTGTGATACAAATGTAAAAGCCTCAAGGTATTAAAAGCCTAGCTTAGAAGATGGGCAGAAATGTTACTGTAAACTGAAATAAAGATACGCAGGCTTTCGCGTGTGGAAACCCAAGGGGGGGAAAAAACGCCACACACTTAGCACTGTCACTAAATGGCTGCATAATTTAATTTACTGGAAACCCATTAGTTTTCATGAAAGAAAATGAGTAACAGATGATAGCAATTCCTTGGTGCGAGTGAAATTAATTTAATGTGATACCTAGGAACAAAGCTAAGACCATAGGCAGCAGCACAGACCACAAGAGTTTTGTAAGTCAAGGGGTTGGCAGCGGAGTATCTGCGACGACGAGAAGGTAAATTATTTTCAAAACCCGACGGTATACAAGACTATTTTTTTTAATTTACATCACATTTTAAATTAATATCATAAAAACATTGTAAATCAGTACCTCACACAAGTTAATTATAAAGCGCTCAGTCACTCAGCAAACAAGACTATAGTTTTACACACATCTCAAGACCTGAAAGTAAAGGCAGACTAGAGATGAAAACAACCTCTATACCAGAACATGCACCATCATTTTTTACAACGCAAATAATTAAACTTGGCAATAAAATAGTTACACGTTTATAACTTGTAAAGCCCAGGATATCTGAATTAATGACGATTCATAATGCTTGTAAAAGTATGGCTCAGGGAGATCTAATTCCTCAGGAACGGCATACTGAAAATTGCATAGGTCTCATATTTGAGAGTTGGAGCAATTGGCGTTGTAAATGACAATGTCTTTTACCCATTTGTTTTGGTTTGGAGTGAATGTATGTGGTGATGTGGAATGGGATTATGTGGCTTGGATTGGAATTGTTAGTTGAGAAATTGTGTGTGGTGGAATTGTGTGGTGTGGATTTGTGTAATGGAATTATGTGACGTGTGCAGTGGAATTATGTGGATGGTAATTAAGTAGTATTGAGTACTGTAATCCTCTGGAGTGGGATTAGGTGTAATTCTGCGGAATGGTTGGTTGTGGAGTGGTATGTAGAGGAGTTTAATTATATGGTGTGCTGCTGAATTGTGGCATGATCTGGAATTCTGTGGTGTGGATATGATGTATGCGGTGTGTTTAATTGTGTTGGAGAGCTGAACTATGTGGTTTGTGTACACATGGATCACTAAACTGAGTAAATGGCCACCCGTGTCATTTGTTCCACATACAGCGCCGCATGAGCTCTAAAAGTGCAACAGAAATGTGCACAGGACTGTACAATCATACAGACCACACTGCTTGAAGGAAATATAACAAGCATTTGCAATGCAATAGGTCTCGCATTATTAAAGTTTGAGCTATTGGCATTGCTAAATAATGCAACACCAATAGCTCAAACTTTAACAGGCTCTTAACACCAATAGACTCTGTACCAACCAAGGCACTACATGTCTCTAGTTTCACAGCGCCAACCACTTGTTTATAGTATGGCGATCCCAAAAGTCCTGCTACATTAAAAAATGTACCTATCTGATTGGATAGCAAGTGTTATTATTCCCCAACACGGTTGTACTCCTTGTATAGACTCATGTAATGAAAGTATATCCCAGTAGCGATAGCCTACCTCACTGTTCTATGTTATAAGCTAAAGAGGTGTGTGGGGTTGGTGGGTAATATTCCTATGTGACGAGTGAATATATTGTCATGCTATGTTCATTTAGCACCCTCAGATGGAGCCGCGGTGCCTTCAGGCTGCTGGTATTTATTTTTTAAACTTTTTAATAAAGTGCCAAAGTAGTTATTGGATCACAAGTTTGAATAGTGAGTGCGGTGAGGTCTAACACAAACAGTACAATAAATGGTGGTGGAAAATGGTGGTTGAAGGGAACATCACAGTAATGTCTCCTGGAGTAGAACGCTTTTCAGCGAGTCGAGAAGTCAAAATCATGAACGTAACTGGTGCTATGTAAAGCACTCTGATAACTGATTGGATTTGGGTCAAGTTCGCGCTATATAAAACTCTGCAAAAAAAAAAGAAGAAAAAGAAAATAGGAGGGGCGCTGAATGTCGGGGGGGGGGGGGTCTTACGACGGTGCAGAAAAAAGAACAATCAGGTATAGGAAGAAAGAAAGCTGATGAAGGGCAGCTATGGGAGGTTGGAGAAGTTTTTGAAAAGAAATGAAATGTGAACAAACTAGGGAGGGTCAGTAGTGTGTTGACGAGGGAGAAGAGAAGTGGGGGCAGTGTGATGAGGAGAGCTAGCAGCAGTGGGAGGGGGAGCAGTAGCACGTTGAGGAAAGGGGAAAAGCAGTGCCACTAGGTGTTGGCGAGCAACCAAGGAGACGGTGGGGGGGAACAATGGTTAGTCGGCAGGGTGAGGGAGCAACGGAGGTGCTTGAGACTGACCAGCTGCAGGAAGAGGATGAAATTATTAGCAGAACTTTAAAAACCGTAACATGCTCCTTGGAAAATGCATTTACAGTGAAGAAATTTGTGAACGTGTTTGGGTTAAGTTTTAAGTGAACTTTACGTTACCCTTTGGTGAAGTTACTGGCCTTCTAAAAGATAAGAGCCAGACTGCAGAAAGAAATAAAACAAACGAAAAGGGCTACAAAGGGACAATGGAGGAACGAGGCAAGTATAAAATAACAAGCAGGAAGTGGGTTAAGGGAGGGGGTGGCAAATAGTGAGCACTTTCGCGGCCGCTTTGAAGTTCAGTGGCCGCGCGGCTCACTGAGAACATCAAAGCGGCAGCGAAAGTGATCAGGCAGGATGACTAATGGTGCGCGAGCCCGGGACACATGCACTGTATTTGGAGGCCTGAAAAGCACTAGTCTGCACTTCCAAATCCCGCTTACTAAAGCTCTCGCCAGAGCAGCACTAAAGCGCTGGCTCAGGCGAGACCTAAAAAGCGCTTCTCAGACCGGTGCTATACAAAACATACTCGCACTCTCTTCCAGTGCATGCTTCTTGTGCTATGAATCTGGGGCGAATGTGCACATAAATAAAGGTCACTGTGGTTTAATTATGATGACTGACACAAAGTCTAGTTTGCTTTAAGTGTCATAGTGTCACGTGCCATGAGTGGTGCATTATGAAAGACAAAAGTTTTTGTTTGCTTTTAATAAAGAGGATAAAATACAGCAAAACACAATATACATTCTATTTCATTTGCACATTCAAAGCGAGGACAAGCTCTGAAGCATGGAAAGGGTGCTGTAAACACTAGACTCTCTGCCAACCAGAAGACTGATGAAGGGGCGGGGGAAACGGGCACCAGAAAAAGGATGAGGCGATGGAGGTGACAGGAGTTGGAAAAAACAGCGCCTGTCAGGTCATAAAAAAAATCGGATGAACGAGAAAGGCGTGGAAGAGATCCCCCTGTTACCTCTGCTTGGCCTTTAGTTACTCCTGGGAAACAGCCTTAAGAACGAAGCCAGACCCCCACATGCCTTTTCCATGCAGGCTTTCCAACCCATGCAACACTACCACGCATGTTTTTATAACGAATATGCGTTTACCATGCAAGCCATTACAATGAATTTAATTTTAAAGACATGAATGCTAAAGGCATATGTGTGGTAAAAGTTTGAAAGGTAAGTAGTAAGTGTACACACACACACACACACATACCCCTCCCCCTGGCACAAACTGAATAATTAAGGGAATCCTTTGCCTAAC
Organism: Triturus cristatus; assembly: GCF_964204655.1. NCBI lineage: Eukaryota > Metazoa > Chordata > Amphibia > Caudata > Salamandridae > Triturus > Triturus cristatus. The sequence goes on from NC_140583.1 coordinate 358,912,504, forward strand.
CCCAGCCTGGGGGACCACCACCACTCCGGGGCGGACCCAAGCAATGTCCCGGGACGCCCACCCCCGGGACACTGCGTTTGCTATGGCTTGGTGGGAGCCATTGCAAACACTGCTCCGCTTTCAGCAAGCAAGAGCAGGAAAAATGGTCTTGCTTGCTGAAAGTGGAACAGAATTGCTTTTGGACAGAGGGAGCTGCATGTCAGCAGCTTTCTCTGTCCAAAAGCAATGCCATCTCTCCCAGTAAGCCACCAGGCTCCCAACGCGGACCCCAATGGAAGCGCTTCACCATTGGTGTGGAATGCAGGTGTTGCAGGGATTCCTCTTGTGCAGAACTGGGCTTTGGGTCAACAGAACATAAGAATGCAGGGACTGTCTCTCTCTGCCACATCAATGCCCGTCAGCCCGGATTTTCCAGCTAGCTCACAGTACCTTACCTGAACCCCTAAACTTCACAGAGTAGCAGGCAATTTTGTCAACCTAGAACACAACACTCTAGCCCTCCAAGGGAACTGTGAAAACAGATCATCACCTTCCGTTTCTCACTCATGCATGTCTATAATAAACAAAATAAAGACACAAAGAAAGTTACCAATATTTATTGAAACTATAATGCTATTATAAAACAAGTGTGCTGCAATCAGAAAACAGATACAACTAAGCAAAGTTATCAACATTACTGGCAAATGGTATACAATGAAAAGCCCAATCAAGGTAAATCGTATATCTGTCTAAGCCTACCCTCACTATGTGAACACAGGGCTAAAGCAGTGATCTCTGGGAGTAACACAGGACCTCATTCCTGGCATATTGTTGTTAGGTGGTCTGCATCGTAAGTGTAAGCTCAATTTATGCAAGGCTGGGGCACCAGTTTCACGACTTGTCCCTCTGCAAAAATCCTCCTCTATGCTTTCAAAAAGGCAAGTCTTGGTTTAGATGATAAGAAGTGCTGTGTTAAAAAACACTAACTGTGCTTTTGTGAGGTGTCTAAAACGTTAGGAGATATTGCTAACCAATCACATGAAAACAATGCACCATGTTGTTCAACCTCCTACAAAATATTAAGCCCGAGTCTCGAGAAGGAGGAGAACTACATAACAAATAACATATGCAGCCTATTTCTACAATAATATTGTGGCACAAAAACAAATGTATTGTGTGGTTGTACTTAGAAAAAAGCAGCCTAAAACATAATATGCATAACTAAGGGAGAACCAATGTAGGTCCAGAAGGGAACCATCCAGGCAGCCATCATGCCCATCATTTCCCCCATTGCTCTCATCCCCAGACGTTGCCTCTTCTGGTAACAGTGAGATCGCTTTGATCCTTTTGTCCACTGGTCTCGCCTTGGCTGCTTGGGAATCCAAGATTGCCCCAAGGAACGTTTTCTTCTTGTCTGGGTTCTGAGATGACTTCTCGTAGTTAATGAAGAAACTTAGTGTGTGTAAGCTCTTTATCACTTTGTTGATGTTCTTTTTGTATCAACTGCTTGCATTTGCTTTCACCAGCCAGTCATTTAACTATGGGTAGACGTGTATTCCCTGATGCCTTAGGAGTGCTGCTACTGCAGCTAAGCATTCTGGTAACATTCGTGGTGCTGATTTTATTCCAAATGTTAACACTTTGAATTGGTAGTGTGTTTTGTTCACTACAAATCTGAGAAATTGTCTGTGATGTTTGTTTTCTGGTATGTGCAGGTAGGCATCCTTGAAATCTATGGTTGCCATGTAGCCTCCTTCCACTACCAGGGGACCTCCTGTAGTTTCGTCATCTTGATTTTTTGCCTTTTAATGAATTTTCCTAATGACCTTAGGTCCAGTATTGGTCTTAATGTTTTGTCTGGTTTCAGTACTATGATGTAGTTTGAGTAACCTCCTTTGAGTCTTGGTTCCTGGGGAAATAATTCTATAGCCTCTTTGCTTAACAACTCTTCCACTTCCTGTTGCAGTTGTTGTTTGTCTGTCCTTCTCTTCAACCTTTGTTGTGTTGTTGGTGGGGGTCTTTGTTAACTCTATGCAATAACCATATTTTATGATATTTAGTATCCATTTGTCCGAGGTAATTCTCTACCATTATTATGAGAATCCTCCGATTCTTCCTCCTACTGGTGACTTGTGTAGGAGAGACCCTTGTGGGTAGTCACTTGGTGGTGTGATTTCCCCTTTTCGGGGTTCTGACTCTTCCACTCCGGCGGATGCGAAAGGACTGACTAGATCAGTACTGCCATTGCCTTCGGGCGGTAGTGGGCTCACATCGCTGGCTGCTGAAGCCTGTGTGGGATTTGTGCGGTTGATGGTTCCCTTGGCTGAAGTTGCCCTCTTTCTGGGCCATGCCTCCCCAAATGTTCCCCTGTATTGAAGGGCCCCATTGCCTAGGTTGTCTTGTCCTTTTTCCATGCACTGAAGCGGTTCGTCTACCGCCTCCCAAAATAGTCTGTCTCCTGTGAAAGGTAAATTGATGATGGCTGACTGAACGTCTTGCTTGAATCCTGAGATTCTCAGACAAGCATGCCTGCGCAAGGTTGTGGCTGTGCAGAGCTATCTTTACAGCTGTGTCTGCCGCATCCAGGGCAGATTTCAGCCACATGTTGGCAATTGTCTTGCCTTCCTGCAAAACTACGTTTGTTTTCTCCTTTTTATTCTTCTGGGAGGTGTTTCATCAACTCCTTCATCTCGTCCCACTATAGGTGAGCATACCTATTTAGGGCATTTGAGCTGGCTATCCACCCCAGTCCCGCTGCTGACATTTCCATTTTTCTCCCCATCATGTCTATTGTCTTGCTCCCCTTGTCAGGAGGTGGTCCTGTAGACGCGGGCATATTTTCACTTTTCCATACCGTTGCCACGATGAGGGTATCTGTTGGTACATTTCTCCTGATGCAAGGTGGGTCTCTTGATGAGAAGCAGTACTCTAACCTTTGGGTTACTGCCTTAGTCACAGCTGGCTCTTTAAAAGCCTCTCAGCCCTGATCCAACATACTTTGGAGCATTGGAAGGAACTGGTTACTTTTTTGTTCCGGTAACAGTGTCTCCAGGAGGAAGCATTCTTGTTCCTCCTACAGTTGTACTTCGTAGACGCCTTCAGCCCTCTTTACTACTGTGTTGTATGCAGTGATGTCATCTGGAGGTGATGTTTTGATGGATAAGACTCCACCCCCTTTGTCTGGTGAGTCTGTATAGATGTCTTGCCAGTCATTTGTTGCTTCTCCTATGTACGAGGCTGTCTTGCTGTTCTTCCTCCAGGTCGAAGAACTGCTCCTCTAACTCTTCCTGTAGCTCTGGGGTAGCGGGCTACTGCAGCTCCTGTTTCCTCAACTTCCACCTGCCTCCTCAGTGGAATTCGGTAGCCCTGCAGGAAGTCATAACAAAAAGTCATCACTTTTTTTTAATCAGGGCTTCAAGTTTTAAAAAAAAAATTAGGGCTGCAAGTTTGGTCTTGAGATGCTTTCTTTACCTCTCTACCTCGAGCTCCGCTTTGCCGTCTATGCTGAAGAAGTTGGACGTTGAGGTTGTGAGCCTTGGGGCTTCTGCTGTTTTTGGTATCTATGCCCAGTGGCTCTTCGACGTCATCATGGTCCCAGTCTTTGCTGACTGCATCGTGCGGACTTTCAGGGACAGTGTTGAGATGGTTTTCGCGGTCTGCCTCCCATGCCTTTGATCCTCTCTCTCAAGGGCGAAGCAGATTTGGAGGGTTTGCCTCCATTGGTGTCCCTTGTCTTGCACCCATGTGGTTACCTGGTCTTCACTCTGCCCTACGGCGTCGACCATTTAGGCGTCACTGCCGGTTTCCTAAAGTCAAAGGCATTCGGCTCCGCTGTTTGTCAGCTCTGAGGGGTTACCTTTAGTCTGTGCTCCTCTCTCGCCACTTTCTTGTGACCCTTGCCGGTTTGGCTCTCGACAATCACCTAAAAACACCGGCTCATCCCCCTGGGCCTCCTCTGTTTCAAGGTTGCCTTTATCGTAGTTTGATAGTCCTAGGTCTTTTAGGGACTCCTGCTTTCTCTGTGGCGATGCCATTGCACAGTGTAACCACCTCCACCTCGCCTGATGGTTTGGGGTATTAACTCTGTACATGCTGTGTAGTCCTCAGTGCTGTGGTCTTTGGCGAGGCAGAGTTACAGACCTTGTGTGTGTCTTCCTGTGCCTATTTGTGGTGGTACTTGGGGTAGAATCTAAATAGGGTATGCTTCATGCTCCTTACACCGACCATGTGGTTTTCTTAAGTCTGGTTACTCTCCTCTGTTGTGCTCTGTAGTTTTCAGCACATTCCCAGTGCACTCTTCTTTCTATCGGTCGATGTCATTCCTCTTACTTCAATGGGGATTTTCAGTGCAAAAAAACTTTTATCCAGCAATTTCTTCTTCCTCGACGCGGGAGCGCACCTATAGTCTTCCAGCCCTAACGGCAGAAGAAAAGAATCTGAAGATTGCGACTGCATCGAGGGATTTCTGGGGCATCCGACGTCCATGAGAAGAAAACAAAAAGAGAAAGAAAGACTTTACGGACCAAAACACTAGATGGCAGAATAACAAACAGCATGTGAATCCAGAAAAGATTCACTCTGCAAGACCATGTGTAGCCACCCTACTGTACGTGAATTTTAGTACAACCTAGGAGGCATGGTGCACGGAGACTTGGCCATCCATCTGCACTCAATAGGACAAAAGGGTTGGTTGTTACAGGTAAGACTTCTTTCAGGGTAGAAAAAACGTTTTACCCTGTAGCATCAGCTCCAAAAAGCAGGTCAAAACCACAATACATTTCATATTCTAAGTAAAAGGAAAGAAGCGCCCTGAGTAAATGAATGTATCTGTGATGGCACTGAGAGCCTTAAAGAGTAGCAATTCCAGAATTCATATACAGTTCAAAAGAGATGCGGCTTCAAAGGCCCTGCTTGTGAGGCAGGATTTCTGGACCCACTGCTGGAGGTAGGACACGAGAGTCTCACACCGAGTGGTCCAGCTTGCCACCCAGTGCTCTCTTCAGCTCCTACATAATCAGGTCACTTTCTCAAAGCGAACAAACTGCACAGAAAGATATACTAAATCACACAGACACTGATTAAACTGCAACAATGCAACATCATTAATAAATTATTCCCAAATGCTATTGTCTGCTACTGCACAAAGAAATGCTTTCATTTTGCTGCCCTAGTAAAGTCCTGACGATACCATGGATACCTTTAAGATTCTAAAACAGAATTCTCATCACGTGCACCGTCAATATAATCTGCCAGGTAATCATTTTTTTGAAGACATTTTTCTACGTTATTGCTTCGGTTATATTTCTGGTTCACTAACTACTGTCTGGGGAAAGAGCATACACCCCCACAAGCGCCCCCCGCTTCTCCTTGTGTCAGAGAAACTTAAAGGAGCATAAGGAATGGAAGAAAAGCGTTTCATCACATGCACTTAACTAACTCAGGTAGAAAATCAGGTGGTTACAGATTTACAGTGCTTTGCGCGTGGGCATCCTCAGGGTCAGTCCAGACAACAGGCTGCTCTCGCAAAGAGCTGAAATCACAGAATAGTTTGGAGGCTGAGCACAGATTGCCATTTCGAGTCCTTCCAATTTAACAACTTTCTAAGCGATCTCTGGTAGGGGGAGAATGATCCACTCAAGGCGAGGGTTTAACTTGCCATATGTGAGGTGACTTGAAGCCTATTAACGCAGCTACCATGCTTTGAGCATAAAGCCAGAATTCTTGGAATAAATAAAATAATAACTAATTTAATTAAAGCATTACAACACGTGGCATAGCTACAAACTAGACGGCAACAATAATAGCTGCACCTTCTGGCGCTCTCGTATACATGCCTTCACAAACTTTGTTTATACTCGACAAATCCTGTGGTGTCTGCAGCAATATGTTAATATTCGACTTACACAATGATTAGGTTCTAAAAGTGACCTTAAAACTACCTATTGTAGTACATATCCAGAAAGTGGGAACACGCAAGATGGTATGCGTTTAGCACATAGTCAATACCTTGAACGCATCATTGCCTAAGTGCTACTACACTGAGAAGAAAAAAGTCAGAAAGGCAAGGAGTCTGATAACCAAAGACATAGGTACCTATATTTAACAGCACTTATTGCGTAAGTTTCAATAAAGCACCATTATTTTTACATGACAATTGACTGCAGAAAATACGGTGTCTTATTGCGTGCCTTCCGAGCTCCAATCAGGATGCTTGTCTTCCATTTACGGGCTCCTCCCCTTCATACAGTGCCTTTAATTTATGTGGAAGCCCTTTCGACTCAAATAGAAAAAAACTGATGCTCAACAGATCAGATCAATTTAGGTAAATAAAAGCTGCTACCATAATTTCCAATATTAGTCTGCCATATAACCGGTGAACGTCAATCATCAAAAAAGAAATCTGGGATTTTATTCCTAGGCTATCAGTTTAACTGAATGTTACAATGGTTGAGAGTCACCACCCAGTAACTATCAAGGTACCATCTTCATGCCTCATTCAGCAGCTTAAAGACCTTCATTTTGGCTTCAACTAATCAATCACCGAACTTAATATCTCTGGATTAGACATCCCATTAACTGAGGTAGGAATGCACTGTCTCTTCCCAACAACAACTCATCCATAGTTGAAATCCAAAGTTACACAAGAGGCAGTGAATACGTTAGCACTGGGAGTCCCATTGGGTAGCCATGCATCTATACATCACCTAGAATAGAATAGAATAGAATACACTTCACTGCTTTATGTAAGTATTGCGCCAAGTCCCTCTGTACTATATCTTGCTTTCTTTAATGCAACAATGCCTAGTTTACCCAAGTACAGTGTTATGACCAACAATCCTCTAATTTATAATTATGTACCACAACCCTGCATGGTGAACACTGTCAAACACGATGAGATTTCTGCCCAAAACACAATCCTAGGTATTAGAGACACAGACATAGACTGTGCCACAAATAGGTCTCCACAAACTACTTTGTATTTTGGGAAATGGGTTTTAATCACTTGCCTACCACAGCACAAGCTTAAGAAATTATGGTCTACTTCTCCCAAGTATTGCTACTAGACCACAACGAGCAGGGGTTGGGGGGGACGCTAGGATGAGGATTTTCAGTATGGAGTGGAGTTGCAGCAGACGTAGATAGTGGAAAGCTGTTTTAGCGATCACAAGTAATTGGGGGTAGAGGGGTTGGTAATAATAGGTTATGTCAAAGTATACCGAAGTTGCCCTCATTGTCCATGAGGGGTGGAGGAAATTGCAATTCAGAGTCTAGATGAAGAGAAAGAGGCAATTGTGACAGGACCTAGGGACATGATTCGAGTCTTTTCACCGCCATGAGAGAGAGACCATTCTTAGGCACCCAGAGTTGAAACCTTCAAAGGCAGTGAGGAAAGATATGCAGGTTGCCAGGTTCATCATCAACCTTGTGAAGGAACTGCATCAACTATAGATATGTGAGAATCTGTCTCTTAGGAATCTAAGATGAGAGCAAGGAAGTGGCAATTAAATGTTCAACAGTGGTGACAAGGCATGGTACCACAGTTAACTGTAGGGGAGAGAGCAAATGCCAAATCTGATTTGACAGAAAAGGTCTGTAAGAATGACTCAAACCACAACACAGTACGTCTGATGCAGGCTGATGGGGACGATCTTTCCATTAGTACCTGTAGGTCTACGGTCTCACATCAAGAGGAAAGGTTAAATATCCTCAATGCACAGGGATGGCTCGTTGCGTGACGGAAGTAGTTCTTCCCTGATGTTTAGGAGTATGATCTCCGTGACTCAATAGTTCTAAAATCTAACAAAGTCACTGAGGAGGCCATTTGTCTTGCAGTCCATGGATAATTGATGGGTGGCAGCTGTTTGAAGTGGCTTTGCAATACAATTAAGAAAGGAGATGTGCCTATAGCTATAAAGGCCATCTGCATCTGTACTGGGTCTCTTTGGGTTAGGTGAGATGGTTGCAAGTTTCAGGGCATGAGGGACTACTCAATTCCAAAGGGAGTCATTATTAGGCTAGTGAGGATCAATTCCAAACATCTGAGGCCCACTGGATGACTAAAGAATTGCAAATATCCCCCAGAGGTAAATGTGTCTTCTCAAAGGACAGGATTGTACTTGAACAGGACTCAGAGATGGATTCTAACTCACTTTAGCAGGCTCTGCAGCCTGGTATAGGAGGACAAGAGCCAGGCTCCGTAGCCCACGATATAGAGATGAAGAAGAGAGCTCTTAAGCGGTCCTTTTTATATGAAAATAATGACAGGAGATTATTACAGGTCTTTTAACCCCTTCGCCGCGGCAGGAATTCCGCCGCGGCGCTGGGGGGGGTTTGGGGGCAGTTGCGGTGGCGCTGTGCTCGTGACGGAGTGGTTCCATCACGTCTCCGCCCACTGCGCTAATCGCCCGCACAGGCGGGTAATTAGCGCCGCGTGGGCGGAGCGGCCGCCAACGGCTGCAGCATGACGGAACCACTCCGTCATGAGCACAGCGCACCCGTGGCTCATGACGGAGTGGTTCCGTCATGAGCGGGGAAGGGGTTAAAAGGGTGGGATCCTGGATGATGAGCTAATAGACAATCTCTTGAGAGATGTGCAAGAATTCTTTGGTCAAGTTTCAGAAATTATCAAATTGAGAGTAAAAGTAATCCTCCTTTGCTCAGGCACGTGCAGAATTGTAGAGCCTTGAGTGTGTAGCAGGTATGTGATCTGACAAAGATGATGTTTTATTGCACTATTCGTACACCATTCTGCCCGCATTATTTCAGATTAGAGGATGTCTTTGCATCCATTGATTATTCTTCAAGAGTTACTGGGTGGGGCTGGAAATCAAATTATCTAGACCTTTGGTTATATTGGATTTAATTTAACTATCACCTACACGTGGAAACAGAGGATGACGCCATTGTTAATCAGTGGAGGGAATTACCTTTTTCTCATAAGATAACACACTCACACCGAACAATCAACTTTCAGACATACTTCTTGTTATCCAAGTGTAATGACTGGCAACACTTTTTTACCCATCCCCAGTAATGCATACATAGAGAGTTTTGGAGTATCTGCAAACATTTCTCATAGCCAAAACACAACTAGTGGTCCCAAGAATTTTAAGAGGATTCTTACCTTTATGCAGTTTAAAATAAGCAACTATTAATCTTAAATTGTTTAAGATATGTTCTTCTATTTTAAGAGCAAATATCTACTTTTGAACAGAAACAAATCATATTGATGTACTGGGCACGCAAAAGAAATCAATCATTAAAATGATAGGGCTTTGAATTCAACATCAAAGTTCTGGTAAGAGCAATTAACTACAATACACAAGCATCTTGCTAGACGTTCTTTGTATTTGCAATGAACCCTCCAATTACCACTTATTGTTTCTGATATATTCTTTTACCATAGTACAAGCATCTAACCACAAGTAAAGGTTTATGAGAAAGTAACAGAAATTTTGGAACTACTCCCCAATCAATGAAAATAAATGACTAACTTCAAATAAAAAATTCAATTGGCCATCCAGTGAAGGAAACATCTGGTCTCTTTACCCAGAACCACATCACTAACCACCATTAAGAATAATTATTTTATAACTTGGTTTGCTGACGTCTGCCGGGGTTTGGAGACATTGTAACATCGCTCACTGGACAGCCATTTTTATTTTGGGAACACTGTCAAATAAAATATATGTCAGAGCGCAAAGCACTATTCGGCAGCATTCCTTAAATGTTTAATTAGGACAATCATTGTACAAAAATTATGCACTTTTTAAAATTCAAGCTGCACAAGGATTCTCATCGTCGCAGTGCCAAACAGAATAATTCCAAAACTCATTAGATGAAAACATGATCAGGCCCTACATTACAGCTTTATTCGTTGTGCAAAACACTTCAGAAAATAATCAAATGAATATGGAAATGTGCCTTTTTGTAGCAAATTGTTCATTATTGCATCATTATCAGGCCTTGTTACAAACTGCTTTTTCCTTTGCAGTGCACAAGATCATTAAAGTGTTTAAGAGCTCCATCAAGAAAGACAGCCACGCTTTATAATCCACTATCTCTTCAGGCAAATATGCTTATAGATGAACATGATGAACACCATAACAATATACTCTTGACGCACAATTCGTTATTGTTAATGGCGTTTCAAGCATTGACATAAGTGACGCAACGTGATTTTCTTGGATAGGCATTTAACTGTTTCCCAGCGGTATGTCAAAGTTGATATTTAACGCATTACACACCCCGCAAAAACAGGTTATAGAAAAGATAAATTACGCAGTAGTTGTGGTCTCTTACTGTATTTTTTATTTTGCTTTAGGTTTCCAGTTCTATTATGGTAAGCAATGCCACAATTCTGAATCCCTCCATTACACAATGTTGCTGAAATAACACTTTTAATCATGCATCAGCAAAGCCAACAGATTTGGCACCGACAAGCTATGCAATGGTGAATTATTTTTGTATTTTTATAATGCAAGCATATGGCACAAAAAACCTAAACATTGCTGCTGCTGCACAATTGCATTAAAAAGTGTGCATTTAAAACCATTCAGTGATGAGACTTTTACTAGTGATGCTTTATAAATAGGAAACCTTTAAGTTGTGTCGTGTATTTCATTAGTATTATTAATTGTGAAGCAGGCAAGAATTAATTTCTGCATAATCAATCACTTTGATCACGGCCACTACAATGTCACTTAAACACTTTAGAACTTTAAAAAGGAGACAGAAAATAAATCACAATCTAAATGGGAACCCAAAGTGCAGAGAAAATTGTTGGTATTTATAGTTACTATACAAATTAAGTAAAAAAAGAGACCATCTTAAAGCAGCTTTGTCGCAGGAGAGCAACTATATTTAGGTGGATGTGAACATGCACAGGCTTTGTGCAGTCAACTCCGTGATCGGAGACAATGAGTAATAGCGAGGCTGAACCATTACCCCATGCTGTATGCAATGGTGGGCAGAAGCAAAATGTGATTGACAATTTAAAAGACCAATTGGTTGAGCCCTCTAACCAAAAGCCCATTTTAAGTATGTAGATTACATATGAATTAGTTGGAAAACAATAGTTCGGTGGCATAACTAAAGCAGTCTCAAAGGCCTGACCTAAAAATAGAATCAGCCAATTGGCTGCAGGTGAATTCTGGTGAACAATACTCCATTCAATTGATAATCGAATAGGAATGGGTCTGAAGAACATCAAGGCAAATATTGGTTTCAGATACATTACAAAAGGTAGCAATGGGGATAGCGATAGGTTTATATCCAAATTGGGTTTACGGCATGTTTAAAAATAGGATTCAAGAAAAATGGCTATCAGATGAGAAAATGATTAAACTTGGTACCCATTATAAACAATTTGGATCTGACCATGGCTCTAGTTGTAACTGGTTAATTTTTGTAGGAATCATGGGCACGAGAAAGGCAAAGAAACAGTGAGGACTGTGCATCACAGACCATTAATCAGTTTGGAGCCACAGCAGTGTTAACATTTGATACAAATTATGTTTATTTAGGATTAGAATGTGCTTGGACCATTTTACACAGACATGAATGCATTCAACAGATGTGCATGAGAAATACTAGAATTCCAAGAGAGATACAAAACTTGCCAATAATCACTGAATCTGAAGGGCACACTCTAAAGAGTGCAGATGACCACCTTATATTATCATTCATTATCCCAGGTCTTGCCAATTATCTCTGGGAATTGTCTAAACTGATAGTTGATAATGCTCTGATTACTTACCGGTAATCCTCATTACTCCTAGTTCTACTCATCCTCGACCCAGTAATAACAAAGGAGGTATATTCCACTGACAAGAAAAGCTTTTAAGCTCCACCCACCCTCCTGCCACAGGCCCTAAGAACATAGCGAGCAAAAAGCACTTCCTGACATACCAAGCACAAAGGCCTGAACCAGGGAGGGTGGGTAGAAAGTACGACTGGGTCGAGGACAAGTAGGACTAGGAGCAATGAGGATTACCGGTAAGTAATCAGAGCATTACCTCCACGTCCCTCATCCTCAACCCAGTCATAACAAAGGAGACATACCAATGCAACAACACATGAAGAACTTTGGCACCCCAGCAGGAACAAAACAGACCGCACACGGGTGTGAAGCGCACCAAAGTGAAACATTTAATAACCCACAAGAATCAAGTGAGAGCAACAGGACCCACAGCGCGCAGAAAACCACAACCGAAATTCATACAGTCATCCAAGTCACAATTCAAATGGTAATACTTTACAAAACTAGAATCCGAAGCCCAAGTCCCAGCCCGACAAATCTCATCCAAAGGCACACTCTGAAAAGCAGCCCAAGAAGCAGAAAAACCCCTCATAGATCGGGCCTGAACCCATGAAGGACAAGGCAAACCAGAACCCTGATAAGTCGGGAAAAGACAGATTTGATCCAACGACCCAACGTAAGCTGGGAAGCAGCCTTCTCATGACCAGACTGCCCAAACGTCACAAACAGCAAATCAGAAGAGAAAATCCACCAACCGGTCCACATACACGGTCAAAGCACACTTAACATCAAGCGTGTGTAACAATTGATCAGAAGGAGGATAGAAAGCAGAAAGAATCAACTCCTGAGAAGAATGAAACTTGGAACAGATCTTAGGGAGAAAACCAGGATCTAAACAGAGGACCACAGCGTCATCCATAAATCGCAAAAAGGGAGGTGAACAACACAACGCAGTAAGTTCACCCAACCTCCCAGCAGAGGTAATGGCAACCCGAAATGCCACATTAAAGGACAGAAACTTGATATCAACAGACTCCAGAGGTTCAAAAGGAGAGGACTGCAGAGCACGCAGGACCAGAGAAAGATCCCACGGCGGCACAGAAGAATGAACAGCAGGAGAGGAAAGAGAGAAACTCCGGAACAACCGAGACACCAACAACCCATCAGTAGAAGGTAGTAAGTCCGGGTCCCGGAACATCCTAATGGCAGTCCATTAGCCCTTCAATGTAGACCAAGCATAACCTTTCTGAAATCCATCCAGAAAAAATTATAGATCGGCGACAGGGCAAGCGGCCCAATGCTTGGAATAAGAAGACAGAATCTTATGTAATAATGTGGTCAGGTAAACCTCTGTCCCCTAGAGTCAGCCATTCAACTTCCAGACCGCCAAGGTGAGAGGGACCAGGAGAGAGAGAGGCAGACCACAGGGGAGATGGGCAGCGAGGCAAGATCCAAGGAGGGCCCACCGCCAGACTCCACAACAATGGGAATCAGGACCTCCGAGGCCAGTGAAGCAAAACCGCCACCACCTGAGCCCCCCACCCTCTGAACTTTCAGCAGGAAAGCAGGGATGAGAGGAAAAGGAGGAAAGGCATACAGGAACCAAGGGAGCCACTGGAGAGACCAAGCATCCACCCCCCAAGCACCCTGCTACAGAGTCCAGGAACAAAATAGGGTAAGCATAGCATTGTTCCTGAAAGCGAACAAATCCAGCATGGGAGTCCCGAAATTCCGGCAGAGCAACCGGAAAATCTGGGGAGTCAGGCACAGAGTCAGAGAGGATGGAAACCTGCGAATCAGGGCATCCGCCACAGCACTGTCCAGGCCCCTGATGTGCTGAGCAGAAATGGCCAGGAGATGAAGTTCCACTCAAACCACAATGGCACAGGCCACCAGGTTCAAGGAACGACTGCGAGTACTAGCCTGGTGATTGATGTAGGCCACAGTCACGCTGTTGTCAGACCGAACCAGAACATTGCAACCCAGGAGATCTTGAAAGTACCTGAGAGCACGCTCCACCACTGACCACTCCTTCCAGTTGGAGGACTGGCGAGACACTGAGCTTCTCCAACGAGCCTGCACGGACCAATGTCCCATAGTAGCACCCCAACCTGAGGCACTGGCATCTGTCGTCACCACCTGCGGAGGAGGGCACAGCCACATTCCCTTTGAGAGATTCGCAGAAAGCAACCACTAGGACACACAGGAAGAGTGACGGAGAAGTCCTGAACAGGGAAAAACACCCAGTGGTGCAGATGCCACAGCAATGGCCGCAGGCGGAGTCTGGCCCTTGGAACCATAAACACAGTTACCGCCATGTAACCCTGCACAACCATCCACTGAAGCAGTGGCGCCGCAGGCCGAGATAACAGTCTCCGCAACAGAGACTGGAGACGCAGAATCCTGGAAGGAGGCAGGAACACCTTTCCCAGAACAGTATTGAAGTCCGAACCAATAAAGGTCCTCCAGGTGGCAGGAAGATGGCACTTCCGGAAGTTCAGAGGAAAACCATGGCTTTCTAGCATATGAATGGTCACAGAAAGATGCTGAGACATCACCAAGGTGGAAGGGGCCTGGAGAAGCCAATCATCTTGTTAGGGTAACGCACACTCCCAGGAAGTGAAGACAGCCCACCAGAGGGACCACCACGTTGGTGAAGACACAGGGAGATGACCGAAGTCCAAATGGAAGGACACAGAATTGCCAATGCGTACCGGTCAGGTAAAACCTCAAACTTCTGACACACCAACCACACTGGCACATGAAGGTACACATCCTGAAGGGGTAGACATCACCCACCCAGCCTAAATAAATGGAATCACGCGCTGGAAGGTCTCCATCTTAAATGGAATCTTTCAGACAAACTTGTCCCAAGGGCAGAGATTGATCACAATCCGAAAGCCCCTGTGATCTTCAGAACCAGAAAGGTGACAGAATAAGTCCCCTGACCCCACTGGGATCTCGGGACAGAAACAAATCGCCCTCTTCAGAAACCGAGACTGCACACCGTCCAACAGAGCCGGACGTTGAGACACATACTTGGGGACAGAAGTCCGGACCAGACCTGAGGCAGGCAAAGGGGAAATGAAATCAATCCAGTAACCCCGTTCCAGGACATCCAGGACCCACTGGTCACACGTTGAGAGATGCCAAGCTGGCAGAAAAAGGCGTAATCATCCACCAACCTCTGGCAGCACCCCAGCTGGACACACCGGGAATTAGCATAGTCAGGAACGTAGATTACCAGGTCCCGCCTCAGGAGGGGGTATCTTTTGAAACAGACGTTGGAACCCTTTCCCAGTGTTCTTCTGTTTCCGGAATGGAGTCTTTTGCAGATGAGAAGGCTGACGGGAAGATTTAGCATTGGAATAGAAAGAATCCTTTTGACATGGCTGTAGCCTGAAGGACAAGGAATGTTACCGCTCTTTGAACACCTTGTGCAGCTTCTCTTCAAGGACTTTTCCAATAAGGCCTGGACCAGTGAATGGAACGTTGTGCCACATCCGTGTTCCAACCCTTCAGCAATAGGTTCTGTATGGCAGTAATGGACGCACCACAGGACATGGCCGAAGCGCGCACACAGAGTCAAAGGCAATATCCGAAAGGAACGCAGTCGGACGTTTCACCAATTCAAGCAAGTCATTACAACTGCCACCCTCCTGCATGGTGGCTTATAAGTTCTTAGAGTTGGGCAACGAAGACTGCGACATAAGCCCCATACTCCCCAGACCGGATGGCATGATGCGAACCAGCATAGTAGGCATTCTTCAAAGAAGAGTCAATCTTTTTATCCACCCCATCACGGAGGACATTATCATCAGCCATGGAAAGACATCCCACAAAACTGGCCACAATTTAATCCACATGAACAGAGTCAGGAATGGTATCCTCCATGTCCTGTAATGGGTAGAGCTTGGACATAAAGTGTGGCATCATAATCTGATTCAGGGGGGGGCGTGAATAGGCGCCGATGTGAGGGGAAGCGCCATCCGTGGCTTGCCCTCACCCATAATGATCCTGATGTCATAGTGGTGCTCCTTGCTCCGAACCCTGTGTCGGACACACTGGTGCCGGTGGTGAGTTGCCGCAGAGTGGTGGCGGTGCTTTACAAGCGGCAAAAACACCGATTATGTCCCCAGGAGCTTCAGGTGCGGAAGAATTAAGATGGCGGCTGGATGCTGATGCAGCAACTTTTATCGCACGCCTACGGGGTGATTCCAGGCTTGCAGTGAGTACCGCTCGGTGTTTGGCGCCGCTCTGCAATTGTGAAACCGGCATAGGGGGGAAGAGCGAAACCCCGCTGTCTGCAGAGCACTGAGCGCGTGCCCCTGACCAGGGAGATGAAATACCTCCACAAAATGGCGGCAGTCCCCGGCGATGGCAAGCCCTGACGGATGCGGCAGTGAGGGGCGAATTGTGGGACCACGGCGTGAAGGTGAGAGCCGTGGACCGGCCCGACTTTACTTGGCGGCTTGAGAAGGACTGGGGGGGGGGGGTTGGGGGGGGGGAGGAACCACCCTGAACACTGCGCTGCCGTGGCGTAGTAGCAGTGGGCGGCGCTGTGCTGGGCCTGTGCCGTGTAGGCCCCTGACCGCGACTGTAGCAAGGAGATGAACGGCTGATACCGGGAAGGTGGGAGCTCACTTGGCCTGCTTGGGACCTGGTCGAGAACTGTGAGGAGGGCATTTATACAGCAGGATGGTGCTGAATTGTTTAGGAGTTCCGCTGAGGCTGACAACGCCGGCTGGCGGTACCTGTGGAGGGGTAATTCCCCATGCTGGGGTTTCATGCCGACAGCTTGTGTACACAGAAGAGGCCCTTGGAAATGGAACTCAACGCCGACTGCTTACGGGCACAGATGTGAGCGTCGAACACAGGCTCTGTGGTCTGACGGTGCGGACTGGCCCGCTCTACTGCCGAGCTCGGCGCCTACGCTTGGAGATCCGTGCTGATACCACCCCGAAGATCCCTGAGAACCTATATAGCTGTTAACAATGGGGAGGGTGTCCAGGAAGAAAGGGTTAGCTGCGTTGCAAGTTGAAGACACGGGGCTGCACAAGGAGGATGAGGTGGCAGTGAGGCGGAAGGATGCCGTCCCGGAGGGTCCCACAATAGTGGACATCATGCAGGCCATCACTTCTTCGAGAGAAGCTCTGGAGACAAAGATGGATTCTATAGGGGCAGACCTTAAGCTTACGATGGTCGTCCTTAAGCAGATTAAGGAATGAGTGAAGCTTAACGACAAAGCCTTGGAGGAGGTCCCAGAGGCAGTCACAGCACTATAGCATTCACTGAAGCTAGTGGAGGCCAAGGTCAGGGTGCTGGACGTGAGAGCGGAGGACAGCAAGGGGCGCTCCCGCCAGAACAACCTGCGCATTGTGTGGGTCCCAGAGCAGCAAGAGGAAGGGGATTATGCAGTGCAGTTTATGGAAAACTGGATTAAAACGAAAGTGGCTCCGGAGGGGCTCTCCTCCTTCTATGCACTCGAGCGAGCTCACAAGGTCCCGACTAGACCACACAACCCTGGGGCCCCTCCTCGGCCGATGGTGGTGCGGCTGCTTCATTACCAATATAGGGATCACATCTTGCAGCAAGCCCAAAAGAAATGGAATTTGCAGATTGGGAATGCCAGGGTGATCTTTCCGGACTTCACCAGGGAGGTACAGAGGCAACAGCGTCCTTCCTGACTCAAGCAGAAGCGGCGCCAGTTGCAAATGCCCTATGCCATGTTATTCCCGGCAAGTCTCCGGGGGGTTGACAACAAGGAGACTCACTTCTTCACTGCCCCGCAAGAAGCCTGGCACTGGCTGGAGACGCGGCAGACATGTGTAGCAAGTACTTTGCCGCCAAGCAGTGCCCGGTGGGCATTGAGCACTCCCCCCACGATCTCCAAGGGCTCCAACACCGACAGGTCGCCAACTCGAGACACAGGGCCGTGCAGGCCGTTGCGGAGATTAGCCAGGAGGAGGCAAGTCCAAACTTGACAAACAGCGAGCATGGCATGGACAGATCTGAAAGCTCCAGTCCCACTAGCACGAACGAAGACTCTGAGATTGAATTGCCAGATGTCACACCCCAAACAGCAGATGGCATTGTCTGATGGTCGCACGCCGAGCTGAAAAAGGAATGGTCATTGTGACGATGGGGGCTGACTGTTTGAGAGGCCACCATGATGTGGCAACAGCTTACTGGCACCAGAGCAACTGATGGGGCCACCATCTACATTACAGGGTGGGGAGTTAGCTGGGGGAGTGTTCTGGGTCCCACAGGGCCAGCCTACACCTCTCCAATTTTTCGTGACTTGTAGTTCACCACACTAGTTTGGATGGGGACTTGTTGGTTGGAACCTGTCCTGGGGAGGGGGAGGTTTGGTTGTTGAGGGGGTTTTGTTTTGGGCCAGGCATGTCACTATGGGGAGGTTCGAAGGAGGACTGACCCAGTTCGAGGAATGGAACCCCCGTAGGCATAAAAATGCATCTCCTGGAATGTCAGGGGGGATGCACACGATGCTGCGTCATCTTAAAATACACGCATACCTAGTGCGGAGAGGGGTGCAGATTGCCCTGTTACAGGAAACACATTTGACGCAGAAGGAAGGGATCGCATTGCAGAAAAGATGGAGGGGGTAGGTATCTTGCACTACGTATTCAGCCTATGCCAGAGGCACATTCATCTGGGTGCGGGCAGAAGTTCCTTTTCAGAGTACCAGGCAACTGGTAGATCCCGATGGCAGGCATGTGGTGGTATCGGGGCGGTTAGACGGCAGGGATATAGTAATAGGGTGTCTTTATGCCCCCTAGGTGGACCAATCTACATTCTTTGCACATCTCTCAAGGACGCTGGTGACCATGCTGACAGAGTCGGTACTGTTGGAGGGGGACTGTAACAGTATTACAGCCGTTGACCTGGACCGATCTCACCCACCGCTCCCATACATAGGCTTGCAGCAATCAGACGTGACTGGCAGCAACACTGGGGGTTGACAGATACCTGGAGGGCCCATCACCCGGACAAAAGGGATTATTCCTACTACTCTGCATTGCACAAACTGCACGTTCGGTTGGACTCGATCCTATGTTCCCCAGACATGCGCGGTGGGGTCACACTCCGTGAATATTTGGCTAGAACGATTTCTGATCATAACCCGTTGTTGTTGTCCTTAGACTGACTACAGCTTAGACCTATTATACCTAGTTGGCGCATTGGTAGACCCAGTGTTTCGGGCCACAATAGGTTCATTATCGATGATTATTTTTTAGATAATGCCGGGACAGCGACGAGTCCACTTATTGGATGGGACGCCTTAAAAACGGTCGTTAGGGGTCGCTGCATTGGAGAAGTGGTTGGAGTGCGGAGGGTGCCGCTACGGGAAGTACAAAATGCTGAGCGCAGGCTCCGGGAACTGGAGAAAGACCGGAGCGACTAGATAGGCAGGCTGATCTTCTCGCAGCCCGGGAAGTAGAAAAGCTGCGCTGCTTCGATTACAAGGCATACATCTCTTGAGTCCATACGGAAAGTGACAAATCTGGGGCACTTAGCCTGGCCGGCTGATCCTGCACGTACAGGAAGGACAATCTTGGAGCTGAGGGACAAGGGGATGAGGTATTTTACTGTCAACAAGATATCAATGCTCAGTTTTTGGAGGATTATGCTTGCCTCTACCAGAGTAGACTTGACCCAGAGGCTGAGGATGAGACAGGTTTCTTGGTTGGTGTGGAGCTTCCTACGGTTGATGCTGAGGCGGCAGAGGAACTGGGCAGGGAGGTGGAGATTGGGGAAGTTCGTAGCGCCATCAAACACATGACTAGGAATAAGACCCCGGGGACGGATGGGCTCCCGGTGGAGTTTTACTCTGCATACATAGATGTATTGGCCCCACGGCTCGGGACACTGTACAACTAGGCGAAACAGGACGGTTGTCTTCCTGCTTCTACGAGGGAAGCGATAATTGTCCCACTGTTACAACCTGGTAAACCACCTGAGGACCGAAGCACGTATCGGCCCTAGCCATGCTTAACTTATACTATACTATAGAATAGAATATTAAGCTGTATATTGGCAAGTCGGCTATTAGCCCACATGCCGACCCTTATCTATGTAGACCAGGCAAGCTTTATCCCATCCAGAAACACGGCAATGAATGTCCGTAGGTTGCTGCGCATACTGGGGGCAGACACCTATTGCAAGGAGGAAGCATGCATTTTTACGGTTGACAATGAGAAGGCTTTTGACAGCCTAGAATGGCCGTATCTCTTTAGGGTTCTGAGAGCATTTGGCTTGGGGGAACGCTTTGTGGAGTGGACGGCGCTCCTGTACAATATTCCACTGCCAGAGTCTGGACAAGGGGGTTGATCTCGGAGGCCTGTATAGTGGGCAGAGGTACGAGACAGGGTTGTCCGCTATCGCCCATATTGTTCACGCTGGCGATGGAACCCATGGCTGTGCACGCTAGGTCAGGACGTTACTATCAGGGGCTGGTGGTAGAGGGACATTTACAGCACATTGCGTTATATGCGAATGACCTCCTACTGTTTCTGGCCAGCTCGGGGGAGGCCCTACGAGGAGCCAAGGAGCTGCTAGGTGCCCTGATGAGAGTTGCAGGGCTTAGGATGAACTGGGCCAAGTTGTGTCTTTTCCCTACATGATCAGGTAGAGATTGATCTACGGAAGCGGAGGGTGTGCTTTGGGAAACTAGATGCTTACCTTGCCTGGGCACTCGGATATACCATGACCCTGTCAATCTACTGGAGGGTAACATAGGGCGCAAGGTGCGTAGCACAAAGGGCAACTTTGAGTCCTGTGGGACCCTCCCATTATCTGTGGCAGGCAGGGTGGCATTTGTGAAAAAGGTTACATTACCCAGGCTTCTCCATTTCTTTGGGACGCTTCCAATCTGGATCCCACCCAAGATTTTTCCTCAACTCAACACAATGCTCACGGGTTTCCTCTGGGGTACTGGGATTCGGAGTGGCTCTCACCACTATGATGAGACCCAGGGGGGGGAGGGGGTTTTCGCGGTGCCGGATTTTGAGGCCTATTATCATTGCGCACAGCTGCAGTGGTACACAAAATGGATGGCAGGACGGTTAAACAATATGGAAGACCTTGATGGACTTACAAACGGTGCGCCAGTGTTATAACAGACTATCTAGACGAGCGCAGGTGCGGACCCCGTATGCGCTGAGATCCTGTTGGCTGGTTGTGAGGCATTGCCCCATGGAGGGGACTGGAGCAGGTTGCGCTTATGGAATAAGGTTGGGATCTCCACTGTAGGAGATTTATTCGAAGACAATACCTTGCTCCCATTTAATGATCTTCGGGAGCGGTACGACCTCTCTAGAGGTGATTTCCTCCTACATGCCGCTCTGACGGCAGATTTCAGAAAACACTGGCGACAGGGGCTTGTGAGTATGTGGTGAGGGCGGCGGGCACTATCCAGGCGGTCACTTGCCTCTACAGGCGTATCACACAGGGACTGCGTCGGCCCCTAACAGGACTGCGCCTCAAATGGAAAGAGGAACTGGGTGAGGCCATTGATGAGAAACCATGGGGAGGAACTTGTGGAAAGGGCCTGGAAGAGCTCTAGGAATGCACGCTTCCAGTAGATTCGGTTCTATGTCCTACATAGGGCGTACCGTACCCGGGCAAGATTAATGAATACTTCAGGGCCCGGACTGCGTGCCAGAGATGCAATCTACAGGGTGCGGGTTTCTCCACATGTTCTGGGATTGTCCACATTTGGGAGAGTTCTGGAGGGGGTGAGAACTGGGCTGGCAGCTGTGAATGAGAGGGACATAGCAGTGTCGCCAGGTTGTTGTCTGCTGCACGGGTTCCCCCACAATGCAAGGAATAAAGTTACTAGCGTGTTCATAGATCTGGGGTTGGTGTTGGCTAAAAGGGAACTCACTAGTCATTGGAAAACTAAAAAACGGCCCAAGTGTGGCACGCTGGACGAGGGAAATGGTTAAGTAGGTGGATTGCGAGGGGACCATCCGACTGCAGTTGGCCAACCGTACTGGTATTGAGAGAATGCTGGAGTTGGCATGGGTGGCATTGGTGGACATGCTGAAACACCCGACTGACACTGTTGACGACCCGGGGGAGGTGGACCTCGTAGCAGGGGATGCCTTGTTGCCTTGCGGTCATCTCTGAGCCGGGCTGACATGGTAATCATCCCATCCAATGGGCCAATAACTGGAATCATTGGACGCAGCACCCCTAATACATAACTGAATTGACCAAAGTCCGAGTACAGCTGTTTTGACATATTAGCGACAAGCCTGGGGGGAGGTGGTGAGGGAGGGAGTTGGGAGAGCGGGAGGGGGGGGGGTCATTGGTTGTTACTCCCACAGGGTTATCCAGTGGGATTTTGGACACAGAATGTACTAACAAGCACTACAGGATCCTGAGCAGCGGGCGGGCATTGGCTTAAGATGTGCATTATCATATTTCCCCAACAGGTGGACTGGCAATCGAACCTGAAGGATTATTTTACACTTTTATATCCCACTGTGTTGAATCTTGAGATGGACATCATGCCTTGCGCAACGCCCTGCGGGCTGTTTTCTTGCAAATCAATTAAATTTGTTTACAAAAAAAAACAATGTGATCCAGAACCTTCCACTCCTTCGAGGACGTCCATCACAAAAGGATGAATAGGCAGTGTTTTAGTGGCCTGCTTCTGAAATTGCAGCAACCCGGTATCTCTGGAAGTGCTGGCAACCTCCTTATCAGGGAAACCCATGTTCTCACTGACATGGAACAGAAAGTCCGGCAACATATCCTTGGAAATATTTTTTCCCTTAAGATCCACAGTACCTAAGGAGGAACAATCGGAAGACTCTGAACTGGAAATATCGGTGTAAATGTCAGGACCTCCACCAGAACACACACCAGCGGCCTTCGTGGAGGACTTCAAATCCGACAAGGTCTCCAAAATCAGACTCTTCAAACGGACATCATCCAATTTGGCCTGCTTCACAGGAGGGCCGGAATCCACACTGTCCCCAGGCGAGGACGGAGAAGACACAAGCGATACATGTCTGCGCTTCTGACTACATTTCCCCATGATGACCAACAGATACTGAGCAACAGGTACGAAGAGCACACATATTGATTTATTAATTTATATATAGAGCGCAACATTCATCCCAAGGGACATCACGGCGCTAAAAAGCAATAACAGAGTGTAGGCGGGGGAAATTTCCAGATAACAATTTAGTAGTCAGGAAATAGATATGTTTTCAGTTTTTTCCTGAACATTAGGTGTTCTTCAGTCATACGTAGTTCCAAAGGGAGTATATTCCAATTGACCGCTGCTATTTTAGAAAATGATCTATCGCCCATCCTAGCCTTGGTTGTGCGTTTGACTGAAGCCAATGCCTGATGGCGAGATCTCAAATTACACGAAGGTGCATGACATTTTAGTCTCCCATGCTAAATTTGAGGGCCAGTTTTATATAGTGTCCTGTGTGCAAAACACATGAGCTTAAAATTGGCTCTTTGACGTACGGGTAACCAGTGAAATTCTTTCATGCATAGAGAGGCAGAACTATATCTGCTCTTATTGCATACAAGTTTAGCAGCTGCACTTTGGACTACCTGCAGTCTAGTGAAAAGAAAGTCGGCCATGCCCATATATAGTGCGTTACCATAGTCCAAATTACTCATCATTAACGCCTGTGTCACAGTTTTCCTACAGTTTAAAGGAATCCATGGCAAAAGTCTTCTAAGAAGGTTTAATATAGCAAAGCTTTTTCCACATAGTGATCGAACCTGGTTTTGCATAGACAGAGCATTATCAAAGATGAAGCCCAAATTCTTGGCGGCCTGCCTGGGTTCAGGAACAGTTCCCAAAACCTGGGGCCACCAACTATTGTCCCAAATTGTTTGGGCTCCTCCAAAAAGTAAAATCTCTGATTTTCCGGCATTGAGTTTTAAACAATGTCGAGACATCCAATTTGCGATTTCAGTAAGACAATTAATAAGGTTGTCCTTAGTATTCCCTTTTTTCAGCTTATCCGACAAAGGAATTATCAATTGTGTGTCGTCAGCATAGGAGCATATGTCAAAGCCCCATTTCCTGCTGATATCTGCCAAGGAGGAGACGTATATATTAAAAAGAGTGTGGCTCAGAGTAGCTCCCTGTGGTACTCCATAATCAATGCTCTTAGCCGTGGAGGAGTATGGTCCCATTTGGATTATCTGGGTTTGGTTCTTAAGAAAACACGCGAACCATGCTAAAGCATTTGAACATATTCCTTTTTCATGTAGAATTTGCAGTAGTTTGCTATGGCATACCGTGTCAAAAGCTGCTGTAAGATCCAGAAGGATCAGTGCTACCGTTTTACCCTGATCGACTAGAGATCTGATGTTATCTGATACAGCTAATAAAGTAGCCTTGGTACTGTTAGCCCTGAATCCGGTTTGGGAGGAGTCCAGTAGGTTATTGGATTCAATAAAGGCCGTGAGTTGTTTATTAATCAATTTCTCTAGTACCTTCGATAAATACGGTAATTGTGATATCGGTCTATAATTGGCTGGATCATGGATTTCAAGAGCTGGCTTTTTTAAAAGGGGAAAGACAACTGTTTTTTTCCAAATAGCTGAAAAGGAGGCAAGTTCTAATGATTGATTAAGGGCTTTAGTAACATGGGGACAAAGTGTTGAAACCAGACGTGAAAAAATAAAATGTGGACAGGGGTCCAATGGGGAACCTGCCTTAATTTCAGTCATGGCTTTGGCCACTTGTTCTTCGGAAAAAGGGGTCAGCCTATCTAGGTGGTTGTGGGCTGCGGGATGAGGAGCTAAGTTTTCCCAGGCCTTGGAGTCTTCCTTATTTGTAAAGGTAAAAGTAGTGTAAATTTTTGTCACTTTACTTATAAAAAAATTATTGAGTAGTTCACAGTTCTCAGAAGAAGGTGCCATAGATTGTGACAACAAAGTAGGCTTACGAAGTTCCCGAATTATTTTATAAAGTTCTTTAGATGAGTTTCCTGTTTCTTCAATTCTTTTCGAGTAATACTCAGTTTTGGCCTCTTTTAGGGCTCCATGGTAGGTTGTTTGCTTGGCTATGTAAATACGTCTATCTGTACTCGATTTTGAGAGTCTCCATTTATGTTCTTTAGTTCTACACTCCCTTTTCATACGTTTTAGATTCAATGTATACCATTTTTCGGATTTTTTAGTAGCTGATGTCCGAGTCAATGTAGGGGCACACTGATCGAGTGTTCCTTCAATAGCAAACTGTAGCTGTGTAGCGAATGTATTTATAGAGTTTTGTTGCAGAGGCTTCAAGATACCAGAAAAAATGGCACTAAAAGATTGTAATTTGGTTCCAGGCCCTAGACCTTGGTTGACCCTTCATCTCAGCCTTTGATGTATGTTTAGGTAAGCTAAAAGAAAAGGGGATTAGGAAATGATCCGTCCATATTAAGGGTTTGATTTCCTGGATAAATAGTGATTCTATGTTAGAGAACAATAGATCAAGGGTATGACCGGCCACATAAGTTGGTTTGGAGATCCTTTGAGATAGTTGCATTATATAGCCATATCATTGTCAAGATGTTCAACACCTGGATTTGTAGGTCCTTTTTAGTGAAGATTAAAATCTCCTATGACTAAAAACTCATTATGCTTCAAACAAAGAGGAAGAAGTTGTGTAAGTAGGTTAGAGCTTAAATCAGACTGATAACCTTGCGGGTTATAGATGACCACCCCTCCAAATAATTTATGGTCACCCACGAACACTGAGAACGCTAGAATCTTATGTGTGCCTGCTTTAGTGACTGAAATGGAGATACATGTGAGATGGTCTTTATACACAATTGCTATCCCCCCTCCTCTCTTACCGCCCTTCCTATTAAGTTGTAAAATGTTATATCCAGATAGTAGGGCAGTGACAATATTGGGAGTATTATTATCTTCGAGCCAGGTCTCAGTGCCAAAAACTAAGTCTGGGCTTAGATCATCCAATATATCCCAAATTTCAATACTGTGTTTAGGAAGGGATCTAGCATTAAAGTAGATACAGTTTAAATCCTGCATGATATATTTGGGTATGAATGATTCCAGTGGGTGAGTAGGTTGCT
Source organism: Triturus cristatus (assembly GCF_964204655.1). Taxonomy (NCBI): domain Eukaryota; kingdom Metazoa; phylum Chordata; class Amphibia; order Caudata; family Salamandridae; genus Triturus; species Triturus cristatus. The sequence continues at coordinate 358,938,334 of NC_140583.1, forward strand.
GCTCGCAGCTATCCCCTTTGCAATGTTTGCAAGAGAAAGGGCCTTCAAATTTTTCGGGGGATGCTCCAATACATGCCTTATCAAGGCTGAAAATGTGTCCTATAGCTGCAAGTACGTCTGAAGTATAGGTGAGGGGCTTAGTTTTATTGGTCAGAATTTGAGCAGCATTTGTGGGCCCTGGTCGCGGATGGGCGCAGACGGGCTTGCCTTAGGCGCGCCCGCTGCGCGCGTCCGGCCCTGCATTTGCTTTAAGCTTTCCCCCCCGGAAGTTACAGGCGACTAGAGCGCCAACCTTCCTCTGCCAAGATGGCGTTCAGCCCACGAAGTCAGCCAATGAAAGTAAGTGGCAAAATCTAGATTTAAACTAATCTAGTCAGTAATAGATAGTTCGTTTTAAGATTCTTTAAGCAGCAATGACAGATGTGCAAAAATCAGCGGTTAAAAGTAACAAGGTACGAACTTTAAAAACTATTCAATCAGATTATAAGTTGTTAAAAATATATTTAGCAGCAATAGAAATTAAAATATGCAAGCTTAATGATTAAAATAAATACAGCGTTTGAAAGAAACACTTCGTTCCCCACATACGCTCAATTAACCCCCCTTTTGTTTAAAGAAACACTGAGAAGCAGTCTACACCAGTTTCAGTAGGCATAAGACTCAAGCAAACCAGCCAGCCAACAGCAGACACAAAGCACAAAAGGAATGTGTTGGCGTTGCCAACCGCACAGTGAATTTCCCAAAATTCCCAGCCACCCTAGGCATAAGAAGGGGAGAAGCAAGTGCAGCATGTCTCAGAAGCAGCAGTGTCCAGAATCTGTTTGAGGACGAGCCACCGAAGGGCGAGATCTGCCAGGGGCCCCGGAACAGCCCGCAGCCAGTGAGACTGCAGGACCTGACATGCCCGAAAAAAGAAAGCCAAATCATACCCTGGCCAACCAAACCACCTCCCTGCTTCTCACATGATGGGATTCAACAGGGGAAAGCGGCACCCGCTGCACCAAGGGACGCAGTCTACACCACGCCAACCCCCGACAAGCAGAACAGCAGCACCGTGGCTCCCACAGACGTAAAACGCAGCGGGAGCCAAATCCGTCACCATACAGAAACACAGGCAACAATCCCCCCACACCCAACCACAGCGGCGTGGCAAAGGGGAACAGAGCAAAGCCCTCCCGCTGAACTCCCAGCAATCAACAGCGTGAGGGAGAGCACCCATACTGCGCCACACAGCAATCGAAAACCAGAGGTTCCAGGTGTGAAAACATTTCCCGGAACAAAAGAAAAAGAACTGAAGACCACCGGGGATCCGACAAGCCCAGCAAGTCCGGCACCTGGAGATACTTACGGAGTCCAGGAGGCAAAGCATCCCAACACCAGTTGCTCCCTCGAAGGCCCAAAAGCACCCCCAGAACCTAGCAAAGGAGGAAACTGAAGCACGTCCAGCAACACGGTTAGTGCACAACAAATACCTAGCATCTCCCGTCATGTCCACTGACAGGAAACAAAACAGGCAGTGCTTTTTTCTGGCTAAGTTCTTACAGCCCCTGGCAGGAGGGTGGGTGGAGCTTAAAAGCGTTTCCAGTTTTGTTTCCTGTCAGTGGAATATACCTCCTTTGTTATGACTGGGTCGAGGAGGTAATATACACCTGTGGATCATGTGAACAAAATGTAAAGCTTATAAAACCATACACACGTACTCTTTCTTCCTAGTTGCCTTTAGAAGTTTAGCTCTCCACAAAATTATCTCAATTTATATTTAGAACAATTTGTCTCTGGTACCCATAATCGGGCAGGCTGATTTTTTTCATGCCTGGCTTTTAGGTTATTAGTAATTTCTCAAGGGTTATCTTCCTAAAAATAAAATGATCCCATAGCCAGTTTGTCACTCATAGCAATGTAAAAAGTACTTCCAACATCAAAGATACAGGAGCAAAGTTGCCGTATGTTTTACTTTTGTTGGGTTAGCCGTGCATAAGAATGGAAGTGTGATGTCCCACTGGTCATTAGGGAGCAAGGATGGTTAGAGGGATGAGTGGGGCTCAAAGCCAGAAATACATGTAGCAGTAGTTGCGGAAAACGTTTTAGTTTGATATATAGCTTTCTCTTGCAAGCCACTGTCACCAAATTGTGTCCAATGCAGTACATGCAATTTTTTGGAGGCATTCATTACACATCAATCGAGTATTATGGGAGTTTATATGCCTGCAGACAAAAAAATGATTATTTTCCCCAGGTTCATCAACAAAGGGGTTCACAATAAATATTTTTATAAAACTATTGGGCAAGGAGAATAAATTCACTAGGGCGTATATCTAACAATGTTAGCAAAATGGCTAATTTTGAAGACGACCTCGGGTGCAAAAGTGCCACAAAATACACAAATCAACTACATAACATTTACACTGTTAGACAGTTTCTGAGCAAATCTGTTTCAGTTCCACGGCTGCTGACTGCCTTAGATAAAGATTAAGGAAGTAAACAAAGACCGAGTAAAGCAGAAAGGTTTCCAGAAGAAATTGCAGACCACCGGGATTTAGATTTAAGTAATCCACTTAGGTTACCAAGCCTGCATTTTAAAGGGCTATAAGAGGAAAGCTAAATAGGTCACACACACACACAAGAAACCCAATATCCGGGTAAAACAATGTCAACCTATATAGTCATGCGCTTCCACTATGCAGGTCAAGCCATCGGATAAGAAACAGGCTAGACATGGCATTTGCCCAAATGAATCTGTGCTACCACAAACAACAAAAAATTAAGGTTATTAGGCCACAGGTTAAAAGAAAGAAATAAGTGACTGGTATTAATAGCGCACGTCCTAGCAGATAGAAGGTCCGGAGAGAGACCCGATAGGCTGTGTTTGTAAACCTATTCGCACACCACATTGACGCAAACAAAACGAATGACGAAAGTAATCACCTGAAAAAAAGATATTTGTTTCTGGTATCTTTCAGCTGAACATATATAATTAGAGATCCTGGTATATTTTTTAATAGTCTATCAGTATTAATCCACATTTATTTTTTGCTCATGTTACTGTGATAAAAGTAAGTGTAGCTAGCATGTTCCAGAATTTTATACGCTATCATTGTACACTCCGCATTGTAAGTAGCTACATTTTGATCTTGTCAAAGCAAAGGTATAACATACAATACGCTATTAGTATGCCATAGTAGCACAATTTGTGGGATGACTTCCAAACTTTGCCATCACACATCAGAGTACAATTCGGTTTTATGGAGAAGTGAGTAGGTAGTGCGAATATATGTCAATTGTAATAAAATTCACTCATTTGTTACAGCCCTGTATTCCAAACACATTTGCAACTTATTTATAAAAATCGCAATTCTTTTTTTTTTACTCCATATGTTGTCAATCTGAACTGATGTTGACCCTGGCAATCAAAACGAACTGCGGGCCTTGTATGTAATCAACATGTTTCAGTGCATAATGAAAGATCTGTCACCAGTACAACCCAGTTGTACATTCTAGTGGTATGAAAGAGTTTGGTGAAAAATCAACAATCCAAAAATCAAACTCATGAAAAGGATACTGGATAAAAACACTGATTATATATTTTACGGAACAGTGAGACTACTAACATCTCACATGTACATTAGGCAAATAGACTACTTAACTGTGAAAGGAATCATAGGTCATTTTAAGAATGGAAAACACCCTCAGTGAACAGGTATGCTTGCAATTACACTTAAAGTTGCAAAATGCACTTTTATCTAGAGGCAGAAAGGGGGAATTGCAACCACAATGTCAGGTGTGTGCTTCTTACACATTCCGCAATAACAATAAACAACCGTCAAACCTCATCACAAGAAACAGACTTTCAAAGCGTAAAAGAGTCGCATAAAACATTTTCATTCTCCTAACAATGCATACATCTCAACCATCTTGTACCTCTCCCCTTCCCATCCCCATTTCCGACTGCTCTGCAGTGAAAGAGGGGAGAGCACCCTTTCCAAGAGCTGAGGAGGGGGGCACAGACAGGCAGGTAGGGGGGCTCGCCTCCTTCAGAGCACAGCTGGTCAGGGAGCAGCATCTCCTGAAGAATGACTTACCGATCAGACTGGAGTTCATGAAAGGTGTCGGCGACAATCCTTCATGGGGCCCTAATCGGCCGTCATTCAAGTGATCGCCGTAATGAGGGCTGTCTGCAAACCCCTGGGGAGAGAAGAGCAGAGGATTAGGAAGATTATTTGGCAGCTCTGCTAATTGAGCGTAATGACACTATCCTAATTAATGTATAATGCTGCAATTTTTCACTGTCACAGGAAACTCTTAAGAGTTTGTTGCTGGTGCGTTCTGGAGGCATGCCCTCCCGACTTTGACTGCAAAACAACTTCGTACAGTAACCAACAAACAAGTCGCCACCTGGGCGTGTACAAATGCACGTTTCCACCTAAAAGAATACATATGACTGCAACCAGTTCAAAATTATCTATTGCCATAAATCTCACAATAACATAGAATCCAAATCCACGTGCAATGGAATAAAAGGTTAAACCCCATGCAGGTACACATATGTACACCATAAAACGCCATTAAACTGGGATGTACCAACATTTCACAGAGAAATAGTCAAAGGCGTTAAGGTCAGTGGGATCCCCAACACAGGGACGTTACCAAAAACAGCCCATCTGCCAATAGGCATTCTGGTCCAAGTAATAGTACCGCGGCAAAGGGTTCTCATCATCTTTACTCCAGAAGAACTAAACACAGATTTGATATCTCACCTCAAATCCTATGCCTTGCTTTCACATAGCTCCCACAAATGCTAAAGTAACACATTAGTGGACGATCAACCCGTCCAAAAAAACTGAGGGGCAGGTATGCACAACTGTGGAAGAGCAATGGCAAACTGAGAAAAAGTCATCTTAACGAATTCCCCATGCACATATTAAGATGCTTTATCAACATGCAATCCTAGCAATAGTGACTCACGCAATGATTTAACATGGCGCTGCAGGGTGGGTAAAGGTCTCTGTACTAGTACTTGTGCATGTGCACACCTGTCTATAGCCCTCACTGTCTCCTGCCCATATGCTGGTGTTTTTGAAGCTACTGCATTATTAAGCATACGCATCAGGAGTAAGAAAAAACCAACTGAATACCAAAAGTTGTACACTGACCAACGGCAAAGCCTTTGTGACTCAAAATGTTGTAGATTATAAACCCATAATGTTCCACACGGTCATCGCCATCTTCACATTCTATAGTCCCGAATGGTTAAATTGGAGTAAAACTGTCAAACTCTATTGGATTCAATTAAACAGCTTGGGAAACAAACTGTACATTAATTGTGTCTGAGGAGAAGGAAGGATTTGTGTAACTCTAGACCAGTGTCAGGCTGCAAAACTTTTATTACAACTAACTTTCATTTTCCCATTTTCAGATTCACATGCACTGCATGAATTGAAAAACAGCATCCCACTCTTGATGGTGGGACTAAAGTTGGAGTCGTACCAATGAAACGTTTCAAAACTGCATTTCTCTGTGACACCTTAATGTGCCTGAATATCCGAACTGCAATATTATAGTACATGTATGATCAGAAGACTACACAGTTGCTTTGCCCGATGAGGGTCTTCCAAATTTAACAAGCACAGGATTTCACTAAGAAAAGGTGAAAAATCCTATAACTTGTGTTAAAAAGACTACTCCGTAAATGCTTTCCATTTTGTGGCATACCATGGTCCATGAAGCTGGTCTGCAGCCTCCACATGAATTTCCATCCATCTTGAAAGGAGTTTTAAGTAATCGAATTCTATAACTGTAGGGCTGCCATGTTAAGTGACATGGAATATGAAGTCAGACGTGTCCGGATCATAATGTTAGTAAGGGATCTCTCGTGGGGAACATGCTCAAATGTGCATTTAGTGTGACACAATAGGGATGGACCAAACAAGGGAAATGCCAAATCAAGACTGTCCCCGGTTTGATCTGTTCCCGTGTGTACAATATGGCCAGCCATACAAGTGGGGCACTGTTTTTAGGTCTCGCATGGCATTGCAGGGCAGAGCCCTGCTCGGCCTCGCAAGAGATTTTGTAGGAGAGGACTTTCAGTAAAGGGCTTTAAGTCCCGCCCCTCATTTCCATTGGCCAGCATCACTGTTTATGGTAAACAGTGACCTGCATTGGAAATGAGAGTTTTCTGTGGATGCCCTTTCGCCTCCGAGCCGACTTGGTGGCCTGCTTTGCATGTGTCGCAAAGCAGTTTCTTCTCTTTATGGGGCCAAACACATGGCCCCATAAAGATAAGAGATCCCCATGCTCCGGCTGTAGCAGCTTGTTTTAAGTTGCCGACACGAAGGCTCTTGAATCTGCCTATACTCGGTGTTGAGGGGATTACGTCAGGTGCTCACATTGGGCTGCAGCACAAATGTGAGTAAATTGAACCAAACAACTAAGCTATCTGATTTCTCCTGTCTTAAAACGCAGACTGCTTGGAAGCTAAACTGCCGAAAGAAACAATATATAAAAGCAGGGTCGCAAACTCTTACCACGCAGACATAAGCGGTGTAGGACCTGTCCTGATTATTTTATTGTGAATTGCACATGCCTATCCCATTATGGCATGCCCCCAGGCCAAGTCTGGTGGGTTGCAAGTGACGGAAGGACACAACTGCTTCTAGTCATGCTGACAAGCGTGGGCAGGCCAAGAAACTACTTTTTTCACACATTTCCATGCACTTTTCTGTTTGTTAACTCTTCTGTATCTATCACGTGTTGAGTGCAGTGCATACATGTATAGAAAATCGGCCATTGCTTATTTCCGCTTTCAGACGGAACTCATTTACACTGTAAGGCTCAAAATATCCACACACTTTTTTTGTCTTTGCTGTTCTTTTTTTCTTCTCTTACTAGTTAAATTCTCTCTCTTTTTCTCTTCCCTGTCTTTTGCTGCCGGTCACATTTCCTCCTTCCCGTCTACTGTCACTTGTTCATCCTTTCTCTTGTCATGGATGTGGAGGCTTTCATATGTTCTTCTCCAATATCAGACCTTCCCCTTTCATTATCTCTTTTGCACTGTTATCTCTTGCACCCTTCAGTGTTGCCCAGCATCCCTGTGGACTATCTCTTGCTCGTTCTTTTGTATTGTTGTTACACACTTGCGTCTTTATCTTTTCTCTTCAGTCTTCTCTCTGCTGGCTTTCCTGCCCCGCCAATTGCTTCCTTTCTTTCCCCCTGATCAACCTCCCCTTTTCCTTATTGTTCACCCCTGTTCTTTTCTCTCTCTAGTCCCCTTTTTGGAGCGTCTTGCTCTCCCACCCCCATTATCTCACCCATCATCAACCCCATGCCTATTTCTGCATCTTTCTCTCCCTATCTCGTGTTCTCTCACTGGTGTTCTTTGCCTGAAAGGTCAGAGATACAATTCTCTCACCTGCACTCTTAACTCTTGATCATTTAAATAAGGACTGTCCTATGCAGGTCCCGGAGGACCAAAACCATGTCAGACTTTAACAAGCACTTGCAATGCAATAGGTCTTGCATTTACGCGAATTTAAGCTATTGGCATAGTAAATGACAATGCCTTTTATTTAAGTTTGAAAACCCAAAACATAAATAAAAGGCATTGTCATTTACAACGCCATAAGCTCAAACTCTTGCAAATGCGAGACCTGTTGCATTGCAAATCCTTGTTATTGGGAGAAGAGTGGGAACACCTGGAAGGAATTTTGGGGATCCTGGCAGCTGCGAGGGAGCAGCATGATTGTGAGGGAGCAACATGATTTTAGTACAAGTGAGAGGGAGCAATATGATTTTAGCCTAAGTTTGAAGGGCAATGCGTAATCTATGCGCATCACACTACTCTTATCTGTTTATTTAGTTGTCACTAATGTCTAGGTTTAGTAGGTTTCCCTGAACGCTGGTTGACCGTGTGCTTGAATGGTGTAACCATTCGGAATGGAAAGTGAGAGGAAATTTGAATTTGTTCCCCCACCACTGCCCATTTTGGAAAAACGTCATCCAAAAGATATAAACACCGCCTTTCGCTTGCCATGGAATGCTTTAGGATCCCGAGATGGCGTTGGGGAGCAGCAGAAAGACTGTTTGAGCTTTAGGGGCTCAGGGTGCGACCTTCCTCAGGGGTTGGAAAGCCACGACCCATTTCTTTGGCCCTAGTGTAAAGTTTCTGGTGTCTAGTGGGCTTTCTATCACTTCCTGGGGCTGGACGGACAGCATTTCCCTTTTGGAGTAGAGGCATGGTCCGATGCCAGGGTGAGGCAGGCTGCCTATACCACTTGTGTTTTCTGCCCTGGTGTCAAAAGACTTTGTCCCCGTCCCCCTCAAGGAGACAGATTGGGGGTAAACAACCCTATCCATTCCTGAAGGTTGGGGTCAAAAACAATGATACCCCATCAGGTTAGGAGCATGGCCCAAATGGCTGCGTAGACTGACGCTACCTGTTCTTGCCCCCACCCCCCATAACCAGTGGGCTTTCTTCTCACTAGGGGGGCAGACCGGGAAAAACTGCCCCCAATCCACCCACAGAATGGGCAGAAATACTATTGCACCCGTTCTATAGTGGGGCATTGGTGTGGCCTGCTCATGAATGGGGGCAAACACTTTCTTTTACCCGTTTCTCTAGTGAGCATTCTGCCCCTCCATACTCATCTATCCCTCCCCACACCCAACGGGGCAACTTTTTGTGCCTAGAGAGGAGAGGTGGGAGTACAGGGGGCACTCCCTCCTTTAAAAAAAAAAAGAAAAAGACATCTCAATTGTCTAGTGGGCTTTCTGCCCCTCCCTGGGAACTCAATCCAACCTAAGGGGGAGCAGAAAAACTGTACGACCTATTATGAAGTGGTGGCGCACTACCTCCCTCAATGGTACCCAAGGCTTCCATGGTGTATAGTGACTTTTCTGCTGCCCCGGGGGGCAGACTAGGGGTTAGGACCCCTATCTGCCCCCCATAGTGTACAGAAAGACAGCTATGAATGTGGAAGAGGGGAACAAGTCTACTGCTGGGGTGGAGGACGCCCCTCAAAAGCAATTTCTGTTTTTTATGGTGTGGATCCCTGCATGGAGTACGCTCTCCTGCGGCAAAGTAGGTATGCACTAGGGAGAAAATTCATTGGAAAAGTGAGTCTCTCCACTTTCTAAGGGTACCGATCCTATTGAAATCAATGCTTCTTGGGTGGCGAAGGGTGGCTGAGATATGCCCCGAGCACTGATGCAAGCAAAAGTGAAATGAGTCAATCGGCTCATTTCACTTTTAGCTGGAAGAGGTCAGCTTGCCCTGAGCACAGAATTATTCTGAATTAAAAGTAACAGAATGAGGGCTGATGGGTAAGCTCTTTCCCAATAGCCCGACCTGAATTTTAATTCAGCTGGTGCCATTATCAGAGGAATTTCCCGTCCTGTGTGCTTTACCGTGTCCTCCGCGTAAACAGCACCTGGCTGAAAGTGCTCCTCACGTGGAAGGTCAGATCAACAGCATCCAAGTGGAAAAACCCAAAGTACTTTTGTATTTCTCCATGCTTTCTCTTGCCTGATATATATGCAAGTCAAAAGTGCGAGCTTTGTTAAATCCCCTCCACCAATCCCAGATGATAGTGCGCTCCTCCTCTTTTATCCCTGGTCTAGAATATTTCTAGCTATAATTACTAATTAACATATAATTTAAACTGAATATATTTTTCTCTAATACATTGAAAGCCAGCAAGAAGTAAACATGTATTCCTACTACACATCTGGAACCCCTACTAGAAACCCTGATCATTTGGCGTTGCCAATTTTGTTACCTTGGCTGGGACAATTCTATGTACCTCCCTTGGTCTTCCCTTGAGTGAATTGAATCTTTCAGAGACCCTATCCAACTGAACAACTTTTCTACCCAGCTCTGTAAACAATCTTCATTTTCTTCCATAAAAACCTTATAGAAGTCTGAAATAGATGCACCATTTGGTAAAAAAACTATTATAATAGGTGATTTCCTTGGGACAACTTTTCTCTGTGCAGCAGATCACTTATTTAAGCAGTTCTATATTCTAAATACTTAAGTACTTTGTTGCGTTAATCATTTTTTTGTTCTTATTCTCCCTTATTTTTACAGAAGGTGGAATATTTTTGTACACAGATATCCTGCTTTTGAAGAGAGTTCCATCTCCAAAACACAGACCCATCTGTGCCTAACATTTCCTATGAATTGTTTTTATATCATCTATTGTAGATTTGGCATCACCCAACCACAATTATGTTTTGTCCACCAAACATTTTTCAAAATTATATTAGTGGTAGTTCTACATGTGTATTGCTTTCATTAAACAGGGAGTACATAAGACACCACAGTTAAGATTACAGATGGCCAACAGAAAATCTTTAAAGAACTAGTAGAAGAATTTGGCTTCAACACCGCAAAACGAGCTTGCATTCAGTAAAAGCACTGCTTGGAATGTTGGGTCTCGCCCCATATAACATTCTTATTTCTCCACTGCTTGCTTATCTGGAGACTTGGTGGTCATAACAGGAGCAGAATATAATGCCTCTCTGGGACTGGTAGTTGAGTATTGAGGGTGCGGGGGGGGGGGCCTACACTAAACCAATAGGTTTTGACCGGAGTATTGGTCATCTATTCTATTTACACATGACAAAGGTTTTAAAGAAACCAGTCTGAAATGTTTAGTGAACTACACAGATGGTGCTGGACCCAGTTTATATGCTGCTGGTTGTTCAGACTCTTATAGTTTGTATTACTGACTTGTTTCATGTCCTCAGATCCGGTCTTAAATTACATTTTTATTGAACATTTATATGCTCCTACATGTCGGACATTACTGGTTTTATATATTTTTTTGAATGGTTCAGTTAGCATTCCTACATGATGTGTCGACTATATGATATTACACCGAGTCACAAGATGGCTGCCAGCACTTCCTGGTTTTAAGTGCTGGCAGCTTATCAGATCTCAGGCACGAGATCGGGAGAGTTAGCGGATCCACCATGGCCATAGTTATATAGCTGAGAAATCTTTACATTTCTCAGGACTATTGAACGGATTTACAGCATTTAACAAAGAGCTACCTTTTTGGCAAATTTGGTGCAATTACGTTCAGCAGTTCGGGCTGTAGCCATGTCTAAGGTTTACTATGGGAATTAACAAGGAGAAATATTGAGAACCCCCCTTTTCTTGGCCCGACATGACGGATCATCCCAAAACTTTCAACACAGCAGCTGAAGTGAGTGGCGTATTAGTTTTGCAAATTTTATGAAGATTCCTCAAACCTCGACAAAGATATTGGCAAATTAAAAAACGCTCTTCCTATGGAAACTGGGTCCTAACTAGAACTACCCCCACTAGTTACCGCCAGTAGGATATATATATCGCGGGCACGCAAGTTATAGTTAGCAGAACTAACTATAACGGAGGAATTTCTATGGTTTTGTATGAGTGAAATGGCCAGCTATAACACCCCTGAAACCAATGGTTTTTTCAGTGAATTTCAAAGCTTTTTTAAATGCTAATTTCTATCTATAATGTCTCTGAAACCTATGTCTTTTTCAGTGAATTTCAAAGGTTTTTTAAATGCAAATTTTTAAGTGCGATAGTAGTTATACCTATTTTTTGTACTGATTTACTATAGTTTCTTAACTGTTCATTTATAAATATTTTATTCATTAAATAACATTTTTCTGAAAATTGCAACAATAAAACCTTAAAAAATTATTTTAATATACTTATATTATTTTCTTTAAAAAAATGTTTAGCATTAGAGAAACTGACATGCAGCCTACTGAATGATGATGGAAACTTTGACACAGTTTGGTCTCCATTAGTTGAATAATTATGTAGGGTGCCTCTCCGCCAGATCGTTCCTCCAGGGATCCGAGCCCTAGGTATGTCTAGTGAGTTGCTCTGAGTTGGGCAAACAATGGGGGAGCCCTCCGGAGACACAGAAGGGAGGCAAGAGACTTTCTCAAGTGAAACATTCTTTTTTTCCCCGGTGGAATGGGGTGCCACTGAAGGAGGAGTGGGGGAGGCACTTGGTTTTGTGAGTTGTGTTTCCTGGTTTCCATTTCTATTGCTTTTGGTAATTATATGGACATATGTATCACCTGAAAGACGCTGTACTTCTATTTCACAGTATAAAACGTAATAAAATCAGTTATAGAAAAAAATATGAAGGAAAAAGAAAGTCAACGTCTCAGTCTCAATATATTTAAACTAAAACCTCAAATGACAAAGCTATGGGAATGATTCAGAAAAGTTGCTATTTGTCATCTTTTTTTCAATCATCAAGGTCTTCGATGCTTTCTATGTTACTTAGCTATATTAAGCATCTTGAAAAAGTTAAATTTCAAAATGTTCAAGTATGATGACATTTTATATTCAGTCTAAACAATGCTTTTCAAAGCAAAAGATGGAAAATAAAACCTGACAATGAAGACTACGATCTGTGGCACTGTAGGCTGATGATCAAAGCTGTCATGGGTCCTATACCTATACACTGCCTTACACTGTTATTCTCAATGGAAAAATCCTTTAGATCTTTTTCCAAAACCAACCATTAGATGGCAGAATAACAAACCACATGTCAATCTAGAGTAAATACACAATGCAAAAGCACATATTGGCAGTTAGTTGGACTCACTTGAGTCCATGTTAACACTGTGCAAGGTGCTTTAAAGTAACAAGATACTAAGGGCCTTATTACAAGTACGGCGGTCCTAGAACTTCCTTACTCGTGGTGATGGTCCAACCACCGTGGTCTACCCACCATATTAAGAGTGCAGTGGTTGGACCGCCAGCTGCCTGCTACAACACCGCCAGTGCCAGCGGTGTTGGAAATGAGGTGGAATGGAGGCAGCACCAATTTCAGCACCACTGTCCATATTACAACTTGCTCTTCCGTAAGCCTTTTTATGGCGGTGCTCCCACAATGAAAAAGCTGGAAGGAATGGCAAGGCGTGGCTCCCCCAAAAGGGCCCCCGGGCAAATATGTCCATGGAGGTGGGTGCACGGAGCACATGATGTGACCCCCCCCACCCCCAAGTGCATGGTCGTGAGGGCACTGTGTGCCCTGCACGGCATGCCAAACCATGCACGGACAAGCATTTGGCGCTGTCACGGTGGCGGTAAGCTGTACAAGCTTTCCTATGAGCCCAACATACCCGCCGCCGTGACGCCGTAGCCACACTGCCCGCCCTGGATTATACTCTTAATGCAGTGGGGTCGTGCACCACAGGGTTGGCAGTCCCAGCCTAACACCTCCAACATCTGAATAAGGCCCTAAATACCTAGGGACCCTGAGATCAAAACATCCCCAAAAACCTTGAGCTTAAACCTGAGAAGATGGTAGTGCAGTTTAATGCTCTGGGCAGATGTAAAAGAGCCAGAGAAGACACCGCTTGCTGTGAGGATGCAAGCAAGATAAACCTCAGCAAAAACTCTGAAGTTTGAAAACTGAACTAGGCCTGCCTGCAAAAGGTAGCACATTGTCACCAAGTTCCTTCATTCCTGATTGAGGGCATGAGGCAGCCTAATCTTTGGAGTTGTGCTGTGTTGCTAGTGGCCACGTGTGAGTAACTCTCAGGGACATTCACGCGGAATGGGGAAGTGTAGAGTAGAACCATTACTAACCAACGCTATGCTTTTGAAGTGACTGATTTTCATGATCATAAAATGTTTATTCTTCCTAAATTGGTTTGGAAGCTTCGAGTGATTCCTTGATGCAAGTTTTGTGTTGGGATTGCTGATCCCAAATGTGCTTTAGTAGCCACTTGCCTCAGTCTCACATTGATAGTGGGTAAACGTCTGTCTTGGAGAAACAATGATTACTTGAGTAGAAGCTAGTTTTGCACAGCATTTGGAGAATCTGTCCCAACATGTAGTCCAGTTTCCTACCGAGATCTTACACATGGGACTCTGTATAGGAACCTGTAGTAACAGTGTTAGTCTGCTGTGCGTAAGAAATAGGATAGATACCTTGAGTAGTTTTGGGTGGTTTTTGTCTGACAACTGTGGTTTGAACAAAGAAAATCATCAAATCAGATAGATTTCTGGGGAAGGCCCGTCAGGGGATATGGTAATTCTTCACGATTAAAGAGATCTGCAGGTCACCCCTAAGTCTCACTTATTGTCAGTTTAACACTATCAATGACGAAGATACACCTCCTTTGACCAATAGCAAAATTCCTTCATTTCCTCTACCATGTATCCTGGCTGCAGATACTACCGCTGAATAGTTTAATGGCAAAAACGGAAAAAAGAAAATTGCCCCAACTACATCTGCGGTGCAAAAAGAACAGAGAGAAATTCATTTTTTTATTTAAAACATTACCTTTATTTTGATTTGTGGTGTTTGCATTTGAGGACTGTATCAAAGAAGTAAAGGGTGAGATCATGCAAAGCAGCATTTCATATTTACAAGGATTCTTCCAATACCGAAATGGAGTTTTATATGTTACTAAACACGTGTTAAGACCAATAAGCCTTATGTGAATAACAATACAATCTCGGAAATGTAGATTAATATTGTTGGGCTCTGCCAACTTGTTAAAACATACTTATCTTCTGCCGGGTACGCTATGTAATATTTTAAATCAGAATATTCTTATTTTTATATTACAAATAGTAACCAGAAGTATTTGTGAATAGTTAGACCACTATTTGTGTTTCTTCAAGTTGCAAAGTACTTAAGGAAGCAAGTACTTGGGCTTGGAACCATTAGTGAACAGACTAAATTATCAGAGTTAAGCTGTACCCTTAAAGAAGACTAAAAAAAAAAAAAAAAAAAAGTCAAAATAAGAAGTTTAATATGTGGATACCTTTGACAAAGAGGCAGTATTTTCGTTGCATCTTTATTGAAGCTAGCGTGTGCACTTTGTGAACCAAAAAGCCGTATACCTAACATTTTAACAGTAAATGGAACCTTTTTCTTTAGTGAAAAAAAAAAGACATTACAAAAAGATCCAAGTACCTAAGCCGTTATAAATAACTCAAACACTTCACGATCCCTTTAGAGGAAGCTTCCTCCAACTTCCAAAAAGAAATGGAAAGACTAAGAATTGACGAGAGACAGGCAAAAAAGAGTATAAGAAAACAAGGAGAGGAGCAAGGAAAAGGAGGAGGAATGGAAAATCATGCGATGTCACTACGCCCCAAGAAGAACAAATAACTATCCAATGTTCTAAGCAGGCTGACGCTTCCACCACGGGGGGAGAAAACAGCGACACTGCAACATCCACATCAAGCACCGAACTACAGATCATCAACTTATCATGCAGGCCCCTGGATGAACATGAGCATAATGTTTTGAAGATGGGCTTAGGCTTCTGCCCAACACAACATGGGGACTTAGTAAATGTACACGTTGACCTGTATAAATTTAAGAAATTTGAAATTAAAAGATTTCTTTGCACAACAACCTATTAGACCTGTCATACGTAATACCCACACCACTAGCACTAATCGCACCATCAGCGACATACGGGGAGTACAAACATTATTGGCAATCGAAAATGATGTAACACCTGACATGCAGTCCATCCTAGATGACTTGGAAATTCAAGAAAACTATAATCAGGACACTGGTCTTAAACTTAAATCCATTTTTGTTCCACCAGGGTCTTGCCATGCTAATATTGAAAAATGTGGTGATCTGGTGACAGAAGACATTAGAAAGCTAGAAATCACTGACAAATACGCACCGCATCCCACCCAGAACCTAAATCACAAAGAAAGAGAAGCACTACAAAGATTACAGAAAGATCCTAGCATTGTTATCAGGGAGGCAGACAAGGGAGGGAATGTGGTGGTTATGAACACACAAGACTACATGGGTGAGATCTCACGTCAACTAAACGACCCACAGTGCTATGAGCCCATCCAACACAACCCCACACAGACACTACAAACCACCATCAACACCAGACTCACTGTATGGAGGGAGGAATGCTTATTGACCAACAACGAGTACAAATACCTACACGTTGACAATGCCCGGTTTCCATGCATCTATATTCTCCCAAAGGTACACAAGGGTGGTCACTTCCCACCAGGCAGACCAATCATTTCTGGTATAGGGTCACCCACCGAGAGATTGTCAGAATTCGTTGACCTAACTTTACAAAAACACGTCACCAACTTGCCATCATACATAAAGGACAGTAAAGACATACTTGCCAAACTAGATGGCTTTACATGGTCAGAGGAGCTCAGATTCGTGACCCTAGATGTAGTGGGATTGTACACGTGCATACACAAAGACTTTGGGATGTTGGCCACTCGCCACTACTTGGACACTGAGGGAGCAGACCACTATGCATACAACAATATGATCATAGACATGATAGACCTCATTCTCACCAACAATTTTTTCAAGCACAATGACAAATGGTTCCACCAACTCCAAGGTACCGCCATGGGTTCAAAATTTGCTCCTTCGTACGCTGGGCTCTTTATGGGCTGGTACGAGAAGGAGCACGCATGGGCCAGACAAGCTGCCCCTTGGACCGAAAACATTGTGTACTGGGGGAGATACATAGATATTATTTGTCTATGGTCAGGCACAGAACTATCCCTACACGAATACTTGAAACATCTCAACAACAACCCTTTCAATGTCCAACTCACCATGCAACACCACCAGAACCATATTGAATTTTTGGACATTTATTTTTATGTGAAAGATGGGACAATTCACAGCTCATTATATCGCAAACCCACCTCTTGCAACAGCATACTACACGCCACGAGTGCCCAAGCCAAATCAGTTATCTCCAATATCCCTTATGGGGAAATGGTACGGGCAAGACGCACATGCAGCGAGGACACGGACTTCAGTAAGAACATCAAAGACATAAAAGAACGCTTCAAAGCCAGGGGCTACAACCAAAAAGTAATAGATAAAGCTGAAAAGAGGGCACTCACACTACCCAGAGCGGATACCCTTACCAACACCAACTCAGAAGAGACCAGCAATCCACGTAAAAAAGAACAGAAGGACCGAATAGCTTTTTTCACTGACTACACAGCACACAGCAGCCACATTTTTAAGACCTTTAGGAAGCATTGGCACCTACTGACCGAAATTTCGTCACTGCGTCCTCTTATTACTGACCACCCGTCACTTGTATTCAGAAGAGAGCGCACCCTGAGAAGCTCCCCGTGTCCCAGCTATGTCACCACCAGTAAGACCAACACACGTACCTGGCTGCCACCAGCACCTGATGGTTTTTACACCTGCACCAACTGCAATATTTGTTGCCTAGGCCAGAACAAACGCAAAGAGTGGAGTTACAACTCTAAACAAACACACAAAATCAAACACCACATAACATGCAACACACAGTTTGTCATTTACATCTTGGAATGTCCTTGCGGAATCACTTACGTAGGCAGCACAGCTCGCAGCCTTAACACCAGAATCCAGGAGCACCGCAGGGCACTCATCAACAATGACAGCAGATACCCAATGACCGAACACTATCGCTCCACACACACGGGGCCGATTAAATTCAGCTTTCTGGGAATTGACCACATCCCACTCAACAACCGGGGTGGCAATAGAGAACTGACATTGAGACAAACAGAGGCCAAATGGATATGCAGACTGGATGCGGTTAAACGGGGACATAATACTGACCATGAATTTCACTACTTCCTTAGATAGATGCTTATACACACCTGCAACGAACACGGCACAGGCCCATTCACATTTTCTGAGCAGCCCTTACATGACACCATGTTTTGCCTCCCCGTTTTTACGCAGGAAAAAATGTTTTCCTCTTGATCGGCCTTGACATCCAACTAGGTTTTTTAACAATCATTCCTAGACCCACAGTATTTTTTGTATCTCCATTGCCTCCTTATATATTTATATTTCTTATTATATATACATTTTTATCCACTTGACACTATTAGCTGTCCGCATTTTTTTTTTCTCTTCCTATTATACAATCTTTATATCTCTGCTTTCTTAGATATTTTGTTTGCTCATCTGACGCCCCCTTTGTCCATCCCCCTCTATTCATATTTTCCCCCACGTTTGTTCTGACCCTGCCTTTCTCTCTGTCTTCCTAGGAGACAGGCTTTCACCACCTACGTTATTCACGCCTCATTAACACGTGACATGGATTCTCCCATACGCCTGTTCTGACTCTGCCACTTCCCCATCACTCGGACATCATAGATGCAACCATGCATCCTCCAGCCTCCAAGAGACGCGCATGTTCTGACACTGCCACCCTTACAGCCTTCCCACCACTCGGACAACATAGATGCATCCATGCATCTTCTAGCCACTATGAGACACGTCATAATCCCCTACGCACTACGTGCTCTTCCGCACGTCTCCTTCAATTTTCTTCCCCGCGCTTTTTAGTATATAATCGGCTCCTCTGCCCCCATTCACTTGACTCCACTGGACGGAGCAGGAAGCAGCCTTTTCTTTGATCTACCAGGTACGTTCCCTCAAGGGCTCGGTTTCCGATATATGTCCCTTTAATTAGATATTCTCCAGTCTCTGACCATAGAATGGATTTTATAGACACTTTGTTCGAGCATACGCAACTAGCTTTACCAACTTTTATTTTCCGCCTACGTTCATTAGCATTTCAGCCCGAGCCTGCCTTGCACTGCCATAGCAACATATGTTATTATTATCTTTTCTTCCTTTTCCGTCACCTTTTGAGCGCGTCTCCAACCACCTTTATTTATTTACTACTCTCCCTTTGCTACCCTACTCACCGATCGCTCCACTTTTCGGTCGTGAATTTCTTTGCGCCTGCTCCCGCTTTTTTACTAAGCACGGCATATTCGAACCTCTGTATCACACAACCCCGGGGCACCATTTCTTGTCCTTTCGATCTCTGCGGTATAATCACCCAACCACTTTTTAGCCCCCGTTTTACTCCGGGCCCCTGCTCCCGTTTCATTACCGGAGCATGGCGTGTTCTAACCTCTGTATCACACAACCCCAACACGCCCTTACGATCTCTGCGGTACTACCACTGTACCTCTATTTTCTTTACATAGCCCCCATCCCATTATTATCGGGATTTCATATGACACCTTGTCTCCGACTATTTACACATTTCACCATTTATCTTGGGCAGCGCTTTTGCCGTAACTGTTGAACATGACGTCCTATGTTGGGGTCACTCTCATTTTATTTGCTTTTCTTCCATCAGACCACGAGCCCTTATCAAGGAGGCCCGGACTGGCAAGCAACACGCTACAGAGCACACAAGATAACACTCTCACATGGTATGTAACTCTCCCCATTGTACTTAAATCTAGAACAGGGGACATGCAACCTTGAATTATTAGACCTTGTGCATACACAACTAGGGGCATGCCTATACTTTTCGTAAATACCGCGTACCATCACTTACATTATTCTGGCTTGAAATGGTCTCCACGTGCATTCTCACACTACATATACACAATGCATAGATCTAACTAGCTGTGATACATTAATTTTTAGGACATACCACACAGATTAAAGGACAAACAACAAAGGGAGAATGTTTTTTGATCACAGCCTGTCTTTGCCTGTCTCCACCACATTCCCCTTTTTCATTTCCAGATGCACATTTCCTTCTAAACTTCTGCTACTTGCTCTGACCCCATTCCCGCCCTGTCTACCTGACGCTTGTTCCCTACTTTAAACCACTGATCCCCTTGCCTCTTCCTTCACTGTTCCTGCCTACATACTCACCTCTATGTCACCAGAATTCCTGTGACTTGTACACGTATGTTTTTGTTTTTGTATATATATTTATGTACCCTATATTGTAATTTTCGGCCCTGAAGAAGTTCATCTTTGAACGAAACGCGTTGGCTGACAATCATCTTAAAAATGTCAAACATTTTCCAATAAAAGACATTATTGGTTTACCAACTATAAAGACTTTGCGACTCATTGTGAATAACAACTTTGTGTATACATTGGTAGTGCGCCACTCCAAAAACCTGAATTCACTTCACAGACTCTAATTGCAGTCAGTGTCGGCCAAATTAGTGCTGCTCATCAGTTCGATCTGCATGTACCGTTTTAAAAATGTTCTGCCATCTCAGAATCCTGGGAAATGTACATGATCTCCCTACAGTAATAATTACATTTTAAAACAATCTAATTAGAAATCTGACCAGGCCATGCAGCAGCAGGAGACACTAAGATAGGGAGCACTTCACAGATGCGGTTAGTCAATAAGATTACATTTCCCTCAAGTTTAAAAGCAGAGGACGAATTGTGCCCATTTTGTTTTTATTTCACTTAATTGACCCAAAAAGTCATAGCAGATCACATTTCACTTGAATCTGGTCAGTAGAAGTACTACCAGTGATAAGGAGTATGGTAGAAAGAGTAAATAAGCATTGGAAAAGCAAACAGGTCTCAATTTACTAACCTATTTGCGTTCGTAATTCTTTTTGCTAATCTGTACAATATTGGTTAAAAACAACATGCTTTTTTTCAATGCTACGTAGCATTGGCACAATAAAGGGTAAAAAATAAAGGCATAAATACGCATCTCTACCAGTACCATTCCTGTGGGACACATGCACTATCAAACATGCATGGGCCCAGGGAATGATGTAGCTGCGTCATTGTGCTGTTTTAATTCAAAGATCCAGGATAGTAAAGGCAATTTGGATAAGATCCAGGATAGTAAATGCAATTTGGATAGGTAAAGTAAAAAAACATTGCTTCAGATGTGCGCAAGGGCTTTTTGCACTGCAAAGTGGCATGGCATCATTTAGCAGCTGCCCGGCCCTCCAAAAGTAAATTTTAAAAAACACGAGGAGTGGGCAGGAGGGGAGAAAGCAATTGGTAGTGAGTGGGAGGGGGCAAGCAATGGTAGGTGGGTCAAGAGGGGCAAAGCAGGAATCAAGGAACAGCATAACAGAGCACGGTGGAAACACACACAAGAGATGCAACACTAAGCATGGGGCGGGAGGAAAGCACACAAGAGATGCAACAGGGAGAGCAGGGAGGGGCAGAGAAGTACAAGGGGACAGTTGGAAATCACATGCACTCTTATGGAGTGCTGACCAAAAAAATAACAGATAATTATATTCCTTTAAAAGTGAGCAGTGGAAGGACATAAGTCAACCAATTAAAGGGTGGTAAAGAGAATAGGATGTTGAATAAGAACCAAGCAATGGGAGTGACATAGCCAACAACCAATACAAATCAGTGGCAGGCTCTAGGCCCATTAGATCCTTGGTAATTCCACAACAGTTCTTTCGCAACCAGACAGCTTAACCAATCTGGTATACTCGACCTAAAAAGAGGATATGGCTCATTGTGTGTGTGTGTGTGTGTTTGTGTGTGTGTGTGTGTGTCAGAACCAGTTGTAACAAAATAATCTTTCAGAAGGAATGAGTGACAAAAGAAGAACGTTGGAAAAGCACAATACAGTCTTTCAAAAAGAAAGGCTTGTTTGGAAGTGTTATCAAAAGCAAAGACACTTGTCTCAACAGCCACCTACTAGATCACAGAAAACAGGTTACAAAGCTTATACTAACCCTACAAGAAATGCAAGAACTAACTAAACGTGTCAATTTGGTTTCAAAATACAGAATTATTTTTGACAAAAAAATATTTAAAACGTGCACCCCTTAACCACGATTATTGAAAGTAAACATACATAATCACCAAAATTACCTACTTCACTTGTAAAGCACAAGGACACCACTAATGCGGCACTGATAACTGATATCTACTGCTACCCTCCTCAAATGTACTTATTTTATCAATCAAGAAAGGATCAAATGCCGAGCATACCCAATAGGATTCAAGTCAGTCATAATGAGGTTAATCACAGGGACTTGAAAGGGCTGAGTAAACCCACTGTGCGACCAGACCAGCATCGATAAAGGATGAACTTCAAGAAAAAATGCCTCACTCTTTCTACCATACACAGACCCTCAATTATGAGAGGCTTTCATTTGCAATGGGGCCAGTAAAGCTGTAACCAGCTCCACTAGGGATAAAGGGGTCCACAAAGTTACAACGAACAGTTCTATATTGCTACAAGAGAATTCAGCTGAAAGAAATAGAAAACTGTGGGGAACATTGCGGGGGAGAATGTGTTATTACTGAGGGAATTGGACCTAGAATTAAAATGACATCATAAAGTAAAACTAAACTATAGCAAAGGAAATGAGCATTTGCAAAGCCAACAGCTCTAAAGCAAATCAGGCCTACTGACTTTGCCAAGACTCATTCGTTATTGCTGGGAACTTGGAAGCAGATATATAAACCAAATGTTTTTTACTCATTCTGCCTTAGCTAGTGTCTGGATATTACAATTGGAGCTAACAATTGGTACATGCTGTAGCTCCTTGTCCTCCCACTATGTGCTAGATGTTAGGATGTTTTTGATAAACTGCTTGACATTGATGCCAGTTTTGTTTCATTATATGTGGGCCATTATCTGGGAGGGTGAAACTCCCACCAACTCAAACCCACACCAATTAAGTCGAAACACAGTCCTTCGAGAATCTCTGTTCAACCCTGGTTAGCCATGACACAAGCTGAAGGCAATCTTCAGCTAAAGGTGTGATAAGTACGAACAGTACCAGCAATTTTAAAGAAAAGAACATAAAACTTTAAAACAGGTGTGCCCTGAAACGCTGCTGGGAGAACTTTGTGTGTCCTGAAACGCTGGCCTACCCACCGCTGCTGCTCTCATGCCTCATCTAATCACCGCTTCTAGGGAGGGCGGGACTGCGAGGACCAGCTTCCTCAGCGCCTGGAGCAACATCGGCGCAGCTGGGTCCTCTTCCGTGGCCCTCCCCTTTGTTAAACGCAGCGACTCGCGGCCCCCGCTTCGCGGGCGCCGCTCGGCGATAAAAACTTATGGTGTGGGAGATCCTTTTGTGCCCTGAAACGCTGCTGGGAGAACTTTGTGTGTCCTGAAACGCTGGCCTACCCACCGCTGCTGCTCTCACGCCTCATCTAATCACCGCTTCTAGGGAGGGCGGGACTGCGAGGACCAGCTTCCTCAGCGCCTGGAGCAACATCGGCGCAGCTGGGTCCTCTTCCCTGGCCCTCCCCTTATTGTACCCCTTTGGACAAATATGGCCCACCTACATCGAGCTAGCGGAACGCGCGCGGAACGAAGCGCGGCGCGAAGCCCGGGCCAAGGGCGGGCCCGTTTAAGCCCGTTCGAGACCGAAAGAGACCGGACTGGGCCCCCTCTCTTCAATCCGCGGACTAAACTGTATGTGTACCATTTAAATTACATTTATTCTGGTTTTTATTGCTCCTTGAACGAGGCACCTCTTATTACAGGTTACTACAGTATTGACTGGCGCATAATACTACGATCCAACCTTCCTGTTCTCTCTAATTTGACAAATGGCAACCAAAGAGAGCCTGTTACTAATGGTAATCTTACTGGCACCTTAGACCATTTTATTGTCAGAGCAAACTCTGTGATTGATGAAGGCATTGATCTTATGCAGCGTAGAGTGTCGCAGGATCTTGCCCATGCTAGGAGATCTTCGCTGGGCCTTTTTGCTACTGCCCGCTCCCCAAATGGTTCTGGTGCTAAAACTACCACTTTACCCCTTACCCAATTTATTGATGACACATCCCACAGTGATTCCCTGAGTTGTGATGATCTCGCGACTACTACGAGAGATTTATCACCCCCAGTGATCAGACATGGACCGATCCTTCGGAAAAAAAAGGGAAATACTAAAGAGCCGATTCCGAAAATTAAGCCCAAAGCTTCTAATGAAACTAGATCTAAAACTGGGGGAGTTAAACCTGTAAAACGGCGAAATAATATAGTCTTAGAGACTTCAAGCGTGGTCATAGATGGCCAGGGAAGCCATACCCTATTCCCGTTGACCACCCATTTGAAGCCTCATGGGGATTCCGCTAGCCAGGTTCATGCTGATTCTTCTGTTTTACCGTCAAACGTAGATGGGGATGCAATAACATTACACAATATAGATACATTGCTGCGTACTCTTCTTGGCCCTTTGGAAAAAAGGCTAGATAGCTTAGCGACCCACATCTTAAAGCTCGAACAGCAAATAAGGGGATTTATAGATGGTGCCACCAATAAAGTAGGCCCCACATGTTCCTGTAGTTGCACTCCTAATGGTAGGGCGGGAGGGGTAGTGACTGATGCCTCCTCTTCTTTAAGTTTAGACATTCGGCCAGTAACTAATTCGCATCTTGCACCCCAGGTAGTTCCTGCTACTACACTGAATCCCCCACAAGTACAACACGAAGTTAGGCCACCTGTTAAGCAAAATTCAAATTATAATACTGGAAAGGCCACCCTGGCTAAAGAGAGCGACAATGGAAGGATGGTGCAGAAGGGAAATCAGGGAGAGGCACTTGGGTTTACCCCGAGATTTGATCTGCCCCCGGAAGCAAGCCCTTATCTGGTTGTCCTTACAGGGGTACCAG
Source organism: Triturus cristatus (assembly GCF_964204655.1). Lineage (NCBI taxonomy): Eukaryota > Metazoa > Chordata > Amphibia > Caudata > Salamandridae > Triturus > Triturus cristatus. Next base: position 358,962,738 of record NC_140583.1, read on the forward strand.
AAATTAGTGACCCTAGTAGCGAAGACTTCACTAATTTGAAAAACAAGACAATACACTGGCTTAGCATCCATAGGCCGCTGCCCCCTCACGTTAATAGCGAGATCATCATGGTCAGAAGGGTGGGTTGGGTGGGGTGTACCCCTAAAAATTTAACTGGCGATTGCGTTATAGTCAATTTCCGGGATGTTAGGACAGTAGATTATATCTGCAAGTGGGAAACATCCCGCTTTGATACAAAAATAGGGGTGCGCCCCTTCTCCTTCTTCTACCCATCTGGACAATCGAGGATAGAGGGAAATGGCTGGACCTTTATCCCTTATTCGCGTAGGGGAGGCGACGGGAAGTCTAGGCGAGATCCATACGCCCTGAAATGGTCCTATACCCCTTGCTCAAACAGATACAGTCTTCTGGACCAGGTTGACTGACTGCCCAGGTATACCCAAGCAGCACAGGGAACAATGGGGGGTAACATTTTGGGTCCTGAGTTAATTGAGGCAATAGGGGAAAGCAGTCTGTCAACTTGCATCCAGGGGCCCTCATCTGATACTATGGGGATTACTAACAGTCTCCCCCCCAGAGAATACCACACTGTCTCCTGGTGTCCCATGCTCGCCCGATAACTCAGAAAGTACAAGTGCTGTTCCACCGCGGTTTATTGAACTACAGTACCAGAGGAGTCCATCTCATCAATCAGATCCTGTATCAAATCCTCCGTGCCATCCTCAGCCTATGAACTTAATATCTTGGAATGTGGCGGGTTTGAAAAACAAGTTAGCCTGCCCAGAATGGGGCACCTTTATTGATACCTCTGACGTGATCTTACTCCAGGAGACTTGGGCTAGGGAAGAGGCTCATAGATTGGGGTTTGTGGCCTTCAATATCTCAGCCCGTTGGGGTGGTAAAGGCCGCCCCTCTGGTGGCCTGACAACGTGGGTCGGTATACATCTGGGGTGTAGGGTGGATCCGATTCAAACAAATTCGGACGATATTCTATGTGTCCTTATGACATGGCCCTCCTCATATAAATTGGCGGTAGTGAATGTATATTCCCGACCAACTGTATTGGCAAAGGAATCTAAGACTATTGGGGAACTATCAGTTTTCCTTGAAACTCTAAATCGAGATATTCACTATGTGATTGCAGGAGATTTTAACTGCCATTTCGAGCCCCTGCATGGGCTGAATGAGGGGGTATTGTCGGGAGAGTATGAGTTCTGGGGAATCCCTCCCTGTAAGTCTACTTATGCAAAGGCCTGGACCCCATTGGCCTTGCAGATTATGACTTTAACTCTTCATCATTCGGTCAGGGCGGTTAATGGTCGGAAGTCCTCAGACATTCCCTCCAAGCCTACTTACAACAAAAAAGATCGGGAATCCCATTTAGACTATGTCATGGTTGAGACCAGGTTGTGGCAAAAGATAGTGGATCTGGAGGTATTGAATAGAACGGACAGCGACCATAACGCACTGTTGCTGAAAATGGAATCCCCTAATATCTTGAAAAGCCAAACTGAACCGACCTCTGACCCTGGTCTGGTCATTACCAATAACAGGAGGCGGGTCAAGTGGGGGAATCTGCGAGAGAGGAGGGACGCTCTCTCAAATTTATATACACTCATCCTACCTTTTCCTGAAATGGCAAGTGACATTTGGGCACAGGGGCTACTTATCGGTATACCCAGGAACCTGATTACTGTCCACCAGGAATTGGTAGACACCCTGGCAGGCATTTTTAACCCTATTGTTACTTCTAGTAAGTCTAGGAATTCCCCAATGTCCTGGTATAATGCCACGTGTAGGAAATCTAAATCCGACTTGATCCATGCCATCAAAATCGGTAGTGATAGGTTAACTATCTGTGCCCTTAGGCACTCCTACAAAGAAGTTATGAAACAGGCTAAAATAGATTGGGATCGGGAAAGATGGGAGAATTTAGCCTCCGCACTTGCTAATAAGGAAGCGCGGAGATTCTGGGCCATCGTGAATACAGGGTGCGAAGAACCCCGTAACGCGATTGAAGTTAATCTAGACGCGGGGGTGTGGGAATCTCATTTTAAATCTCTATGCAGCAACTTCCGATTTAGATCTTTTGCCCTTCCATGCATTCCCTCCAGGGGATGATGAGGCCCTGGAATTTTCCCCAGAGGATGTCTCTAACACCCTTGCAAAATTGACGATGGGTAAAGCTCCAGGTATTGACAAACTCCCTGGGGATATGTTCAAAGAACAGCCAAAGATATGGGCGCCGTATTTATGTGCTCTATTTAATTCCATTCTGCATGGTGCTGAGGTTCCGGATTCTTGGCTGGGAGCAGAAATTATACCAATTTATAAAAAGGGTTCTCCCCTGCTCCCCGTCAATTACAGACCCATTAGTCTCATTGATGTCCCCCAAAAAATATTCGCACGTCTTATTTTAGATCGTTTGCAGGAGTGGATCAATGAGTATGAAATTCTTTCACCATATCAGGCTGGATTTAGGAGCAAAACATCCACCATAGACCAGATCTTCCGTTTAATAATGCTGTATTGGAAGACTGTGACGGTAGAGGGTGGCAGCCTCTATATGGTGTTTGTAGATTTACGTTCAGCGTTCGACACTGTCCCCAGGGGTAAACTTTGGGCTGTCTTACGGGATTTGGGAGTTCCGAATTAATTACTGGGGCTACTGGTGAGGTTGCACACTCAAAATTTTGCACAGGTCAGGTGTGGGAGAGGGGGTGTACTGTCTGCTAGGTTTCCAGTGAACAAGGGGGTCAGGCAAGGGTGTGTCCTGGCACCCACTTTGTTCTGTCTATATGTAAATGGGATGATATCTTACTTGGATGCGGTGCCAAACAATGATGCACCCAGATTGGCTGGCAAGAAAGTCGCGGCTATAATGTTTGCCGACGACACCTTGCTACTATCTAAGTCACCCATGGGGATACAACGCATATTGAATGGTTTTAACAACTTTTGCTGTGAACATGGTTTACAGATAAATGTAGACAAGACGAAATGTATGATCTTTAACCCCTCATCACACACCAGACCATCACCCACCTTGGATTCGGTTCCATTGGAGAGAGTCCATACATTTCAATATCTGGGCGTCACATTAAGTGAAAATCTCTCCTGGGGTCCCCAGCTGGCCAAATCTCAACTCAAATTGACCCAAATAGCTGGGGGAATACTAAAAATGACAAATGCCTCCACATAGAAGCCTATAAGCCCTGGCCTTGAAATTTATAAAAACGAGGGTAAGAGCGGTGGCATTGTATGGAGGGGAATTATGGGGGCATGCAGTTAGACCTGAAATTACAAAAGTAGAGAACAGATTTCTGCGGCAGCTGCTCCTGCTTCCCCAAAGTACACCTCTCCTACCGCTAAGGCTTGACTTGGGTCTACTCCCCATCCAGGAGGAACTAGCCATTAAACCTCTTAGGTTTTGGAGGAGGCTATGGCTGACGCCCGAACTCCTGCAGTACAGAACTGAACTTCAAGAAATATTGTGTCTAAGTAAAGCAGTGCATATTCCCTGGCTCTCTTATATCAAACAAGAACTCCTGACAATGGGCCTTGCGGATATGTGGTTCAACCCGGCAATAGCCTGTAGTGAGATTTCAGGGAATTCATTTACTGAGTACCATAGATCTCGCTGCTCCAGTGTTTGGTTGCATGACTCGCAGAATGGTTCGATGGTAAAAGCAATCTTAGAGGTTAAATCCGTATATTCATTTGAAGATTATTTGAATGTGATTTACCCTACTCTGGCTAGGAAGCTTTATATACAATGGAGGTTTGGCTCCCTTCCTATAGCGTGCCTTACCAGCAAATGGTCTCCGTCAAGGGCCTCTCAATGCCCAGGTTGCGGTATGGACAATGAAAATGAATGCCATATTTTATTTTTCTGCCCTCTCTATAGTAGTGCCCGGAAGTACTGGATAGTACCAATTTGTAGAAATTTAGGCTTCCGGAAATGCTCAGATGCACTAAGGATTTTTAAAACTGACACTGCAGGCCACATTGTGTTTGCACTTTCAAAGTATTTGCACACTATTTGGATCAAAAGGAGTTTTGTAATTTCAAACAGTGGTTAGTAGTTTTGGTCTATATTAGACACTGAAATTGTAGTTACTGCCCTATTACTGTATGTTTTTATTGTATATATCTTTTATCTGTTCTTTTATGGCTGAAACATTGCCGAAATAAACATTTATTGAAATTGAATTAAAACAAAATTTGAAAATAAGGGAAAATTGTAATGAGCAAAATGACATAAAAAGCATCAAAATAAGTAAAGGGAAAGCAGAGATAGGAAATGCAAGTTTTAGGGAAAAGTCCAATGCACCATTTAAAGCCGTCCTATGTGGAGCAGAGGTCAGAAGCACCATGCGGGTCATCCCGTTCCAAGTATTTAGGTCGAGACTAGGCAGCGCATTCGCTGCTCTGAGAGGCATGCTGCATCTAAAATATGGGCTCGAAGCCCCTCCCATCTTTTCTGGTGGCTCCTCTTACTATCCTTTATAAATTCCTGCTTTTGATTGGTGAAATGGCTTACTAGTCACCTCTTTTGCACTTTTGTAACCTCCCATACGGACTGCCCCGTTACATGTGCTCTTATACTTTATGTTATTTACCATACTGTCGGTGCACTCCTGTTTTTTATTGGCCTGGCTCTGCTTGTGTAGTGAGAAGTGTTTGCGTACCTTGTGTACCGCCAAAGCCCCGCCTCCCCAATAGCTGCTTCATGGAAACAACCCTCAGCTCTATTTACAATCACTTGTTTCCTTTGCAGTACATGTAGCTTATATTTAATATTTACTTTCCTGGTACTTCCCTTAATGAAAATGTTGCTATTACGTATTTTGAAATAATTCAATACCAATTATTAAGTTCAAATATTCATAACCAAGTAGTATGTACTTCGAGAAGATACAGAGCGCTCTGGACAATATAATCTCTAGGGTAACGGAAAAGAACCCTTACCTAATTCCATGTCGCTACATATTACAGAGTGGAACATGTTCTACAGTGTAAAAAATTGACCAGTTTTAACAATACCACACTTACCCTAGGTGTGCAGAGGGACTCCAGCCTTTGTTTTGAACTGCATTTCATCATTCCTTCTATGCCTGTACCAGCAGCCGGCTCTGCATTTTGCTTGCAGGCATGCCGTAGCATTCAGTTGTAGAAGGGCGGTGCAAGGCACGGCGATATTTATGCTATTGATTTCTTGGAACACCGCTCTCCTGCACAAAGGGAGTCATGTGGGATTAGATTTCTCAATTTGAAGTGGTGCTCTGCAGTCAACGCTGTGCAAAGTGGTGAGAATTCATTAATTGACATCGCTGTGCCAGTTTGTGACCGGGCAGTAATAAGGTTTCTGCGCACATTATGGGAACACCAGCTCATGGAAGAAAGTTTGTGTTTCTTTTTCCCCTTTTGTCTCACAAGTCCTGAAGTTTTGGAAGTACTAATGCGTCATCTTTTGATCGTGAGGTGACGCAGAGCAATCAACACAAGTGATGGCATGGTGAAATCTTCCACAAATGCCACATGAATTGTATTTACTATCAAATGTGTGCTTCTTTTATGCAAGTAATGTTCTTTGCTGTCGACGCTTCTGGTGGCACTGCATGGTTTTATTTATCAGAATGCATTTCGTTTTTACCTCACAGGATGCTTGTTGACCGGTTGGCACGTCAGAACACCCCACGAAATGGGATTTTTGTAAATGTGCGTTAAAGCTAAACTCAGGGTAGTGATCTGTGGGCACACATTGAGATGTATTTTAGTGGAACGGCATCTACAACAGTTCATGCTAATGTCTGGTAGAAAGAGAACCCCTAGAGCTTCTTCCCGCAGAACCCCCTTAGGGTCAGGATGGCGCAGCAGAAAACCTGGTTTATTTTATTTCTGTATTGCCTTCCATTTCTGTTTTTATTCTGACTGCATTTATTTTATACCCAATGGGTGCTTTGTTTGCGGGCTATATTTATAATTAACCATGTCACAGGTTACCTCTGAGCAGCTGAGACTATAGCAGCCAGAGACAAGTAGTTCCTTGCATGTAGCAATGAGTTAGACTTGTAGCCACCGTGTAGAGGTCTCATTTGTTTTATTGCTGCCGCTGCGGCATGCATGCTTTTTTTTTATAGAGAAGATGCAACGTTATGTTTGTTTCCATACCAACCATCTGTAACTATCCTAACCATGCATCATCTATCATCTTTTCATTGATCTAATCACCAAGACATCCTCCCATGTACTCATACAGGTATCCATCCATTCAAGCATTCATACAAACATCGATCATTCCACTAACACATCCATCCTAAAATACAACTCACATTATCAGGATGAGAACCACATAATTCCACTACACATCACATACATCCACTCCATAACACAAGTAAACATTTACAATGCCAATAGCTCAAACTCTCGTTGTTAACCCCTTTGCTGCGGCACGAATTTTGCCGTGGCGCTGGGGGGGTTTGGGGGGTTTGCGGCGCCGCCATGCTCGTGACGGAACCACTCGGTCATGAGCCACGGGCGCGCTGTGCTCATGACGGAGTGGTTCAGTCACGACTCCGCCCACTCGCATTGATCGCCCGCACAGGCGGGGAAACAGTGCCGCGTGGGCGGAGCGGCCGCCAACGGCCGCAGCATGATGGAACCACTCCGTCATGAGTACACGGCGCCCGTGGCTCATGACTGAGTGGTTCCGTCATGAGCAGGGAAGGAGTTAAAATTATCACTCCACTACAAACAAAATAACAGAAGAAAAAAACATTGTCATTTACAATGCCAATGGCTCTAACTTTCACAAATGCGAGACAGACTGCATTGCAAATGCTGGTTAATCTTCTGACTTCATCTTCTTTTAGGGAAGTCAAAATCTTCCCCCAGAGCAGGTCCAAGATTGTGGCTGGCAAGGACACCGTTTCTGACACCAACAATTCTCAGCGGGACAAACCTGATTTTGTCTCTTTAGAGGTTGCTTTGTGAATGGAACAGATATGCCCCTAACCCACCCCAAAGTTTGTCAACTCACTTTTTGGAGGACAAAATTGCTAGGGGAGGTGGGGGGGGGTCAAGGCTAGGAGCCTTAGCCTGGCAGGGCTGCACAAGGCCAAATTATTTTGCATCGAGGTCTTGCTGAACCAGTTTTCAGCACATCAAAAAGTTTTAAGCAGAACAAAAATTCTTATTTTGACTGCCTTCAGTGCTACCTCTTTGGACACACTACAACACATTGGCGTGGTCCTCTACAGATCGAAACAAAGAAGAAAAAAAAAAGAGGGAGTCCCACCTTTTTCAAAAATCGGGACACGTTATCCCTGGTCAGCTCTGCAGCCCTCAGCTTAGACTTCCAGGCACCAAGTCTCCTGTAGTGTCCAGCCTTCTGTGGTCATCTGAACCTTTTTGGGATCAAGAGTCCTTCTGGTTTTTGCGTTCCTGACGCAGAAAAGAAGGAGGCCAACTAGTTAATTGTAGCAAAGCTGATCCCCAGCCCCTGGGTGCCAACAGGAGCTAGTAGTCTTTGTGTCAATGCGAGAGTCCTCCTCGTCCAGCAGAACTCCGGAGATTTCTTCCAGTAAGGCCTTCTTCAGGTGGAGTCTTCCCAAGTACTAGAATATTCCAATGAGGTGTGAGTTGAGGTGCCAGATTTATCCTGCACAATAGCCAATAACTGAAAAAGTCAACTGCCCAGTCCTATTTTCTAGTCTGCACCCTTTTTGCAGCATTTCCTCTTTGCCTTACGTAAAAGTACCCAGATGGGGCTGCCATCGGGAAAGCCTATTTTCAGCCCCTAAGCCACACCCCTATTTTCATGTGCTGTCCCCCTACCTGCGAGGGACAAAACTGCTTTTCCCTCATGATGTAACGAGAGCCTAGATGCCAAGAAGAGTTCTGGGAATGAATAGGAGAAGGCATCTTTGCCATCTCTACGTCCAAAGATGTAGTGCTAAAACTGTCCTTTGTTATGTCAGCACTTCCTGCCCACTCCCAGATCGCAAATCCTTTCTCAGTGGTCAGCAATTAGCTCCCATTGGCTTTGTGGGCTTTTACACAGGCCACTGTCCTCTGAGCCAGGGTCATTAACTCTCCAAACCAAGGACATACATTACAGCTCTGCTAGTTACGTTTTCAAAAATAGGATTTCACAATTAAATCCGATTTTAAATACCAAGCAGGGAATAATAATTCAGTTTAAGAAAAGGATAGATAAAGTTTTAAGATTTTAATCCCATCTAAGCTTATTTAGGAACCAGTCTACAAAGACTCTGCAATGAAATAGCTTTTGACTTTTCAATGTGAGGACAAAGTAACCCCAATATGTAATATGCCCTATTTTTAGGTCTTGCCTGCGAATGCAGCGCATGCGCTGCTTCGCCTCAGCAAGATCTATGGTCGTTGCTTCTGTGTCTGGGGCCTGTGGAAGCGGGGTTGGTGTACACCCTGTCGTGTTGCAGGGATTCTGCTTATGCACAGAACTATGCACAGGAAACCAGGACCTCAGTGAATTGTGGTGTACCAAAAACTCACATCAGAACCCAGAACCCCTTATCCGACCAGCATCAGTGTCCCATTCGTTAGCCGAGTTTTATCTCGGCGGTCCCAATGTATAGACAACCCAGAACAAGCGGCTTAGGGTATTCCCAGGAATGGTGGGAATCAGAAATACCTGTTCGTAATTATTCTCATGTCATTCCACAACAGAATAAACAGAGACACAGTAAAGTTTAAAGAGTTTATTTTATAAACCTCGTGTCCTAAGATGCAGTACTTTGGCTAACATAAGCAGACAAATGATTAAGATCAAAACCATCAGCATAGTTACAATACCATAGAAAATGAAAGGAGTAATTATAATAAAAATAAAGTGGATATCAGCCACCTTCCTTTCGCTAGTAAACTAATATTATTATTATTAGACTAATAAAAGGTCTCTAGGCTTGAATGGGGAACCCCATACCGTAAAGATCAGCTTAGTGGAATCACATCACAGGATCAGCTTAGACTCTGCTCCTGGGAAAGCTCTTCTTCCGAATGTGTGCAAAACATGCAGCACTGAAATATTAAAAGAACTCGACTTTCAGATATTTGCAGCTGCGTGCGTGTTATGGCTAAATAGTGGGCCGATCAACCTGAACCCAACAACATGCACCGTCTAGCGACCCAGACTCTTTCTTTACACAATGTTCAGACCAAGGTCGCTGCTCACTGTTAGCGATGTGAACAACAGACAGTTCTCATGTGAATTTAAGTCGAGCAAGCATTTCTCAATTAATAACATGTAACTACAGTGTCGTGTGCAAAAGCAGCAAGATGGCTTTCTACCATCTAACGTGGTTGTGCTAACTTAGCATTGTACGTATATAGATAGCAATCTTCACTACAGTCAGCAAAAGGCCCCGCCCACCCGGACTGGAGATTTCGCTCGCGCACGCTGTCTCTAGTAAGGTCTCACCTCCATCAGTGTTAACTCATAGCTATTCGCGAGTGGATATATGTATTGCACTTACAATCCAGAAAGCCATCATTTATGACTCGCAGCTGTGCACCTCGGTTTTAACAGCCATTCCTCTTTCACACTCCCACTCTGTTGCACACCTTGCAGCTGGAGATTCAACGTCATTTACTGCAGCAGCACTGCAGGTTTCCAAAGCACATGTTCTCATGCTGAATCAGTTATGGTCATTGTGCTATTCTTCACTTTTTACAACAACGAACCTCCTCGTGGGTATTTTACTCTGTTCAGAGCGCTTTGCAGTAATGTAGCAACGCGAGTTTGCAGGGAGTTAAATATTCATACAGCATAATGCTTTAGGCAAGTAACAGTGGCTGCTGCATAGCACCATTTCCCCTGGTGTGAACTCCGAACTGCTAGAAGTGAAGAACTGAAGACCCACAGAAACTACGGTGGCTTTTGTTTTTAAAAAAAATATGCTGAATTAAGCAAGGGGATTAACTAATTATGTTTTTGTTAAATACACAAGGATATCAAATTGGTCGAAACCGCAAGTAGAAAAAAAATATATGAGGATGTTTTTCAATAGCGTTACAAACTTTACATTTGCCGTTTCTAGGCGCTGTAAAAACACTGGTCGTTGTTATCCAATTTAGCAGGACATATTACACAATGCCTGTTATTTCTGAAACAACACAATGAAACCCTCTCTGAGGCCCATACACCGTCATCCATTTTTACCGTCCGGAAAGCTGGCTAACCCAGCGCAAGCGTAGGAGCCAACACAAGCCTCGTGCCACTTGCGCCAGCGCAACCATTTATCCACGCATGTCCTGCACGTAAGTGATGCTCACCTCCCATGCTGCACGCGGTGCAGTCTTGGAAACGCCGCAAAATCATTTAACGTAAAGCGTGATTCACCTCTCTAAACCATTGTCAGGTCATGCGGAGTCGAGTGCCGCATAACGCAGAACTAAAATCAGTAAAATGGCACCCATAGAGTGGTTGAAGGCGGCCTGAAGGTCTGCTGGAAACGCCCGCAGCCTGCTCGATGAATGCAATTTCAAGTCCTTGCAGGACTAGGGACCCGGGCGATGCGATGAGTGGAATGAATATGAGAAACGTAGAAGTATTTAATTCTAGCTTGAGTAAAATGTTTGAGGGCAGGGAGCAGCAGTCTGAAGAAGCTCAACATGTGAGGGCTGGAAGGAGTTATGTCTTTAAAATTGGGTGAAAGATTATAGAATGGCAAGGCCCAAGAAAACCCTATTAATACATTTTAAAAAGCCCTCCTGATTTGATTTTGTGTGTTTTATTTACCTGTTCCATTTTGCTGAACTCCCTAACACACTGAGCTTTTTCGCTCAGATAATTAAGCGGACCAAACCGGCATGACAAGTACACTGTGAGCTAATACCGCAATAACCTAAACTCACAGGAATCCCGCCCTTGCACACAATTTTCCTTCCTACGCACAGCAGCTAGCCTGGCCTTCGCGCTTGCACATCACCCACCCCTACGATATATATTTTTAACCCGTGCGTAATTTCCACACCAATCAGTCTGAACACAGCCATAGGAAACCGAGCCCGGGCGTTCCCTTTCGTGAATTCTTTCTCTGCTCCCATTGGTGATCTGTTGCCTTCCTGTGCTACTCAGTACTACAGCTTGCCTTGGGATAAGCCCGCCCGCCGGTTTAACCATGCATGGCCTGTACCGAGGAAACAAACAAGCATTTGCAATGCAATAGGTCTCGCAGTTACAAGAGTTTGAGCTATTGACATTGCAAATAATGCCTTTTATTTTTGTTTTCGGTTTAAAAACATAAATAAAAGGCATTGTCTTTTACAATGCCAATTGCTTAAACTTGCTTAACTGCGAGACCTATTGCATTGCAAATGCTTGTTAAATATTAGCATCATGCCCCGTGGGTGGACAAGTCACATTTTCGTGGTGACTTGCGAATATATAAATATAGGGTTTTCCCTAAATGGCAAAAGCTTATTTTCTTCCTGTCATGCGTCATTGCTGAGCATTTAAACTGCAGTCCAGCCAGAGCACGGTGGAGACATTTAACTTTCCAAACCATAGGTGCACTTTGACACCATTTACATGGAATCTACATGGAAGTTAAATAGACCAAATAGGGAGTTTCAGTGTACAGAGCATGTTCTTGAAGGGAAGCACGGAAACCTTACTACTGTTTAACAGTGGTAACGCGCAGAGTCTCTTAAAGCCAGAAAACAATGTTTAGAAAAAGGTTTAAAAAAATCTGGGGTAACTATAGAGAGAACGCAGGTTTGATACACATACTAATATGTAAGCCGTAACTAGAGGAATTCAATAAAGTAATCTTAAATTAATCAACCGCAAATGATTAGGACACTAAATATTCACGTTAATAGGCCGTAAACTGATATTTGCAGTAGCAAGGCTATGTTTTGATGGTTTTATGGTTTAAGTACTTGAAGTGTGTATGTAGACTGGCAACTTTTTTTTTTAATGTATTCCTGTACTCAAGTGGTGACACGAAGAACTACTCTCCAGATGTGTGTCTACATAGCTGGAACTTCCAACACAATAAATCAGGGGTTTGTTAAGCGCGACTACTCACCCGTGAGGGTCTCAAGGCGCTGGGGGGGGGCGCAGTGGGGGGAGGGGGGACAGGGCAGGATCCAATCCATCAGGGAGGGGGTCTGTCGAAGAGCCATATTTTGAGGTTTCTTGTGAAGATGGGGAGCAATGTCTGTCTGAGGGGAGCGCAAGGGCATTCCAGGCTTTGGCTGCGAGGAAGGAGAAGGGCGGACTCCCGATTTGGTCTTTCTTGTGCGGGAGACCATGGCGTAGGAGAGATGGGCTGATCGTAGGGTCCTTATGAGGTGCATGGAATTTTAGTCGGCTGTTCAGGTATGCTGGTCTGGTGCCGTGGAGGCCCTGGTGTGCGTAGGTGAGCATCTTGAAGGTGAATCTTGCCTCGACGGGGAGCCAGTCGAGTGTGCGCAGGTGCTCGGAGATGTGGCAGTATTTTGGCAGGTTGAGGATCAGTTTTGAGGCGGCGTTCTGGATGTTCTGCAACTTGCGGGTGAGGTTTTGGTTTATTCCGGCGTAGAGTGTTGCCGTAGTAGAGTCTGCTGGTGACCAAGGCGTGAGTGACAGTCTTTCTGTGTTCGAGGGGGATCCATTTGAAGGTCTTATGTAGGAGGCAGGAAGAGGAGACGGAGTTGATCTGGCGGTTAATTTTGAGCTCGGTGTCCAGGATGATTCCCAGGTTGCATGCGTGGTCCCTGGGGGTTGGGAGGTTTGCGAGGGCGGGGGGCCACCAGGTGTCGCTCAAGGCATCACGGTTTGGGCCCATGAGGAGTACTTCTGTTTTGTTGGTGTTTAGTTGTAGGCAGCTGTTTTTCATCCATTTGGCGACGTCTTCCATGCCTCCTCGAAAGTTGTGTCTGGCAGTGTTGGTTTCGTTGGATAAGGAGAGGATGAGTTGGGTGTCATCTGCGTACGATACAATATTTGAGCCTGTAGGTTCTGACGATGAGGGTGAGCGGAGCCATGTAGACGTTGAAGAGCGTCGGGCTGAGGGAGGAGCCCTGGGGGACTCCGCAGGGTGTAGGGTCCGAGAGAAAATGGGGGAGGGGGGGGGGGGGGAGGCCCACTGCGTTCTGCCAGGGAGGAAGGAGTGGGTCCAGTCGAGGGCCTTGTCCTGGATTCCTGGTGTGGTGAGAGACTGTGTTGAATGCTGCTAAGAGGTCGAGGAGGATGAGGGCTTCTGTTTCTTCTTCGTCCAGTAGGGTGTGGATGTCGTCTGTTGCAGTGAGGAGGGCGGTTTCTGTTCTGTGTTTTTTTCTGAAGCCGGATTGGGAGGAGTCGAGAATGTTGTGCTCTTCGTTGAATGTGGCAAGTTGGCTGTTGATGGCTTTCTCGATGACTTTTGCTGCTAACAATAGCAGGGAGATGGGTCTGTAGTTTTTTAGGTCGGTGGGGTCCACAGAGAGTTTCTTCAGGAGGGGGTTGACCTGTGTGTTTCCAGTCGTCTGGGAACGAGGCGGTCACCAGGGAGCGGTTGATGGAATGGCGGAGCATGGGTACGATGGTGTCAGCGGCTCTGTTGAAGATGGGTTGGGGGCAGGGGTCCGTGGGGGCCCCTGAGTGGATTGACTTCATTGTCTTCAGTGTGTCTTCGGGGGCGAGGGCTGTCCAGTTGTCAATCGCTGGTTTACGGGCGTCGGGGGTGGTTCATGAGGGCTCAGTGTGTTGGTTGTCTTTGTCGAAGTTGTCGTAGATGCTCTTGATTTTGTGGTGGAACAAGGTGCAGAGTTTGTCGCAGAGGTCTTGTGAGGCAGGGATGTCAGTAAACTCGCTGGTGGGTTGAGCGAACTCCTTGATGATGTTGAAGCGTTCCTTGCTGTTGAAGCGTGGGTGGAGATTCTCTCTTCCATTGCTTTTTTCCTCGTTTCTCTGATGAGTTGGTGGTGAGCGTTGGTGGCGGCTCTTAAGTTGTTGTGGACTTCTGTGGATCTGGTGTTCCTCCAGGCCTTTTGGAGGCGGCGCCAAGTGCGTCTGGACTCTTGAAGTTCGGTGGTAAACCATCTGGCTTTCTTGGCACGGGTATTGTTTTTCTTGAGGGGGGCTATGGTGTTGGCGCGGTCCGAGATCCATCTATGCAGGGTTCGGGCTGCGGTGTTGGGGTCATTGTTTTCTGCGATGGTTGGAGTGGAGTTGTTGAGTGAGGAGGTGAGCTGGTCGTGGGTGATTTTGGTCCAGTTTCTTTGTGGGAATAGGTGCTGGTGACTGTGGATGGTGGGTGTTCTGAAGGTAAAGTGGACGCAACGATCGTCGGTCCATGGAAGTTCGGTGGTGTGGCTCAAGGTGATGGAGTTTCTTTTAGTGAAGAGGGGGGATAAGCGTGTGTCCTGCTGAGTGCGTGGGCTCGGTCACGATCTGACGGAGTCCAATGTTGTGGAGGTTGACCAGGAAGGATGCGGTGTTGGTGTTCAGTTGGTTGTTGAGGTGGAAGTTGAGATTTCCCAGCAGGGTGTAGTTGGTGGATGCGATGGCCTGCAGGGAGATTATGTCCGTGATGGAGTTGGCGAAGGGTCCCCGGGGGTCGGTAGATGAGGGTTCCTGGAAGGTTGGCGGTGGGGCGGCCAGTATCTAGAAGTGGAGGTGTTCCATCAGGTCTGTGTGCTCATCAGGGAGTGTGCTCAGGCGGAGGGTGGATTTGTGGATGATGGCGATTCCTCCTCCCGGGTGGGTGGGGCGGTCCTTCCTGGAGATCTTGTATCCTTGGGGGATGACGATGGTGATGTCCGGTCCCGATGTGGTGTTGGTCCAGGTTTCGGTGAAGAATGCTACGTCCGGGGTGGTGCTATCGAGTAGGTCCCAGATTTCGGTGGCGTGGTTGTGAAGTAACTGGACGTTGAGGAGGATGCATTGCAGGGTCTTGGTTTCGTTTGTGTTCTTGTGGACGGGTTGTGCTATAATTTATAACGAAAGGGTAGAAACTATAGTGTCTTAGGCAGCTACATTCAGTATGTAACAGTGATACGTCACAAACAACCCAAACATATGGCAACCAAATGCAACTCAGCACTGAACGCAAATACTACAAATGAGATAGAATATAGAAATTCAAGAGATCAGGGTGTCAAAAGAAGCCAGAATAGTGTGTACAACAAAAAATCATTAAAACATTACTTTGAATTTCTAGTGAGAAAGAGTTAAGTGTCTATACGTTAATCGAGCATGACATGTTTAACAAAATAATATTTCAACGCAATGTTTGATCCAAATGGAACTATAAGGCCTTGCAAATAACTGGGGGGTGGCTGCTGCTTAATAGACAAGTTAATTACACAAGGAAGGAGTGAGATAAAATGACAAATGAACAGAACCCAAACTTAATTAGTGACTTACAAAGTATAATTTTACCCTATGGTAAACAGATACATAGAACTATTGATAGTATTAAGCTAGCTCTTGGAAACTTCACTCTAAAAAAGATTAAGTATTAACATTTTAAGATGTTAGTGTCTTGCACCCTCACAAGTTCAGAGGTTTTCTTCTTTTCATCCACACTCCAATATGTGGATATTAAAACTACCCTTATACGCATTATTAATAGCATATACACAAATGGTACTACCAACGACCATATCCATTGAAAAAAGATAGTTATATATCTTGTAAGTTAGTACCTCAGAATGAAACACAATTCATCACATAATTGAAACCCCAATCCTACACTCTTCATTTTCAAATCTTAACTGTATGCCTTAACCCGTCAAGACAAAATGAAGGATACAAGGATGTGTGGGTGGGAAGAAAACACACAGACAAGAATAAGCAACTACATTATTGGTGTGACATTTCAAGGTCTCTCCAAAACAAGCAGACCCCCAACATCATCTTCCAAATGTTAAACTAAGCTACTTACAAACATTACTAGACAACTCAACTAGTCCTCCTTCCTCAACTTTACCCTTTTTTGTAGGAGACTTTGCATACCTAGCGATTTCTTTTCTATCCCATTTATTGCTACTGGTATAGCAGTACTAAAGTCTCATACTAATCACATGAAAGAACCAGTCTGGATAAAGACGCATGGCACAATGGAACTTACAGCTCTTCAGTTTTTTGGGAAGCCTTTAGCACATACTGTAGGACACAATGTGAAACATACTGCAGTGTTATATTTAAGTAGACAGTGAAGGAACAGAAATCTAAGAATCATAAGGAAGTCTTAACCAGAAATTTTCCTGAAAACATCTTTAAAGATAGGTCATTGGTAGAAGCTATACAAGCGTTTCTTTACAGATCAATGACCTATTCCTCGATAAACCCATCCCACAATACATTTGTTTATTGCTTCTGAGATGCTTGGAACGTGTGCAGCCAACAACAGGGCCAGGATTGTTACAGCTAGGAGACAAACTCTGCTTGATGTACCACTTGACATGTAGCTGCTATGAGCATTAGCCATGCTCTGCTTCCACTCCAACTTGGACCTTGAAATAAATGCTACTTTCCACTTTGACTACATCTGCCAGGATTTAATAAAATTTCTTATGAAAGGGAAAAACAAGTGAAAGGATGGCTCTTTCTCTTTTGACAATTGCAGAAAACTCCAACTTCAAAGCCATATCATCTGCCTGATGCTTTCTTTTCAGAGAGACATTTTAGTTAAACTGTAACTTTTGTATACAAAGGGATGAATTTCCCAGACTAATATGGCTTCCACACTTCAACCATTAAATTCAATCCTGCAAGAGGACAGGCTATAAATATCCATATGGGTAACATTCATTCACCAATTCTACTCTCCATAGATACGTTGGCCATCGCTCCATTCTCCGCTTTAACTTCAGCATGACTTGGAAGAAGACTCCCTCACAGCTGTAATGGTGACTGCCTCACTCCTATTGATGCCTCTGTGTCTCAGTACCACTGCAGGGGACGCTCAGTCTTTTGACTGTTGCCTGATGAGCACTGGAGAGTGACAAACATCTCACACTCATCCCAGCCCACACAATTGCTCTTTCTGACCACTGCATTAGATCATAAGAAAGTCAGAACTCATTTTGCTGTGAGGTTTAACAGGAATTCCCCAGGAACTACACTTTTCAGAGCTCACTGCATCAGCTGGAATCAGAGCTGTATTCTAGGCCCATTCCCGCGCATCAACACCACACAACAGTAACCATAGGAAAAGAAAAATTCAAGAGCCAGGAAAAAAAATAACAAAATTGATTCTGAAAAAATACTACTATTAATGGGGGGAAACAGTGCTCAAGTAACAAGTGTTTTTTCAGCGAGAAGGTGGTCAGTAAATGCATTTCTAGACAGCATACTTTCCCCTCCCTACCCCCATAGCCACAGGTAATTCTAGAACTGTATTTAAAAAGGTACATAATTCACAATTTATCTAAAGTCTCTTTAATTAGTTCATAACTGCTGTACCGTTCTGACACGGATATTTTTTCAATAAAAAGGGGAATATCATTATTTCATTATTGGATTCATAATGTCTTGTAATTTGGCACGTTGTGGTAGATCAAATTCTCATTTGTGGCCGACCACACAAATTCAAATGTATTTTGGTACATCCACTTGATACACAGTAGATACATACAACCACCTTACTGATGGTTACTGACACTTGATTTCACACAATCACTAAAGTTATTGTAGAGTGTTCCGCATTCACAAAGACTTGTGAATGAACTGAAGACTGTATTACATTTCCGTAAGATGTTTTGGGAAAATAAGACAAGCGTGTTTAATTACAGTAATTCCTTGTAGAGTAAGAAAAATTAGCATAGTCAAATACTAAACATCAGAAATGTCAACCTTTATGTAGTTTTCTTTAAGGACGTGTATAACTCATGGTATCCTCCTTCTCTAACTTATTTACCTTCTTTCAACAGCCAAAATTAAAATAACTGAATACTTTCAGCGGCACAGTTTGACTTCATATGTTATCATCACTGCTCTAGATAGTGGTAAGTGCAAAAAGCAGCAGTAAACCACTGGAAAAACTATCTATTCCCAGCTTTTGGTACACTAGCTTCTGCGTGTGTTACTAAATATTCATGGTCTGTGGTACAGCTTTGTATTAATTAAAAACGTTACCAAATATTGACATAATAGTTCTTCGCCTTTGCCAGTCCTCAAAATCTTTAGGTAAGGCAGGGGACAAGTAGGGTGCCTGAAGGCTGAGCTATTCAAATTTTGGCATGGAGGCTATTTTCTGTAATTTGCAATAGTTTTATAGCACACTTGTATTCAGCACAAATGTTTAGGCAGCAGGTCACTTTGGTCAATAAGAAAAGTGTTGGGACCCCAATACACCCTTTTGAAATATTCCCAATTTATACTTGTGATCAACTTCAACTGGTAGAAAAATAGCCCTCCGAATTGAAGAATACATAATTTTGCCTTACAATACTACTATAAGAGGATATTTAAAAAAAACACTTTTACGGTCTGTGATCCAGGATGGATATTTGTTATTATAGATCATCAACACATTTTAGTACATAGTCCTAGTCTATTGATTTAAGCTCTTTCAAACATTCAGTTGACTGAGTCTGCAAGGTCCATTCGCCAACCTTTGTTATCTTCTACGATTGTACTCTTCTCAGCACCAAAGAGCAATGTGTTGCAATGGAACATGAAGTTCAAAAAACAGACTACAACTGATGGGAAGGGAACAGAGAAATATAAGGCTGATAACCACAAAAAAATGCATCAGTTTAATTTTAATTACTGTATGCATTGTATTGCAAAATTGTTCTCTAAGCAACACGCATTTGGTTGATATTAATCAAAGTTCTAAGAGCTCTCTGTTATCAAGTTTTGAAGTGACTTAGGACTCATCACACATTCTGCAAACTTGCTTTATGTTTAATGTCCCGTGTTTGCTCACAATATGTGCATTTTTAAGTTATTTCAACTTTTAAGACCTTGAAATTGACCTATTCAAATCTACTATTTAGATCTTGAAATTCTGAGGCATAACGAATAGTTTCTTACCTGTCGGTGTAGTTTTGCAGCTTGAAGATCTTTCTGGATTCACTATGCTGAGCATTATTCCGCGATCTTGTGGTTGGGTCCGGATTCGTAGTCTTTTCTTTTTTTTTTTTTTCGTAGCCCAGGTGGGCGTCGACGTACACCATTTGGTGCACCTCCCGTGACGTCGTCGTGCTTCCTGCGGAAGTCCCACCTTTGGGGCGCCATCTTCGGGTTCTTTTTTCCTTTCCTTTTTTTTTTTTTTTTTTTTATAACCCTAGGCGATTGATTAATCCTTCTTGTCCCTTTATCTGTATGTTTGGATTTCTTTGATCTTTTCCATTTTACCCCCTCTTCCTCCAGCCTCATCTTCCTGGCGGAGGTGGGTGGGTTCGCTAGTGAATCCAGAAAGATCTTCAAGCTGCAAAACTACACCGACAGATAAGAAACTATTCGTTTTGCAGCGTGAATCTTTCTGGATTCACTATGCTGTGCATCGATTTTGTAGCGGTTTTCCTAGTTCTGTGGCGGCTGGGTGGTAGATGAGCGTTGGTCGTTGAAAATGTGCTGAAGCACCTTCTGTCCAACCTGTGCTTCCTTGTTCATCTGAATGTCCACGCAGTAGTGTTTCGTGAACGTGTGCACAGATGCCCAAGTTGCCGCGAGGCATATGTCCTGGATGGGCGTGTTCGCCAGGAAGGCCACGGTGGCCCCTTTCTTCCTTGTGGAGTGAGCCTGCGGCCCCTCCGCTAGCTCCTGTCCAGCCTGTTTGTGGCAGAATTGAATAGTGAGGGCAATCCACCTTGCGATGGTGCCCTTAGTCACTGGTCTACCCATGAAGCTAGTAGCAAAGGACACAAACAGCTGTTTCGACTTCCTGAGTTCCTTGGTTCTCTCAATGTAGTGCATCACCGCTCTTCTGGCATCGAGGGTGTGCAGTGCCTTTTCTGCGTTTGTAGTCGGGTTTTGGAAGAAACTTGGTATCTGGATAGTCTGATTTATGTGGAACGCCGACACTACCTTGGGCATGAAGTGTGGGTCCGTTCTCAGGACTATTCTATCTTTGTGAATCTGAATGTAGGGTTCCTGCAGCGTTAGTGCTTGAAGCTCGCTCACCCTGCGTAGTGAGGTTATGGCCACCAGAAAGGCTGTTTTCATAGTCAACATCTGCAGTGTGGCCTTGTGAATGGGTTCAAACGGTGCCTTCATGAGCTCCGTCAGGACCACATTCAGATTCCATGCCGGCGGCGGCAACCTTTTCGGGGGGGCCATCCTTTTGGCTCCTTCCATGAATCTCCTCACCACCTGCGAGCTGAAGAAACTTCCACCTTTTTCACCTCTGGTGTAGGCCACGATGGCCGCTAGGTGTACCCTTAGTGAGCTCGAGCAGAGGTTACTCTTTAGAAGGTGTGTGAGGTACCTCAGTACTGTTGAGTCTCTTGTCATTCTGTTTTGCAGGCCCTTTTTCCGGCACCACACAGTGAACCTCTTCCATTTTGCGCTGTAGCATTTTCGTGTAGTTGGTTTCCTCGCCTCCCGTAGCACTCGCATCGTGCTCGGCGGCAATCTTAGGTGTGCGAACTCTAGGTCTTCAGGAGCCATGCCGCCAGGTTGAGGGTCTCTGGCTCTGGGTGCAGGACCTCTCCGTTTTGCATTGAGAGCAGGTCCTTCCTCCTCTCGAACCTGTATGGGTCGCCTTGTGCCATTTCTTGAATTTGTGAGAACCATGTCTGTCTCGCCCACTGCGGAGCCACCAGGATCAGGGTCATGTTGCTGGTTCTGCACTTGTCGAGCACTCTGTGCAACAGGGGTATCGGTGGAAAGGCGTAGGCAAATGTCCTCGACCAGCTTATCCATAGGGCATTTCCCTTGGATTGCTGATCTGGTTGCCTGGACGCGAAGCTTTGGCATTTTGCATTGTGGCGTGTTGCAAAAAGGTCTATTGTGGGAGTCCCCCATCTCCGGAAGAGTTTCTCCGTTTCCTGGCCATTGAGCTCCCACTCGTGTGATGCTGAGGTCTGCCTGCTTAGCCAGTCTGCCTCCACATTGTCCTTCCCCGGTAGGTGAATTGCCAGTAGATCTATCCTGAGAGGTATGGCCCATCTCCAAATCTCCTGAGCTAGGGATGAGAGCGGGAACGACTGTGTCCCCCCTTGTTTGTTGATGTAGAACATCGCCGTGGTGTTGTCTGTTTGGACCAACACCCTCTTGTTGAACAGGTGCCTCTGGAATGCCTTCAGGGCTAGCAGGATTGTTTTCAACTCGAGGTAGTTGATATGGCGGACCGCATCTGCTGGGGCCCATAGACCCCTCACTCTGAGGTTGTCCATGTGCGCTCCCCATCCCTTCTGCGATGCGTCCGTGGTAATGGTCACTGTTGGGATTGGTGGTGTCAGGCTTCTCCCTGCTGTTATGTTGTCTCTGTTCCACCAAGTTATCTCCTCCTGCACTGCGTGCGTAACAACCACTAGGTCCTCCCAACTTCCGTTTGCTTGTGACCATTGTTGTTGTAGCCATTCCTGGAATGGTCTCATGTGCAGGCGTACATTCGGCACCAGCTGGATACAGGACGCCATCATCCCCATCATCTTGCTCACAGCCCTCACTGTCAGAGCTCGCCCCTTCTGGTAGAGCTTCGCCTCCTTCAGTAGAGCCTCTGTCCTCCTCTCGCTGGGCACTACTGTACTGTTGCGGGAGTTGATCTTTGCCCCCAGGAAAATCTTTACCTGCTCCGGTTCCATCGATGATTTTCCCCAGTGGATCGAGAATCCCAGATTTGTGAGGGTGTCTGTTACGCGTTTTGCGTGCCTCTCGCACTTTCCGCGTGAGTTTGCCTTGACCAGCCAGTCGTCCAAGTAGGGGTAGACATGTATTCCCTGCCTTCGTAGGTGCGCCGCTACCGCCGACAGGCATTTTGTAAAGACCCTTGGTGCTGATTTTAATCCGAAGGCCAGGGTCGTGAACTGGTAGTGTTCTTGTTCGATGTTGAATCTTAGAAGGCCCTTGTGCCTTCTGTTTATTGGGATGTGAAGATAGGCATCCTTGAGGTCCACGGTGACCATGAAGTCCCCTTCTCTTATCTGTGGCAGAACCTCCTGCAGTGAAGTCATTTTGAACCTTTGCGTTCTGATGAACTTGTTTAGGTAACGGAGGTCTAGTATGGGTCTGAGGTCTCCGTCTACCTTCGGAACCACGAAGTAGTTTGAGTAGACCCCTTTGTTGCGTTCTCTGAACGGCACTGTCTCTATGGCTCCCTTTTGCAGGAGTTTCCGCGTTTCTTCTCTGAGTATTGCCAGTTCTTGGGCCGATCTCAGTCTTCCCCTTGGTTTCCTGTTTGGAGGTCTTTTCTCCAAATCTACGCAGTACCCGTACTGCACAACGTTCCGTATCCACTTGTCTGTGGTTATACGCCGCCACTCCTGAAGGTAGAACCTCAGTCTTCCGCCTACTGGTGTCGTATGCTCGTAGGCTCTTGAATTTTCTCTTCCCCCTGATGACACTTTTTTGCGCCTCACCCTTGGGGTCCTGACGAGGGTAGGCGTCCTCTTGCGTGCTGAATCACTTCGTCGAGGGCTGTTCGCCCCCTCTCCTCCTTTGGCCACGTCCGTTCCCTCTCCCGCGAAAGGACTGGCCCCGAGGTTGATATTGCCAGTTTTGCTTCTGCTGACCTTGTCCGTGACCTTCACCCTGCTGACTTTGTTGGAACGCCTGGTGCGACGTCCCCTGCTGGCTTCCTCCCCTACCGTAGGGTCTTCTCGAGGGATTTCCTCGCCTCATTCCCCTCAGCTGTAGGGCCCCCATGGACCTCGCCGTCTCGTTTTCTTTTTTCAGCTGGGTGAGCTTGTCGTCCACTGTTGCTCCGAACAGTGTCTCTCCATTGAAGGGGGTGCCAAGGATGTTGTTCTGCACTTCCGGTTTGAATCCAGAGATTCTTAGCCATGCATGCCTCCTCTCTGTGACCCCTATGGCCATGAGTCTTGCTGAAGTCTCTGCCCCATCCAACGCCGTCTTTATACAGGAGTTGGCGATGTTTTTGCCTTCATCTATCAGGTGAGAGGCTCTCTGCCGGTATTCTTCGGGGAGGTGCTTTACTAACTCCCCCATCTCATCCCAGTGCTGGTATTGGTGTCTATTGAGGAGTGCATTTGAATTCGCCATGCGCCAGTGCATTGCGGCGTTCCTCTCGACCTTTCTTCCTGTGAGGTCAATCCTCCTGCTCTCCTTATCCGGGGGTGGGCCCGAAGTTGCTGGTACGTTGGCCCTTCTCCTGGCCGTGGAGGCTATGATGGAGTCCGCGGTCACGCTACCCTTGATGTAAGGGGGGTCCAGGGAGGAGTGCTTATATTTCTTCTCTGTCCTGGGCGTGATCGACCGGCAGGTCGCAGGTTCCTTGAAGGCTTCTCTCCCCTGATTCATCACGCTTTGTAGCATGGGGAGGAACTGGCTCCTTGTCTGGATGGGGAGCAGTGTCTCGACGAGAAAATCGGCTTTCGGTTTCTCCTAGTCGAGTTTGACGCCGAAGGCCATTGCTGCGCTCCTGACCACCATATTGTAGACCCCGATGTCGTCGGGTGGCGAAGGCCTCGAAGGGTACGTGTCCACGGGCTCCTCCGGGTTTTCGGTGTCGAGATCGTGCCATTCGACGTCGTTGCTGGTAGATGCCGCCGATTCGTAGAACGACCGTTGGTCTTCTTCCTCGGCTTCTCCCTCATAATAGGGCTCTTCTTCCTCTTCGAGTTCTCTTGTCAGCCCTTCGGCGTCGAACTCGTCTTCGACCTCACCGACGTCCGCTGATGAAACCGTTGGAATCTTGAATTCCTTCATTCTGGCGTCGAACTCCTTTCTTTGAAGGATGTTCTCCATTTCGGCCTCGAGCCGCCTCTTCTTTTTCTCCATCTCGGAGATGCTTTCGGCGTCGACCGCGGGTCTTTTCGATGAAACTTGCGTCGACGTCGAACGTTCTTTCTGCGTCGATCGGCCCGTTTCATGGGATGCTTTCGACGACCCTTGCCTTTCGGCGTCTTTCGGCTCCAGGGAGTCCTTATCTAAGGATCCGCTCGGCCTCTTGTCCGTGGTTCCCCCTTTGGACGTCGAAGTTTTCGGCGCCGGGGCTCCCTTCGTGGACTTTGACTCAGATTTTCTCGAGTCACCCTCGTGTTGTCGAGGTACTTTCTGTTTTGCGCTCGACGATTCTCTTACCTCGTCTTCTTTTTTCTTGTCGGTCTCTACGACCGTGAAGTTTTCGGCTGTCTCGGCGACGTTGTCCTCGTCGTCCGAGGAGAGGCCCAGAGCGTAGAGCGTCGGGGGCTTCCCCTTGCCATCCATGCTGGCGTTGGCCCTTCTCTGCCGCTCTCTCACCCTGAGTGTCTTCGGCGCGAAGGCTGAGCAGGCGTTGCAGTCGATACTCTGGTGATCGACCGGTAGGCAGAGGTTGCAGACCGGATGCTGGTCTTTCTGCGCGAACTTGTGGTGGCAGTTTGGGCAGAACTTGAATGGCGTCTTGTCCATTGCGCTCAGGGTCTCTGAGCGTGCATTCTCCAAGGCCGTCGAAGAAAAAGGGCGCTGGTCCTCCTTTCTTCGCGCTCCTGATGAAATCTTTTCCTTTCCTGATATCTTCTAGTGTTTCTATCGACGAAACTCGCTTTTCTTCCTTCTTCCTTCGAGTGTAATTCTGGAGCTTCCCGATGACGATCCAGACCCAACGGCGGAAAAAAGAATCTGAAGATGGCGCCCCAAAGGTGGGACTTCCGCAGGAAGCACGACGACGTCACGGGAGGTGCACCAAATGGTGTACGTCGACGCCCACCTGGGCTACGAAAAAAAAAAAAAAAACAAAGAAAAGACTACGAATCCGGACCCAACCACAAGATCGCGGAATAATGCACAGCATAGTGAATCCAGAAAGATTCACGCTGCAAAACATTCAACTATAAAATGGCATTCCTGCTGCACATATACAGAGTATAAGTGAGGTAAAGGATATGTTTTCGTACTGTAAACTTGCATGCTGCATCCATCATTCATCATGGGTTCATCTATGTTTCAATATACACTATTAATCCAAGACAAACATTTTAAAAGAGTAACACTAAAGGTTTCATTTCATTATTATGAAAAAAGCTCAACTGCTGTATTTAACATAGGAGTCTGGGGAGATTTTACTCAATGCAGGTTTTTCTGGTGCCCTTTATAGATCTCACAAATGTTCAGAATTCATTATATTTTAACACAATTCCAATAATTTTCACATTAGCATCTTTTCATACACAATTCCCACTGAAACCCCTTTTTTGTAAACCATATGCTTTGTTTGTAGCTTGATTGACATTTTCTATTTAGTAGATTTAGTTAATTATATGGCAGAAATAATATCTTATTCTAGCTAATGCCACTTATTGTAATTTCAAATTTTCCCAAAGTCCATATTTGCTGGATAAGCACTTTGCAAAAAATGTGGCTCTCCTATTTCAATCTCAACTTTTTTTCACAACCATTTTCATTCTGATCAATCCGACTTCTGCCCCTTGAGTAAACCTAGAGAGATGATGTACGAGGTGAATGATGCACTCTGTATGCTAGATGGAAAAGGACCTGCTTGGTGCTCCCCCCCTTTGATCCCACAATGACCTTTGGTGTAGGTAAACATGGGGCAGACATACCCATCTTAGTGTCTTACATGGCGATCTAAAGGAATGCCCTGCTCGTCTCTTTCTTGCTATAATCAATATGTCCTGTTAGGAAGCTCCAGCTTCATGCAGCTTTGAACGATCTATCCATTTATTCTTTTTTTCAACATCTACACTGAACTACTAAGTGATATTTTGGGCAATATGAATACGTCCGTCCACTAGTGTGCTGACAATACCCACCTGTGAGAGTCTCAACATTTAGTGAAATTTGCCACTTGGATTGCTCCCATCATGCTAACCATGACTGGTAGAACCACCACTTCTTGAAACTTTTTTTTTTATAAACATTTTTTACATAACATTATCAGTTTACTGGACACAGTAGAAGAAATATAGTGTCTAGTCGACAATAAAAGGAAAATACATTTTTTTTAAATTAGGCAATGGACACATCTGACCCGATCTCATGTATCTCATGAAACATAACTGGATCACATTCAAAGTTAGTAGTTGTATCAGAGAAATATTTCATTCAATGCCTCCTGTACAATACACAGGATACAATGTGTTCCATAGACTCTTGTTTCCACAGTGGTATTGTCTAGCCAATTACGTCCCTTATTCTTGGCTCTCAGGGGTGCTATAATCACATCCAGACCTTAGTGTTACTCATCGTAATGTTAAGTAAGGGAGTCGCCAGTGGTCATTACAATGAAACTTATTAAGAAGAAAGAACAAAGGATAAACAAACTGTTTTAGGGGTTTGTCACCAGAACCAGTGCTATGTTATCAGGGGATCTCAAAAAGAATAAAGCAATAGGTTGCTTAATGGTCTATGGAGTTAGGTGGGAGGGAGCCCTCACTGTTGTGCCGGTCATTAAAAAACTGCCTGGTTAGAGGGAGGGTAATGGGGGGAGAGAGAGTGGCCGGGCCTACTCGTGAGCCATGATTCTGTCCCTCTGGAATTAAGTGTCTATCTCAGCTGTTGCAGTCAGCTGATGTCCTTCAGTGGGTATCAGTTTCCTCACCTGTGGCCCCAGAAGAATCGTTCCCAGCTTTTCCAGCCAGGTTACCCTGTTCTTCCACATCACTCTGTATCCTCCCTTGGGTGCTCCCATGATTAATATTTCGGCCCACAGCCCCGCAATTGGGCGTCTTCGGACTAGGGGTGGGCGGAATTTGCGTAGTCACGCTACGCAAAGCTTCGCGAAATGGTAAAAAATCTCCGTGAGCACACAGAAATTCCGCGAACACGTGGAATTGCTTGTTTGCGATGTTTTTTGCGTGCTCGGGGGAAATATCTTGCGAACACGCATTTTGAGAATGTGAACAAGCAAAAAATTACGCGGAACGCAGAATTTTGGGCAATTCCACGTTCTCCGCGTAACTCGAAATTACCCAAATTCCGTGAGCGGAATGGAATTTACCGCCCAGGCCTACTTCGGACACCACAAGCATATTTTCTAATCAGAGCCCTCTCCTCAAGCCCAGACCGTAACATCCCTTACCCTTATTGCGACCCCTGGAGTCGCTGAGGATTTATAGGTCATTACTATAGGTCTATTGGCCAGAGTCATTGCTAAGCCTATGAATTTAGAGCCCATCTTTCATTTCAGGGGTCTGGAAAACAGCCCCAGAAGGCAGGTTTCCAAATTGCAATCAAGGGTGCGGTCCAGAGCAAAATGGAGAGCCTGTATCACGGTCTCCCAGAATGGCCGCAAGTGGGGACAGCATGTCATGTGGCCAAAATCTGCATCTAGGATGGCATATCTGAAGCAGGTCCAAAGCTCTCCTCCATAAATTACCTCTAGTCTGTGGGGAGTCAAATATGTCATATGGACTTAGTTAAATTGGGTGTATTTTAGCCTTATGTTTCTACAAACCTCTTCAGGTATGCCACAGTTTTACCCCACTCAGAGTCTGAGTTCTCGCCCCAGAAGTCCACTTCTTGAATCTCAAAGATACAGCTTCTGCTCTTTTTTATTATAACCTTTCCTCTGAGTCTACTCGGAGTCTTTCAGCTGTAGTTTCATCCCAAATCAGCAAGGTAGGGTGTCTGTTCTTTAGAGTTGCTCCGTGTTAGAGAAGCAATCCTTTCTTTGCTGCCTCTGTCAAACCGGGACCGAACCTTTTTTGTGAGGTAAAAAAAAAAATTGCCAGAATTTTTAGAGTGTGCTAACTACATTCTGTTCTGGGTGTCATACATTTCGAGTAAAACAGAGAAATCATCAAGAACACTTTCCAAATGTGCAATGTGGCTTAAATTCAATCAAAGGTATAGATTCAATTGGACCTGCCTTCTAAACATCAAGATCGGATGGCTTCCTTTCCATAACACAAATGAATGTCCCTTATTCATCCTTTTAAAAGGTATGTTTATGTCTAGCAGTAAAGGTTACTCTTTCTAGTATCGCTAGTTTAGACAAGTCATTAATCCCACAATTGACACTGGGAAGCCTGTTACCTTTACGGAGAAATAATTTCTTCCCCAACAGTATAGCATTCTGAATCCATAATTGTTTTAATAAGGTTTGCTAATTAGGATTACTGGAAACATCATTGAGTTGGTCTCTCGCCTAGAATTAGATTACATATTTCCGTTACCTGTTTAGCGAAAAGGACAGTCTTTGAGCAACTGCTCTCTGAGATCTCATATCTTCTACCATATTTCCAACATGCCTCATTGTTAATCACTTTCAACTTCTTCATCCTCAATGTATCTTAAAAAAAAGATTGTTTCATGGAATAACTTGCTAGACACGTTAACCAATGTTTTCGGTATTGCCACCAGCAGTGTTTCCATAACCCTAGACAAAAAAACGTTATTCCCAGTTCATCAGAGACGAACTATTGGGCCTTTAGAAATCCTGCCTGAAAGAAAGTCACAATTTTTGGGGGGTAAATCTAGCCAATGTGACCACAATGTGTCTTCAATGACTAACTTCAACCGGAGTGTAATCTCTCTCCAACTCCATCTTATAGTTGTTACTCTGCTATGAAAAGGGAAGGACATTTGCCCCCGTTCCATTCAGAAGTCAGTTTTGATTCACTCCCTAGCGACTTGAGGATTTCAAAAACATGCGTTTGCTTCCCAATACGATCTCAAGGCGAAGTAAGAAAATACCCTCTTATCAGTAAATGTCCACTCTAAGCATTCAAGTCAAAAGAGGCATTTTCGGTGGATTATCAAAAAAAAAAAATGACTCAAGGTGTAAGTGAGTTACTCACCACCAAAGTAGGGGTCACAAGGTTATCTTGCTCTTCATGAAACATTCAGCTAGTCTGATGCAACACAATATACAGTACCTCTCTCAAAATCTGGTAGTTCAAAAACCCTATTTTTAGGTCAAGCCTGGGCAGCGCATGTGCTTTTCTGAGAGGCATGCTTTATTAGAGTATGGACTTGAAGCTCCACCCACCCTCCGCCTATATTTTCATTGGCTTGTGTCACTGTCCCTTGTAAATGTTGGCATCTGATTCGTTAATAGGCTTGTTAGTCCCTCCTTAGTACCGCCTGGTTTTCATTTGTAACCTCCCATGAGGACAGGTCTTTTTACTTCATTTGTTACACAGTGGGTCTTATTTAGTCTGTAAGCACTATTTTCTTTAATGCGTTTCTCCTACTGAAGACATGACACATTTTCAGCACACCATGCACGCTTTCACTAACCAAGCAGCCCGGGACAAGGCGGCCAAGGTCTCGCATTTACAAGAGTTTGGGCTATTGGCATTGTAAATGACAAAGCCTTTTATTTATGTGTTAATTAGCAAAACAGATCAATAAAAGGCATTGTCATTTACAATGCCAACAGCTTATACTCTCGCAAATGCAAGGCCTATTGCATTGCAAATACTTATTACTGCTTGGAGCTTGTAAACAGAATAATGAGATATATGCCTTTTTCCATGCAAGCAAATCTAAGAAACCCCTACTAAAAGCTACATAGTACTTTGTGGGCCACCATGTCCATAGGTTATAGGTTACTGCAAACATACAAGATTTTGGAAAATGGAATCCTTTTCATCCAATTTCATTTTACCAAAAGAACAAGTTACTTACCTTCTGTAATGCTCCTCCATGTAGAGACTACCTAACCACGGACTCCTCACTTTTTTAACAATCCCCAGGAGTTAGACGGGAGACAGGAACTTTTGAGTAGTACCTCTGCGCACCATTAGATGGCACTGTGTGGCACCACAAGGACGATGTTTTGTGTTTTGTTCCAGAAATGACATGTGGGCCCACATAGGAGCCACTCCCGGGAACAGACGTCGGGTTCATTAAAGGCTGTTCATGTCCCCAGACAAAAAGCCCCCACAGCAGATTGGCCTTGAGCAGTGTGCCGATTCCTGGACTTGGGATCTTTTTAATGGATAGAGCCCAATTCACAGAACGGGTAGCATGGGAGAGCGAGGGAGGAATACGTGAGTACCAAGTTACAGTTCAACTGTGGAATTAGACAAAGAGGGGGCGAAACAAGTGTCCTAAGCCTTTCAAAAAAAATCACAACTGCCTTTTTAAACATGGAGATCTGGTCCGGCAACCGTAAAAGGTCAAAAGAGCCAAAAGATACCCTTCAACTGAGGCCAAAGCAAAGTCTTGCCGGGTGAGATATCAAACAAATAGGATATAGATAGCTTGGACTGGACTGGACCAACCAGACTTATGCTGCACCAAACCAAAAATGTGTCCTAGAGACAGGTGTATACTGTTTTTGTCAAGATGGCATCCGGAGGAAGGTTAAAGGTATAGGGCTACTGTTGCTCAATCTCCAAGCATGAAGGTGAAGATTGCGAAACCCCGGGCAGAGAAACCTGCCACGTTACTCCTGAAGGGGCAGTATGATCAGAAGACAGTTGCTCAAGCCCAGCAGCTCTGGATACCATACTATTTGTGACCAATCTGGTGCCACTAGAATAACTTGTGCCCCGTCCACCCTGATCTTCATCAAAACTAGGGGCAGGAGAGGTATTACAGAAAAGCATACAGGAGTCCAGAGTTCCACTCTAGGCCGAATACATCTCCTGGTGAGAAATGCATTGGAAACTCCAACATGAAGAGCTAATATTGCCCATTTTTGGCAGTGACGAATACACTGGGACAATGTTTCCCCAGTTTGTGGAAGAGACCTAACCCACCACTGGGTGTAATTGTCACTGGTGATCTACAAAGCATCGACAGCTAAGTTCGTGCACATTGGGATTTACAGGAAGACTACCATAACTATTCCTTTTCCTCATGGAGCTCTACTGGTTCTTTGTTAGGCCCCGAACCACTGTTGCTAATCTTAAAATCTCCCAAATTAACACTTGAACATCTAAATTGATCTTTCAGATTGGTCTGCAATCCTCACACAAGTGTAGGTTTTTTCCTTCTTTATGAATTACAGTGATAAATGGTTCCTTCATTTCTGTATGAAACGGAATAATACCTAAGCTAAAATTATATACTATGGTAAGTACTGGATACATTTCTTTATTAGGGTAGAAATGCATTCATCAGTTTAATAAGGTTAATACAGTGATTAATGAGCACTTGTAAGCCACTATAAATAGTGCAAAGCACAGAACAAGATTTTGTTCACACCTTTTTTTTTTTTACATAGTTTTACATGCCCATAAATTGTTCACCTTTATGGTGATGTTTCAGGACTATGGGTGAACTGTGCGAAAATCGACCTACAGTCACATTAAGGGAAATATTTCATCCAGCACGGCTGCCTCACAGCTGCAGATGGCGGGTGACCACTTTCGGTATTTAGGTAGGTCGATAGCCCATTCACAAAATAGAATCTGGGATCTGAACATCACCTCTCTTAAAGCAAATATGAAACATGAGTTCCGGTCATGGGCGAGCTTGCCTTCCTTGAAGAAGATGGGACTGGAGAAGGAGAGTGGGGGCTCCAATTAAAATAACCCTCCCCGCTTTCTATATACACATTTCAAAATTACCCAGACATAATGCTCCTGACACGCTCATACATCTCAGTAGTAAGTTGTTAAGTGGGAATCAGATATGGGAAAACTGGATGATGACGGGATGGAGACGATGATGCCCCACAGTGGCTCATGGTGTTACCTCGTCCACGCCTCATTCAGCCTAAATACCTGATTTGATACTATTACTCACTGAAGTGCCACTGGCCACATAGGAAATGCGCAAACCCCTCCCTGTATCAGATGTAAGTTGGCGGAAGGAGGTTTCTTCCATATGACCTGGACATGTCCAGCTGTGGTAAGATACTGGGGTGCTGCTATAAGTTTAACACTTGGCAAGTGTTAAACTTATCGCTGCACGGTTCCATTATAGGGTCGGATTGACAGAATGTGGCTGCCTCTGTTCAATGCACTTTTTTTTTTTTAACTTTAAAACAATAGTTTACCTGCTGCAATTTTTACACTATTTTAATGTTATGATGAGTATCAAAACAATAGCAAATAGTGGCTTCCCATACACTATGTAATACCAAATCATGGGACTCATGCGAAACAAACATTATGTCGTCATTTTCAGTTCACGTTTGTTGCACAAAATTGAGTATATATACGTTCACAACTTTGTCTACATTATGCTACTTTTCAGTATAAAGATTTAGACATATGTAGAAAAATATTGCATTCACCAAAAAGTTCGTACAAAAATCTGTTCGTCAAAAAAGACAATTACAGACACGTTAAACTAGGACTATAAATGGGAAAAACAGTTTAAAAATACACCAATAATGAATGCAGAATATTTTGAATACATCCCACAGCCTCGCAGTCAATAAAAAAAATAGCGGCACGTAAACATCCTCTCTTGTTTTCTCTGAAAAATTTGAATGGGGGTCATTTTCTCTTCCAGGCAAGTTGGAATGATGTTCGGAGTAATACAGTAAAAATATAATTGCACCATTAACCAGACCCTGTGTGCATGCTTTCTGTAAAATAATACAATGTATAAGAAATGTAACCATACTAGGAACATCCATCGTTTTTTTTAAGGTCTATCAAGGATCTGTATATATTCATTTATGTATAAAAATAAAAAATAATATTCACTCAAGTATAAAAATACAGAAGTAAACCAAACGGTTTTATTTTACTTGTTCCGTCGTGATATCGGCACCACTTTCTTAAAAGGAGGCGACTCCTTCCCTGTTGAAGGCTTGACAGTCATTTTACAGTGGCCCCAACAATGGGGCACCACAAAAGCTCAGAGCAAACAGAAACCACCCCATAATCCCTTGGGACTTCAAAGTCATCAATCAGTGAGCATTCATCATCGCCCGGCCTGCAGGCTCGCATTCAAGGAGACGTTAATGGGCCTGAAACAGGCCCGGGTCTGTGCCGACGCACTCTCGGTTGGACCAGAGGGCCGGTAACCGAGGGCTACAAAACTGTCAGACCTGCACTGCTTAGGGATGCGTGTCAGCGCTCCCCAGCTGCAGACGCCATCTTCAGGGACCTCCGCGTCCCACGTGCGTCTTTGGGGTATTTTATCTCCTTCGCGGCCAGTGACATCCACGCGACAGGCCGTCACAGTGAACGGCAGTGACATTTACAGCTTGGTCATGGCCACGAGGCCGTCCTCCGGTACCCGTGGCCAGGGCCCCGTCTGTCGGGTGGGCCGCTCGAGGCAGCAGCTGCCGCGGAAACCAAGGGGCCCCCAGCCAAGGTCAACACATGTGGTTCAGTGTTGTGTCGAAGTGAAATAAACACAGTAAACACGCCAAATAAAAAAAAAGGACCAAGATTTACTGGTTTTATACGATATAAGCGAGCCAAGCGAGCATAATTTACAAAGGACACGCTACATATGTAATAAGTCTTACGGCGGCCGCGTATTTGCATCAAAAGAAGGCAATTGAGATGACTGACTGCCTGAAAACATATTAATGCGATGGCGTGCAAAAGTTATTTGTTCTGCAGCGCCCTGCCCAAACATTATTACTTTGATCCTGCCGCTGTGAAGGGAGGCTGAGGTAGGACAAGAAAAAGCATGTCGCTACAAAAAAAACATTTGTTAAGCAGCTAGTGCAAGAGCTAATTGCTCTGGGCTGTTGATGTACAAATCCTTTCAAATATTTCTGGCAATAGTCCTGCGATTTCTATAGCAAAGAAACGGCTTTTCCGCTGGGAGGCATTTCACAAACAGGGAACAGTTTGCCAAATGTTTAATCATAACAATTAAATATACGCTATTTTTGTAAGGGTTAAAAACGCGCAGCAGCCAGGGGCACGTCGAGGTCCACACACATTTGCACGCTGAAATACATTTTAATAGTGTTTATTACATGTTCCGCGGTCTTTTTCAAGCAGCTACGATCTGACATTGTAACACGCGTACGTACCTAGCACAGAAAACCACCAGACGTGCACACAGTGTAGTAGTCACGAGCCATACCTGCACGGACATGATGTGCAATTAAGTGCACATTTAAAATTATAAAACACTACATAACCTGCTCTTTAACTCTGGGTCTTAACACTTAAGAAGGTTCCCAATAAAGTAAACTCTTGGTGACATTTCTGCAGTAGGCAGTCAAAAAACGTGTATTTACAAATACCTCCATCAGTATCGTCCCAATGGAAAAGACTTTCTATCTTTCAGAAACCCAAAACAACAACGGTGGACCTCTTATTCCGCACCTCGTGCCAGTTCCTATATGTAGAGACGCTGTGGAAACAACCCGAGCCAGCCGTTGAGGGGCGTAGCTGTGCCCCAGATCAAAGATTCTTATACCAAATGGGGGTGCACAGCTCAGAAAGGCCAATAGACCAGTGTAGATGGAAAGGTAACTTCTTTACTTGAAACATTTTCTTTTAAAATTGATTAACTATAGACAATCCAGCCAACGCGTTTCATTCCCATATAGGGAACTTCCTCAGGGCAAACAAAGTATCATGTGTCAATGTACAAATCGAAGGGTGTATCTGCAAAAGTTGATGAAGCTCGTTGTCTAAAAAACTGTGGCCCTTCACAAAGAACGAAATGCTCCTATGAGATCCTGTTTAGAATAGAAAGGAATTTCCAATCCATAACTCAGGAAAAGAACGAGATCCAACCATAATAATAATTTCATCCCACCAGCAGAAGTCACTGGCCTGGAGGTAGCTGTAGTGATCACCCAGGCCACTCCAGGGTTGGAAGACGCATCGAGTCGATATGGCGACAATGAGGCACAGGTCAAAGACCAGGGGGTAGCTGTATTGATCACCCAGGCCACTCCAGGGTTGGAAGACGTATCAAATCGATATGGCGACGATGAGGCACAGGTCAAAATAGAAAATCTCTTACAGTATCATCTAGTCATCATTGAGTTATCCCAAGTAGGTGAATCTCCTTAAGACCAAGTGTATTACATCATGGCCCAAAAGTATAATAACTAAGTACGCAGAATTCCTCCACGTCCAGAAATGTTCTGTCTGTCTTCCTTCTAGCCATTGAAGACAGACTTACACGTCGATAAGACTGTGGGTATTTATGCGCTTGATGCAAAAGGCGGCCTCTTCTAGGTGCTAACAAGGCGCAGCCACTCTGTACTAACCATCATATGGGGGAGTGATTCTGATCTCCAAGCCCTGGAATCACTACCCACCTCTTACACAGACACACGGCTCGAGGCAATGACATGATTCCATGTAATCCTCTTGCAGCAAAATGTCAGCCGTGGCCGATGCGGATGACATTTAAGGGAAGCAGTCAGTATCTGAGCTTCACAGGCAGATCACGGCTCGCTATAAAATCCACAGGACAGCTGCATTCTGCTCTCCCTTGAGGGGTGCACAGACCCTGTCATGGAACTGAACCCTCACTGCAAAGGCGAAATCCTTCGTGGTACAGTATGCTTGCTGTATTGTGATTTATTTATATAGCGCATACTACCCTACCTGCTTCTAGACCTGCGCGGCGGCAAGGGATGCTCCAAAGAGCGCGGAGTCCGCAGGCTTGGACCACTGCCTGCCCGTGACGGAGACTGTGGCCTGCTGGGTCTGTAGGCGCCTTCCCAGGCTCTCTGCTCGCTGACCAGCTGCTAGCCATAGCGCGAACCAGAACAGACCTGGAGTGACACCAAGGAGCAAGCAATCTGAGGGACCCGCAACAGAGATCAACTGCCAAGCAGTGTTTTTCTTTCAGAGGGAAGGCAAATTCTGGGATGCCAAGCCAGACCAGTCATCCTGACTGCCGCCCCCAACGTTACTGTTGCAGCCACTGCTGGAGGGAGACATAGGTCCCAGAAACCACCGGACCAAGGACAAAATGGAAGAGACACCGTGCACAACATGGCGCGAGTTTGCCAATTGTTTAGCTATGCATCGCGCTTTCAATTAAAGTGCAAATGCGATGCAAAAATAAACACGTGTGCCTGGAAGAGACGCAGTGCGCGAGCTAAATCTCCAGTCAGGGTGGGCGGGGCCTAAGGGCGACAGGGCGGACACAAACCCCACTTCCAAAGAAGCGGACACAAAACCAACGACTATAGGTCTCGCCAAGGCGAGCAGCACATGCACTGCAACGCAGGCGAGACCTAAAAAAACTCAATGGTGTGCTGGCAGACTCTCAAAAGAAAATGTAGCATAAACAAATCAACACTGCTAAAGCAAACCGGTCTGGCCTTATCAAGACTGCAATGATATTTGTGAATTTATTTTAGCAAACATATGGAATATGTATTGGAACTGTAAAAGCAATTTAAAAAAATGCAATTGTCTAAAGGTGGACTATGTATGTTAGCCAAAAAAAGAGAAAGGAAATATTGCAAAAATACATACAAAAAACGTGAAATAGTTAAATTTTTCGGCGGATCTGCACAAATGTTGCAACTCACACTAAACAGAACTAATGGCCATAGTGGCCTGGCCCACTGCTGTGTACGGTACACTGTGGAGTCTGAAAGCAAAATGTGACCGACACATGAACACACTGAATACCCCAATGGGCGAAGAGGTATAATCAAAAGTCCCAGTTTGTGAACGATATATCTCTCTATATACCTCCATCTATCTATATACACACACACACATATATATGTGTGTGTGTGTGTGTGTGTGTCTTGAATCTTGATGATTTAGAGTTGTTTATTCAGTTCGTGACTGTCTGACAGTCACAAACTGAATAAACAACTCTAAATCATCAAGAGGTGTGCCGTGTACTTTATCTTTGAGCAAGATTTTTGCGAGACCCTGTCCTGGTCTCGACGCAGGCACCAGCTGGCTAAGGTGCTCCCACTGTCAATTGGACGCTTTGTTAGAGGATATATATATATATATATATATATATATACACACACACACACACACACACACACACACACACACACACACACACACACATATACATATATATATTCACTGAAAAAACCATAGGTTTCACACATGTTATAGTTAGCGGAAATTTTACTGATAAAAAACCAATGAAATTCCCCCGTTATAGTTAGTGCAGGCAACTATAACTCACGCAACCGCAATCCTCTGCTGATGCTAATACTGTATTTAGACACTTATTTGCCCATGTCTTCTTCCATACATTTTTAGCTATACATATATTACAAATATTTTTTTTTCATAAAGACACATGTCATCAGCAGAAGATTGCGGTCGCGTGAGTTATAGTTGCCTGCACTAACTATAACGGGGGAATTTCATTGGTTTTTTATCAGTAAAATTTCCGCTAACTATAACATGTGTGAAACCTATGGTTTTTTCAGTGAATTTGCAAGGTTTTTTAAATGCTAATTCCTAACTATAACGTTTGCTAAGTTACTTTACGCCATTCGTGGCGTGCGCGCCCACTTAACGCAGTTCGTTCCGTGCGCGTACGCGCACCGCGTGCCCACGTTACGCTAGATGGGCCATGTACGCACGATGCGCTTCGCGCACCGTGCGCACATGGAGGACATATGATGCACTTCGTTTTGAAAGGTAATATTTTAATTTTTCGTAATTTTTATAAGCCATGCACAAATGGTGCCCTTCGGGCACCATTTGCACACGGGGTGGACAGAGTGTGGATAATTTTTTTTTATTTTTTTTTATTTTTAAATATTATAGTTTATCTCATCTGTTATAAGCCTTGCACAATTGGTGGCCTTCGGCCACTAATTGCACACGGGGTGGGGAGAGTGTGGATAATTTTTTTTTTTATATCATTTTTTACCGTACGTAAGCGTAATCGGCGAAATTAGCGGAAAAAAAAAAATTCCGTTTTTGGCCTTGGGGGATCTTTGGGGACTCCCTCAACATGGCTATGTGTGTGGGAGCTGTCTAAACAGCCCCTTTACATGTTTTTGTGCTTTGTATTTTCATCATCACTCTCAGTGCGAGAGAGGAAATGGCGGCCGCCGCTTCCTGGTTTCGGCCGATTCGAATGTTTACTACGATCTAAGAGCCAATCAGAATCGCGCTCGCGCACGCCACCGTACGCGTACGGTAAGCGTACCGTAAGCTGGCTCAGATATATATATTGATTTAAAGGCTATTTTCTCAGAATCTACTGAACAGATTTACACCAAACCTACAAAAGGCACTTCCTTGACCTGAGGACTACCTCTCTGCCAAATTTCAAGTAATTCTGTTCAGCCGTTCGGGCTGTAGCCCTGTCTAAAGGTCCTATGGAAAAATGCATGGGAAAAACGCGTTTTGGGACCCCCCTTTTGTCTCAGCCCCCGCTTGACGAATCCCCCCCGAGACTTTCAGGGTAGGAGCGGAGCGTAGCGCCCCACCTATTTTGAAAAATTCGCGAGGATTCGTCGACCGGCGCCAAAGTTATTCAAAATAGAATGTTGCGGATTTCCTATGGAAACGTGGTCCTAACTATAACTACCTACTGGCGACCGCCAGTAGGTAATATATATATATATATATATATATATATCTATCCAATCCTAAGTATCGGTGCTTGCCACAACCGAAAATCGCCTTTTCCCCGCCTCTCCCAATGGCGGTCCGTGGAGAGGAAGCGAACCTCTAAATACAAACACTCCAGTTGAATTCTTCGAATCACGAAAAATAAAGACAGCTACCACGGACTCTTGCGGTCAATTGCGCTATTTATTCAGCAGTATATGGCCACTAGACGCGTTTCCGGAAAACCCTTGTTCATATTTATATACACACGGACACAGACACACACACACATATATATATATATATATATACACACACACACACACATATATATATATGTTTGCGGTTCCGCTTTTCCTTGCACGCTCCCAAAGAACGTTGCATCGCGCACATGTAAGATACATGATGCTTAACAGAATCAGTGCAACATCGTTTCTGCTGCGGTAAACCATATCACGAAAGCTTTATATTCACATAAAGACAGTGCATAACAGGTTTACAGTGTCTGAGGGCATAGAGAACCTACTACTATTAAGTGGGGGAAACCAATTGACTCCGTACACACAGTGTGGTATTTACCGCTGTGAGCAACATGGAAGATGAGGAAGAGCGCAGATCAGCTGCAAAGAACTTATTTGCAAGAAAAACGACACAAGCTACTAACAGTAATGTTCAAGTCACGCAGGCACAGCCCAATGAGGAAAAACTGCGCAAATATGAGAAACTTAAGAAGAGTGAGACGGCGAAGTGGTGGGAGGCAACATCTTTGCAGAACTACATTGAACAAGAAATGGTGCCCAGGGGTCTCAGGATCTTCATAACACCAACTTACGACAAACCGAACCCCAAGATGTTAGATGAATGGGCAATCAATTCGGCACAGAGCTCAAGAAAAATGCTGGAAATCTTGATAAAATACGCTTGGTCAGATCGAGAAAGCATAATGGATGAAATCAAATTAATCATGGAAGATCTAAGAAAGAACATGGAAAGTGAAGCACTTAATACAGCGCTTGACACAATCAAAGAACGCCTCAAGAGACATGAGGAGGAGATAAGGGCGCGGAAACAAAGGAAGATGATTCGCGATTACAACGACTACGATAGTGGAAGAATTTTGACTTTCAGTCATAAATATGACCATCTTTATAATCATGGAGACAATGACAAGGATGATGTGGACAGCAACAAAGAGATTCCGACGGAGGAGATCGCTACAACCAGCGGAAGTGAATCAGATGTTTCTGTTAGTAGTTTGCCAGCAACTGTAAGAAGTAACAGACAAGTTACTTTTTTAGACGAGTATCGAACTCTAAGTCGGGGACGACAAACTACGAGAGAAACACCAGTGCCAAAAACGAGAGGACAGAGGGGGAGGGGACGAGGCAGAGGAAGAGGACACGGAGTAACCGGCGAGCAAGAATTCGGCAACGATGGCAGAGGAGGCAGGGGCCGTGGCGCAATGGGAAATGCCAAAACACGCGCCAGAAAGAATTATTAATACAATGATTAATATGACTATTATCAACCTGTCTTCGAGTGTTGTAAGTGACATGGAAAAGAGAACCCTATGTCTAGGCCTCTCCTTTTGTCCGTCTTTTCCCTCCAATTACACCAACACTAGGATAGATCTATTCAAATATGTGCGCAAACTCAAACTCAACAAATGGCACAAACTCAAAGGGAATACCAATATTAGCACAACACGAGTGACCCCAGTCGATAGCAACAAAGACCTCAACATTGACGATATCGAGACACTCAGCACTATGGTCTCCTTAGAACAAGGGAATGATAATAATGAGCAAGATCCTACTCCCACCCAAATGTTGGTTGAACTTGACATTACCACTGACGCATCTACAGTCACTCACTTCAAACCTAAGTCCAACTTTTTGCCCATGTTAGCACACGATAACATCGACACATT
Source organism: Triturus cristatus (assembly GCF_964204655.1). NCBI lineage: Eukaryota > Metazoa > Chordata > Amphibia > Caudata > Salamandridae > Triturus > Triturus cristatus. The sequence goes on from NC_140583.1 coordinate 359,003,098, forward strand.
CCACGAATGTGTAAGCAAAGCACTTAATGAATTTAGATTCAAGAGTCACAGCAACCAATCCAAGAGAGATTCCAACCTTTCATTCAAGCAGAGACAGGCCCTCAAATCGCTGATGGAAGATAAAAAAATCATTATCCGCCCAGCGGACAAAGGGGGCAATATTGTCATTTTAGACTGTGAACAATACATCAACGAAGCTTGCAGGCAGTTGGGTGATGACAATTTTTACGAAAAAGTCAGCACAGACAGGTACAACAACAGTATTCTGGCCATTTGGGATCTATTGGAAAGCTGGAAAAACAAAGGCATTTTGACCTGGGAGGAATATGGATATCTGAAAAGAGATTTTCCTATCCTCCCTGTCCTGTATCTTCTTCCGAAGATACATAAGGACCCCAAAACACCCCCAGGGCGACCCATTGTCTCTTCCAGAGGCAGTGTGACGGAATGTATCTCCAAGTACATAGATCATTTTTTGAGGGAGTATGTTGAGACTCTCCCCAGTCACATTCGTGACACTAAGGACTTCCTCAAAAGAATTGATAACTTCACATGGGACAGTGAGCTCCTCATGATCACACTCGATGTACACAGCCTCTATACCATTATCAATCACCAGCAAGGTATGGAGGCGTGTAAACATTATTTGAGGGACAGACCCATCAGGTTCCGTGATCATACCACTATGATCATGGACATGACAGAATTCTGTCTGTTAAACAATATATTCATGTTTGATGGTTCTCTGTTTCGCCAAATCACAGGTACCGCGATGGGTTCGTGCTTTGCTCCCAGCTTCGCCAATCTTTTCATGGGGAGCTGGGAGGAGACTGTTCGATCCCATCCGGGTCTTGCATCGGATTTTGAGCATGTGTCGTTGTGGCTACGCTACATCGACGACTTGTTCATCATCTGGAGGGGGACCGAGCGAGAGGCCCAGGAGTTCATTGAGAAACTCAATGACAACGAGTATAACATCAAACTCAGTGGGAACATCAGTAACATCTATGCTGAATATCTCGATGTGAAGCTTGAGGTAAGGGAGAACAAGATACATACCTCCCTGTTTAGAAAATGTACAGCAGGTAACAGCATCTTACATGCTCTCAGCAGCCACCCGGATACTCTCAAATGGAGTATCCCTTATGGTGAGCTGTTGAGAGCAAAAAGGAACTGCAACACAGAAGAGGCATACTTACTTGAGAGTAATAACATCATCACTCGGTTCACGGAGAGAGGATATCCGAAATGGGTACTCAAGAGAGCATTCGATCGAGCCAAACAGGTAGACAGATCGATTACCATTGCTGACAAACCGTGTGATGAGACAGAGGCAGAGGCCTCCCCTAGAATAATTACCACTTTCAGCACGGACGCCAATAAGATCAGGCACATCATTTCGAAACATTGGGGTACCCTCAAGAGTGACAACGTTATTGGGGGGGTGATTCCTGACAGACCCAATATAACTTTCAGGAGAGGGAGAAACCTTAGAGACATGTTGGTACGCAGTGATGTTACAATCTATCCACAAAAAGACTTGCATGGCCTAAGGGGCTTTTTCCCCTGTGGTCATTGCAAAGCGTGCAATAAAAGTAATTTTCGCAAACATGTCAGATACAACGGTGTCAGCAAGGAACTCACCCAATTCCTCACATGCAGCTCTACATTTGTGGTGTATGCCATTGAGTGCACGTGCAACCTTTGGTACATCGGCAGCACCACATGCATGGCTAAGAATCGCATTCTGGAACATGGCAGGGCCATTAAAAATCAGGACCCCAAATACCCAGTAGCGCGTCACTTTAGAGAGAGACACTGCTCAAACACCAACGACATGAGTTTCTTCATCCTAGAACAGATTGAAAAACATCCTAGGGGGGGGTAACAGGCTACTCATGTTAAGACAAAGGGAGTCAAAATACATCATAGACTTTCAAACTAAAAATCCAACTGGATTAAACCAAGATGAGGAGTTGTCAATACACCTCAGAGAATGATCCTCATGACACCCAGGCAATACCCGGGCATGGTATACTTGCATACACATATTTTCAGTGCAAATCTGGAGCTTCTCGCTATTATTGCTTTCTTGCTTTTCTTACTCAATTTCTCTCTTTATACATGTGTTCATCAGAACGTGTGATGCTTTGAGTTAACAGTTGTGGCATGTGTTACAGTAACATTGCTGGATGTGTGGCTGCTACCTATGAGGGGCATTATTATTCCCATCCCTCCATTCATGAGGGTGTCACTAATGCAAGATACTTACTACCAGCCATTATCTTTTGCTCCATGACTGCATGCTCGTCCTCTCTTCCTTGTTCCTTTCCTAATTCATGTTTCCTGTGTTTCTTTTTACACTTAGGAGCTAAGGACTTGGCCCATCTATCAATTCTCACCAACACGAGCCATTTTTCACTCCTTTACACGACACAGGAACATGTATATCACTCACTTCTTTTCTCTTTTCGGATGGCAGAACTGATCACAACATCAACACAAGAACTTGTGAGCACATGATGATGACGTTTTTTGTATTTACCTTTCAATGTTATGAACTTTTTTTCATCATGTACACCCTGTTTGACAACAGGTCCAAGATGGACATTTTTTGTGAACTTTGGAACCGCGCAATATTTTGCACCTCCATGGGATGCAATTTACTGATGCCTGAGATGCTCGCGCTTCAAAAAATCCAGAGGCACTAGACCCCTATATGTTTTTATTATGCAATTTTCCCGTGCGAACTGCCAACCATGTGGTTCACGGGTTTTTCTCATCTCATTTTCAATTATTAGTGTGGGAGGTTCGGCATATCTGTGGGTTTATTCACAAACACAGAGCACGGTACACTTATAGCAATTTTGGTTCCATTTTTGCAATTCAGTTGGTCTGGGTGACAATATGCTGCAACAATTGTTTAGATATTTTATTCACTGTCATTAGGTCACTGAGACAATGCTGGGGACAGTAATGATTCTTTTATGTGATTATACACCGTTACAAGATGTCTGCTGTTACCCAGCGCATTAGTCCATCTTTCCATGACTGTTGTTTTCTATTAAGTGTCACTGCCATTCGTTAGCCTACATTCACGTGATCAAGCTCGAGGTCGAGCGAAACGCGTTGTGAATAAACGGCAATTTCACCTTGGTGGACGGAGTCTGTGTTTCCGAGAGTGCACATATTTGGAATGTTGCTTTGTTGATATATATATATATATATATATCCACAATCCAAAAAAAATACGCGCTCACAGGAGAGAAATATTTTAGATATGATCCAAGTGCAGAATGTGCACCACTCAACACATTTCCACTCTCGCTGTGATCCTGTTAGGTGGTATGCGTTCTGCAGTTGGATTGAACCTTCACAATTTCCACCTGTGCGTGCATCCTTCTTGAACTGTGGGCTCATGGCTGGAGTTATAATGGGTCCCTCTTGCCCAATTAGGGTCTGCAGTGGTGAAAATCTTAAAAACAAATGCACTATTTGGCAACGTTGTTTACGGTTTAAAGATACATGCATTAATCTTAGCATGAGAACACAATAAAATATACCATAACTTTTAAGTGGTAGACTATGCTACAGGTTCACTGCCAGAACAAGGCTAGTAGAAAGATGAAAATCGGGGACAAACAGATGATGTACCTGGATTTACATTTTGCACCGATTATGGGAACCTGTCAAATGATACTTCTCCTCCCCTTCCCCCTCACCCAGCCCCGGCGCAGACCATAGCCCCCCCCAAAACACCCCCTCCTTCAAGTTTCGACTGTGCATATGCCTCCATGTAATACAATTTGTGCAGCAAAAATAGAGCACTAAGAAGAATACTATTTGGTAAAATGGCAGTAAAACCACCCTGATTATTTCTTATCAGTGGTACTTGCTTCTCATTTGTTGCCCATCAGAATAGCTATTCCAAGGAAAAGAAGCACTGGCAAAGCCAGTAGGCCTATCCACAAAAGAGTAATAAAAGATGGCCCAAGTCCCATCACATGGTCCTGATATCCCACACACTGCCACCAGATATCTCACATTAAGATCTACTTTGTTGTCCTGACTCGCATCATTTAGGGGAGCATGTGGCTAGTGTGAAATTCCATTTAGATTGCAATACACATCTCAAGCTGTGAGATGTTTAGTATATTTAACAAGTGTCGAAGGGCTAGCTCACAGTTGTATGTGACTTGTAAATAAAACAAACTTAGTGGAGACCAAATCGGAGAAACCATTTAACCTAACATGTTCTCTTCTAAAGTACATCTAATTCACAGATATTTTTAATCCACTTTAGTGAGTTATCATTTTCTCAACATTTTATTTTCCTCTGTGTGGCTATTTTGTAATTATTGATCACTTCATGGTTCACCCAGGAAATTAATGTTGGTTGGTGGCTACCAGGTTTCCATGTTTTTTTAAATCTATTGTTGTACCAAAATCATCGATCATATGGTTGGGAAATGTTATGTTAGCTTTCAGTGGGAGTGGGAATAGTTATTAGGAGTCAATATTTACCTGTTTAGCAATAGTTATGCATCTTCCCTGCTTTTTGTTTTAAATAGGGCTAACCTTATCCCCTGTACCTAGCTACAATTCCTTAGTTGCATTCTTCAAACAACCCCAGAATTCCTTTAAGTTATTCAATTTTCTTACTATTACTATTACCCTTAATCTTATTTATTCACTGTACCTTCGCCATTATGTTTTATTCTGATAGGGAAGGGGCAGGATGATACACATATTGGATCTAGGCGGTTTGCGTTTCTTTCCTAGGGCTGTGTCCTCGGTGAGGAAGAGGGCATGGCAGACACTGGTGCATCAAATTCATTATTCTAAGTCCAGTAGTCAAATCATTGGGGTTAAAGTAAAAAATTCCTCAAGTAGTTTAAGAAAGGGTTAAAAGTGGCAATTTTGCAACAACTGACGTGTTATCATGAGAGTGCCGCTCAAAGAAAAAACTAGGAATTCCTTGGATGAATCGGTTCCATTCCTTGGCTCACTTCTGGTTCCATTGTCAGCGGTTTAGACAGCTGGTGACGTGTGGTGCTCTTCTGCTCGGCCATTTCCTCCCTTTCGTACATGGAAGGTTGGTACGCCATAGCGCCAGAGGTTGCAGGACTATCCGTATGCATGAACTTCATTCCCTCGACTCTCCTGGGAGTTGGCAACGATCAGGGATGAAAGGGGGGGGGGATGGTCATTGCTCCTCCAACAGCTTCCCTTTGAATCCATCAGGTGTCCCCATCTCATGTCCTGGTGCAATACCTCAAATACAGCTCTCTTCCTATTATGCCTGGAGACGTCTTAGTTTTACAAGGAAGGGTTGCAGAAGAAAGGAGATGGCTGTGAAAATTCAAATTCCATCTTTCCTCCCACTCTTCAGGTTTAAGCCCAGCAGTGACCATGCTTGCCTTCCTAGTGCATGATTTTTTTGGAGGATTTTGAGTTGAGTAGCTCTACCTTCCTAAATATATGCACCGAGCTGCAAAATGTTTAAATTCCGCAAAGCTATTGCATACGGAACTTTGTCCTGCAATATAGCATTCATTTTAGGGTTCGAAGAAATACTAGCTTATTCATTAGTATATTCATAAGAGGGTAAGGAATTGGTGCAAAAACAACAATTGATGGACAGAATGCAGAACAATGTCATACATTCACCCCAGTACAGAGATCTGGGCCTAAATCCATCGTTTTTTTGCTCACCATGCCGTTCCAGTTTGAACCCAGCCATATGCAAATCAGTCTTGACCCTGTGCCTCATGGGAACAGTCCAGCCCGAACTGCCAAGCCAGGTCCTCCCTGGACTGGAAACAAGCATCCTAGGACCGGTTTCTGGCATTTCAGCCGTCTTCAGCCAGGCTTGCTTGATTACCAGTGGCATGGAGAGCAAGGGACCCACGTCTGGGCATACCCTTCCCACTCGGGGTGACAAATGCAAAAACAACAATTGATGGACAGAATGCAGAACAATGTCATACATTCACCCCAGTACAGTAAGGAATTGGTGCCCTCTTTTTAATTAACCACTGTTTTAATATTCTCTCATTAAGAATGGTTGTTAAATGTATAGTTAGTGGAAATGAATGTACGTTTTCATATTTAATGTAAATTGTTTGTTTCGGGGAGGGTAGGGTTGAGCCCGCCCGGTGTCATACTACCACGCCGGATGAGGACTCAATGATGAAGCATACCACAAAAAAACATGTGGGTGAGAGTCCTTTGTAAAACAGGAATGTCCCCCTCAGTGTGTGTAATTAATCATATTGAGGAGTATCCCTCCCTTCTATCACCCAGTTTTGAGGACCGGCGAAATTTAGGGAATCTTCCGGCCTAATTTTCCTCTCTCCCTCTAGTGTGAATATTGCAGGTATAACACAGTCTGCCTGTGGACTCCTGTTCCATATAGGACCAAACTACCTGGTAACTTAAAACACCCTTATAAACAATGCCATTGGAATTATGAGAAAATGGGGAAAAGAAATAATGTATCATGGCAGACTACGTCGTGTCAGAAAGATGGTACAATTATTCTGGTCAGAAGGAGATGAAATGTATTTAATTTAAAATTGTCCTTTCTTCCCCCTACAGTATAATGAATCAAAAACAATATAGCACTCAGGCGGATTAAAGTACGGGTGTGCAACATTTGAATAATTTGCTCTTGTGTAATTACATGATATTTCAGGAAAAGTACGAAAAATAAAGCATAATTATATGAAATGCGTTTCCATCATCTAGTGTTCTATTTTAGAGCCAAATATGTCAATTTTTGACATGATGCATTTTTCCCTAAAAAAAAAAAAAAAATCAAACACCTAGGAACAAGTGGCACATGTAACAGTAGCTCACATTAAAGCCTGTTAGCATTATTCCCAAGGGCTCACAGTAAAATGTTGCCTCAAATCAGGAGCAATACATGACGTGTGTAGTAGTACATGACGTGTGGAAATTAGGGCTTTTCGAGCAACAAGTATTAACGCGAAATTCTCAAAATTACACAAACCATGTACCAAAATCTTGAAATAACAAAAACTGATTCTTATTCTAGGCATCTCAGCTATGTTTTTACCACTGTCTCTTGAAACACAATTTTGGGTGTGCTCTGTGGTCCCTGTGCAGGACCTCTACAAAAACCTGCATCTTGCATTAGACACTTTGAGATGTGGGTGGCCCACTAAACTGACCCTTTCAGACAAAATTCATAATGAGTTTAAATTAGATGTTTAACAAAAAATGAAGACTGGATATAAACAAGAAATATATTTGGTAATATTGTAAACTCAAAGAAGCACTGCTTGAGAAAACTAACATAACATTAACTTAGCATTAATAATTAATCAAAATATTCTCACGGTAATCCGTAGGCTAATATACCAACTGTTTGCGTAACGGAAACTGTACGTTGTGATGTCCTTTTCTTCCATTTTTCATGATCGCTGTACTGTACACTGCATGAGTTTTATACTCAATAAAAAGACTTGTTTAAAAAAAAAAAATACATTATCACGATAAAAAAAAACATTATTTCCACTCAGTTGGAATCACATTTCAATAGGATGTGTTTTTGCCTCCAGCTGTAGACAAAAGCCCTGGTCCATCATAAGGGGATAATGTAAGATATGCGCGAAATTCTCAATCGACAACTAAAGTTTGCAAACGCCCAGCAGCTGCATTCCGCCCGCATGGGTCACTTGTTAATAACTTCTGGCCGGTCTCAGGGAAAATGCTTCGTTTTGTTTGCCATCAGTAAACTATGCAGACAGTAAAGGGCAGCAAATCCAAAATTACTTGGAAATCCAGAGGGTGTGGCCGCAGAACGTCATAGTTCTAGTGGCTTCGCTCATTACATGCAGCTGGTGGTACATCATTTATTTATATTCATAAGATACTTCATGAGCCGTTTTATTGCATTTAAGGGAACAGCATGACCGCTATTATAAGTTTTTTTTGTATTTTCATGCACACAAAAGTATTGTCGGCAATTAACTTATGTTAATAACCTTTGTATGCAGCACAATCCTTATTCCATTTCACAGCTCGCTCTGGGCTGCTGCGTTTGACCACTAGAGGGGAGCAAAGACCCTCCGTAGGCCAGCGTGCACCAGTTTACCCCAGGCACAGCCCATGAGAAAACCTTTGGAATTGGTGATCGTGCGGGAGCTCTTTCAATGTTTTCCGCATTTGGGTCTCAAGACGTGCTGTTGCTATCGCAGTAAAAGCCCAATGCAAAAAAATTAAGCCCACAGCGGCGACAGCCTACTTAAAAATAAATGAGCTCCTTCCTCGGAGCTCAAGGGTTTTTACTTTCTAAGGGCGCAATCACATGTATTTTGGAGTCGTTGCTTTTTAGTGTTCTCGAACAATTTTAAACCAACAAAAGTTCAATAGAAAGCAGGCACATGTTGGCACGTTTGATGTTGCAGCCTTCCCCAAGAGAAGCATGTTACACATGGTCCAAAATTCAGCAATCCGGTAAACCTGCGCAAAGTCGGTCCCACTTATTGTGTCTGTGCATCATCCACGCGAGTCTATCTTTATTCCATGGCAGATTCTGGGCCAGTTCCTGTTCCTAAACCTGCACATACGACATATGTGCACAATGTTCCACCTTACAGAGAGCCATTTGACGACCAGTACTTACTAAATAACATGTAGGCAGGGGGACTCCAATTACGAGATTCTACGGCCGTTGCATTTTCCGCATAATTGTGGATTTTACACATTTGCCGCATAAGCTGTTGCATTTTTTGCAGTTTAGACAAAAAATTAAAACTTAAACAGATTAAGTGTTACTAAAGAAGTGGCTGCACCTGTTGCCGGAAAGGGGGAAGGTACTTACCACAGATTGACTGGTCTTTCTGTTGCTTATTACTGCATTGTGCCTGCTGAACTGGTACTAATGAGGCGAAACGTTTGCCTAGTCAGTGCCAACATATGGAAATATGAAAAAATAACGAAGTAATACGATCACAAAAAATGCTGCATTACTCTGCCTTTTTTTGCCGTATAATTTAGTCAACACTGTCACGCAACTGGGTCCTCCCCCTGTCACATAATTTCAAGGGTCCGGCATATAGGTGATATTCACGACCTCTCTCCACATAACAGCCCAGGCTGCCCCACAGTTCCTTTTCACTTAAAGGACTTTCAGCTGCAGTACTAACCCTCCCCCAAAGGATACGTGTGGGAAATTCACATATAGCAGCAGGCAGATAAGTTACTCGCAGGGGCAGGCTCCAAGGATAGCTGACACAGAACCCTTCTCAGACAGCCCAGCATAATGCACAATATTTAGGGCGGGCAGTATCAGGCAGAGGAGTTCCACATTTAGAAAGCCAAGCAGAGGCAGGAGTTTCCACGGGCTACAGATAAAGCGGGTTTGTAGTTGAGAGATGGCCCAGGCCCGCAGATCCATCCAAACAATGCACGTCATTTATACTGGGCCAGTGTGCAAGGCAGCTTCCAACCATGTATTTGAGAATATACAGTGTGCGTTTGCAGCTTGTGACATACAGGGCCACTTTTTTTTTAATTATTATTATTTGTTTTAGAAAAAAACATTCTAACTCAGGGTCTAACGTTTTTTTTATCCAGAAAATGTTTTATCTCGTTAAGATAAAGTGTCACTTGTTGGAAGTACCCAGCGTTTCTGGATGTCCTTCGGGAAGGAGGAATTCATCGCATAAACAACATTAAAACAAGAGTGCTTTCTGTTTTTCATTTTTTTAAGCGGCTTCTGAAAACCAGCACTGGCAAAGCCAACAGGCTGTCAGCCATTCGCCAATGGTTATTTCGTTCATCAACATTTTTTTTTTTTTTTTTATAGATACACAAGAGGCATGGTAGCTGTGCTGGGAATCTGCTGGTATATTTAAATGTAAAGGCACACACGCTGCAATATATTTAAATGTAAAGGCACACCTGCAACAGAAGTGACTAGTACTGAAGGGGGACTACTTATCCTATCGCGGGTGTGCACATTGTGCTAGAACAGAATGTTATTATCCACAGTCGGGTACGCCAATGGTGTAAGTGGGCGGAACCTTTGCCGGATGCTGTAGGCTGTGATGGGCGGGAGCAAAACCTAAATGACTCGATTGCAGACCGATGGATGAAGAGGGCTGACTGAAACCCTGCAAGTAAACATGCATAGAATACAGGTTTAAAAAAAAACAAAAAGGTCATAGTTAACATGAGACGTCTATGAGAAGGATGTGACCGATGTTTGTATTGTTATTAACCTGCAGGTTTGTTCATGCAGTCAACTGGATGTTTGATACTTTAGGTATCATTGAAAGGACTGGCTGCAGTATTCAAAGATGTCCATTCTAAGCCAATAGAGGACCAACCTGTCCTGCTTTCTACTGTCAATGACAAGCAATGACCGAGGGAAACAGTCATTTATTCGTCTCACATTACAGTGGAAGTCCATGTAGAAGCAGTTTTCACATGTCCCATGCATTTAACTATGTTGTGTCTAGCACACATGCCTACACACTAGATCCTGAGCATTTTGCTGAAATTATTGATTACTGCATTCCATTGTCACTGTGGTTCATAATGTTCAAGGGACAAAGAGGAAAAACACAAAGATAGAAATATGTTTTGGCACAGCTCAATGGTGGTTTTCCTTTCAGACACCTGTATCCCTGTAATGGTGGAAATAACGGGTTACAACCTGATCAAGGAGGGTGTCTTGAAGCAAATAATCATTTAAAAAAATATATATATGATCAGTGGAGTAAGCTTAATTCCCCCAAACTTAAAATGAATCTCAGGTGCAGAAAACATTCCAATGGAGGGTTATGTTGAGAGCAAATTACGCTTTGTAATATCTACGGCAAAACCAACTTACCCATAAAAGAACTTGTAAATTACACACGTGTAATTTACACTGTTTCCAGAGACGGAAATGTAAGTTTTATACAAAAACACTTGTTCCTCCTAGTTCTTCATACATACTTCACACATTGTACAGGTTTCTGATGATGCAACATGAGTAAATGGGATTTGGTGAGAGTTGTAACTAGGACAAGAAAGTGGTGCATTGACCAATGTGCGCATGCATGTGCACAGACTTTAGCACCACTGAACTCAGTTTTGCAATGCCAATCTCAAACAAAACTATGTGCGAGTAAGCTTAAGTAGACTGAAAAGTAGGGCGAAATGTGTGTAACAAGCCCCATTTGATCCGGAAGATGTCAAAAGGAGAGGGAAAGTATTTTGCCAGAAAAAAAAAAAACCGAGAGAAAAGTAAAATGTTAAAATTTTCTATGCGTTTTAGTGCAAGTCAAGTGAGTGTAGCATTGCAGAAATTGGTATTCTAAAGTAGCGTTCTGTTTCAAACTGTTCCACCTCACTCATGTGAAATAATTTAACCAGTTTAAGTTCTAAGCTAAGCTTCTCCAACGAGTAGCTCAGGAGTTACTGATAGCTCTCCAGCTACCGGTTAGCCCCACTCCTGTGTACAGCCATGCATACTGAACTGGAAGCTTTTGCTTGAATTAATATGTGCATTCCAAAACTGAAATGAAAATACGTGCATTCGCAAACAGAGATGAAAATGTGTACATTTTCAGGATACATAAATTGATGTTTGGTGAAAAAGTGGTTGAATTTCCAAAATATATTTAAGCCCGATATTTGACTGATAAACCGTGCAGTGTTGGCGAGATTTATTACTTTTGTTACCTTGGTGCCAGTGGCATTAGAGAGATTTTTTTTATGTTTGAGATTTTTATTGCGCACGAATACCTACAAGAGCTACGACTCATGCATTTCCCATGCACAGGCATTTTAAACATTGACTAGGTCTTTTTTACGTTACTTCTGGCAACAGCACTTGATGCACTGAGGCAACCACTGCTGGTAATCTTGCAAATGGTCGCCTCTAATGTAATATATTCTGATGTCTGTCACTTACAACACTACTAATATTAGTAGCTCGGGTGATTTTCATTGAACTTAAGTAGCTCTTACTGCAGAATAGTTTGGAGACACCTGTTCCAACCTCTTAGTCAATCTTTGAGCACCCACATCACTCCACAGAAGGAAGTGCATTAGAATGCACGAAATAGCTTGGGTTCGAATACATGGCCCCCCAAAGTTGTGGCTTCAGTCTGGGGCTGCCTCATGTGGGTCCCAACACATCCCTCCTCCAACAGGCAGCCACGGTATTTCATACATGACACCGTTGGATAAAACTGCACATCAAGAGAACAAGCCACTGTCCACTACATTCAAGTTCATAGAAATCATTGCAAGTGGATTCATTAAGGAGTCACAGAAATGACCACTTAGTAGCACATTTTATGTTTTTTGCAGTTTTATGTGCTCGACCTTAAGGTATTGGAGCGCTTTACATGAGCACCAGTAACATTACACAAGGACGCATTATCTTTTTCTTTTCCTTTTTGTAGGCACGGGGAGAGATGAAGTGATTTGCCCAGAAGCACAAGATGTTGGGTCAACCCAGAGACTCGAACCTGGTTTCCCAACTCTAATGTCAGCATCACTGGCCATAGCACCACATCCTCTGCTTTGAGCAAAGGCAGTGCTAGAGCATGGTAAAGCTCTGGACAAGGACTCGAGTAGAGATGGGCGTGGCTTGGACGGCAGAGCTAATGGCTGCCTGATCCTGCCGCTACGCCGTAACGAAGACAACAAAGCCAAATGCTCCGTTAATGTACAACGATTTAACCCGACGGAAGGCAGATCCGAATATCGGAACCCCAGCGCCTTGTAATGCTGCCATCCCCAAGGACCTAGACACGAACAGAAAGAGGGAAAAGTAACTTAAAGAGCGCGGCAGTCATCGCGAGAGGAACCAAGATGGTGGCTATGAAACCGAAACTGATCAGTGCTACAGAGAAGTCGCGCTAAGACGGAAAAGGGCTCCACAACTAAGATGCGCTGAGACAGCCCCACTACGACAACAAAAGCTCACCGACCCTGAAATACCAGACACACGGTCAGGAGGTGAGGAAACGGAAACGCATGAGGTGAGCGCGAGCCTGCGATACGCAGTACAGTGCACGTCCCGAACCTTAACGCTGCCGAATGGGAGCGGGGGAGAGAGCGGACTGCCGAATCAAAGCCCAAAACTAAAAGTAACTCCCAAGACTGAAACACGGGCTCACCTCGCGCTACCGGCCAAAAAGCGAAATTGAAACGGGAGCAGCCTCCCCCTCAACATAGCGCGCACCAACAACCAAAAATGGCTCGTCACTAAAGAACAAAGGACCGCCCTGTACACAAGAGCAGCGGCGCTCCGAGCATTGGAAAAGTATAAAAGATCAGCACAAAATGGCGGCGCCAATTTCTGCAGCGAAACAATGCTGATCATCGACAGCCCCAGAGACGAGGCACAAGCCACAAACACTGTTGCCGGTTGGTGCCGCAGCGTTATCCTGCCCGCAGCAGCAGTTAAGCGGTCAAGTGCGTGAGCGCATCGCAAGTGGGGGAAGATAGGGGCTGGTGACGGCAGAATGACACCGGAATGCACAGAACCCCTGTAGCCTAGCTGCAACATATACACCACGGAGCTAACCGCACCCAGTGGGGGGGCCAGTGCGGAACATCAAGACCCTGCGCAGTGTGGAGAAAATTTCAGCATTAAACTCCCAATACCGGAGGAAGGAGTACAAAAACCAAACTAAAACTAAGGCGCGTCAGTGAGGGAAAATGGTGCTGCTACGCAATTAATCCCCATGCAAGGAGAAACCATAACTGAAGGCAGCAAGAAGCAGAGCTCCCAAAATGGTGACTGCAAATTGCTGAAATACTAAGGTGGGGGGTCGGCGGCCCCGACGGCAGCCCAGAGGGAAGCGCTGCAGGCCGCCCCAGGAGTGCTCAACAACGGGAGAAGAGCGCAGTGAGTGAAGCGGTATGGGAGCTGCTGAGGGAGGAGACAGAAGCAGGAGCACCGCGAAGCACACAGGACCGGGGTTTGTGCCGTTAGGTGGCGAAAACAAAATGGCGTCCACAAGTCTCTGATCCCAGAAGTTTTGCCACAGGGAAGTAGCACCAATTTGAGAGTGGAAGCGCTGAGAGCGAAGCGCTGTGGGGGGTGCATGTGTAATGGTATGTGAAGGCAGAGGCAAGAGTGGTAAAAAAAAAAAAGCCAGCAGCACAGATATTGGCGGCCCTGAATAGGCGCGCTGCAGCACGCCGAGCTAACGACTTAAGAGCTTTCAATTTCAGTCACCACGGAGCAGGGGGGTCACCCCCACATGGTGAGGTGAGTAAACAGAATGATAGCAAGGAGAAGGGGCGGGCCACCCTCGGCACAACGCGTGCCTGCTACATACAGTACGCGGAGGGCCGGTGGGAGCACATGAATAGCCCAAAGTACCAGGACAATCCCCAGTGCGAATAGCAGGAGATTGGGGGAGAGACAGGAGCTCCCCCCCCCTAGATGTAGCACAACCAACCGACAGGAAGACCTTGCCAACACCCATTGGCTCAGAAACACAGACTAGCTTGAATACACACAGACACACGCTGCAAGTATAAGGAGCAAGGCGCTACCAACAGAGACAAATCGAGCTGCGTAGAGCAGGTCTGGCCTACCGCATAACGCCAAGCTACCGGTCGAACAGCCTGCCGCACACCTTGACAGCAATCACATCAAAACACTGAAGACGATCTCCCAGCACCCCTAATCGAACCACAAACGGGAGCACAGAAGGCAAGAGATAGGGAGAAGAGCATAGAAAATAAACGTGTTACAGAAATCCTTAAAACAAACAAACATGGCAGACAGAGAATCAAGGTTGCACCAACAACAGCTAAAGAAAAGCAAAGGGGAGCCAGTTTCATCAGACTCACCAATCAAACAAAAGCCAGACATAAGCCGCACCCTGGAAATGATCCTTAAGAAGCTGGCGGAAGTGCATGACCTAGCGAAATCTACAAAACTCACCACAGACACGATCCAACTAGAGATTGCGGCAGTCAGGACTGACCTGAACTCAGTCAACATCAGACTCACTGCAGCTGAACAAAGGATTAGTAATGCAGAGGACTGTAATCAGAGCGCGAGAAAAGGAGGTAAAATCATTAGCGAGAATCACAGACACACTACAAAAACAGACAGCGGAGATGGAAGACAGGAATCGCTGAGGGAACATCCGCATACTTGGAATACCGGAAGAGGCGGAAGACACGGCAGGGTCCTGCTCAGCATTCCTCGAAGACCTGATCCCCAAGCTCACCAATCTAAAGTTCACCCGCCAGTTCGAGCTAGGCAAAGCCTACAGAATCCCTGCTTTCAAACCCTCAACGTCCCAAACCGCTCAGCCTATCATATGCAAACCCCTAAGATCACAACACTGAGGACATTTTCAACTATGCACGCAAAAACCACCAGATCAACTGGAAGGGCCACAAGATTATCCTCACGCAGGACTATTCCAAACTCACGGTCGACACCAGGAAAGGCTTTCTAGCTCTACGCCAAAGACTTAGAAGTAAAAACATTCAATTCTCGTTTGTAGCTCCCGCAAAGTTGTAGATAATAGACAAAGGGAAAAACCACTTCTTCACCGACCCTAAAGACCTGGTCTGCTACCTGGACGGCCCAGCAGCTCAGACCATGGACTCCTCACAGCACGGCTCAACAAAGAGGACCCTCGCCGGAACCCAACACCAGGGGTGGGGGGGAGGCTCCTGAAATGTACAGCCTCGATAAAGAGGCAGCAAGGCCTCCGCAACATATCTACCTCACAGATGACAGAAACCACCTCAAAACAAGGCTTATCCTGTAGAGTCATAACAAGTACCTCATGCCTACGGGCGATACTAGCCAACTCCCAACCACAGCAGATAAAAGGAAGACTCAGGAAAGACAGCCTATCCTTTTACTTTGGTCTCTTGAACACAACACAGAGTATGCACTCGTCAGCCCTATTGTATAAGGCTGACAATGGAGTTTGCAAGTTGACTTACCCAACATGTCTCCTGGAGATGGAATGGCGATCCTGCTGTCGCACCTCCGACATGCAAGTGATTTTGGGGGGGCCGCACTAGGGCATCTTTGTTTTCTGTCCTCTTTATTTTCCAATCTTTTCTTCTCTTCACACCTTATATGTCACTGCACACGTCATTTGGCAAAACCTGCAAATCGATACATAACGCAAAGGGTCCACATAGGGATGCCAGAATACAGGCGACACCGGAGATCCTTGAGTGTTGGGCTCACAGAACCACCGCAGCACACAACACCAGATGGCTATTAACAAAACATTCACCCTGACCGCAGACCTTAATATAATATCCCTCAATGTCAAGGGCCTAAACCACCCAATTAAACGCAGGAAGATAGTGGACTACCTAGCAAAGACCAAAGGCGATATAATCCTGTTACAGGAAACAAAATTAGCCGAGGAAGATGCCAAACTAGTCAAAGCCAACTGGATAGCGCAAACTGCCTGCTCACCAGCAGACAAAAGAAGCGCGGGGTCCTGACCCTAGTATCCAAGTGATCGAAGATCTCGATAGACTCCCACTACCACAACAAGGATGGCAAACTCCTAATAACAAACCTGTCAAAGGGTGAGCAGCGGTTCCACGTTGCGAACATATATGGCCCTAATACAGATGACCCTACATTCTGGGCTGATGTGTCTGGGCTCCCTCAGAACGATCTCGCGATCGTAGCAGGGGATTTCAACATCCCACTAGATCACATAACAGACAGACAATCCTCTTGCCAATACCACTCCACAAACTCCCACACCGCACTACAAAATATCTGCACCAAATTCAACCTCAAAGATGCATGGAGACTACAACATCCTGATACTAGAGATTACACCTTTTACTCCAATCCACATAACTCCTACACCAGGATAGACTACATTTTAATATCGGGGGTACACACACACGATAGAACAATCCGATATAGCACCAAAACTGGTTTCAGACCACTGAGCCATTAGCCTAAAACTAAGTGGCTGTCACAACGAAGCGGTCCCTAGAAGATGGCACTTTAACAGTGAAATTATTTCAGACCCAGGAAACAAAGAAAAAAAAAAAAGAAAAAAAAAAAAGAAAAATCGAGGAAGCCATAGTGGACTACCTAAACCACAATGATTCCCCAGAGACTAGCGTCGGCACACTGAGGCCTTAAAAGCAACGATCGGGGGTAAATTAATAGGAATTAAGGCAAGAATAAACAAAATGACAAACCTGAGAATAAACCAACTCGAGGAAGAGATAAAAAGGCTGGAACGAGACCACGTAAAAGCCACAAATGACAATGTACTCCTAACTACACTAAGACAGCACAAGTACAAATTCTATAATAACTTGAGCGAAAGGGCAGGGCTGTGGTTCAACAAATGCAAAGCACTTAACCTTTGCGAAGCCAACAGAGTGGGGAAACTACTGGCATCATACTTGAAACACAAACGCAACCAAGTGGCGATCTCATCAATCACAGACTCAAACAACAAAATACACACAAGACACAAGGAGATCCTCAATACATTCCAAGAATTCTACTCCGAGTAATACAGGACAGAGCAAACACTTAACCAAGAAGAATGCACAAGATACCTAGACAGATTAGGGCTCCCAAAGTTAGACTCCGCAGACACAGCAAGGCTAGGTCAGGAAATCAGCGGCACGGAAATTGAAATGGCAGTCAAGTCATTTAAAATAAATAAGGCCCCCGGACCAGACAGATTTCTATAAAACCTTCCTAATCCAATTAATCCCAACGCCCAAGTCGGTTTCATGCGTAATCGTATGTCTAGCGACAGTACAAGGCTTTTCTGCCATATACTAGAACAAATCCCCATGAAATCTGAGCCATCTGTAGCTATTGCATTAGATGCAGAGAAGGCCTTCAATAAGGTCTCCTGGGCCTTCCTAGAGCAATGCATGCAGGCATTCAACCTAGGGGAGGCATATATTAGGATGATCATGGCCCTTAACCAGGCCCCTTCAGCCCGTATTACAGTTAACGGCTCACACTCGGACCTCTTCAAACTGCAGCAAGGAACCAGACAAGGATGCCCACTCTCGCCGGCACTCTTTCTTCTGGCCCTAGAACCCCTCATTCAGGACTTAAAACTAAACGAACGCATAAAAGGGATTGATATCAAGGGTACCGTAGTAAAACTAGCTGCTTACGCAGATGATATTCTAATAATAACAAAACAACCAAAGCCCTCTATAAAGGCTCTGATGACCACAATAGCGGAATACTCCAAACTATCAGGGTATAAACTAAATAATGAAAAATTTGAATGTAAACCATTAAACATCTACTGACCCGAGAGACACTCTAGGGGACTCGGGATTGACTTGGCAGACGGGATACATCAAGCACTTAGGAATACACTTTGATACCGACCTGATCAACACTCTACATCAAAATGAAAAATCACTACTAGAAAAGGTTAAGAACATTTTAGAGGCCTGGTCCCTGAAATTTATAACACGGTGGGGATGAATTGAAAGGATAAAAATGATGATCACGCTGCTGATCAACTACCTGATAAGCATGCTCCCACTTCTGCTCACAGAAGATTTCCACTGGAAAATCGATGGCATGCTCACTAAATTCCTCTGGTGTGGCAAGAAGGCAAGTATTAGTATTAAGAAACTGAGACTAACAAAATCACAAGGTGGGGTGAACCTAGCAGACTTCAAGGTTTTCTAACTAGCCTTCCTAGCAAAACAGGGAACGCAATGGGTGGCCCGACGCCCAACTACACAACAGTATGGTTACAGGTAGAGAAAGCCATTCTGTACAACCTGAGCCCACTAGCCCTACTAACGGCAAACACATACCCACACATATCTAATCGGATCTTTAAAAACACTAAAATAGCACTCCTAAAAGTCGACAGGAAAATGGAGGTTAGCATCAAAGGGTTCAAGTCAGAATCATTGTGGGCAAACAGCAGGATCAAATATAAGGGGAAAAGTCTTACCTACGAGAAATGGATAGAAAACGGTATATGCTACCCACACCAACTCGAGAAGGGGGTATCCACCATTACATTCTCCGACCTGAAAGCAATCCACCATCTAGAAGACATAGACCTATACAGATTCCTAAAGATAAAAGCAGCCTTGTCAAAGACAAACCTAGCCAGCACCCAACCCTCGATCTTCCGGTATGTAGCAAACATCAACATACTAGGGCACCAAGTCTTGCAAATATACAAGCTACTACGCCTGAAAACTACCAAACTTAATGCTAAAACAACGGAATACTGGGACAAACAGATCCACCCCCAGCTAAATGACCATGAGTGGAAAACTCGGTGGGCCTCAGCCACACAAATTAAGATCACCCCAGTCTTCGCACAAACAAAATTCTGGCTACTCCACAAAACCTTCTGGACCATAGACCGCCTACACATACTAGGCCTCAGGGATGACTCCCTCTGCTGGAACAGCAACATAGAGAAGGGGGACCTAGCACACCTTATCTTCCATTGCCCAGCACTCAAGGTATTCTGGGGAAAAGTATTTGATTTCATAGACAATGTGTTTAAATGCAAACCAACAAGGGATTTCGCCTCCCTCGCCACGGCGTTTATGCAAACTGATCTCTCCTCTGAGAGAGAGAAGGAACTAATGGACCTACTACTGGCAACTGCGGTTAAACTGGTGCTAACCAATTGGATAGACACTAGCAAAACTAGCTACCAAGGATGGATAAACTGGGTCACTCACCTCAGAGGAGCGGACCGTTTGGCACTGCAGTACTCCCCCTGGAAAGCGTCATCTAGGGGGCTGTGGGAAGCTCTGGACAGGTCCCTAGATGCCTACAAGCCTCCATAGCAGACTGACCCTAACCTCTAACTTAACGACCCACGGCACAGCACGAGTTTGAACCAGGGGAGACTTGAAGATGAACTCAATCTCAAGTTGAGATAAACAAAATGCAGTTGATATATCGGACACTAATGTTAAGCCAAGAATGTATGCCTCTCTATTTGCCTGACCGATCCCCTTTCTCTTTCATTTTTAACTTTTCTGTCCTTTCCTCCTTACATCTTCTTCTATATCAAAAGCGCTAACCAGCAAGAGGGGAACCACATATACAGCATTGTACTAACGATTTATGCCAGTTGTGGTGAACCCTGCAACAGTATTGATGATTGTATACAGTATATATAAAATAAAAATAAATGTTTTAAAAAAGGACTCTAGTAGAAACAATTTGCTACTCCCAGGCGCGACTTCTCCACTGGGATGGAGGAACATCGCCCCTCTGCCAAAAATGCCACAAGAAAGCTCCAAAGATAAAAAATAAGACCGTATTAAAGGTAATTTATTACCATTTTATTTTTGTCCTTAACAGTGTCGGGATGGGGCAGGCCATTGATGCAGCAGGGAGGACTGGTGGGCTGGCTGTGCACTTCGGTTTAAAGCGTGCATGCCTCTTTGGCGGGCCGTCTTGCAACAGCCAGCCAGACATGCATTTCCAAACTCTCTAACCCAGCTGACTTAGCTGGGTTAGAGAAAGCACAGGCCTCCAGTGCCCTTGAGAGCGCCAAGAGGTTGCTCCCTCCAACCCTGGTGCTTCTCTCATGCCAGTAACCAGCATGAGAGCAGCTCGTTTCACGACTAGAGATGAGCAAAAATGACTCACTATCAACTCCCATGTGCAGGCAAAGTAGAGGAGAGAGAGAACGGTCTCAAAATGAAGATTTGACCAACTGGACATGTCACTGCACTGCCTGTAGCTCTCTTATGGTGGTAGTGTTGGCAGTCATGGGATGAAACCTCACAATCCATCTCGTCCAGTGACAACAAATCATACCTCTTTGCAGTTCCCCGATCTCCACAAAGCAAGGCGCCCTGTGAATTCCAAACGCACTTGCGGCTGTCCACTTCACATCTTGACAGTTCAGATGAGACTGCACAGACTATCTGCCTGTGTAAGATTTGAGCACAAGTCAGTAGCACTGTGGGAACTATTTCTCTTTTCAACTTTGGTAAAGCTCCCTAAATGTTCATGAGAGACTACAAATAGGACATCTGGGAGAGGAGGTGACCCAACAGCTTACTATCCTTCCGCATGCTTCTCTTATTGTGGGGACTGATTTATCCTTCTGCTCTTTCCCTCAATCGAATTATTCATTGCAGAGTCAGTGGTTCCCTGCTGTCCAAAGCAACTGCCCTATTTTTGCTTTCGAGTAACTCTAAAACTTTGATTGGTGGAAACTGTTTTGTATAGTTGAGGCACCACTTAAGTTTCAAGAATGAAACCTAGTTCTGAATTTACTTTAACATCCTCTGAATCCATGAAGTAATTGAATGCCAGTACCACTGCTTGCACTGCCAGGATGCTCTCAGGTTCTAGTTCCAAGTTTTCCTTCAGAAAGAATTCTGTCCCTTCAGGTCTCCTCTTTGTAGTAATTAGGCGTAGTACATAAACGGAGGAACACAAAATTACGAAATCAGTGTAAACTAAACGGAAGCCAGAAAGGAAATGGGAAGATGAATCTGGCTTTGAGTTACCACAGTCAACCACTGAGTCACTATTACCAGAAACAAATTAAAATTACGTAATTTACACCAAGCCGGTATAAAAACTATTCTTCAACTTTAGTTTCCACGGAGCTCAGCCTTAATTCCACCTGCACCTCCTGTTCTACCCTCACCAACTTCTTCCCAACAACATGCAACACGTCCATCTCTCGGTCCTTTGAATAAATTGTAGATCGCAAAATCTTTATTATTGTCCTTTTTTCCTCCTCCTTGCACGAGTCATGACAATGTTTCATTGGCTCCATTTGGTCTGCCAGTCCAACACCAACAAATGCCATAAAAGATATATTATCACGTCACAGCTCTTAACCACCCTAGAATTGCTCTCCAAACCTCAGTTCCCACTCCCTATCCCCACTACCCCCTTTCCTTCCGAAGTTATACCTCTACGTCATATTCTGATGTCATGTCCTAGTTACATCGGATTACTCCTGCAGCTCACCTGCTATTATGCCAAAATGTTCTGGCAGCAGCTCATAGGCTCTCAGCTAGTCTAAACACAATTATCTCACTTGTCACTCAAACATGTAGAACTTCCTTGGAGTCACATCTGGTATCTTGAAGTCCCTATAAAAGCAAGCGCCAGTACCTCCAATCACAGCACGGTTAATATCCCAGGAACCCTGTTATGAATAACGGTCTGGCATTTCACCACATTTTTGCTCATCTGTACAATCTGATCCAGTGATCTCAGAGAATAATAGATGGCTCCACTGGGGGTGAAAGTTGGGACAGTAAGGCAGCTCAGCGCAAGCACATTCAGCACACCTCAAGAGTCTCCGGTGTTGAATAAGCAATGACCTCAAATAATGCATGACTGCAAGAAAAAGAGGGGTGCCCGACCAGACTTTATTTAGAGCTTCAGGTCATGTAAGTGTTCAAAGAAAGCACTGTTAAGCCCATGTAGGCACTTAAAGGGCAAATCAAAGTGATGGACAATACACAGAGTGGGGCATTTCCGCGTATTGGTGTTTCGTTCCCTGGCGTGGCTAAGGATATGGGTGGGACAGCTGCAATAACTTCCTGATCAGAAAATAAAATGCTTTCTTGCTACTGTGGCCCTGGAAAGCGCCTTCTGTTCCCTCCAGTACCACGATTATGAGTGTCATAACCAAACCATTGTGGCCTGGACCAATATTGAAGACAGCAGTATACTGACGCAAGGCCTGCAGGGTGCAATTAGATAATCCTTCTGTTTTAATAATAAAGTTTGGCAGCATAAAACAGATGGTTTCACCTTCTGATGGTGAAGAAATAATTTCTAGCGATGAGCATCACGGTCAAGTTGTGCAAAATGGCCAGATCGTGAGTAAAGACCCCGAGTCCATAAGATGCTTATTGGGCTGTATCTGCGGGAGCCCTCAAAAGCGGATTGAGAAATCATTACTGCGACTGTTGGTTTAATAAGTCGCATTATTCGATCTTTGCCTAAACTACATGGTATGGTATTTGGAGAGGGAGCATTTGCTTAGATCTC
Organism: Triturus cristatus; assembly: GCF_964204655.1. Taxonomy (NCBI): domain Eukaryota; kingdom Metazoa; phylum Chordata; class Amphibia; order Caudata; family Salamandridae; genus Triturus; species Triturus cristatus. The sequence continues at coordinate 359,026,106 of NC_140583.1, forward strand.
TGGGGGCTTCATTGTTGCAATATAGTTTTCTCTGCTGTCTTCCTGCCCTCTGCCTTCATTCACTTTTTCATCTTAGCAGGTTCCGTTCCCCTGCTCCTAACCCATTGAGTCTGAAGCGTAAAGTAAACTGTTCTGACACACGTGGAGGAAGTACAACATACTATAAAATTTACTTACATTGGTTAAAAAAAAAAAAAAAAAACACCCTTCGCAAAAAAGGCATTTATAGTGAGTCATACAAATACTGACCTAACATTTGCTAGATGAAACAAAGTAAAATTCCGTCACCATGCTCTAATTTTTACTGCAACCAACCACAATTAACACCTAAATCACTTTTGAAATGAAACAATGTTCCAATTACACCAGCACCAGAAAATTTACACCATAAAGAAATAATCACTGACAAAGCCAACAGACCTGGCCTTGTTAAACTTCTGAGACATTTTGTAAAATGTTTCACTGAAAGCATATGCCACAAAACAAAAGTAAGAACACGACAAAGCCTAAATAAGGCTGGCATATGGTGGCAATACAAATGTAGAATAATCAATAACATTAAAACAATGGTATGCGCGCATCCTTGCAAGCATGTGTTTAACACACAACAGGAAAATAGGATTCTTTTTAGAAGAAAAACGGTATTATTGAATTTCAAGTGTTACAACTTGAAGTTGTAGTGTAAACATACACGTGTATTTACAAAATAAAATGAAGAGTAAAGATTTGAAAGAAAAATGAACTGGAGAAGTAAAGTATTGGACCACCAGACCTGGCACGGAAGTGCACATAGTTTTAGGCAAATATGCACGTGATGAGACTGGCCCAATGCTGTATTCTGTGGTGGGTAGAAGTAAAACGTGGATGACAGCTGAATACACCAGTGGATGAAGAGGGCCAACCCAAAGTCTCCCTCTCTCTCCGTATAGGTAGATTTTTTTATTCATAGATTTTGATCACAAAAGGTGGCGAGACAACCAACGCAATCTCTAGGCTAGAAGTAAAAAAAGACGAGAACTACAGGGAAAGACAAAGCCCCACGTAGATATCTTAGAACTATGTCAAATGTAGTTGAGTCTAACTCTGAGATAAATGATCTTCCTGACCTGCATTGAAGCCATGGAATATGCTTAATTTGCCTGTGAAGATATTTAAAGTCAAGACACACTAGACATAGATCTCTTTAAATCTGTCCTAAAACGCTACCACCAGCAGATCTGGAGCGCCAAGTGCAATGCTCTTCCACAACACAGATGCCACCACAAACCCCTGCAGAGATGTCCACCATTATCCAAGATTAAACCACACCTCCTGCTGCCTCCAGGAACACTGCACCCCCAAAAGACTTCTATAACAAGATCTCTGAATACTTCTGCAACAAAATCACCGCCATTTATGGCAATTTCGACCCTCAACTGGAACCAGTCACCTTTGTAACTCCACTCCCCATCAAGGTAGAAGAATGATGAATCCTGAGCACATGACCAGTCATCACCACCAAAGAATCCACAACTACCATGAAGCCTATCCACTCTGTAGCCCCATCTGCCACCACATCTTCAAAGGACTCCTACCGATCACCAAAGCACAAACACCCATCCTCAATGCCTCCATCAACTGAGCCACATTCATGAATACCTGGAACATGCCACCATCACATTTCTGCTCAATAAGCCGAACCCAGTCACGCTCGCCAACTACAGACCCATGAACCTCCTACCTTACCAAGTTAAGGTCTTGGAGAAACTAATCAACCGAAGCCTTACTGGCCACCTCAGCACCCATCAACTCCTCAGTGCGACACAGTCTGGATTCAGGCCAAACGACAGAAAAAAAGAGCGATCACCATCACCACAGATGACACGAGTGATCCTTGACAGAGGAGATATGGCATCCCTCATTCTTCTGGACCTCTCTGCAGCATGTTACACGGTCTCACACCCAATCCTCAATAGGCTCCTACATAAAATTGATATCCAAGGACACATCCTCCGCCAGGATCTACTACTTCCGTGAGTGGTATGTAGTGGGTGCATAATTATTGGACTATTCTGAGGTATGGACCACAGAACTGCGAATAATAAGTTAAAAGCACCTTTTCCCCATCTTAGCCGCATAAGATCAGAATTTGTACAATTTGGCTGCACAATTTGCATTGGATGGGAGTAAAATCATGCAGGCAAACACTAGTGCGCAAGTAATTGCAAACTGTGGGGGAAAATGGGAGTTGGCATCTGAATATCGAATGGTGTGATTGCGAGCCCTTTGCCTTCTAGAACTATGACCTCAGCCACTGTAACCTCAGTCAGAAACCCAAAAAACTACTTGTCCCACTTTATCACCGACCCACATGCAGAAGCCCCAATAAGCCGTACAAGACAGAATTCCCAGCCGAGCCAGAAACATCGATTTAAGTCTTCATCAGGTTTCACTTATTTTCATGGCTTGAAAGTCCAGTTGTGCAATTTTGCCATTTAGTTCCTGCATACAAAGGTACTGGTGTTATAAATCAACTTCTCTCAGTTCTGCACAAAACGCAACAGGGGCCAAACCATATGGGAGAAAAGTCCTTATATTCTAAAATTACATTGTGCCTGTTATATTTATTTCTGTAAATCTTCTTCCACCATAAAAAGGGACTGGATGGATAAGTGACATTCAATTGCCGCGAATGAATGTAATGTCCAAAGAAAACCGCAGTTACGGCCAAGACATATGTTTTCAACAGGCCACAATACATCACCTAAACTACATTGCTGGTATACAAAGGAAATCTTTTATGAGAAATCATTTACCAGCTTACAGTAAAGGAAAGCTTTAAGATCCAACCTTTCACCTACACATGTCAGGAGGAGCCCTTCCTCTACCGCTCCGATTAATGAACTATTTATTCCCCACGACCAAAGGCGCTCTAGACGGCAGAGGAGGGGCTAGTAAGAGCTCCTTGCTACCAGAAATGCACTAGATCGTAGTTTGAAACTGAAAAGTAATTGCCACAAAGATGGCAAACCAGCAAACTAAACTGCTAGAATATACCACCGAAAGCATACACAGCAACATAAAATGCACACTCCCCGTCAGGATTAAGAAAATGCATACCTTTGGTTTGAAAGTTGTTCTCCTAGGGGTATTTGCAACCAATCCCGGAAGTTAGAAGCTTAATGCACCCGCACACTGCCATTGCGCTGTTGCTGTGATTTGCAGGGCAGCAGCCTATTAGAAATATGTCTGATCAGCGGTGCAGGTCGCAGGGCAGACAGCTGGGGATCGATACTCATCGGCTCAGAGCAGCGAGGTTTAAGAGACCGTGTCCTCAGTCCCTGAAGAGGCAACATGACTGAGCAGTGATTCTGCTAGTTGTTACAACATTGACTTCTTAAATCATTTGGGGATTTTGCTAATTACGAATGGGCAGATGATAAAGGAATTTTAAATAACCAAACAGGTCAGTTGTGAGTGACGACTCAAGGTGATTTGGAGGCTACCTTACTAGTCCGTTTCATTTTCATGCCTAAACTAGAAGGCGGGAACAGTGGAGACTTACAGATGGAACAATTGTCCAAAGCAGACACTACTGTGACAAATCTGTCAACCAAACCCAGCATCCCGAGGAGCAGCAGCACAGTCTGAACAAACGATCACACACACTCAGACAGGAATAAGAAGAAACACACACCAGCTATTGGGGCTGTGTGCCTATAAAGACATGTTGACCACAGGTGCTATAACGGGAAACAGCCCGTGTAACAAATTTCAGGTGTTGAAAATATATACATTTATACATAGATTCACTGAAGAAATAACATTTAATGGAGTTATGATTCGGGCTCGAATGCATAAAACCATTGATAATGAACCAGTTATCATTATGAATGTATACAACAGACACCAAAACTCACATTGTACACCATGTTGTTAACCTGTTAACTGTATTTGTGTATCTGTGCCATTGTCAAATATGTTTTTTTTTTGGATAGCAGGCACTGTAGGTTATGACTTATGTTAAGGCTGTTCATTACAATAACTGGCAAATTTTACAGGTTTTACGCATTCAAACTAGAGCTATAATAAATAAAAAAAATCCCCCAATGGAATTTCATGTTTTTTTATGATGTACTTTATTTTCATCTCCTGCTGCGCACGCAGGAACCGCTCGCACCACACTAAGCATCCATCTTGAACCTTCGGCAATGTGCAGGGGTGGTTGGGGGACCTGGCTCGAGCCAAGGTCTGTGCACTCAACCTCCCTATGGCTTTTGGCTGGTGCAGCAGAGGGCTGGGGTTGGGTGCATCGCTTCTGGGTGTGTCTGTTCTTTATTTATTTTTTTTTTTTAAATACTACTTGAAATTTGTAGGTAAGGCATAAAAAGGAGGTCGAATCCAGCACCTAAGTGGCCACTCATGAGTCGCATGCATTTTTGGTGTTATTTCCCCTCTGGATTGCTTTGTATTTTCCACGTATCTGTGTACCACTGACCACTAACAACATCTTGATCTGGTCCATGTTCGAGCTGGCCATACATGGTTATTGAAAAATCTTTTCCACAGCGAGACCCAATTTGCAAGATTTATGATAGCGAAAAAGGATTCCGTTACCCTGTAACCATCTATTCGTGGCATTTAGTGCTGTAGATTCACATGCTCTGAATACTCATGCCATATAGTGTTGGATCTAGAGTTGTGGAAATTGTTTCTCTTCGAAGTCTTTCGAAACACAAGGTCTGGTGACTCCTCCTCTCAGTGATATTGCACATGGGCATCGACTCAATTGTTAGATTGTTTTCCCGCAGGTGGGTGAGAAGGGAATGTAAGGTATGTGTAAGAAAGCGATGCCCAGGCTAAATGTAAATATATAATGTAACTACAACAGCCACAGGCATCGCGGGAGGGCGCATGTAATTCTACTGCACTATATGCCACGAACAGATGCTTACAGGGTGAGTAACAATCCGTTCAATGGCCTGTATTGCTTGTAGATACACATGCTCCGCATAGACTGTAAAGCAGTCCCTCAGAAGCAGTGGCTAGCCTGTGAGGGTTGCAGTAGTTTAAAACAGGGTACATAGCACTGCCTGACCAAAACTGGCTTGCTGGCGTGCTAAAACATCCACACAATAGTGCTTGGTGAAGGTGCGTGGTGCAAACCATGTAGCCGCCTTACAGATGTCAGCTATGGGAATATGGTCAAGAAAGGCCATAGCAGCTCCCTTTTTATGAGAAGTGTGCTTGAGGAGAACCAGGTAAAGGTCTTTTGGCCTTAATGCAGCAAGTTTGAATACATTTGACTAACCATCTGGCTATACCGGAATTAGATATTGGGTTGCCTTTATGAGGAGGTGAAAAGGTTTTAAAGAGCTGTTTAGCTGTTCTGAAAGTTTTGATTCTATGCTAAAAAAAGAGTACTCTTTTGAAATTTAAAGTATTAAGAGCTTGTTCCGCAATGGACTAGGAGGGGAATAAAAATGGGTGTTCAATGGATTGATTAAGGTGAAATTGTGAGACTACCTTGGGTAAGAATTTAAGATTGGTAGGCCTCTATGTATTTGGAAAAAAGGTTCTACAAATGTTAAAGCTTGGAGTTCACAAACACGACGAGTGAAGTGATAGCACTAAAAATGCCAGTTTCAATGAAATAAATTTAAGGGGGCATGAGAGAAAAGGCTCAACGGAAGAGGTGTGGCGCCGCGGCCAGGGCGAATGACTCTGGAATCTGGGGATCACGGTTCGATCCCCGGCGCCGGCAGGAGATTAGCCCAGCACCATGTGACTCTGGGCAATAGCTTGCTTAATCTTCCTGATGGCCCCCAGCGCCAAGAGACCCTTACGGGTGATTGTTCTCGCTTAACAAATGTGGATGATTATTATTATTATTAAATGGGGGACCTATGAGTCGAGTGAGAACAATAAACGTTCCAAGAGAGTGCTGGAGGAATCAGAGGTGGAATAACTTGTTTGAGTCATTCCATGAACGTTTTGATAACTGGAACTTTGAATAGTGATAGATGCAGACTATTTTGAAGATAAGCAGCCATTGCAGCGAGTTGCAACAGTATGGAAGTGTATGCTAAATTTGCCTTCTGCAAATGAAGTGGGTAGCAAACCATGTATTGCACCACAGCTTTTGTAGGGTCAATTTATTTGGATTGGCAGTAACAGACAAACCATTTCCATTTTGCTGCATAAGAGGCTCTAGTTGTGGGGCTGCATGCTTCTTTTCGAATGTCCATACATTCTGGTGGCAAGACAAGGTAGCCAAACTCTATGACCTCAGGACCCAAATCTCTAGGTTGAGTATTTTGGGGTCTAGGCGTCTGATTTGCCCTTGATTCTGAGTGAGAAGGTCGGGCAATTTGGAGCTTCTCGTGTGGAACTACTGAGAGATCTAGAAGTGTTGTGAACCAAGGCTGACATGACCAAGTAGGAGCTACAAGAATCAAGGTGAGAGACATTTGCCTGTGCTTCCAAAGCAGAAATGTAATGAGAGAGAGGGGGAAAAGTGTAGGCAAATAAACCAGACCGACTCATCCATAGTGAATTGCCCTTGGATAGTGGGTGAGGTTACTTGGAGGCGAAGTTGGACTTTCTGAATTTTCATCTGTGACAAAAACGATTAGAGGAACCCTCCCACTTTTCGAAGTAGAGAAGAAGGACTTGCGGGTGGAATTCTCATTTGTGGACTTATTGCTGCATCCTGCTGAACAAGTCTGCAAAGATGTCTGTTCCCAGAAGATGTTCAGCCAACAGGTGAATGTTGTAGTGAAAAGCCCCCTACGGATTTGTCTGAGACAGGTGTGATAACTTTAAAGACCATGCCCCCCAGCCCTTTTGTAGAGAATACATGGCTGTCGTATTCTCTGTCCGTACTAGGACAGCCTTGTAAGGTAGGTGAGGAAGGATATTTCCAGCGCTAGGCATTTCCCCTTAAGCTCCAAGTAGTTGATGTTTAGAGATTGGTGTCTAGCATCCCAAAGAACTTGTACTGTGAAGTCTGGTAGGTGGGCACCCCAACCCATCTGTGATGCATCCATGGTGAGAGTCATGTGAGGAAAAGGGTCCAGAAAGGGCCGCCCTTTTAAGAGGTTGTTGGTGTTCCACCACTGCAGAGAACGGTGAGTGTGGCAGTCTATCAACACCAGATTTTCCACACGACCCTGTGACTGAGACCACTGGTGAGCTACACATTGCTGCAGAGGTCTTACTGGGAGTGTCTGGTTTGGTTGGAATGGGGGTAGAGTTGCCTGAAAGTTCTGATTTCGAATGGGATTTGTGTAGGCTAATCCGAACTGTGGGTTTAAGATGGCTCCCAAGTAAGGTTTAACTTGTAGAGGATGAAGGTTTGATTTTAGGGATATTGATAGCAAACCCTAGTCTGTAAAGTAGATCCACTGTCAGGAGAGTGTATTGTTGGCACTGCTGAAGACTGCTGGCTTTGATTAGCAAATCGTCCAGGTAGGAAATACATGGACATTTGGTCTTCGCAGATGTGCTGCGACTACTACCAAGAATTTTGTTAAAACTTGAGACACGGTTGTCACTCTGAATAGAAGTCCTTTCAATTGATAGTGTTTGCCTGCTATGACAAATCTTAGGGATTCGCGATGAGTGGGTAAATTAGTATGTGGAAATAGGCATCTTTAGGTATAATGTGGCCATCCTTGTTCCATAAGCAGAATGACATCTTGTAGAGTGACCATATGGAACGGTTCTTACAGAATATATTGGTTTAGAGGCCTGAGATTTAAAATTGGTCTTCGAGATCCACCCTTTTCTTTTTGGAGATCAGAAAGTATAGGGAGTATACTCCTGAGCCTTGTTGAAGAGGAACAGGTTCTATGGCCACTTTGAGAAGAAAGGCTTGGACCTCTTGTTTGAGAAGTGTTAGTGTGATAACCTGTGATTATAAGCTGGAAAGTTGGGTGGTATCGTAGTGAGCTACAGACAACAGCCATGCTGAATAATGACTAGTACCAATTTGTCTGCGGTGATTGAATCCCAGACTGGGTGAAAAAAATTGTAGTATGCCCCCACAGATGTTGTGTGATCGGGGGAGAAAGACTGAAACTGCTTTTTGCAGTGGGTGTTACTACACGTGCAGAGGTACCCCTGCCCCTTTTCTTACTACCTCTGAAGGAACCTTTAAAATAACCATTGTTGTAGGTGGACTGGGTTTGTTTTGTTGGGAAGTGGAGGCATCTGTGGAGGTGGATTTGTATGCCCCTCTGAAGCCTGGGCAACGAAAGGAGCCCCTATGAGTGGAAGTCTGTAATGCCCCCATCGCCTTAGTTGTTATAGTGTCATGCTTCATTTTAGCGAGGTTATAATGTACATGTAGTCTAAACAGGTGCTTCTTATCAAAAGGCATATTTAAGACTGCCGGCTGGACCTCTGGTTTAAAGTCAGAACACCTTAGCCATGCGTGTCTTCTGAGAATGGCACTGGTATTAATACCTCTAGCTGCTCTATCTTTTACATCAAGGGCATAACGGATGGAGTGGTTTGTAATGCTCTGTCCCTTTGTGAAAAGTTACTGACTCCTTCTGCGATGTTCCTCTGGAAGGTACTGTAATAGTTCCTCCATCTCATTCCAATGGGCTCTACCATGGTGGGCCAAAAGATCCTGTATATTGGCGATACGCCAATGATTGGCTACCTGTGCTGCCACCTTCTTCCGAGTCACATCTATGCATTTGCTTTCTTTTCAGGAGGGGCGGTATCCCCAGTAGCCTGACTGTTTGCCCTTTTATGAGCAGTGGTTGCAAAAATGAAGGCAGGAGGTAAACAAGATAAACAAGGTGTCAAAAGGTGCCACTTCATATTTTTTTGTCCACCCGAGCTGTGATGACCCTGGCACTGACTGGGTCCTTAAAAATGTCCTAAGCACGTCTCATCATGCCAGAAAGCATGGGCAAAAATTGCGTCCTTGTGTGTGGAAAAAGAAAGTCCTGTTCTAGGGACTCTTTATGCAGCTCATCATTATAAAAAAAACTGCTGCCCTAGACATAACCTGCTGAAAGGAAGTGGCATCCTCAGGAGGGGAGGGACAAGCTGAATATAGGTCTGGATCATTGGGGGCAGTGGGATCAGTGTCGTATAGGTTCCAAGGGTCAGAATTGCCTAATGTCCCTCCTAGTCCCCCACTGTCCGTGGTGGTGATCCCAGAGGAGAACCATCAAACGTGTCTTGTGTTGGAGAGAGTGGTGGAGGAGAGTGAGGAAGGGGTGGAGGTGGCAGTGTAGGAGGAGGATGGGAAACAGGGCTGGCGGCCTTGTCCTTAGTTTTCTTTCTGGAAGGAATATCAAGTTCCTCCTCAAATGTTAATTCCCTCTTTAGAGGTGGAGAAGCAAGAATCTGACCAGTTCCCTCCTGCATTTGAATCTTTCTCTGACGAAAGTCAATTTTTTGTGGAATAGGTTCGACGGGAGATGTAGAAGCCGATGATGCTTTTGATTTTTTCATCTCCGAAGGTTTCGTTACCAAGGTTTTTGTCTTAGAATTGAGATGCTTGGTCAGCTCCAAGGGTGGTTGGGTCGTCTGCCGAATCGGTACCAAAGATTGGGCCGGTACCAAAGCAGGTTCTTGGTCCGAAGAGGTCGATACCAAAGGTTTGGCTTTGATAGACATCTTCGGTGCCGGGTCTGAGGGCAGGACGCCCAAACCAATTTTTCAGATAAGATTATGGCCCAAAGGGAGTGGTGGTCCAGCAAACTATTAGCCGGAGGGCGAAAATATTTTGGTCAGCTTAAATGGAGGAGCGGGACAGGGGTCACAGTACTCACATGCCAACCAGATGGTAAGTCCTGCATCTCCATGTTCATCTCCTGGTCGGAATCAGATCTTCTGTCGATTGAGAATGCCTCCTCTTCCTCAGCTCGTCTTGAGTGCGTTATTCGCCAAAAAGGTCAGGAGTGTTGTGTGTGGCTTTTTGAGATATTTCCAGGTGACAAGCCTTTCTATCCCGATGGGGTTTTCTTGGACTGAAATGACTTATACGCATCGCAGTCGGTTTCTTAATGGTCAGGCGAAAGGCACTAATTGCACACTAGGTGTTGGTCAGTGTGCAGGTATTTCGTGTGGCAACGCCTGATGCGAGTCCGTTCGATTAGAAGCGCATTTTTGATGGAGCTGATGACACTTGGAAAGTAAGGCCTAAGACAGGTGGCGCCCTGAAGGGCAGTCGGTCCAAGCCCGAACAGACTAAAATCAAGAGTAGCGCAGAACTGAAAAAGGGCGACTGAAAACAATACAGTCGAGGATAGTAAAGAAATTTAGGAATCGGACCGGAACAGAGTCGAAACACTGAGCAGAGGCACACATGTCCAAACCTGATGGCGGAGAGAAAACAACCTAACAATGGAGTCAACACCCATGCGCAATATCACCTAGAGGAGGAGTCACAACTCGAAAGACTTCTTCAAAGCAAAACAACATGCACAACTCCAGAGCCAACATTAGATGGCAGGAGTATGCAGAGCATGTGTATATACAGCCACACATACATCAAACATGTTTTCAGCTGTAATCCAGCCAATTACATTGTATAAAACAAAATCCAAAATAGGATTGACTGGAATTGTGAGTCATGATTAGGGAGTAAAACTGGCAAGCACATTCAAGCAACTTTTTTACTACACTAATAGAAAAAATGGCAGGGTTTTATAACAAACCAACAAAAGCATGCTTTATCAGTAACAATCTACGGTCATGCCAAATTTAGTGTAAATCCATTCAAGTTTAAAATGCAGTGGAGTCATTTGCAGTTTTTGTGCCCAACATATGGGTTTCTGCATGGCGCATCAACTACTGTCACTGTCATCAACGGTCACGAACAGCAAAAAAAAACAAGCAGCAGATGCTCCGTAAAGGAAGACACAAGCACAAACAGAACTTTGGAGGAAGTCATGCAAATGAAAAAACGAGGATAGAAGGAAAAAGGAAATGCCTTTTTAAAGCCAATAAGTCTGAGTTTAATGTGTTGGCATATGGATAAGAGCACTAGCACATTACAGTCCGAATAGTGTAAGCGATGAAAAACAGATTATAGTGAAATTCCCTTGTCTTTATTACAGTCCTGCTTTTGTTTTTATGTGAAATGCAGGTCAGATTGCAAGGAAGCCTTCATTGCAGTATTTCAGTACTTTCTATGTTTTTAAGTTACTGGTACAAGATAGTAGATGCCCATCCAGAAGTGGCAAATTAATAAAATGTAAGATATGCCAAAGACCTTCAAATAAAAAATAGTCAAAGTGTGGCATCTGGAACTGGAACATTGGAAGACAGATTGGGAGGCCGCTCTCATGCACCCTCGGAAGGTGGCAATCAAGCTTCGATTATGCCTCATTCAGTATAAAATTTTACATAACATATTTTGACAGAGCCCGACTTCACAAAATAGGGAAAGCAGATAGTCCGAATTGCCTTAGATGTCATGGAATAGATGGGACTTTCATACATACCATATGGGAGTGTAGGGAAATCTAGACATTCTGGGGGAAGATTGTGAATGAACTTAATAGTATCCTTGAGGTCCAGATAGAAATGGAGCCGAGGTTCCTTCTTTTGGGTATTTCCACAGAGGTAGATATCCCTCAACGAAAATTACTACTGGCTAACCTGGGATTAGTAGTGGCCAAGCGTGACATAGCGAAATATTGGGGTGTGCAAAAAATGTCCACACTAAAGGAATGGAGGGCATGTTTGGACCTTTACATGGTTGCAGAACAGGTGACGTACAAAGCTAGGGGCTGCCCGCGGAAATTTAAGAAAGTATGGACACCATGGATGAAATATTATGGCTTAGAGTTGGAGGGGGAAACAGAGAATTAGGGTTTATTATCTGGGAGGCGGAGGGAAAAACCCAGAATAAGGTAACTTATGACCCATTTGGCATTGTACAGGAAATGTGAGCGGTTGAGGTCATGATCTATGTACAATTGGATCTCTCATGTCCCTCAATGTATAGCCCTGTAGTGGATATGTATTATGAACACTGGCCGACTGAAATTGCTCTACAACTAATCATGTCAAGTACTCATATTATGTTCTACATGTTCTTTTGTCAAAATAAAATTTAAAAAAATTATTAAAAGAGTGGCATCTGGAGAGGTAGTGGGGATAGTTGGGTCGGTGAATCAAAGGAGGTGTTGGGTAAGGCTATAAAAAAATTAAAGCAAGCAGTATGTGACGGGGCATGGCAGTGGAAGCAACAGTAGAGATTTGGTAGTGGAGCAGCAACGAAAGCAGGAAAGCAAAGATGTGAGGGGGAACAGCACAGGGAGGCCAGAGCAAGAAAACACGTACACTCCCATGCTGGATGAATAATGAAAGTGTAGTACCCTGGGTGCCAGCAATGGAATGATACAAATCATACAGTCAAAAGGATGGCAAAAAATGTATGCTCCAGGGGATGGACAAACACAAGAAGAGAAAGGACACCGAATAACGCCACTGAATAGGAATTACGTTCATACGACCAACAAGAAAGCTAATGCTGTCTGTAGACGAAAGCTAATGATTTGATTAAGTCGTGGCCCTCCAAAACATTAACAAAGACTTTCATCACAGCTCTGTAAAGCAATAGAAACACTTGTATATCTCACTTCTTCAGATCATTGGTTGCAAAACCAAGCAGCACTTCTACGCCTTTAGCAGTGCAATGTTTGACAACGCCCGCCAGTTAATTTGCAAAGACTTTATTTTGAACATGCTACCATATCAAACTAACACTGCAATACATTTTACTGCAGAAAGGTGTACTAACAGGCCTCTTTTGTTAGCCTGTTTTATCGGTATGCTCTCTGCCGCCTGAAGTAGCTGCCTATTACTGCACAGAACTTAATTGTACATAGGTTTAGTGCTTCCCCGCTTGTAATAACACCGTATCGCACTAATCACCAATTCATTCATTTCAATTAATCTTTCTTCAGTCAATGGCTAATTTCATGAACATTTCTCTATGGAAACCAACATATTTACAGTAAGATGGCATTGGTATGCTTATTAAGCCCACTAATGCAAATTGCATCAAAATGCAAACAAATATATTACTGGGTGTACACGACATGATTTTGCAAAATGAAAGTTCGAAAGAAGTCTTACCCTTGAATTCTCGAATGAAGGACTGGGTGGGCCACCGGATTCCCAAGACGTAGCGCCTGCTCTATCCTCTATACCTAGATCATAAAAACGAAATCGATATATTAACTCAAGCATTGCACATGTGAATTAAAATACGTGCTGTTAATCTAATTCGCTCTTTTACACTTACTACAAAAGTCATTTTATGATCAGGTCGTTTATCACTTTATTCCTGATAAACACAGCTAAGCATCAAAGTAATAAAACAATATACATCTTCATCCATCCTACCAAGGAACGTCCCTGGGACAATTCACCCGAGCCCAGCCTAGCCTGGCACTGCTCCTGATGTCACCGAAGGATACACAGTCTAGCTGAGGTACAGCAAGGATAAAAGACCATCCCGATTACTGCGAACACTGGCCTTACTGCGAACACTGGCCTTGATAGTCACGTAGGCCACTAACAAGGTTCATTTCACCAGTAGAGGACTTCGGCATATTTACTACAAGCTTTGGTAAAGTCAATACGTGTGGGCTCGACAAGCCGACTTTAATATTTATTGTAAGCATATGACACAAAAGTAAAAAGAAAAAAATATGTCACCACCTAGTCGTGCTGCCCAGGTACTTGCAACAACTGGTTTAATTAAAAAACATTGCATATGAGACTCTTTCACAAATCATTAAGGTTTGCCTATTTTTAATGTTCGGTTATTTTTCTTTGTAGTTTTCTAGCATGTAAATGCTAGATTCGTAATTGTATTTGCTCACTTAGTTTAATCTAGAAGTACAAACAAAGGCATTTACGGGGACAACATCCCCTTCCCAGTTCAAAGTATTAGTAATTTGGTTGTCTTGGCTGCAATTTGTTCACACTGCAATTCTTCCAGCGGGGTGGAAGTTGTGTGATCAGTTCTTCTCTTAGATGTGGCTTTGTCAGCATTTCAAGATGATCTGGTGAACGCCAACAACCTAGCAAGCTGGCCGACATTCAGAAATCCCTTAGAGGTGGTTTGCAACTCAGACACTCTCATATTTAGTCCCGTCAAGAGCGGAGGCAAAGGGCTGGCATCGGGAGGGACCAGCTCTATAATGGGGTGGATGGAAATGTAGTGGTCGAGCCTCAAATGGAGAAAAGGACACTTGCATTGAATCACATTTCTGTTTGTACTTTCATATCGATAACTGGTCAAGCATACACGCCCTCTAGGACTTATGCAACAGATGGATATACCCAGGAGTAACCACTGGACTATACAATTGTCAGGACTTGCTGCATAATCCAGAAGAAAGACATTTACTGCATAAATTGGCTGGCCTAAACCTTACAATGTAGATTTTTCTTTTAAAGGGATCCTACGCTTAAAAGATGTTCCGTGCAGCACAACAGAATTCAGTTTAATTAGGTGTCAAAATAAACTATGCAGCATATGCGAAATTAGTTTTTTGCCAGCTTGCCCACTGCCTTTTCTAACGCATACATTAATAAACTCACTGCGGTTTTCGATTTTCATATTAACACAAAGATCTTGCATTGCTTTGTGGATTGAGTTGCAGGGTCTTATTTTACATCTATTTACATTTTGAATTTGATTTATGATAACTTACTTCAGTTTTACAATCTTCAGTGGCCAACGCAGCTAGCTGGACGGGTGAGACACTTTTAATCGTTAATACCATTAGGAAAAATGTACTATATATGTATATAATGTTTGTACATTAATACAACCGGTGACAAGAACACTAGCTTAAGAAGTGCAGCTTTGCTATATCCATCAATTCCAGTAATACTCAAAGTACGGTCCTCCCGACCTTTACACGCAGCTGCCTGCCTGGTCGGCAGCAGCATTGGGCTGCTGTGCACTTGAGTGAGCGCTAGTAAATGTTGAATAAAAGAGCAAGGATTTACTTGCAGGTTAATTGAAGCTAAAAAAAAGTAACCAAGGTGTCCTACACAACTTAACTGTAAGATCACCTTAATTTTTAAAGACATCTTGCAACAAAGGTGCAAAAATATAGGAACATCTCTTAAAAATTCAAAAACTATTTCCTTAACATGCAGAAGCGTTTCACCTTAGCATATCAGATTTTATCAGTGGATGGAGAATTTAGTTTGTTTGTTGTAAAAGTGATCGTTTTTATGATGGGTTCCCTAATTCTTTTTAGAAGGCCTTCACACATCTACTTGTCCCTCATCTGAAAAACAATACACAACTAGTTCTGAACAACTCAGGAGGTGACTCCAACAATGATGGTATCACTCTTTACACTGATGCCCAAACCAGATAAAGACCTCCAGCAATGAGGATCGTACCGTCTGATTTCACACCTCCATAGTGATGTGAAGATCTTCAACAAAATATTGGCAACCTGGTTCCGTGCGGTTTGGCAGAGACCTCCATCACTCTGCAAATCAGGCTTTATTAAGAATAGACATACGGGGGATAACGTTCGCTTAGCCCTTGATCTGGTCGATAAGGCCAACACGGCTGACATGCAGGTCCTCCTTCGCTCGCTGGACACGGAGAAGGGTTTTGACCGCGTGGTTTAGCCACTCTTAACTAAAACACTAGATAAACCCTCATTGGGACCCCCAACTCAAATTGTTTATTCTGGTGAACTATGTGAAACCTTCAGCAAAACTTTGGATTCACTGTCGCCTTTCTGATACCATACTACTGACCCCAGACACAGGACAAGAGTGTTCCCTCTCACGCTCTACTTTCTCTCTTACGATGGAACCCCCTGTTTCAGCGGGTAATGGCCAACTCACTGATTACGAGCGTTGCCTTTAAGGAGGGCAAGGTCAAAATGGCTCCGTTTGTAGGCGATGCCCTCTGCTTTTTGACTAACCCCACCATACACTTCCTGCGCTCCTAATGGAACTAGAGCACTTCCACTTGCTAGCAGGGTTCAAAGTGAACTACCAATAGTCCATGGCAATGGGAGTGGGGAAAGACCACATTAGCAGCGAGGCAGACGTAGTAAGTCATGGGTTACAAGTGGCTTAAAAAAGGTTCAAATATCTGGGGATGATCATTCCCCATACAATGACTGCGGTCTTCCGGAGTAATATACCCCTCTGCTGGATTTTTACAGACCGCACAGGCTAGAAGTCTCCTGGGTGGGAAAGATAAGCTGTGTGAAGATGAACTTTTTGCTTAGTCTGTTATATCTGTTCAGTTCCCTCCCAGTGCATATCCCCATAGAAGTCTTAAAAACCCTAACAAAGAAAATCTAATCCTTTATATGGGGCCTGGATAGCTGTTGATAAGAGGCTCTTGCGAGGGAGGTGTAGGGGTGTCTGATATTGAGAGTTAAGTTTAGCGACACAAATATCACCATCTCTGGTTTGGTGTCGCCCGGACGCAGATAAACCCTGATGCCTTCTCGAACAGGAATGTTGTACCCTCTTCTTCCATCACCTACTGTGATTGTCTCAGTGAGCTTGTTGCCTCTTGCACGCACTTTGGTGGTCAACACAAGTGACCTTTCATTTACTGGTTAAAATCTAAAAGGACAAAAGGAACACAACCTATCCATTCCCCCTGGCCTGAGACAGGCAACCCAGAATTCCCACCTGGACAGATAGACAAATCCTAACTAAAATGGCGAGGTGACTCGATATACCTTGATCAGCTTTACACAGGAGCTATCCCCAAAACCCGGACAAATGCGCCAATAATTTGTTATTTAATCCTAAAGACCTATGTTGCATCACTCAACTCTTACATTAAGCTAGGCAACCTACAGTATGAGCACATGGATGGAGAGATTCCAAAAAAGCAAAGATACGCTCTTAGAGGGTGGCACCACTAGAATGCTATCCAGCTTATATATAGCATTAGAGAGACCCACCCCCAAGTCACGACTACCATAAACAACGAAATGGGCGGAGGACCTAAATCTTGATTCAACCGACAGATTGGATTTTGACGTGACTATGGCGGCGGAAAAAGCCACGTATGTCCACAGAGGGTGCCCTAAAAAATGGGAGAGAATGTGGGGTAAATTGAACACCTTGTTTCAAAAAAAGAAAAACCATATGATTACCTTTAAGATTGTTGAATGTGTAAGGTAAAAGCCTATTGCGCATGCCACGTGAGTCAGAACATGTGTCTTCAATCCTTTCAACAAACTACCCACTTCAAAAAAGAAGCTCTCCCAAAAATACTCCTATTAGTAAGCAAAGGAAAATGTATTAAGTTCAGGGAGTTTAATAAAGTCAATTGTAACGATAACATAAGAAAGAAAGCAGTGCTTTAAGGTTTTGGCTCACACACAGTTGCACAGTGAATTCTTCCCTAGACTGAAGTACTCATTGTTCAGGGAAGTGCAAATCCCTTGTGGACAATCCTTCGTTTAAGGGTACAATGGTGGAATGTTAACTCCTAGAATAAAGTGGAAAGGCTTATCATTTCGAACTGTTCTGATCATACTGGTCAATGGATTTCTTCTTAAGTGTAATATTATGGGTATTTGTAAAGCACAGGATCACCTGCAAGTGTATTCTGGTGCTGTGCAGGTGTTCCTCTTTGCTTTCCAGTTAGATCTCGAGAGATAGCAAAAGCATAGCTTGGTACCAAGTTGGACATCTTGTAGCTAGTCTTCGGCCAAAAGCCTCAACTCTTCCCACCTGAAAAAGCGGGCAAAAGTGGAAAAATTCTGGATATAGTTCACATCTACCAGGGGCTTGACAGCAGTGGCCAGGACAAACACTCTACTAAAGTCCTTTGTTCCTTATTAAGTTAGCCCTATCCTTTCTACAACATTGATCAAAAGACGGAGACTCTATTAGACTCAAACGCTTGTTCAAACTTACTAGATGTCGCGAGAGCAATGGGCATCTTCCTGGTAAACTCTGCTTTTGCCAAAAGAATCTGTTTATATATTTTGGGATCAATTGAACAGGCTTGGAACCCTTGACTTTAGCTAAGATCCATGAGACACAAGGCTGCATCTTGGAGAGACACCCTTGATTATCACCCGAGCACACCATATTTTTTATGATTCGCATAGCCTGGGTACATATTGGGAGCATTACATTTAGTCAAAAGGGATATTAATCCAAATGTTCTGCAGTTTAGCATGGTTTTTTATGCTTATGTAGGGTACAGTGTCTCTTGGAAAATAGTCTAGTCTACTCGTTATCACAGAACATCTCTGCACAACTCTTGAAGATTAAGATAATAAAAAGCCGGTTGCCACCTCATGCCTAAATGGCAAGAGATCTGTCCATGCGTACAGTTTCCACATAAGTTTTTTTCTGCAGCACTCCCTAGGCTGCTCACTCAGAAATTCAACGATAGCAAACTACAAAGCACCATCTAAGGACTAGTGGGAGATCTTAATGCATTAGGGCACCACTTCCTTTTCACCAGTCCTGCCTTTCTACCCGCAGCTTATGTTCACATCCTGACATCTGCGCTCCCCTGTCTATTCCACCCTTGCTTAATGCTTTCTTGCAGGTAGCTAGAATCTCAAATGGTTCCTTCTGGAGACATGGATGGAGAGGAAAAAAAAACTGGTTGCAATAATACTCATCAACAAGGTAATGAATACTTTTTGCATCTTTGTAATGTAAACAAATTTACTTTTAATCTGCTCTTTTTCACGCAGGCTACAGATTTATAGGGGTGAGTAGAAGTCTCCTTAAATAAGGTCATTTAGCAGCTTCAAATCCTCATCCCTGCCTTAGAGGATGGACCAAGCGCAGCTTCCTGTGTCAGTGCCCTTCCACAGGTACGTTTTTTTTCCTTTTTAACTTTTGGGCATCCACTCTGAGTGCATACCTTTGCAGTCCCTTTCCTTCACCCCCGCCCCCCTCTCTCTCTCTCGCTCTCTCTCTCTCTCTCTCTCTCTCTCTCCATGGTGTAACCTTACTCCCCAGCGTTGTATCACCCAACCTCCTTCTGCTCTCTGATGTGTTTCCCCACCCTCCCTCCTAGTGTTGCTTGCCCCTCCTCACCCTCAAACCTCTCACGCTACTCGAGAGTGCAAACTACAACCAGGTTACGCGGGAATCAAGAAAGTCACCCTTGCCTTGATTTCAGAGCTCATGAAAACGTATTGGATTTGTGTATTATTTTAAACACTTGAGAATGAACTCGTAAATCGCGTTTTGATTCTGGTCTTCACTTTGATCTTAACATTTATATTTCTTTCTTGCTCCTGGTAATGTTAGAAGAAAAAAAAAAAACATACTAGGAAAGTCACTACATATTAATAGTAAACTATTTCCTGCACGTAGAAACAGCAGCATGGCGCTTACATAAATAACTTCATATTATAGAAGTGCAACTAACATTTTGAACTCCTAAAATGGAATAAAGTTTCCTTCAGACAACGCAGCGCCTTGGAGACCCCATTGCACATTACTTGCAGTCTCACTCTCCAGACATTCATCTCCCACTTGCAGAAGAAAACACAATCGTTGCAGAGAAATGCTCGGTTAGTGGGGGACGTTGTAATGATGCATGTGTGTGGTGGGGAGGGGCAGGTTCCACTAAACATAATTCTGTTAGCCCCCCACTTTTCTTGCCTAACTATTGGTTATTTTGAATCTGCCATCCTTTACATTTCTCCTTAAACTATCTCTGCAACCCAAGGATATTCGAACATCGAATATCTAACATATACTTTTTTGTTTAAGAAAAAAAGGTGTGGATTAATACATACCCTCAACCCCACCTTCAACCTGCACAAGCATTAAAAACAAAAGCTACTGAAACTATCAAAGGCCACTCCAATAAACACGCGCATAACAAACCATGGTTTAACATACACTTAACACCCCTGTGCTGTCACCCCTCCCGTGTTTTGCATGCCCCCTCAAGCCCCCTGCTGTTTTTAGCTATATTGCACAGCAGTGTGGGCTGCTGTGCAACATGTAAAAAAAAAAAAACACATTATCAAAGCCAAGAAGCATCTGCTCAAGCTACTTGGCTTCGTTCTATTGCTGCTGGTGGATGGTAGGGTTGTTGTGGGCAGAGGGAACCATTGGTTTTAGGGGGGGGTCAGCAACACAATGGATATCAGGTGGAAGGCGGGGTGTCCGGCAACACAAGCGAGGTGTGAGGGAGGAGGCAGCGAGAAGCAATGCAACAGAGGGGAAGGAAGACAGATTGTCAAAAATGTAGTTAAAGCAAAAGCAACATGGCTTGAAATACCATTCTTTCGCTTTAAATGGGTCGTTTCATCTGAAGGCCAAAATTTAAAATGATGGTAAATTATTTTAGAAATGGTCAGCAAGGCAAAAGAAAAAGATTTTGAAACCCAAACATTTTTACAAGTACCTTGGATTATTTGCTCGCCGCTGCCGAGCAAAAGTCCTTCTCTCATTTTACACTTGAATTTTCCCAGAAATGGTGCACCTTAAATTAAATATCACAGTGGATAATCTAAAAGGAAAAGTTAGACTGAATCCCAGCACCCTTATACACACAATTTCGCAACCATACAGTTGGCAAAGCGCTGCCTTCTCAACATCACTTCTCCTGCAAAACATTCATAAATACCTATAAATAAGGAACTGTCAGGTAAATTTAGATAACAAATACTACTCTAGCAATAACACATCACGGCTAAATACCTGCACGCCTAGATCAACAAATGAAAAAGAGAAAGGGGAGGCAAATGATCATTGGGATTCTTGATCAATTAAAAGCCTTCTGGAACATTCCATCAAACATATAAATATACAGGTCATCCAACATTCCCGTTACCCTGCACAATACAAAACCAACCAGAAACCCAGAAACATATCAGAACAGCATAAGAAAATTATTTAGTGCCTACCTAAAGTAGATGCGGTTAAATGATAACCACAACATAATCCAGGAGTTCAAGCCCCTATTCCATATGACGTATACCAACTAGTTCCTACAAGCAAGCAGATGCATATAACCTTTTCCACAGCTTAACAGGAATATGTAAAGAGTTCAGCCATTTTAGGGTACGGAAGTAATTGTGGTAGTCTCTAAATTGCAGTAAAACGTATCTAGAGGGAAATTTGCTTCCATCTATGCAACTGCCTTCATGTTGAGCTCAATAAAAATAAAAAACACTAATTATGTAAATCTATAACATTTCGGACAGAATGGCCAGTTAAATCCTCACAAAGACACTTGTAGTTTTTCGAAAGTTTCATTACTTTTGACAAATATACGGAGTGTATTTTTCGTGTCTTCCAAGCAATTGAGGATTGCAAGTCAAAAGTAACTTTCACTTCTGGATTTCTTGTTCAAATGAGTTTTCGGTTTTATTCGGTTATAGTTTTAATGGGTAATTTTAACTAGTTGTGTGCACATTTCACCTAGTTATTCACAATTTCTTTATTGCAATTTTACTTTGCCTTTGTGGTAGGCCAGGACAAGGCAGGATCGCCAGCAGTGAAGGATTTCATGGTCTGAAATCTTTCTCAGAATAGCCGTCTCATTAGACCGTCACTGACTGAACCCTTTATTGAAACTTCGAACAAATGCTGGTATCAAGTCACAACAAGCATTGGCAAAACCAATGGCTCTCACCTTTGAGACCTATAATCTTTCCCAATGTCCCTCATAGGAAAAAAGCATTTAGCATATTCTGAGGAGCATCAACCAAAAGAAAAGATAAAAAATGCACAATCATTTTTATTCGTGCACGTGCAAAGATGTTTGATCGGCATGTGCAACTTAATTAGCGATCCAAGATTTGGTAAATAAAAAAAATGAAATTGGAGCACAATGGAAGTGAGTTTTTTCCCCCCAAGTCAGTAGGGCCTGCAGCAATCTGTCCCTCTGTCTGCCACAAAAAAAGTAAATAAGTACCAATATGATAGGACCAGATGATGGGGAAGCAATAGGGATTGTGGATGGAGGGGAATAGAAATTAAAGTACAGCCGGGTGGGGAGGGGAAAAACAACACACGAGGGAAGCAGTAGCATAGAGATGGGGGGGGGGTGGGGGGGAGAGGGCAAGCACATGAAAGACAGAGCAAAACAGATCGCAGGGGGATATTTGGCGGGGAGAAGCACATGAGGGGTCAAGCTGAAAAAACACGCACTCTCATGGAGTGCTTAATCAAAAAAAAAAAAGAGTGCCCTAAAAGTCAAGCAGTGAAACAACAAGTCAGCTAATCAAAGTGATGGCAAAAAGGCCATGCACTAGGAGAAGATCACAAGATGGGACAAGGAACACCATCGAATACAAAGCAAGCAAACAAGAGTGACAATAAAGCCAACAATGGTCATGGTGTAAGCCCACTGCAGGTTCTTGAGAAGCCCACAATTAAGTCCTTAAGAAATAGATATATTGATTAGGGCAACAGTCACCAATGTTGGCTGATTTGTAAAGTAATCACACCTCTCCATCTTTATGCACCAGTATGACTAAACAAGGGATAAGACAACAGATGCATACTCTAGTCTACTTTCCCTTCCCCATCCTAAGTTGTACCTGTGCCTTTTTCCTTCACAGTGCACGTTTGCCCTTACTTTCTCTGGGTACCTTTGATTACCCAACCTCATCAATTCCTGAACACATCTAAACACAGTTTAAATGAACAGGATTTTAAAGGAATCCGCACCTTACTCCTGGTGAGTGCAAGTGTGAAGTGATTGTATTTTTTTTCTTCCCTCATTCCTTAGTCTCTCCAGTTTTGACTCTTCATCTCTGCTGTACCAGACTCGCCTCCTGGGCTCCTCTTCACCAAATTCCTCTCCTCTGGTCTCCTCCACTCACTGCTCCTTCCTCTTTCAATGTTCCGTTAACCAATGCTGCACTCCCCAACGTTACTCCTATCCCTCAACAACGATCCTACTTTAGTGCCCTCTTTTCAAGTGGAGGCAAACAGAGACTGTTCACAGTCCGGCCTCTCTTCTTCTGCTAATGGCGTTCAGGTGTCTTGTTACCCACAACAACCAAGTACCTACCTGTCTTTCCTATCATGGTTCCTGCAGACATAGAAAACAAACTACTCTGCAAGGCTCTTAGAGACATGGTTATGCCCGAGGAACAATGGGGGACTGACCCATGCCACTACCCTTTATCATCCAACTGTTTCACAGATAATTACTTTCTACACATTACTTTTGGCATAATCCATTTCCCTCTGGTGATATTTCCTGTTACGCTTTATTTTTCAGATTACCTTTTACATCATTCCCAACAATTTCCATCTGTCTGCTAATTTTCGTTTTATCATTTTCCCCTCCTGCTTTATATTCACAGCTGTGTACACTTAATGATGGCACGGCTTTTGTTTCCTTCTCTCCAGTTGTCTTATTTTTGAAGCCTTGTTTATGAGACAGACGCGTACAATACAGAGACACTTATTTTATTCATTCATTTTGGTTTGAAGGCTTTTCTTCCCTTAAAATTTTTTTTAATAACAAAACGCTAACACAATTTTCACAAGTGTTTTTCGGTTTGCATATGGAGTGTATTAAAGTCTTGTACAAGGAAAAACGAAAATATAAAATTCTTGGAGGGACATTTAAGATAAAAAAAAGTATTTAAACTGGATCAATTTCCTATAAAACAACAAACTTAATTTCCCACATTTGTAAAATTGTGATGTTTCAAAAATAAACATACCTCAATACGTGTGACAATGGAAAGGCAACACGTGTCAGTCATCTACCACCTGCTATACGTTGCACCAATAAACAATTTGACCAAAGAAATCTAATTTAGTTTTTCATAGAAAGGTACTAAAGGTATGAATTTCATTCTTATACTGCTTCTTTATCCAATTTACTTTTGGGTATAATGGCATTCCTTGCAGATAAGACAGAGCAATATAACGTTGAAAAAGGCTGTTGAATGCATTCTACAATAGAAAAATTCAGAAACATGCCCCAATTTGTTTTCATAGTTGTATTATTAGTGCGCGATTTATGACCATGTGGCTACCGTAATTTATTTTTCTCAGCATTTTTTTTCAGATAAAGAAAAATACTATCATACATACACATATAAAATGCAATACTTCTTAGATTAGCCTTATCTAAAAAGATTAGCTACACTTGCTTCACGTTCGAAATTGCCTTTCCCTTTAGCGAACATATTTCATACACTTTTGTACAGGGTGGTAAGATGCACATGTAATTGAATTCACTCATGCAGGCAAGATGAACTTATTGTTTCTCTAATCAGCAGTAGATGACAAGGTCTGCAGTTTTAGACACAGATGTATTTTGAGGATACATACATACTTTAGGAGGCTTTGCTACGAACATGGATCTACTTCCATGGGCACAGCTTAGACCCTTCTTAACTACTAATACTGTTTCTGCCAAACGTCACAGGAGGACAACTGGTTTGTAAGTGCGACTCCCTGCTGGTTTGATGAAGTCATTAATAATTAATTATATTCACAACTCAAGAAGTGCTATGCAAGATACGTTTCTAACGATACTTAATTCTTTTCTAGAGAGAATGAGACAATTTATGCCATGGCAGTAGATATTAATTTGGCACTTTAACACGTTTTTAGAGAAAGTGCACTGAAAGAAATGTGCTGTCACATATTACTACAATGTACGGGTTAACTTCCATCCATGTACTCTGTAACCGACATGAGAAAATACAGCTTACTGTCTCACTGAATGAATGCATGCAAGAATAGCTTAACAGATAAAACAACTCTGCCTATAGAGAGTTGTCCAATTCAGATTATCTCATTCAACGCACGGAATTAAATACATGCATCCTGGTTATGAAAGATTATTGCTTACAACTACTAGACATGACAAACAGACAGAGCTCTGCTTAAATATAGATGACAACAACTGCACATTAAACAGCATGGCATAAAACAAGCATGACACCTTTCCAGGCGTCTCACCCTCCTAACATGAGGCAGGTATGGTCATAACCCATTGAGTGACGAGTCACGTGATCGGGGACCTCTGAACCCCTTCAGATTCACTCTGAAAAGCCTCACCCCTCCCCAAATCGCCATCCTGTACTCTGATCTGTGGTGTACCCAAGTCCACTATTAAGCAGCATGAACCACCAGTTTGAGAGCTGCCCACTTTTTTTTTTTTTTTACTGCTAGTAATTAATTCTGTTTAGGGATCTGTGGTCTCCAAATATCCAACTGCTCTTGCAAGAGGGAATGTAGATCTTAGAGCTACCCTATAGGTCGGTGAACCCAGTGGCATCATTTCCTTCCTTTTCTATTTATATAAATTGAACCACAGGCCGCGAAGGGGATTCTCTCGTTCATCCATTACAGGGCGCAGGAGAGCCTCATTGAAATGAAGCCAACGCTCTTCAGAAACACAGCCCGTTAAAAGGCTCCACCATCTTCAACTAAATTGTTGCAACGTTGTCCAAGGGGGATAGACAATGTCTCCTTCTGGATAAGAATCTAAGACACTAGCATTTCGTAAATCCAAACAAAAGCTGGAATCAGCATTATAAGAAGGTAGGCATTGATCAGCTTAATAATCATCATCTGTCGTACGCCTATAGTCCTTCTCCCCTATAGCCAATGCATCTGAATATCAACCAAATATCTCCTCCAAAACGGGCAACCCTGTATGCCCTTGGGAGAAGTTCACACAGTGATTTATTGTTGAAGGTGCTCCTGACTTTCACCCTTGCCAGCCATAAGATATTTTCACTTAAAGATTTTGTGGTTGAAGCCAGTTCCATGGGTGGCAGCGCAACCCGTTTAGAGATCGGCACCAAGAAAGACCCCTAACATGTTAGGAATTCTTCACGAACAGCATGCAACCCAAATGCATATGTGAACCTGGATAATCTACATTAAATAAGTCACAGGTGTTCAAACAGAACTCATTTTTAGCAAGGTATTCGATAAAGACAGCAAAATTACTTTTAATATGATTTAGAAAATGTATATATGCATATGAACAGCAAGTTCTAGTTACTAGAGAACATGTATTCACATCAATCAATCACTTGTAAAGCGCACTACTTAACCACGAGGGTCTTAAGACACTGGGGGTGGGAGATGGGGGGGAGGGGGGGGGGGTGCTACTGCTCGAAGAGCCAGGTCCTGAGGTTATTAGGTCTTGGGTCTGCCGTAGGTAGGTGGTGAGGGTGTTCCAGGCCTTGGCGGCGAGGTGGGAGAAAAATCTGCCGCCGGCAGTCGTTCTTTTTATGCGGGGGGACTGCAGCCAGGGCGAGGCCGGTGGAGCAGAGCTGGCGAGTGGGGGTGTAGAAGCTGAGTCGTCTGTTGAGGTATGCTGGTCCAGTGTGGTGGAGTGCATTGTGCGCGTGGGTGAGGAGCTTGAAGGTTATCCTCTTGTTGACGGGGAGCCAGTGCAGGTCTCTCAGGTGGGGTGTGATGTGGCTGCGGCGGGGGATGTTGAGGATCAGACGTGCAGAGGCGTTCTGGATGCGTTGCAGCCGTCTCAGGAGTTTGGCCGAAGTTCCTGCGTAGAGGGTGTTTCCGTAATCCAACTTGCTGCTGACGAGGGCCTGGGTGACCGTTCTTCTTGTTTCGTGGGGATCCACTTGTAGATCTTGCGGAGGGTGTTGAAACAGGAGGAGATGGCGTTGACCTGTTTAGTCATGGAGAGGGTGGAGTCGAGGATGACCCCTACGTTGCGTGCGTGGTCGGTGGGTGTTGGAGCTGTTCCCAGTGTGGTCGGCCACCAGGAGCCGTCCCAGGCCGAAGGGGTGGAACAGAGGATGAGGACCTCCGTCTTGTCCGAGTTCAGCTTCACTCGGCTGTTCCTCTTCAATTCGGCGACGGCCTTCATTCCTTCGTGGAGGTTGGTTTTGGCAGTGTAAGGGTCTTTGGTGAGGGAGAGGATCAGCTGGGTGTCATCGGCGTAGGAGATGATGTTGAGGTCGTGCTGTCTGGCGACGTGGGTGAGTGGTGCCATGTAGATGTTGAACAGCGTTGGGATGAGCCCTGGGGTACGCCGCAGGTTATCTCGGTGGCATTGGAGCGGAAGGGGGGGAGGCAGACGCTCTGTGTTCTGCCGGAGAGGAAGGATGTGGTCCAGTCCAGGGCCTTCTCTTGGATCCCGGCGTCGTGTAGGCGTGTTCGTAGTTTGCGGTGGCAGACTGTGTCGAAGGCGGGTAACAGGTCCAGGAGGATGAGGGCCGCTGTTTCTCCGTTATCTAGCAGGGTCCGGATGTCATCGGTGACGGCGATGAGGGCGGTTTCGGTCTGTGGTTGCTGCGGAACCCGGACTGGGACGGGTCCAGGATGTTGTTCTCCTCGAGGTAGCGGGTCAGTTGTTTGTTGACGGTCTTCGATGACCTTCGCCGGTAACAGGAGCAGGGAGATGGGCCGGAAGTTCTTGAGGTCCACCTTGGGTTTCTTGAGTAGGGAGTTTATCTCAGCGTGCGTCCAGCTTTCCGGGAAGGTTGCTTTCTCGAAGGAGATGTTGATTACTTTCCAGAGATGAGGTGCGATGGCTGTGCTGGCTTTGTTGAAGCTGTGGTGTGGGCATGGGTCTAATGGTGATCCGGAGTGGATGGTGTTCATAATCCTGCTGATGTCCTCGTCATTTATGTTGGTCCAGGAAAGCAGGCGGTTGGTGCGGGTGGTGGTCGTGTGGGCGGAGGTCTCAGTGGTTGTCGGGGCAGTCGTGGCGTTGAAGCGGTCGTGGATGTCGGCGATCTTGCGGTGGAAGAAGGTGGCCAGCGAGTCGCACAGGTCTTGCTAAGGTGGGATGTCGTTGGGGTTGGAGAATTCCTTCACGATGTTGAAGAGCTCTTTGCTGTTGTATGCGTTATCTAGGCGGTCTTTAAGTGAGGCCCTTTTGACGGATCTGATGAGGTAATGGTGTCTGCGGGTGGCGTTCTAGTGGGCTGCGTAGCTGTCTGGTGTTCATACGCGGATCCAGTTCTTCTCCAGTTTTCGGCATGTTCGTTTGGAGGCATCACAAACTGGGTATTCCAAAGGCGTAAGTGCAAATTAACCCCATGTAAGAAAACAGCAACCAAAACCGTGAATAGGCAGTGTAGGAAAATTCAAAGGTACTTTGGTATACAAACAGCTGCATATTGGTTTATCAAATCATTAAACGGTAGGTGGTTTCTTTGTAATAAGTGTCGACAATGTTTCGACTCTTAGCAAAATACAGGTGCCTCTTCAGAACTTGGAATTGCCTTGGAGACTGGTGCTCCAAGAAAAATGAAACCCTTAGGCAAGCGGAGTCTTAGAGCATTAAGACTGAGATAAAATAATCACCGCTTTGTGATCATAAACAGTTACTCAAGGGTATGGTGCCTGTGAATATTACAGCAGGAGGGCTCAAGAACCTCAATTGGGCCATGGGGAACAAGAATCAAGTCCACAATGAAGTCCCTGTGCTCATAGACAGAGTTGTGTGGTAACAATGTGCAGACATGGTTAGGCCGAATCTATCCTATTGGGGACAGTTCATTGGTTAACTTTGCCTAAGAGGCCAGAACCTAAGCCCTTGGAAGCACAACATTGGGAGGTATTTGGGTCAGAACTTCCAGAGTCCCCAAACACACATGCCTTGACGAGTGGTCAAGAGGGTCGGGTGCCATCCTGAAGAGATCCAGCTTAGCTAGCCATTCCAGCCTTGAGAAGAGTGATTTCACCTACAGGACCAGTGAGCTCAGGTCTTGAAATCTTAATGAGTAGTGGTATGCCCAACCTTAAGGAAGTATCTGATATTGGCGAACAAGATTGTGACCCCTACCAGAGCCTGAAGGACCTCTTCCTCGAAAAAGAATTTCTCTCCTTCCTATAGCATTTTTTGTGGGAAGATTATTTTGGAGGATGTTCCCCGTAAAGAGACTTACATTTTGGAGAGAGTCCACTTGGGAATCTTCCTGTGGGTCTTAGGCAGTAACAATTTGGCCTCCCACTTGCCTCTGGGTGCACGGAGGTGCAAAAGTCGCAGACCACTGCACTATCGCCAGACCCCAGAACCCACATTTGACTTGAAGCTAAGGCCATCTGGCGATCCATTTCAAAGTTGCTGTTGCAAAATAGGAATTTCATCAGTGAGAACACCAAGAACACTCTCAAGGCCGTATTGATGAGATGTGGTAAACCAGGAACTGACTTCCTAGCATGGAATTTGGCATCTAATAAAGCCCCAGGTGACCTCATGCTCAGAAATGGAGTTGTGTGTGACTGGAGGCTGTGTGGTGCCACCAGACTGCACTGAGTCATTGCTGGGAAAGCACGTTCCGAATATGTATGCAGGCAGGAAGGACTATTAATAAAGTGAAGAATCTGTTGTAAGATATATCTATCATAAAATTCCTTATATACATGGAATAACTGATCCAGTTAACTGAAAAGACAGCTAGAACAAAATCTAACCACGTAAAATAAAATGACGGAACAATCATTTTCTTCATTTCACTTAACCGTCACTACCCTTTAGACTAATTTCCTTATAATCGTTTCACTTAGGATCCTAGTAGTGAACTGATTTACCCTATTTCCAATATCAACATATTTCTACAGTTTTAAGCTATGAAAAACTCCCAATACACACGCCTGACATTTTAAAGTCTATTGTTTAGACACCCTACCACAGTTACTTCTTACAGTTGTGTGGTTATAATATTTTTCTTTTTATGAACGTCATAATTTTTATATTGAAACATATTTAAGCACTTGTTAAAACTATATATTCAAATAATCAAACATGGATTGGAGACGTTTAGTGTCAAAACGATATACCAAGACCTCTGCTTTAGTCAAGAGACTTACATAAAAATAAACATGATTAATGAGCATGTTTATTTAATCTAATTTTAATTCAGATATTTGATTCTCAGAAAAGGTGGTGAGAAACAGCCCCATTCAGCAATCTAAAGCTATGCCCTTAGGGGAAAGAGAATCAGTCCATCATGACACACAATATCTCTGCCCTAAGTTCCCCCATCTGCTGCACTCTAAAGAATGCCACTGGGGAACAATAAACATGTGGAGCACAGCTAACAGCAGCAATTCTGTCTATATTAGAAACTAATTGTCACCACTTCCCCATAAGGAACAGTACGTGCAGAGTCATATGCAAGCGATACAACTTAAATGCATTTTACACTTGAGCACTAAAAACAGCTAGTTTTAAGCACTAGATCATACACACAAAAAATGTTATCATTGATATTCACACTGGCCTTCTTAAAACGTATGCACTCCTAACTTTCTCTAACAAAAGTGTTCAAGTTTCAAAACAAAAATACAATGTGGCAACAATGAAACAAATCCAAATCTGTCAACTTTCAGTACACTCACACAGATATGCACTCCCATTTGTAAATGGGAAGTAATGTTGCAGAACTATAGCAACGATCCTCTTCCTCACATCCCCTTAAAAACACACACAAAAATCTATTAGCAATATACATTTACAACAGAATAGTCACCAATTTTACCCACCAATACACAAATACTACATAACTCAACTATATCTACTTGAAAATGTGAAAATATGTTCCAAAGTTTAAGAACATGAGGCTATTTATAATGCTCACAGAATGCTTTTCGATTAGATGCAAATATTTGAGGAAGCTTGAAAGCAATATTGAGGATTTGATTTCAAATTAAATGTTCACAAAAAAGCAACCAAGAAAAACATTTTTTTGCTAAGCTACTGAGAAATTTTAAGTAACCATTTTTTTGAAGCATCATCGAAAACATGTTGAACCATGGTCGTATTCCCCAAAAATATTCATAACGGAGCCTTAGTGCAATCACTGTATTATTATGGGAAACATGAAAAAAACCAGTCACTGGCAAAGCGAATACGTCAGACATTGGTGGTCAGCCTTTTGGTTTTGTCAATGCTTGTCGACATTTTTTTTGTAAAACGTTATTGTTGTGGGAAATGGCAGGCCCTCAATATTATAACAAACATTCTCAGAAAGTAATAATATTGTTTGGCCTCTTAACGAAACTACTTTGTGTGCAGATATGCTCCTTGTGAAAGAGCAGAATGCTGTTACTCAGAGTGAAGCCACTCGATAGATAGAAGAGACTGAACTTTAATAAAAAGAAAAGGTTTTGGTTCACTGCAGCCCTAATTAGGGGCCCAATTCTTAAATAAAGTGACAAAAGTGCACCCATTGTGGATGCCCTTACATTAGTGCAGATTTTCAGCTTTCATGAATTCACAATAATTTACAGAAGTAGAGCAAGAAATCTGAATCCTGGAAGAAATCTGTGAACAGCATTTTAGCATGAGCAAATATGCATGTATAGATTTGCTCATGTGAAAATCTGTTGAGAGTTTACAAGCTCACTTTTCCTCTTCCCACCTTTTTCCCCAACCGTGGAAGAAGTTTTACTTCTTCCCTTGTCAGGCGTACATTTTCAACCTTTCTCAGAGTGGGAAAAGATTAGTGAAGAGCTGATGAAAACCCCTAAAACATGCAAGTTAGTAGGCTTGCACATACACCAAAGCACATTCCAACCCTGCAACTATTGCTTAACGCTACCTCTAGCCTCGGTATATAGATCTGTGGAAAGGTCTCAAAATGTGGGACTCGCTAGAATTCAAATTCTACTTCAGTATGAGACCTGGCTATATCAGAGGCTATTTTCAAAGCTCTTATATAATGGGATTGCTGCCATAATTAATCGCCGCACTACATGGCACCAAAGGGACAAGTAGAATATTTTTTTTTTACAGGATATGTAGATTTCTGAAGCAGCCTCTTACATGGACAAGTACATATTTTATTGAATTCCACACCCCTGTAAATGCACTCATTGAAACACCTTAAGAGCTTAGTTGGTATTAAGTCTAAGAAAGTAACAACTAAAATATGACATCTTAAATTTCTCTTGAATGGGACAACAGATCTCAAACCACTTACACCACTACTTTCTGCTATTAACAATTTGTTGAGGTGTTCTATTTAATGGGAACTAGAATACCTCAACAAATTGTTAAAAGCAGAAACAAATCTGTTGCCCAAAACGAGTGACTTTTTTAGGAGTCACAATCAGTGCACGATGAAACAAGGGCTTTTGTAAATCCTCATTGTTTACAGCGTGCCGGCTCAAATTTGCAGCAAGAAACTGTAGCCTCATGACAAATGTGTGTGCATTTTGCTCTATGGCACCAATACCGTGCAAGTAAACGACACTAATTTGTAATAGATTACAGAACATTTAGAATTATATGCACCAGGGATGGACTTCTATTTCGTCAATCATTGGGAACATTTACCTCTTCTTAAAAACCTGTCCAATGCACCCACACACATGAGTGTTAAACTACTAAAACGCTAATGCGCACACCTTGAAAAGTGATCTCTTCCCCATTTAGGCAGATACGCTGCTAACCAACCGCTCCAGACATGCAGCACAGTGGCACATATAACAAAAATGTATACTTAAAATTATATTCTCAATCAAAATATCGGGGTAATAACATCACTACCAGCACAGGGAGTAGTGCCTTCTGTGTTACCAACAGTTTTATGATGCACGCTTTAATTACCAGTATATCTTGTTTCCAAATATATATATATCACAACGATAGATACTACTTTTGACGCGCAATTGTTTGTTAACACTGGTGAACCAATGTACCCTTTCTTCCCCTAAGAGAAGATTCCTCTGTGAGTGAGATTAGCATAGTTTAAAGAACGTTAAAGTAAATCTAGCCTGATACATTCAGAAATGGTCTTTGAAATCTCTAACCATAATCTCAATTAACACTGGCTCTTTAAATGTATCTATACAAAACATTCAGATTCCCACACCTTTTACAAAGGGTGGGTCATGCCGTTCTTGTCATTTAATGGCTATAAATCACACATTAAAACTGCATTTTTCATATCGCGGGCAAACTATCACCACAGCCAACATGAAGGTACTTTTTATTCCTTAGCTTCCAGCATCTGAACTTCTTTCCTTATTCTCTAAACCTTCCCTCGTGGCCTGCTCTGAATCAACGTATTAAAATAATTAAAAGTACTTTCAAAACTACATTTATTAATACCTTTAATTGAATGAACTGAATAAAATGCAAATATGAAACAATACATGAGCTTTCAAGTACCAAGTCTACTTTAAAATGTAAATGTTTTATGCCAATTTAATTGACCATTTTAATAAGCAGAAGGCATAGCACAATATTAAATCCATTTCAGTTCCTGGTTAAAAAAAACACCCTTCCCTTAATTTACCACCCACACACATTCCTTCTAGCCATGAGCACCGTTGAACTGTCACTCTAGTTTAGTATATTTCCAAGGATATTAGTAAATTCAGATTCAGGCATTTAGTTGCATATCAGGACTTACAAATTAGATGGCCACATTGCAATGGTCATCGAAAAATAAAATGTTGCTATAATCTTTTAAAATATTACTTTTTATTGATAAACCGAATAAATAATATCAATGACATCACATTAGTCCGTGTATTTCAGAAATAGATTTACACATTGTTTTATTGCACATCATTCTTGATTTTCCATCTTTAAATAGAAGTTCTGAACTATATGTTTTTCGCTCAGTGGCTTCGTTGTTGCAATAAATTGAGCCACTTCAGGATTCTACATCACCTAGTCCTTTTTCACTTGGGATTAGAATCCCATATTAATCTGTTCTGTACCAAATGTAGCTAATATTGTTGGGTAGAAATTAGTTATGCACAGAGTGCTGTCATATGCTTCCTTATTTTGTCAGTTAATTCCATTGACATTCTTTTGATCATCCAATATTACATCACTGGGGTTAGCTAGAGAGATCCACACGACAGATCCCACCAGTTGCCACCAAGACATCAGACAAAGGCTTACTCAAAACACACGTGTAGGCAGAGCATTAACAGGTCACATGGTTCATTAATATTAGTAGTGGATCACGCAAGCATCAATGTTCAGCCCATATGTTAACCGAGCGATCAGACCAAGGCTGACTAATATAATTCCAACACACAGAAACTTTCATTAAATCATATTCCGTTTTGATAGAAATCAAGGCTAATTTGAAAGTTTGGATGGCAATGATGTACTTGAATGTTCTTTCAGTTTTAGTGTTTAGTATTTGAATGGATGTAACAAGGACTGGACAATTTGTTTTATTATTTATTTTAAACCAAAAGCATTGTGAATAAATACATATAGGCGAAAGTAGTACATAGGAACTTCAAAACAGGTGAATATGCTTCTTAAATTAACCAGGTTTAGAATAATTTCAACCAAATATTTCATACAAGATGTAGAAAATACTCTTCCAATGCGTTGTCACATTTTTTTCATCTTGCTGGACTTATTACCTAGTTTTAGAACTCTGCTAGCCAGTAGTAAAGTGCCAGTACTCCCTCTTTAAAAGGGTCAAATTGGCATATTTCTAATTGGAATATTAAATTATGTCTTAGTCTTTAGTATATGGTGCAAAAAGTACCCAGGGCCTGGAAGATAAATGCCACCAATAGGCTGCAGCCCTTACTGTGCCATCAGCTACATAGCAATTTAAACAAGGATTCAGGCCTAACCATTGTGACCCGACAGAAGAAATGCAATAACTGCAATACGGCTTGTCAAAACAACCCCTTTTGACAGGTCAAAACCGCCCTTTTAAAAATTAATAAGTCGCCATGTTGTAGGCACAAGACACGGTACAAGGTATTTACAAGTAAGACATGTAGAAAAAGAAATTTATTAATAGTTATTAAATTTCAAATTCAATGGCGGAGTCAGATTTTTAACAAACATTATAAAATTACCTTTTTCCTGATAGCAGTTTCTGGGAGCTAATTTGCATTTCCTCTCAAACTTCTCACAGCCAGGGATTAGCATTTGAATTAGTGCAAAAGAGTCATGAAATGTATCCTAGAAGCAAATAATAGGGTGACCAGAACAGGCAGACAGGACTCCTCTGAACCTCCCAGTATATGCAGGGTGGGGCTGTGAGCATCCTTTGACATCACAGTGTCAAAGCCTGCTTGAGAGGCCTGCTGGGTTTATATAGAACACTTTGGGGCAAACTTGAAAAACAGAGAACATGGAGCCAAGATAATTCTTGTGTATCCACTGCCTGGTTGCTGAAGGACCTGCTTTGTCTTTTTTTTCTTTTTTTTTTGCAAAAACAATTTTTATTGCATCACACAGTTACAATTACCATCGTGAAGTGTTGTCGTGCCAATGGTCATATCCAGCTTCTAGGAACCAATGC
Source organism: Triturus cristatus (assembly GCF_964204655.1). NCBI lineage: Eukaryota > Metazoa > Chordata > Amphibia > Caudata > Salamandridae > Triturus > Triturus cristatus. The sequence continues at coordinate 359,061,286 of NC_140583.1, forward strand.
ATAATATCATCCAATCCACTACCATCCAGATATTCGTTGACCATCAGCACTCTCATATGCATATACACCCTCCCCCCTTCCTCATGTCAGTGTGCCATAATACAAGGTACAAGGATAATTCTCCTCTTTTTAAGTTAGTGTGATCGGTTGCAGGCCACTCCCCCTCCCCATGGTCAGGCTCAGCACACTAAGGAGAAGTGAAGCATTCGCGCCAGCTCGTGTGTTCTACCAAGTACCTCTCTATGACTGCGCCTCTGCAAGTTGCTCCAGTGTTTCACCGTCCTCAACCACATCCGTTCCCCATCCTTGGAGCTCAACCACTAGCGCCTCCCATGCACGCGCCATGTCCAGCACCTTTTCATCGGTCCCCCGCATCGCTAACTGTAGCCTGAGCGCGCCCTCACTACCCGCCCATTTAGTGAAGGTCGCTTTCCATCTCTTAAAGCTGGGACCAGCTCTCGATTTCCAGTGCAGGGTGATCTCCCTTTTGGCCACAACCAGCCCTAAATCGCAAAACTTGCTCGTGATTTTCGTGCGCGGAGTGTGGGGAAACCATAGCAGCAGACAAACTCCCATTTCCACCCCCAAGTCGCGCCCTGTCACTTGGGACATGCAATCAATAACCTCCTCCCAGTAGCGACTTAATGCCTCACAGGACCAGAACATGTGTTTGAAGTCAGACCCCTCCTCCCCACAGCGAGGGCACTGCGGTATGGGACCCCAAAATACTGAAATAATTTAGCTGGCGTCAAGTATGCCCTATGCAATATGAAGTACTGCACCAGTTGAAACCGGGCATTACGTGTGCTCTTCCAAGCCAGTCGCTGCAGCGTGGGCTATGTCAGTGCCGGGATAGGTTTCCCGATGTCCATTTCCCATTTGCTTTTCAATGCGTTCAAAGGGGCTAGGCGTTCCGTTGCCAGTCTCTGGTATAGACATGTAATAGCCTTAAGTGTGCCCGCCGCCATGACCACATATTGACAACCTGCAGCCGTCTGGGGTTCAGAGAGTCCCGCATTCCAGTGCTTCTGGAGAGCTGCCACCAAGGCTGCGTGGAGTAAATAGTCACCTCTTGGGATCCCAAAGGAGTCCTAAAGCCCCTGGAATGGCTGAAGCACTCCATTTAGGTACAGGTCCCCCACCATCTGTAACCCTAGGTCTTCCCAGGTCGCCAGCCCCGACCAATCCCCGCCATGCGGGAGGGACGTGCACATACCTAATGGGATCTCCGGGGCGAGCAATGTCGGCCTTCCGTAGGCTTCGGTTTCAGCACAGCCGGAGCGTTCGCTCCTCAAGGGTTAATTGTGACAAATCGAGTCGTTGTTGGAAGACAATAAAAGAAAGCACATGGAGCGGGATCAGTCTGCCCTTTGGGCCTTCCGGGCCTCTAAACTCCCTAGCCACCGCCTGCGTGAGCCATTGTAGCTGGGCGGCCAAATAATACCACTCGAAGTCAGGTACCGCAAGCCCACCCTCCGCTCTGGGCCGTCGAAGGGTGGCCAGCGCCACCCGCCTCCTGCCAGCTCCCCAAATGAAACCCGTGATCATGGCCGTGAGCTTGCGGAAAAGCGACACCGGCATCCAAATAGGGAGCGTATGGAAAAAATACAACAGGCGTGGGAGCGCCACCATCTTCAGTAACGCCACCCGTCCAGCCACCGAGAGCGGGAGAGTGCTCCAAAATCCAATACTGCCCACCAGGCCCCTGATTGCCCTCCCCACATTCCCTTCCAACAGGTCGTGCTGGGTGTGGTAAATATGCACTCCCAGATACGGCAGACAGCTAGCTGTCTTCACAGCGCACAGCTCCCAGGGAGGGGGGGGTCCGCCCATGCTGTGTAATGGGGAACACACAAGTCTTGTTCCAGTTGACTTTCAGGCCCGACCAGTGACCAAAGTCCTTCAGTAGATCCTTGGCGCCCCGGAGGGCCTCATCCGCATCAGCCAGGAAGAGTAATAAATCATCCGCATAAAGGGAAATATAATGGGTTTCCCCCGTAATAGTAGTCCGGCATATGCGCATCCCAGTCGTGCATGAGACGCCAGGGGCTCGACCGCCAAGGCAAACAGCAAGGGTGAGAGCGAGCAACCCTGCCTCGTTCCCCGCAGCACTGGGTAGGGAGCTGATATCGTGGTCCCCGTCCGCACCCTAGCCACCGAGTTGGTATAGAGCAACCTCGTCCAGCGCACGAACCCATCCCCCAGACCGAACTCTTGCAAGACCCTAAACAGGTACTGCCACTCCACACTATCAAAAGCTTTCTCCATATCTACCGATAGTGTCAAGGCGGCTGGGTAGTCCCTGCAGTCCACCTCCATAACCCGCAACAGGCGCCGATACATGTCGACGAAGGACCTGCTTTGTCTTACCAGACTTCTGTCCCTGGGTTTATTGTACGTACAGCTGCTGCCTCATACTGTATTTTATTATTAGATGTGGTAGGACATTAGAATTGACATAATACATTCCCACACACACTCGTAGCCGAAGTTGGGTGTGGCCGAAAAATTGAACCATTTTTAAAAAGCCCAAGTGGGTAGGGTTGTCCCTAATAACATTTAACCATTGGTTAGGGCATGCCCAGGAGTAATTCCCAACCACTAGCACGTAGCAGACAAATGAGGCACCTCCAGTCACCCATTGCCAAACACTTCTAGAACAGAGGGCGATCAGAAGAGGCCTGAACCTGCTGTTTTCAACCTGAAAAGAGCCCTGAAGGACTGGAACTGCTATCTCTTGCATCGTGGACAAAGATGTGGAAGTAAAGGGTCATAAGGCTTACCTGCTGTGTAAACTAAAGGGACACCAAGCTACAAGAGACGTTTCCTGCAACTGTCCAGCTGATCAATGGCAATTGAACATGGCCTGGAGCCTGCGGTTGACCTCTGCATGACACGCTGCAAGTCTCTAAATGCTTCACCTGATGCCCTAGGGTTGGCTTCAGAAGTCTACATCTGTGGGGGATTGGAACTTAAGGACTAAGTCAGAAGGCAAACATTTTGACAAAAACAAACTTGATTAATGCATCTGACCCGTGCCATCATAGTCCGCGCCAAATTGCGCCTAGGTCCTAGTCCACTGAGACTATTTACAATCATTGGCACTTTATAGTTCTTAGTGCAACTCCTCCTTAAAACTTCAAGCATTAATACCCTTATAAGATGCTGGTCAATTTGGCATCATTTTGTTTATCAACTTTTACATTATTTTTCTAATTTGGTTAAGGATTTTTATTGTTTTGCACATCAACTTTATTAATGGCTTGATACTGCATAACTAATTTACACATTGCCCCCAAAATAAGCCTATCTGCTGTGTGCTATAGCTTTATAGGGTTTAAGCTCAAGTTAATTTAGTGACTTTGAAGATTCACCCTGATGAGGACTGAGATTACTCCTGGCGCTGGCTAGTCAGCCCCCCATAAAAAATAAGGCAATTTCTTACAGAAGGTTATATATGATATTTTAGCATTAATTGCCACATATAGATCTATACATACACACATAGTTAACTTTCACCCTAAAATTCTGGATCTCAAAATATAGTTAGCTGTGAAAAACATAACTCCAAATGCCGTAGTCTCACACACCTCTTTGAAATTCCAATAAAAACGCTTCAATTAGTAATTCCTTAAATTAATGTAAACTGGCACTTAATGAGGATGAAACACACATCCTTTTTAAGGCCTAGGCAATAGAGATAGACTTGTCGTTATTTACTGTTCGGTGTGTTTTATTAACCATCGATATGTTATTACTGTTAATTCAAATAAAATAAAATTCACTGAAGTCAATGCATATAGATGAGAGGGTGAGCAGATAGCATGCTACCTAATTCTGCTCCCATTGCGACTAAGAGGATATTTATGAATCTTGTAGAATATGGGATTAAGAAACAGCATAATCTGCAGATGCTAACAGTTTAAGACCATCATGCAATCAAAAGTCCTTTTGTCTGTCAATATCTTCAACACCCACAAAACATCGCAAGCTGTTTTTAAATGCATCATAAGACTAGAAGGGGTAGACAAAGACCCCTCCCACCTGTCAAAAATAAAGTTGTATAATACTTAACAGTGCACATTACAGTGATTAAGGTAATACACCAACGTTCAAAATGTCAGTTTTGACTACTCAAAACAATCAAATTTAGAAATATCAAAACATCCAGAAGTGGGAGACAATTTTAAAGGCGCAACATTTTATCAGATGTAATCCAACACCAGTGAGAGCCATAGTTATTATCAACAGTACTAGCATCAAACAGGAGAAAAAAAGTAATTTGCATGCAAGTGAATTACTACACTGCTGCATTTGTCATTATTACTAGCATTTAGTTCTTAAATTTGACAAATGCTAAAGCATACTTTCAACTCAGGTTTTAATGTTCAATGGAAGAAAAGCTAAAATTTAAAATAGGGCCGTTCGAATGCATACTATTACATGATAATGCTTTTTATTCATTAAGGTTTAATATTCTTTCATTTTTTGCAACTTTAGATTCAAAATGAACCAACACATTTCAATAAAGTTAGCTGGAAAGATATGTGCATCCTAGCCAATGATGTGGATCATAAAAAGGTGCATGATGGCCTCCAGTTACACATCAGAGCCACCTCCTTGAATTTCGCAAAAAGCTGAAGACCTGACTTTGCAGTTAGCCAAACTACCATAGGCAGTGCTAGGTCCACACACTGGCTCAGAGCCAGGATGCCCTTGTGGGTGATAGTGAACTTCACAAAAACATATAATATAACAGAATGACGATACACTGGAACTTATAATAAATACGAGAGGTGTAAAAATATGTGATGTAAATACAGGTTTTAAAAGAAAGTAAATTGTGTTCAATCTACAGAGAGTAATAGCTTTTTCACAACAGCCTCATGTAACAAAAATAATGATAAAAACCTATATATTTAAATTATATACACACATATATAATACAGCTATTATACATAATAAATTATACACACATATATAGGTATGAAATCATAGGGTACTCCATCAGCCCTCTTCATACTCTGGTCCGTTCAATGGTTATTCATATTTTGCTCTTGACCACCACAGAATGCAACATGGGCCAAACTTCACCCACTGTCTCTACTACACAGAGTGCTGGCATTTGCCTATTTTTGCCAACAAAGAAGTGGCTGGTAGGTCAGAACTACATCTTGCCAACATTTTTTTCTTTCCGTTCTTTAGCCTTTTTTAGTCAGCCTTTCGCATTTTAACGAAGGCATAAAGTCACAGTATTTTAAAGCCCATGAGACTTTTTCTATGCACCAGTAAACATTTTCCTGCAAACTTCATTAAAGCTAAAAAAGGTTTCTACACCTTTACCAAATAAGCCTGTCTGCTGTGGAACACGTGTTATTTCATCATAAGTTACATAAAATAAAAATCACATGTAACATTTAATTGCAAGCCGTATGGCCACCAAGTTTAAGCGCTGGCATGTTTTTTCCATTTTTATTTTATAGCATATACTTGCAATTAAAAATAAAATATAATCACACAAAATTGCCAAGGCTAGATCTATTGTTTTTGCCATTGTTTGATTACCTCCTTTGAGTGTGTACAAAAATGTAGTATACTCGCCTCACTGCATTGCTACCGGTTATCTGATCAAAGAACGCCTGGTGAATGAGTGAAATCACATGTTGTTAAATGGTCTAATGAAGACTAGTTGTACTGGAACCTAATTGAGCCTACCAGTGAATTGCATCTTAATAATGCGTTTTGGCTTTTCTGGGGAAAATACTTCATCTTATTCCTGGTCATAACATAGCTAGTACAGCCTTGTGTAACCAATTGAATGTGACTGATGTGTTGTCAATTGCAGTTTTCTTTTATGTCCAATTTTCCCATACAAAAAACTGGACAGTTTAATGAAGCCTAAAGCAGGTCACTAAAATTATCATTAAAGGAAACTTAGATTGCCTGCTCTAAATACACAATATTAATATTTCTACATCAATAAACCACACAACCAAATATGTCCAATAAAAGTATCAGAACCATAACGCTTTACTTACCCAGCAATGATACCATCATATTGCTGCACTGTACAGCAAGTCTGCTTTTAAAAAGAACATCCTTGTTAAAAGTCGCACATTGCATTTTGGAAATGATATACCTACTGTTAAGAGTTCTATTTTTGGACCATGACATAGCAAGCACAGGGGATTTAAGCTGAGCTGCTTTTTTAACTTAAAAGATTTCTTCTCCGGTCAGCAAATTGCAGCAGGACATACTGCAATACGAAAATGGAAACTACTTAATCAACACTTCAAATAGGGAAACCACAAATCACACAAGAGACATGCAATTTAAGGCGCCCAGGGAGCATAACCTCCACAGAAAAATCATGTGCTTCAGTATGAGTTTTTAATCTAGGCAAATAGCAATAGTAGTTTAAATCAAGTTATTTTAGAAAACTGAAAAGACTTGAAGTAAAACCTCAAAATGCTAAACATATCTGGATCACTGACAGCTGATACTAGGATTTATAAAAACGATCGTATGCATTTTACTCACACAGAGACCATCCCCGAAATACGCACACCTCTACTCCGATTACTTCAACTATCTATAATAATGCAGGCCTTTGCAAACACTCAAATGAAGGCAAGCCTATGCCTTGTGCAATACAATGAACAAGGCTTGCATTAAAAACACGATGCCCCTCTTATATCCATATGCTGAAGTTCGCGCGCACCTTTATGTTTCTTAAATCTCTATCTACCTATAACTATCTACAGAAATATCTACATATATATTACACATCAGTTACCACCCCCCCCATTAAAGATCAAAGCCACACCCAAGGCCTCAGATTAATCAGCATTTTATCCCATTTATACCTGCCTTTCTCTAAGAAAGATCTGGTGCAAAAAGTGACACAGCGAGCATGTGTAAACTGTACCTCCAGTTCGGCTCCACCCACTCTCCGCTTTAAAAAACTTTCAAGAATTCTTTGCTTTAAACCTCATCTCCATCTTTCTCGATATATACACACACACACACACACAAATATATGCACAAAAGCACAGTTAAAGTATAGTTACTTAGTTTGACATTCCTATATTGGAAAAGGAGAGGAAAAGAGTGTTAGAAAAAGATACAAACAAGGTGGCTTGAGAGAGAGTAAGAATGAGAGAGAAGGACAAAGGAGAGAGAAAAAGAAATAAGGTGAGTTGGGGCAGAGGTAGAGATGAAGTTTCAGTTGAAGGGGCAACAGAGTACAATACAAAGCCTAATAAAGAAAACAAGCATTGGCAAAGCCAATGGGTCTTGCCTATTGGCGAGCTATTTGCTTTGGCAATGTGTTTTAGCCATGTTGCACACCAGTTTCGGCTGCTGTACAGCATAGCTAAACATTAGCGGCGTGGGGTGGGGTGGGGTAGAGCGGAATGGGATAGACTGGAGTAGCGTGGGTAGACTGGAGTAGCGTGGAGGTTGGTTTAGAGTAGCGTCGAGTGGGTTAGATTGGGGTAGCGTGGAGTAGATTGTAGTGGGGTAGAGTGAGGCAAACAGAAGTGGGGTGGACTGTAGTGGAGTAGAGTGGGGTAGATTGAGTTAAGAAGAGTGGGGTCAACTGGAGTGGCGCGAGTTAGATTGGAGTGGGGTAGACTGGCGGATTGCAGGCGTGGGGGTGCTCAGGGTGCAGCAGGGGTTCTCCGACCAGTGGCAATGGTGTTGGGGCTCTTACCTGCGAGAGGGAACGGATATCTGGGTGCGGGAGGGGCAGGCAGCGGCTACAGAGCTCGGAGTTCAGACTAGGGCAGGACTCGTGAGCGGTTCCCACAACAGAGCCGCCAGATGTTGTTGGTAAGGCAGCTGTAGGGCGGATTATCCCGCCTTCTCGGTAACAGAGGCTGGCATTGGGAGAAACTGACTCTGGGGCATCCAACTAGTTGCAAGACCATGACTTGAGGATGGGCGAGTCCGAGGAGCGGGGACAAAAAAAAGCGAAGTGGCAGAAAGTCCACCAACGGGGACTGACCGGCCGAACAAGCATCTTTGGACCAGGCTCAGGCAGAAGCAGTCCGTTCACTCATCACGGCAGACCGTGCCCATAGGAGCCGCGGTCGTGAAATTATTGTTGTCGCGTGGGCTGGAGGGGGCGGGGGTACAGATGAGATCATCCTGGGGAATAAACGCATAACATGAACCGCACATAAACACTTATTTAATTTACTGTGTATTGCGACAACCGGCTATCACCACCCCAAGCCCCACCCCCTTGAATCCAAAGAGTAGGGTACTAGGTCCAACAAGCATTTGCAATGGCGGTGGAGGGAGGGCGGAAAAGCACGGACAGGGGAGTGCGAACGGGGCGTGCAAAAATCCACAGAGTGCGGGTGGGGGGGTGGGGGGGGAAGGTGCGAAAAATAAGGGACAGCGGATTGCGGGTGCAAAAATCCATGGACAACGGAGTGCGATCGCGCTTCGCAGCCGAAATAACAAAAAAGAAGTGCTCACCCAGTAATTACAGGACACAGTATCACGCCGCAAGTAAAGCATCCAGTCCCGGTAGGCGGGGCTAAAAGCGGACAGAGTGGCAACATGGAGGGATTAACCCCTTCCCCACTCATGACGGAACCACTCCGTCATGAGCCACGGTCGCCGTGTGCTCATGACGGAGTGGTTCCGTCATGCTGCGGCCGTTGGCGGCCACGCCGCCCACGCGGCGCTAATTCCCCGCCTGTGCGGGCGATTAGCGCAGTGGGCGGAGTCATGACGGAACCACTCCGTCATAAGCACAGCTCAACCGTGGCTCATGACGGAGTGGCTCCGTCATGAGCACCGCGCCACCGCGCTGCCCCCAAACCCCCCCCAGCGCTGCGGCGGAATTCCCGCCACAGCGAAAGGGTTAAAAAGCCTCCTTCACAATAGAAAGGCTGCGTTTAGCATAAGCTAGGATGCAAGCCAATGGAAAGAAGGGGTGGGGCTTCAAGTCACCTTCATAATCCATATTGATTCCAAGAGACCCTCGCATGGCGAGAGCAGCACATGTGCGCTGCTAACGCCAGGCGAGACCTAAAAAAAGTCCCAAAAGTGCAAGCAGTGTAAGGACACAAGTACTTGTGCCATGCTGTAGGGGAGGGTCACATGCAAAATGCTTACGATACACCTGCAGTTAGTAAAGACCGCAGTCTTTGGCCTTGCACTGCATAAGCTAATTTTAAAGGCAGTGGGCAAACATGGCATGGCATGGGTCGTATAAGTTGTCACTGATTACATCATATTCCACATCAATAGTTATATCATTGAGAAGGTAGTGCGTGATGTCATGAGAAGTGCATAGGGGTGTGGTTGCAAAGCAAATCAAAACAAACAAATTCTATTTACTCTCACAAAAAATGGACACAAGCCAGGAAGGCAGATCTATGTTGGCAACCATCAAATGGAATTTCTAGACATGCAGTGACTTTACTTTGTCACAATGTGTTAGGTTTCTGAAGCCATTGTAGGGCATATGGCGAAAGCACAAAATCCCAATTATGACCCCAATTTACTTGTTAAAATGGACTCAAAATACGTATTAAAAAAAAGAAAAAACTGCCTCTGAACACAGATGTAGAAGGTTGCCTTTCACTGGAATTCCGAGAAATACTTTGTTTTAGCAAGAAGTTCACTTAAAAATACTGAGCAGCAAGAAAATGTTTAATGACCCCAAAAACAATGTACAGCAAGGTTAACACATAACCTTAGCAGGAGGATGAATGAAAATAACATTTAACTCAAACATAAATTCCAATGATGTCAAAGCACTTTCAAGAAGCTGAAAAGTCACACAAGTAGGCAAACAAATTTAACTAAATAGAAGATGTACGTAGGCAATTGGAACATTCATTGGGAGAAAATGCAGGCAATATAATAGTGTTATTCTATTCCTCAGCCGGTTTAGGAAGTGCAGCAGCTGGCTTTCTGTGTACACCGTATACTTAGCGAGTAAAAAATAGTGTGGCTGGGGCAGCTGGGATGGTCCATTTTATTGTGTATTCATTTAAAAGGTACTGAAGAGGAATTTCATTAAAAGACTGCTTTGGTGGCTGAAGACCTAGGAAGGAGGCATTCAGACACTGTGCATCTTTTAGGAAACCTCTAAGGACAGATTGATTTTTGAGATGTTTTTCTTCAGTGTCTCACTCCCGGATTCAGCACTATTGGTTTTCATTTATTTCTTCATTGCTCGGATTGGCTGGGTATTAAACTTGTGGAATTCATAAGACTGTTACATTGTCACATTTGTGTTTCCCTTATGTTTTGGATTACAGGCATTAGCAGCCTTTTGTTCGACTGCAGCTGACCAAAGGCGTTTAGCTTCTAATTGAGAGTATATGTTTTACAATATATTTTAATTTCCTAGCACAAGGACATTTAATTGGATGATTTATGGCTTTTTGCCATTTAGCTGCCCTAATCATTCATAGAAAGAATGGCATTAAATAGCTGCCTTGCACATTTTGATGCAATGAAAGCCTATTGTTGGAATTATGGATTATTTGTTGACAAAGTAAAGAGGTGTATGCACCTGAGCGTTCTTAAAGCTGAAGCAAAAATCATGACCATTTGTCAAAAGGATACACTGCACAATATTTTCCTATGTATGCATTTCAATTTCACCACCTTCAAAACAAACATGATCTTCGGACCTTTTCTCTTTGAGCAGTCAAAGGAGAAAACAAAAGAAAGGCTATTGAAAGGACAGAGAGCTAACAGGCCACAGGGGCTTATGACCTAGATTCCTTCCCTAGGCTCCATACTAGTCTTGGGATATATGTTATTTAAGGATCTTAATTCACATCAAATCACAGACTGTGCCCGTTTCTACCTCAAAGAATTGAGAAAACGTAGCAAAAAAGTGTGCAAGACGTTATTGTTCTGCTGCGTAAATCATTAGCTGCACATCAGGGAATTCCAAATTTCTGCGTCTCAGCAGGCGCTTCAGCATTGAATTATGAAGCAGCTCAAATCTCATATCAACTGCTGCCACAAATGATCTTCTGTTGAATGATGCTGAACAAGTCTTAAAACCAAACCAGGCATCATACAACGACACAATCAAGTAACCTATTGATGAAGATTGTTGATGAAAAATTGGGCAATAACACAAGCTTTTTACTTTTGGCCTGTGTACAAAGAAAACTATCCCAATCTATGACAATCAATTCTGTGGTTGTAAAGCACCATTCAACTAACCATCCTCAAATGTACAGCAGGGAGCCAACTTGGGGACCTCAAACAGGAAGGCTGTGCTCTCATCACGTACCACTAATTCAAGAACTAAAATCCAATACTGCATCAGCCTGGGAGCTACATTCTACAGAGCATGATCATGGGTGTGAAATTTCTTTAACCTGATGCCCAGGAAATAGTGTTCGGAGTCCATCACAACAAGTTTACATTTATTTTGTCTACTCCCCAATGGTCCCAACCTCCTGCTGCACAAATCCTTTGGCTGCCAGATGTCATCAGAGGGGGGAGGACCAAGATATTCTGCCACTATAGGAAGATTCATATGTATAAGATGTACAAACTTGTATATATAATTTATTAATGCAAAGACTTATTAGGGCGAGTGCTCAAGGAAAATTCAATGAGCCGTTATCTTCGCTTGTATTTACGAACACTGGGTCTAGTATAAATACAGGTACACATGTTGACAAAATTTAACAATGCAGACTTAACAGTTTCAGGGATTCACAGGAGTCTGCATAAGTATGCACATACAATGTACCTCTAGCAATCTTTTGTGAATTCAAGTTTGGATCAGCAAATATATATTTGTTCATGTGAAAATCAGCTGACTGAATGCAAATGCATTTTACATAACCTAGAAAATGTTTTACCCATTCCCTTGTCGGGAGTATAATCCCAACCTTTTCCAAGATATTGGACAGAGCTTAGTGAATATCCTTAAACATGCAAGTTTGTGAGTGTGCACAGATGTAAAGTAATCCAACCCTGGAATTACTGCTTTCTGCATACTTCCAGCTGATGCATATATATTTGCGGAAAGACGGCAAAATCAGAGCCCTGCTAGAGTCTAAACCTTAGTATAATACGAGTCCTGGCATAATCAATGGCTATTATCAGAGCTGTGGTACTACGAGAAGGCCGCACTAATCTATCACCTCACTATTATCCATTTTAGCACTCAAGTCCAAATAGTAAATCTATTTTGCAGAAAAACAGTACTCAGACCTAAGCACACCATTACAACCATCAGGTAGCACTTCACACCCACTTTACAAAAGCTAACTGTTCCTGAAAAAACACACAATTTAGCAGATTAGACGGTTTCAATACCTAGCAGTACTCCACTTGTGCATACTCTTCCCTCTGTGCCTTCACTGTTACATATCAAGAAAAAAAAATTATTCAACATTACCATTATTACGCGCACCAATATGCAGACCTGTCATTTTACAGGAATACAACTCGGGATTTGGACTTTCTCTAAAATATATGCTACTTCAAATTACAAAATGTAATGCAATCCCATCTTTTTTGAAAGCATGAAAAAAGTAACAGGGGAACCACTCACCATCCAAGGATAAAATAATGCAAAACATAACCTGCAGCACAGGTCCAGTAATGCTGCCTTGGGTGAACAAATGGTCAATCGTAATTTGGGCACACTAATCTACACAAAATAACCTACTTTGGGAGGTAGTGTTCGCAAAAAGATATAACTAATCAAATATCGGCCACCTTCTTCAGGACACGAGTTATAACACTCTTTAATTAACAATGGCATTAAACACTCAACTTTATATAAACGCTGGTCTTCAACATATACACTGCTACAGACAGATCTATTAAATCACTTTCTTGGTAACAAATTTTCTTTTAACTACCAAGTCTACATATGGCCAATAGGGACTTCTGAGTCATGAGACCAGCAGATGGAAAACGCAGTCAATAGGGATGCATATAAAAAGAAAGGCGTTACCACTTGGCAGACAACTACAGGACTCCATGGAATACAATAAGGGAGGACATAATTTGGTCATTCCTCTAGTCAGGCAATCACGAACTAGTTAATCAAATTAGGGATCAACTCACCTGCTGAAGTAGCAACAAAGTATACCTTTATTTAGTCAAAGCAAAATATTCGCGAGAGGAGGCCACAGGCATGAACACAGCAGAGCAGTGGTTCGAATCAGATCTAAATGATCTGCATACCGAACAAAGAATCGTCAGACAACCAACCACAGATACCTGGTTCATAGCACTGGTAGATCAATTACCTCCACTGTACTCTCAGAACCGTTATAAAAAGTCTCAACTCTCCATCAAACTGGGACAGAGAAGTAGCAATACACATTATAATATCCTGACCTATTTCCCTTCTCTTTCATTAATACTAAATAAACGAATAAATAATAAAAGTAACACCTTTACAACCAACCTGATAAAACACAATGATGGTTTATTCAGTGTGCTTACTCCAGCCGCAGTACTAATATATAAATATTAAACTGAAAAATAAACGAGCTTTGGCAAAGTCAACATATCTCTACTTTTGTTTTTGCCATTGTAGACTTATTGGTTATGTCAATGTTTAACATCAGCAAAAGAAAAAAAAGCAGGATAATGTGACTGAGTCACGATACTGCAGTGGTCCAGTATGATGGCACATGCGAGTACATACACCACCATGCATGTTCATGCAGCTTTACAGTCTCCATTTTTTTTTTATTTAGCATTTCAAGATGGTCAATACCCATCTTAAAGCAGTAAATTAAAAAGAAAAGAGTTAGATGTAGCTGATAACATGACTTAAACAAGCATTTGCAATGCAATAGGTCTCACATTTGCAAGAGTTTGAGCTATTGGTATCGTAAATGACAATGTATTTTATTTATGTGTTTTGAAAACCTGCAATCAGTGTGTAAACATGCACTTAAACACATAAATAAAAGGTATTGTCATTTATAGTGCCAATAGCTTAAATTCTCGCAAATGCGAGACCTATTGTATTGCAAATGGTTGTTTTAATGGCTATAAGTAGGAAATTCTGATGGCTTCTACATTTTTGAAATCTCTTTCTATTTTGGCGAGATACCACCACCACGGACCACTGATGATACTCTGGTAGCTGACTGATGGAGTGTACAATTCAACTTAAACTCTGTCCATGATGCTCAATAACATTTGCAACAAACTTTATGTGAGATGGCAGAATGGGGTGGTGGGGGAGTTAGAGGTGCAGAGGTTACTAGATAGTAGAAGTGAATATCGAGGAGTGACGGCCCTTGGGGGTAGCAATGTTAAACAAGTGTGGAAGATGTAGTGCTTTTATTGTGGAAGTGCTAGGCATAAAGGGCAACATGCATGGAGGGCGTGTGTCATGTACCAGGGGGCAGTACAGTCTTTGTGCTATGATGGCTGTGAAGTGTGTGTGAACAACGATGCATTGGCCCCCGAGGGGCGGCTGCCGCCGTGGGGTAGGAGGCTTAGCACTGCTGCGAGAGTCAAAGCTGAAAGCAACAGTTACCACCCTCCCCCTCCCTTTTGGGTATGTGTCTGTGTGGAGCAAAAGAGGAGCAAATCACGAGTTACATGGGGCAGCTGTGCTTCTGCACCAAGGTGGCAGAGGTGCCCACTGAGCCTGGTGCACGGATTTCTAGGACAGCGGCCTTAGGGAGCAGAGTAAAAGGGGTCCAAGGGCGAGCAGCGCATGCGCTGCAACTCTAGGCTCGACCTAAAAACAGTGAGGGGTAGAAGTGGGCAGAGAGAGGGAGGGAGAGTGCTTAAGATGAGGGAGGTGAGGGGGCAGTTGCTCACTTAACCCATGCCTTAAAATGTCTCTTGTGACAGTGATAACATCGGATGCATAGCGCTCTTGTATTGGTCTTTAAAAACTATCCTCACCTCCCTTTAGGCACAGTCTGCGCGAGCAGCTTCTTCCGGGTTTGTGGACACGGAAGTCTTGCACACAGCGCCACATGCAAAGGGAGTGTCTCTGTTCCACTCCCTGCACCAGAATATCCCCACCCTGCCAGGGCCTGTGGGCGCTGGCCGATTATACAAAAGAATTCCAGTCGTGCTGCGAACTCAATTCACGTCTGGTGCTCTGAACGCCAAGAAGTGATTCCCCTCCCGCAGAGCGCTACACGAAACAAAATACTTGTTGCGCAGGGCAGTCATTTCTTTATATTATTTAACTACACAAAGGGGCTTTACGTGAACCCATGCTCTCGTCAGATTCTAAGAGATCTATGAGTGACTGACTGTGGCCCAGCCCTTTAGGGGCACAAGGCTATTGTGAAATCATGTGTCACGTCCGAGCGCTATTGAGACCGGCCTGTCGCCATCCTTTAGATTTTCACTGACTCCTTCCAATCCCTGTAAGTTTTTCATCTGCTCCATATGGAAACCACTATGTGTCCCTATCTGTACCAGCCCTACCAGTCTTACAGAAGCACCTCCCATTTGAACGGACGTGCTAGATGAAACTTTATGAACGGAAACCCTCCGTCCGCCCTGAGGCTGTAGGAAGCGCTAGAGCGAGACAGCCCGAAAAGGGTGTACTTGTGTGGTGCTGACTCATCTGATGGATGAGGTCGGGGAGCTCAGTTTGGTCACGCGGCGGAGGCGGGAAGGGTCTCTGAGGGGAGAGTCAGTTCGCTGCCGCAGCAGTTGACACAAACACAACCCAGCCGGAGTCCGTCTGCGGCAAAAGTTCACTTCAGTCTCACCGAGCGCTTCACTTCCCCTTTCCTCTTCCAAAAACTTATCCACTCCTTTGTGTGGGCGGACGGAGGCTGCAGGCGGCTCTCTGGCAGCTGGCCACCGATGAGGGAAGCAGCCCCCTGGTGAGCAGTGTGCACCTGAAACAAAATAGTGCTCGCGGACTACATATCGAGGACCATGTAACACCGCAAGTAAACAATACAGTCCAGATGGGCGGTCCCAAAAGGAGACAGGGCGGTAACATGGAGAGACTAAGAAGCCTCATTTTCAATCAGAAGCCAGCATTTACCTTTGACGATGACGCCAGTCAATGAAAAAGATGGGCGGGGCTTCCACTCCACTTCTAAAACATACCCTAATACAATATGCCTCGCAGAGTGAGCAGCGCACGCGCACTACAATGCTAGGTGAGACCTAAAAAGGAACAGCCTGGCAGCAGATTTATCTACTGGAAGCACATCACTGTTTTATTAAACAAGTATTGGCAAAGCCAATAGACCTCGCCTATTTGATAGCAATTGGGTTTACCGATGCCTTTTAGCCATATTGTACAGCAGCGCATCTGCTATGCAGAGTAGCTAAATGTCACAAAAAAAGCACAATAATGCAGCTATCACAACACGTACAAGGCGATTTGGGAGGAAATAAGATACATAATGACAGGTGGGAGGCTAGAAACAACACAGACAACGGACAATGGTGGGTGAGGGTGAAGAAGCAACACAGACAACCAACAGCAGGGGACAAAAGAAAAATAGTACCTCAATCACAGAGCAAAAATTAAAACAAAGCCATCCATACTTTGTCCATACCCCACACAAAGGAGGAGGAAGTGAAACTGGCATTTGCTAACCTATTATGAATCAAATAAAGAGTGACAAAGTAAACAAATGGTAAGCAATGGGCAGGTACAAAGCCTCTTTGAGTTAACAAAATCTCTTACAAGAGAGCACATTTGCTCTATCTTAGGCAAGACCTTAATAACTAGGTCTTCAGGGATTTTGTGGAGACCTAGACGTTATAGTGGCCAGTTGGAGGTAGCATCTGCTTCAGTCACTGGAGTGAAGGCATTAAGAACATTTACCCAGATGGCTGACCATTGGTCGTCAGAGGCTAGGTCGAAGGGAACCCTGTTCTGGCCCAAAATATAAATATAATTTTTTCCATAAAGAAAATTCATAAATTAGTCCAGATCTCCTGGGTAGGTAAATAAGTTACTGTCTTGGTTTTAGAGTTTGTAAAACTTGCCAATTTTACAAATTTCCTGAGCCGAATTGTCTTTTTGAAGAGTTTTCTTGAAGTGCTTTACATAAATACGATCTTTGCTGCTTCATTTTTTATATGGTTTGCATCGGAGGAGTAATTTGGTGTTGCGCCATGCACTCCTGTTGGGCTGCATGTGTTATATTATGCAGACTTTGCACAGCACACGGTTCAACAATTACTTGGCTTCTTTGCACTGTTGTGGCAACAGCTGAACTTGTCCCGCTGAAATCTATGGCTTTAGCCGAGGGCAAAGTTCTCCAACATAGACCCAGGAGATCACAACCCATGCCATATCTGAAGGACCCTCCACAATAATCGATTGAACGTAGTGAATTTAAAGTGAAACTCTTATATAGCCCAGCGGTTATCCTAAACAAAATATGAGAATTCAGCCTGTTTCACCAAACTTTGGGCTCCCATGATTGACACCCAACCTCAATGCATTACTTGCCAATGTTCAAGAAGTTGGCAACATGGTAGCCCCGTATTCTTTTTTTGGGGGAGGGATTGAGGGGGGGGGGGGGTTTACAAATCTGTTGAAAACAGCCCACTGTATCTAAAGGTGCAACACTTTAATTCACGGTTGGGCTGTAACCTTTCTGGCCAGGTTGGGAGTGCTCAGTAAAGGCCCCTGTAACAAGAACTGAGATATGCATTTAGGCCTCCAGAAGCTTTTCGTCCCAGGACTTGCTGCTCTTGCCGTTCAGTAGTTTAGTCACGTATCCGGATGAGGCAGCCTTGCGACTACTCCTTTCCAAAAAGCAAAAAAGAAAAGTAAAATATACATATATTGTGCCATAGTCATGCTGTTTATGTAAAGTGAACTGCGCTCAACTGCGGGAGCTGCGCAGTGAGTTGACAGCTTGATTAAGACAACTGAGCGAAGCCTGTGAGACTGCGATGGCAAAGCTGTTCAAACCATAGCAATGCACAGATGAGTGTTTAGCAACAAGCGCATTTTAGACTGCAGTTGTGCAGTAAGCAAACTATAGGAGAAGAGCAACACAGTGTTTTGAGGGAGATCCTTCTTTATGTGAAACTGAAACTCTAATGAAGTTAAGCTCAGTAGAACCAAGCAATTTCATTTAAATGAAAATCAAACTCCTAATTTCAGTGACCGCTAAATAAAAAAATAAAAAAAGTTCATTAATTTCATAGCATTTCAGCCATTTTAGTCATTTTGTTGCCAATCTGCATGTCGGAAAGATGGTTAGCGGGGAGTAGCATGGCACCTATGCCTTCGCTTTGTGATAATTATCAACCTGGTGATGCCAACAGGGTCTCAGAAATTAAACAAAGTGCAAGAAAGCAATGGCACTAGTAGTGAATTGCTTCTAGGAGCCAGCATCCATGCACACATGGTGGAGAAGCGACAAGGAGAGGGTGGGCAGGATGGGGGGGGGGGTGGATAATCGACAAGGAGAGGGCGGGCGGGAGGGGGGAGAAGCGACAAGGAGAGGGCGGGCGGGAGGGGGGATAAGCGACAAGGAGAGGGCGGGCGGGAGGGGGGATAAGCGACAAGGAGAGGGCGGGCGGGAGGGGGGATAAGCGACAAGGAGAGGGCGGGCGGGAGGGGGGATAAGCGACAAGGAGAGGGCGGGCGGGAGGGGGGATAAGCGACAAGGAGAGGGCGGGCGGGAGGGGGGATAAGCGACAAGGAGAGGGCGGGCGGGAGGGGGGATAAGCGACAAGGAGAGGGCGGGCGGGAGGGGGGATAAGCGACAAGGAGAGGGCGGGCGGGAGGGGGGATATGCGACAAGGAGAGGGCGGGCGGGAGGGGGGATATGCGACAAGGAGAGGGCGGGCGGGAGGGGGGATAAGCGACAAGGAGAGGGCGGGCGGGAGGGGGGATAAGCGACAAGGAGAGGGCGGGCGGGAGGGGGGATAAGCGACAAGGAGAGGGCGGGCGGGAGGGGGGATAAGCGACAAGGAGAGGGCGGGCGGGAGGGGGGATAAGCGACAAGGAGAGGGCGGGCGGGAGGGGGGATAAGCGACAAGGAGAGGGCGGGCGGGAGGGGGGATAAGCGACAAGGAGAGGGCGGGCGGGAGGGGGGATAAGCGACAAGGAGAGGGCGGGCGGGAGGGGGGATAAGCGACAAGGAGAGGGCGGGCGGGAGGGGGGATAAGCGACAAGGAGAGGGCGGGCGGGAGGGGGGATAAGCGACAAGGAGAGGGCGGGCGGGAGGGGGGATAAGCGACAAGGAGAGGGCGGGCGGGAGGGGGGATAAGCGACAAGGAGCGGGCGGGAGGGGGGATAAGCGACAAGGAGAGGGCGGGCGGGAGGGGGGATAAGCGACAAGGAGAGGGCGGGCGGGAGGGGGGATAAGCGACAAGGAGAGGGCGGGCGGGAGGGGGGATAAGCGACAAGGAGAGGGCGGGCGGGAGGGGGATAAGCGACAAGGAGAGGGCGGGCGGGAGGGGGATAAGCGACAAGGAGAGGGCGGGCGGGAGGGGGATAAGCGACAAGGAGAGGGCGGGCGGGAGGGGGATAAGCGACAAGGAGAGGGCGGGCGGGAGGGGGGATATGCGACAAGGAGAGGGCGGGCGGGAGGGGGGGATATGCGACAAGGAGAGGGCGGGCGGGAGGGGGGATATGCGACAAGGAGAGGGCGGGCGGGAGGGGGGATAAGCGACAAGGAGAGGGCGGGCGGGAGGGGGGATAAGCGACAAGGAGAGGGCGGGCGGGAGGGGGGATAAGCGACAAGGAGAGGGCGGGCGGGAGGGGGGATAAGCGACAAGGAGAGGGCGGGCGGGAGGGGGGATAAGCGACAAGGAGAGGGCAGGCGGGAGGGGGGATAAGCGACAAGGAGAGGGCGGGCGGGAGGGGGGGATAAGCGACAAGGAGAGGGCGGGCGGGAGGGGGGATAAGCGACAAGGAGAGGGCGGGCGGGAGGGGGGGATAAGCGACAAGGAGAGGGCGGGCGGGAGGGGGGATAAGCGACAAGGAGAGGGCGGGCGGGAGGGGGGATAAGCGACAAGGAGAGGGCGGGCGGGAGGGGGGATAAGCGACAAGGAGAGGGCGGGCGGGAGGGGGGATAAGCGACAAGGAGAGGGCGGGCGGGAGGGGGGATAAGCGACAAGGAGAGGGCGGGCGGGAGGGGGGATAAGCGACAAGGAGAGGGCGGGCGGGAGGGGGGATAAGCGACAAGGAGAGGGCGGGCGGGAGGGGGGATAAGCGACAAGGAGAGGGCGGGCGGGAGGGGGGATAAGCGACAAGGAGAGGGCGGGCGGGAGGGGGGATAAGCGACAAGGAGAGGGCGGGCGGGAGGGGGGATAAGCGACAAGGAGAGGGCGGGCGGGAGGGGGGATAAGCGACAAGGAGAGGGCGGGCGGGAGGGGGGATAAGCGACAAGGAGAGGGCGGGCGGGAGGGGGGATAAGCGACAAGGAGAGGGCGGGCGGGAGGGGGATAAGCGACAAGGAGAGGGCGGGCGGGAGGGGGATAAGCGACAAGGAGAGGGCGGGCGGGAGGGGGATAAGCGACAAGTAGAGGGCGGGCGGGAGGGGGATAAGCGACAAGTAGAGGGCGGGCGGGAGGGGGATAAGCGACAAGTAGAGGGCGGGCGGGAGGGGGGATACACGACAAGGAGAGGGCGGGCGGGAGGGGGGATACACGACAAGGAGAGGGCGGGCGGGAGGGGGGATACACGACAAGGAGAGGGCGGGCGGGAGGGGGGATACACGACAAGGAGAGGGCGGGCGGGAGGGGGGATACACGACAAGGAGAGGGCGGGCGGGAGGGGGGATACACGACAAGGAGAGGGCGGGCGGGAGGGGGGATACACGACAAGGAGAGGGCGGGCGGGAGGGGGGATACACGACAAGGAGAGGGCGGGCGGGAGGGGGGATACACGACAAGGAGAGGGCGGGCGGGAGGGGGGATACACGACAAGGAGAGGGCGGGCGGGAGGGGGGATACACGACAAGGAGAGGGCGGGCGGGAGGGGGGATACACGACAAGGAGAGGGCGGGCGGGAGGGGGGATACACGACAAGGAGAGGGCGGGCGGGAGGGGGGATACACGACAAGGAGAGGGCGGGCGGGAGGGGGGATACACGACAAGGAGAGGGCGGGCGGGAGGGGGGATACACGACAAGGAGAGGGCGGGCGGGAGGGGGGATACACGACAAGGAGAGGGCGGGCGGGAGGGGGGATACACGACAAGGAGAGGGCGGGCGGGAGGGGGGATACACGACAAGGAGAGGGCGGGCGGGAGGGGGGATACACGACAAGGAGAGGGCGGGCGGGAGGGGGGATACACGACAAGGAGAGGGCGGGCGGGAGGGGGGATACACGACAAGGAGAGGGCGGGCGGGAGGGGGGATACACGACAAGGAGAGGGCGGGCGGGAGGGGGGATACACGACAAGGAGAGGGCGGGCGGGAGGGGGGATACACGACAAGGAGAGGGCGGGCGGGAGGGGGGATACACGACAAGGAGAGGGCGGGCGGGAGGGGGGATACACGACAAGGAGAGGGCGGGCGGGAGGGGGGATACACGACAAGGAGAGGGCGGGCGGGAGGGGGGATACACGACAAGGAGAGGGCGGGCGGGAGGGGGGATACACGACAAGGAGAGGGCGGGCGGGAGGGGGGATACACGACAAGGAGAGGGCGGGCGGGAGGGGGGATACACGACAAGGAGAGGGCGGGCGGGAGGGGGGATACACGACAAGGAGAGGGCGGGCGGGAGGGGGGATACACGACAAGGAGAGGGCGGGCGGGAGGGGGGATACACGACAAGGAGAGGGCGGGCGGGAGGGGGGATACACGACAAGGAGAGGGCGGGCGGGAGGGGGGATACACGACAAGGAGAGGGCGGGCGGGAGGGGGGATACACGACAAGGAGAGGGCGGGCGGGAGGGGGGATACACGACAAGGAGAGGGCGGGCGGGAGGGGGGATACACGACAAGGAGAGGGCGGGCGGGAGGGGGGATACACGACAAGGAGAGGGCGGGCGGGAGGGGGGATACACGACAAGGAGAGGGCGGGCGGGAGGGGGGATACACGACAAGGAGAGGGCGGGCGGGAGGGGGGATACACGACAAGGAGAGGGCGGGCGGGAGGGGGGATACACGACAAGGAGAGGGCGGGCGGGAGGGGGGATACACGACAAGGAGAGGGCGGGCGGGAGGGGGGATACACGACAAGGAGAGGGCGGGCGGGAGGGGGGATACACGACAAGGAGAGGGCGGGCGGGAGGGGGGATACACGACAAGGAGAGGGCGGGCGGGAGGGGGGATACACGACAAGGAGAGGGCGGGCGGGAGGGGGGATACACGACAAGGAGAGGGCGGGCGGGAGGGGGGATACACGACAAGGAGAGGGCGGGCGGGAGGGGGGATACACGACAAGGAGAGGGCGGGCGGGAGGGGGGATACACGACAAGGAGAGGGCGGGCGGGAGGGGGGATACACGACAAGGAGAGGGCGGGCGGGAGGGGGGATACACGACAAGGAGAGGGCGGGCGGGAGGGGGGATACACGACAAGGAGAGGGCGGGCGGGAGGGGGGATACACGACAAGGAGAGGGCGGGCGGGAGGGGGGATACACGACAAGGAGAGGGCGGGCGGGAGGGGGGATACACGACAAGGAGAGGGCGGGCGGGAGGGGGGATACACGACAAGGAGAGGGTGGGCGGGAGGGGGGATACACGACAAGGAGAGGGTGGGCGGGAGGGGGGATACACGACAAGGAGAGGGTGGGCGGGAGGGGGGATACACGACAAGGAGAGGGTGGGCGGGAGGGGGGATACACGACAAGGAGAGGGTGGGCGGGAGGGGGGATACACGACAAGGAGAGGGTGGGCGGGAGGGGGGATACACGACAAGGAGAGGGTGGGCGGGAGGGGGGATACACGACAAGGAGAGGGTGGGCGGGAGGGGGGATACACGACAAGGAGAGGGTGGGCGGGAGGGGGGATACACGACAAGGAGAGGGTGGGCGGGAGGGGGGATACACGACAAGGAGAGGGTGGGCGGGAGGGGGGATACACGACAAGGAGAGGGTGGGCGGGAGGGGGGATACACGACAAGGAGAGGGTGGGCGGGAGGGGGGATACACGACAAGGAGAGGGCGGGCGGGAGGGGGGATAAGCGACAAGGAGAGGGCGGGCGGGAGGGGGGATAAGCGACAAGGAGAGGGCGGGCGGGAGGGGGGATAAGCGACAAGGAGAGGGCGGGCGGGAGGGGGGATAAGCGACAAGGAGAGGGCGGGCGGGAGGGGGGATAAGCGACAAGGAGAGGGCGGGCGGAAGGAAAAACAAGCATTAAAAATGCAATAGGTCTCGCCTTTTATTAAATTAAAGCCATTTGCATTGCTTTACAATACCATTAGCAAAGAAAATGGCTTTAACTTAATCAAAGGTGAGACCTATTGCATTTTCAATGCTTGTTTTGTTAGCCACTGGGAGATTAAGTGATTTGCCCAGGATCACGGGATGTGGATTCCCTGCCACGACTCGAACCTGGTTACCCAGCTTTGAGGTTGACTGCTCTAACCGTTATGCCAGATATTTTCAACAAAAAAGTGGTTAAACAGTTGCACAATTCCTGAGTAGCATGAATCTAGTAGGACAGGCTTTGGCATGAATTAACTGAATTTACAATTTTAAAAGTTTCATGTTTTGAAATATTAGTCTGTCTCCATGATTCTGTGTGCAAAACAATTCTGCTTGAGCCAGCTTAATGGGCGTTGCGTGCCTGATGCCAACACACATAACTGAATCTTCCCCTAAGATGCTGCAGTTTTAGATGCATGGGCAAACGCTACATATGACTGTAATAAAGCAGCATGTGAACCAGACCCAAAAACTATACTGCTGTAGAAAGTACGCATGTATACCTGTTAAGAAACACAAAGCATAATTTGACGCGGTGCTTACATCAAATTAAAATAACTCATGCTCGGAGTGTCTGCTTTAAAAACAGTTTTCTTAGTAAAACCTATCGACTTGTAAACTTTAACAGGCACGTTATAGCTGCAGATCCTACTTTTTTTCACCAATAATACTAATTTCTTTCACCAATCTGAGCTCAAGTCCACAAATGCTGCAATCCTATCAGCTGCCCGCCACACATATGTTACGCCGCAGTGGACAAACAGGTTGTTGGTTATTCAGAAAGTACACGCAATCAACGTAGGGCTTTAACACTTCTACACAGGAGGGCAGATTTCCTATTGCTACTGTAAAAATATTTATTATTTCACCCAACAAGCCGTACAATGAAGTTTTGTTGCGCTCGAGACGCAGAGGCGTTGAGCAGGAAATCTAATATGCAGCAACAGGGCCTTGTGGTGTCCTTTGCTTACAAAAGGACGTGTGCTACATTAGTGTGCCTACTCGTACACAGAAAATCCTGCAACGAACACTCCTGCTGGAATAACAGAGGGAATAAACGCCATTTTCGAAACTTGGTCACAAATTCTGTAGTGAAGCGTTCCAAAAGTCCGATGTAGTTCCCAGTGGTACATACCTGCGTTATTAACCTTTGAGGTTTATGGATTTTTAAGTCAAACGACCAAATAAAGCGCGCTATGCAAACATTTTGGAGCGCCGCTCAGCTGCTGCCGCCCGCACAATCCTGAACCCCCAAATGGAGCTGTCCTAATGGGAGCTCTTCCTGCTGCCTAGGATAGGCCATCAGGAACCAATTGACACAGCAACCCCTGCAAGGAGATCCAAGCGGAGCATCGTTGCCATGGCAACGGAATGTAAAATATTTGCCATGGCAACAGAAGTTTACTTTTCACGCTCTCATGTATGTAGCCGAAATTGTACCTGTTTGTATGTTTGCTATTTTGAACTACTGCTGTTTGAGCCCAGGTGGGTACCGTACGCCACCGAGTACCCTTGTGAAGTCACTGTGGTCTTCGAGGGATGTGATGGAGTATCGCTGGGAGCACAGCCACGTGTGTGGTGTGACCCATGCCCTACCAGGCACCCTTATCAGTCATTAAAGATTTGCATTGAACTGGACATGAGATCCTCTGGCAGCTACCTTCGAGTCCTGGGGAATACTGCCCCTGCCCTATCCCACCTACAGGCTGTGAATATTGGTAATTGTTCATACGTAACCAGGGTATCGGACCAAAACCTGAAGCTGGTAATGTCAGCCAGTACCAAAAAGTCCTACTCCAAAGTCACCTCTTGAGTAGCACACCGTGACTAATGTTCTGTGATGACTTGTAGTCATGCATTGACATAGATGAAAACAGGTCTACAAGTACCAGAGAGTAAAGTATACAATCAGACCTGGTAAGGAGGAGGGGGAAGAAGGTAAGTGCTCACAGTCCATACAATAATTATTTTACTTTCGTGTATTACGAAACAAAAGCATGCATGGTCCGATTTTCAAATTTAGTATTCACTATATAGAAGTGTGCCAAACTCTGCTCACGTCACACAAAATGGTGAAAAATCTTGTATTTTAACTGACCCTTCTCTCTCGCACACACATATGCTGCAAAGACGCTGAGAGGAAATTCGACGATCCTGAGGGGGCCGGGAGGTCTCTTCAGATATTGAGTCGCCCTTCTCTACATCCTGCTGGGAGATGGGAATGATTTTACAACACAACCGGGTGTCGCAAAGCATTCAACTCGTGGCCCAGCGGTGCTGTAAGCGCTGGGCAGTGGTAATGCGATCGTGAGCGCGCTACATTTCCTCATTTTAATTTGCTCGCTCTCAGACTCCTCTTTCCAAAACCGCAACGTGTTTTAATCAGAAAATAAGGCCAGACCGGCAACAGCAATCCGGGACCCTCCCGGTAAATCCAGGGTGTCTGACTACCCTAAGTGTATGGAAAGTGTTACTTCACAGAGAGCCCTGTTTTTCCTGTGGAAAAACAACATATTCTAGCCTGAAAATTAATATTTGTACTATATTTATGCATTTATGCACCTACAACGCGTACATTTACACACGTGTACCAGTCTACGCATGTGATTACTCCTGGAAATTTGTGGTGTATGTAGCCCCCCCCCCCCAAGGAAAACGCCTGGAAGTCCAAGCGAATTTCACAGGACAAAAAAATAAAAATGGAAATTCACTCCAAATTTACACAAAGCCCACAGAAGTGTTTTTCTGTGCGAATCTGCCTCCCGATTCAACCTGGGCGCGCTTCTAAAGGTAGTGTTTAGCTTGCAGACAGGTACGTTTCGTCATTTAATAAATATTTTAACACGTACCCCTGCTGTGCCGGCACAGAAGCTATATCTGTCCTGTGTGTGCTCCCTGGTGGTACCAAACTTTTTGCTGTAGGAAGTGCATTCCTGGTGATCTGATTTTGCAGCGCAGAGGTTGTTGATGTCCATAGTTAAGTACACCTTTGAGTAGTTTTTAGTGGCTTTAAGTTGTTCACAGACCCACCCCACATGTGCTTAGAAGAGGTGCTTCAGCGAGACAAGAGCTTTGTTATAATACTGACCACCTAATAGGCATATTTGTTATCCACGTAAATGACTCATTTTATTTATCTAAGTATTTGGAAAAAGGTAATTATTTCTGTGAGGTATTCGAGCCGGTTATCAGTATGTTACACAGATCTGTGCAGCAAGGTCCCAACGCAGTGAGATGTTCCACAAGGAAGGTATTCGATTCTGCTCTTCACTGTCAAACACTGCTCAGAATTGCATCCAGCAAGGAAAAAAACAAGCGCGGTCCTGAAAGTGAAAGGAGGACCGCGCTGCAGCCGGAGCATGGGGATCTCGTCTTTATGTGGCCATGTGTTTCTAACACATGGCGCCATAAAGATAAGAAACTGCATTGCGACAGTCATAAAGCAGTCCACAGAGTCCGGCTCGGAGGCCAAAGGGCATCCACCAAAAACCCTAATTTCCAATGGCAGGCCACCGTTTACCATAAATGGTGACGCCAGCCAATGGAAATAAGGGGCGGGGCTTAAAGCCCTTTTCTAAAACAACTCATTAACAATAAATCTCGCCGAGCGAGCTACGCATGTGCGCAGCAACGCTAGGCGAGACCTAAAAATAGTACCTCAATCACAGATGTAGCAGCGGAAGGACAGTAATCAAGATGAATCAATCAAGGAAGTGAAGCCAGCAGGTGCTAGCTAATTAGGAGGCAGCAAATAGGAGTGACAATGAAGCAAACAAATGGTAAGCCATGGACACTCTATTGAATTATACTCCAGCATGGATAAAAGGCCTGGAATGCCTGCAACTCAGGACACTGTTGGAGAAATCGGGGAGGTGCAGGCATACTGACCCGCTTACTATGTAGCTTCCTCAAATTAAGCAGACATTGGCAGACAGTAATCTCTGGCATAAATACAATCCTCAATACAGACATACCTCAGTTCTCAGCATATATCCAATTCTGACTCCCAAATAAACCTATCCCCTGAAATCGCCATAACAGTGGGTCTGTGCGCTGCTGAGCAAACCTTGACTTCTATATATTGATCTGACACCGTCCCAGAAAACACCACATGGCTAAACAAACTGTGGAAAGTCCGGAGCACAGAAGACATTTCAGCCACACCAGACCACAAAGTAGATATTTTTAAACATACTTGGGTGCGAATATCGCTTTCCTATCTGAAGAACTCAAGATGCTCACATGTGCAAAATACCTATGTGTTTTTCAGCTCACCTGTGGATAGAATGCTGGCCAGCGCACGATCTACGGCTCACAAACCTAGCTTAATAATCATGAGATGAGTCATTCTGCAAGAAAGAAAATAGAAAGACTATAAGCACTCTGGGTATGCATTTAGTGCTACCGTTTATGGCTCTGGGGTGGGAGGAGTGGGGGCTGCCCGCTTTCCTTATTTGTTTTGACTGCCTCATCCCAGTTCCCCCTTTCCCTTTTTACCTTCATGTAGTGCCATGTGCCCCCTCCCATCTGGCCATTGGTTTTAGGTGGGTGTATGTGTACATAATATCAATAAAAAGATTTAAAGACTTGAACCACTAAGTAGGGGAGCGACGGATTAGGTAGTGAGGTGCTTACAATACAAAATAAAATGACAAAAAAACAAAAAAAAATACAAAAGAAGGAAGCAATGATGAACTCCAGAGACGGGCAAATGGTGAGCAATTGACGCAAGGATGTGGGGGAGAAGGCAGCACACAGGAGAAAGAGCAAAACATCACATGGAGGGATAAAGGCAATGGAAAAAAGCAGATCCCTTAATGTGGTCAATGAAAGGATCCAATCAAACACAAGGTAAAGGACCTATGAAATGTAAGGTAAAGGAGCTGTGCTCCAGGGGAGGGACAAACACAAGAAGCAGAAGGAGAGCCACTGAAAAAGATGTAAGCAACGAGATTCATGAAAACCTAAACCAATGGTAAGCAATGGGCTCACTCACGGCCTGTATCAAGGTTGGCATTAAAAACTACCTTCTAAAAACATGCAAAAAAATTCTTTATCTGACAACATACCCTGATACAACTATGGAACCGGTATTCGATTCTACAAAAGGATCCACTCACATCACATGAATGGAGTCAGTTCATTTATGTATTTTTTTCAGATAAAATTCCAATTTCTTACAAACCTTTCACACAAATTATCCAAAGGCTTGTAAATATATAAACCTACTATTGCTAATCTCTGGTTACCTACATCATACTAAACTAAAAATTCAACCTAATTCATTTCCAATTCAATCTCATGGGAAAACAATAATTTCACCACCAAAGTTTGTCCTGCCTCATGTCACTTGAATCCAACTGCTCCCAAAGAGTAAAGGACTGCTCTGAAGCAAAAAGGAGTGTGTCCTCTTAAATGACCAAACTGAAACTCAATCATTCAAATACTAAAACAAAGTACTTCTTTTATAACACAGAGAATTTTAAGACCAATCTATGTCAGCAGTCTCTAAATCCCAATGCTATCCAACCAGAACAGGTGATTAGCATTTACGTTATTAAGGCTCAACAAAGAGACCTTCACATCTCTTAAGTGTAGATAGTGAACACTCTTGGTCATCATACACAGGTAAAGCAACAGATAACAAAAGGCTCATTGCAATATCGTGTGAATTTGCAGAATAGACACCCAACACCGTCAACATATCAAAAGAACTGAAAATATGTAAAGTCTTGACATAAACTGATCAATCAATCAGTGCTTAATTGAATCTACTCGCCCACAAGGGTCTCGAGGCACTGGGGGGTAGGGAGGACAGCAGGTGCTACTAGGCGCTGTGGTTCAGTCAAAGAGCCAGGTCTTGAGATCCTTCCTGAATTGGGCCAGCAACTGAGATAGCCGAATGTGGAGAGGCAGGGTTGTTCCAGGTTATGGCGGCGAGGTAGAAAAATGATATTCCTCCGGTCATGGTCTTGAGGGACGGTGGAAAGGGCCAGTATGGAAGAGCGGAGGTGTCTGGTGGGTACGTGGAATGAGAGGTAGTGGTTCAGGTATGCTGGTCCGGCATCGTGGAGAGCTTTGTAGGCATGTGTCAGGAGCTTGAATGTGACTCCTCTGTTGACTGGTGGTCAGTGGAGTTCCAGCAGGTGTTCGGAGATGCAGCTGTGGTGGGGGATGTAGAGGAAGAGTCTGGCTGTGTCGTTCTGAATGTTCTGTAGTTTCCTGAGGAGTTTCTAGGTGACGCCTGCATAGAGTGCGTTGCCATAGTCGAGTCTGCTGCTGAAGAGTGCGTGGGTGACCATCCTTCTAGCCTCAGTGGGGATCCATCTGAAGGTCTTTCGAAGCAGGCAAAACCTTGCCCTAATCAGGTTTGGTGAATTATTCCATACCTATAATAGTGATAAACCGCTGTTGATCAAACTTAGTAGAGCCCCTCCTGAAAACAGAGGGCTTAATTAATACTAGTGGTATACGTATAACTGTACAACAACTATAAACCTGCATGATAGAACAGACCTAAATGTAACAGGTTTTAAACCTCAAAACTTCACTGCATATATACTTCTACCCGGTAAGTGAAAAAATCTAAAACTGTCTCAACCAAAACACTGAGCTTCGTCTTTAAACCATACCTCACAATGGAGTGTAATGTTAATCAAGTCATCAAGCATTACAGAGTTTTTTTTTTTATTTATTTTTTTTTTAATCAAACCTCCTAGCAGGCCAGCTCTTTGAGATCATGGTATAAATAATTTCTAGATCAAGGATTGATTACCTGTGCAATTCCTATCACGTCAATCTTCTTAACATTTTAATCAGCCTCTAGAAATATCCAGACACAGAAAGAAACTAGCACAGAAGCTTAAGCTATACATTTACGCGGAACTATAAGGTGAGTGCTTGTATGAGGACAGACATGCCACAAACAAGATTGGGGAGGAGAACTTAGAATATGCACCCCTCTAAAGTGGCATCTGCCGATTTCATTGTTGGTGCTAGTATAAAGAACCTGTGAAATTATAATAGTATCCACTGAAGGTAGGCATCAGTTGTAAGAGGGTGTGTAGGAGTATTAGAATTACTACAGTGGTTGAGAAGTTAAACAGCCAACTGCTTTAGACCATTTTGGTCTCCACTGATTTATCCGCAGATGTCAGTGACTGAAAGACAAAAAATCATTTTGAAGTGGACAAAATTAAATTTAGTACAGTTAATACACGCAGACCTCAGAGTACAACTAAAGTTCCTGCATATATGTCAAATAACAGGTTTTTCATTTTTTTAAAAAACCACTAACTTCCAAAAGCTTTAATTGTAGTTTCCTTCCTTTGACAAAAATACTTGATACGAGTGATGTGAAAAATGAAAAGTACGTGGATGGATACAGGATCAATCAAGAAGCCCTAAGCGTAACATGGAGCACTGCAGTTAAGTACCTGCATCCTGCTATGGCTGAAATATGCAGGCTTAAACAAAACTGGCCAAGAATGGCACTGGAAAGCAGAGTGTAGTATATCATTACTCACATGTGATCATTTCAAAACAGACTGAGTAGACATCGGTTCACCGCTATTTTTTCTACCTCAAATGTTAATTCCTCTGCAAAGTGGCTAAATATTAAGCGGACATGGAGTCACAATCTTACCAACACCAATTAAACAAACATCCATCTACTTCAATATACAATCTTACTGGAGGAAAGTCCTTGCAGCATTATCTGCTATAACTGGACAAAATGTGCTTCGAGGCCAGAGGGTCGCAATGCTGGTATGGGTATGGGAGGGTCCAGTTACCTATAGACACTATAGAGCCCTGATACTATAGCTGCAAAAGAGACTCATTGCATGTTGCTGGGGAAAGGGAAGATCCACTAAGCAAATACAATGGATGAACTAAAATACTTTAATAAGCAACTTGAACTCTACGCTGAAGTGATTCCACCCACATCTCAACCCAGCGATATAAGTAGCCCATTGAAAAGTTTCTTGA
Organism: Triturus cristatus; assembly: GCF_964204655.1. Lineage (NCBI taxonomy): Eukaryota > Metazoa > Chordata > Amphibia > Caudata > Salamandridae > Triturus > Triturus cristatus. The sequence continues at coordinate 359,092,594 of NC_140583.1, forward strand.
TGTCTAAACCCGATGGAGAGAGAATGCCTGGGACACCAAAGTTGGCTGGACCGAGTACAAGGATAATAACCTAAGGGACACTTAGGTCAAGGCAAAAAGTCTGACCCTCAGAGATCGATACAGGCGTAACAGCCAAAACAAAAGCTTTGGTAGTATGAGGAGGCCTATTGGGGACACTCAGATGTAGCAGTATGCTAAAACCTATGATCTCTATCAATACCATGTACTGTGAATATAACTCCTTGAAATGGTATGTATAGAAGAAGTGTTTCAATGTTGGAGTGTTGTGAGCGAGCCAATGTTGGAGTGTTGTGAGCGAGCCAAACTATCACTGAGCATATATAATGTGCTTGCTTCATTTATATCTTCAATATTGTATTTTTTTTTTTTTAAATAACTAAACATTTTTAGTCTGGCCATTTTTTCCTGGTCAGTTTGACCACCGTGCTTTTGTGACTGGTTCCGTGCTAGCTTACTGTATGCGTTTTGGGTGGTTCTGTGAACCTGTGTATATTACTCTGCATGCATAGGTAACACCATAACTTTGGATCTGTGGTATGCGTGCGTTTAAGTCTGTTGGTGTATGTGCAGGAATGAATGCATGCAAGGAGGGATGGGAGTCTCTCCATGAATGACTATCAAGGGAGCTACTCTCTCTTCACATGTTCATGCATGTGTCATGTGTAATCTAGGTCAGTGAGTGCATGGATTAGACTTTTCATGCTCCAATATGAAAACATCCCAACATTTCGACGTAGTCACCACCTGCTTTATGCAGCCCGTGGATTTGAAGCCCTTGATTCAAAATTGAAAAATTAAAGTGCAACGAATAGCAGAGAATTGGAAAAGTTGACATGAAGGAACTTAAAAGCTCTGCTGTCCCAAGCAGTTATACAAGATGCAGCACAATATAATTTGTGTCACTGTTTGCACACTGCCTTCTGTACAGCTAACGCTGTTACAAACCATTTGAAGCAGGGACAGACAAAATGGGCTGTTACCCTATCTACAGTGTAAATAGTTTCAGAAAGTAATATGCTGCCATAGCAAAAGCTCACGATCAATTTGACTGTACAGTTAAAATGTTTCAATGCCTAAAGACTAACAAGGAGAATCATTATTAAACTAAAGACTCAATAGATCCAAGCTCTTCAGCAGAAGAAAACGTAAATAAATATGGAGACAAGAGCAGAAGGCTGAATAATCCATTGGGTAAGTAACAAGCATTGGCAAAGCCAATAGGTCTCACATACGCAAGAGGTATTAGCTTTGCAAATGTGTTTTAGCCATGTCGTAAACCAGTATGGCTACTGTTCAGCAAGTTAGCAGGGTGGCAGAGCGTAGACTGGAGCAGTTGAGCAGTGTTGTAGAATGGACGGTTGTAGAGTGGCACAGAGTGGAGTACAGTGCCCTACCACACTTCAGATTTACAAAAACAAATTTTCATTGGTGCTTTCCTAGTACTGATCTATTCAAGTGTTTGCACAGTTTATTTACAGACATTTAAATATAGGTGCATGCTAGCAAAAAGCACCCCCCCCCCCCCCACACTGTCACATAAAGCCTCTAACTTTGATGGTCAGCACAAGTAAACACTAAGCTCCCTGGAATACCGAGTCTAATATTTGACCTCTGTCTTTGAAAGCACAGCAAATGTGACAAGATAAGAACAAGGATAACAGTACTGTTTTCATGACGCAGGCACTCGTGGAAGAATACACTAACAGGTTGTGCTCCAAGGTAGGTAGGGACAAAGACTATTTATTTGTTGTAGGCTGTCCAACTTAAGACAGGAATAGAAAGAAAGCAAATGTGAGTTACAAACCACAAAGCCAATGGTAAGGAAAGGGTAGAATGCATTCTCAGGGAAGCTTTCAGAATGTTGTCAAGAAGCCTTAGCGTCGACCTAAAAAATAATTTGAGCTCTCTCTAATCTTCATCAAACCACCATGTTACACACACACTACCACTGGCTTCTGTTATCTGCTTACAGAACTTTCAATGAGGAAGAGAAGTATCTCTTATTTAAGGCAATGCCTATAAGTCATCACACCAGAGTTACTTGTCTATCATCCTTACAATACCCTTATCTACAATATTTGTGTTTGCTACTTCGTAGAAGCATGATCTTATCTTAACAGGGAATTCTTGACCATAAGATCCTTTAAAGAAAGCTAAATGTTAAAGTGGGTCTTTAAAGTTGATTAAGAGTGGGAAAGGATTTCTCCTTGAGAATAAATGTTGGTTGACAAATTACTGATGCTCATGTTGGCTGGAACGGGATTGCCCAAACAACTTCCGAAACGGGGTAAGAACCTAGACAATGAACACTTGGATACCCCATCACTGCACAATTCAAAGTACCGTCATTTGAGCACAGGATTGCCTTTGTGCCACTATGCTAGCAAAAGTATAAAACAGCAACATGCTAAGCTATACACTTTCTTAGGAATTAAGTCCTTAGCACAAGTTTAACTATTTCATGAGCATTCATCATTGTGTTTAATAGGATCCAATGAAGCATAGAGACTTTCATACACATCGAATTCAAGCATTTTTCAATATTACGAGTGCTTAGCACGAACCAACAGGTGATGTAAAGTAATCAGTAAATGTATCATCCGGCCTACGAATGGGAAAAGCCATTTTTTGTACAGGACACCTAGATGAAGCCAAAACAGCTGCAGAAACCCACTGCATCGGCTTTTCAAAAGGACTCTTATACATTCAACCATGCGCGTCCACCATCCTCCTGGGGTCTTGCGCCGACTGTTTGACATCAAAATTGATATGCTTGGGTTACTTGTCTTTCCTACACTTTCTTCACAACCCCGCCAGGAAAATTAAATACTAAATAGAGGTAAAAACAATTGTAAGATATTTCTTGCAACGTGCAGTAATAAAGATATATATACACCTGTGTTTTGACTTCACAACCACCTGCAGCTCTCATGGAATCAGATACGGGGGACTGCATGATATGTTAACTATAACGTGCCATTTAACTTTGTAATGGCACAGAAAACGCTACAACGAATTGTTCCTCATCCTCTAACTGAATCACCATTTGTGGCGTCAACATAATCCAGATAATGGGCCAGAAAGCTCCAGCCAAGAACTGGGAAATCTACTTCTTTCAATAAGTGAGCTTTAATTTGAAAATTTAACACAAGATTTTTGGTTTTCATTCTTAAAATGGAAGAACGTGGTTTAAGGCACAAAACCGTAAGTTCATTTAGCCCTACCGCAGCACATGGTGTTTATTCAAGCACAGTCCCAACGGCAAAAACTGTTTTTGCTGCTGTAAATACTTTTTACTAAAGTTTCATGAATTCAACAAAGTAAATTTTGGGGGGCGTGGCCAGCGACAGGGCTGGGTAGCGGTGCCGATTTGCAGCTCCGTCAGCCCCAAGTCAATCCTGCCTATAATCCTGCCCTTCTAAATCCATCAAACTACTTCAAGGGGTGACTCAACACTGGAAGACGATGGGGGTCAAACCCTGTGTGCACTGGTGAGTATCATTAATGAAAAAAACCCAGCTATTAACGCACACCCATCCTGAAATTATAAACAGTTATATATCAAACCCTTGTTCTGAAGCCAATAGTTGGACCAGTAATTTACTCAATGTCCTTCAACAATTCCAGAGTGTTCCAAATTTTCATAAAGGGATTGACATAGACGTCAAATCTTCAAAAACGTATTCTTTTTAATAGTTCATCGAACTTGTGTCCAAATTTGCAACAGTCGCAACAGCCAACACGTGTTTCGTCCGTACTAATACGTACTGTGACTTTCTCAAGGCTGTAGACAGAATACATAAATCAGCAATCTAATCATATAGAATAAAATTCTCAATTATATTGATCGAAGGCTACCCAACACCAAAATCTCACCAATTGTGGAAAACACCCGAAATATGAAAAAGTGTAAGAATACGGATCAAGATACACAAATAGTATAGCCAAAAAAAACTCAAAATGAAGCTAGTATAGTAAAAATGAGAAACAAAAAACAAAAGAAAATTCACCGAAATAACGTGAAAACAAGTTAAATCATAGAGCATGTGTTCTAAAGACTATTCTCAATGGGTGAAAAAATAATATACACCCACTAGGTTGTAATCAGAGCATACAATCGTATCATACTCATATCTCTCTAATACCAGAACGAACCACACCAAAGTCAAGTGTGATGTTGGTAAAACAAGAAAATCCCATCTAAATTCTAAAGGACAAAATAATAACCAAGAACACCCACCTAATAGTAGAAAGGTCAAATATTAACTGGAAATGGCGAAGTCCAGGTCAAGTAATGGTTCAATAAAATATAGCACAAAGGCTATATAAAGATGTCATCAATTCTAGTTGCAAACATAAGAAGAGAATACCATATAAGAATGCGAATATAGTCACACCCTTTGTACTAAAGAAACATATAATTTAAACTAATATGTTAAATTACATTGTTGGACGGTGAACGTTTATCAATACGGATAAAGTATTCATATCCATATATACCAAACCGTCATCCACTAATTTAAAACCCCTCATTCTATTCAGATAGAGAGATTGTATTATTTAATAAACCCCTCCTAGTATAAAAGAAAAGTGAGCACGCTGCTTATCCGTAATATCAGACTATAAAAACACCATATACATAAATATGCAACAACTTCCAGTGATAAATTCAAAGCACCCCATACATAAATTACAAGCATGGACACTCACCTAGTACACTCCAAACCAGATTAGTTGGTGTTCAGGTTGATAAGATTAAGTCCCCAAGCACTCAAAAGTAGTGAGTGAATATATCTATTGATCCTAAACACAACCAAAAATTTTAAAAAACCATGAAAAAAAAGGGGAGTCTGAGTTGCCAAACCAAGTAACCATCAATAACTAGATGACAGCAGTGTATATCTGGTTATCATCACAAGCATATATAGCCCTCATCTATGTATAGAGAATATGCATTTCATTGATAAGGTGCCCAAGCTATAACCTCATTAAGTCACAATTCTATGTTATGACCAAACCCCTGTACTCTCACTAGTGCTATCATAATCTCACTATCGTGTAGCACGGAGAAATAATGATTCGCCAAAAAGGCTTCCACTGGCCATATAAGGCAGATGCCAGCTGAACCACAAACCCACGTAAATATGTTGTATATTGTATTGTGTGCCAATGTAATTTGATCTATGTTGGGAGTACGGCGAGACCGCTGAAAGATCGTATTCAGATGCTGGATCCGGATGCAGGACTTGTTCCCGGTTCATTGTGAGGAGAGAGGGAAACAGTTTCAAAGAGATCGGCGGTTCCAGAGAGAAGATGGAGCTCCGTGAACCAATGCTGACGCGGCCACGCCGGAGCTATTAGGATTAGCGTGTCTTCATTTTCCTGAGGACCCTGGGAATCAGGGGGAAATCGGTGGAAAAGCGTATGCAAAGACGTTGAACCATGCGATCGAAAATGCATTCCCTAGAGATCCCCGTTGGAGATGCCAGCTTGCGAAGTTTTGGCATTTGGCGTTCTGCTTGGTAGCAAATAGGTCCAAGAGAGGAGTGCCCCATTGGGAGAATATGGGTCGAGAGTGCGCTGGTTCAACTGCCATTCGTGGCATGTTGTTTGTTGCCTGCTCAGAGAATCGGCCAGTACGTTGTCTGTTCCTGGATCATATTCCGCTCAAAGGGAAATGTGATGGAATAACCAGTTCCAGATTTGAGATTCGTGAGATAGTGTCAGTGAACGAGTTCCTCCCTGCTTGTTCAGGTAGTGCATCGTCTTAGTATTGTCCGTCCGGACGAGCACTAGAGAACCTTTGGTCCTGGGAAGGAACGCCAGGAGAGCCAGATAGACAGCTCGTAACTCGAGGAGGTTTATGTGAAGCTTTCGTTCGGCAGGAGACCACTTCCCACTGATTCGAAGTTCCTGGAGGAAAGCTCTCCAACCCTCCAGGGACGCATCTGTTGTGATGACCTGTGGAGAAGCTTGGAGCAAGAAAGTAAGGCCTTGAGAAAGATTCCGTGGACGAGTCCACCACTGCAGAGCAGTGACCATCTGAGGGGTAACTCGAATGACATAGTCGATGGATCCTTCGGATTGAATCCATTGAGCCGACAGTGCTTCTTGGAGAGGGCGCATGTGGAGGCGACAGTAAGGAACAAGTAGAATACAGGATGACATTCCAAGAAGGGATTTTAAGAGGCGTACTGAGAAAGACTTCTTGGATTTTATGTGAATTGCCAAATGAATACGTTCGTTCTGTCGCTCCTGTGATGGGAAAGCCTTTTTCTGAGTTGTGTCGAGAGTAGCACCCAGAAAGGTTATCCGCTGAGAAGGCCGGAGAACGGACTTGTCCTGATTCAGAGTGACTACTAGGCGACTGAAAACCTGCAGACAGGAGTCGGAAGACCTGGTCGCGCCGTCCAGAGAAGGTGCCTTGACGAGCCAGTCATCGAGATAGGGAAAGACCTGATGGTGTTGCTGCCGGAGATATGCAGCCACTGGAGAGAGGCATTTTGTAAAAATGCGTGGAGCTGACTTGAGTCCGAAGGGCAGGACTCGAAATTGGTAATGTCTGCCTGCCACGGCGAACCTCAGGAATTTCTTGTGGTTTCTGTGGATAGAGATATGGAAATAGGCATCCTGAAGATCCAAAGACACCATGTAGTCGTTTGCGTTGAGAAGTTGCAGCACTTCTTGGATGGTAACCATGCGAAACAACTGTTTCTTTAATAATTTTTTGAGACTTCTCAAGTCCAGGATTGGTCTCCATTTCTTCTCCTTTTTGCGCACCAGGAAAAAACGGGAGTAAAACCCTTTCCCCCGCTGACTAAGAGGAACCCTTTCTATAGCTCCCTTCTGGAGCATGAGAGAAAGTTCCAGGAGTAACAGGCGTAGATTTTTGTGAAGCATAGGTCGAGGAGGGATCTGGGGAGGTGTGTGAGTGAACTCCAGCGAATGTCCAAACTGTATCATTTGAAGAACCCAGCAGTCCGTTATTTGTTTCCAATTGCTTAAGAAGTGGGAAATCTTTCCTCCAACTTTGAAGGGTGGAGAGGAGATGGAGACCGGCGGCAGTGAAAGGTCATTGCCGCCGAGCAGTGTCCTTCTGTCCTCCTCCTTTTCCTCGAAAGGAGGTTTTAGTGTAAGAGGATTGCTGTTGTTGACGTTGTTGGTACTGTGGCCGATATTGTGGTTGGAGGAAGAATAGGAAGACCGATAGTGTTGGTAGCCTCCTCTGGTGGAAGATTGACCTCTAGCCCTTGAGCCATGAAAAGAGGGGTTTTTAAATTGAAGGGTACCCAAAGCCCTAGCCGTGTCGGGATCCTTTTTTATACCCTGAAGAGCCTCATCAATATGCGGGCCAAAGAGAAGCTGACCATCGTAGGGCATGTCCAGAACTTTTGTCTGGACCTCAGGCCAGAATGAAGTTGCCTTCAGCCAACCCTGGCGTCGTAGTACAGCAGCGCCAGCTAATTGACGAAAACCAGTAGAGGCGATATCCATCGCACAATCGATCTCGGAAGCCGAACGTTCGCCCTCCAGCAAGATCATCTTCGCTTCTTCCCTCGAGTCGTCCGGCAAGGCTCCCAAGTATGGAGCAATGTCCGCCCACATCTGCCTGTTATAGTGCCCTACTAACGCTAAGGAATTTGACGCACGCACTGTCAATGCAGACATGGAAGAAAATAGCTTTCCAATATTGTCAAGTCGTCTGCCTTCTTTGTCAGGAGGAGCAGACAGTGGGGCAGAAGGGTTTCTAGATTTTCTCTGAGCAGCCTGAGTGATGACTGAATCATGCTGTGGATGTCCGATAAGGCAGGCTGGAGCAGTGTACGGAGCTCTGTATTTTTTATCTAGCCAAGGTAACACTGGGGGAATCGAAAATGGATTGTGCATTATTTTTACACCCTGATCCCAGATGTAGTCTATAATAGGGACTGATCGTACAGACTTTTCGAAAGGTTCTTTAAAGTCAAAGGAAACAATCCTGTTGGTGAGAAGGCATAGGGATCTGGAAACGATGTGCGGCTCTTTCCAAGTCATTATGAAACCCCCGATATCCTCAGGAGGCGAATCAGCTTGAGTAGGCACCGGAGACGCTGGACAAGGGATAACAGTCATCCCACTCATCATGAGTCGATTGAGAATCATGGAGTTCTCCCTCCTCTTGTTGCTCGTCATCCTCATCATCTGTGGAAGTTGGAGGCGGTAGCATGACAGGCCCAGACTGTGGAGGAAGGGATTGAGGCTGCAGCCTTGACGGCGGAGAGACAACCGGAGCAGGAGACGTAGCAGAAGTAGGAAATCTCTGCTTGTAGTCAGCAATCAGAAATTGGAGGTCAGAAACCAAAGACGCGGGTAGACAAACCATGGGAGGTTGGGAAGGATGGCGGTCATCAGATAATATGGCTGGTCTTCTGGTTCTTGTTCGTCATAGTCCGAACTCTCTTGGTATTTGACATGGAGTTCGGAAGGACTTGTGGCAGCTCCGAACATACCACCATCGTCTGAATCTTCCTTCTCTTCCAAAAGGTGAGTCGGAGGTAACTGCTGGACCCTGATAGGAGAAGTCAGGGCAGGTGTCAATGTGCGTTTTGTGATTTTGAGGTGGGCATACGCACTCTCCACTTTGGACTCTGGTGTCGTGTCATCGGTGTAGTCGTCGACGGTGAAGCACCAACTGGCAAAATTGAAGGAAATGTCGACAAAGCTCCCGTCGACGGAGCAGTCGTCGACAGTGTCATCGGCATTGGAACCGTCGTCGACGATGTCGTCTTTGTCGTCGACAGTGTAGACTTCGACGAAACGCTCTTCGTCGACATAGGCATCGACGCGCTCATCGGCGATCGTAGCATCGACACTGGCTTGGACATCGACGATGATTTTTTAAGTTTAATCGTCGACGAGACAGGTTTAGCAGCCGTCGACGATCAAGTCGTCATCGACGTGGACGATCAGAAGATGCCAAAGAGGTGGAGACGGTCGTCGTCGACGAAGTAATCCCGACAGCTGTAGACTGGGATTTTCTCACCACCAACGCAACCGTCGACTAACCCGTCGCCGACGAGGTGGAACCAGGCTTTTTAAAGGTATGTGGAACCTCCTGTGGAGAAACCTTTGTTGGGAAAGCCTTAAGGGGAGCCTCTGTAGACTTTTTGTGCGCCATCTTTTGAGGGGGCTGAGACGAAGGTCATGGAGAAGCAACTCTGGGCCTTTTTTTAGAGGATTTTGATGTAGAACAGCCTTCACTCTCCTCAGAAGACAGGACTTGGTCGTTATCTTTAAGCCTATGCAGCTAAATTAGAAGGGGTCCCTCCCGATCTTTAAGGGTCTTTGAAGAAAAGGTAAGACATACCTTACAGTCCTTTGAGGAGTGGTCCGGGTAAAGACAATAGAGGCAATCTTTGTGTTGGTCATCAACATGAAGCCTCTTTTTACCACAGGAAGCACAGGGCCTAAAAAGGCCTTTCTTAGGAATATTTGCCATGAAGATATTGAGAACTGCACACAGAAGGAGTCCTGAAGAAAAAAAAAAAATCACTGGAAATCCAGAAAACAAGGAAAACTGAGCAGAGCTCAGGGGAGACTCCCTTAGCACGACGTGCGGTAGAAAATCTGAGGGACTAGATCTCCTTCCAGGTGGGTTCGAGCGGGTGGCGATAGCTGATTGGCTCTTCTCTAGAGTTTGGTCCTTTTTACAAAAGGACATGAAGATGTTACTAATGTGAGACCCTTGGCCTATTACTATACATGTCTAATGGGATATTACTTTATTTATGTACCAGGGACTCCCATCCCGACAACGGGGAAGGATTCAGGCATGTGAATCTATGAAAGATATCCTAATACTGGATAATCCAAGATAGATTAGCCTCCGAGCCACCAGAAAGAGTATTCGTCTGATGCGGATAGCGATCACCCACTCCTTAGAGACATCCACCAGACTCTGCAGTCGTAGACATCCAGCAGCAGCAGTACAAAAGTGGCAAATAAGGCGGAGATGCAGGGGCTAGATGGCCACCGAGAGACAGTAAGACACTACTAAGGGCCCACTAGACACTATTACCGTTCAGCCCAAGAGGCTGTGGGACCAATAGTGGACAATTAACACGTGATTTATAGTTGATTGTTTTGGGGGAAGAAGAGGGAGACCGACCTCTTAAGCTTTACCTGTTCTGCAGTTGTCATGTTGACGAGCGGCGTGAGTAGTGGAAGAGTGTAGGGTGGGGGGGGGTCATGTTGAGAGGAGAGATAAAGGAAAATTTTGGGGTATGTGATGTTTTTAGAAAATAAACAAAAGGATACAGAGAGTGGAGGCAGGGAGGGGAGCGGCTGTAGTCATGACGGAACACATCAGAATAGTCATGAAAAACAAACAGATCAATACTGGGTGAGGGAAATTACACAATACTGACGTGGAACGTCGACGGGCTAGGAAACAAAATTAAAAGAGGGCTGGTAATTAGATATCTTAAGCGACTTAAACCCGATATTGTCTTCTTACAAGAGACGCACTTGATGCACACATTGCTCCTTCCTGGAAAGTGGACCATACACCACACTTACACACGCAGGATTATCCATTGGATCAAGAGAGGTGGCCATACTAATTTAAAATCACCCCCTTTTCATGCTACCAAAACATGGACAGATCCAAATGGTGCGTTTGTGGTGGTACAGGAGACGTGGGGTCGAAGAGAGCTTATGTTGATTAGTGTTTATGCACCCCGCGGTAACAGACATTAGACAAAGTAGCCGGTACACTCCTAGAGTCAAGACCCTCCACACACATAGGTGGTGACTTTAAAGTCCTAAATCCACATATGGATCTTATGCATGCAAACCCCGGGACGTGGGGTACTACTCACTTGGCCCAATTCCTTACCCAAGAGTGGCGCTACAAACACTTCAGTGCAATCAGTATAATGGGGGCCTTGCACTACCCAACATAAGGGCCTACTACAGGGCGGCCCACCTAGTGGTCATTAATGAATGGGAACACACCGCAGGAGATCACCCCACATACGCGCTGGAACGGCTTCAATTTAAACATCGTACACACCTCCACTACTTGTATGGGGGAAAGGGTACTAGCCGACTGTTGCCAGCCACCTAGAGGGCAATAGAAGCCTGGAGGGGAAGAGGGAGACAAATTAAGTAGGACACAAGATTTTCGAGGTAAACCCCACTGTGGGAGGGAGCAAGACTGCCAGAGGTTGGTAAGTTCCAGGGTTTTAGACAGTGGGACTGATCGGAATCTCCAAACTGGGAGATATCCTAGAAGGAGACACCCTCGCCTCTTTTGCCACACTGCAGACCACATACCAACTAAATGACACAAAGCTATGCATATCTCAGGCTGAAGCATGCATGGAGGGCGGAGGGATTGGACACAATAGATATCCCTGAATTTCCCCCCCTCAAAGGTAGGTTTTTGCAAGAGGAGATCCCCATTAAAGCCATTCCATGTACATACAAAACATTACTTAATAACATCCCCGACAAGTTGGGACCACTTGGGGCCAAGTGGGAAAACATCACAGGACCAATGGAGGGTATTGATTGGGAGGCGGCCCTGATGCACCCAAGAGAGGTGGCCATAAAACAAAGGATACGTCTAATACAATTTAAGATCCTTCACAGAGTATATTTTGACAGAGCACGTCTACACATCATCGGAAGAGCAGACACACACAACTGCCTATGCTGTAAGGCTCTGCATGGTACATACATTCATACACTCTGGGAATGTAGCCGTATAAAACCATACTAGGTCCAGGTATTAGGAAAACTGAACGGAATACTTGGAGCACAGCTCAAACTAGAGGCTAGGTATGTCTGGTTTGGTATCCCCACTGAAATAGACCTGCCACGCAGCAAACTTTTACTACGCAACTTAGGTCAAAAGGGGCATAACCAGATATTGGGGAGCCTCAGACCCCGCCACACTCACTGAATGGAAAGCCTGCATGGATCTCTACATGGTAGCATAAAGAGGAGGCATATAAGGCTAGAGAGTGCCGCCACAAATTTAAGAAGATCTGCCCCCCACGTTCTCCCCAACTTGCCCCCACTGTATAATTTTGTGGCCCTCATTGACTGTAGCCCTATGATGGCCAAACCAACTGTGACCTCTGTCAGTATGATTGCCATTCCGTTCTGCGGTCTATGTATTTTTGTAATGTCATATCTTTTGATACAACTTGTGTATATAAGGTATTTGCTTTATTGGTGTTAATAAAAACAGTGTTAAAAAAAACAAATGTAAATTTTAGTCCTGCATGATAACATTAACAAAAGAATGACCCCCTCCACCAAGACTGACATTTGAAACAAATGTACTTTCCAGTCAGACACCAACACAGTAGGTGTGGGCCTGGCGATCACATTTGTGAGTTTTATTTGAATTAAACAGAGCCTGTGATGGGTGGAAAATTTGACACCATTTGAAACTCCACCCCCTCAATGGAAACGTTATGTAAGTTGCAAGCACTTAGCAGTATTGGAGCACTTTTCAGAGAGCATTTTGTATCACAGCAACAGCATGTCAAGCATAAGCAGCAGGATGAATTCTGGGTTTCTTTTTGAGACCAAATTACAGAAACCAGGACGTATTGGGGAGCCGGCTGTGTGTGAACATTAATATGAAACACCATTAGGATGTACAATGTACAATTAGCAGTCATGACTTTATGCTGTTCAAATGTACAATTCGAGGACAAGGAAGATAAAATTGTCTCGGAATCAGACGGACTTTTGGCAAATACCCATGGTGAGGCTGGAACCCAAGCCAACCAACTTCAAGGGCGGCACCTGAGCATGTATATCACATGTTCATATTCTAGCACAAGTACAACAAGGCAAGGTTAGATTCAAAACACAGAGAAGATTTGTCAAATGAAAAACAAAAACGCACCAGAGCTAGCCAACGTTTCAAATCTTTTACTAAGCGAAAGAAGCTCAACACATCACGAACTACACTTCCATCCTTTTAACATGCATTCATCCCTGCTACACTCGCGTGGGTCTAATCACACTCTCGCACGACAGGAGGCGCAGTTGCACATGCCAACGCAGAAAACACCGCCTTAGTTCTTGCATCAGTCTGAGAAGATTTTTGTCAAAAGAATTTCATTACAAAACCTTTTTGGACAAGTGATTACTAGATCTATGATTTCCAGTCTAGTGCCATAGGCTAGACACTGGTACACATATCCAGCTGTCAAATACATTAAATCTAGTTAACGCAGAATATAGCTGGAGACTTGGCAGTTTCTGGTTTACAAGTCCCACAAGCGTGCTTGCTATTGAGGTTGTCTGGTAGGGCTATGGCAGAAGTTATTTCTTTTTGTCATGAGAAAGGAACATCATTTCCATATTTATCAAAAGGGTATTCATAATTTGTCAGTGCATACAATAAAACTTTGGTACCCCTTCAGAATATTACAGCTGTGCCTACATAAACACAGACTTAATATTACATTTAAAATGTCATGTTTTCCAAACAAATTATTTACACAGGTTAGCTGGGTTTTCAACACACTTTTAGAAGTGGCTATGCCATCCGTTTAAGCAGACAGCTCCCCCTGTACCCTCCTGGTTGGAAAGGAGTGCAAAGAAGTGGAGGAAACTAGAGTAGTGAGCGATTCCATGTACAAATCATGTTCATCTATCTTTGAGGAGCGTACTGGCAGAAGTCATTGCTTCATAGTGGTGTAATGCCTGTGCTGCGAGCTCTCTATAGAGCCTCTCCAGTCTTGAGGGTCTGCCCTGAATCATGTTTTTAGGCTATAGTTTGGTAATAAAGAGGAAGGCTACAATAAATGATCTTTTTAAGTGAAAAGCAGAACAATTTTAAGGGTGCGGGCAAATTTAGACTGCCCCAAGGGGGCAACAAAAGGGACTGAGGATTATGTGAAAGCTTGCACAACATTTAGAATAGATGGATATGGGTTCTGCAGGAAGAAGTCTTCTGTATCCCATGGGAAGTTGAAGCCAACCCAAGAGCTCTGCACCTTAGCACCCTCCACCTAAGAAAGGGATCCCACTGTCCCAATCCACACTCCGTGCTTGGTCGCTATACCATCTCAGACAGATCCAAATAGTTCTAAAACCACCAGCCCAAGACATTTGGAATCAATGGGCAATGGCACGTTGTACCAATCAAACATTATCTTGTAGCATCATTGTTGTACACATGTGGCAGCTTTGCTTGAGTACTCACCAGGTTTGTGGTAATTGTTTCACCTGTGCATGGCTACTGTAGTCAATGACTTGTTCACATGCGTCGCTAGGCACAGTTTGCACTTGCTGGAGGCTTATAAAGAGGCCTCTGGACCAGGGCTGCTCTTTGACGAGTATTTCAATTTATTTCACATTTGCATTTTACTACCACCATGGTTCCATTCTCAAGATGACAGAATGGATCGACATCTTAAGTTTAGGCCACTATTTCAGCAAAGCTTAAAGAATTTTTTGTAATCCATTAAATAGGTTGCTCAATATTTCGTACTCCTGCCCTGGATTTCAAAAGCTTCCTTTGTTTTGCAGGAATAAATACGTTTTTTGAGAAAAAGTGATAGGCCACTGCAAAGGAGAATATTCAGGCTATTATTTCTTGAATATCAACTTATGGCTTAGTTAATGCACTTGCATAAAGGTGGTTCTGTAACAAGCTTTCTCGGGAGCCAGTTGTCTATACAGACCCCTGTATTGGATAGTTTGCTTTTAGTCAAACCTGTCATTCTAGATTATGTGGTGGTTATATTTTTCATAAATCTGTAGGATCGAGCTCGTTTTAACTATAATGTGTGTTGTGGATTTAGAAGCTTGCCCATTATCATTGGAATGACATTTCTCATAACAACATTGCGTTAGGGTCTTGACTTCCGTCCAGCTCAAACTTTGAAATTATTTTTCAGAATTCACTCAGAGAACCACTGGCCTTCTTTGGCTCGGTTTTTCTACCCTTACAAAAGAAGTTTAGGCCGTATATAACAATTTCTCAGAGCAGACTGCTTTGTCTTTCACAATGACATTCTTGTGGTGCATGTAGTACCCGACCTGGAGATGGCCTCAGTACCCAGAAACAATATCCAAAGTGAAATGTTCAGGAAGGAGTCGCCACTAATATCATTGAATAAAATATCCGCATCCTGTTTTGGTGAAAAAAAGATGACAATTGAAGTTCGCTTCATTTTTTACTTCGTATACTTCATTTAATAAATCAGTTAGGTTTTAGGCTGCCAAGTACATTACTTTTATTTCTTGCAAGTAATCCAGTAAATCACACAATGCACAGCTCCTTCGCACAATCACCAACATTTGTTTCACCAAATCGCCAGTACAGCTTGGACTTTTACCAAGGTGAGGCCCTAGTCTTGAATTCAGAGAATCCAATAAATAAGAGGTCGGCAGGGTAGGTATTTTTTGCAGTCTGTGGTCATAGGTATGTGCTGATGGTGCAGCTATTCTGCCACGGCAACGGCCTACACTTGAAGATGCATTTTCTCCATTGCTTTTTGCTCCAGTTGAACAGTCCATTTAATTCACAAAATTGTCAAAGTGATCTTTAAATACACAAGAAAATTGTCAAATAAGCTGACAACTTCTATGAGGTCACTGATAACATTTGTGTTATAAACCCTTTGTTTTCATGGGTGTGTCCGCTAGCTGACTCTCTAGGAGCGCTCTGGGCCATGGGCATGGAACCAGACAGCTGTAGGGAATAGATTCAAAACTGTTCAGGCTCGGTGTTTTAATAAATCGGGGTGGGGGCTTTCCAAATGTGCATGGATTGGGGTATTCGAAGTCGCCGGCTAGGTCCCTACATCAGTAGCAGTGATTCTCCATGAGAGGTATCTATCTTTATTTGTGGTACACTTGTCGCCATTTGAATGCACCGCCACCCTCCTACCCCTCTTCTTTTTCTTACTCTGCCCAATGAGGTGTTCATCACGCGTTTCATTATTACGTACTTTATTGGAACTTGCCGGAACTGTATTAAATTTGACTATTGGCTACACAGTGCATGACAGACTGTTCTTCTCGCCCCCACCATCCATGTGCAGAGTTAGCTGTTAAAAGGTTAATGCGCGGAGTGTAAATCAATTGTGGTATGATACAATGTCCCATTATGTACTTGAATAAAACACTGAACAGTAAATATGGGACAGAAATTTCGCCCCAATGTGATCACCAATATAAATTGTGTCAACGAATTGTAATTTTCTTAAAAAAACTCATCTGGCGCTTCTCTAATAGGCTGTTGCAAACGGCTTCCAAGTGGATTTTAAAAAGACATCTAAAAGATTTGTTAATCCGCATGATCATCTAAAATGAACCATCATCAAAACGGCCCTCAGATCAATATTGGTAATCATGTGTTTGTTAACAAATACACATATAGCTGTGGCCAAGTTATACCTCCAAAGGTCTAGGAAACAACATAATGTACATACTGTCATATCTCATAACCCGCAACATTAACACGGTTTTAATGCTAGTTTCATTTACTAGAAATACATTAGCTGTGCCCCATGCTGCAATTAGCTACTGAACGCAGCTTGTGGCGAAGCAGAGCTAATGAGTTTGCTGCGACAAGACATGACAGCATTTTTATTCTGACAAAAGGAAAGGGCTCTGGAGAGCAGCAGTGGAAACATTTGTTCCAAGCGACACCAAACCTGCAGCCTGACTGCGACCGAGATATATTTATCTATGGGCATGTCTCAGTAAGCAAATGTTACTCCTCGACGACGGGAGGAATATCAGAGCACTGCCAATAGGTTTCAAATAACGACTGGCAAAAACCCAATAACATTCTTATTAAACATAAGATTAATTCCTACGGGTCTCAAACATTCTAAGCAGAAAATTCCATTGTTATATTGTATAGGGTTACCTAGCGAAAAGCTAATTTTCTGACCTCTTGATGGTATTTTTAAGTTCTTAGGAGTGGAGGGGGTGATGAGAGTAGGGTGGGTGAGAAGTGCAGTAAATGTGACCAGGGAGTGGGGTACGAGGGCGTGGGGGGTGGGTTTTCGATGCACGTCCTACGCAGGAGGCTTGAGGGCTTCATCCAACTTTACCCTCACCCATTTAAGTGCAATTTGGATATCAACATGCAATGTAAAAATAACAATGCAGTGTACATATATAAACTATTTTAAAAAAGTGAAAAACAGACTCAAAAGGCAACACAAGTATTTAGGATTCTTGACTAAAGTATAACATCCTGTTTCATTTTATTCAAGAAAGTTAAAAAGAAATACGACTGACACTTCCACCACAGGCACGCCTCTACGGTCAACAGCAAAAAACACAGTTCTAAGCAGTTAAGACAGAATCATAATCAGTACTGCAAAGCAAAAGTGAAGTCCTGGCAGTTCGTAGTTTGAGTTCAAGGAATACATAAAAATTAAAAAAAACATTGACAAAGGCAATTAGACTGGCTGTCATTTAGAGACATGATTAATATATTAAAGCAGCTTAATGTACTGAAGAAAAGCAAAAAAAGTATTGATTTTGGCATAGAATGGAACTATGAAATAAATAATCGATTGTGTGGTGATTCAGTAATTTGAAATGTAAGATCGTACCAATGCATCGCGAAGCAAGCACTCCTTAAAATGCGAAATGATACACCAAACATCCAAAAGCATCAAGTGAGACAAAATACTCCTTCAGCAGAGCGTAGTCCCAATCTATGTATGCTTTGTAGCAGTAGCAACAATACTACGAAGAGCCAAATTGTACTCAATGTATATTTTCAAGACGTGGTAACAAAGCTCATGCTGTACTGTCAAGCCAGACCCAAAAATGACCCACAAATATAAATAGTCTGGAGTCTTCCTAAAACTGCACATTGGATTAACAGAATTTTAAGGTGCAGATTGCCAATTTCAATTGAGTTTGGAACAATTGTATCAATTTCATGGAGGACCGTGTGCTGAGATGTGGATTATTTTCCTTTATGTTGGTTCTCGTTGGGTAAAAAGGACATGGGGCAAATTACCCCGGGCTTCAAACAAAAGTGCACCAACTGGACAGCTGTAGGGAAAGTCTGCACCTACTGAGATGTTTCCAATGGCCCACTGTTATTTCCCCTGTTCTACTGAGTCACAAATTGAGTTGGTCAAATTATGTTTTTTTAAACCTTTATTAACCTTGTTAATGAATACAGACATTGGATTAATCAGCATTGTCAGTGACACTGCACATTAAGTATAGACGGTGATACAGTTACATTAAAACAATCATGTTCATTGCTTTTTAAACACCATTGCACTCAAAAAATAGGGTCAAGCAGGCAAGTGATGAAACATTCCTACATGGTCACAGACAGCTTTTTCCATTCCCTGTGCCCCAACACACTAATCAATGACCCAGTGTGAAACCAACATGATAGCTGCATCTATCTTAAATGTCCAATGTGGGGGCAGCCAGAGATAGGAGCGAGTTGCAAGGGGAGCTGAGTAGACAGGCATTCCAAATGGTTTGGGGACCCTCTCTCTGCTCGACAGGGTTCATAGCGGAGGTGTCCAATAATCGGAGATAGGCACTGAAGGGTTCCCAGATATCACGGGTCGGGATCTTAGTGGCATCAGCTCCCAATTGTTGGCTAATTGCTCGTGGCAATACGTGGCGTCTTTAAGCCAATCCCGTATTTGTGGAACTCTGGGACCTCCCCAGTTCATCGCAAGCAGCAGCAGTAAAGCGGGGAGCTTGCGGATCTTGCGGTCCACCTCCGCCACACACCCCAACAATCCCAGCAACGGGGACAGCTTCAATGGAGTGTCTATTATTCCATTGGCGATAGGTTGGCAGTTTCATGCCAAATGCAGGAAATCTGCCCAGGTGAGTGGCACCTTGTACAGCGAGGCATTGTATAGATGCGGTGCAATAATTTAAAGTGAATGAGCTGCACGCAGCTTGTAGTTGTGGGCTAGAGATTCTAGTTGGCCGCAGCAGAATGCCCACCGTTTATCTGTTAGGAACGATTGAAGGTCTCTACCCCCCACCTCATGGGCCGGTGCGGACGTTGCGAGCGCTAATTTCTGCATGTGATTATATAACGATGTGATAAGTTGCCGTGCTGTGGTAGTTGTATAGATGTGTTCTAGTGCTGCAAGGGTTTGTGGGGGGTTTGGGAACGTCTGAAATGACGCTCTACAGAATGAGTTGGTCAAATATTTTAAATACATTTGGTTTGCCATCAATTTGAACTGGCACCACAGACTCGTCAAATGCAGAAAGGTCAAGGGTATTATCTTAGTTGTTCCTTAATTAATCTAGGTAAAAATAATGCTGTGGCATTAAAATGGCTTTTGAGCAGTGCTTTGTTTGAGCAGCTGGGTGCAGGTGAGCACCATCAGCACTCCTTGTGGGTACCAGCTCTTATTTTTCCCTCAATAAACTGATCCAGAGTAACAGAGGAAAATATACATAAAGGGGAAAGACAGAGGAAGATATCAAGGAAACAAACAGTGATCGAGGGAGAAAGCAGGGGTAAGAAAGAACCAGCAAGAGTGGTAAACAGGCAAGGATTGTCTAGTGGTTCAATAAAGAAGCAGGAGGGGAAAGATACATTCTCCTAGTTTTATGATCAGAGAATCTGGATTTCATTAAAGACACGGAGGCTAGCATTATGCATAATTTTTTATTGCTACTCCAAAACAGACACTTAAAAGCATATCTCAACCATACTTAAAATTCCAGAATTAAAACTCCACTACAGCCTATATAAACCAAAGTCCAGCAGTTATCTTCCTCTTTTTAGCTGCTCCATGGGAACATCCTTGAACTTTAAATCAAACGCAAAAGAAAATTATCCTTTCCTCTATTCTCTTCTTCTCACCACCTCTAAGGATTTTCTAGGAAAAACATAACATTACACTGAATGAACACTAATTTCTGCAAATCAGAATAGCAAAAGGAATTGAACTTAAATAACACAGAATCTCTAATACTAAGCCTTAGCTCTCCCTTTAATTTAACCTACCTAGGAAGATAGGGCAGGATAATCCTAGCGTGTGTGTCTTTAATGAAATCCAGATTCTCTGATCATAAAGCTAGGAGAATCTACATTTCATGTCAAGACAGGAGGATAGCATTATACATGTTCAAAGCTGCGATAACTACTGAAACATGTTCCATAGGCTTTAAATAAAATCTTGCAAATACATCAGCATTAGACCAGTCTGCCACCTTCAGAATCTCTTCTAGACGCCCTCCAGATGTAAAAACCTTAAGTTCCACAGCCCCTCTCACTGAATGTGTACCAAACTTCAACATATCCACTCCTGCTGCAAACATACACCATTTCACCCAATGTGTAATAGTTCCGGCACTCACAGGATTAAAGGGCTTCTCATAAGAAATTAATAATTGGTTCACTCCATCCTTTCTAAATTCAGCCATCCTATGGTTTATAAAAAAAAAAAATTACGACATAGTCTTAGTTCTTTTTGTAATGATAAAAATCACCACATCTGGGTTGTAAAATCGGTTACTTACTTCCAAGGCACACACGTCAAACTCCTCTGAAATAAATTAGACTTACAAGAGTTGCAATCTTGCAACTCAACAGTTGTAATGACGAAACCGAATTAGAATCTAACTTCTTAAAAATTAAATTCACATCCCATAAATAACTAGATCAAGGTTTAGGTGTCCTCCGTAAGCCATTCCCCTTCGTCACGCTACAAATTAAAGCATGCCTTCCTATGGAAATACCATCTACTGGGGCATGACCTGCTGCTACCACAGATCTATAACAATTAATAGTCCTATAAGAATGACCCTTCTCAAACAAAGTTGATCAATAATTTGGCAATTCTACAGGAGATGTCTCCATGGGATCCACATCGCTCTCCATGCACCAATCAACACATATCTTCCATGCTCCAACATATCTCTTCCTTGTCCCAGGTTCCCAAGATACCTTGAGCAACTCCTGAGCCTGTTCCAAAAGACCTTCAAATTCTCTTCCTGCCCTGAAATCTTACAAACAAGAAGGTTCAAGGATCCCTCTATAACTAACGGATGAACCGCTCCTCCTGGTCTAAACAACATCTCCTCTGACATTGGAATTAAATAAGGCGTTTCTACTACCAACTCCAACAATCCTGGAAACCAAGGTCGTGCTGTCCAAAAAAGGAGCTATAAAAAATAATCTGACATCTGTCTCCTCACTCTTAACAGCTCCGTTTGAATCATTAAAAACGTAGGGAATGCATAACACAGAAGACCCTTCCTAACTTGTTGAATAGCATCCACTGCTTCCACCTGGGGATCTGCTCTCCGAATGAAATACGGTGGTAACTGGAAAGTTAACTTTGAAGCAAACAGATCCACCCCCAAGGGACCCAAACATTCAGAGTTCTCCTGAATAGTTGCACACTCAGCTTCCAATCGCTGCAATCCAAGAGGGACCTTGAATTCCAATTTGCTGCCGCATTGAACAGTCCCAGTAGATATTCTGCCTGCAGTCCTATTTTCTGCTCCAGACAATAACTTCACATCTCCTTTGCAACCTGAATCAAATTCTTCTATTTGCTGCCACCCCAACGATTAAATAAACTGCTGAAAAAATTGTCCATCTTTAATAAAACATTGCAATTCCTCAAAATTCACCCAAAACTCTGCAAAGCAAAAAGGCTTGCTCTCGTCTTTAAACCATTTATATGGCTCTGACTCTCCTCCCATGACCATCTGCCACCTGTCGCTTGCTGATCCAAAGATGTCCCCCAACTGGAACAACTTGCATCCATTTCAAAAATAAAATTTGGACATATACCAAATATTGCTCTGTCATTCCAAACCTCTAGATTTTGTGGCCACCAAACCAACTCCTCCTGCGCTTCCACCGATATCTGATCTCCATACCACAAGCCTCTCCTTCTTAGACCATCCGCCTTCAACCTCTGCAAACCTCTGTAATGAAGTGGTCTAGGAAAAACAGGCTGAATTGAAGAAGAAAACAATGCTATTATCCTTGCTGAAGCCCTCAAAGAAATATTCTTTTTCAAAATCTGCTTCCATTACGTTTTTATTTTTACAACCTTTCTCTCTGGTAAACTCAAAATTGCTCGAGAAGTATTCACCTGGAACCCAAGAAACTCCAAATCCTGACAGGGTTCCAAAACTGATTTCTACAAATTGATTAAAAACCCCAAGGACTCAGTAACTGCTGAAGTACGAACAATTTAATCCTCAACCCCTCCCGATTCGGAGACATCAATAGGAAATCGTCGAGATACATAATCATTCGAATTCCGCTCTCCTTGAGATATGAGGCAGCCGATCTCAGTACCTTCGTAAAACATCACGGTGCTGAAGCCATACCAAAATGCAGGCAAGTAACCTGATATAAGGATTCCTATCCATCTGAATGGCAGAAGACTGCGACTCCCTTCTGCTATCGAAATGGTAAAATATGAATCTTTCAGATCCAATTTTACAAACCAGTCTTCTTTTCTAAAATATCTTCTAATAGATGGATACCCTTCTTAAAAATGCCTGTAAACTAGGTACCAATTCAGACCTCTCAAATTTATGGCTGAACGCCATCCTTTGTCCTTCTTTACCAGAAATTACGTGCTCATATAACCACTATGTTCCGCAATGACTCTCTCTATTGCTCCATTCCCCCAACATATTCTTAACTTCCAAGCTTACCAACTCTTTTTGCTCCTTCTGAAAAAACATCTCTCTTGGTTCTACTTCTTGAACAGGCAATTCCCTGAATTCTATTGAGTACCCCTGAACATCCTGTAGAACCCATTGATCCTTTGTTAACTCTCTCCTATTCTGAAGAAAATGTCTTAAATCACCCTCCCTACCTTTTTTTAGGGAAGAACCAGAAATCATCCTCCAATCTACCTTAATTTCCTTGGGCAAAGTGAGCTCTTCCTCTGTTTTTTTTTTATAAACACTTTATTAAGTTTTTCCATGAGAAGGAGCAATGAGTTACAAATTGCATGAATCACATTAAGTATATATAGGGCAGGGTGCGTTCTCAGGGAGAGATTCTTGGGGCTTTCCGCGACTACTACGCGGAAATATATAGTGACCCCGCCTCCACCCCACAAATTGTAGTGGATCGATTTCTCGATCCCCTGCCTATCCCAACAATTACGAGGACAGAGAGGGAGACCCTAGACGCCGTAATATCCGCGGCCGATGTGACACGGGCCCTGCAGGCCCTAGCCCGAAATAAGGCGCCTGGACTAGATGGGTTTCCCTTAGAATATTACGCGACATTCTCGGCACACCTAGTCCCTCGATTGGTGGAGATGTTTGCGGCGGCACTGAAAGAGGGAGAACTGCCACATTCCATGCGAGAATCTGTAATCGTGACGTTCTTGAAACCCCATAGGGACCCGCAACAAATGGCCTCCTATCGCCCCATATCGCTGTTGTCCGCCGATTGCAAACTCCTTGGGAAAACTCTTGCAGATAGATACGTGCAAATCATACGCTCTCTGGTCCACCCGGATCAGTGCGGATTTATACCCGGCAGACGCACGTCCCAGAACATACGTCGGGTTTTCCACATACAAGATCAGGTGAGGGGGACATACCCTAGGGCGGCCTGTCTCATCCTAGATCTCGAGAAGGCCTTTGATTCCCTCACCTGGCAGTTCCTATTTTCGGTGCTACAACGAGCGGGCATTGGGCCCATCCTGCTAGCCTACACGCGCCTATTGTACACCGGGCTGACCTCGCGGATACGCCTGGGCCGATGCATATCGACGGAGTTCGCGGTCCAGCGGGGCACGCGACAAGGCTGCCCGTTGTCCCCGCTACTGTTTGCTCTAGCGGTTGAGCCTCTCGCCATACGACTGCGGAGGGAGGGGGAGAGTTGGGGCATCCCGGTAGCAGGCACGGTACATAGCGTTTCCTTATACGCTGATGACCTATTGATCTATGTACGGGACATCACGGAAGACCTGACCCCCCTCTGGGAGACTTTGACGGACTTTTCTGTGGCCTCGGGATTGCGGGTGAATTGGGATAAGTCCACGATATACCCGCTGCATCCGGATTTGCCCCCACAGGAGGTTCGGCTGGGTGATCAGCGGGTGCCCTGGAGCGCGGAGGCCCCTCGATACCTCGGGGTCCGTCTCTACCACTCCTCCACAGATATGTTCGAGGGTAATCATAACAGGGCATTGGCGGGTATCAGGGCAGCGATCGGATTTTGGAGGAGCCTCCCGCTGGCCCCAATTGGGAGAGTGGCATTGGCCAAAATGATTATGGTTCCACGGTTGTTGTATTTCTTTACCAATCTGCCGGTAATCCCGCCCAGAGCCTTCTTTCGGGATCTAGACTCCCTCCTCAGCGCACTCATTTGGGGTTCCGCCAGACACAGGATAGCCCTGAAAAAACTGCAGTTGCCCACCACACAGGGCGGCTTGGGAGCCCCCTCATTCGAGGCCTACTTCTTGGCAGCACAGCTGCAATGGCTGTCTCACTGGACGGCAGACAGGTACACTGTGGAAACTCACACCATCGCAGGACGGATATCGGTTCCGGAGATCCGTCGCCTGCTCCTCCCTGACACTAAACCAAAACGCACATACCCTCTACAGGTGTCAGTAGCACGCAGGTGCATGCTGCGGATACACCGCATGTCCCCGGGGGCTCCTTTGTACTCCCCTTTACTCACCTTGGTGGGATGGCCCAGACAGGAACACTACTACACAAATAACACGCTTCGCACGTGGACATTGTGTGGCATAACAGAAGTGGGGTCTTTGTTCGAGGATGGGCAACTAAGACCGTTCCGCAGCCTTACGGAAGAATACGATCTTCCCCCGGGGCAATTCCTGCTTCACCGTCAACTCCTAGCTAGCTACCGACCATATCAGGACCTAATCAAGGGGGAACCAAGCACACACCCAGTTCTCCACACGATCCTACACATGGGAGCAGGATGCCATCTAACTACGTGGCTTTATAAAGCCATACGGGAACTGACTAATAAACCACTGGAGACCCTGAGAGCCACCTGGGAGGCAGAAATCGGGCGTGTGCTCCATGAGAGTGAGTGGGAGAGGGCTTTGAAGTACCCTAAGAAGGTTTCGAGGAACGCACGCTTTAAGAATATCCAATATTACATTTTGCACAGGGCCTACTTAACACCCGCGCGCCTCCAACGATTCTACCCCGACACTCAATTCTTATGCCCCAGATGCCACGAACAGAATGCAGACTTCCGACATATGTTTTGGAACTGTTCCATTATAAAAATTTTCTGGCACCACATTCACACTACTTTGGGTATCCTCACGGGGCTGACCTGCATGAACACATGGGAGGCCAGCGCCATAGGCGTCTTTCACGCAAGTAAACAGCACAGGGTGCAGACCCGGTTTCTCTCCCTTGCGGTGCTTTTAGCCAAACGCAGCATCGCCATGCACTGGCGCTCCCCCACCGGTCCACCGTTGGAGGCTTGGGTGGGGGCTACACACAAATGGGCGACGGCGGAGGAGGAGACATTGCGGGAGGAGGAGGTGAGAGGGATCCGCAAACACCCTATATCTATGGAATGGGCCATGCTATTATATCAGTTCAAGCAGCTAACCCCGGGAACAGACTCAACAGATGGTTTACCCACACCGTCAGCCCGGCACACGCAGTCACAGACCCTCCCTAACCAATCTCCCGAAATACCAACCACATGACCGCATGGCCAGCCCCAGTATCAGGTATACTGTTGCAGCTCTAGGTCGAACCACATATGATAGGCAACCGTGAGTCACAGAGGAGCCTCCCCCATACGGCGTTACATACCTTGGCAAGAGTAACTGGGGATGTCCTTCCACTCCCGTCCCCCAGGTTATACCCCTGTTCCACCCCAGTTCATGTGCCATATCTGGAACCTGAGACAACAGGGTATACGCAATACGATATATCTATACGTTACGCATGCTCCCCGTTGACGTACCACCAGTATACACAGATGAACGGTACCACCATTGGATGTACAATTGACTTAACTCTGCGAAACTTTGTATAATGTACACTGTGTGAAATATGAAAATGGCAATAAAAATAAGTTTAAAAAAAAAAAAGTATATATAGGGCAGAGGAGACAATGCAGGCATCCTTTGCAAACCTGTAAAGCCCTTCCTCTGGGTTGACGTCTTCTGACACTCCTTCCTCTTTGAAGATAGAAACCAGTGGGTGACTGGTAACCTCTGGTATTGGGCTCTTGAGCTAAACGGGCCAGAGAAATGTCCCCTTGTTCCGGCCCTGTCAAAAACACACACCCCAAAAACCTTTGTAAGGGAACTCTGAGCCTTATCAAGGCTAGTGAAGGTAGAAACGCATTTCCCCACCCCTTCCGATAGCCCTTCACAAAATAAACATCCTTTAGGGTTCTTGCTAGGTTCCTTCCTAGCAAAATCCCCCCCATTTCGGACTGATTTGCATGAGGACAGCCTTCCATCTTTCCACCATTATGGCTGCGTTAGCGTTTTCAAGGAAACACACTGCTCTTTGAGACAAACCTCTAAGAAGCTCTGTATCCACAGAGACTGACTTTGATCTGGCTTCCTCTGCCATCTCCATAATTCTAGCAAGAGGGCCAATTATGTTCAGCAGATGATCCTCGCACAGAGTTCCCTTTCCAGCCCCTTCCTGAGATCCCGACCCACCTTAAATAAAAATGAATCCGATCGGGGTCTAGATCAGGGGTCAAACAAGCTTTATTCTCTAGAAACGGTCAAGAGCATTCCGCTTGCATCACAGACCTAGCCTCCTTCTCTAAAGGTTTTTTTATTCACATGTTTATAAATTCCGCCACATGTGCAAGTGGCCACTAATCTGCACTTCTCTGGTGCCTTATCAAATCTGGACTGAACATATCCCCCTCAGGGATCTTAAAGAAACCTCTCTCTTTCCTGTTCTTTTCTTCCTCCTCATAGTACAGATCCCAAACATCATCAAAAACAAACTTATCAAAACTCTCAACTTCTCGGCTATATGAATTATCATAAGGTCCACACTGATTCTCATGTGTGCGGCTAAGGACACATTCCTTTGTGCCACGCTGGACACCCTCCTTCTGTGTGGTGCCAAGACTGCCTTTCTGCCAGGCCACAAACCTATCCTCATCGTTCTCAACGTAGTTCTTCATTTTCCTTTTTGTCCTTTTAAGCTTTTAGCCAATCACCCTCTTCCTCTGACTGAAACTATTCATCTGAAAAATCTGTAACCTTCCTTTTACTCTTAAAAACTGATCCAAAAAGGTCTTTAACTGAGGACCTTACCTCCTCCTGTACAATTGTCTTCATTATCTCACGATTTTCTATTACTAATGGTTCACCCTCTTCACCCATATCTGTAGAATACAAAAATCACGCTAAAACCATCAGTTTTTAGGTCTCACTGAGACAGCGCAAGCGGTCTCTGAGACATTTTGTAAGTGGGTTTTCAAAAGTGCTACCCACATGGTTTTGCTGGCCTAGATCTTGCGTTCACGATGGCGTGCACGTGCACAGCTGCTCCTCTGCTCCTTGCATTCCCCCCTCCCTTCTCACCCAGCCCTTTGATGCTCTGCTCGCATCTCCCTCCTCCTCCTCTTTTTTCGTCACTTGTATTCAGGCTCCTCGCATTCCCCCCTCCCTTCTTGCCTAGCCCTTCTTGTTTTTACTGCACTTCGACCTCTGGGTAAACATCACAAATCATTTACCGCGGTGTGTCAAAACAAACAGCTCCTTGCTCAATCCAATGAAAAACAAGCATTGGCATAGCCAATAGGTCTCGCTTTTGGGACCTTATAAGTATTTAGTTATGCAACTGTTGCATGGCTAAACACTTATAAGGTCCCAAAGGCGAGACCTATTGGCTGTGCCAATGCTGGTTTCCTTTTCTTACATACTTAAGTCACTTTCCCAACAATGTATTTATTAAATCACTTGCGCTTGTTGAAAAATGTCCTCGAAATGCCAGTTAGTAATTGTCTCAAATCTCTTCACTGACCGGTTTGCCGAGATCCTGGTCTCTATAGCGACCCTGTATATAAAATGGCCGCAATTAGCCTAATGATGTTGCAACATTCATACGACGCGCAACATCATTGAACTACGGAGGTCTCTCGCCTCCAATGCGCTCTTCAAAATTACACCACAAGTAACTAACAAAGGTTCCGTCCCTCTACACTGCCTGGAATTTCGAAGACAGCGCAAAATAAATAAAATTCTTTACGCTGCTTACCGTTAAACTCCTGATGCCTAGCTTAAAAAAAGCGGAACGCAATGGTTTTTTTTCCATACAATCTTAAAACCTCTAACAAACTGAACAAAGTAGTAGAATAACGTCCAACACCAAAGATCACATTTCCTAATAATTAAATATAAATCCCATAAATTGTTAACAAATTAATAATACCAACATACTTTAATAGAAAATCATAAAACATCTACCTAATCCCAATAGACATTTACTGTAAAAAAAAAAACATCAAATCCTATTTAAAAAGTGCTAACAGATACTCAAGGAGCAGCAAATAAAAGAGGAAGATGAATGCTGGGCTTTGGTTTATATGGACTGTAGTGAAGGTCCAATTCTGGAATTTTAAGTATGGTTGAGATATGCTATTATGTGCTAATGTTTTGGAGCAACAATAAAAGTTTATGCATAATGCTAGCCTTCCATCTTGACATAAAATCATGACTGCACAGCCTTGGTACTAAGCACCTCCACATTCACTAGTGCCAGCCACGTGCTTCTGAGCAAAGAAATGTTGGGACAGGCACTCATTCTTTTACAAATTAAGTACTGCTTAAGAGTTAAAACACCATCTAATGTGATACGGACTGAACAACAGTCAATTGAACCACTAAGGACCCTTCAAGAAACTGGAAGAGAACCAATGAGAAAACCCTTAGTGAGGTAATGTTCCTATATCTACTTTGTTTTGTTGGCTCTCCTGGGATTCCAGCATGAAGCACAGGGACATTTTATTTGTGTAGGGTACTCAATGATGCCGGCTCCATCTGAGATATGGTTAGGATTCTTTTATCTAGAAGAATTAGCAGGCAACAAAGCAGCTTATTGCCTTAAAAAGGCAAGGAATAACTTCAAATTACATTTGAAAGAAGAGGGAAAATAAATACGCAATGCAATAAGGAAGAATTGCCTTCTAAACATGCTACTTTGTCAGAAACTAGTGATTGTTTCAGGTCTTTGACCGTGCAAATTTAACTAAGAAGCATTCTTAATTCCAAGGGCTCTACGACAAAATTAATGTGTTTAACAGTTGAGACCTCCATATACTACAATACAACAGGTGGTTAGGAAGGCCCTTCTAAATAAAGGATTCTATCACATTAAAAGGTAGTAAAGACCAGGTACATCTGTTATTCAGCACCAAGATGCCCCTTTGGGGGTGAATGTGCGCTTTGCAAATATACGTTATGTTATGCATGCGTTTATCCTGGCAGTGAGAGACACTTAAAAGAAAAAGGACCCCCCATGGTGTGGGAGTCATTAGCTTTTTTATTTTTAAAAAAACACTAGCTTTGGGAGCTTGTAAAAAACTTTGTAAAAATTTACCGGCCGAGTGTCAAACTTGTCCTACATTGACCAGAACCGCCATGAAGGGAGTTTACAGCCAATGGATAGAGATGTCTTGGGGACCAGCGGACATCTCTAAATTTGGTGGACGGAGTAGAGGCATGGTGGTGGAAGTGAAGTCATCTGACACACTGCCTTTAATCCATTCGCCAAACCCTAAATCAGGCCCATACACTTTAAAGACATGTGGTTCAAGCAATGATCTCTGACAAACTTAGTAGTGGAGATAGAGGTACTCGAAAACATTAGACTAATGGTCCTTTTCATGTTAAAGTCTCAAGTTAACACCCTTTTTTCTTGGGGTGCAGTTGCTGATTGCTCACATTGGAATGACTGGGATTAGTTCCCAGATAATAGCATCACATTAGATGAATCTATCAAAAAAAATCAATAATGCTCAAAAATACATATTGTCTTCATGGTTTGCTTTCGTTATGCAACACCAAGAGTTATTTTCGAAATGCCGTATCATCCGTCTCCTCTCAGTAGTTCCCGGGTAACAAAAAAAAAAAAATCTGTATCAGTTTTAAAAACAATTTGAGGCCTGTACACATACATCTTTAAATACTGAATATCTATTGCTCATGGGGCCCTCCTTACATATGGAGTAGATTTATTTTTTTTGGATTACTAAAAAATCATAAGTAGTGCTTGCTGATAGAAATCTACTGAGTTGATGATTTGCTTGAGTACTCTTACAGCAATTAGTCCGGCTGACAATCCACAGGTGAAATAGTTAGTGTACAAAAATATTCTCTGTGCTCATTAAATGCACAGGAGTGTTCTTCCTTTTCCTGCTGTTGAAAGCACTTACACATATCTGTGGCAGAAGTTTATGTGCGCCTCCAAAAAACCATAAATAATTTTTGTGGATACTAAGCAAGCTATGCATTTTCAATGGTGTGGGGATGGCTCCTCCATTCCTGACCCCAGTACGACCCATTCCTGCTTGATGCATACATAATTATGCGCAAAAATCAACTAAGTAGGTGTACATACAGTGCGGGAATACACATCTGTTTGTAAAAATCCATACAAAACTCTGAATCAGGATCTGTATTTTATAAGCACAAATGTGTAACCGTAAAGGGTTGTGTAGGTTGCTGATTATGTACAGCCCTCCTAAAATATGTTGTGAGTGAAAAACAGACATTCGTTTCGCATAGCTTAGTGGGACCATATTTCTATGTTGATAATCCGTCCTCTTCACGCATTCTAAAATATCCGTCTATAGCAGCTAACTGAACCTGGCCAGTCTACAATTCATTTCCTCTATATGCCTTTGCTATTGATAAGGGTGTTAAATTATCTTGGAAAATGCTGGATCACCAATTTGGTGATAATTATTCACTTGAGACCTTTTATTAAAGACCGCAATCTAATTACCACATCTGTGCCCCAGTTGTTTTACAACTTGGACTTGACTTTGAAGCACTCGTCTGAGAGTGCTTCCTAAACTATGTCAAACCGATGTAATGCTCCTAAAACTTAACCTTGTTTCATCAGCCTCTGTTCATGCAAAAAAAGGAAGATCCAGTACAGCAGTAAACTTGGGTGGTGCACCCACATTGTGAAACACCTTGGAGGAATTTTTTTAAGTGAAATTAGAAGCTTCAACACAGGCAATGTGACTCGGCCATCTAGTGCATGTCATAAATCCCAACGAAGGACCAGAATTCTAGGTACATGTGGTTGGGTCTTGATCCTCAAAAGAGAATTACAAAAGTTCTGACCTTGTATCCATGCATGAAACCCGTGCAATCCCCAATAGTTGCTCGACAGGGGGCAACTTTGTGATGTCCTGCTTTGCATATTGGGTAAGGTTTACTGTTGAAACAGAATCATGTACGGGTTGAGAGAAACGGTATGTTACACAAACCACACCGGAATGGGAAACAAACACTGGCAAAGCCAATGAGTCATGCCTACAAGAGAAGTATTGGCAAGGTCTGTTAGCCATATTGTAGAGCAGCGAAGCTGCTGTGCAGCATAGCAAAAGTTTTTAAAAAAAATGTTTTAAATCCACTATGACGAAAGGATCACGGACAAGGGCTGGCATGTGGGGGCAAGCAACAAAGACAGAGAGCGAGAGCGGGAGCGAGTAACACAGAATGGGGAAGAAGTACACCAGGGAGCCAGCTGAAAAAGGTTCACTCTGGTAGAGCACTTAAATACGAGTAAAAATGAGTGCCTAAACAAATTAGCTATGAAAGAACACAAGTAATGCGTTCATGCTGCAGGCAAGTCACGAACACACAAAGAGGAAGGAAGCCTTCCAATAAGAAGCATGCAAATGAGTGGGACAAGGATGCCAACTAATGGTAGGCAAGTGGCAGCCTCTAAGCAAGCAAGACCTCAGCGCATGTGCTGTCTAGGCGAGACCTAAACAATGGTGTTGATTAATGTATTGTGCAATGATGATTTTTTTTTTTGTGGTGGATAGGCAGCAAATGATTCCATCTAGACAAGTTGAATGGTAGACTTTTATGATGGACTTAACTTCAAGTTTGATACATTGTGCCTCATTGCTTGCTCTTTCATTCCGCTAAGGGCATCAAAATGATAAGTGATGAAAGATGCTTGGTTACCAATGCACCGGTCATTCTGTAGGCAGAGAAAGGTCAATGTGCTCAGATCTATTTAGGGTTTAGTCCATATGGACAGAAGATAAGTGCATAGTTTAGGGGTGTGTCTATTGTTTGTGAGGTAATGTGGGTTTAAGATAACTAGACTAATGAAAAGTAGGAGTGTCCAAATAGACCTCGGTTTAAGCATACATGGTTTATCAGGACAATGTATAATGTTTGTGTTAGCATCATACTGAAAGTAGTAATTTGGTAGGCTGCTTATCCAAATACACTCCTACACAATGTTTCACACTTTCTTTCTATGCATTATAACGAGGGGAGACATCATGTAATTGCGGGGATGTATGTGTCATTTACACGTCCCCTAGACTTTCATTTTGCCCTTAAAGGCTTTGCTTTGACTTCATCGCTCAACCGATTTAACTTGGTGAAGGCTGAAGCTCTCCAATTTCTATTTTTCTTTTTGATTACAGATGCAGACACACTTCACACGCCGTTTGGTCCTCAGAGACACCATCTTCTAAATTTTAAATCATTTGCAATTTTCCTCTCGGATCTCATGACACACTATCAAGGAAGGAAGGGAAAATGCAAAGTTAGAGGCATAGACACCCTCAGCAGAGCAGGCTCAAATGATAGTTGTGAGGACTGCTGACGTCCAGCTCCTCCTACTCGCCACTACCGAACTTTATCTAGCAAACGACCACAATATTATTCTGCATTGGAACGACCCGGCAGTAAATAGTCTCGAAACATTCCTTTCCGCCCTTGACCTCACCCAAATCTGCAATAGCCCCACACATGTCAAGAGCTCAACCCTTGACCTGGTTATGGCCAAACCAGAAGCTATACAGCTCAGCACAATCCTCCCATGTGATTGGTCCTATCACCATGCCATCACCTTCTTCATCAAGTAAGTCAAATTACGCTCAGTACAACCTGCGAGACATAAAATATGAAAGAGGATTCTGAAAAAGCCCCATATAGACCTTTCCACATCCGCCAGCGTCAACATCCTGCTCCCCCCGGAAGGCCTAACGGATGTTCAAGCATTGACACAACACTACCTTAACTCCATGTCCTCGATCTGAAGATACAACCGCACCTCTACAACTGAAAAGGATGTCCACAAAAGACTCCAAACCCTGGTATGACGGCAGACTCTATGAGGACAGACGAACCCGGAGATTAGTCGAAAGGCGCTGGAGGTCTTCGCCCTCCACGGCTCATCTCAATCTGCTCCGCTCCACCAGAAACTCTTACTATAGAAAGATCAGACACTCAAAAGCAATTTTTTTCAAAAATCAGCTAGATCAAGCCAAGAACCGACCCAAAAGACTATTTGAACTAGTCAAATCTCAATCCAGCCGCTTAACTCGCCCTCATCAAGTTGGTCAAGGCTCGCCACCCAGCTCGGAAGAATTTTCCTCCTTCTTCACGAAAAAACCGAACTCCTGAAAACGGATCTCCTTAAGGCCTCCTTGGCTCAATCTACCACTCCGAAGGATAGATCATCCCATATTCCAGCAACCCCACTCATTGGCTCATCTAAGCTCGCCCTCAAAAATAACGCATCCTGGGCCACCTTCACAACCTATAGCGAAGAAGCTATTCTAAATACACTTGCGTCCTTGAACCCCTCCAACCACTTCTTAGACCCTCTTCCTGCAAACTACTTCAAAGATCTCATACCGGCGCTACTGCCACTTTGGACAAAGATTATTAATGCCTCCTTAGTACAAGGAACCATTCCTGAAATTCTCAAAGTGGGTCAAGCCTCCCCCATCCTAAAAAAAAACGACAGCTGACCCCACGGACCTAAATAACTACAGACCAATTTCCAACATCCCAACTCTGGCTAAACTCCTAGAAAAATGTGTTCTCAGCCAGTTAGATAACCACATCACTCACTTCCACCTGATCAACAAATTCCAATCTGACTTCCGGGCAGGACATAGTACTGAGTCGGCTATGACCCACATAGTAGAGGACGCACTAAGAATCCTAGACCAGAATGAAACCTGCCTACTTATCCTGCTTGACTTATCCTCGGCCTTCGACACCGTCAAACATGAAAATCTTCTAGCTCTCCTGCAATACAGAATGGGCTTTTCGGGGTCAGTACTAAATTGGTTTACCTCTTTCCTCCTGAATAGATCCCAAAGGTTCAAGGTCAACCAATCTCTGTCTACGACCGTCCCAGTCACATTAGGAGTTCCGCAGGATCCTCCCTCTCACCTTCATTGTTTAATCTATTCATGAAGCCACTCACTGAGATTCTCGGCTCATCAAATATCCACTTTCACATGTACGCAGACGACACGCAACTATACTTAAAGATAAATTCTCCAGATGACATCAAATCTCTCAATCTAACTTTACAAAATACTCAGTAATGGTTGACTGAAAACCACCTCAAACTAAACGCCCGGAAAACTGAATTCTTACTGATCAGCCCACCAAATCAACCATCCAACATACACGAATGGCTTAAACAACTTACAGCATTCAACTGCCAACCTCTCATAATTGACTCAGCAAAGTCTCTGGGAGTAACTCTGGACGGTAACTTAAACATGCAAAAACACATCAATGCCGCAGCAAAAGTAGCTAACTTTCAGATGAGCACTCTGAGAAAATTAAAACCCTTCCTCCCAGTAAACGACTTCAAGATGGCAGTTCAAGCACTAGTAATTCCCAGACTAGAATATGGTAGTGCAACTCTCTGTGGACTACCTAGATCTACAACTGCCCCCCTAAGAGCATCACTCAACTCAGCGGCCAGGCTCATCACAGGCTCTAAAAGATATAGCCACATCTCCCCTGACTTCAAAGCGCTCAATTGGCTACCCTTCGAAGCAAAAATTCAACTAAAAATCGCCTGCATGACGCATAAGGCCATCCATCACAACACACAAGAGTTATCTGGCCCAGAAACTGGAGCTTTCGTGTGGAAACAGATCATCCAGGAGCGCCAGTAACCTTCTTCTGAAGCCTCAAAGGTTTGCCAAAAAGAAAACATATAACCGCGCCTTCTCTGGTATTGCTCCAAGGATCTGGAATGCACTACCACCAGAAATCAGACTCAACCACTCAACTGTCTATTTAAAAAAAGAAGTCAAATCTCTTCTCATGTCGAAATTTACTTAAATATTGATGCGGACTCTTAGAATAACCAGCTGGAACATAAGACTTTATTCCGAAACACTATGTTACCCTTATATATGGTCTCCTTTGCTAACTACTTCTCTTGTAAAGCGCTCCGATACCCGCAAGGGTCATGTTCGCACTATATAAAACCTTCAAATAAAAAAATAAATAAATAAAATATCGCTGACACGGTTCACCCTTGCTGAGGCTGTCTACATCCTGAAGCAAATGTTTATGTAGTTTAAATCACGCAGATATAATGGGAGGAAGGGGGCGGGTAACGCGCTGAACCATAGTAAGAGCAAATCAATTTACAAATCAAGTATAATGAAATTAATTTCGGATTACAATTTAAATCAGACAATTGATCCAGTGAATGAAAATAATCACTGGCGCTGAAGTCCATGTTTTATCTAATAGTTTTAATAATGGGAATGGGTTTCAAAGATCGTCATAATAGAAAGCGAGAAAAAAGAGTGCTAGAAACCAAGTACTGAAGACAGGAAATAGGAATACTAGACGGGTTTAATGGGCTCATGTGCCATTAATAACTATTTAGCTATTTATTGCAATACATCTATGAAACTGCTTACTTGCAAACCTCCAGCAAATGTGAGTGAGTGTCTAGCAGGTTATAAATAAACCCTACCAGGCACATGCTATTCATGCAACTGCTGTTTGCACTTTCGCTTTCAAAGCTTGTATGCTAACCAATGCTCTTTTATACCAAAAATATACTACATCAGATAAAGAGCAACACAGTGGAGTCTTTTTCTAACATTACAATATGAATAAACAGGTCCTGAGCGTCAGAGGACTATGGGCCAGATGTACAAAATTAGAAATGGTGACTTCCTAACTGCAATTTCCTGTGAATCGCAATTAGGAAAATCGCAATTCCTAATGTATGAAACTCTTTTGGGTTTCTTGACAATTCCTAATGGCAGCCAATGCCCCTAATAAGAAGATGGACCCATTTTATTTTAAATTCCCCAGAACTCTGAAGAGTCTTGGCGCGAGTCCAGGGGGATGACACTGTGGTGGGGGTGTGGTAGTGCACTCCCTTCCCTGCACATGAAGGTTTGGCCATCAGCCCCAGGCTGGCCAAACCCTCCGGTGCAGTGAAGTTTTCTCCAGCCTCAGCTGCGTTGCTGGGGCTGGAGAAAGCAGACAGGCTCTCAGTCTGCCTGGGAGCGCAAAGTCTCAGCACTCAGGCCAATCCTGACGCAGCTTTCATGCAACGTCACGATTGGCCACAGTGCATTCTGGTAGCCTGTGCCCAGAAGACAGAAGAGCGTGACGAAGTGGACGGCGGCGACCAGGTACTTTTTTTTTTTTTTAATTACTATATAGTGCCCCGACACCACCTCCTCCCCAGCTCCCTCCCCTGGCCTGCTCCGCCACTTTGGCAGGGGAAGGGCCGCTACTGTGTAATGGGTCACAAATAGGCCTACCTCATGTATAATAACGAGGTAGGTCGCAATTTACGACCCACTAGGATTTGCTGCCACCACATGGATGGTGCTGTTGCGGTCAGCAGCCCACAATGTCTGTGGTTTCTTTTAAATAAAGCTTTCTTATTTTTAAATGGAGACCTTAAAGAAAAGCAGAATGCATTTAAAAAGAAAAAAGAAAAACGTTTAGGTTTCAGGTTTTAAGAGCAGGCCGAGGGTCCACAGCTTGCTCTTAAATATTATTTTTTCAACGATCTCAAAGGGGAAATGGTCCCAAAGGAACCTCCTCACATTTGTAAATGGGCTACCACCACTTTAAAAATGGAGGAAAGTATTACTGTTTTGCGAACAGAATTCGGTTGCAAAACAATACATACATACCCATACCGGTTCGGTATTGGAAGGGACGCTCAATACACACCCCTTCCAAATACCAGATACAAATTGCCAAATCTCAATTTGCATTTTGTACATCAGAAAAGGCATTTTTCAAAATTGCAAATGGTCCGATTCTAAGAAATTGGTCCATATACAACTAAAACAAGCATTTGAAATGCAATAGGTCTCGCATTTATTAATATTTGAGCAACTGGAACTGTAAATGCCAATGCCTTTTATTAATGTGCTGGTTTGAAAACAGATAAATAAAAGGCATTGTCATTACAATGCCATTAGCTCAAACTTTCGTTATTGTGAGACCTATTGCAATGCAAATGCTTGTGGTACCTGAAGTTCCTATGTTATGACACCAATACAGCACAGTGAGCTATGAACTGTCATCAAAGAGCTACATGCAAACTGCATGGTACAGGTTAGAAAGTTAGGTTTCCTCCACTGTTTCAATAGCCTACAGTTGCTAAAAAGGGTTTATCTGGGTAGAAATACTTGCTTACCTCCTACTATTGGCGACACAACTCCTACACCTTGTAGTCCGTATTGTTTTATGAAGTCTTTTCTATAGACTGACACATATGATTTATTTGTTCTGTGTGTGATATATAAAGAGCTCCAACACTCTACCGCTGGTCTGAGTAGCGCTATAAAACAAGTGAAATGTGTGTGAGAGGGGTTAAGGAGAGATGAGGAGCACCCGTGGATCGTGCTAGTGAGAGAATTAGTGGGGTGGGAGGTTTGAAGGGGGGGGGGGGGGGAGGTCGACAATAAAGAAGCTCCACTCGTATTAAAGCCAAACCTGTTCCTAGTACTTACAAAACCTGAATAATTAATGCAATTTTTTGGGGTGGGGGGAGGGGGGTTAGAAATCGCGAAATGTTCGTATATTATGTTGTCATCTTTGGCCGAGGGAAGGTACCTTATTTACAAAGAGATATTATGTTTTGCAAAAGTCCATCAGATTAAAAACGAGGGACCCGATAACCAGTGTCTGGCTAGCAACCAAAATCAACCCTGACAAATACAATGACACTAGTTCAACCGTGCAGGAGGCTGCTGCTAAAATGGAGCTATGGTTCTCGTGAGCCATTCCTTTTCTGACAGCAACCAACTGGCCTGCAGAATGACTGTTAAATACCAGGGCCGCAGAATGGTCATTTAGGATATAGCCAAACACCTAAATTAGAGAACCGGACTTCTGCAGATAGCATACCATATGTCCGAAAAATATACCGAGCCTCAGAGACTATGTTATATAATTACTTACGCTTGAACGTAGACAGAACTTAAGGGTAAATGGAAGCCAAAGTACACCTGCCCTTTCTCGTGTGCCTCCACTTCACCCCCAAACTTCACCTGCATCTTAGCTTTAAACTAGAGTCAACAAGCGCCATTACTTACCCCATACGGCTTGGTCAGGGAATGCTCCCGCTTCAGACACTCAGTGTGTTGGGCTAATTAAGGCCTCCGCAAGAAGTGTTAAAATATAAAATTAAACGTGTAAAGCTGTTCCGGCACAAGGAGCCGCCAGCAGACGCCATTTTGATTGCCTCTCACCGGCGCACAGGGAATCTGTGAAGGCAGAGTGCATGTTTATACTCAAACGTGAAGGAGACGCAGACGTATGCCGCGGTAAAGAACAGCAGCTTTGCCGAGATGCCATTGTGAAAGTAAAAGAGGGTGCCATGCTGAAACATTTAGCGCAGCGCCTGAGTGCGGGACGGGGATGATGGGCTGCAAGCCATGCCTTCTGGAAAAAAATGTTCTACAAAAAGACACAAACATGTGTTAAAGATAACCACGGCGTGCGTTGTGGGAAGAACAATGTTTTAGGTACATGATGACCCCTGGTGTCATGCCGCTTCTTTTGTACATTGGAAGCAGTTAAACATAAGGCATGCCATGTGCAGCACCTCCCACGAGTGGTGCGTGTGGCCCATAGTGAAAGAGAAAGCGTGCATAGCACGCTGTAAATACCACCGCCCCTCCCCCCCCAAAAAAAACGGCCAGCATTGCTAAAGCTGGTGTCCCACCAGTGCTTTTTAGCTTGATCAAGCAAAGAGTTCTCCCAAAGGGCTAATGCAAGCTATACAGTAAGGACATCGTTAAAGGTCCAGTCCTGATGGGAGGTTTGAAATTAAGACTAGCCGGTACTAAGGAGGGACTATCTAGCCTATTAACGAATCGAAAGCTAGCATTTACAAAGGACAATGACATAAGCCAATGAAAAACATGGGTGGATAGTGGGCAGAGCTTCAAGTCCATACTCGAATACAGAATGCCTCGCAGAGCAGCGCATATGTGAAAAGGATACAATATAACATTTCTGTTTGGGT
Organism: Triturus cristatus; assembly: GCF_964204655.1. Classification (NCBI taxonomy): domain Eukaryota; kingdom Metazoa; phylum Chordata; class Amphibia; order Caudata; family Salamandridae; genus Triturus; species Triturus cristatus. Next base: position 359,132,116 of record NC_140583.1, read on the forward strand.
TTCATGCGATGAAACATAGGGACCTATAAATAGTGAAAGGGTGGAAAAATATTTTGTCTGTTGGTGGCGCTAGGGATTGTCTAATGTATAGCAAAAGTATTTGATTTCAGCAGAGTCAAACTTAAAGTCCAATTTGAAACACACCACCATTTGTATCCTCAGAAAAAACAAATGTAGTTATTCATTCATAAACCTGTGTGTGGCTTTGCAGATCTCCCCAATCAGATCATTTTAGAGCAGATATGGTAAGGAAGGATTCAAATTCAGGCTAGAGAGAAGACTTCACTCTGATTTAGGGTCTGCTGAACGGCATTATGCCAGTGCCCCAATGCAAACAAAAAAGTGCGTCGGGAGCACTAAAGGGCAGAATGTCACGTTGCCGGTAAAAGATCAAATCCCGGCGGGGGTGGCTAAAAGGAGACAGGGTGGCAACAAGCAGCGTTTGACATGCCTTTGCATGCAATCATTGCACTGCCTTCAGCATGATTCGTGACGCCAAACGACGCGCACGAATCAACACTGAAGGCGGAACTGGGACGAGGCATCTTGGAATCATATTGATTCCAAGAAGCCTCGTAAGACGAGACCAGCGCATGCGCTGCTTACGTCACACGAGACCTAAAAATGAAGGCCATCCTTATGCAGAAATCGATTTGAAATTACTCAAAATGTTCTAAGAAAACAGGGGTTTGAGGGATTCGCAAAATGGGAATGCTGGCGCAAACATGAGTTCTGTAAGTAAACATGAGACTAGTGGCGGATTTAAGGAATTACACGGAGTGCATGAAAGACAACAGAACTCCATGAAGCCCAATAGCTGTAAACACTGATCGCAAGAACCTTTGATGAATTTGGTGATTAAACCAAGGGTGAAATGATTTGGATGAATAGAAGAAAAATGTCTCCGGAAAATTCTATATGAAAGGCTTTGTAGAATTGCGATTATGTAATCAATTGAACCAGACTGTATAACGGTGTTATTTTACATTTTAAAATGTATTAATAAAATTGAATTAACGGTTGTAAAAAAAAAAAAAAAAAATCATTTAGTACACTATACTGGAAATGGTGTGAACAGCCTTTTATAAAGATTATCATCTGAAATTACAGAAGTAAAACAATTTTGCAGTTTGTAAATTTTGCAGTCATGTGAACTGAAGCTACACTGAAAATCAAGTCCAGTCAAACATATGCACGTGCATAATCAATGAACACAAAGGAGCTTCAAGGAGCGGGGATCCGATAACGATATGTGATTAAATAACAAATACGTCTAGAAAAACGCCCTTTCAGCATATGGTGTCTGGAAGAAAATCGTTCGGTAAACGCTGCGTGAATGCACGTTTCAGTTTCATCCAGTGGAAGCAGGGCTGAGAGATCTCGGCCACGCCTTCTCGACTGAGTCTTATTGTTTTAATAAAGCGAGTTACATGATACGGTGTTGGGGCATTTGTACCATCTGGCACTTTCCATCACCGGGGCTCTCCTCACAACAGCATTAGGTTACCTTGTGGGCGACAGGCCAGGAATGGAATGCGGAGAGCATGAACAAAAAGCAACACAACTTCAGCAGGAAGTTCACATTTAATATGCGTCTGTTCTAGCTGTGTCGAGGAGCTAACAAACATGCAAAACGGTAGAGGAAAAACCGTTTGGCATCCTGCCTAGCAAAGGCATGCAGGGGGGCGGTCGCAGCATCCATTAACACTTCCGTTTCCAGCCACATGCACCTTATACAACCACATTGGGGAGGTAAATAGGGGTTGTGATTTTTTAGTTTTCTTCAGGCAAGTGACTGATTTTACTCACAAATACTAAATTCTATTCGGTCTCGGATCCTTGGGGAGCAGATAAAGTTATACTTTCCACATTTTCAAACACTGCACTAACTGAGGCTCTTAAACACAGTTAAGCAACTACAATTTTAGATTTCGTCACATCACTCCAATACACGAGTTATGATAGGATCAAGCAACAGCACCACAACCACCACTTAACATTGTTGAGAGTTCACCTCAACATACCAGAACAAGCATTTGTACAACCAACAGGTTTGACTTCAAACCTACTGTACGAAAGCGCAGGCAAAAACATCTGAAAAAGTGATGCTACAGAAAACAAAAGTATTGACGCAATAGGGCAACCCAATTATCTCAAAGGAATTGGGTAAAGTTTTGGACACAAAATATCCCTTTTGTTATTATTTATATCAGAAGAAATTTTCCTTCTGATATAAAAAAATTCCTCAAGGGATATTTTGTGTACAAAACAGAAAACAAAGTAGCCCTTCATTTCTTTAGTACAATTTCTTTAGGTGTTTTTGTCAGTGTATGCACAACAGTGCTTCCAGGCCACTCACCAACTGATTTTGTGTGTAAAATAGTTAATCAAGCATGTCAATTTTTTAAAGCGAGTCTTGAAAGAAAAAAAAAAAATTTTGCGAGCTGATCCAAGATGTGACTATCTCAAGCCAATGGTTCAACGTTCCATAGCAAAAGAGGCCAATGGTAGAAGACCTCTAACCCAAAAATCATTTAAATAGGTAGAGAATACAATATGTTCACAGTTAATTGAAAATTATTTATACACATCACACCTGAAAACACAAATGCAGTACAAAGGCTAACAAAGCCCTTAAATTGCAGTCATGTCACTTAGAATCTGAACAAACATGGTTCATGTTGAAATGCCGCGGTTTCTTGAGGTTCAGGTTGCAGAAAAGCCCCTACAGTAAGTTGCCCATCTTCCCTTTAAAAATACCCGATTAATTTCATTCCCTCATGGCCCAACATTCCAGAATTTTAGTTTTTCACACCCAAATAGGCTTTCCGCGTGATTTTTTGTAACAATTGCATCAATTCTAACATTTCCTCTCCTAGACCCATGTAAACAGAGACAGATAATTGCATAGTTAGAAAAAGTTTGTCATGTAAGAAATCTCATGCACGTTTTTAGCACTGGGTGAAAGGGTGAGCATCTGCTAGTTTATTTAGCCTTCTAACTACTACTATTCAAGAAGTGTAAAACATGGGGCAGATCATCAAACATTAAAATTTCCCACCAGAATAAGTCAACGTGGCCTCGTAAAGATGCTTTTCCTACAAGAACATGATGTAAAATTGAGTCCTTACTACCCTTATTTTTCTCCATCTGGACACTGCCAGTAGTATTTGCATGAGGGTGCCCTAATGCTACCTTTTTGGACTGCAGTGGCTTCAGGATCTGGTTTTATGGCTCCTCACTGGATCAAATCAGTGTACCGATAGGCCTAGGTGCTGCAACAATGCTTCCAGTCCAGGAAAAGCATTGCAATCAAACCCGGATGTATAATCCTTTGGCCCCATTAGCAGGGTCCCCCAATTTTGGCACCTAAATTTAAACCATTTCGCGCTCGCCAATTCCTTCGCCTAGGTTGTTTCCAAGACAAACAAAATCTCATGGCGTAGGATGGACTTTTTAAAAAAAAAATTTACATTTCTTTTTATTAGTTACAACAAACAGTACATATTTCACAGGTAATGCTGCGTTCAAGTCACCATAATCATTGGCGCGGAACACATGGGTCAATTTCACTAAATAACCCCTCCCTTGGTTAGATTGCTCTTGCATTTCTAGATTATGGTTCATCCGAGGAGGCTTGCGATGGTAATCTGGGCGGTACACATATACTGTATGCATTCCATTTACCCCATATTTGCATCTACTTTCTAGTGCACCCCCTGGATACATATACTGTTTCTCCCGAACATGCACCAGTCAATATCATTTTCCCATTACATCACTGTCGGTACATCCTGTGACTCCCATTTTCTTGCTAGGTTTCTTTTAGCGACCAGCTCACCCAGCGACACACATGTTCTCTCTTTGCCACCCAAATCTGTTGGTTCGCATAGGATTAGCAAACCGCGTTCGACCTCACGTGCTAGTCTCTCCCAGTACTTCCCCCCCCATGCATCGGACGACAGCACTCCAGTACCTACAAATGTATGGGCATTCCCATATGATATGTAAGAAAGTGCCCTCCCGGCCACATTGTCTTCTGCAATTAGGGTCTTCAACTTGACCAGAGCTGGCCCCGTGACATTCTGTGCAAAATTTTCATTTGCACTCAGTTTATAGGATATTGTTACCTTCTTTGGCGATGCCAGTGCCTCCTGCCACTCCTCACCCTCTAGCCTGACAAGTCCCTCTCCCACTTTTCACGGAGGTGTGGAAGAGGATTAGGAGAGTGGTTGATCAATTTTTAGTAAGTCAGGGAAATTGCTTTTCGTGGCATATACCATCCAGAAGCCCATCCTCAAGAGGCGAAGCCTCCAGTGGGATCACTCCCATCGGAATCACTGTCTTCAAGGCATGTCGTACCTGTAGGTACCGGAGTCTCTCGGTTTCCACCAGTTTGTGGTCTTGTTGTAGTGTTACGAAGGGCATTACCTCTACCTTTTTCCAAAGGTCTCCCACCCGAGATATCCCAATGGTATTCCATTTATCGAAACCCTTTGTTCTCCAGAGGGAGCCCAGTTGTTCCGTATCCCACAGCGGGGTGACCAGTGTTATGGTCTTTGCCTATCTTATACTCCGATGTACCATATGCCACGCCTGTACTGAGCGGTTTGTGGGGCCGGTCAGACCAAAAATCGTGGGTCGGGAATATAATGCCAGTGTGTGATTTCTCCTGGGCAAGAGCCACCTGGCCATAGCATATCCTGGATCGTTCTGAGGTCGGTATACGCAATGGTTGATGCCAGCTAACTGCGCCGCCCAGTAGTACTTTAATATTTGGCAGCCGATTCCCCCCCTCATACCAGCCTTTTACTAGTTTCTAGAATGAGATTAGTGGTGGTTTATTTCCCGAGAGCAGCGTTCTCTGTGCACTTTCCACCGCTGCAAAGTAGGACGCAGGGACGGCTGGGCTTTTTTTTTGGCAGCGCCCACCTACTATTGAAAACACTACTGTCAAACATTTGTGAAATGGAAAACCAGTTTTCATCCCACAAACCGATTAGGATGCGACTGTTGCTTTAATTGTATCCAACAATCCTTCATGGTATTTATTGATGCGCTCAAATAATAATGCAACCTAATGAAAATGTTTATTGAACAGAGGAATACAAGCATGTATGGTCCAATTTAGCAACGTACACACTACTTTGACCAAACGTGTGTTATATTTACACAAAAACAAATTTACGGTGCATATATCCAACTAAGCAATTTTAACATTTGCCAAGCTTCTTAAAACTGCTAAAATGCCCCTTTACATGCAAAAGTAAACCTAAACTGCTACTCTAATTACACAGATATAAATTTGCTTATGTAATTTAAGTTCCGTAAATAAAATGGTTTCCATCCCACTGAAGGTCTGTCATATATAGCCTGTTTTAAAGTAAGTTTTCACAATACCAAACCAACAAAAAACAAAAAGAATCCCAGCTTCAAGGTATATTTACAAACTAAGGGAGGGTGCTCCTGCATTTCTATTTCGCTTGCTATGACTTGGTCTTAAACAGTCTTTTCACTTTAGGAAGAACTGAGATTGACCTTTGTTAGGGTGCCCTTTTCACAAATAAATGTTTTAAATAAAAAAAGTCACATTCAATCTCAGCAGCAGGGTACGCAAGAAAGCAGAAACCGGTTAAAGCATTTACCAAAACAAGAAAGAAGTAAATACAGCCAAAACAACAACTACTTACTTGTACAACATTTTTATAAACGTGCATGAATGCTCAACAAAAGCTCTCCAATGTGTTGAGTGAGCAAACCAACTATCCAGTTAAACTTGAACTAGACTATTCTTTTTAACAAACACTTATTATTCTCCAAATCTTTCGAGACATTCAGTTGACATAGTCACAAAAGCCATTGCCTTTATGTTTTGGTTGTATTTACAAACAGCTCTTTGTTACACAGATCCGAATGTACAAAGCATTCATTCAGGCAAATTACCAATGACCTCATCCTAAGAAGTAAACGTGTCTCCTCTGCCCCATCCGAAGACATGCTAGGTTTATGATCTTTGTGTCGCGCTAAGAAGCATCAGAGCTTTAAAAAGGAAAAATAAACATTAATTTTGCAGACACTATGGAGGATGTGAAGCACCATGTAAGGCTCAGAGCCAGACCACTCCTTCACCCGCTACTTGCGTTGGCGACAGCCATATTAAACTAGCATTTACAATGCGATAGGTCTCGCAACTGCGAGTTTTAGAGCTATTGGTATTGTAAATGGCAATGCCTTTTGAAAAATTAAAAGTTATTATAATTTTGGATAGTAATTTTCCATCACTACCATAACTACCACTATTATTATTACCATCACCACAGAGTACTAATAGTAATAATTGTAGTGGTGGTTATGGTACTTGTGGTGGTGGTATTGGTACGGGTGGTGGTGGTACTGGTGGTATTGTTTGTAGTGGTGGTGGTACTAGTTGTGTTAGTGGTGGTGGTATTTATTGGTGGTTGTAGTGGTGGTGGTGTTGCGGTTGGTGGTAGTGGTACGGGTGGGGGTAGTGGTAGAGATGTTACTGGTGGTGTTGGTACTGCTGGTGGTGGTTGTACTGGTGATACTGGTGGTGGTTGTACTGGTGGTGTTATTGTTAGTGGTGGTGGTAGTTATTGTTGGTACTGGTGGTGGTACTGGTGGTGGCGGTAGTGGTGCTGGTCACGGTACTGGTAGTGGTGGTGGTACTGGTGTTGGTAGTGTTGGTATTGTTTATAGTGTTGGTAGTAGTTGTGCTGGTGGTGGTGTTGGTATTAGTGGTACTGGTGGTGGTGGTAGTGTTGGTGCAACTGGTTGTATTAGTGTTGGTATTTATTGTGTTAGTGGTGGTTGGACTGGTGGTGGTAGTAGTGGTACGGGTGGTGGTGGTACTGGTGGTATTGTTTGTAGTGGTGGTGGTACTAGTTGTGTTAGTGGTGGTGGTATTGGTGGTTGTAGTGGTGGTGGTGTAGCTGTTGGTGGTAGTGGTAGTGGTATGGGTGGGGGTAGTGGTAGAGATGTTACTGGTGGTGTTGGTACTGCTGGTGGTGGTTGTACTGGTGGTGTTATGGTTAGTGGTGGTGGTAGTTATTGTTGGTAGTGGTGGTGGTACTGGTACTGGTGGTGGCGGTAGTGCTTGTCACGGTACTGGTAGTGGTACTGGTGGCAGTGGTGTTGGTAGTGTTGGTGGTGGTATTGCTTATAGTGGTGTTGGTAGTAGTTGTGCTGGTGGTGGTGTTGGTATTAGTGGTACTGGTGGTGGTGGTAGCGGTGGTGGTAGTGGTGGTGCAATTGGTTGTATTGGTGTTGGTATTTGTTGTGTTAGTGGTGGTCGGACTGGTGGTGGTATTGGTATTGGTGGTATGGTACTCTTGGTGGTAGTGGTACTGTTTGTGGTGGTGGTATTGGTGGTGGTGGAACTTGTGGTGGTGGTGGTAGTGGACCGTGCTGCTTGTAAGCGAGGTGAAGAGGGTTGACCTCAAAGCAAGAAGTCAGCAGAGGGTCAAGGGCGACAACAAGCACGTGGGGCGCTCAGGGCCATGTAGTGGGAGGTGGTCAGGATACTTTAGGGACGAATGGGCGGCTGACTCTAAAATGTAAATATAGGGAGGAGCATGGAATGGGCTGAAACCAAGTGGTCTGTCTAGGGGGTACTGATCAATGAAGCTGCTGGTCGGTTAGGGAGCTGCAGGTGACTGGGCAGTGGGGTCCTCAATTTAAAGGGTCTGCTGCCTGCAACGTGGAGAGGATTAGAGGGGCCAATATGTCAGGCAGTGCAGGAGAAGAGAGAGGTCTGTCTGCAGGAGGAGAAAGCTTGTTTACGGCAGAGAATGAGAGGCAAGTAGGAGGTGTATGAAGGTGACAGCTGGCAGCCTCTCAATAGGGTCAGGGGCAAAGACAGCAGCAGAGGGGGTGTAGAGGAGCTGGGGGTGCTGCCTATCAGCACTGGGGGCCTAAGGTCCCAATGTCAAGGGTGAAAGGCCTGGTTCTGCAGACCACGGGGGGCGAAGACTCCCTCCCGCGACAGACTGACGCTCCCCACCTCCAGCTGAACGTAAGTCAATGGCCGGGCTGACATCACACCGTGCAACCGACCCAGTTTAGAAGCAGGCCTGGGAGATCCGCCCGCTGGGACGGCCGAGGAACTGCAACAAATCAAATACAAGAGGATTTAAGATGGAACGAGAAATACACCAGTAGCATGCCTTCATCTACGAACAAGAGTAAAAACTTGCTAGAAGGTAAAGTTCTGTGCTGCCAACCACTGGGAAGAATTATTGCCCATCACCCGCCTCTTGCATGACAAACCGATTAAGCTGCCAATAAGTTCAGGGCACCGCACTGATTGACGCTGTTAACAGAGTTCGGAGCCGCCGGGATGCTTAAAGACGAGTTATGGGATTGGTCAACACCACAGGACCCTGCAAGAAATCACAGCTTGCTCCCGTCCGATTCATTAATGAGATATACTTTCACCAATAGTAGTCCTCTGCTGAACATGCAGGTATTGAATATGTGACACGATTGGTCAGACGTGAACGGGTGAGCTAAAGAGACAGTTGTGTTTGGAAGCGTCACTTAGGAAAACTCCTTAGCAACGGGACGTCAATTAGAAAGAGAGGCAGAATCCGATGCCTTCGGTAGTCAGGGTCTTTCCTAACTGTTTTGGGAGAATGTTATTTAGCCACATTGTTTAAATAAACATTTACCCCAATAGCAGAACAGTTAAGCTCTGGATGGCGATTACCTAAAGTAATGGCGGCACGGCGCGATGCTAACCAGCTCTCGACAGGCATCCGCTGTTTATTCTTGCATCGCGCTTTTAATTTAAAGTGAAAGCGAGATGCAAAATTAAACACGCGGAGCCATGTCTCCTTTTTTGTCCGGCCCAATCAGAGAGCCAGACTGGCGCATGCAAGGCAGCGTGACGAAGCTTCCGATAAGAAACTTCGTCAAGACAGCCGTAATGCAGGCGAACCAGTCCGGATGGGCCAGGCAAAAAAGCGAAAAGGAGGCACCCTAGAAACCTTATTCCCAATGGCAGCCCACCATTTAACATTAACGGTGACGCGAGCCAATAGGAATAAGGGGCGGGGCTTCAAGCCCTTTTCACAAAGTACTCATCTGCAATAAATCTCGCCGAGTGAGCTCCACATGTGAGCAGCAACACTAGGCGAGACCTAAAAATACAGAGGTTTCTGCATCTTAACCTACCTTTCCTTGCAAAAGTACGCTTAGCTAGTCTCAAACAGATGTTAAAAAATTCACTGAGGGATTCTAAAAGATGGGGAAACCTCTTTACAAGATTTAGATAGTGGAATTAGCTAGTGTGATGCAATCCAATAGAGAATGGCCATAGGGTAACAAGAACATAGCAGAAGTTAAATGAAATAAGAACTAGCAAAGCCAATAGTTCTCGCGTATGAGCGCTGTTGGCTTTGACAATGTTTTGTAGCCATGCTGTACAGCAGCACAGATGCTTTGCAGAGCTAATGTACTATTTTCTTCTAAAGTATGTTAGTGCTGGAAGTGTTATAGTCTAGCCAAAGTCAGCAATGCTCATGCTGTACAGCAGGAACAAAATGTAATTGCAGAGCCAATAGTCTCAAAGGAGTCTAAGACCGATGGCTTTGCCAATACTTAGTAGATTTTGGCACAACACCCCTGTGATTCTGAATAAATCAGTTTATCTCCACATGTGTAAAAAAGGAAAAAAAATATGTAATTTGGAAAAAAAGACTATCATATAAACCAAGCGGATAACATCCGCTGTCACAATAAACATCCATTTCAAAGAAGGAAAAGGCTTCTTCGAAGTGTGTGTGACATAGTAAAACATTGCTACAAATGGCAAGATGTTCAACAAAGACGACGGGGAAGAGAAAAAAAAAGTAGAACCTCAATCATAGCACGATCAGCAGAAGGACAGTAATTAAACTGAAGCATTCAGTACTGTGTCTATGCTCATGCTGAAAGAAGAGGAAGTGAAGCCAGCATGTGCTGGCAACTTAGAAGGCAGTAAAAAAGACAGACAATGAAGCTAGTGAATGTCAACCAATGGACGCAACCCCATGTTGTATATAATATCTTTTGCAAGCAAGAGTGCATCCAATGCATGCACTGTAGCAGGAGAGACGTAAACAAGATTATTAAAAGGGAGAGAGAAAAATCAACAAAACAATGCACTGGTTATTTATTCTTGTATTCACTGCTTGAGGAATCCATCCTTCCATGATTTGGACCTGCTAGAAAAGTGTGTTCCATTATTAATGCTAAGGACTGGATTCTAGATGTGAAGTTGCATGGTCAATTGTGCACAGTAAGCTTGGGCCAGACTTGGGGGCAATCTTTGCAATCGCCAGTTCTCCTTTAATGTTTGTATGACTAATGCTTGCCTCAGCACTTAAGCATTTTTTGGTTCACCTAACCCACTTATATGCAGGGAGCCTCAACCCCTATGGGGGGGGGGGGGGGGGGTGAGTGCCATGCATTAGACTGCTGTCCTTAAACATATAATTCTCACAAACACATCCTACATATTCTCAAAACTGCAAAGTAGACATCTCTTTAAGAACTGATATAGTCCTCTACCTAAAATGCATGCAGCCGAGACAAAAAGGTACTATGGAAAAACACCAATATAGTTTTAAGAAGATTTAAGCAGAAAACCGCCACACAAAAAAGGTCATTGCTTCTATACTCGATATAAAGCACAAAAGCCAGAGAGTCCCCAAATACCGTTTGGAAGTTTGATACGCTACCATGTGATCGCCAAGTAGTAACATTTTCTATGGGAACAATCCACAGAAGCCTCTCTCCTACCTGCAACTCTGCTGTCATACATTGATACTAGAGGATTCTAAGCCCACCATTGCACAGAACCTACACAGCAGAGTCGGTGAACGACGGATACCCAAACTTCGATTCACCTATACATGCATCTACTGGAATATCTAATGCACGGACTGTATATCTCACATATTAAGTCACTGATGAGCCACAGTTGAATCTTAAAAGGACTTGCATACAAGAATTCCCACAACTTAAATGACTAACATAAATTGAAAGATGAAATTATGAAAGCTGATCACCAAAACAGTAGCTACTGTAGGATCCACTTCAGATGAGACTAACCACAGCACAATCACTCTGATCATAAAGTTGCTAGACTGCCAGCTTTACAGCCAATGCAACCTGGATATACACATCAAAAATAAAACTCATTATCAGGTTCAGCTCCCATACAGAACAAAAACAACCTTATTAAACCATCACATACTAGGGCGCTGCACACAAACACTTGGACAACTGAAAGCAGTACATAAATTAATTTTGGTGTCAATTCATTGACTGCTTATGGAAGCTGCATCCTATTTTAACCCCTTCGACGCGCTTGACGGAACGATTCCGTCATGCACGTCGGTTGGGCTGTGCTTATGACGGAACCGTTCCGTCATGGCCCCGCCCGCACACGGAATCTTCAGCGTGGCGCGGAAATCCGCGCCGCGCTGAAGGGGTTAAACCAGTTAATTTTATTAAACATGCCAAGCAAATTCCTTTCACAATCTAGCAAAAATACTCACTGCATCAGGAGGCGCACAAAAACATACATACAAAAAACTGCTACACACAGATTAATGGCACCCTTGGCTAAGACAAAAGCATTAAACTAACAGTGCAGACACCTCCGCGCTTTTCCAGGTGTACCTCTAAATTTGTAAACTCAAACTGCAATCAGTGTCTTAAACTTCATTCAGTACATCAGGGATTTTGAGAAGGAGCTCACTGAATAACATGGGAAATACATGGGAGTAGAAATAGGAATAAAGTTGGTCACAAAAATCTCAATCACCGTTTCACCCTCGGCCACATTTGACCTCTGAAGAGCTCAGTTACCTTTGCCTGTTGTACGTTTTTATCATTTGGCTGTATAGTTCAGTTTCTCAGTTCACCCCTACGTGGGATGCCTTGATGAAACGCAAAAAGAACAAGCGTTTTATTAAGTTAAAGCCATTTGCTTTGCTATACAATACCATTAGCAAAGCAAATGGCTTTAACTTAGTGAGTGTTGTAGGGGAAGGGAAATCCTTTAAAGAGAGTCATTCTCTCTCTGGATTTCCCTTCTCTTTTTGGATCTCAGGAGCAGTATCGTTGTTGTGGTGTCACCAGGGCTTTAAATGGAGCATTTTCAATATTATATACAAGCCATAGTTGCTGCTTATTTATCTTATGCAACTAGCAACCATGGACAAAGCCAATAGTCCTGACTTGTAGGTATGATGTGACTTGTTGTATCATATCTGGACTCAATGAGAGGAACAGCAAAATAGCAAGTCAAGCGGTGCACTATGCTAAACACAGATTTTTACCTTATGTGTTTTTAAGCTACAACAGCTCTGATAACCTGGTTCTCAGGCCCTACAGCAGCTCTGATGACCTGGTTCTCAGGCCCTACAGCAGCTCTGCTGACCTGGTTCTCAGGCCCTACAGCAGCTCTGCTGACCAGGTTCTCAGGCCCTACAGCAGCTCTACTGACCAGGTTCTCAGGCCCTACAGCAGCTCTGCTGACCAGGTTCTCAGGCCCTACAGCAGCTCTGCTGACCAGGTTCTCAGGCCCTACAGCAGCTCTGCTGACCAGGTTCTCAGGCCCTACAGCAGCTCTGCTGACCAGGTTCTCAGGCCCTACAGCAGCTCTGCTGACCTGGTTCTCAGGCCCTACAGAAGCTCTGCTGACCTGGTTCTCAGGCCCTACAGAAGCTCTGCTGACCTGGTTCTCTGGCTCTACAACTGCTCTGCTGACCTGGCACCATGTGGTCAGGAGTCCCAGATAAAGCCACTGGCCAAATGGCAAAGCAAATAGGCCTTGTCTACGTAGAAAGTAGAGTTGAGTGGCGTAGACTGTGTGGAATTAAGTGGTGCAGTGTAGAGTGAAGTGGCGTAGAGAGGCGTAGAGCTCCTGCACAGGGTCCAAGATCCGAGCCGGATCGTTGGCTGGGCTCTGGATCGCCTCACCCTGTTAAATTGTTGGTTCGTACAGCTCTACCAGCGATTAGGAACAGGCAGCTGCTTTACCAAAGAGCTTGGCCTGGATAGAACACAATTCTCTTCAAACTGTGTGCCCATCTGGTCACATCGGACAGAAAAAGTCACCAGCTCCACACTGAAATCATGAGGTTGGTGGGAAGTGGAGGAGTTGATAAATAAAGGACCATCTTTCTTTGTGAATCTATTTAGTAACATTTCCATTTTAAAGTTGCTAATATACGGTATGAGAACGAAATAGCAGAACAAAACCAGATTAGGACTCAATAAATAAGAATAATGTCTGTCATTAAATAACATCCACAAATAATACAGCATGGCCTCTTATTTTAGGAGCATTGATTAAAATGCATATATATTCTATATTGCGTGCTGATAAATGAAAGTTCTTGCCATCACATGCACATGCATAAACTGGAATGCCCAGTTGTAAAACGTTTTGTAGAATCTGAGAGTTTAACCGGTCCCGAAAATGAAGCCACAATATGTTGTTACTTTCCGCTGAAGGACAAAACGGCCTTATGTTGTTCAGCAAATACCTTTTGCCATTAGTGCTGTTACAACAATAGACCAACTGGAAAAAAGTGCGGCTGCTCCAGCAAACTTTTCAAGTCTTGTGGTGGAATACTGATCACGGTTCATTCTTTCAGACACTATTCCCAGAATGCTCCATTTTGTAGATTTTGAATACTGTTTTGTTACCGGAACTTTTGCAACGTGCAACTTTGTTTCTTTCAATGAAGGGATTTTTTATGCGCTTTGATGTCGCTAAATTCACACGTATTTTAACCCCTTGTGTGCCCCGCCCTTTCCACGCCCTGTGCCGAGCGTTGAATTAGCGGGCGGGGTTCATGACGAGATAGTCTCGTCATGGGCACAGCGCAACCGCGGCCCATGACGAGACCATCTCGTCATGGGCACTCAAGCGGTTAAAACTGCATAATAAAGATGCACAAGGCTGTGCATACGAGGAAGTAATGTAATATACAACATAATCTGAGTAGCTAGCATACATGCCACACTCCCAATTTAGCTGGGAGTCTTCTGATATTGATCAAACCTAAAATTGTTATTTTAGATTTCTCCCTTGTAAAATTACCTTTACTTCAATACACGTAGATTCCTCCTTCTTAGCTGGTGCCTTACGCTGGCATGTGGGAATGCAACACTGCAAGCGAGAACAACCCTCAAGTCTGTGGCATTCCTATTAAGTTGAAATAAAGGTCGAAGACTATATTTAAATAATACGTGTTTTTTTTTTTTTACTGAGTATATTGATGAAGCCTGCAAAGTAATACTGGGAAAAGAGGTCACGCCTTTTTCAGAAATGGGTTTAATCATGTGTAACTTAGAAAGTCATTAATGCAACACGTTTTGTTAATGTATATTTTGAAGTGCTTTGACATAGTTACACACAGAAAGACACTACATGGAAAAAATATGTGCCCGATTACATTGTTTTAGTTAAAAGCTACGAGAAAAACACTAACTTTAGTTTCCGTTCCTGAACTCAAACAAGCGTTGATCTCTTATCTTTATGGGGCCATGTGCTAAGAAACTGCTTTGCGACAGACGCAAAGCAGGCCACAGAGTCCAGAATTTCCAATGACAGGCCACCGTTTACCATAAACGGTGACGCCAGCCAATGGAAATTAGGGGCGTGGCTTAAAGCCCTTCTCTGAAATTACTCATTAGCACTAAATCTCGCCGAGCGAGCTGCGCATGTGCGCAGCTATGCTAGGCGAGACCTAAAAATTGACTATGGAGGGGAACTCTTATACAGACACATTCTTAGAGGGTAACAGCCCAGGATGAACCTGCAGTACTCAGATTGCAGAGATGAGTATATGAGAACATACAAAGGATGTTCGATACCACTAATTATTTATAAGTAAAAGTTGCTTCAAGTACACTGGATGCAATTATTTGATCTTTTTAGGTCTCATCTAGGCAGTGAGCCTATAAAGTTCCTTTAAGACCTATTTTATTGTAACCAAGCCTAAAAAGGACTTCGAGCCCACCCATTACTTACCTTTCGCTGGCGTCTTAGTTAATCAAACTTCTTTTGACTTCATTGGCTAGTGGCAGCTGCGCTGGTTTCATTTTGCCAGCCAGTCTTGCTTCAGGGTGCTTTGGGAGAATTTTGGTGTCACTTACTGGGATCACCCCTCCCCCTCGAGCCGGCACATATAACATGAATCACTCCAATCCACACAATGCCGCTGTACTCCACTCTACACCACTCTGTGACACCCCACTAACTTTTAGCCATGCTGAAAAGCAGCCACATGGGTGTACAACATGGCTAAAACACAGTGGCAAAGCCAATAGTTCTCACATAGGCAAGACCTATTGCCTTTACCAATGTACGTTTAAATAAGAATTCAATACAGGTCTACTCACTATGTTGGCAACGGTAGGAATAACAAAGGATTATGTTTAATAGAATACAAGTGTGTTATCTAGTCTAAAGTTACACCCTTGTGGCTCTGTTTTCATAGACCTTGTGAGCTAAATTATGTTCGCGAATATGAAGGATATTATCTCTTTTTACTTATTAAAATATATATGGTCACATTGGTTTGGCTGCATTAGTTACCTTATGAATAGATCAAGTAATTAGCAATGACTGAGATTAATTCAACAATCCCACCCATCACTTTATTTTTATGATTACTAATGGCATATTTGTGTGTGAACATAGCCTTGAAAAAGGCAAGTGATCCGGTAAACAGAAACCAGCTGCTAGAACAGTTGTGTTATGCCACATGCATATTAGGAGACAAAGAAAACTGAGTGGAAAGGTTACAAAAATATAGATAACCTTGGATTATTTCTTACAATATCTTTATGAGGAACCTTGAATAGGTTTATAGGTCCCACCAGCCGGTGCTTAGTATTTTTGCAGAAGCCACCATTGTGATGGGCCAAACTAGCCAACTACCCTCAGTTATTGTTAAAATGTTGTTCATTTCCCACCGGCTTCTGCTTTGATCCACTGCTGTAGAGAATAACAGCATTCCATGCCAACAGCTTAGAGCTGCTGCAGTCTGTCCTTTCTCAGTACTCACAATGAACGCTTGACCAAAGAAAGCAACGACAACCCATGGGCAGACTGAGGAGGGAATGTGAAACGAGTGGCCTTATATTTTCTGCTGAACATCCGTCTTTCTGTTTGAATAAAGCAATTCGCAATGTTCCAAACGTATCTATAAGGAACACTGCATTATAACCCTAATGACGAGGCAGTTTACATTAATTACAAGAGCGTGTTTCTACGATTAGTGCATCAGCTTTAAGATTTATCACCAGTTTCCTCACATGTCATAGGGCAAGAGTAAATTAAATATCTTAAAGCCACCTCTTGAAGAATCGTGAGCCATATTAAACACCAGCTACAGCTTAGAGTTGTAGAGGACACTACTGTCAAGATCTTTGGGGTAGTTATGGGATTTAAAAATAATAGAAAAGCAGCTCTTCAGTAAACCACATTACTTAATCCCATATCTGGGAGAATGGGATGCATTAGGGGTAAAGTATGGATCTACTAAATTTAACCAGAGATGCAACATGGTTGATTTATTAAAAAGGAACTAGCTGTACAGAGGAGTGAAAAGAATAGCTACTTGAGCCACCCCATTAGCCATAAATGCTTACATGATGCATATGCATTTTGTTCTAGTAACAAGACGATGCTTGACAGCAGAAAAGACTAAAGTCTCTTCACAACTCTAACAATAAACTTGAGGTTACGAATGGGAAACAAGACAGGCTTTGCTTTCTCTGGGGATTGCATGGAAGCCATCGCTGTGGTGGACTGGTATGCACCAGCCTGTTACATCGCCAATTTCAGAACTCCTGCAGGGGAGGGCAATGTATATCTGTGGACAGCATGCAACACATGAGTGACATGGAGAGCAAGGTAGTGCTGTATCCTAGAAGAAAGTGAAGAAAGGCATAAAAGGGGAGGGGGTGCACAGACCAGTAACAGCAACCTCTTGATAGAATCATCCCACCCTGGTGATATTCCAGTAAAGGCACTGCAGCTCAATTCATCACCGCAAAGCTAGTGGGTATGGTAGAGTGTTATGACCCAACAAGCGATGCAGAACCATATCACCTTGAAATTTGGAGAAATCCTTCTAGCTGCTGTTAGGACATGGCCATCTTTGCCACAACCATGTAGTACTGTGGTTACCCTACTTCCATTCATTCTGCTTGGGAACGTGCTATGGTGGGTAGCTTGGAAGAAATAAAACGGAAATGGGGCAGAATAAAAGAAATCGGAGGCAGAAAACCTGGTGCATCAATCCGCAAAAGGTGGTTACAGTAGCAGAGACGTAGAAGAGCTTTGGTCAATAGGATGGTTGTTGCCTATGTTGCCTTAATCTCTCTGTGGTTCATGCCAAAACAAATTGGCAACTACACCGGTCTTTACTGCCCAAACAGAAAATCACTCCCCACCGCAAAACTCACGATTCCAGATGCATGCAGTTGTCGCGTATCTGGAATCGTGAGTTTTGCGGTGGGGAGTGACTTAGAAACTATTTAAATTGCAGTTAAATGAGAATTCAACGGAGGCAATTGCAGGAGAAAGCTTTGCTAAACGAATCAGATTAATTTAGGACACATCAATCAAATTCTATGGCGGCAAACTGGTGCTGAACACGGTGACTCTCAGGACCAAGATGCTGCCAACAGTGAACACGTGTAAATCTTGTCTCGCTGATCTGAAATCAGCCCTACAGAGAGCAGTCTGAACAAAACAGATCGAGGGAGAGTCTGCCCATATTATGGCAGCAAATTAAGTTTCTCATTAGGTGAATAAACCAGTGCGGAGCGTACATCCTTGGCATACAAACCATGTTTCTTCCAGCTGCAGCGAGCATGGTTGGAGTTTGTTGGCACAGGCAAGTAGGCTGAAGCCATTTATGTTCATGACTTTACGACACTACTATACAGTGTATTAATTACTGGAGAAGGAAATCAATGCTATGGGGAGCCAAGAGGTAGGTTGTACAGAAGCAAGGGGGAGGGAAGGGGCTTTAACACCATGGGAACTACGCTAAGCACGATGGGCAATGCGCCAGCATACTCTCAGGAGGATGCAAACTGGGATTTGGGAACAAAAATACCCGGCAAAATTCTGAAAGCCCATGATCAGACATACATTGCGAGAGATGTGGGGGAGGAGAAGCCATTATTACTGAAGCTGTAATTGTCAGTCAATCTGACATATGAACACAGAACTATTTTGTCACGGTCTGAGCAAGATTAAAATAACTAGATGTGGATGGGGAATTGCTATAAGTTTCCCAATAAAAGAGTAAATTATATCACATTGTAATTTCCTTATAAAGGAATATAGAATACCAACATTGGAGATGTCACAACATGGAATATACATTTTTATTTCAAATAAACGGAAAAAATGTGCATTTGTCTCGCTAATTGTAGCCTTTACATCGAGACAAAGGGGAGGGGGGGAAATTTAGTGAATTAATAAATTGGTGGGGATATAAATGTTCTTTATATTTGGAAATAATAATACATTTTTTCCGCATTCAGTAAATTTATAAAAACTGCACCTGCACTCTGCCAGAATTAATGTACATTTGTTGGAAAGTCGCATAAAGGCAGCTACGATGTCACAAAGAGATTTCAAGCTAAGACTTTCCAAGTTTAAGGTATATTAGTCCTAACACAGTCAGATACCAAGGCGAACTTGTGACAGAAAAATTTAAAAGCTTTGAGAAGAATAAGACAGTTGATTTTGCAGAATAATTTTACTAATTAACCATTCCTTAACCACAAAAAATGCATTACTTTCCGTAAACACTCGGTCTACTAGCATTTATTTATTTTAACCAAAAACAAGCCAACCACTTCCTCTTTCATGGTATGAAATGAGTGACTCAATAATTAATAAAAATGTTTGATTTAAAGATTGATATTCCATAAAACTATGGCCTACAAAACAATCTGCAAAAACAATCTAATATTTATACAATACTGTACAACTAACTTTAGTTCCATTTGACTACGTGTCTTACACAGAAAGGACGCTGGTTTGTAGAACCATAATTTAAGACTGTTTAGTAAAAAGATTACATGGGGAATTACATTAAAATGCTGAGGCAGAGACAATTCTCCTGGCTTTATTATGCTGATGCATACAAACAGGTATTCATAAACCCGGTTTGCTTGCCTTCGCACACTTGGCCGAGGGTAGTCGCGGTGGCTGAGGGCGCTCCGTATGGGTCTTTCAACATACTGGCTAAAAGGAGTCAGCAGGGATGAATCATGCAGCCTTTTTGAAATCTGGAGCTTGCGCAGCAGAAAGGGAAAGTGATGAACCAGCATATATGAGTGCAAGAGAACCTTCTGGTGGGAGGACTGCGGGTTTGAGAGTTCTTTATGGATTCCGTGAATCTTTGGCTAGGCCAGACCTGAAAAAGAGTGGAGCCATCCATACACAACCAAAGTTATTGCCGCTCACCAGTTGGATTTTTGTTAACAAAATAATAAAGATGGAAACTGCATGGGTGTCACCCAGAGTTAGGGAAGTATTTCTCAAATTAGACTGTTTCTATAACAGCAAATTTGGGAGGGGTGAGATATTCACGTTTCATATTGGAAAGCTCAGTATGGCACATTTGATGTCTGTATGTTTGGAGCTACTGGTAGGAGTTATATTGCAAGTAAGTGCTAAAGGGAATGATGTACCAGAAAACATGAAACTATTTCAAGATAACCTAAAGGGGAGCTAAGTTATGCTAGTAAGCATCTCCCTGGCCACATACTGTATGCCTGCTTGACCCAAAACCACCAAGAACTGATACAGAGTTGAGTATCCTTCTAAATTGCCCTTAAAACAAAAACAACAAGCATTAAAAATGCAATAGGTCTCGCATTTCATTAAGTTAAAGCCATTTGCTTTGCTATACAATACCATTAGCAAAGCAAATGGCTTTAACTTAATCAAAGGTGAGACTGATTGCATTTTCAATGCTTGTTGTTTTATATAGCGCGAACTCTATCGGAAGGTATCAGAGCCCTATGTATAACATGAGCACCAGTTGCGTTACAGACAGAAATTCATTTTGCTAGGCACGGGGAAATTAAGTGATTTGCCCAGAATCTCAGGATGTTGAGCGTCCCTGTCGAGATTCGAACCCGGTTCCCTAGCTTCGAGGTTGACCCCTATTGCCGTTAGGCCTCATCCTCACCCTATAGATGGTTGCTTAATATAGAACGATCTTGAGACAACTGCCGATCGTCAATACTCTTTCATATAAAGATCACAAGAGACGGCGTTAACGCCTACATAAACAATCTATAGACTGACAAAACGAAAAATCTAGCAATCAAAAAATACAGGATGAGTACCCTTGAGAAAATACGGAGCTGTTGTGTGAAGTAAGTCAAGTGTTATCTCTTGGACAATAATCTGCCACAGAGCTCTTACGTTTGAGTTACTACGTAATGAGGGGTCAGGGGTTTCACCTATAGATAGTTGGTTAGTATAAACGTGGCTTGTGATGGGTACCGGCCTTATCCACAGGGAGGGGCAGGGACTATTCCCAGCATCCCTCATTTCTGCTGGTGCCTTGGGGTGTGCACGTGATTTTTAGGGGCTCGCTGCAGTAAACGATGCGTTCTGATTTCTTGAAAATTATAAGACCTATCAATAGTGTATTTGTTTTCCCATTCGCTGCCGACCATTTGACTTTTGTTATTTTTATTAAAACGTGCTGGTGTCGCCACCGACAACAGGGGGTAGGGGAGGGGGCCTAAGGGGGCGAATGCTGACTGGTCTGCGGATTTATATCATGCAGCTCAGGACCCGAGATCTGATGCAGGCACAAAAGCCAACTGAGTGAACTTCTCATCAACCTGCTTTTACCTTTCACTTCTAACACTTCTTTACTCTGCTTTCGAGTGGTAAACGATACCCTGCGCCCAGAGAATGTGTTTTTTTGGTGATCTTAATACGAATGCATGTCTTTCTTCCATTACACAGTACTTCATGTGCCCATGCCAGTAAGCGCCTGACAAGCGGCGTCAAAATTAAGAACTAGATTTAAATTATATTTTGCACATGTGTGTGCGGCGAGGTTCATGGGTGGCCTGTTTTGCACCCTTGTTTATTTTCACTCCATAGTCATATTTTTCTAGTGGTGTATGATATATATATATATATATATATATATATATATATCTCGAACACGACCCGAAGGTATCAGAGCCCTTTACAAGATCATTACACACTAACACATTCAATTTTTTTTAGGCACGGGGAGATTAAGTGATTTGCCCAGAATCACAGGATGCCTGGGCCTTCTGCTAGACTCGAACCTGGTTCCCCAGATTCGAAGTCGGCGGTATAGCTCTTAAGCCGCATTTTGAGCAAAACTAAGATTGACCATTGTAGCGTAATAATTTCATTGACAATTCGAGACATCTCTAGAACCTGCGCTAACAACGTATCTCAGCGATTTTCCAGAGACGACCTGTAATAATTATTCGTTAATATCCCGGTGTGTGTTTTGCTCGTGCCTCAGTGTAAGATAAAAGACGCATAAATGCACAACGGCAGGTCTGTCAGCTGACTACACAGTCTGTTTTGTATTGTATAACATTAATTCTACTGCGTAGGTTAAAAAATTAATTTGTTTAAAAAGAATGCCGGTTTTTCTTTTTTATACATGATTGCCATTGTATTAAACAAAGGCGACCCATGTAGGGGAATAGTTAACACGCACAGACTCACTTCTGCCAGACTTTGGTAATCAGGAACAAAGCCGCCTCCATGTTACGCACACTAAGGATGTGGACACACTGGCTCCACGCAGTACCTCATCGTGAGCCGTGCTCTCAGCCCATCAGAGAGCAGAGGGCCGCCCTTCTGACCCCTTACCTCAGCACCAAGCGAGCTGTCCTGGGTGTCCTCAAACCTGGGCAGTGACAGCAGCAACTTCGGCCCGATCAGCTGCCATTTTGCTACGTTTGATCCACGCCTAACAAGCTACATCAGGAAACAAGCGCTCGAAAGGCATCCGCTGTTTAAAGTGAAAGCAAGATGCAAAAATAAACATGCGGCACCATGTCTCCTTTTTTGTACGGCCCAATCGGAGAGTCAGACTGGCACGTGCAACGCAGCGTGACGAAGCTTCCGATAAGAAACTTCGTCATGACAGCCGCAATGCAGGCGATCCAGTACGGATGGGCCTGGCAAAAAAGCCAAAGGGAGGCAACACAGATAGCTCATTTCCAAATGGCAGGCCACCGTTTAGCATAAACGGTGACGCCAGCCAATGGAAATGAGGGGCAGGGCTTCAAACCCCCTTCTGATATATACTCACCCCAATATGTCTCACAGACGCGAGCAGCGCATGCGCGCTGCAACGCAGGTCTGCGAGACCTAAAAATAAAACGGCAAAATGCAAGGAAATGCTGCTAGCACTGGTGTAATCTTCAGATAGTCAGTTCCAAACCCAGTAAGACAAACTCAGACCTGAATTCATATAGCATCGACTCAATGAGTGCCATGAAATAAGATACTAACACAAATTGTTTACAGGTCTCAGAAAGGGCAATATTTGAAGGTCATGGTATTTGTTCTGTGCATACTTTCAGAGGAAACACTGAATTTTCTTCTAATTTAATACAAGAAAGTCAGTGAGTGGTAGCAAGAGCCGAAACCTCAAACTGGTCCAGAGACTGACCAGCAGCTAGTTGGCAACCTATAACAAGCATTGGAAATGCAATAGGTCACGCCTTTGTTTAAGCTATTTGGTTTGCTAATGGTATTGTATTATTGAGTGTATGTATGTGATATGCTGTGGTTTTATGTTGTTCGAATTGTAATTGTTAGTTGTGTGGTACTTTAAAGCTTAGCATTAGGGGGAGAAGAGCAGTGTGTAAGATTTGGGAAGGAGAGTGAGTAGAAGAATAGCACATATAATACCATAATTAATAAAGCAAATTTATGGATTTAAAAGCCCACCTTTTGTTACCATACGTCCGGAGCACTGCTACATTTTGGGCCACCCAGAAAAGCCCACACTAATAAGCGCTGCTTTGCAACAACAAAACACAACCTTTATGTGCCCCTAACTTATCTCAAGCCGATCCGCGAACTGTGGCAAAGCAGTAACTCACAAAATCTGCCTTGCCTAAATCATAACGCATGGTCCTTACCCAGCACCAGATGCCACAAGTTTTTGTCTCCTTAGTTATAAATTTTAGGTTAGGATGCCTCCCGGTGAAGCCCTTCATAAGGAATAGGCCAAACACAAATTGCAACACAACACGCAATTGTATGCAAGGTGGTGATTAAACACTTTTGGCCCTTTATGCTGCTATGCCCTTCCTTTTTGTCCCCAGGGGGGCTATTTCTTCACCCACTCTTTAGAAAAATATAAGACAGTCTTGTAGCTACGAATATATGCATTTAAACAGACAGTCAACCGATTTTCAATCCAGTGGCCTCTTATATTTACACAGCCTGGAAAGCCAGGAGGCCGTTGCTTTACAAGTAAATTAACGTTTGTTCACAATTATTGGCTGACATTTAACTATTGTCCACAATCTAAAGTTAATTATATTATACACCTTTGATCCAATACTCAGAGCTAACCAAAATTAGATAATGTTATATAATCATGATGTTTTAATATAATGCATATGTTTTATATTATATACGGAATGTTTGCCGCATTTACACCAAAAGGGAGAAGGGGGGGCGCAATTTTATGACTAGAAGACACTTAGTTTTTAAGTATGTCTTGTGAAATTGGTATCATCTGGTGATATAAAATAGAACAAGGAAATAACTGCTAAATGCGCTTTGCACTTCAGGAGGCAAGATGCCATGAATGAGTTGGTAAAACATTTACAAACACAAAGAGATGATGGACTGAGCACTGAAACTTTTCAGACACTCGCCCGCAGTCACAGATCTGATTTGCATATTGCTGGGTCTGAACTGGGGTGGTTAAGTGAGCTGAAGAATGATGCTGGATTCAACCCAGATCTGTGAGTGGGGGGGGGGGGGGGGGGGGGGGGGGGTAGTGTCTGAAAACTTTCAGCGCTCCGCCCATCATCTCCTTGTGTTTGCTTTGCAATACATTTGGCCGTTTTAATATTGTGCAAGTGGAAAAATTGTTATAAAATTATCTAACCAAATCCAACCTGCAACGCGAGGTTTTAAACTTCTCCATTATATATATATTTTCTACAGGATGGCTTACACTTGTAAGCTGGAACAATA
This sequence comes from Triturus cristatus, assembly GCF_964204655.1. Taxonomy (NCBI): domain Eukaryota; kingdom Metazoa; phylum Chordata; class Amphibia; order Caudata; family Salamandridae; genus Triturus; species Triturus cristatus. Next base: position 359,156,411 of record NC_140583.1, read on the forward strand.
AATGCATTATTTCTTCTTAGCGTTTACACTGATGGGAGTATTGGCACACTGGCAGGGCACTGACAGGAGAAAAGGGACATGGTCATCACGGAGCTGGCACGACCTGCTTTTAAGACTTTCTGTGGTACTACGGAGACATAAGATGATGGGAATAAATACATTAATTCCCTTTGTTATATTTGGGCAAACATGTCCATCTAGGAAAGAAATATACACAAAACACAAGCAAATTAATTACTCCTGGGGGAGGGGAGGTCTAATTCACAAGCAACATAAAGTTAGGGCAGCTCTAAAGTCAAAATGTACTTTTTATTCAGCGAATGGTACAGAACTGCTGCATTTTCTGATAAAACACGAGTACATTCTTGGTTGGTGCAATGCCACAGCTTTGCAATTTTCTGTTTTCATGGGAGAGCGACGCAGTATAAAGTGAGCCACAGAAATGGCTCATAGTGCAGACCTGACAACTTGCAGAGAATATCAAATGGATCTCTAAACCCTAAAAGGCATCACATTTGGCAAGCAGGGAATGGAATGTCCACGGAGTACTTAACTCTTTTTCAAGGCATTTTGTGCGGTTGCCATTTTTAGCAATCGTTGTAAATTATGTATAAAGCAACCGCTGTAAAAATGCAACAAATAACAGCTTATTTGCTGCTGAGGTTCAGTTACTTTTGAGCACACCCTGCCATGTGTATGTGCTCAAAAATTACATATAACTGGAAGAATGCGTTAGGATAATAAACAAACTGGGTCGGAGCATAGACTTTTTCAGTAAATCATCAATTAAATCTTTCACATGTTTGGTAAACAAGCCACGTCCGTTCAATACGCCATACTCCAAATAAATATAGCAGGGTGACTGTGCACACACCACCTATAAAAAGTGCCATTCATTATCATGAGCACGAATGGAAGCAAAATCATAGGCTGGAAGCTATGGTGGGTGGGCTTCGATCCAACACATTGTGTGGCCTGGGCCGAGCTCAGGTCCCAAGACAAGTTCCCAGGAGGCTCTGGAGGAGGGTCAGGCTGCTATTCATGCAGTGTGCCGAGGCCGGTGTGAGGAACGCAGGAGGGCTGATCCCTCTGGCATGGGGCGGGCGCTGCTTCCAGACAGTGCAGCCTGGTGAAGTTTGCCCTGGGTGAGTGGAGGTGTGAGAAGTTTCTTAACTGATCAGCGGGTGTGCCCGGTGCTACTTTGGCTTTGAAAGGGGGTGGGGGGGAGAAACACATTCTGCATGCAGGAATGCCTGGAGGGGGCTCCTTGAACATGGCAGCGAGGAGCCCTATGAAGGAACATTTCCTGAACTCAAGTGCGTAGGTGAAGGTGAGCATCTGTACAACTGGGTTAGGACAAGGAACCCACCCAACAGGGAAGAAAGTCAAACTAAATCAAAGAAGGGGCTTTCTGTAAGGGGCCTTCTGAGCCTAGGGTGAAAAAAGTGGATGGAGGGGGGGGCACGGGGGTGATGTGAAAACAAGCAGAGACTGAATTCTCTAGAGAACAGGACCACTTCTCCCGCCAATGACCCGCAGTCACCGGGGCCGGGCTGCCAAGTCTTTCTGGTACCGCCACTTCCAGTGCAGGTCTTTTTCTGATTCCTGGGAAGCTGGTTCCCCTAGCAAATCGCACGCAGCGGCACGCACGGCTCGGATAGCAGCACCACGGCCGTCACTGGCGAGGCGCCGCTAACACAGAAGGACGCGGGCCGGGCGATATGGCATCCAGCCCGCGGTAGCCATCTTAGAATTTCAACGTGTCAATTAATGCGGGCAGTGATCACGTAGTGAAGTGGGAGCAGTGAATGCAGCTTCCATTTGTGAGTGGCTATATGGAATTTCGGGGGCGCTGCTCACCTGACCAGTAAAAGGCTACTACATTAGCAGGCTGTTTTGCTGTCTCTTCAGGGGGCTCACCCGCGCTGCTAGCGCTACTTATTGTCTGGACTGACTCTCAGCTTTACTCAGAGATTCACTCGCCAGTCAAAAACGGGAATAAGAGAGGGCTGAATATATTGCAGCGCTTCAGAAGCTGTCTCTTCTCCATCCTGTTTTCAGCTGCCGGGGGGCAAGGGAAAAGACAGAGGGAGGGACGGTTTGAACAGACACTCACAGCGCACCTCGGAGGCTCCGGCCAGCAAGCCAATATACAGAGTAAAAAAACACAAGAACAGACACTCAAAGTGCACCTCCGGCCAGCGAGCCAAACGCACCGCAGCCGGCCACCGGTGGGGCTGCTGAGCAGCTGAAAGAAAATAGTGCTCACCGAGTATATAACTCCGAACGTGTTACTTCACCAGTAAAACATCCAGTCGGGTGGGCAGTGCAAAAAGAGGACAGGGTGGTAACCAGGAGGGACTAAAAAGCCTCCTTTACTATCAGAACACACCGTTTAGCATAATGAATGATGTAAAATGATGCAGGCCAATGGAAATTACGAGCGGAGACAAAACTCGACTTCTGAAAGTATATTGATTCCAAGAAGCCCTCGCAGTGCGAAAAGTGCATGCGCGCTGCAACGCCAGGCGAGACCTAAAAATCAGAAAATTAATCAAATTCTTTAAGAATGTTGCTTCTTTCAGTTTAGAGTCTGCCTTGACATCAAGAAAGATATTGCAGAGGATCTTCACTTTTTGCTACTTTTCTGGAATACAAAATAAATACACCTGCTCAAGAAGTCCATCTGAAGAAAAAGAAAATAAAGACACCCAATCAAGCAATGAAGACAGTCCGCAAACCTAGATGGCTGGTTATAAATGCTACTGCTATTTATAGGAGTGAAGATCTTTAAATTCCAGTGTTTGACTATGCTCGTAAGTGCCTCACTGCTGGTCTTTTTTCACTCTTTTGTAACCCTACAGCTGGGTGGGGACCTTGATAAAGGCCTCCATTTTAGATTAAATGAAAAATACTCCAGAGCATCTACAGTCTACCTTCCATTTATAGGTTAAAAAAAATCTTACATCAATTGCAACACTCTTGTAGCTGTAGTGGAGGTCTTTGGTCAGGACATTGCCTGGAAGAATAAAGCAACAACCGTAGGTGAACAAATGAATAGTCATAAGTAAGGGAGAAGGCGGGACTGAAAGTTAAAACTCATGAGCAGGCAAACACCTTGGCAACTTCTACCTGTGGTATGTTGCACTTGTAACTGAATGGGCTACAAATAGACAATGCTAGGTATCGGTTAGAACTGCCTCACTATAACCATATGTCGATAATAAGCTGCAATAAAAATGTAAAATGGGAGCCTCCAGGAACTGATGTGGCTTTTCAGATATGAACATTCTCAATGGATGGAATTTATACTCGCAGGGGGAGCTTCCCCTTTACCAGACAGTAAGCACGTAGCAGCCAGTATATCTGGTTTCAGCAAGGTATTATGCTATATCATAGTAGTTATGATAACTGTTGCAAGATGCATTACTTATTTCCGCATTATATAGTCAATAGTATCGGCGCTTTTCTTTATTTTTTACATTGTTGAAACTTACTTAGGAAAGCCAGTCTGAACAGGGTGGAAAGACAGAGCAGTCAGTCGCCGGAGTAGCAGATGTGAGGATATAGCAGTGAGTCTTTGAATTCAGTACAGTAATGCAGCGCTAAATGGCATAATTATGTTAATCGATAAGAGGGGTTGTTCACCTCATTGCAGAAAAATTACGGCGACCTAGTAAACTAAAGACTAGGGGAATTTCAAGGCTATTGGACAGTGAGAAACACAGATGCCCAAACCCTAAGAGAAGATGCTGCTGTACCTGGCATCTCAACAGCCCAAGAGCGTAGACAATTATTATTATTTTTTTCTTTTAATGGAACTTTCAAAATCTTTCTGATGCTGGGGGAAAATACTCCCTTGACATTCAGAGAATGCAGTGAGATTATCCTGCTCCAGATCATGAAAGTAATTCCCCACTACTATTGTCCTCACTCAATGAGACATGACGTAGAGTCCTCCTAGAACCCACACTAACCAAATGCCCTCCCATTTCACCTCGTGAAACAGCAAATGGCCCTGATTAAAAAAAAATAAACTCAGTGAGCTTCTCTGCACTGCTATTCTTTTGTTTTGCCAACTTTATAAGGTCTCTGTATTGACAGAGAGAATTGGAGGACCTCGATGGAGTCAGGGATCCGTCCACCTTGCTGGTCATCTCTGAGTGCTCCCTCGGGATGTCTGCAACTGTACTCTGTTTACTCCCTCATTGTTCTTTCCATCATTTCTCTAAATGTGTAAGACCCCCATGTTCCCTTTTTCTGCTTAGCTTTAATCAGATTTTTTTTGTGTCTCGATGGGGTTTCTAGAAATAAAGACGTTACTTGAGGTGATGCACTGATAACATTAAAGGGGTGCATATTGAAAGCTGTAAATCTGACTTTGTGATTTTACCATATTAGAACTATAACAAACAATAGTAATGTTCTCTAACATAACTCCAAACTACTTCAACCCAATTAATGCAGCACGTGTTTTGCACTATATGGTCCCAAATTACTCTGGTTAATTGGCAGCTCAAACGTGTACTTGTTATAGTCATGAATTAAAAATACAATGAAAAAATTGGAAAACTTTTTCACTGGAGGATTTTTGGTTATTGCGATAGACCAGATGTGTTCCCTAAGAGCAGTGTTGAGTACAATGGAACATCATAAAATTAATTAGCATCTTCAGCTGCAAATATGCAATTTACCTTCACATTCATTTTGTCTGTTCAGCTAAATCTGTTAATCTCTAATCAATGACACTTCTCGTCTGTGCTGTGTGACTGGAAGACTGTAGGCAAGATCAACAGCGTCCTGCAACAACTGTGCTTCCCGCAAAAAAGCAGTTGGACAGAATGCAGAACAAGGTCATACATTCACCCCAGTACAGAGATCTGGGCCTAAATCCATCGTTTCTTTGCTCCCCATGCAATTCCAGTTTGAACCCAGCCATATGCCAATCAGTCTTGATCTAGCACCCAATGGGAACAGGCCAGCCTATACTGCCAGGTCAGGTCCTCCCTGGACTGGAAACAAGCATCCTAGGACCGGTTTCAGGGTTTCACCCCTCTTCAGCCAGGATGCTGGTTTCCGGTCCAGGGAAGACATTGCTTGGCAGTTCGGGCTGGACTGTTCCCATGAGGCACAGAGTCAAGACTGATTTGCATATATGTGTCTGAACTGGGGTGGCGAAGTGAGCTAAAGAACGATGATGGATACAACCCAGAGCTGTGACTGGGGGAGAGTGTCTGAAAGGTTTCAGCACTCAGTCCAGCATCTCTTTGGGGCCGATTCCGATGTCGGACGGACTCAGGTCCGTCCGACATCGGTCAGGAGCCGTAATCGACCGACCTGCTGTCGTCGGTTATGGCCCTGCTAGTATGATGCGACCGAACAGGGTTCGGTCACACTCGTATACTTCACAATGCAAGCATGAATGCATGCTTGCATTGTGGAAAGCAGGGGTGCAGTTCATCCCTGCACCCTGTGGCCAGCACCCCAAGGTGCCTGCCACCGGGTGCAGGGATCCACAGAGGGGCACCCAGGCCACCATACGGCAGCCTCGCACCCATGGGGGCCCTACTGGGGGACCCCAAGGCAGTTTCCGACTGCCTTTTCGTGCCAGAAAAACCGGCATGATAAAGGCAGTGAAAAACTGCCATCGTACTCCCTTGGTCGCAAAGAGGCGGCCGGGGGAGTACGGAGGGGTTTCCAGACGGCGGACGGACTCTCGAGCCTATCGTCCGCAATCCGGAAATCCGAGTCAGATTCTTTTCCGACCGAGCCCATCAGAATGGCTCGGTCGGAAAGGAATCCGGCCGACACGATCCGATCGGAAGGGCTCGGACCATCGGTCGGAGCCCTTCCGACCGAAATCAGAATCGGCCCCTTTGTGTTTAAACTGTGCTTCCCTTAAGGTTTTCTATGTTCATAATGTAGATGTGATAGCCTGCAAACTGCTGTCCATGTGGCTCTGCCAAATGACATTATAGAGATCCTGTGGTCTTGAGGGGGAAGGGTGGATATGATCACTCCTGCCGGAAAGAACATATAGCCTGTAACAGCACCATGGATTCCTTCCTTTCTGTTGTGCTGGGTACCACATAACATTAAAGAGGCTCTGGCCAAGGAGTCCAATTCCTCAGACGGCACTAGCCCTTCCAAAAGTCCATGAAGGTTCAATCTCTAGGGACTGGATGGCAGTCTAAAACAAAAAAAGTTTGGGCCTTGTCGGCTGTGGGTTACTGTCACCAAAGGCAGTTTTAACAGTGTCACACTTACGGGAGCAGTTTAAACTTCAAGTGAAATATATTTCACACCAACCCAAAACTATGTTCACCAAGCAGAAGCCCCACCCCTGCATGTTGCTGTGCTCCCTCTATGCAAGATGAATAACACTGACTAGTGTACCAAAAGATCAATCAATCAATCAATCAATCAATCAATCATGGAATTTATAGCGCGCACTACTCACCCGGAAGGGTCTCAAGGCGCTTGGGGGAGGGGGTCTGCTACTGCTCGAACAGCCAGGTCTTGAGCTGTTTCCTGAAGGCGAAGTGGTCCTGGGTCAGCCGCAGGTGGACGGGCAGGGAGTTCCATGTCTTGGCCGCTAGGTAGGAGAAGGATCTTCCTCCGGCGGTGGCTCTCTGGATGCGAGGGACGGCGGCGAGGGCGAGGTTTGCGGATCGTAGCTGTCGGGTGGGCGTGTAGAAAGTCAGGCGGTCGTTGAGGTACCTTGGGCCCAGGTCGTGGAGGGATTTGTGTGCGTGGGTGAGGAGTCTGAACGTGATCCTCTTGTTGACAGGGAGCCAGTGCAGGTCTCTCAGGTGGCTCGAGATGTGGCTGCGTCGGGGGGCGTCCAGGATGAGACGGGCGGAGGCGTTCTGGATACGCTGAAGTCTTTTCAGAAGCTTGGCTGTAGTGCCGGCGTAGAGGGTGTTTCCGTAGTCTAGTCTGCTGGTGACGAGGGCCTGGGTGACAGTCTTCCTGGTCTCGGTCGGGATCCATCTGAAGATCTTGCGGAGCATGCGGAGGTTGTGGAAGCAAGATGAGGAGACAGCGTTGACTTGTCTGGTCATCGATAGGGAGGAGTCCAGGATGACGCCCAGGTTGCGTGCGTGGTCCGTTGGCTTGGGTGCGGTGCCCAGGGCCGGGGGCCACCAGGAGTCGTCCCATGCGGAGGGCGACGGTCCCAGGATGAGGACTTCTGTCTTGTCCGTGTTCAACTTCAGGCGGCTGATGTTCATCCATTCGGCGACATCTTTCATCCCTTCGTGTAGGTCGGCTTTGGCGGTGTCGGGGTCTCTGGTGAGGGAGAGAATCAGCTGGGTGTCATCGGCGTAGGAAATGATGTTGAGGTTGTGTTGGCGTGCGATGGCAGCGAGGGGTTTCATGTAGATGTTGAAGAGAGTGGGGCTGAGCGACGATCCTTGCGGGACGCCGCAGATGACTTCGGTGGCCTCAGAGCGAAACGGAGGGAGGCGTACTCTCTGTGTTCTGCCGGAGAGGAATGAGATGATCCATTCCAGAGCAGTCCCCTGGATGCCGGTGTCATTGAGGCGTTGGACTAGGGTGCGGTGGCAGACCGTGTCAAATGCTGCGGAGAGGTCAAGGAGGATGAGTGCCGCTGTTTCACCTTTGTCGAGCAGGGCTCGGATGTCATCGGTGGCTGCGATGAGGGCGGTCTCGGTACTGTGGTTGGCTCTGAATCCGGATTGCGATGGGTCGAGGGATCCGTTCGTCTCGAGGAAGGCGGCCAGCTGCTTGTTGACGACCTTCTCGATGACTTTGGCAGGGAATGGAAGGAGCGAGATTGGGCGGAAGTTCTTGAGGTCGGTCGGGTCCGCTGTTGGTTTTTTCAGTAGTGCGCTGAGCTCGGCGTGCTTCCAGCTCTCCGGGAAGGTGGCTGTGTCGAAGGAGGCGTTGAGGATGTCTCGGAGGTGAGGTGCGATGGTAGAGGCGGCCTTGTTGAAGACATGGTGGGGGCATGGGTCGGTCGGAGATCCGGAGTGGATGGTGTTCATCATGCGTGTCGTGTCTTCGGTGGCCACTTTGGTCCATGTCTGGAGGATAGCGGCGGGGTGTGTAGGTTCGGTCGATGGGTGCGGGGGTGGAGCGCCGAAACTGTTGTGGATGTCGGCGATCTTGCGGTGGAAGTACGAGGCGAGGGAGTCGCAGAGGTCCTGCGAGGGGGTGATGTCGTTGTTGCCGGCGCTGGGGTTGGAGAACTCCTTGACGATGTTGAAGAGCTCCTTGCTGTCATGGGCGTTCTTGTCCAGTCGTTCCTTCAAAGATTTCTTCTTGGTGGTGCGGATGAGCTGATGATGTCTGCGGGTGGCGAGTTTGAGGGCGGTTCTGTTGTCGGTGGTCTTGTCGAGGCGCCAGGCCTTCTCGAGGGTGCGGCAGGCCTTCTTGGAGTCCTTGAGTTCGTCGGTGAACCAGGGGGCCTTCTTGCTTCTGGGCCTGGTGAGAGGGTTCTTCAGTGGGGCGAGGTCGTTGGCACAGGAGGTCAGCCATTGCGTGAGGTCGAGGGCTGCTGTGTTAGGGTCCGTTGTCCTGACCGGTGGGTTCTGGCTGAGGGAGGTGGTGAGCTGGTCGACGGTGATCTTGCTCCAGTTTCTGTGGGGAACCTGCTTCGGGTGGTGCTGGACCGTGTTCTTCTTGAAGCTGAAGTGGACGCAGCTGTGGTCAGTCCAGTGGAGTCCGGTGCAGTGGCTGAAGGTGACGTGCTTGCTGGATGAGAAGAGGGGGTCGAGCGTGTGGCCGGCGTGGTGGGTGGGGGTGTTGACCAGTTGCTGGAGTCCGAGGTTGGCGAGGTTGTCCAGCAGGGTGGTCGTGTTGCGGTCGTTGTTGTTCTCCAGGTGGAAGTTGAGGTCCCCGAGGAGGATGTAGTCGGCGGAGGGGAGGGCGTGAGGGCTGATGAAGTCCGTGATGTCTTCGCAGAACTGTGCGCGTGGTCCCGGGGGTCTGTAGATGAGGGTGCCTCTGAGGGTAGTCTTGGGGTCGGTGTGGATCTGGAAGTGCAGGTATTCGGCGGTGTTGAATGCGTCGGTGGAGTCAGTCGAGATGCGAATGGTGTCTTTGTGTACGATGGCGATCCCTCCTCCGGTCTGGTTGACGCGATCCCTCCTGATGATCTTGTAGCCGTCCGGGATGGCTATGGCGATGTCGGGGGCTGAGGAGGTGTTCATCCAGGTTTCCGTGAGGAAGGCGACATCTGGAGATGCGGTGTCGAGGAGGTTCCAGAGTTCCACGGCGTGTCTGTGGACGGAGCGTGTGTTGATCAGGATGCACTTGAGGTGGTTGCTGTTGTCCGTCTTGGTGGGCGTGGTGCTTGTTTGGAGGCAGGAGAAGTTGCAGGATCGGCAGGCGAAGGGTCCATGGGTGTGTCGCGGGGACGCTCGGTAGCACCCGGGGGCTCGGGCGGTTTTGAGTGCGATGAGCGTAGTGAAGTCGTAGGTCCTGCGGGGAGGCTGGCGGGCGCGGGGGCCAGGGGGTCTGGCGCTGGGCGCGGTCCAGGCACGGACGGGCACAGACGGGCTTACCTTTGGCGCACCTTCGGCGCTCCCGCTGCGCGCGTCCGCTGCGCGGTCGCTCAGGGGGCGTCATAAATAAGGAGCCGGGAGGGAGGGTCAGCTGGGAGGCGGGAGCGGGTTGTCCAATGGGCAGTGGGGGGAGGCGGGGACTGCAGGCGGGAGCAGGAAGGAGGAGAGCGGGTCAGCGGTGGCGAAAACGGCGGGAAAAAACGGAGCGGAAGTCACCGGGGCAGCGTCGGAGGTCAGCGGGCGAGGAGGGGCAGCAGCGGCAGGAAGCGACAGGCAGGAAGCAGGAGGCAGGAGGCGGCAGCGGCGTGAACCAGGTGAGTGGCGTCAGGCGGAGGTAACAGGGTGGGCAGGTGCCAGGCAGCGACAGGTAGGCAGAGCAGTGAGGGGGAGCGACCGGCTGTGGGGGCACAGGGGTCACACTGACCAGCCCGCTACTGTCCCTTTAAATAAGGAGCCGGGAGGGAGGGTCAGCTGGGAGGCGGGAGCGGGTTGTCCAATGGGCAGTGGGGGAAGGCGGGGACTGCAGGCGGGAGCAGGAAGGAGGAGAGCGGGTCAGCGGTGGCGAAAACGGCGGGAAAAAACGGAGCGGAAGTCACCGGGGCAGCGTCGGAGGTCAGCGGGCGAGGAGGGGCAGCAGCGGCAGGAAGCGACAGGCAGGAAGCAGGAGGCAGGAGGCGGCAGCGGCGTGAACCAGGTGAGTGGCGTCAGGCGGAGGTAACAGGGTGGGCAGGTGCCAGGCAGCGACAGGTAGGCAGAGCAGTGAGGGGGAGCGACCGGCTGTGGGGGCACAGTAAAGCCCAATGGACTGCAGCCTGACTAGAGGATATCTTAGGGCAGTGAGCAAACCAGGAGCAATGAGGAACCTGCAGCCCAGCAAGCCTGAATCAACTTGTGAACATCAATGCATCAATTGAGTTGATGGCATGCAGATATCATTCCAAGATGAGGAGGGTGGTGAGCCGGTTCTGCACTGACAGACCCCATACCATCACTGACTTTGTGGGAGCTAATACTGGTCTAGTGCGCTGAATCTGGTACTAATAAACAATTCTGCCAGCTCTTACAATTCTTGAGATACTAACGTTATAAGTGAAGGCTGCTCTCTATCCAAACATGTCCAGTTCCCAGTCCCATCTGAAGAGCCAATGACCGTGAGTTGCCCAAGTCCGTGGGTGTGCCAACACCACACCATATCAAAGATAAAGGATTGCAAGGTTTTGGCACAAGTAAAAATCAAGCATTTGCAATGCAATAGGTCTCGCATTTGCGAGAGAGTTTAAGCTATTGGCATTGTAAATGACAATGCCTATTAATTATCAAAACAAAAATAAAATGCATTGTAATTTACAATGCCAATAACTCAAACTCTTGTAAATGCCAAACTTATTTCACTTCCGAGAAGCTGCCACCGTTGACCCGGGCTACTTGGAAAGTGAAAGGGCACATGGTGCGCTAAATGTTGCAGGAAAGCATGTCGTCTCTGCAGTAAGATAAACTCATTAAAGAAAATAGTGCTTACAGACTAAATAAGACAGTCCGTGTAACAACATTAGTAAAAGGGCCAGTTCTCATGGGAGGTTACAAATGAAGACAAGGCAGTACTAAAGAGACTAACAAGCCTATTAACGATTCGGAAGCCAGCATTTACAAAGGACAATGACACAAGCCAATAAAAAATATGGGCGGAGAGTGGAGCCAATAAAAAATATGGGCGGAGAGTGGGCAGCGCTTCAAGTATATACTCTAATACAGCATGCCTCGCAGAGCAGTGCCTGTGCCGCCCAGGCTCGACCTAATTAATGCAGATAACAAGTAATAAAGACAGTTTTGTGCTTAGCTAGGCTTACCAGGAGCCCCATTAAATTGAACACTTAAATACTTTTGCTTTGGAAACCAGCACAGAAAGAAAATCCCTTTTGGTTTGGTGGGACTGCTTTCCACTTTGGTCAGTGGCTTTACTTCAAGGCTGTTTTTACAAGTTCGCAGTCATTTGAGTTCAAGTGAACTGAATGGTCCAGTCTTGCACCCATGGCAGATAAGAACACAGAACAGGGAGCAGATGCATCATAGCAAGCTTGATCTAATAAAATATTCTAGTGTGCCTGTGTGCATGCCAAATTGGATCCGACTACGTCCACCAACATCTTACACAGCTGCAACAATTTTTACCGATGGTAATTTATATTTGAAAAAATACATCGCATTTTCGGACATCTCTACTCCAACACCTCCCCTCTTCTGAACAAAATCTGAACACAAATTTAAAGGCTCAAATTTAAATAAATTACATTTTTTAGACTGATCATCCACATTTGTCAAAGATGCCTGCGTCATTATCGCTGCTTTTCCTATGCAAAATGCAGCACAATCATAATTACAGAGACACCCATATAATAGGTTTTATAAACATCACGCATGCAAGGACAGTATCTTACTTATTTCATTTGGAACAGATCCCTGACAGGTCGGTATAAACTAGGTCAAGCCCCAACCAACTTCAGCAACCCTGGGGACCTTGTTAAAACAATGCTTCACTACCGTTCAAGTAAAATATGGAAATCATTCTAAAAAAATCAATACCAGAGACAAAATATGCAAACTACCCTAAACAAAGAAATGAAATCAATTGCTCTTCTGCACTCGTTTACTTTGCAATGTGTTGACGATATGAAGATGTTGCTCTATGACAAACTGCTGGAATGTTTCCCACTTCCATCATGGTGAAATGATGCTCGGATGCAGGAGATATACAATACAGAAGACAAATGTGTTCAGAATTTGTTTTCAAGACAGAGGAGTACCTGTCACGCATTAGGCTTCAATGAGGCGTACTGGCCGGAGATAGGATTATTGATTGGTCCCCATGTTTTGGTCTATACAGTATGCTCAAACTTGTGACCTCTGGCCTGTTTTTGAGAGCACGACCTACTGTAAACTGTAAGTACCACATTCTCTTGAAACACACATACTGTCAAATATGTGGCTAGTGGTACTGTTTTAGAAATTACTTCTCTGCAACATCACATAATTTAATTTGCCTGCTCAAAAGTCAACAAATTTGGTGGAGAAAAAAAAAAGTTTCAGAAAAAATATCAAGTTGCCTATTGAAGGAATACAATTTGGGCTTATTTGAAAAGTACTAATGGTGGCTAAATCAATCGACCTAAAACTGGAAGACTTTTCAACAGACTTCGTGATCTGATATTTAACATTACAGTACTACCGACTGTCTTAGTGCACAGAGCCCCAGGGGATGGCAATAAATGCAAGCATTTCTAAGTTATCTGGGCCGTAAAAGTGCACGTGCACTCGTTAAAACATACCCAGACTAAAATATTTATTTAGAATGGGCAAAGCAGCAAGCTGCACTACCCCTGTACAATGAAGGGTACCAAAAACATGTTAGCTAAATAAAAAATACAATTATGCAGTCATCTGTGGCATTCGAGCAAAGTAAAAAAAAGCTCTCCCAGGCCCTGTGAACAGCTGCGTTAATACTAAAACGGTATTTAACTCGCAATGTTAAACACACACAACTACAATCTTTATTAAACATTTATGAATGAGTACCAGTTCATGTTTTAAAACTTTTTTTGTTTGTGCTACAGCATTCCTGAACAAGGCCTTTATTGCTTTTCACTTGCCTATTTAGCTGCAATAAAGAAAGCCTCTGAGTAAAAAGTAGAGACATGCACAGCCCTCAATCGTTAAGGTGCACAGGCAGCGAGCCACCTTCAACCAGCCCCAAGAATAAATCAAGACTGGTTAAAACAACGAGTCCCGAGGACACCACAATCATTAAAGCAATGCTTCATAGAACACCCCCGAGATGATAATACATGCCTGGATGCGGATAAAACTAAACAAAATATTCTGTGTCAATGGCCCAAGTACAAGTAAATAATAATAACGAGGGACAGCTCCATGAAGCAACAGAGTTTCTGCCTATTTGGTTCTGGAGATGTAAATTCTACAAAGCAAATTAAAAAACAGCCAGATGAGAATGGAGCAGGACAAGCAGTTAAAAGCACAATGGCAGAACATAGCCCAACTTCCAGGTGCAGACATTCACAATCCAATAAACATTTTAATGTACGGCCTAGGAACAGCTTTAGCGGTTTTCTCCAGCAGGCCCATGTAATCAAATACATGTAATCGATAATATGTACTGGCAAAGCCAACAGGTCTCATTGTTGGCACCTACTGGGTTTGCCAATTGTTTTAGCGATGCTGTACAGCATGGACAATGCAGTGCAGCAGGGCTAAAGAAGGAGAAAAGCCAATGATGCGACTGCCCGTGTCACGTTGTAGGTACATCTACCAAAATTATGTCAGGAAGCAACGGGGTGCGGCGTAAGCAACAAGCGCAGCATGGGAGGGAGCGTGAAAGCAACACTGAGCGCAGGGCACAGGGGTGGGAAACATGGTGGGCATGAGTAGGGGTGGAGAATAGCAAGCAGGCGAGACAGAGCAACTTGGAGCACGAGGAAGAACAGCAAAGAGACAAAAAAAGAGCAACGTGGAGTGGGGAAGAAGCGCATAGGTAAGAAAGCAACTCAAGAGGGAGAAGTACATGAGGATGAGCACATCACAGGGGGGCCAGGGGAGAAGTACAAGGGTGAGGGAAAGAGCAATACGAACCACAAGGGGTGGAGGGGGGGGGGCACACTACAGAGACAGCTGGACTTACATGCACTCGCATGGGGTGCTTAAGATACAAGTATAGGCAAAGCCAATAAGTTTCACCTATGCAAAATGTATTGGCTTTCTCAATGTTATTCGAAGTGTTGCATAGCAGTTGAGCTGCTTACAATATGGCTTGAAGTAAAAAAAAAAAAAAATTACAAAAATGTAAGTGCTATAACGCTGCAACTGCAGGCCACAGCATAGCACTATTTTGTAAAAACGTTGTCATGTAGCGCAGCAGCTTAACTGCTGTGCACCACATAAAAAAAACATTGAAAAAGCCAATAGAATTTGCATAGGCGAAACAGATTGGCTTTCCCAATGCTTGCTTTTGCAGCATTATACAACACGAACTTAACGAAAGGTATTGGAGCACTTTACAAGGGCACCAGTTAGATTACACAAGTGCACATTAATCTTTTGTTTTAGGCACTGGGAGATCAAGTGATTTTACCCTAACCACAGGATGTGGAGTAAATGACGAGACTGGAACCTGGTTTCTCGGTTCCAATGTCAGCAGTTACGCCACATCTTCTCCTCACATTCACGTTTGTTACAAGACCATCAAAGGGGAATCAATAAGGAATACACACTTGATTGAGTGATTTTGCTCGGTACGGTTATATATAAAACATAAACACATTTACGGGAAGATTAAAAGAAAGGTTTATTTTAAACATTTTTTAAACTGCCCAACATAAAGGGACCATGTGCATATGTGTACACGCAGTGGTGCCTGCCAGGGTGTCACACGAAATGACTGGGTGGGTAGGGTGTAAAGACATCAGAGCCCACTTGGGTGCCCCATGACATGGCCATTCTCTGAAGTAGGTGATCTGCTGCCCTTGGAAGCAGCAGGGTGCCAACTCAGACACAAAGGCACTGTAGTAGCAGTGGCACTTGTTAACTGTAAGATGCCACCTGTAGTAGAAGGAAAAGACTTCGGTCGTCTTTCAGGGTGGTGGGTCCCTCCTATAGTGCCATGTTCTCCAGTTTGCCGGTGAAGTATGCACGCCCCATCCCTCTTCACCTGAAAGCTTACTTCAAGGTCTGTCATTGTACAGGGTTAGACTATGGTACAGCAAAACTGGGGCGCCACAGAGAGTGGAAGAGGGTGAAGGTGGGGCACCGCAGAAGCATGCACTTTCCGACTGCATGCAAAAAAAGAAAGAAAAAAAACCTTATAGTGGCCAGTGGAAGGATGCTGGCCAGGAGAAAGCTGATGTCGCTGACCAATAGCAAACAAGGAAAACTACAGTAGCGTGGGATCCATCCAATGTCAAGTAAATTAAGTAATGAGCGGGCTCTAAGACCCTTTTATTATATTTATTTCTTTACAATTGATTTCTCAAAAAAGCGCAAGCGATGTGCAAGAGAAACCAAAAAAGAAAAAGTAGTTTCCTTATAAGTGAGCAGCGAAAGGACACAAGTAAATTGGTTTGGCTCCAGGGGATAGAGAGAGGCAAGATGGAAAAGGACAAATATCAAATAAGTAGCTAGGAGGCAAATGGGAACAATAGTATAGCCAACCAATTGGCTGGCTGCAAGCCCCTCTATGTTCTTGGAAAGCCCACAATATGTATTTCACAAACAAAGATCTACACTGTCTGGTGAGCTCGACCTAAAACATATATCCATGTATGTATGATAGATATACACACACATAAACGTACACACGCATGAATACATATATACATATACACACCTCTCCAAGGTCACCAGTGAATTACATGAGCACACGTGACATTATGTTTATTTACCACAGCATACTGATGTAGACTTATGGTGTTCAATGCCCAGTTGGTTATTTGAGTAGGAGGCCCTTGAAACTTATGTCACTGTTTCATGAAAATTTGAGGCATGGAATTTGACTTATCGATTGTTGTGTAGATATTCACTTTCTCTGTGGTTTTGTACTTTGCACTTGTGTGACTAGTTGGGTTCGCTTCTCCGGGCCCAATGTTACACTGATGCCAGCAGTATTTGATGCAAATTCCATCTTTTTCATATGTAAACCCTATAGCAGGCTATGTATTTTGCATTGACATTTACTAGGATTTGAAAAACCTTACAAACAATACAGCACAATATGGCCGGCAAGTTTACTTTCACAAGGTGAAAATATTGTTTCCTGCTTCTAATTTGATGCACTATTTAAGGTGGTGATCAGTAAGTTCTAGTCATGTGATCAAGGCTTTGGCTGAAACGAGCCATGTGGAGAGTCTTCAATAAACTGGCTGCACCTTGTTGAACGGTGACTTGTTTCCAGTGAAATTTTGAATATATATACACACACACACACACACACACACACACACACACACACATCTATAAATTCTCAAATCCACCCAAAAAAATTTTTATCGTGTATATATTTTTTCACTGAAAAACCAAAGTTACAGGGTAATTCTAGTTAGGAAATAGAAATGAAAAAGCCTTACAAATTCAGTGAAAAAAAAAAAAAATCAAGGTTACAGTAATATTATAGTTGGGCTCATATTTCACTTGCGGGCTGGTACTTAACCCGAGCCTAAAACACTGCTATCTAAAGAAGTCTCACAAATATTTTGGTGTTCAATAGATAAGGGAAAACAAAGCTTTAGATGTTAATTCTTCTTGCATACCCCTTTGATAAATCAGTATAATATAGAACCCAAACCAAGAAGGAGGGAGCAAGCCAGTTCTGGCAAGGGGATGAAGGGCCACATTTATGGAAAGAGCAAGATTTCACGGGGGCGGCAAGCTTCCCAGAGCCTGACTGTAGCCAATTATTGAAAGTCTCTACATCAGTCACTATATCAATAGAGACACGACAGAGAATTGGGTAGCAGATTAACCAGCTCTGGGGGTTTAACTTTACTCCAGGCACAGAATGAAATTCACCTGACGTTTCCAGCCTCGAATATCCCTCACAAAACCATTCGAAAGGGACAAGTGAGTGGTCAGACCAAATTAGGGCAAGAGGCTCTTCTACTGATATTTTAGTGTTACAGAATACAAGATCAATAGTATGCTGCCCAGCTAGGTGTGTTGAGGCAGTAAGTGCTTGCACTAAATTCAAAGATTCCAGCTTCTCCAACAACTAAGTAGCAAGTGAGCTATTGAGATTTTCAATATGTAGGTTGGAGTCGGCAGGTAAAGTGAAAACTGCCATACAGCAGGGTCCGGTTGGCGTAAGCCACAGGTTGGGAGTTAATAAACTCTGGCATCGCATAGGGGAGATATATCAGCACCCTGCAAAAGTCATCTGAAGGAACCGCGATCCAAAAACACAAGGCTTCTGCCCTTTTAAAGTTCACTAAAGTGAAGGTTGTACATGTAAAGCCCAGTTCAAAGAGACCGGAACCTCTACCCCTTTCCTTCCTGCTCTATTCAGATGAACAGATGATGCATAGTACCCTGGAAAGGCCAACTCCATGCCAGGCATGTTACCCAAGGGCCGGGGTGGTTGACCTCGAAGCTGGTGAACCGGGTTAGAATCTCGGCAGAGACACTCAACATCCTGCGATTTTGGGCAAATCTCTTAATCGCCCGGATCCTAACAAAAATTAATGTGTCCGTCTGTAACACAACTGGTGCTCATATAAAGCGCTCTGATACCTTTGGGTCTAGTTTGCGCTATATAAAACTAAAAAAAATAAATAAAAAAAAACAATCGTGGAGGCTAATTCAAACAGAGTTGTCATAAAAAAAGTATATCAACTAAGAGTCCCTCTTGACATAAAGAGCATGCCGGTAGAGTGAGAGGACATTATTTCAGCCCTAAAAAGATTATGATTTAAACAAGGTTGTGGTCTGCTACTCGCCCCACCACCTTGCTCTAAAGCGAAGGCTCAGTGGGCAAAAATGGCAATGTCAACAGGAGAGAGAGAGAGAGAGCGAGAGAGAGCCCTAGCAATTCAACAAAGACAGCTTACTCATGCACAGATACCTTGAGGCATGCAAGTGTGTAGCTCCCGGCCTGAGTAACAGTGCTGTGGATCAGATTCTGTTTCGTAACGGGCAGCATGCGTGGTTGCGGACGGATGCAGACGAGCTTGCACTTAGTGTGTGTCTGCGCCATGGCCTTCTTTTAAAAGGAGTACTCCTTTAACGACTAGAGGGCATCCAAAGCAAAAATGGCACCTCGGGTCACCCAGAGGAGAAAAAAAATGGCCACACTAATCAGCCCTCTCTCCTCAAACTAAAGAACTGGACCGAAGAGCCAGCTGATATATGAAATATGCCCTCTAAGCAGAATCTCACAGCCCAACTCCTCAAAGTGCAAGCACAGGTACAGATTCAAATTCAACATTTTCCACACCAATCCAAATAAAGCTCGAGTGCATGTGAAACAACCAAGGTTGACAGAAAAGAAAATAGGAACGCCGATAAAAACACACAAAAAAAAAACAGTAAAAGTCATTGCTAAAATCTGTCAAAATAATACAGTCTTTCAGTTACAGTTACCAATGTTTAATAATTTGGTCTCAAGGGACCTCAGGTTTTATTTGCAATGCTGGTAAACGGCACTCCCCAATGTGCGATACCATCTGCAAGTCATAAGTTGGAACCTCAGCACAGCCAACTAATCCTTGCACTGTCATTTAATTAATTACAGTTAACCATATGGGAGTAAATTATGTTACAATACTCATGTATTTCATTTTCAAAATACAGGCATCTTCTGACATCGGAAACCTATTGTAATTAGAAAATAATATTACTACTCACATGCAATAATTTATTACAATTGACAGACATAATGCTCTCTACTTTAGCCAGTAAACTGCAGATAGCCATAAACCATAAGCAATGGGTGACTGTGAGAACACACACACACGCACACACAGGAAGGAGGGAGAGAACCTCATAACTTCATCAAGGCATAGAGAGCTGGTCGTAGGTGCCTGAGCACCATCTTGCCTCGCTAACTCTGAAGGAAGATGTGCACCCTCCACTTTACAGTGAATGGAGAGACAGTCATGCACAGCTAGGCATGACTGCCTAGCTAAGTAGAAGCGTGGTGAGATGAAAGGAGCACGTCAGTCCATAGCAGTAAGAACTAGGATTATAATATAGAGTACATGGCAGTAGTTTGAAGTACAGGAATACTAACCATTGGCAATTTTAATTTTTTTATTTTTTTATTATTGGAGGGTTGAATGAAAGCACAGAAAGATCTTTAGGATTGCTCAGCTGGTCGTTTCCTAGCATACGTTGACAAATTCTCCTTTTCGATTTGTTGCTTTGATGGTGCCTTTGGAGGCTTTTAAGGCAAAGGGTGAGCATGATCAGTGATTTAGTAATGATATGGTGCACAGTTGTGAGAAAGATCTTGGATCCTGGGTGTGGCGCTGGTCACCTCCGACTCTTTTTTTAACTAGCCTTGAAATCTTTCTATTTAGCGCAATTCCGAGTGGGCTTGGCTTATGCCCTGATGTTATAGAGGATCAACTTGCATGCTTGGCAATTAGTGGCTGATCATAGCTTATCTTAATTTGCGCCACGAAGTTTGCAGCTTCAATATTGTGAGGGAACTACAGAAGTTTAAGTCTTTTGATGGTATGGAGTCAGGTCAGTCAGCCAAAAGGGTGTAGTCCCCAAATATGATGGTTTCCTGACTAGAGATCTGCAGAAGTGAGGCCAGAATGACAATGTCTTCTAGGAAGGTGAGACAGTAGCCAGAAGAACCCTATATTCTAGCCAACGATTACAACAGGCCATTACGATAATTACCTGGAGATCTATACTCTCATATTTCCAAATTCAGCCTGGTGGATTAACATCTATCAAGTTGAAATAGTTCACTCAACAGTCCTGTCAATATACAAATTGCTCATTCAGCTGTAGATTTAAAATCAATGGTCATCCCACCAGTAAAGATGAAGAGATGGGCAGAAATATTAATATAAGCATGACTAAAGGCTTGCATGTGTTTGGAGGGTACCTTGATATTTAAATACAACGGTCTGTGCACATCTTACTCTGGTGCATACGGTGTTTCTGGAAGAAACGTTTAATCGCTAATAAACAGCAGATTCAAATGCCACATCAGCGGTGTGCAAAATATTCATTTTCATATAGGAATACCTGTGTAGTCTGCTGCTCAGTTATGTGTAATTAGTTGTATCCTCATGTAATAGTTTATACGGAGTACTTACTGATCCCTAAAAATCAAAGGGAAAAAGGTTCAAAATAATTTGTCATATGATGACCAGCCGTACACAATCCTCGGTACCAAATACTAGAAAAAACCTTAACAAGTAAGATACCAACTCTTCAATAACATGAGGATCCAGCAGTTAAATGGCAAGAGGTTTGAAATTAACTTAACTGTAAAGATAGAAAACATTCTTAAACCTTCTTTGTAAGAAAGAGCATTTGGACAATAATGAATTGATGTTTTATCTTATGCCACTAGGGACTACCGTGTTGTCTTTTAAACAACAGAAAACATTTATTATAGGTTTATTCAAGATTTATAAAATGCAAATCCTATAAGATGCGCGAAGCAGGTGGGGCTCATTAGAACTGACCAGAGCTTGGAGATATTGGTGGATGGCATGCAAGACCTCAATGCATCATCAGCGGAATCATCCTCAGCAGCCACGCCACGGAGATCTCAATGTCGCTATGTGGGATGAAGTTGTATGGAAAAGGTGCGAGAACTATAACCAAAGAGTAGCAGAAGACAGATCATATGGACAAACATAGTTCAATTTGGACGTTATAAAGGGGGGGAAGGGATCTACCGAAAGAGATTGAGGACCTACAATATCAAGAGATTTCCCCACTTGGACGTGATTGGGGGGGGATGCTGGAAGCAACAGGGGTGTTTGATCGCTTAGGAGTACGGTCTACTGAGGATTTGGGACATTTTTGTCTTGAATGATAAATATATACTTGACTACCGATGCAAAATCCAATAGTATGTAAAAAAAAAAAAAAATCGGGGATAAAATAAAAATTCTGATGTGAAATTGTTTTGTAGCACTTGTGTGTATTTATGTATTAGCTCTCGATAATGTTAATTAGCTGTGCAGTAGCATGAGTTGTATATATTACTAAAATGCTAAAGCAACTTTAAGTAATGCTGACTTAACTAGATGTTGCATCTGGTATAGTCTCGAAGCATAGTGTTGCAAGGAAGTCCATATATTTATTTCTACCCGAATCACATGCTAAAATAGGGCTCTGGGACAACAGAGGGAAGTTTGGTACTTCTAAGGGACCAAACTGTTCAACACAATTTCATGGAAAAATATATTCAGTGCCAAGAAAAAAAAAACATGGGGCACAAGCAAAGTAAGGTATGAGAAGTGTAGCTATGTACTGAAATTCCTTATTCTTTATGACTGCTTGCACGCCTAAGGGCTACTTAGTAAGTCTGGTCATTAATCCTGCTGATAATTAAAATGTATAATTATCTATAGTTTTTAAATCTGAACAGACATTGCTTAAAAAAATGGCCTATGGGTTGAATCAAGGTTGTCTCATCTACTTTTGTAAGAGTGGGGTGGGGGATCTTTATGGGAGGGTTGGAGTTTAAGAGCAAATGATGTGGCTGAAGTGTCATGTAGGGGTTTAGTGAAATGAAGCAATGGATCAGAGTACCTGCCAAACAGTCGATCATTAAAGGTGTGGGCATTTAAAGAATCAGTCTTGAATAGAAGCATATGTAAACTCAATATTTCTAAATGAAGTATCTCTCAGCACCTTCGTACTGTTCAAAAAGTAAAACTAAACCTGGGACTCGCTATTTTCACAACACAGACAAGACATACATATAGATATATATATACATACATACACACACACACACATACATACATATAATTTGGATATTTTACAGCTCGGCTATTGAGTGCTGGACAGGGAGAGATCAGTCAATTTTGTTGTATGGCTTGTCAATGTCTCAGTGCTAGATTTCCAGTTCGCCGAGTTGTTTCAGGGTTATTTTTACCATACGAGGAATAGGTACTTTCTAATGGTGTGGCAGGTTCTATACAGCTCGAGTGATGATAAGTCAGCAGACGCAAGATCAGAAATTGTGATTAGATTACAATAACAAAAGGTTAACTTCTATGAAAGGTAGCACTATATAAGGTTTGTCAACAAAGTGGTTATTAGTAGAAATTGAAATTCCAAGGGTAAAAATGGCCAGACAGAAATATATTGCACACCCATTTTGTACATCAAACTATTTCCTTTTCCCTGCTCATTTCAATTGTAGGCCCGGCTTATTTCCCTAATCAGGAGGAAGTCTTCTGTTCAGGACTTTTTTCTTCGGGAGTATAACTTGGGTTTAACAGTTCTACATTCTACTGATCTGTTTCCAAATGTTTGGATGTTTTAGGATTGTAGTTAATCATGAACATTCAACACATGGAATGAACACTTTGATGGGTTTTAAGTCACATGGGGAGGCATTATGAATCTGGCGCACTGGTCATGTTTGTGTCACGGCAACAGGTGCAAACACGAACAGTGTGCCTGCTAACAATGAATGCGCTGCCCTCAGGGCAGCCGTGAACCCAGGGCTGCTCCTGGGGCAGCACAGTCAATGTAGGGTTCCCAACCATAGTCACCACAGAGTATTGGTATCAAAAAAATGCCCACCCACTGCTTCAAACACACAGACAAACAAAACTATCAATCGGTTCACACTTTTGCTCCATCCCTTCCCCCTACTTATCAAGCTCTTTTAACTGTGGTCGTCAGATAGATATATCAGCATATTAAACTTTACCGGGGCCAGGATCCTGACCCACAGGTAGGGAAGTAAAATACATGCTTCGTAGGCAATGTCTCCCTCACAAAGGGAGCCTGTAGCGATTGTCAACTCTGTAGTACTTATATTAATGTCAAAGAGCAGGACATGAGAGGAAATTCAGACTGTAAAGCTGGCAGTGGAAACTTCTGGGCCCATGGGCTCATAGTACCAGGGACTAACAAGCATTAGCAAAGCCAGTAGGTCTTGTCTATGTGAGAGATTCTGGCCTTGCCAATGTCTTTTAGCCATGTTGTACAACACCATGGCTGCTATTCAGCGAGGCTAAAAGTGGCATACAGTGGCACTGAATGGGATGGTATGCCTACGGGAGCCTAGATATTTAAAGATTACATACGAGGGTGATAGCAAAAACAACTAATGGTGCTTTTCGCAATGAACCCTCTCTTGTGAATTTTCGCAGGTCTGTAAAAACCTGGCTATTTCATCAATAGTACTTACAGGGCCTTTTGTCTGGTTTTACAGCGCTGGGAAACCCTTGGTGGGTAGCTGGGCGCTTTATAAAACGAACCAAATAAATAATAAAAAAAATAAATGGTATGCTGTGAGCGGGTTGTAAACCTACTATATTGTAAACCAAACATCTCACAGCGCTTGAGTTGTGTAGGGGTCCCCGCAGACACTGGCCGCAATAAAAGATTGAAAGTATCCCTCGTTCCTGGCCAAAACTGTGCTCTTCTGTTTCATTTCCAGTAGGCACCTGGAGGATATACAAAGTACCTGCGTAAACTCGGTCATCTGAAGTAAGGGCCAGTAACTTAGAAATAATCAGGTTGCCCGGGTAGGGGAACATGGGGTTCGTGGCTCTTTCTCCCAAGAGATCTGAGAAACCAGGCGATTTGTGTTTTCGCCCAGAAGAGAGCGACATACGGTTTCTACCATGCCAGATGTTTGAGTGCTGCCCTATAGTCAGAGATTTTGCTACAGTTATTTCTGCAATCGGACAGGTAGAGCTTTTTTGCTTACTCGCACATTTATTTCACCCAGTCTACCTTGTGCGTGCTGAAGATCAACTTAACATATCAACACTACAGGACAACTCGATATGTATCATTTTTAGAGAAACAAAAAAACTGGGGGAAAAAATTATTCTCTTGCCGTCTTACTGCACTGCTCTCCACCTTGCTAAAACTAGCAACATGTTGAGAGTTACAAATACAGTCCAACAACGCACCCATCTATTTCACATTGATACTATTATTCAGCTCTAGATGTTAGAGTTAAACCTTCTTACAAAAGATTACAATATTACCGGCTGCGTGTGTTGCCAGCAGTGAGCACAGGCCCGAAAAGTCTACTATAATCTCAATAAAAATACAGCCGTGCCTTGAGGAGGGGCTGGAGGCAACAAAACCAGGAATTCTTCTACTTGCAGAATTGTAAATCGAGGTAAAGGGCAACAGCAGGTCTTGGAAAGTTTTGGCAATTGCTTACTTCCCCTTAGCCCTCGTTTGTTTCTCAGGTTACTTTTACAGCCACAACTTTACACGGGGAGGGTCAAAGGCTTAGCTTAAAAACAGGGCTCTTTAGCCTAAGAAATCGGATTTGCTTCAGAGATAAAATAAAATTTCAAATAACACAAAATCTAAATAGTGAGTCAGAATGTACTAGGAAAACAAGCATTTGCAATGCAATGGGACTCGCATTCATGCGAGTTTGATCTATATGCATTGTAAATGACAATGCCTTTTATTTATGTTTTGGTTTTTAAATCATAAATAAAAGGCAGAGTCATTTATGTCAATAGCATAAATTCTCGCAAATGCGAGACCTTTTACATTACAAATGCTGGTTTGTAAAAGCGTCCCATGATGCGCTTTGACTTTAATGGCGGTCATGCCCCTTTTTTTTAGACGACTCGCGTCTAAAGAAAGGTGCACGGCCACCATTAAAGTGCAGATAGGGCGCTTTTACCAAAAAAAAGCCCTTGTTAAGCAGCGTAGCGTACGCAGAAGTGCCGCTCTGGGCAGGAAGCATTTTTCAAACAAAGCACAGAGTCCATAATCGGGCACCGTACTGTCATGAAAACTGGGAGGGTTAGGGAGAGCGCTTCATGCCTGCAACAGCAGCTAGATTAAAGACATTAAAAAAAATAGCGCTCACAGACTATAGATAAAACAGACCGTGTAAAAAGGCCATTCCTCTTGAGAGGTTACAAATGCAGACAAGGCAGTACTAAGGATGGACTACTAACCCCATTTATGAATCAAAAGCATCAATTTAGAAAGGACAGTAACAAGAGCTAATTAAATATATGGGTGGAAAATGGGCGATGATCCAAGTCCATACCGGAATACAGCATCCCTCGCAAAGCAGTACACGCACTGCCCAGGCTCGACCAAAAACATCAGGGCATTACGCAGAAGAGCCAACATTAATTTTTAATGGTTGTCACAGCTAAAAGCTTTAAAATCAACATATATTGGCAAAGCCAATAGATCAGCCTTACATTTTTAGTTAGAAGGCAGACCAATTGACTTTTCCAATGTCAACGGAATTGATGAATCTCATTAAACTCAGGCACTGAATATCTGTGCTCAAGATGTCAATAGACCATCCCTCTATGGAAACAATTATAGAATGATCATTGGGTGGTCTAAGCAGTTTATTTGGTTTGCCATTAACTAAACCAATAAGTGATTTTAGTATACAATGAATGTACAAGTAAGAACTTACTGTGACCGAAAGCGTTATGGTTGAGTAAACTTCAAATTCTCCCCAGGCCCTGGAATGGGGCACCTTCCTATGAGGTATTAGGCTACAGCCAGGTGAGAAATGCATTTCCTTAAAGCCTTTGAAAGAGGAACCTAGGACTGTTTCAAAATAATGGCTAAAAGGGGGAAGACCAAAATAAGCCAATGGTTGAAGGGTGGTGACCCAATGCCCAATCTGAAGTCTTTAATACATCTGCACTGTAAAGCCAAATCTAAAATGTGGCAAAGCCCAAAAGCCGGACATAGGATGAATAAAAGAAATAAATGATCTACACTGAAGGTAGAACTTTCCCTTACCCTGCCAATCCTTGAATCTGGGCCTAGGTTCCTTTCAGTCACTACATGCTTACAAAGAAAATACTCATCGTATTACGAGTTAGGATGCTAACTCTTAAGTAAACTATTTTATTAACAGTTGTTTGAAATTAGTAGGCACTAATTTTAACCTGAAATTTCGTGGTTTACTGAATGCATTGCAAACATACCAACAACAAACACACGGACTGTTCATAAACGTCTATGAGACTGAAAATGTGCACTTGCCTTGTTAGGCAATAGAGGAAAATGTGCAACACTGAAATAACATGTACACATTTCTATAACAAGTTGAGCGACAAGAGGGATAAAAAAAATACATGTATATCAAAATATTTAATACATCTGAATGGCAATCAGTTTGAATCCAAAAGGCGTGACAATGAGCAGAAAAACGAAATGCATCCAATTAATTTGCGTCCCTCCAAATAATTCTGTTCAACTAGCGCTCATTTACACATACTATCAGAGTCGGAGAACAAAATAGGAACCTGCCGGCCACATTAAAAAAAAATATATTATTGTTTACAAGGCTAGATGTGGTGTTACTGCTTCAGTATTAAGGAACTTCCGTAAATGAATCCTTGGGACTTTAAAATTAAAGAGCTAGACTCTGATCTCCCACCCGCAGCTCAAGGTTGAGTCCAATAAATGGGTACATACCCATTTGCTTAACAAATTTGAACTCCAACACATTAAGCACACAAGAGACGCAGCTCAGGTAAAATATCAATAAATAAGGACAACTAAAAAATGCAATCACCAGTAACTGGAGACCCAAAAGAAATTCCATACGCTATGGGTTATAGAGCAACATAAGTAACATATGAAGGAGCTGCTGCTCTGCATTAAAAAGTGTAAATAAACTTTCAAAATCAAAATGAACAGCTCTGATCTGCAAAGATGTTATTCTGAATCGAGTTCAGCAAACATAAGAGTAGACTACACGCTTGACAGCATGTTAGAAGCATAGTGTCACGACTTGCCTGGTCAGGTCAAGGGTGAGGAGGACAGTGAGGATGCATTCCCCCCTTATGCCTCTCCTCTCCTCTATTTCCAGTCTCCCTTGGATGCGGCCGTTTGTGAGGTGGATGACGCCTTTAAGGAACTCCATTTCCTGGAATCTAAGCCCCTCCAAGTGACAGGGTCACCTGGGCCAATCGGAAGCCCCGGAGAACCCGCGAGGGGCTTCATATCCAGCTTCCCTCATCTGGACGGGCTCATCCAGAGTACTGGAGAGTGCTCCAACGCAGACGACCGGAGCGGCACGAGGTCCAGCAGCAAGACGATCCCCGAGACTAGAAGCACGACGGAGGAAGATATCACGTGCCAAACAGTGGAGACTCCATTACGGGAGGTCGGACCGAGCACTCGTCCCGAAATCCCAATAAGGGAGCCGGACCAAACCGGCACAACAAGTTTTCCAGTTGTGTTCCTGGAGGAGCGTGGCTACCTCAGGGGTCTGCTTAATAAGGGCGTCTGAGGTGGAGAAGGGAGGGGGTGGAGGGTGCTATGCAGTACACTCGCAGCGTGCACGGGTCAGTGCAGTGAACTGACCAGAGCCTGCCATTTACTTATAGCGCGACACTGGTGGCGGCAAAACAGGGGGTTTGTCAACGACCACTCCTTAATCCCTTAGTAAACACACAACGGTGGGCTGTTATCCTAAATAGCCTCGCTTTCTTCCGAGGGACGAGGCCCATTGAGTTCGACAGGAAGGACCAAGCCTCCGCACACCAAAAAAAAAAAACACAAGGAGCTAGAGACTGGCCGTTACAAAGTGTAAAACAATAAATATTTGTGTTCAACCCAGATACCTCTCATTGGTCATCCTTCAGTGCCACACATAGGATGGATTTTTCTATTGGAAATAAAATACTCTAGACAGTCTTAAAGATTCTGAACAAGGATTTATCATCAATCACGTTCACAGTTCATAGGCCCATACTCAAAAAGACGGAACGCCCTAGACGTAAGTGATGCTACAGCGTGAACTGTCTTAGATTTGCATGTTGGAGATTTGCATATAACTTCCTAAACAAATGGAGTTAAGTATTCTATAAAGATCAGATGACAAGAGGAGACTACTAAATATTGTATAGAGAACTGTTCAGAAATATGCATGGCAAAGATTATAAATGCCTTGCGAAACTGACTACTGTTGCACTTACACCCTTCACTGAATTAAGTGCACTAATTCATAAATGGGATCCTTGTGATATCATATGTCAGTACAGATGGGCCTTGCAAGAAATATTAAAATACCATGCAGAACTGAGCAAGCACCTGGAAGCAGATAAAAAAAAAAATGGGGGTTTCTTCATTGTCCATGAAAAAGAAAAAGAAAAAAATCACAGCACAGGGACCAAAGTTAAGGATAATTACATGTCATATTGAACCAGATTAATCACGAAATTTACAGCACCAGGGCCAGCTGATCCTTGGGGATCTTTACTCCTTGACTTGATTGCCCCGCTGCTACTTAAAATGGCAAATTTATCAGTAATAGGTGACTTAACCCTGCATCTGGAAAATGATGAATGTACTGCAAGTAAGACACCGATTTCTGATCTTTCTGCAATGAATATTCTGCTTTGTAATAATGGCCCAACTCATACAGCTGGACATTTTTTAGACCCCTTCTTTTCGAATTTGTCCAATATCAATTGCCCTCCAGCACTTCCCCTTTGTTGGTCTGATCATTTTGCTGTTAAAATTGAATTTACAATCCTAGATTCCCCGACTTTGCCACTGTTGGGTAAATCAGGTCAATCCAGGAATTGGGGGAAATTGGACGTGGAAAATTTTAATTTAACATGGTCTAATAGTGTCCCTCTGTTTGATTCTATATCATCCGCCTCGGTGGAGAGGATGTACAACTGGATTACTGAGGCAGCTAATGTCTGCCTTCCTTTGTCTATAAGAAAGCTGAATAATCACCGCCCTCCGGCCCCCTGGTGTACAGAGCCATTAAAAGCTGAAAAAAGTAAATGTAAAGCCATGGAAAGACGATGGCGTAAGAACTATTCCCTTGAAGCTAAATGCACCTATAAAAGTGCATTGAAAAAAATATCAAAATGTATGCAAAATAGCCCGAAGAGAGCATGTTGCCCTTACCATATCAAGCGCGCAGAATTGCCCTCGTACTTTGTGTCACTATGGTTAAGAAGCTTGCGGGCTCAGATACGCAACCTTCTTCTCCTATTTTTGATGAAAAGCAATGTAATACTCTTGCTAACTTCTTTATAGATAAGGTGGAACAAATATATTTGACATTAGAGGGTAGTAATCTAGCTTCTTCAACTTTGGCTATGTTGGTTGTAGATCGAACTGCTGGGGCGGTCCCGCTGATAAAATTGGATAAATGGGAACCACTTAATACAGGTTCTTTTTTTAAAAATTTTAGCCAGCATTAAATTGGGCTCTCTGGCTGATCCTCTTCCGGCTGCTGTACCTTTGCAATTTGAACAGCCATCTCTGAATTTTGTTATGGAACTACTTAACGCCTCTCTTGTTGAGGCAGTAATGCCGCCAATTTGAAAACATGCAATGGTCCTTCCTTTGTTAAAAAAGGTCAATTCGGATCCCTCCCAACCTGCTAATTTCAGGCCTATTTCTCTTCTTCCAGTTTTTTCAAAAGTCCTGGAAAAACATGTAAACTCTCAATTGTCTCTGATTGTTGAATCCTCTAATTTTTTACATCCTGCACAATCGGGCTTTAGAGCAGGTTTCTCAACTGAGACTACTCTGTTGGGCGTAACTGAAATGTTACGTCAACGCCTAGATGCAGGCAACACAGTGGCACTGATATTGCTGGACCTAAGTGCCGCATTTGATGCGGTTTCTCATACCGTATTAATTAAGTCTCTACAATCTTTAGGCATCTCGGGATCAGCATTAGGGTGGCTGTCCTCTTTTTTATCTAATCGTACATTAAGTTTTTTCCTCTAGGGCTCCTTCCACTGTTATTTCCTCGCCGTATGGGGTACCACAGGGTTCTGTTCTGAGCCCGCTTCTCTAATATTTATGTACAACCTTTGGCAGCAATTGCAGAAGAAGCGGGTCTGTCATTGTTCTCTTATGCCGATGATACTCAGATCATTTTCTCCTTAGCGACTGAAAGTAGTTCTGGACCATCTACCCTGCAGACGGACTTGCGCAAAATTGCAACCTGGATGCAATCTAAAATGCTAAAACTTAACGGGGAAAAAACTGAGGTTCTTATTTTTGGAAAAAATGCAGACCTCTGGGGTACCCAACACTGGCCTGTTGAAATGGGACTCCTACCTGTACCCTCTTCCCACGTCCGTAATCTTGGTTTTATCATTG
This sequence comes from Triturus cristatus, assembly GCF_964204655.1. Taxonomy (NCBI): domain Eukaryota; kingdom Metazoa; phylum Chordata; class Amphibia; order Caudata; family Salamandridae; genus Triturus; species Triturus cristatus. Next base: position 359,186,758 of record NC_140583.1, read on the forward strand.
ACAATAAATTATCAATGAGACAACATGTAGTAAAAACTGCTGCCACATGTTTTACCATTCTTAAGCGGTTAAGAAAAATAATTTGGATGCTTCCTGCTGATTACCAGTGCCTGGACTAGTGTTTTCTGGGCATTTCACACCTGGATTATGGAAACATCCTCTATTTGGGCATCAACAAGGATGTAACGCGCAAGTTTCAAACGGTGCAGAATGATGCTGCTCGACTGCTTTGCCAAATTCCTAGAATGTCCTCTGTCTCTAAGGCCTTGAGAGACTTGCATTGGCTCAGGATTGAAAAAAAAACAAAAAAAAACAAAAAAATTCGAACAAAGTTCAAGGCCCTGAGCTACATGTTTAAAATCAAAAACGGACTGGCACCTAACTATTTGCTAAACCTGGTACACCTCTACCAACCGGCTCGCGTGTTGCGCTCCTATGTCCAGGAATTTTTTGAAATTCCTCGGATCAAGCTTGAAAGAATGGGCGGACGCTCTTTCTCCTATCTGGGCCCACGTCTTTGGAATTCTCTCCCTTTGTCGATGCGCAAGGAATCTTTGTATTTAAATTTTCGTAAACCGCTAAAAACCTGGCTGTTTAATCAATAATCTGCCTAATTTGTTGTGCTTTTCTTTTTCTGAGTTCCCTTTTTAGCTTTGCGTTGGGAAACCCTTTTTGGGTAGCTGTGCGCATTATAAAAATAAACTAACATAACACCATGTTTACATCATAAATGTTATAGCTCCCTCCTTTCCCCACCCTTCTTCCTATTCTGTGTAGTTTTCTTTCATTTATAGCACACTAATATCTGTATTGACAATAGACTCTTGTGAGTCCAATACGTTTTGCAGAACTCATGTATTGGTCTGCTTTTACTTTTTCAATAAAAAATTACAAAATAAAAAAAATGCTAGCATTAGGTATTCAGTATAAAAGAAGGACAATTTAAAATACTTTGCAAGATCAACATTTCTTAGTTAAAAGGGGTTGGGGGTGGAATTCCTATAGCCTGACGCCCAGGACACATTGTTTGGGATCAAGGACAACAGGGCGAGAGGCGATCCACTCTTGAAAATCACTGAGGTTCCATCATTGTACATGCTACACCGACGCCTACCATCAACAAATTCACACAAAGATCCAAGCACACAAGTTGCAGCGCAGTCACTAAAACAGCAGTAGTTTTGCCTCAACACAGGTAATAGTTTCAGTCAGTAAGTAGTATGCAACACAATGAATTACCGCTGCCCTACAACACTTTTAAGCCAGCATACTTTTGTTGCATGAACAAACAAAGTAGTGATGTGCACTAACTATAGTGCACACAGTTAAAGTGATCTGGCATTCTTAAAACTAAGAGAAGTCTAAATATTAAAACAGTATTAGAGCTCCACACTTGAGAACTCCTGCCGGAGGATACATCCAAAAGTGCTTAAACACACCTGGCTGAACCCAGGAGCAGGTCCTCGAGCTGTGAAAGGAGTTTTATTTTCCTCTGATGACTCCTCAAAGCCGCAGATATCTGCGCCTTTAAACTTTTCTTGGGATTCCATTTTCCTCGACCCATGTCAATTTAAATACAGCCAAACCTAAACATGCACCAAGACTGACAACAGTGGATGTGGTGATGAAAGATCTCATTAGCTTTGGTTGCATGCCTCACAGTCTTAAAAATAGTCTTATAAATTAAATTTAAAACAGAACGCACCTCTCTGCTGTTGTCTTGCAATGTGTATCGGTGATATATGCTAGAGACAAGAGGGCCTTGTTTTTCATGGCTCTAAATAGACTGTGCAGGAAATTACAAGCTCTTCATGGCAAAGTGGGCTCAGGGGAAGCGCGCACTGGGGAGCTGCCATGAGATGAAAATATTTGTTCACCGCTCTCGGGAACCAACTAGTAAGCAGATTGCACGTGATCCACTGTATTCAAGAAACAAAACCTGGAATCCAGATCACCTGGGATTTTTCTATTAAGGCTGACAGGAGAAAAGGGTACTCAACTATAAAAGAAACCCTGCTAATAAATAAATAAAAATAAAAAAAAAAAAGAGTGCAGGAACTAAGACAAAAAGTTTAATAAAAAATTGACAACAAGATTATAAATACTAACAGGCGTATCAGTTTACAAACAAAAAAAAAAAAAGAGAATAACCTCCACAAATAAAACACAGGAAGCAGAACACAATGACGATTTAGACTTGCTAAAAAATAAAACAATGTTTACTGGGGATTGTCCTCAAATAACAATCAAATATTTCTGAACTGTCACATTCTCAAGGATGTAGTTATAAACGGTGCAGCAAGTGTAGTGGCCTTCCACGCCACGGTGCTGGAGGCCCATGTCTCGTGCTTGCATTCTGACCCCTGGCACCGTTCCAAAGGCAGTCCGTGCTATAGCTTAATAACAGGTAGAACCAATGACTACCCGTGTACTTTTTATGTTACTCCTTCTACTCAGCAGTGGCGAACACTGGTATTAGTGTACATTCCAGAGAAACACAGCAAAACAACTGTACACAACAGGTCATGGTACAACATGACAGCATAGGATAGAAAAGAAGGTAGGAGCAACTAAAATATATCAGGGCGCAATGCTTTACAACCCTGCAGACGCGGGCAGTGTGCACACTGGAAAGATACTTAGACAAAGAGGCTAGTGCATGCAGAATACATGTACTTCAAAGCAAGTTTAACTTCCAGCCATTTGTACAAATTATTAATATTGCTTTGTGAAAGTCTAGAAAACGACACCGAGCACGCGTTCGGAACCACAAGAGCACCAAACACCAATGTGGTGCAAGTGGTGTTTGCAAATGGAGCAAATAATGCCCCCCACTGGTAGAAATGGTCTGCCTGTCTCATGCCACGTGATCGGATTCCTCTTGCCATCGAGATTCAACGTATCAAGGAATAAATCAATGAATGCACACCGCATGTGAGGATGATTTGAGCTTTCTTGGTTGTCTTTCTGAGCATGCCTTTAGCACCAGCTTCCACCTGGTGGCATGTACGTGTGCACAGTAGAAGCGAAGGCAATGTGTGCTCAGCCCTAAGCAGACACTACTGCTAAAACGGGAGCAAACGCTATTAAATCGTCTTGATTTAGATCTGATAATAACATCTACTGCTAAGATATACACTTTTAAATGTGACATTTCAGCCAATCAAGCAGGTAAAACAAAAACATGTAAAGTTATAAAGAAGGCTACAAATAAGGCATTTAGCAAAAAGAAAATACAGCAGTGGATACCCCACAAACACTAACAAAATGACTTAAAATGCACTGCATGCATTACACAGAATGAATAAAAGCACACGTGCTTTGTAAACGAAAAAAAACAATGTATTTGTATATGCAAGCCCAGAGTTCCAGAAACCAAATGCAAATATAACTTAGAATAAGATCGTTCTCTATTAAATAAACAGCGGTGCCCCTGTATTGACCATCACATCTGAACAAACAAGAGGCAGCAGACAAAACACGCCTCCACATAGACAAGCTCACTAGGCCATCATGTTACAATGTTGGCCCCAAAAACGTATGACGCTGCGGGGATACGGGCCATAGTAACAGGTAACGTTCATATGTGTTCCCTACAGAGTCCGGTCCGCGTCTTACCTGCCCCGCTGAACTGGCTGCTCCCGAGGGTAGTGGGTCTGGTTTTCCCACTGTTGACAGGTGGGGAAAACATCTGCAAAACACAAAATAACACGTTTTTAAAAGTTATGCACACCCCAGTTAAAGGCAGAATTACGCATTGAACTTAAAATGTGGATTCGTTAATTAAGTGTGTAGGGACAGGCTTAAATAAAATAAAAAGTTTTTTTTTAAATCTGTGATTCCCCCAAACATCATGATCAACAGACTGAGGAATGAGCCGGCCTCTCTTGCCATGAGGAGGCTGCGGCATCAGAAACAAATTGTGCATACAGAGAGCAAACCCCAATAGGAACACCATTACGTTCAATATTTTCATTACAGGTGTCTATAATTTGAATGGCGATTATGCAGGTAAATACGCATACACTGCCAGACTTATGACAGAAAATTAAATATGTACCAGGGGTTGCTGCAAAACGAGGTCATGGTATAAACGTAAACACAAGTATGACAGGCAGCTCGTATACTGCCGCTGCGTTATTTGCATGATTTACAGCAGTAAATTAAATACATTTGTTGTGCTCAGCCTTCTAAACAGAGGCGCCGCAGCTGCAGACCGCCTTCGCGTCTGCGAGATTTGGTCGGTTTTAAGCACTTGCATGAAAATAGAAAAAAAAACGATACACCGCTTCGAGCACCTTAAGGAGTGAGAAAGCGCTATATAATTGCCAATACAATTTAAGACAAGTTAGCCAATGAGATTATTTTTCTCTTTGGGTCAGACGGTCCTCCCCCAACACTCCCTTATAAACCGATTGACCCCGGCAGTGCTTAAGTCATTCTAGTGATGCAGTCTAGACATGAGAGGGGAGGCCGGGGCAGGCCCCGCCGGGGTGCTCGCTTTACCGTGCAGGAGAAGCCATAAGCAGAAGACCTCGAAGAAGGATAGCGTACCGCACTGAAGTCCAGCAGGTCACTCAACTCCTTGTCCGTCCCGATGGCGGCCATCCGCTGCTGCTGGGAGTTCATGTCAGCCACTCCGCGAGGACCCTGCACACAGGACACAGCAAGAGGGGGGCACTTAGGGAGCTCTCGGGCACCGCTCGCGCACTGTAGCTAAACACAGCCAGAGGGACAGACTGAGGCACCGACGACACACCCCCCACCCAGCCCCAGTGGGCTCTGCACGCGGCCACACAGCGGGGGCACTCACCCGTACTGCCATCCTGCGCCTCTCGTTCCTTCCGCCTCTGCCCGTAGCAGACACTTCAATGCACCCGCGGACCCCCCACCCCTATTCCATTCCCCTGCTGCAACCAGGCGCACGCGGGGGCGGGAGGACACAACGCACCTCATCCCTTCCACGCACTACTCAGCCACAGGCAAAGGAGGCGGCTCATCATTCACCCTCGAAACACAGGTGAACGGCGCAGGGAGAGGGTCTTTAAATATTCTTGAATACACACAGAAAGGACAGTCTGGTGCCTGTCAGAAATGCACCCGCGTGCAACGAGGGAACAACACTACTTTAAAGACCAGGCAGGATTCGTTATACCCAGGCACTATTTTGCAACATCACAGCACACTCTCGCCCTACAGTAACCCCAATCCTACCTAGTGGCACAGAGGTGAACTTGGCGCTCTGATCAGTCTGTAAAGACTCTAGCCGCCCTCTTCAAAAGCATTCCTTGTCCGTGAAGAGAAATACACAGATCCGTCCTTCGACAAACGCTGTCCTCGAGTATAACACTGGCCATTTCATTTCACGAGACAGAACAAAACGAAAGTGATTTCAAATCGGATTTTAATTGATTAGACCTAGTCCCTGGCCAAGGTTTAGCAAGACACTCGCGTGCCCCAGAGAAGCACTGCACACCTTAGCTGACGACAACATGCGAGCATTTCAAGGCACGGCAATGTCCAAGGCCAGGTGGGCGTCACAGACCTCACCCCGAGTTTGAGTCCGCCATTCGCGGCCCCTGCTCAAAGGGACAGCATCTGAGCAACGCCTGCGTGTTTTGACTGAAGTGACATTATCAATCCCTGGGGCCCAAGAAGACAAGACATTCATTTAACATAAACCCCTTCCCCTAAACACACACAACACCAACACATGTTTACAGTTAAGCACAATAAAAAAAGCCAATGCCACCTGTTTCTTTTTCTTTTTTTAAAGACGGATGTAAGGTTTTGTTGTTCAATACCTGCAGTTCAAATAAATGCGTTTTTAATCAATGTTATGTTGCTGTATATGCGTAACCACGCGCTGGGGGCGTGTCCATTAACCATCTATACAGAAACCGAGCATCTTGCAGTTATGGCCAGTATATATGACGTTGCAGCTCAGTGGCGAGTCTGCCTGAAGTTTAAGTTTAGCTCACTTATTCGGGGCACTTTTGGAGAGGGGGGGGGTAATCACGTGCCAGTGCGCATGGGCCACCGGCCGCCAATAAACAAACAGTGCTGTGCATTGTGAAGGCGATGCAGCAGCAGCGGCGCGGAGTGCAGCGGCCCCAGACAGCTGCACGCGGCAGTCCGAGGCTCGGTCACTCCCCCTGGCTCGGATTTGGATGGATGGGGACGGCAGCTCTGCCTCCAACTTTACACACTGCGCTTCTGAAAACAATACCGGAGCCTGAGAGTTCCCTCCAGCTCCCCCTAGTCCCACCTACCACTTCCTGTCAGTGCCGTGGGGAGGGGGCAGACGGCCAGCCTAACTGCCTCACCATCAATAAAAGTAATGTCAGAGGGATTGGGAAATGTACCAACGCTGAAGAAAAAAAGTGGCCCAGCCCGGGGCAGCGAACAATAGGGATGCGGGGAGAGGCAGGCGACGGCCACGGGAGAGACCCGGAGTGCGCCGGGGACCTGCTGCCGATGGCAATAATCCGCGACCCGGACTCCCCACCAGCTCAACTTTCACGACCTGCCTCCCCCCACTGCGGAGCCCCTCCAAGGTGCGAGCTTTCCTCTTCCAAAACACAGGGAGAAATGCCAGTGCAAAGGCACAATACACACAGCCGGGGCACACAGCTTCCCCAGGCACACCAGCCATTCCTTCCTCCAGCCAGACCCGACTCAGCCGCCCCTCTCCGCCAGGAGCAGTACACTCTGCCATCCCAACTTGTCCCCCTGCAGCAGCCCCCTCCCTTTACCTTTTTCCCGTTTTAACATCCAACAAGGCGGGTGAAGTTTGTCCGAGGATCGCCTCGGGTGACCCTGCTGCCCACGGTCCGCCTGGGGGGCGCGCCGCCGCTGGGAATCCGGGTTTATCCCTTGAATTTTCCCCCGAACGTAACTTGTGGGTCTCCCTCAGGCAGACATATTTGCAAGAACAGGCCGCAGCACCACGTTCAGGCCCTGATCGGTATCCCTCCGCCGCCGCCTTGGAAAAAAAAGAAGCTTGGTGGGGCTGGCAGAGTTAACCCTTTGGTGACCGGACTGCCTGAGAGCCGGGAGGAGCCGAGCCCACTGGCTGGAGGCAGAAGCGCAGGGAGGGGGCGCGGGGGCGGTGTGTGTAGCGCTCTGCCCACTCCTCTCCTCCCAGGCACATTCCCACCAGACCTGGGCGATCTGCAGCTGTTCGAGGTGGGAGAAGCCGACTGCTGCAGCCACAACAAAACGCGTGCCTCTAACTGTCTGTCGACTGGGGGAGAACACGGCGCTGTTACTGAAGAACCGAGAATGAATGTGTTTACACGGTTTCCGGTGGCCTCGAGAAAATCCGTTCCTGTCGGGCATTTGTTTCCGTGGGATGGCGGGACAGCACTTTCATTGACTCCCAGCCTACCGCGGCCAGGCTCGAGCATTCAGATGTTCTAATTTATGCTATTTGGAATTAGTCACAGCTCTTGTTTTATTTGTTGTTTTGTTTTATGCGGCGTATGAGCAAGCGTGCTCGCGAGCGCCTCGTAAACAGCGCAGAACGAAAAAAAACGGCGTCAGGAGGGGATGCACTGTCGGAGTGGCGTACCTAGCCCCTTCCCCCCCCCCCCCCGAAAAAAAACGGCTAAACTATGCCCCAACTACAGTCAGATGCAATTGTGTAAATATCTACTTTTGGGATTAAGCAGTTGATAATGTGTGTTTACTTTTTCCGTGGGATTCCGACTGGGGAGGTCGGACCAAGTCACGGGAGGGCCTGTCGCGGTCTTCATTTGTGCGTGTAGCGTTTCTAGAGTTTCAAGAACCCCCATCAGCTGAGAGAGGTCGGAGCTCAGTCCCTCTACTGAAAGGGTCACCGCGCAGTACCCTAAAAAGCACGATTGGTCATGGCGGAAAAAGACAACGATTTTTGGGGAAACGCACACGAATTTATTCTGCTCGAGGATAGACAGAGGGCTGCAGGCGGTCTGCTCCCGTGAGCGTACGCACAGTGCCGCCTCTCCCCCGTGGGGTTTCCTGTCACTACGCGGGCTGCTTGTATCCTTGCAGTCCCTAGCAAACAATCGTTTTGTGCCCGGGCTATGCACTTTGGTTCTAGCCGCACAAACTCGAATCGACCGCGCGCAGTTACTGTAACCCATGACGCGAGGACCTCCAGGATACAGTCTTTGCACCCAGCCTGCTCCAACCCGGGAAGCTGAGTTGATGCACGTCGGCGCGTCCTCCCGGGCACGAGACCAAGCACGTGCCGCCAGTGCGTGCGCGTGCCTCCGTTTGCTGTGCTAGTTCCCCCACAGATCTGTGCGACGAATGTAACGCTGAAAAGCAAGCATTGGCATAGCCAATAGGTCGGCCCTTTGGGACCTTATAATTATTTAGCCATGCTGCACGTTATCCTCGGTGCTGCAATGTTGATGTGCCACTGAATATGTTGGCCTGCGTACCCTGGAGTGGATCGACGTTCATATGTGCAAGTAAGGATAGAGTTTGACAGTTTCTTAATGCTGAGCATTATGAAATGCAATTAGGATAATATTAACAAACTTCGCAGCTCTTGCTAAGACTTGGGCTGAGTTATTACTGAAGCATAAATCCGATGCTTCCCTGCAATGTCTCAGTAACTTTTCCCGGTAAACTGGGGCCACTAGGCGTCTGCGGTCAAACCTAAGCTACCAAGCTGGGTAATACAGAGCTCTCGAGAGCGAAATTTGTAACCATATCTGACCACAAAGTGTTGGTAACTTATGAAGCTTTCACCAGAGACGGTTCCTCCCTAGGAGCAGAGGGGCATTGACCGACTACTATTAACCACCACCCACCTTGAAAATAAAGCAGTCTCCATTGTGGATGCATAAAATTCATGTTTGGTAGACTTTCATACCGCGTGAAGCCTGGGCTGCAATTACTCGTATTGCTATGGTGGCGGGAGGGGGCGTGGCTGATGTCCCGGGGATCTTTGACACTATGTAATTCAACTGCGCTTGACAGGCTGGCCGGTCTCTGGACTTGGCCAGACTGACATGCATACTTCGGGACTGTGATTTGGAATCCACTATGTGTTTAGGGTGGGCGGTTGTGGGTGGCAAATGCAGCTCTCTGCTTCACTGGGTTGCAACATCCTGCTAATCCAGACGCAGCGCTCATTGTATTATATATAATAAACTTAATACTTGCTGCGTTGGCATTGGCTCGGCGCAAAGCAGTCTCCCCAAGCTCTAGCAAGGCGACTTTACTGACCTTGTCAGCGTGTGTTGCTCCCCATGCCGCACAGCTCCACTTAGTAGTGGTCTGCCCTCATGTGCCCTAGATCCTGAGTTCAAGGCTCTCCTCCACCCGCAGGCTCCCACCTGCGCCTCATCCCTGCTGGCCCAGTGGTGAGCTCTTTTTCTGTCTGCTGTTTTTTCTATATTTTTTCTGTTTGTGTTTCCTTTGTTTTGTTGTCATTGCCTTTCTATATTTCTTTGTGCTGCCTCTTGCTTTCACTTCAGTCCTTTACTTTCACTGCGGTTCCTCCTTTCCCACCCTTGCTGCTGCTCGTTCCCCGCGGCCTAACAGTAAAACATTTGCCTATGTTGAATTAAAGTTTTGGTTAAAAAATATTGTATGTTGTTTGGTTGCCTATTGTTCGAAATTAAATTCAAATACATTTTTGTCTGTTTCTATTTTTTCACAGTGGTTGGAGGTCTAGGTATATTGTGTGTGTCAAATCACTAATCTAGTGATGGATTCATTGAGTTACTACTTATGTACTCATCCCATCTCCCAGGCACAGCAGTTTCACTTGTCCAATTATCCAGCCACTACCTAAGCAGTCATCCAATCACTCAGGTACTGCACTTGAATTTATCTAATCTCCCACCCACTAGTCAGGCTCTCATCCAATCATCCAGGAAATACCCATGCACTATGCAATCACCCAGACACTATGTATGCACTCATCCATTCACTGAGGCACTACCCATGTACTCATCCAATCACACAGGCACTATCCATGCATTCACCCAGGCAGGCACTATCCATGCATTCACCCAATCACCCAGGCACTATCCATGTATTCACCCAATGACCCAGGCACTATCCATGCACTCACCCAATCATAAAGCCATTACCCTTGCACTCATTCAATGACCCAAGCTTTACCCGTGAACTCATCCAATCACCAAGCCACTATCCATGCACTCGTCTAATCACCCAGACACAACCCTTGCACTCATCCATTTACCGAGGCACTGCCCATGCACTCATCCACTCACCCAGGCACTACTCATGCACTCATCCAATCACCCAGGCACTACTCATACATTCTTCCAATCACCCAGGCACTATCCATGTACTCACACAATCACCCTTGCGCTAACCTTGCACTCATCCATTCACTCAGGCACTATGCATGCACTCATCCATTCAACTAAGCACTACCCATGCATACATCCAATCACCCAGGCACTACCCTTGCACTCATCCATTCACTCAGGCAGTACACATGCGCTCATCCATTCACTCGGGCACTATCCATACATTTGTCCAATGACCCAGGCACTACGCTTGCACTCATCCATTCACTCAGCCACAACCCATGCACTATGCAATCGCCCAGACACTAACCATGCACATATCCAATCACTCAGGCACTACCCATGCACTTATCTATTCATTCAGGCACTAGCCGTGATTTCATTAATTTACTCAGGCCCTACCCACACACTCATCCATTCACCCAGCCATTATCCATGCACTAATCCATTCACTCAGGCATTACATATACACTCATCCATTTACTCAGACATTACCCATGTACACATCCAAACACCCAGGCACTACCCATGCACTCATTTATCAACCAGCCATTATCCATGCACTAATCCATTCTCTCAGGCACTAACCCTGTACTCCTCCATTCTCTCAGGCACTACCCATGTACTCATCCATTCACCCAGGCACTACACATGCAATCACCAAGTCACTACCTTTGCGCTCATCCAATCATTCAGGCACTACTTATGCACTCATAGATACACTCAGGCACCACTGCTGCTCATTGTAACATCCATGCACTCATTCAATTATCCATACACCAGTCACACTCATTCCAACACATATATATATATATACGTTATCTTTTTTAAGTGTAAAAGGCGGTTCCAACAGGAACCTTTTTTTAAAGGCTTTTGTAAAGTTTAAAAAACAAATCTTTTTTTATTATAACAAAAATGGCAACTGGGACAGCAGGAATAGAAAAAACGTGCACTGAAAAATGTGCAAAACATATAAAAGGGGAAACTAATTAGCATATATGCTGTTTTGCAGCATTGCAAATAGCTGTAAGAAACTGCTCACCAGCACTTATAACAACATTAAAGTTCATGCAGTACATGGCCATTCTTGACATCTCCGAAGCTATATCTGTTGCAGTAGTCTGCACCTCAGAAGGGACTTTCTGGCTGGGAATTGTTGCTGCTGCCACTGAAGTAGATGGTCCTCCAGCTTCCCTCTGCTTGATCGCCAGTTGGAGACGTTTTTTATGATAGGTTTTTAGATGGTATTACATGGGCATGTCCCACATGAATATTTCTTGTTGGTCCCTCTAGAGAGGGTCTTCGTGCAGATTGTGCATTGCACACGTTTGGCAGCTGTTTTTGATTCCCCTGATGGGATTGTGAAAGAATCCCATGCCACACTGGCTCTCTTGTATGGAGGCTCCTCTACTTCTACATCTTCAGTCTCCACCTCCTCCACATAGACTATGTCACAGCATTCAACCATGTCGATCGAATAAAACTTTGGCAAAAATTGGATGGCTGGGGGATCCCTTCAACTATTTTACTCCAACTAAGGAACCTTCATAGCAACGCATGGGTCAGAATAAAGCTCGGCGAAGGACTACATATATAAAAAAAAAATCCATACTACAAAAGGGCTTAAACAAGGGTGCGTGCTCACCCCCCTGCTATTCAATCTTTTCTTAGCCGACCTTCCGGTGGAGCTGAACAGCTGTGTAGCCCACGCCCCGAAAGTAGGGAATTCCACCCTGTCAAACCTGTTATACGTGGACGACTTAGTCTTGATAAGTAGGACCCCAATAGGACTCCAGCATTTACTGAATGTAACTTACAAATTTTCACAAGAAAACGCACTTAAAATAAATTTCAACAAAACAAAAACGAAGGCAGTCAATTACCATAAGAAGAAACATTTCAACTGGTTTCTTGACTGGTATCGTTTGGAACAAGTACCAAGCTACAAATATCTTGGGGTAATATTGGACCAAAACCATTCATCAAAACCGCAAATAGAATCCTTGCGGAGAAGGGGGGGTAACGGCATGCCTAGCCATAAAGCCCCTAAAGAAGCTCTTACCGGATCTGATGTTCGACCCACTGTTAAGGGTCCTGCAAGCTAAACTCCAACCAACAATAACTTACGGAAGTGAAGCACTGAAGGGAAAAGACGCAACAACCCGTGACAATATAATATCCAATTCAAATCGAGCGATCATTCAACTCCCCAGAATGGTTTCCCCGGCCCAAATACGTTTGGAATTTGGGCTTCACAAGCAGTCACTGGAACGTATGGGAGCATATGTGAAATGTTGGCATAAAATCAAAAGCGACGAAAAAGGAACCCTGAATGACAAACTTTGGATGGAACTTTCCCACCCAGGAAAATCACCAGCAAGCCTATACCTCCAGGAATCTATTTTACATCTAGGTTTAACAGACTTGTGGGATGTCCCGGTGAATCATTTCACATTTAAAAAATCTGTATCAAAGGTAATCCGTTTACTATCTGCAATGGAGGACAAAAAAACATTAGCCAAACGATAGCATGGCTGGATGGTGCTAAATACATATACAATGCCAAAACCCCAGCTCTACCTGAAAATTGGAATAAAAAACAACACCAAGGAAAAATTCCTAAAACACTGACTGGGGGTTGGCCTTTTAATCAATTTATGCCACCTTGGGAGAGAAAGGGAGTTGTCCAGCCTTGTCGTTTATGTGGCAGCGGTGTTGAAGACGCAATTCACATTATATGCACCTGTAAAAGCTAAAAGTTATAAGAATCACCATGCTGAAGCCAGCGTTCAAACTGTATGGAGCCAGATCGTGCAGACAAGCAGTAATGTTGTGTTTCAACCCAGAGCTGGTCCAGTTAAACTGCCGGCTAATTAAATATCTTGATATAACTGCAAAAACACCAGACCGAGCAGCCCAACGATCACTTGTTACAAAAACTGACATAATCATTACAAGATTGGGCATAGTCGAAACAATACATACAGTCAATATGACTAATGTGCAGAGTGTTTTAATAATGTAAGCATTTTTCTCTAACGTGTTGTAAAATTTTACAAATCACTTTAATTATGGTTGCTGACAAAAAATGGGGAATTTTTATAATGATTTTATCAAAAATTGTAAGATATTTTCTTTTTTCTTTTTGTATGCAATGGTTTTAATTAATCAAGCATAATAAATAAAATAAACTAAACCTCCTCCACATCCTTGTTTTGTTGCTGTTGCTGCTGAACCACATCTCCTTCATGTGTTGCAATTTTTGAAGCAAAAACAATGGCAAAAACTCTCCACACCAAGATTGATCCACCTGCTCAGAATAAAGTTCCAACAAAGGAGATTCAAGAAGGAGTGGGTGTGTACTTCCTATTGATTTTACTGAAAAGTATATTAGCCACATTTTTGTACCTGGTAGGCCTGACATTGTCTGGATATTTCAGAGTAACCTTAGGTTCAAGGGAGTTACATTCTAATACATTTTGTAGGTGGGGCTCATGCTGTGCCATGCAGGATGGAGCTGAAGATAACAGAAGAACTGTGCTTTGTGGAGTTGGAATTCTGCGGCTGCTTCTTCAAATGATTTGATGTAATTGTTGGACCATACATTTATTTTACATATGCCAATGAGGTCCCAGACCCCAAATTCTCGCAGCCCTGAGACCTGGGATAACCAGGGCTTGCACCACAAGGGTGTCTCATTAGTATTTGTCTTGTGCCATTTAATTTGGGAGAGGAGTCGGCCTAACGGCTAGGGCGGTCAACCTCAAATCTGGGGAACTGGGTTAGGGTCTCGGCGATGACGCTGAACATCCTGTGATTCTGAGCAAATCACTTAATCTACCCGTGCCTAACAAAAAAAATAAATGAAATTGTCCTCATGTAATGCAACTAGTGCTATCTAAAGCGCTCTGATACCTGATTAGGGTCACGTTTGCGCTATATAAAACTCTGTAAAATAAAAATAATAAGTAAACGTAAGGGCATGGTGTCAGCAAGTCGTGGGGGCCCAGGTGTAGAGGAGCCATAAAGAATTTCCTCCAGTCTCAAGCGATGTAGGGCAATGCGTTCTAGTTTGTAAGTTGTGTTGTCCCAGTCCCCCAATATTCAATTGGTAATTACTACTAGTTGTGTTGCCCAGTAATATAGGCACATGTCTGAAATTCCTTCACCCCTGTCAAAGGGAGCTTGTATACATTTAGAAAGAGATATCCCTGACTATGTATCCTCCCATAGAAATTTAGTGGGGGATGAATTAATGTTTTTGAAAAGGGAAATAGGTATAGTATAGGGGAAGTTTTGGAGGGTGTACAGAAAGTGCAGCAGTGCCACCACTTTGAAAAATGCTCCCCGGCCCATGATTGTAATGGGCAGGGTGTCCTAGGCTGTAAGTTCCCAGTGCATGGTAAGGAGCAAGAAGATGATGTTAATATTTCAGGATTGTTGTTGGTCTATGGAAAATTGTATTCCTAAGTATTTGAAGTTTCCTCTATTATGAGGGGGGGGCTGGATCTCCTCAGCAAAGAGGCAGGGCCTGCTACAGGTAGTATAGCTACTTGCCATAATTTACTTACAGGCTGGACACTTCATCGTACATCCGTGAGATATCTATCAGCCTAGGGTCTTCTGCATAAAGCGAGACTTGAATCTTCAAGTGGGGATCCCCAGTAGATACCAGTGAATTGGGTATCACGTCAGATCTATTCTGCCAGGGGCTCAAATACCAGTCAAAAAAGAAGGGGAGAAGGTGGGCAACTTTTTCTGGTGCTCCTCTCAAGTGCAAATGGGGAAGACAGCACGACATTTACCTGGACCCTTGTCCAAGGCTGATTCCATAAAGTTTCAACCAGTTGCAAGAAGTTGGACCTAAAGTTAATTCTATGAAGGATGTGGGACATGAAGGCCAGATGGACTGAGTTGAAATCTTTTTTTAAATCAATTCGTGCTAAACCTGTGTTCTCTTAAAATTCTCCTGCTCTAGCCAGAATTAACGGCAATTGTCGAATACAATGACTGGTCCCCTGCTTTGGTGTAAAGCCACATTGGTCCGGTTTGGCGAGGTAGTGGATGACTTGTATGTGTCCCATAGCCAGGATTTTCACTAACATTTTCTTCTCTATGTTGTTCAGCAAGATTGGGTGGCAGGCGGCTCAGTCTGAGGGGCCCTTCTTTGCCTTGTGGATGACTACAATATTTGCTTCTCTTATGTCTTGCGTCAGGAGACCCTTTCCTGTCTTCTCTTCAAACATGTCGAGGAGGTGTGGGGCTAGTATGGAGAAACAGTGCTTGAAAAACTCAGAGGGGAAACTATTTGGGCCCGGGGTTCCTACAGGGGTTCAGGAATCCGATGGCCACTTGTATTCGTCTAGTGTGATTGCTGCCTCAAGTCCCTCTCTCAGGGAGGTATACCAGATGATAGTTAGCTATAGGGACAGTTATTTCTATATATCTGGTGGAGTGTGTCTCAATATAGCAAGGAGTAATATTGTACAAAGCTTTCAGCAATGGTGCCACATAGGTCAGCTCGCCATTGCTGCGATGCACACAAGGAATTACTCCAGTCTCTGGTCACGAGTCAATACAGCAGGTGGCCTGCTTTGTCTTCCTATTCGTAGATACTGTGTTGGGATGCTAGCCAATTGTTTTTGGCTGTGTGAAATGTAAGGGTTTGTAGGTCTTCTATTGCCGCAAGTAACTGTCTCAGTGTTTCACGTGTGCCTCCAGTGAGTGTGTAGTCGTGTTCTAGTGCTATTATGTTTCTTTCAAGTGCTGCTGACTCTCTACCTCTCAAAGGTGTCTTTGCATTCCTCAGATCTTGTTCGACGATATTAGGATCCACCAACAGGAGCCACCAAGTCTGAATGCCATAATGGCGCACCCTATTGGAGTGGACAGGCGAGGGAAGGATGTGAGGAAAGCAACTGCGGGGAGGGCAACCTGTAAAATAAGGACAAGGGCTTGTAAGTAGCTCAACACACTCATCCTGAACCCCCCTTCAATAGTTAGTACATTATGAGGGTAATCAGCTCTCTTAAGATTGTGAGGTTCAAATAGCTGTGAGTATACTTTGTGTACTTTGGAGGGAAAGAGTACATATGTATTAGACCTGCGAATGTTTCTACAAGTCTGCATACATACTCAAGGATTTATCATTCATTGCAGTGGCTATAAACTAGACCCACCAGACTATAGCTCTATTCTTGCTTGTACCTTTGTTTTCCCAGAGTATCTGTAACAGAAGTGTGTAGTACCGGAAGTTATTCAAGGAGGTCTATAGTTCTCTTCACCTGCTGTTTATTCAGAATCTCCAAGCAGTAACGTTCTGGGACAAGCCTCACTCTTAAAACAATGTCAACAGTAGTGTGCGCAAAGCAAAACCAAAGGGGATGATGGACGGAGTGTTGAACAATGCAAGCACTCACCCCCAGTCAACTGATCTGGGTTTAATCCATCATCATTCTTTAGCTCACTCCGCCACCCCAGTTCAGACATGGCCATATGCAAATCAGTCTGACCCTGTGCCTCATGAGAACAGTTCAGCCCGAACTGCCAAGCCATGTCTTCCCTGGGCCGGAAACAATTATCTGGGACCGGTTTCTGGCTAATCAGCCGTCATCAGCCAGGCTAGCTTGAATCCAGTGGCAAAGTGAGTAAGAGACCCACGTCTGGGCATACCCTGCCAACTAAGGGCGAACAAAGCAAAACCAAAGGGGATTATGGGCGGAGTGTTGAACAATGCAAGCACTCACCCCCAGTCAACTGATCTGGGTTTAATCCAGGGAGGACCTGGCCTGGCAGTTCGGGCTGGACTGATCCCATAGGGCACAGGGTCAAGACTGATTTGCATATGGCTGGGTCTAAACTGGAATGGCATGGTGATCAAAAAACGATGGATTTAGGCACAGATCTCTGTACTGGGGTGAATGTATGACATTGTTCTGCATTCTGTCCATCAATAGTTCTTTTTGCATTTGTCACCCCAAGTGGGAAGGGTATGCTCAGACGTGAGTCCCGTGCTCTCCATGCCACTGGAATCAAGCTATCCTGGCTGAAGAGGGGTGAAACCCAGAAACCGGTCCTAGGATGCTTGTTTCCAGTCCAGGGAGGACCTGGCCTGGCAGATCGGGCTGGACTGTTCCCATAGGGCACAGGGTCAAGACTGATTTGCATATGGCTGGGTCCAAACTGGAATGGCATGGTGAGCAAAAATACGATGGAGTTAGGCCCAGATCTCTGTACTGGGGAGAATGTATGACATTGTTCTGCATTCTGTCCATCAATAGTTGTTTTAACAGTAGTGTGCACGTCTGCACAAAGTCTTTGACCCTTTTAGCCGGCTGCTGCCCTAGTTAGTATCAAGAACAAATATCATCGTGCTGATTCGCTCGTTCTTTCCAAAAATTAGCACCTTCCTGGTGCTCTATGGCTATAACTGAGCAAGCACCACTGCGCTCTCATCAGAGAGTTCCGTCCAACTTCTTACTTGACTGCGGCGTTATCAGCAGCTCCTTCTCCAAAACCTGTGGTCCAATGCAGGAATATTCCCCCGGCACAGCATACGGAGAGCCCACGCAACTGCTGCAAGAGTCATCACAGCGTGCGAGCAGTTGAGGGCAGGGAGCCATTTACAGTCCATAGCCCCACCCAATATAGCTGCAGCTCAGAGCCTGATAGGATATGTACTCCCCACAATGCTCTAGCGATTGATTTGGGACAGCAGAGCCAAAACCTGTAAAGCAAAACATAATACAACGTATGCAATGGGAGCTGAGTGTGAGTCACATGCACACCATCCCATGTAAAGCCAGTGATGCTCACATGACAGAGCATAGCAGCGGAGCCAGGGTTTGTACCTGGAATACTGTTTATGGATTTTCCCACACAGGCTCCCATGTGTGGTGCACACTGTAGAATCGTTCAGGCCAACTGTAGAAGCGTCCAAGGCCCAAGGGCTACTAGCCATGGCCATGACAGTACTCCTCCCTTTGAAGCGGTATCTTGGGGCTAGCTTTTTTCGAATGCGGAGCATAGAACCATCTCACGAGTTGCGGAGCATGTATATTCTCCGCCGATTCCCAGGACTCATTTCCCGGACCATACCCTTTTCAGACTATGTGGTATCACAACCTAGTTCCACGCCTTTGGGCATCCAAAAGACGATGGTTCTCAAATTCCTCATGGACAAGAAGCGGAGGCGGCTTAGCTTTGCACGTTTGTGGTGCCAGCTTTAACAAACATTTATGGAAAACAGGGTGTATTTTGAGTTGTGCTGGCAGCTTCAATTGAAAAGCTAGTGGGTTGATTTGCACGACTATTAGATATGGACAAACTAACTTGGGATGGAATGCCTTTTGTTGTCAACAAGCTGTGTTCTTGGTTGATAGACAAAATTTGTCTCCTATGGCACATGGTTGTCCATGGCGGCGTTTCTTGTCAGCCACTTGTTTGTAAAATTCCTTGGAATTTTCCAGTAGTTAGCTTACTTGTGCATGGAGTTGAAGGATCCGATCGACCCTTTTTGTCACTGCCGGAACTGTGCTTGTGACTTTGGGACAGTGAATCAGGAGGTATGTGGGTTGGAAGCCATACGTGCAATAGAACGGTGACTCCTGAATGCATGTATGGTGACAAGAGTTTTAAGCTATTTCGGGCAACTAAAGCAGGTCGACCCAGGAGTCATTGGCTGCGGTTATGTAACACCTGAGATGTTGTTTTAGTGTTTGATTCAGGCGTTCAGTTTGCCCATCTGGCTGTGGGTGGTAAATTGTGGACAACGCTGTGGCAATTTGTAGGGTGATACACCAGGTCTGTCAGAACTTGGCTGAGAAACGTGTGCCCCCTGTCAGAGAATTCCATGTAATTGTACGATGTTGTGTAAGAGTAATTTGGCTAGTTGAGCTGCAGTAGAGAGCCTTCTACATGCTTTAGAAAGCTTTCTACATGTTATAAAATGTCCCAATGTAGCAAGACAATCTACCACTGCTAGGATGGTGTTGTACCCCCACTCATTCAGTAGGTCTGTTATGAAGTCCAAGTGTGAGAAGGTGGCCTGATATATGCTATCCACTAGTTCTAGTGGGCACCTTGTATCAGTCCAAACAACCCCTTATGGTGATAGCTTAAAGACAACCTTTATTGAAAGCTATCCTAGTGGTAGCTATGGAGAGCAGCCTTCAGGCTGTCTTGAAGGAATGTAAAGCAGCTTGTGTTACCAGTCTATAATCTCTTGAATGATCAAATGAAAGAACAACCACACTAGGTATATATTCAAAATATATGTATTTAAGATAAAACACACCCCTCTTGTCTCTTTATGAGACTGGAGTTCAAAGTACTTAGTTTACAAGTGAGCAAGCATCAGTAATAACACAAATACACGTTTGGGCCCTAGGGGCGTACCAAACGATATACCAAAAAAGTGGTATAAGAACCACGACTGGAATAGACAATAGGCCTGTAGCCTGTAGAATCGCTGGGACCCCAAGGAACCACCCAAGGTAGTGACACAGGGAACCCACGGGGACTGTATGCAGTGTGTAAACACAACCGCGGCTTCCTGTTATCTTCTATGGGCAATGTCGCAGTTGGAAATTTTAAGATTAGGGACACTTCTAATCGAGTCTGGACCAAACCCTTTTGGACTTAAGAAGTTCTAGGGCTAGCACCCACGAGAGCACCGGAGTACTCGAGTTACCTCACCCAGGGAAGCCGGGTGCATAGGTGTCTTTTGGTGTCGGGTCGCGTCGTTGATTTCAATGGAAGCCTGCAAAGAACTGCTGCTGCCGTGAAGAGAAGAAGTGTCCGAAGAGATCCAAGCCTGGATCTTGGATGTAAGGAACCTGAAAGCAGAGGGGACAGAGTCTGAGTCACTTGCCAGTGACTGAGGGAGGATGGACCAATGCCCCCAGATGTCGGGTGCTTCTGGTGAGTTGATGGGTGTCTTGACTCTTCAGCCACGAGGTCCAGGAGGCGTCGGCAAAGTCCAAGAGCCGGATTCGAGCTGTCCCACGAAGTCTGTCGAGTGCTGCGATGTCGGCGACCAGATTGGACCCAACAAGCCTTGGCTAAGGCAAGTCACTGGCATTTAGAGAAAGGACTGCAGTGCAGACCAGAAAGATCTGAGGGACTCACCCAGCGAGGGTAAGTCAGGGCACATCTGGAGCAACCAGGAAAGCCAAATCAGAAGAGGAGTTGCCTTCGTGGGGACCTGCTAGCCAACGGGCTAGTGATCGTGAAGGATCCTCGAGCGGTCGCACTTGAAGCTGGCCCACAGGTCACTCGTGGAGTGGGAGCCAACAATCTTCAGTGCAGGAGGTGCTCAAGGCTGGGGCTACTCGGAGCCCAAAGCACAACTTCGAGGAGGACCAGAAAGATAGTGTTGCTGCAAAAGTTCACAG
Organism: Triturus cristatus; assembly: GCF_964204655.1. NCBI lineage: Eukaryota > Metazoa > Chordata > Amphibia > Caudata > Salamandridae > Triturus > Triturus cristatus. The sequence goes on from NC_140583.1 coordinate 359,207,432, forward strand.
TGTCCAGGGGTCACGGTTCCACGTCACCCACGATAGCCACGGGCCTCAGCTTTGCTGTGGACTCAGGGTTGCCTCGGGAATGTCTGGTGATGCAAAGACCTTTTTGGGCATTTTCTTAGAAGTTAAGTCATTCAAGGGTGTCACTATTGACCCATACCCTTTGACAAATCTCCTACAGTACCCAGTCAGGCCTAAGAAGGCTCTCACCTGAGTCTGGGTAGTTGGAGCAACCCAGTCCATTATGGTCTGGATTTTGCTCTGCAATGGTTGAACCTGGCCTCCACCTACAAGGTGGCCCAGCTACACAACCTGACTCTGCCCTATCTGGCACTTAGTAGCCTTGATAGTTAGGCCTGCTTTTTTGTGATCCTCCCACGTGAAGCTAAAGACAGCAATATCGTCTAGATATGCTGCACTAAAGGCTCCCAGGCCTGTGAGAACGGTATTCACCAACCTTTGGAAAGTGGCAGGTGCATTTTTTAGACCAAAGGGCATTACCACAAATTGATAGTGCCCACTAGGGGTTGAAAATGCTGTTTTTTGGCTTTGCATCATCAGCTAATCTGATCTGCCAGTAGCCAGCTGTCAAGTCAAATGTCCTGAGGTACTTGGCTGAGGCCAAAGTACCTATGAGCTCATCTGCCCTTGGTATTGGATGGGCATCAGTCCTAGTGACTGCATTGAGACCCCCGTAGTCCACACAAAACCCCATCTCTCTTTTGGCACAAGGACCACTGGACTAGCCCATGGGCTATCTGAGGGTTCAATAACTCCCATATCCAACATTTTCTGGACTTCTGTCCTGATACAGTCCCTGACATGGTCAGGTTGCCTAAATCTTATTTTTAATAGGCAGACTTGGAGTCAGTGTGAACATGTGTCTAAACTGATTGAGAACCTGTCTGCAATCAGTTTGCTGCTGGGCAGTGAGGCTGCCTGCCAAGGCTACACCATCAACTGACCCATCATCAGGGTTCTGTGAGAGGAGGTCAGGGAGTGGGTCACTCTCTTCCTCCTGTCCCTCATCAGTAGCCATGAGCAAGCCCATGTCAGCCCTGTCCACATATGGCTTCAGCCTGTTGACACGGAGAACCCTATGGGGACTCCTGGGAGTTCCTAGGTCTACTAAATAAGTAACCTCTCCCTTCTGTTCAACAATAGTGTGGGGTCCACTCCACTTGTCCTGGAGAGCTGCTGGGGCCACAGGCTCCAACACCCACACTTTCTGTCCTGGCTGGTAAACAGTGAGTACAGCCTTTTGGACATGCCAGGCTTTTTGCAGTTCCTGGCTAGCCTCAAGGTTTTTGTTTGCCTTTTTCATGTACTCAGGCATCCTGGAGCGGAGACCAAGTACATAGTCCACTATGTCTTGCTTTGGGGGCTTGAGAGGTAACTCCCATCCTTCCTTCACCAAACACAATGGACCCTTGACAGGGTGACCAAACAGAAGTTCAAATGGGCTGTAGCCAACCACCTTCTGAGGCACCTCCCTGTATGCAAATAAAAGGCAGGGCAAGAGCAGGTCCCATTTTCGCCTAAGCTTCTCTGGGAGTCCTTTGATCATGCCCTTTAAGGTTTTGTTGAATCTCTCAACTAAACCATTGCATTGTGGGTGATAGGGTGTGGCGAACTTGTAGTTCACTCCACACTCCTTCCACATAGCAGTCAAGTAACTAGACATGAAGTTTGCACCCCTGTCAGATACTACCTCCTTAGGAAAGCCTACTCTTGAGAACACACTCAAGAGAGCTCTTGCCACTACAGGTGCTGTAGTGGTCCTTAGGGGAATTGCTTCTGGGTACCTGGTGGCATGATCCACCACCACCAGTATAAATCTGTGCCCAGATGCTGTTTGAGGATCCATGGGACCAACATTGTCAATCCCAACCGTCTCAAAGGGAACCCCCACCTCAGGTAGTGGTATCAGGGGGGCCTTTGTAGTGCCACCTGCTTTGCCACTGGCTTGACAGGTTACACAGGAGCGACAAAACTCATTTGTGTCTTCAGACAGGTGGGGCCAGTGAAAGTGAGGAACAATTCTGTCCCAAGTCTTGTTCTGGCCCAGGTGTCCTGCTAGGGGAATATCATGGGCTAGTGTCAATAGGAATCCCCTAAACTTCAGAGTTATAACCAACCTCCTGGATGCACCAGGCTTGGGGTCTCTACTCTCTGAATATAGCAGTCCATCATCCCAATAAACTTAATGGTTGCCACTAGCATTCCCAGCAGCCTCATCAGCAGCTTGAAGAGAGGGGCAGGTTTTCTGTTCCTGGCTCCGATCAGACCTGGGAGGGCCCTCTGTCCCCAAGAACTCAACCTGGTCAGGTTCAAGCTCCTCTGGGACAGTTCCTTCTTCAGGCTCAAGATCATCTCCCTGAGGAGACTGATCAGCATTCTGAGTCAGGTGGGAAGGCTCTGCCTTAACCCCTCTGCTCCTCCTCTTGTGAGGCACCTGGTCCATTATTCCAGAATCCAGGGCCTGTCCAGTGTTAGACATTTTAGCCTGTGACCTAGTCACAGCAAAGACATGTGCAGGGATCCCTAACATTTCTGCATGTGTCCTGAGCTCCACTTCAGCCCAAGCTGAAGTTTCTCGGTCATTGCCAAGCAAGCACTGTACTGGTAGGTCTGCACTTACCACAACCTTCTTAAGGCCAGTTACCCCCCCCCCCCCCCCCGCCATGGAAAAGTTAACAACTGCCAGAGAATGGTCTGTTCTGACATTGCTAGCATTGGTCACTTGGTACATTTCACCAAGTTTAATCTGCCCAGGATCCACAAGATCTTGTGTCACCATTGTGACACTTGCTCATGTGTCCTTGAATGCCCACGCTTCTACTCCATTAATTAAAGGCTGCTGTCTGTATTTGCCAAGGTTACTGGGACATATCCATACCCCCATCACTGACAAGCACAGCCTGAGTTGGTACTCTGACTAGGCCAGAGTCCATCCCAGAACCCAGGGTCAACCCTACTACACCCTTATTCGGTGTATTCCCACCACCAATTGTAACAGCACTAGGGGGAGCAGGTGCTTAAGGGGCATTGATGGTGGCTGGAGTATTTTCTTTGGCCTTGGTGCAGTCACTAGTCCAGTGAGTTTTCTGTTTACAGATTTTACACCAAGGTTTCTTTTGGCCTTTCCCTTTGTTAGCCTGTGAATCCCCACCTGAAGAAGATTTTTGGGGCCCTTGTGAAGACTCTGGTCTTTACCCTTGTCCCCACCCTTATCAGAGTTTTTGGAATCTTGCTTCTTTGGGTCACCGCCTTGGTTCTGTACCTTCTGCCTCACCCTGGTTCTGACCATTTTGTCTGCTTTCTTTCCCAATTGTTGGGGAGAGGTCAGATCAGAGTCTACCAGGTACTGGTGCAACAGCTGATTTTGACAGTTATTAAGAACCTGCTCCCTCATTATCAGATTGTACAATCCTTTGAAGCCACACACTTTACTGCCCAATAACCAACCTTCCAGAACCTTAGCAGCACAGCCAACAAAGTCAACCAAGTCCTGATTTTGTGCCTTTTGGGTGTCTCTGAACTTTAACCTGTATTGTTCAGTGGTTAGGCCAAACCCATCTATCAGAGCACTTTTCAAGACTTTGTAGTCATCAGCATCCTCTTCTCTTACAGTGAGGAGCTTGTCTCTACCTTTGTCTGCAAAGGAGAGCCATACGATTGCTGCCCACTGACTTTGAGGGAACTTCTGTACTTTACAGGCCCTCTCCAAGGCAGTTATCCATTTGGGGATGTCATTCCCACTCTGGTAGGGAGGGACAATCTTACTTAGGTTTCTATGGTCATAAGACCTCTCCCTAGCTCTAGGGAAATTGCTGCCACCAAGGGACTCTAGTCCCTCCTTTTTACTAGCTCTGTAGAGCTCTAGGGCTTCCCTATCTAAGCCATCTGCTACTTTCTGAGGTTAAACTTGTCTTGCTCATACTTCAGCAGTCTCTCTCTCCTCTCCTGGGAGGTTTCCCTCCTTCTGTGAGAAGAAACAGAGGTTCCTATAGAGGAGTTAGACTGGATAGATCCCCTTGACAGAGATCTATCCCTTCTAGCCCTATTGTCAGGCCTACCAGGAGGAATAAAGGAAGTGGCATTATTGTCACCCTCCTCATCCTCATCCTGGAGGTCTGTGTTCACCAGAGTCTGGTCATTGTCACCAGTCTGGTCAGCATTAGAGGTAGGGTCAGGGGAAGTATTACCCCTAGGCCCACCCTCACCTGCTGTCCCACCCACACTGTCTACCTCATAAGGCCCACGAGATGATGGGTGGATGGACTTTTGCCTGTCTTCAGCTTCCTAATGGAACATAAGGCCCTAAGCTGAGCAAATGTGAGATCCTCATATTTATAGGGAAGGAGCTCAGTGGTTCCTGGCTGGTAAGACATTACTAATGTGGTGTGGTGCATTGCACTGCCTACACTAGTGTGGCCTACTAAACTCTCTTGAGTTGTAGAAAGGGTGTGCTATTCCTTAACACACAACTCTAAGTTCAGTAGAACCTAATGTAGCTAAACTTGATATTATATGTACCTCAGGTACCTTTAGTGGTTTTCAGTTGATCAATGATATATGCTGTCCACTACTTCTAGTGGGCACCTTGTATCAGTCCAAACAATCCCTTATGGTGATAGGTTAAAGACAACCTTTATTGAAAACTATCCTAGTGGTAGCTATGGAGAGCAGCCTTCAGGCTAAGTCTTGAAGGAATGTAAAGCAGCTTGTTTTACCAGTCTATAATCTCTTGAATGATCAAATGAAAGGACAACCACACCAGGTATATATTCAAAATATATGAATTTAAGATAAAACACACCCCACTAGTCTCTTTATGAGACTGGAGTTCAAAGTACTTAGTTTACAAGTGAGCAAGCATCAGTAATAGCACAAATACACGTTTGGGCCGTAGGGGCGTATCAAACCATATACCAAAAAAGTGTTATAGGAACCACGACTGGAATAGACACTAGGCCTATAGCCTGTAGAATAGCTGGGACCCCAAGGAACCACCCAAGGTAGTGACACAGAGGACCCTCGGGGACTGTATGCAGTATGCAAACACAACCGCGGGTTCCCGTTATCTTCTATGGGCAGTGTCGCGGTTGGAAAGTTTAAGATTAGGGACACTTCTAATCGAGTCTGGACCAAACCCTTTTAGACTTAAGAAGTTCTAGGGCTAGCACCCACAGGAGCACCGGAGTACTCGAGTTACCTCACCCAGCGACGCCGGGTGCAAAGGTGTCTTTTGGTGTCGGGTCGCGTCGTCGATTTCAATGGAAGCCTGCAAAGAACTGCTGCTGCCGTGAAGAGGAGAAGTGTCCGAAGAGATCCAAGCATGGATCGAGGATGTAAGGAACCTGGAAGCAGAGGGGACAGAGTCTGGGTCACTTGCCAGTGACCGAGGGCAGGATGGACCAATGCCCCCAGATGTCGGGTGCTTCAGGTGAGTTGATGGGTGTCTTGACTCTTCAGCCAAGAGGCGTCGACGAAGTCATCCAGCCGGATTCGAGCTGTCCCACGAAGTCTTGTCGTGTGCTGCGGTGTCGGCGACCAGATTGGACCCAACAAGCCTTGGCAACGGCAAGTCACTGGAATTTAAGCAACCAGGAAAGCCCAAGCAGAAGAGGAGTTTCCTTCGTGGGGACCTGCTAGCCAACGGGCTAGTGATCGCGAAGGAGCCTCGAGCGGCCGCACTTGAAGCTGGCCCACGGGTCACTTGTGGAGTGGGAGCCAACAATCTTCGGTGTAGGAGGTGCTCAAGGCTGGGGCTACTTGGAGCCCAAAGCACAACTTCGAGGAGGACCAGGAATATAGTGTTGCTGCAAAAGTTCACGGTGTCCAGGGGTCACGGTTCCACATCACCCACGATAGCCACGGGCCTCAGCTTTGCTGTGGACTCAGGGTAGCCTCGCGGAAGTCTGGAAATCCACCTCTGGTGATGCAAAGACTTCGGCGTCCGGCGGGAGCTTCAGCGATGCAGACCGGTCAGTTGCTTCTTTGGTGCCTGCCAAGCAGGAGAGTCACTCCTTGACCCCAAGGGAGATTTCTTCAGTCTTCTAGTCAGGATAGAACATCGAAGGTCCAGGATGTACATTGCAGAGTTTCGTCCAGGGTAATCTAAAGTCCTAGGGACTGGATTCCTATACTTATAGTAAGTTTAGTGGATGGACTATATCTAAGGCCCCACCTACGGGTGGGCCAGGAAAGAGGGGTGGTTACACCCATTTCCTTTGTCCAGTTTCGTGCCAGAGCAGGGGCAGGTAGCCCCTGCAACCGGTTTGAACTGAGCTATGCACAGGGACACCAAACGTGCCCCCAGTGCAGGACTTCAAAGCACCAGAGAGTGCTCCCGCCCAGCCCCAATACACATCTGCCTGTCTGGGGAGGTGGTTACACCTCCCTTCGACAGGAAACCTATTGTCCAGGCCTCCCCTGCCGGAGTTTCGGTCAGCAGCAGGAGGCCAGACCCGTGTCTGTGGCAGAGGCATCCATTTTGTAATGCCAGGGCTCAGGAAAGTCCTACCGGGTTTAGCCAGTGTGACCATGTCTCTCCCTCTAGAAGGGTGGAATGCTACCCCCGCCTCCAGAATTTGCGGGGAGGGGGTAGTATTCCAAAGCGTTTGACACCAAACACGACATGTTTTAATGCAGCCATCCCAAAGTTAGCATTTACAGCGAGGTTATAATGCACTTAAGAGTATATGGTATGGCTGTATCACAGAACAGCCATAAGGAAGGATTTCCAAAAGCTGCAGAGGGGCTCAGCTGATGCTTGGGCACCCTCTCACACAAAACCAAGCACTCTGCCTTCAGGATTGTCAAGGCCAGCCACAGGAGTGGCTTATAGGTTTATATGTGTCTGTATATATGTGGATATAGGTAGCCTATACCACTGTAAGGGGTGCAAGCACACCCTTACCCAGGCTGCAGTAGCAGACCTGTGGTGCCATTCTGGAGTGCTTCCCAGGGGTGGCATAATACATGCTTCAGCCCCTGGTAGGCCTCTGAGGTACCTATGCCCTAGGTACATAGTATACCATAGACTAGAGGCTTATAAGGCACTCCAGAATCCAATTAGATATGTACCTAATGTACATGGAAACCATTTTAGAGAGGAAGCAGCTAGGTTGTGGTCCTGATTAGCAGGGCCACAGCCAGACTAAGGTAAAAAAACAGTGATACACCAGAAAAAAGTGGGGGTACCCATGTGAAGCAGATCCTACTCTCCTACACTAAGAACATGTTCTCAAGGAGTAGAAGGCATTGTAAATGGAAGCAAAAGACCCTCTGATTTCCCATGATCACTCTTGGCTCTTCCATAATTTCACACTCCTCCATCCATGTGGCGACATCCTGATTCATTGAAGGCAACCAAAAGTTCCTTTTCGACGGCTATTTCAGTTGGCTGCACCCCTGGATGTCCAGCACAGGTATGTTATCGATTCCACTGGAAGACTGTTTTTTGTCATTTTAGACTGGGTAAGTACAGTGTAGAGTCGTGAATAATTAAACCCAGCATGATACGTCTGTATGGGGCTTGTTGCACCCATGACTGCCACTCTAGGATTTTTAAAGTGATCTTTCACTTGTTCTGAAAAGTCCTCTGTGGACAGTACATTAAAAACTTTAGCTGGATCCAAGATAGATCGTGGGGACTCTGCTGAGTAAGAGCGTTGGCTTTACGATTTTGTGTACCTGGCTGGAAGGTAACCACAATGTCAAATTCCGCAAAGAAGAGCATCTCCCTCAGTTGGCGAGGAGTCAGCACTCTTGTAGTTTCCATAAACTGAAGGTTTCTGTAATCTGTAAACACGTTACAGTATGTTTCGCACCAAGTAAGTAGTGTCTCCACTCCTTGAATGCCTCATGGATAGCCAAGAGTTCCTTCTCAGCTATTTTTTTTTTTTTGCGGGATCAGCTTTTCGGACATATACACCACTAGGTGTAATTGTCCCATGGCAGCTCTTACCAGAGAGGTCCGCCCGACCTCTTACTTGACTGCGGCGTGATCAACCGCGTTTTGGGGCCAGATAACAGCTGCATCCACCAAAGCGTGCATTCTGATGCAGGAATAGGCCCCCGGGGCAGTGCGGCGTACGGAGAGCCCTCCGCAACCGATGGAGGAGTCATCACAGGAATAGCAAGCAAGTGGTTAAGGGCGGGGCTCCATTGACCAGAGCACCACCCAATATGGCTGCTGTTTGGAGCCTTGGAGCCTGATAGGACATGTAGTCCCCACGATGCGCTGACGCCCAATTCGGGACAGCAGAGCCAAACCTGTAAAGTAAAAAATAATACAACATAAAGGGCGATGAACTATGCATGGCAATGGGGTCAGAGTAGCAGAATATGCAGCAAGAGCCACATGCCAAGGGGTGGAGAGCATGCACACCATCCCATGTAAAGTCAGTGATGCTGACATGACACAGCATAGCAGCGGAACCAGGGTTTGTACCTGGCGTGCTGTTTTTCCACAAGGGCACCCAATGAATACAAAAATAGTCTCGATGTGTAGCAGGACCTTTCAATGTACGGCAGGTAGTATTTTAACAGTCTTGGCTGTCCCTCCTCATGTACAACAAACCAAAGTACTTTGAAAGCCACTAAACGTATTTTCCTCCTCTATACCCAATCCAAGAAGATTAATTGTACAGAGGCCTTTCAAAACAGCCCACACCCGTGATCAGCGGTTAAGTCACCGCACCGAGGGTTTTTTGGGAAAACTCAAAAAAGGAAAGGTGTAAGCAGCTCTTCCAGCTCCAGAATCTCGGAGACGTCTGCTTCCAGTGTTTTTCTTGGGTTAACGGAGCACCGCTCCGTGTCAAGGGATAGGCAGTGCACAGAAGCCTTTTTCACAGGCAGAGCGGAGCGAGTGCCCCTCTGCTTTAGACTAGCCAAGTACTTATCTCTTTTGACGAGAACGCTCCCTCGATGTGCAGCTGCAAACACTGTGGCGTCTCCACAAGGGATATCGGCAGCTAGCCTCCGCGGGGACAAACCAGTCGCTCCTCCAGGGAAGTGGAACGCCAGACAGCTTCGCGGGTAGGCACCGCAATCCGCCAGAAGTTAGTCGGGTGCTACTCTGGTCCGTAGCGTCTGGGACGTGAACAATCCCAGGATCCGTATCCACGGAAGGAACCATGAACACAAACGACAGACTCGTTCGTTGGAATTACGCACGTCTTCCTGTGCACGGTGTTTCTCTTTTATGTGCGCGACTCTGCCTCATGCCCCACTGCCTGATGGGGGTTGTATGCTAGGCAGGCGCCAGGATCGTGATTCCTGACAATCTCTGTTGAAGGGTTTGCAACAGGCTGTACCTTCATAACCCCATGCTTCCCCCTCCTCTTCAGCGTTATATCTATAATTGAATCCTCCACCTCCCTCTCTACACCACTACCCATGAAGTATCTGTCGCCCCAATTAGCTACTTAAAATTTGTCTAAACATACCACTGAAATCATAGAAAATGAACAACATACAACAAACACAATGTTTAGGAACCAAACGTTAAAGGGGTAAACTGGGCAGTTGGCTGGCTTGCTTGCATTCAGTAGGAAGGTTCAGCAGTCAGATGATGTCTCATCAAGGTCTGCGCCCCTGCAAGTTTGCCCGGGGGCCTGGGGCTGGGTGGCAAAGAGTCAGCCGACCACTGTCATCTTTGGATTCTCCTGCTGCAGCTTGGTGGTCAGTCCAGGGCCCGGCACCACCCTCCTCTGCCCGGGGGCCCTGTGCCCGGGTGGCCACCCACCAGCAAAGTATATTATCTTTTACACCCAATTCCAGGCATCCTCCGAGGTGAACAAGAATAGTGCCATCTCCTAGTAGATAAATTTGAGCTGTGCCGGGAATTGCAACATGTGCTGAATGGGAGCACTCGTAGTTTCTTTTTAACTTCCAGGAATGATCTCTTATTTTGTCGGACCTTAAGGTTATAGTCTAGAAAACTCATTACAGGGGTTGAGCCACAGTGTAATTGGCAATGTTTGTGAAATGTACACAGAATGAGATCATGGTCTACATAGTTGAGGATGTGGATGTTCATGGGTCTTTGTGGGGCCCTAGGTAGCGGGCACCCTGCCAGTGATCTATGCTTGCATACGATTATGAAACATGATTATAATGCTTCTGCTGAAAGACAAGTTTTCTGCCAGTGTGTAGTGAATTGTGTGGGCTGAGATGCCTCTTCACCCTCTGGTATTCCCACAATCCTGATATTGTTTCATCTGGAACAGCAGTCAGCGTCTTTGGTCCGGGCCTCTAGATGGTGTACTTCCTTCTGCACAGTGTGAAACATGTTACCTCGGTCACTCTGTCAACGGCGTTGCACAAGTCTTGTCTAAACAGGGATAAGTCGCGAGTGAACTCTCCTATTTTCCTTTCCAGGGAAGCCCTGGAGTCCTGTATGGCTTGGTACACTGTGGCAATTTCTCCCCAAGAAGTACCAACACCTATGTCAGAAAGTGTGCCGGTGTTGTGGCAGGGATGCTGAGGGTTGTGTATTTGTTAGTCTTGGCCTGAGCTGGATAGGCATTCTGTTTGTTCTATTCTATTGCAAGGTTATCTGAGGCGAGAGGCGCTGGGGGAGGAGAGGGCCATTGACAGTTGCAGATACCACCCACGGAGACCAGATAGCGCTTCAACCTGTAGCCGCTCTGACTGCTCAGTGCTGTTATTTCCTGTGCACTGCCATCAGCAGTATAGGTTTAGCGTGGGTGCATGCTCCTCACCAGTCCCTTTTGTCCCCCAGGCATCTCACTGCTCCCGTTTCCAGAGAAAGTCATCGAGAAAGCCATCAACAGCCAACTCGCCACCTTCATCGAGGAGCACAACAACCTCTACCCATCACAATCCGGCTTCAGAAAAAACCACAGCACAGAAACCGCCCTCCTTGCCGCCACCGACGACATCCACTTCCTACTGGACAAAGGAGAAACAGTAGCCCTCATCCTCCTCGACCTCTCAGTGGCCTTGGACACGGTATCCCACCACACCCTAATACGCAGACTCCACAACGCAGGTATCCGGGTCAAGGCCCTCGACTGGATCTACTCTTTCTTCTCTGGCAGAACGCAGTGGGTCAGACTCCCCCCTTTCCTCTCGGACCCTACCCTAACCATCTGCGGAGTCCCCCAGGGGTCCTCCCTCAGCCCAACTCTCTTCAACATCTACATGGCTCCTCTCGCCCCCATCGTCAGAACCTACAGACTCAACATTGTTTCATACGCAGATGACACCCTACTCATCCTCTCCCTATCCAACGAAGCCAACGCAGCCAAACACAACTTCCAAGAAGGCATGGAAGCTGTCAGATATACCTCCGTTGCGCCTTCCTAACCGCTAACGGACTACATTTTCCAGAAGGCCGAGTCCCGAGGAGAGGGATTTAGGCACCTGCAGCGCACAGGAAGTTGCGCGTAATTGAAGTTTCCAGGATACTCTCGCGGCTGCGAGAGCGAGAAGTACGACGGCGTCCGGAGTTACCGGACTTGGTAGAGACTCCTGAAGCTCTGTATCCTGACTCCCGAAGGACCGTGGGTACGGAGAGAGACGCCCCCGCGGGAGACGGCGGTGAGTTCAACCGCGTGTCCCCGTTTCCTTGTGTGGACGGCGAGTCCGCGAGACATTTGGTGACTTTGTTCACGGAAGGCGAACCTTTTCTCCCTTCCCTTCCGAAGGGGCTGTTCTGCCCGCTCACCCAGCGCTAGGCTACTAATCACGGCGGCGGTCTCAACTGCGTGTGCCGTAGCGCATCAACGCTCAGCTCCTGTGATTATTTAACAAGGAACTGATAAGGGGATAGGAAGAGGCGGCGGAATACAGTGGCGGTCACAACCGCGTATTGCCGAACGCGCTCTCGAACTCCCGATGGTTTTACTTTTCTTCCCTTATTGTGAATCGTATCTCATGACTGAACCCTGTTAGGTGCTTTGTGACTTTGGATTACCAAACCGTTTGCATGGGGACATTGTGCTAACTGTTGAATACCGCCCTGTGACACTAGTGAATTGTTCCCCTGGAACTGGTGGCCACGGAAAGAGCGACTGGCCTTTGGAGCCTCTGTGTTGAGGTGGAGTTAACCCGACAAGAGAAAAAGGCGTGGGTGTCGTTCTAAGTCAGCCCATCATTTCATGCTACTTCTATGGGAAGGGTAATCTCGATATATTGGGGGATGAAAGGGAAATGTCTATCGTATTGTTGGAAGGAGGGTTGATTATGTGTTGATGCTTGTGTATCTGTGTCGTTCCAGGTGAATGCTTACAGGGCGCATTCAGGCATAGCCATCAGAACCCCGGCTAACCCTTCCAGGTAGAGGCACATGGCAGCGATAGCGAGAAGGGTTGAGCGTAGTTAGGAGTCTTGTATTGACCCTGTTGTCTTTGTCGTTTCAGGTTTCCTTTCCCTCGCTGTCCCTTCCCTTTCCCTTCCCTCGCCTGATAATTCGAATGCCCTGTAGATATGTTTATACTGGGGACTTGGTAATATCAGGAGGTGGACACTTTTATCTACGACGACTGAATCCTGCGGAGCCGGGCCTGACAGAAGCTGTCGCCAAATGGATGAATAGCAGCTGCCTACAACTCAACACCAACAAAAAAGAAGTACTCATCATGGGCCCACACCCGACGCCTGGAACGACACCTGGTAGCCCCCCGTCCTCGGGAGTCCACCCACCCCCACGGACCACGCACGCAACCTTGGAATCACCCTAGACTCCGAGCTCAAATGGACCGCAAAATCAACTCCGTCACATCCTCCTAATTCCACATCCTCTGCCTCCTACTTAAGACCTTCAAATAGATCCCCCTCAAGCACAAAAAAGCCATCACCCACACCATTGTCACCAGCCAACTCGACAACGGCAATGCACTCCATGCCGGAATAAACAAAAACCTAACCCACAAGCTACAAAACATTCAGAATGCCGCCGCACGACTGGTCCTCAACCTACCACGACACTGCCATATCTCCCCACACCTGCGCACACTCCACTGGCTCCCCATCGAGGCTAGAATCACCTTCAAGATCCTCATCCACGCACACAAAGCCCTCCACAACACCAGACCAGCATACCTCAACAGCCGAATCAACTTCCACGCACCCCAAAGAACCCTACAATCAGCCCAGATCTCCTACGCCGTGGTTCCCCATGCCAAAAAGACCAGATCAGGAGGCCACTCCTTCTCCTTCCTCACGGCCAGAGCATGCAATGCCCTTCCGCTCCACCTCAGGCAGACAACATCACTCCCCATCTTCACGAGAAACCTCAAAACCTGGCTCTTCGACAGACCCCCTCCTTGATGGACTGGAACCTGTGCCCCCCATCTCCGCAGCGCCTTAAGACCCTTACGGGTGAGTAGTCGCGCTCAATAAACCCGTAATTGGTTGATATAGGCAGGAGGGAGTGAGGATAGGAAGTGGTTCAATGCGTGAGTCCTCCCTAATATGTCCCCAAAGCCTCAGAGCCACAACAAGGCTCAATGTGGGGTCCCAGATGGAGTTCAGGTGCAGGGAGGTGGGTCCAGCAGAGTCTGCCCCCCCTTCCAGCCTCCAGCTTAGGCCTGTCTGGGCTCTCTTAAGTGTACTAGGAGGATCACTCTGGCGTGTAGCTCCAACTGCCCCCACTGCCCCTGCTTACTTGTTGCTGTGGCCTCGATCTAGGCCTTCAATTAGGCGATAATTCAAACAGCTCCACAGTGGCTGCACGAGAATTCATGGGCCCCGGTTTTATCGGTGGGCGGTCGCCTGTTTACCTTAGGCACCTGGATCTTTAGGTCTGTCCTGCACCTCTGCTTCTCAGGCTGGTTTTCACAGGTGTGGTCACCTCGCAGCCCCCTCCCAGCACCGAGGCCACCTCATCAGTTCTAGGACAACACAGCGAGGAAAGTTTCTCTGTGTCTTTCCTATGATTTTATCGGGGGCGTCTCTTCCAGTCCAGGCACCGGGAGCACGGGTCCGGCCCCAGCTCACGTCTTCCGCTGGCAGTCTTGGATAGGTCGGTCAAGAGCCGGAGGCAGGGGCTTTTCTGACCTTCGTGAGCAAGATGTCCTTGACTACTCGGGAAAACAATTGTCTCCATTATCTGAAACTAGCTTGTTAGTCTTGTACAAGATTGTTGGTAAGTTATTGGAGTTGGGTGGCAATAGCTTTCTCAAATATCTTTCCTATGAAGGGTGATAGGGTGAAAGTGGGCATCTGATGTGGTCTAGATCCATTTTGCCCGATTGGTGAGATATTTGTTTGGGATGTCTTAGAACAGGTCTTTGATTTAGAAGAATGTATGTTTTGTGTGTGTTTTTATGATCTCGATGGAGTCGTTTTGAGGATAATAAAATGGATGGTGCAGTTGTGCATCTGCTCCATGGATATTACGATTAAACAGGTGAAGCCAACAGGATGAAGCTGAGGGTGTTATTGTAGTGAATGGGTTTAGTCATGTGTTGCTTTACATCTTTAGTTTTATTGAATGTATCAAGACATTTCTTCATTGTCTTGGTGCTGAAGTCACTGGGAAGGTTGAAATCTCTGGGGAATGTAGAATGGCAGTATAAGAGGAGATAAGAGGAGATATAAGTGTTGAGGTCTGAGATTCCTTCTGTGAAGTTCTGGTTGAGTACATGGGATCTGTAGCTTGGTCTGCAAAGACAATGACAGTAAAGTCCACCTACGTCCCCAACAGTGTGACCGCCATCCCCGACGGATACAACATCCAGAGGAAGGACCGCCCCAACCACCCAGGAGCAGGACTCGCCATCGCACACAAGAACTCCCTCCAACTCACCACCTCCAGCATGAACACCCCTTGTCTCCCATAGATCACTTCCATTTCCAGATCCAAACCAGCCTCAGCACGACCCTAGGCAGGACCCTCGTCTACAGACCTCGCGGAGCTCGAGCCGCATTCACCCATATCACCATCCTCATTGCCCCCCACGCCATTGCCTCCATGGACTACATACTGCTCGGAGACCTCAACTTCCACCTCGACAACCTCAGCGACCCCCAACGCCACCATCCTCCCTGACAACCTCACCAACATTGGTCTGAAACAGCTCGTCACCATCCCCATCCACAAGGCAGGACACACCCTCGACCCCATCTTCGCAGGAGACAACAACATCCACATCAGCCACACCACGCAACCTCCCTTGACGGACCACCACTGCGTACACTTCTCTTTCGACAAGGCCCACGCTCACAAACCTACAACACGCCCTCCACGAGGGAACTGGAGCAAGGTCACCGAATAACACCTCAACTCCACCCTAAACCACAATCCCCTTCCCACCTTGACTGATGCCAACTCTGCAGCCAAAGAACTACACAGATGGATCACCAACTGCGCAGACAAGCTCCCCCCCTCCGCAATCCCGACAGAGAGCACCCCAGGAAGGTCACCTGGTTCATCACCATCCTCCAAGAATCCAGACGCACCTGCAGATGTCTGGAGAAGCTATGGAGGAACAGCAAAACCGTGGCAGATCGGATCACCTACAATAACACAATGACAGAATACCACCAACTCATAAGAACCACCAAAAGGACCTTCATCCAGAACAAGATCCTCGCCAACTCCAGCAGCTCAAAAGAAACTCTTCAGCATCATTGAGAAATTCACCAAACCCACCAGCAAAGCAATGGACGTCACACCCACCCAGGACCTCTGCAACAAACTCGGCTCCTACTTCCATCTGAAAGTCACTCTACAACTTCAACGAACAGACACCAGACACCGAAATCACTCCTTCCTCCAGCAACGACAGCCACATACCCTTGGACGGCGGGTGCAGGAAGTGTTTGCACCAATCCCCTACTTTTAGATTATACAAGGACTGAATGTGCTTGACCTTGGTCTGCCGTTTGTTTTTCACACTACCATATACGCCTGGACCCCAGTCACCAGCGAAGACACCGCCACGACCATGAAAAGCATTCACTCAGGAGCTCCCACGGACCCCTGCCCACCGCACATCTTCCACAGAGCCGCAGCTGCCATAGCACCTGAGCTACGATGAACCATCAATGCCACTATCGAAGCCTGCATATTCCCCAACAACTGGAAACGCACAGAAGTCAAGACCCTCCTCAAGAAGCCCTCTGCAGACCCGACGGACCTAAAAAACTACCAACCCATCTCTCTCCTCCCCTTCGTGGCCAAAGTCACCAAGAAGATCGTCAACGTCCAGCTAACGAACTTCATCGAAGAGAACTCCATCC
This sequence comes from Triturus cristatus, assembly GCF_964204655.1. NCBI lineage: Eukaryota > Metazoa > Chordata > Amphibia > Caudata > Salamandridae > Triturus > Triturus cristatus. Next base: position 359,223,653 of record NC_140583.1, read on the forward strand.
TTGACCCATCCCAATCTGGATTCCGTAGCAACCACAGAAAGGAGACCCCCTCCTTGCCACCACAGATGACATCCGCACTCTCCTCGACCAAGGCCACACTGCGGCCCTCATCCTACTAGATCTCTCTGCAACGTTCGACACCATCTCCCACCGCATTCTCACCGCTAGATTCCACAACGCCGACATAGAGGACACCGTCCTCAACTGGCTCTGCTCCTTCCTCACTGGCAGAACCCAAAGACTTTGACTCCCCCTTCCTCTCCAAACTCACAGAGATCAACTGGGAAGTACCCCAAGGATCATCGCTCAGCCCCACCGTCTTCAACATCTACATGGCCCTCATAGCCACCATCGTCAGACGGCATGGACTCAGCATAGTATCCTACGCAGACGAGACCCAGCTCATCCTCTCCCTCACAAAGGATCCCCACACCACCAGACTCAGCTTCCTTGAAGGAATGAAAGACATCCCATCCTGGATGAGCAGCAGCTGTCTGAAGCTCAACTCGGAGAAGATAGAAGTCCTCGGACCCACCCCCTCAGCATGGGACATCACCTGGTGGCCTACCACCCTCGGAAACCATCCTACTCTCATGGACCACGCCCAAAACCTCACATCATACTCGACTCCTCCCTCACCATGACCCAACAGATCAATGCCGTCCCCTCCGCCTTCTTCAATACCATCCACATCCTTCGTAAGACCTTCAAATGGATCCCCCTGAATCCAGAAAGACCGTCACCACGCACTCATAACAAGAAGACTAGACTACGGGTACACCCTCTATGCCGCAATCAACAAATCCCTGCTTTGCAAACTCCAGACCATCCAGAACACCACAGCCAGACTCATCCTTAGCATCCCACGACATAAACACATCACTCAACACCTGCGAAAGCTCCACTGGCACTCTGTCGAGAAGAGAGTAACCTTCAAGCTACTCCCCCACACTTACAAATCCCTTCACAACACTGGACCCCATAACCTCAACGAAAGAGTCTCCTTTAACGTACCCAAGAGACACTTCCATCCCGGTCTGCCGACCTCGCCCTCGCCGAAACCCCGCATATCCGCAAAGCCAGGGCTCGTGGAAAAGCCTTCTCCTACATTGCGGAAAACACTTGGAACGAGCTCCCGATCAACATCAGACACTGCCCCACTCTGCACACCTTCATGAAGAGCCTCAAGATCTGACTCTTCGGCTGACTCGGAGCAGCACCCCCCCCCCCGTCCCCAACACCTTGAGGCCCTCACGGGCGAGTAGAACGCTTCACAATTCCCTCATTAATTGAAAGTTGACTCTTCTATTGTATTGTATTGTAATTGCATTTATATAGCGCTTACTACCCCTGACAAGGCGTCAAAGCGCTTTTCGGGGAGTAGCACGCTACTCCGGGACCCATAGAGAATTAGTGTTGAATTAGTATAGTGAAACATGTAAGTAAATTTTAAGTGGTTAAGTCAGTTATTTGGATTCGGAAGGATAGCAGAAGGATAGAAAAGGAAAAAAGGTTTTTATTTATATATCGCTTCTTACCCCTGATGGGGTGTTGAAGCGCTTTTTTTGGCGAGTACCACACTACTCCGGAAACCCATAAAGGATCAGTGGTGAATTAGTATGGTGAAATATGAAAGTAATTGGATATTAGTCAGTTATTTGGAGTGAGACGGATAGCGGAGGGATAGAAGGGAAAGAAAGGTTTGCATTCATATAGCGTCTATTACCCCTGATGGGGTGTTGAAGCGCTTTTCTGGTGAGTAGCAGGCTACTCTGGAGCCCATAAAGGATTAGTGTTGAAAATTAGTATAATGAAATATGAAGTAATTTGAGTGGTGGATATGTTAGTCAGTTATTTGGATTGAGAAGGGTTGGGGAGGGGTAAAAAAGGGAGAAAGGTTTGCATTTATATAGCGCTTGTAACCCTGATGAGGTGTTGAAACGCTTTGTTGGCGAGTAGCACGCTACTCTGGAACCCATAAAGGATTAGAGGTGAATTAGTATAGTGGAATATGGAATTAGAGAAGTGAACATGTTTGTCTGTTATTTTGATTGAAAAGGATAGTGGAGAGACAGACGAGTGAAGGATTTCTTTGTTTAGGTCATAGCAGTAGGAGGAGGCTTTTGGATGAGTAAAAAGGGTTTTTGGAGGGGAGGAGTCAGAGGGAAGAGTTTAGAAAGTTTGTTGTTGGGGATTGGTATAGTAAAAGAAGTGTCAGATGATCCAAGGAGGGGTAGAGTAGGAGCGAGTCCAGAAAGGGTTATTTTGGGGAACATAGTAGTGGTATGGGGTTTGGGATAAATGAGAGAGTGGGTGTAGAGGATGTAATGATAGATGTATAGGGTGAAAGATAGGGTAGTGCATTGGAAAGAGTAGTAGAAAGAAGTTTGAGATGAGTCAGAAAGTTGGGCTAGAAGATATATTGAGAGAAGTATAGGCTGATAAATAGGGTAAAACATTGGAAATGCTAAATTAGAAGAAAGTGATAAATATATAGATCCATAAGTTCGTTGAAAGTATATAGATGCATAAAGGAGGTAAGTATATGCAGATTAAAGATATTGATAGAGGTACAGGATGAGAAATAGGATAGTGCATTGGATATGCTTTTTCTGGAGAAAAGTAACAGACACACAGATCCAAGTACATGGAGGTACATAGATGCACAATGGAAGCATGTACATGTAGACCAAAGGTGTTTTTATTACAACATAATTATTCTACATGTTTATACAAAGCAATACACAAAGATAGGTACATATCTATAGTGAAATGAATGCTTATATACAGAGGGACACATACATAGGGTGGGTATTAATGAAGGGGAAAATGGGCAGCATTTCTGGCCCAGGTCCCGACCAGGCTCACCCTTGTCCTCTCCACCCATAGCCTTGACGCCTAGGCTAGGACGCCCCAAGCCTTGGCCATTTATTGCCATAGTAGTCAGGTGACCCCTTCAGCCAATAAGAACCCTAGCCCTAACATTATCCAATCACAACACTAGCCCTAAAATCTAGAACCAATAGGAGACCAGGACCTTACAGCCAATCTTAGCCCTAGCCCAAGCACCCAATCAGTTTCAAAAACCCTGATCTCTATGTCCAATAGAGGCCCTAGCCCTACCAGTAGTCCCAACCCAGTCCAAGCAACCAATGGCACAGGAAGTCCTAGTCCCTACTTCCAATAGAAAGCCTAACCCTACTCTTAGTCCCACACCTAGTCCAGCAACCAATAACACTATAAGCCCTAATCGCTACTGCCAATAGAAATCCTAACCCTAGCCCTAGTCCCAACCCTACATTGATTGAATCACAGACCCAGAAACCAATCAGAACCCTCAAATACCCAACCAATGAGGACACTAACCCTAGTCCAATAGAAACATCAGATACAACCACCAATCAGTGTACACATATACCAAACAATATCAGACTATATAAGGTCCCAGCTACCTCAGACAAGGTTTGCTGGCTAGGGAGTTGGAAGCTGCTCCTCTATTCAGAAATCTCCTAGGAGACAGACAGGCTCAATCCACACTTTGGACTTCTGCAGGTAAGGCCCTAACAAACTTGTCCTCCAACAACACTATTTGTATAAAGCTTTAGTCCCTCTCCTGGCCAAAAAACGAAGTGCACAGTCCCTATTAAACACAGTTTAAACAGTTTACAGCAGATTACTGCTGTCTCAGGAGGGAAGAAGGGGGGGCTGGTTTCACTGACTTGATAACACAAAATGGTCACTGGGGGTGCACTGCTTAACATACAGGTCTTAGCACAGAGCAAAGGAGACATTTGGAGGGAAAACTGATAGTCACAGGGAATGAGAGGGGAAAAACTACAGAGTTTGGACTGCAAATCCCACAATTCAACAGGTTAAATGGAACCAGTCACGGGCAGGAAAACCCACAAGGTTAAACACAAAAACATGGGATAAATTATGCAATCACTGGCAGGTTAAAACTACAATTTTAAACTGTAACAACCACAGGCAAAGACAGGTAAGGAAATTTAAAAAGAGAAAAATAAGATGATGCAATCACAGGTAGGGAAAATCGTTTTTTAAACTTTTTTAGGAAAGAGGCAGCACTAGTCTGCCTCCTTACCACGTCCTGGACTCAGCTCACTGCAATCTGGTTACAGGTAGGCTGCAACTCACAAGATGGAAGAGAATCTATGAGAAGCTTAAAAGACTAGGGATATGTTCTGTTGGAGAAGGTGCAGGAACAGGAAGAAAAGCGGATGATGGCTAGGTTTCTTTATGTGCTGAATATGTGTTAGGATGCTATAGTCTGCAGGGAAGAGGACACCCAGGATGCATGCTGATTTTAGAGTGAACTATGGCTCTATTATGAAGAGTGCATCGAGGCGGGCGTGGCAGAACACCAGTGCCGTAGGTCGAGGATTTTCGGAGCCCCATCCAACAGTATCCCGCAAATATACAGACCCAGGGGACCCACAAACATAGCAAAAAGCCCCTAAGAACCCACTGTATGAGGCAATCTCAGTTTTGAGTGGCTATTAACGCAAAGCAGTGGAAACTTGTAGGCAATTTGGTGATCCGGCTTGGCTTTGCTCTCAAGATGGCACCTGTTGGACGCTGAATTTCATGCTGAGGCCCAGATTAGTGCAGCTTCGGCCCGTACCGGGACCTGGTGCGACGGCACCGTTAATACAAGCCTGAACAGCAGGAACCCTGCCGACCTGCCAACATTGACTGAGTTGAGTTTAGCGGGGCCTGTGAGCACCCGGAGTCTTGACGCCGTGGAGCAGACTGATGGAGAGAGAAGGTGCGGCTGGAGAATAGACGAGGCGAGAGTGTCGAACCCGCACACGCAGAGGGTGATCTGCGCAACTTGGCTCCTGCTGCCTGACTTGTGGACCTGCAAGAGGGAGGTGGAGCGGCGGCGAGGTTTGCTGATTGGGGGCTCCTGTGCCAGCACCTCTGGGGGGCCTTGTAAGCTGACGGCGAGGTTGGAGACTGGGCAGCGAGTGACTATAGGGGACCCCCGGGAGCACATAGGTTGGCTACAAGAGAGGAACCCACGGGCCTACAGCGTGGAACCAGGGCACTGATGTATGAAGGCCCCCTTGCATCTGCTTCATGGTCTGCTCTTGGTGAGCCCTGCATGTAAGGGGATCTGGAGGATCGAGTATCCTTTGGAGGAGCATGATCTGCCCACGGGGCCTCGTGACTAGTGTGGGCTGACTTACAATGGACACAGCTCACATTCTGAGGCCTTGAGTGGAGTGCAGCTTGGTGGGGATCCTCTGAGGAATGACCACGAGGGCAGAGAGGGAACATAACCTGTGGGGGCAATACAGTAACACCCATGAGACCTTTCAGCACCTTGAGGCCTGAAGAGTGCCCTGACCATGTGTCCCACAGTACTCTATTGCTCAGCATATTAGTAAGAAATTTCAGGGGGCATCCCATCCTCTGCTAACCGTGAATCTCGCCCTACTGCTTGATCTCAGCAGGTAGGGGGAGTGCTCAAGTGGGCTGCTACTACAGCACAGAAAGGGGAGCGACAAACATTGCTTGGCACTGCCCTGGTTCTTGAACTTCTGAGCCCTGCAGGCTGAGTCTGGCGGCTTCCTGGCACGGGGGCATGGCTGGTGCCAGCAGCCGAAGACAGAGGTACCGGCTATTACCGATTTTGAAACCTACTATTTGGTGGCACAACTCCAGTGGCTTATGCGGTGGATAGCAGGCATACACACCCGGGAGGATACTGGGCCCATTTGTTCCTGACCTTTCCAGACTGATTAGGGTGCTCCTTAGACGTCACAGTCCAGGTGTGGTGACACTGGAATTTCAGGTGCTTCATTGCTGCTGGACTAGAAGTCTTCAGAAGATGCGGGTGAAGCTTCTGTGTTCTCCCAACATTCCAATAGGGTTCCTTGCGAAGCTCCCACATGGGGGTGATTGGCGGGAGCTGACGGAGTGGGTAGCTGCAGAAGTGACGATGGTCGGTGCCCTTTTTGAGGATGAAGCACTCCTTCCATTCGAAAAGTTCCATGACTGGCAATATCTGCCTCAGGATAGTTTCCTGCTGCATGGATCAGTAACAGCGGGCATTCGTAGGCACTGGAGGATAGCCTTGGCGGAGGCACCGCATGCTAAAGGATGGCAGTACTTAGTCACTTCCTTTAAAGCTGGTATATGCTTGTATAGACAGATGAGGGGAGACTTGATGGGGCCCTTAGTTGCCCTTAGAGCCTGATGGGCGGAGGACTTAGGGATTCCCATATCAGAAGGGGACTGGGAGACCATCCTAGAGCGAAGACCCAAAGTTTATTTGCAGAGTTTTATATAGCGCTGGCTAGACCCGGAGGTATCAGAGGGCTTTACATGAATAAAAGTTTTGCATAGTTACATTCGTTACAGTAGCATAGTAAAACATAAGAAGACAAGTCCCCATAGGGGATAGAAGATAATGGGGGAGGAGGGTAGAGTCAGGGGGCTGGGAAGCAGATCAGATCTGGCAGACCAGCAATGGAAGAAAGTACATCATGGGGCCCAAAAAAGTCAGAGTTAACAAGCCCACAAACCGGTTGGGGTCACGTAGTCGCAACATGCAGTGCCAGATTCACTCACTGTGTTGGATCACCATGGCAATGTAGCTGGACCACAGAAGGGGGTGAATAAGGGCGTCTTGCAGTGACCGTTCAAGACTGTAAGGGTGAAGGCGTCCCAAAAGTGGTCAGCATGAAGCAATGGTCAGGCAGGCAACACAAGGCGTGGAACAGCAGCAAGCAGCGATCGAGGAATCGGTCAAAGCAGTCCAGATGGCGGACCCAGAGTTATGGTCACCAACAACCTCGTCACAAAATGGCGGACTCACAGATCAACAGAAAATCCAAACCGTAGGGGAAAACCACCCTCAAGGAGCAGGACTAGATGGGGAGGCAGGCACATGATAGAGAGGAAGGAAGGCTGCTGGAAATCGCCGATAGTCACGAAAATTCTGGTAGCAGAATCCCGACCAACTTGCTTGAGAGACGGGGGAAATCGGCTCGGGGGCCCAGGCAGCAGCCCCAGAAGAGGAGAGGCAGCCATGGGGTCCGGAGGGCGTGATCATTGGGATTCGCCGTGAAAGACAAGCTCTGGGTCAGGAGGGCGCGCTCACTCGGACTTCGCAGTGGAAAACAAGCTCAGGGGTACAGTGCGTCAGCGTCGCTGTATTCTTGTTCTGGCTTTGTCGGTGGTACAGTACTCGTGCATCCCAGCAGCAGTCCCGGAAGGTGTTGCGGGATGTCCTAGAAAGTGTTGCGGAATGCCAAGCAACAAAGGTAGAGCCCGGAAGGTAGGTGACAGCCGGCGGGTTGATACGCCAGTTCATCTCCTCTCAGCTGCGGAGGCAGCTCAACCGAAGCAACGGCCATGATGAAATTGGCTCCACAAGCGTTCCATCGGGAAACCCTGGGGCGAGTAGCAGGGCAACGAAAATCGTTCGGGGTGGGAAGAAGAGCCGGAAAGTGTCCAACAACCCCCGTTTTAAACTTAGCAACTCCTATGTGCTGCATAGGGCTTACCTCACTCACCGCTGGAAGAATGAACAGGTACATTGCAGTGCCCAAGGTACGGAGAGGCGGGTGCTGAGTTCTTGCACATGTTCTGTGAGTGCCCAGGGTTAGCGGAGAGCATCACTGGAATATTGGTCATATCACTGAGAGGGAGGTCCCATGCACCCCTGGACATTGCCTTTTGAGTTGGTTTCCGCTGAACTACCAAAACTAAGGTAACAAGCAAGTCCAGCATCTGTTTTTTAGGTCTCGCCTAGGGCAGTGCACTGTCTTGACCTCCGAGCGCAGAATACTAATATAGCCCCCACCACCAATCCACAATTGAATACTACACATATCAGTGTGTGACCCCCATCGTAGTGTTGTGTACCTTCGGACATTGCACGTACTAATGGTTACTTCCTGTGACCCTCACAGAAGCTGTTAGAAAATCTCCTGATTACTGTCCATCGACCGCTTACCTAATGGCAGTGGTTAGTCTAACGGGAGATATGCACAGTGGTGCACCAGTGATTGTCTGCTTCAGTACAGCATTATATACAATACCAACAGACTACCGCCCGCCCCCGACCCCCCAGCTCACAAAATACTTAACGAATGCTTGCCATCGAGCCGGTATCAGTCTTGTTCCTCAAGTGATCCCCCAGTGGCCTCATCCAGAAGCTGTCGCTCCGGGCTCTGCCTCTGCTCTTTGTTCCAGTCTTTAAGCGCCTTCTGCAGAGCCTTCGGTTCTACGAAGATGTGGGACCTTCCTCGCCTATTCACCCGCAGCTTGGCCGAGTACAACATCACATAGTCTAAACCCAACGCAACTGCTTCTTGGGGACAAATTGCCAACGAGCCTCCTGCACTCGGGCGGTGAACTCCAGATAGACTGAGATGTTCGACCCTTCATATGGCTGCGTTTGTTTGTCCCTCGCCGCACGTAGAGCCACATCCCTGTCCCGATAGTTCAATAGTTTTACTATGATTGGACGCGGCGGGGCGCCCGGCTGGGGTCGGGGTCCCAAGGAGCGGTGCGCTCTCTCCACCACAAACATGTTTGTGAACACATCCGCGCACAACAGATCCACCAGTAGCTTCTCCACAAAACGTTCCATGTTCCCAGTTTGTGTCGTCTCCGGCAGGCCCGTAATCTGTAAGTTGCAGAGTCTCGAACGGGCCTCGAGGTCCTCTGTTTTGTCCTGCAGCACCTGCATGATCCTGCCGAGCTTTTTATGGTCCATGTCCAACGTAGTCTGCGCTTCTTCAACTTCCGTGAGTCGTCGTTCGGACATGTCAAGCCTCTCGGCATGCTTGTCTAGCTGTTATCCCATCCTGTCCATCCGATACGAGAGAGCGTCAATCTTCGTGCCCAGGGAAGAGATGCTGCTCTGCAATCCCTTCTCCATTTATAGCAACAAACCATGGATATCCTACTCATCGTCTATCGGGGGAGTAGGTCTGGTTTCCTCCCCTAAAGCAGGGTCGTGGGATTTAGAGCGCTTCTGGTCAAAGGTCAGTTTGGACTGAGTCCTGTCCGATTTGCCCATCTTCCTTACTGATGTAGCTCGGTTATACGCAGACAGTGCTGAAGACCCCTGCAGTTGCCAGACGTTATAGGTTGACCAGAAGTCCCCCCTCGGGATACAGTCCGTGGGAACCCTGTCCCGAAGCTGTTGCGCGATGTATGACCGTAGCGCTGCAAAGCATTCCTGCCGCAAGGAGCTCCACCTATTATTACTTGCCGCTCCACCAGACTTTGCGCTGCGTCTTCCCCAGGGGTTGCCGGGCTGTGCTGCTCCACTTGCGGTTGCGCGTTTGGACGACCAAGGTTGTCCTGCAAGGAACTCTGTGCTGCGCTGCACTCTAGTTACACCACTCAGCAGGGGCCCAAAATAATAATATTATGGCAGCCAGGCACGTCTCTGCGTGTGGAGGAAGTCCGACTCCCACTGTGCGCCCCTACCGAGGCTCCCACCTCTGTCCCGCTCAGCTCGGTCCCCGAGGCCTCACCCCAGAGGAAAAGTTATGCCTGGGCGTGCTTCCTGTTTTTGTCTGGTTGCGACCTTAGCTGCCTTTCCCCCAACACTAATTCTGGTCAGAGCAGCTCTCCGCAGGATCATTGGTCCCGTACCTGTCGCAGTGCCTTGAGTTGAGCAATGTGCAAGTTCCAACTAGGAGTACACCAGCCAGACGCTCCATCCGAGTCACACTCTCTGCGCGATCTTTCTGTGTCCCAACCTCTGCAGCGACAGTGCAGTGATGACCTGGTGCCCCTGCCACAATATTTTGCTCTGCGCCACAATGCAAGTAGATAACGCAATCTGCTGGAGACTACTGAGTTCCTGCCCTCAGGTGTTGCGCCCCTACAGTTCTCCACTGCTAGTGCCTGCCTCCGTAGTAAGCTATGCAATACGGGGCACACAGGCCGTGAAGGCACACGTGTTGGCTGACTTTTGTGGCCCTACCGGCTGCAGGTAAAATAGCGGTTCCGCCCGTTCACTAAACTGTGCCTCGGCCTTCAGAGCTCCAGAGGGTCGCTGATTCCCCCCGCACCCCCATGCGCGTTCATCCGCTCTGCCCTGTACCTCCACTGCCGGCGCCCCTCTGTGATTATCGCGGCTCCGGTCACCCCGTTCTCGTTGGGAGAGTGGGGGGGGAGGGTGGACGGGCTCTCCGCCGTCGCTGGGATAGGCAGTCAAGTGTTCCCTGCACCTCGGTAGCAGTCCCTTACTCCCGCTACCCATCCGCAGCAGCACTACAAGCGATACCAGCACTTCGAGCTTCAATCCACTCAGGTCCGGCTCCCGAATTTGGAGGGGACCGGCCATCCGAGTTCACGACGTCGCACGCACTGCGACGTCGCTCCGCCCCGCTCCTCACTGCGGCACAGGGATCGACGGCCTCGCACTCCGCGGCAGTCAGCTGCTGTATTTTCGGCTCGGGAGGGGCCTCAGGGTCCGGGATAAAAGTCCTGTGCGGCCGCAAAGTTCCCACGACTGGGTCACCGTCACCAGCTGGAATTCTAGCGGTGTGAGGCAGGATAATGACAGGATAGTTTATCTGCGCTCTGGAGCTGGAGGCTCAAGCGGCCATCTTCGCCACGAGCCAAGCTCCGCCCCCCACCCATAATTAAATTAAAAACGACTTGTCAGGCCCACAACATAGTGCCTTTTCGATTATTAATCTGAGCACAACTACACACTCTCTTCAAACAATTTCTGCACTGTCAGGAGTGGACCCTAGCTTCTATAAAAAGGTGTTTGACTGTTATTCCTTGAAGCGTTCAAGACAGACTAACACATGGCAAGAAAGGAAAAAGCTATGCTGCTCTGCAAATCTTTAAAAATATTTAAAGGGGTCGATTACGATGCAGCTCGGAAGGCTCCGACCATCAATTGGAGCCTTACGTGCCGCTTCGTAATGGGCTGCTCGGTTTACTTTCTGATTGGCTTATTAAGATGTAGGCAGTCGGAAAGTAAACCGGACGGTTATTCTGGCTGGCTTCCGATGGGCTCAGAGAGCCCATCGGCCAGTCAGAATCCAGCCGATAACCTCAAGAGCAGGCCTTTCCTCCCTTGAGATTACAATGCATGGTTTCTGACATGGTTTCCATATCGGCCTGTCCGAAGTGGAAACCATGTCAGAAAGCATGATTGGGGGCCCCCAACAAGGCCCCCTTTGGTGCACGGCCTCCAGCCCCCCTGTTGATCCCTGCACCTAGTGGTGCAGGAATGAACCATTCCTCCCATTTCACTATGGAATCATGCATTACGGATGGTTTGCAGCTGTAATGCATGCTCCCATAGTGAAATGTAGGAATGCGACCGAACAGTGTTCGGTCGCATCCTAATGAGGCGGTCGGGACCACCGGCTGGGTGTCGTTCGGTCCTAGAACGGGGTTGTGTCGGGCAGAAGGATTTCTGAATGACATCGAAATCAGGCCCTAAATGTACGAAAACAGATTGCTTATATGTAATATAATGGTGGTTTAAGTTGTGAAAAATATGAAAAGGTGTGATTACGTTGTCAAACCACAACCACATCATCCCTTCAAACATTTTCAGTAGACATCCTTAGTCTGGAGGTTTCCAGTAAAGGGGGCATCCATGTTTTCTAAATGAAGGGATGTTGCAGTTACTAATTAAAATATTCATAGGAGACTGCCGAAAATGTAAGCTCCTATGACAATCATTACCAACACTATACCATGCGTATGGAGATTGCTTGCACGCCTTTCATGAAAATGACTTTCAATCAAGCAAAAATATGAAAGATTGTGATATTGAAAGGCTTCGAGTACCAGAATGTCAAAGGTCTCATCTGGGACCAACTCCTAAATAGTATAAATGCTGTCAATGCCTTTTTTGGGTATAATTACATCTTCTCCCTAACAGTCTTTTGTCAACTGTAATTTTCATGCATCATGTTACAAAAGTATGTTTTGAAGAAAATCTTTTTGAATCTTACTGCTGTGGACGCTCTTACTTCTGATGCAAACTGTTCACTGCCCACCTATGTGCTGCAACAGATATTCAGGGTCAGGGATATGTGATCCACTAGTAAAAGATCCGACACTTTTCCAATGATGGTAAAACCACGTCCTCCTCACACAATCTTTCAGATTTTTTCATGCATCAGACATTTCCAAGGCTACACCAGTGGATTTCTTTGCACTCTTGAAGTTCTCTACATACTGGGCAGTCAGGGCCGGACTGGCTGTATTGGGCATTTCACCGGGAGAGGGTGGAGGCTGGTTTTGCAGTGGTGGGGTTCGGTTTAGTTACTGGGGGCCGGTTTTGCAATATCGACCCCCAGTAACAAAAGCAGCAGTGCTTCACACTTGCGATTCCCCCCGGGGGCTGATCTGACAAAATTGCCAGGACTGCTTTGAGTTACCAAGCCGGCCCTTTAGGCAGTAAGTTTAAACCTCCTGGTCAGCGAACCATTCATGCATGCATTTTTTTCCTGTTTCCATCACCCAATTCCATTATGACCCCATTTCCATTAGGGATCAGACAACCCAGCTGAGGTACTAGTTTTTCTTCTTTAGTCAGCCTCTACAAGTCACATAAACTCAGCTATGTTAGCACTGCATCGCCAAAAACTCTTTGCAAACACTGATGTGAAGGCATTGAGAGTTAGTAGCAGTTGCCCCGCTTTTCCTATGTCACTTTCCTCCTGTTCCCTTTCTCATTTAGGTGTCGCACCCTGAGTGTTAGCGTTCAAACTTTGGTAACATCTCTTCATTTCTGGTCTCTAGCTAAGCATCCATAGCTCAGGATGCTTTCTTTGACTCATAGATGAATAGTTTTGGGACTTCCACCTCTGGGTTGCCCTGATTCATTTAGATGTGTCAGGATATGTGCGTTTCTAATGGTGAGACTCAAATGTTGAAAATACCTTAACAGTGGCAGTCGGTGACCCTCAAAAGTGGCGAGTCGTCGAGCCCGTGTCAAACCCAGTGGCAGGCACAGTGATAAATCACAATGCCTTTAGGCTCACATGCCAAAGCTCTCAGTCATGGCTCGGGAATAGATTTTATAACGGGCCATGACTGAGAACTCTGGAATTAAGGCTGAAGGCAGTGCAAGTTTCTCACAGTATCTGTCAGTGGACGAAAAAGGTAAAAATAAAATGAAAAACAAACTTAACTTTTTCGTCTTGATTGCAGTCATGGTGAATCATCATCGAGCCTCAGCCAGCTCCTCTTTCCAAATCCCGACACTGCTTTCATGGGCAGAATGGAGAAGCGCCAGGATTGGCTGGAGTGGACTGCCTCAACGCTCCAGCAGGCACAGGGGCCTGTGCCTGCTCTCTACCCAGCTGTCTACACTGCGCATGTCAGGCTGGCCAAATCAAGACAGCCGGCTTAATAGACATGGGCAGTGTTAACTGGTGTGGGCACCACTCCCCTGCTGCCACTCAGCAGCAGCCCCACCCCCCAACACTGCTTGGGCTAGGAGCAGTGAAAAGTAAGATGGTAATTTATTTTATTACCATTTCATTTTTCACTTTTGCTGCACTAGCAGCAGAGGGGCGACGCTCCTCTGTCCTAATGGTGGGGCCACCACTGTACCTTCATGACATAGTGCTGCAGAAATATCATTGGCTCCATAGCGATGGAAGGCCTGCCTATTCACTCAAACTTACATGTGAAAATACCTTCAATCAAACTGTAGAAATGAAGAAATAGGTATTTAGCAAGTCATTATGAGGTTTGTGGCTACAGGACATCCACCAAACCTGGCAGATGGCACGCCTTTCTAACCTTGTGGTTCTCTCTTCTCATTTGAATAATGCAGGAGAATTATCAAGTTTCCACCAGCAGAGCTGGCAGGGGTGGCTCCTCTATTAGGGATGAGAAGCGTCACCCCACTGCTTTCTCTCAGTGCGAGAAGCAGAATTTCCTGCTTCTCGCGCTGTGAGAACGCAGAAGGCAGGGTATGCCTGGTTGGGGGCGGGCAGGAGGGTACGGTTTGTTTTTTTAACCTCAACCCCACGCGACCCCCCCCCCCTCCTCGAGAGTCATGTTAGCCGCGACTGAGAGATGGCTTAGCCGTGGGAAGCCCTTCACCAGTGGCACAAGGCTGCTAGCTAGACAGCATTAGCAGACTCACCCAAATCAGGCCACACATAGCAGAAATGCAGATAATAAAGCTACAGTGATCACTCGATGACAGCAGATACAGCACAGCAAAGTACTTTTAACATGTTCTGGGGATGAACCGGACCGACCTTTTGATTGCTCATTGAATGGTGCTGTTTGTTGAAGGTGGTCGAACATTATATCACAGGTTAGTATCTTTGTTTAATACTGGCTTGATAGTTCTAGTTATTTGAATCTGCTTCTGTTGGCCACAATATTTTTGTGCTATTTGTGTAGTTGCTACGTTGTGCTACATTGAGTAGCGTTGGTAAATTCAAGTTTGCACTATTGAGCACTGTTCTCTGCTTTGTTCACACCCAATTGTGTCCCCTTTGCATGCCCAACCAGGATTTTTTCAATGTGCTGGCAGTAAATCTGTGCCATAGGACCTGATATAGATGTTGGCGCAGGGGAATACTCAGTCACAAACATGACAGATATCCTGTCCGCCGTATTACAATCCCATTATATCCTATGGAGTCGTAATAAGGCAGACAGGATATCCGTCACGTTTGTGGCGGAGTATTCCATCCACCAAGATCTAAATAAGGCCCATAGTGTTTAAAAAGTTGCAAGTGATTCATACCTTGCAATCCCATTTGAATGCATCTGCCTTATCCTAATGCAATCAAAAACAGAGACGTTTTACGACATGAGCACAGTGGGCAATTGCCCAGGACCTCCAACTTCTAAGGGGTCCTGGGGAAAACTACAGTTCTCTCACACTATCTTTGTGGATTGTTCTATCAGAACCTCTCTACCTCGCTCTGCCTCCCCAGTGAGATTTTATGGATTACTGGGCCGCCAGTGTAAGTGTAATTCAGTATTGTTTGGCATCATGCAGGCTTGAATTAGGTGAAAATAGGCAATCAAATTCAAAGTTGTTCCGAACAAGGGTCCCCATTATGTCTGGCCTATGGCTGATAATACCTAAAATACAACTGACAGAAACAGCTGTGGCCTGTGCAGGTAAGAGCGGTTGGGCCGGGTGGCGGGGGGATTTCGATGGGCGATGATGAGGGAAAATTAAATAAATAGTTAACTTTCCCTCCTGGTCGTCAGTTGAAATCTCTCACCCCTTCCCCCCCACCCGGCCCTACCACTTTTAACTGCACGGGCCACGCCTGGACAAAAACCCAATTGGATTTTCATGCAAGTGAAGTTATTGGCTCATGACGAGACTTTTGCCCCCTCTCTGCAAACAGGCAATGGTCAGAGCACTTTTGAAAAAACCTAATCTAGACCCTGACGTGTGGGCCAATTATCGTCCCATTTTATTACTGCCAGGAATTAGTAAAATGGCTGAGAAGCATGTAAATTCCGCTCTCTCAACTTTTTTGGTGAATAATAACAGTCTCCATCCCTCACAGACAGGACTTAGACCACAGCAGGGCACAGAGACGGATCTGCTGGCAGTTGTAGAAGAATCCAAAACAAATCTGGATGGCGGGGGCTGCGTTGCTCTTATTCTTTTGGATCTCAGCGCAGCCTTCGACAAGGTAAACCATCAATTGTTAATCCAAAGATTTAGGGATGCAGAAGTGGTTGGAATAGTGCTAAAGTGGCTACAGTCCTTTCTGGAGGACAGATCGTTTGTAGTCTTTGAAAATGAAATTACCTCAAAGTGAAAGCCCCTTTGATGTGGGATTCCTCAGGGATCCTCCCTGAGCCCCACTCTATTTAATGTCTATATGAGTTCCCTGGCAGAAGTGGTACTACCTTTTAGAATACAGATCATCACCTATGCTGATGACACTAAGTTGGTGGTCTCCCTCAATCAACTGAATAATTCAGGACTCGGCCTAGCCTCATGCCTTGAAAAGGTATCAATATGGATGGACAGCTCATATTTGAAACTTAATGGGGCTAAAACAGAGTTAATGCTACTCGGTAACCCTTTCACCCTGAGCACTAGTGAGTTTTGGCCCAGTTGTCTGGGCTCATCCCCTTCCCCGAAAGATCAGATTAAAAGCTTGGGTGTATGGTTGTACCGCAATCTTGATTTCAAGGAGCAGGCACGAAAGGTCGCAGCCTACTGCTATGGGATCCTCAGAATGATAAGAAAGATTCTTCCCCTGCTACCTTTCTCTGCCAGAAGACTGCTGATTCAAGCATTAATTTGTCACATCTTGACTATGCCAACGCCCTATATTTGGGAGCCCCACACCTCACTACCAAGAAATTACAGATCGTGCAGAATTGTGCAGCAGGTATGCTCTTGAATATCCCCAAGCGCCTATCAGCCAAGCCTGCGCTTGCCTCGCTTCACTGGCTTCCAATCCAGCAGAGGATCCAATTTAAGGCGCTGTGCATTACCCATGAAGCACTTTCAGGCAAGGGTCCTCCAATTATCAGCTCTATTATTCAGCCCTATCGTTCTAATAGGGCCCCGAGGTCAGACAATAAACAACTGGCTGCAGTTCCAAAAATAAGAAGAGTAGGAAGTGGAGGCCGTCTCTTCTCGTATAATGCCGCCAAATGATGGAACCACCTTCCCCTTCACATTCGCCTTGAGCCAGATTACCTGTCCTTTCAAAAGCATGTAAAGACATATCGATTCCCCTAAGACTGCCCGGAGTTTGAAGCTGCACCGCTGTTAGCGCTGGGATGCCCCCGGGTAGCCATACGCTTTAGAAATGCTTCCTCATTCATTCATTCATTGGCACAACTTTAAAATCTGTTCTTAGTGAGAGTTCTGTCAGTAGGAGCGCAGTCCTTGTTAAATCTCTTGGCGGACACAAATTGCAGATATTCCAGACACTCGTAATACAATAGCTTCGGGGAGAGGCTCTGACGCGGGCCTCGCGGTCGATCGCTGTCCCCCGCCATTTTGTTATTCGATTACATTTTTTTTATACGGGGTTGAAAAACAGTGATTGTGAACTGAAGCCTCTGATGTTATTATCTTTTGCAGTAAATACAAGTAATTGTTTGTCAGAGGCAGGGAAAATAGTTTAAAGTCTGCACCGGTATTATCAAAAGAACTAATCCCGGCTCTGCAGACAGTTAGGTATTCAATTTTCAGACCTGGTTTGGCTGAAATACTCCAATGAGATCAAATCGTAGCTAAGAGAGGGCTGTGTGCTTCAGAGCTGTTGCCCGGCAGAGCATGGCTCTGTTAATGCTTTTAATAAAAAAGATGGCAGTGTACTCAGAAAGGACAACACAACCAGGAACACAAGGTAACGTTTTTATCAGTTAATATCACCCACATTAGCTGAGGCGGAACAAGGGTGCAAAGGGTCCTAGTGCAAGAAAGCAAAATGGCCCCCATGACCTACTTGGTTATTAAAATACGTTAATTATTTTGGTGCCCGAGACCCTGGGCCCCGGTGCCACTGCACCAGCTGTACCACTGACATATAAGCCCCTGCACATTAGAATTATGGGAAGGGCTACATTACCTGTAGCCAAGGGTTTAATGTCCCCTAGTAACTGACCATACATTAGCTATATATCGTTACTAGATTATTTGGGTGTTTGTTGAGCGCCACATGCTGTACAGACACTTAGAGCTCGTGTGACAGTGGACGAGGTAACGAACGACGTCTAGTTCTCTTTCAAAGAAACAAAAACGTTTGTGGGTCCAGCCTGGCACGGAAACATCTTAGTTCAGTGCCCTTAATTTGTTTCACGTCAGACTTGGAGAAAATGTCAGTACTGAGAAAAGCAAATTGATCACCAGGTCATTGTTGAAGAATGAATGCAACAGACGAAAGGGAGGGAAGTTGTTCCTGCGTTTGTCGGAGAAAGTCTGAGCACCCTGAGGCCAAACTCTAAACTGCAGACTAATTAAATCTAGGTTTATCCCCAGATTCAGGGTGTGCAGTGGCTCTCCTTGAGTAAGCGCCAAATACCTGGCGAGTGGGGGTTGATCTATATATTAGGCCCCTGCATGTATATGATGAACAGCGAATAAACCGTGCCTAATGTTGTTTGATGTCTCTTTTTTACTGTTTGTCTGAGCATTTGTAGTTAAACTGGCATAGTGGTGTGTTTATATAGACGAGTTGCTACTGTGGTAACATAATGGTGCACTTTTATTGGGATGTATCTGTCTCTCTTTCATGTTCTATTTCAGTGCTATCTGCATGCAAAAATGAAGTTTATTAAAAGGCCTTAGACAAATGCAATGGTATCTATAATGATGAGGAAATCAAATGCGACATGTCTTCGCTAAATTGCATAATTAAAAAATATAGAACTTAAAAAAGTTCTATGTGCTTGTATATTGAAGGGAGAGAACATTTTACAGATTGTACTACATACCGAGAGTAAAGGGCATATTTCTTCCTAATATTTAAACAATGATCTCTGCCCACTCTGGTTCCTAGATGGATCGATGTTAGCATTGGGGATGGCACAAATAACTTTCCTCATGATTCACTCACTCATACCGACCTCACTTTTGACATTAGCCAGCATCCATGAAGATTTTTTCCCAGTACTCTTCATCAATGCGGTTACGGAACATCGATGATGGAATATCAACTTTGCACAATATTGTGAACAGAATACCAAGGACCAAAATATCACCCGTGAATATGTATATATTTTCTATACATAACTCCACATATATATACCTTGACAATATATATGACAGCGTAGGGCCGTCAAGCTGAATAAGCGGCAGAAGCCTAGATAGAGCCAGGACAACTTCTTGGTGACAATGCAAGACTGGGGAAGGAACTGGTGGGCTAATGAGGTTGGGTGGGGTGGTCCAATGGCTCCATGTTTTTTCTAAAATCCCACCACCTGGAACTGTTTATACCCCATAGAGCGGAACGGCACACACCACATCAAAACATGCCCATGCTGACTGGGGGAGATCACCTTCCTAGTACCAAACACATACACATCGGAGGCAGGTCCCCAGTAGACTTTCAGTTGGGCCCAATTGGCCAGTACATTTTGTTAATAATTGTTTCATCGGCGGAGTGGAGGGACACACAGACACATATGGCCATACACAAGGGAGATTATGGGAGACAGGGGCAGCGCTAACTATTCCCCGCATAAACATTTAATCTACTTTTCCTTAAGGTGAAGGGACTAAACTCCCCATGTAAGCACCAACAGTTGTCAATTTAAATAACTAAGCTTTTACAAAGAAACGCAACTACTACATCAGGACCAGTTTCAGATACAACACAAGCCTTACAGCAACGAATTCTGGGCATCAACTCCCACAAAGAGGGCAGACATGGCGGTCTTTTTTAAACAAATGTGAGGAGTGGAGGAGGCATTGATTAAAAAAAGGACAGGGTAGGCTGCTTTATTTTACTCTTACTCACGTTGTACCAAATACTCTACCCTCTTGAATGTTTAAGCCCCTACACAGCCCAAGTCTTTCTTTTGAAACTCCTCTGTGATTTACTGAGGGACACAAAGGAAGATCTGATAGTTGGAGGTGACTTCAACCTCTCCTGAGACCATAAGGTGGACATGGACAGTAGTCATACATGGGCACAGTAGTCATGTCACGGGTGCTTAAATAAAATTAACAGACTTAAGCCTGATAGACGCATGGAGGTACTTTCACCTTGGAGAAACTAAAAATTCTTACTATTGTCATGTGCATGCCACATCCTCACATAAAGATCACTTGCTGAGTTCACAGTCTCTGATTCGCTTCTCAACAGATGTGGCCATGTCCTATAGTATTGATTTCCAACCATGCACATGTGTAAATAATATGGGAAGTGAATGTATACCCATCTGGGGCGTCATGCTGGAGAATGCAGGTGGGCACACTTACAGATCCAGTACAAGGGGCGACCATGGGGAAAATGATACAACTTTGTTGTTATAACATTTCTCTGGACATGACTTTTAGAACCTTCTGGAATGCCTTTAAGGTCAAACTCAGCATTGAAATGGTACAGGACCAGGAAAACAGGTGGGTGAAAAAAGATATCCCATTGTGGAGTTATGAATCCTAGATATTTTAGATATATAGAAACCAACCAAAAAGACTCAACATGAACTGCCACTGCTCAGATGCCAAACTAGGGCCTACGGGGTTAACTGAGCAGAAACAACACTGCTACACGTAAGTCAGTTTGTTTTTTGAGGGGGGCAAGTAAGGTTCCCTCCTAGCCAAGAAGCTACATTTGCAAAGGGTGAAGACACACATTTCAAAAGTAAAGAGATGGGATGGAAAGGGAGCAACTAGGAAACACAACATGCAGGAAACCTTTATAGGAAACTTTCTAGCTCTACGTGTTGAGGGAGGGAGGAGTGCAAGGCAGACACAGAAGACTACCAAGGGAAATGTGAATGGAATCTACTAAAGCCGGAGGTGGTGGGCTCCCTTGAAGGCCTTATAGAGTTCTTGGAGACCTGTAATGTCCTCAGAACCATTCTGCCAAGCAACACCCACGTCCAGATGGTTTTTTAGTGTCCTATTATAAAACATTTTTCATGTCATTCATTATGGTCAGACCTTCCCCGACCTTGTAAGAGGCAGATATCACACTAGTACACAAACCTGGAAAGGACCCCCATGAGTGCACCTCCTACAGGCCAAAAGAGCTATTAAACAGAAATGCGAAAATCTTCAAAAAGATCCTTGCCACCACCTTGAAGCATTCATGCTCTACCTGATATACTCCGATCAAATGGACTTTATGAAGGAGTGTTAGGACAGCGATAACATCAGGCGACTGATCTAGCTGATGGGAATGGTCAGAAGGAAGAAAACCCCCACACTCTTACTGCCTTACAATGCCAAAGATGCATTTGACCAGGTCATTTGGCAATTCCTAAAAGCTGTCCAGGACAAACTGCAATTTGGGGAGAGGATGAAAAGCTGGGTTCCGGCTGGATACAAATCCCCACAGCATTGGTTAAAGCGAATGGAGAAAGATTCTACACCTTCCCCTCTAAAGGCTGTCCCTAACAGGAGTGCGGTACAGAAATGTTTACTTTCCCTTCTGTTATTTGCCATTGTGGCTTAACTGTTTGTGATCAAAATCAGGTCTCGGTAGAGACATTAGGGGCATCTCTTTGCCAGAGAAGAGAACAAGATCTGTCTCTTCGTAGACTATGTCCTGATCTCAATGATGGGCCCAGGGAGTTATCTCACAGTAATTATTACAAAGCTACACCACTTTGAGATAGCATCCGGGTTCAAGAGCAACAAACAAAAATTTGTGATACTCAGCCTGACTGGTCACTCTAGAATAGTTCAGGATCTGCAGTGTCCCCTCTATTTCAGTATGAACAATTTGTGGGCTGAAACACTCAAGATCTACCATAGCATCACTCACAGGAATCCACCTACAAGGTAATGTATCAGTGGCACATGACTGATGCGCTTATGCCGCATCTTTCCCACTACAGCCAAGGATTAACAATGGTGTGGTAAGGATAGAGGGACTTTTCTCCACAAAGTCATGCAGATATTTTGGAAGGAAGGCTTAGGGTTCTTTAAACCTGGGCTGGCGCTGAGGGGAGTACAATCAGACCTGCTCGCGGGTCTGGCATCACACTACTAACTGGGCATTGACAA
Source organism: Triturus cristatus (assembly GCF_964204655.1). Lineage (NCBI taxonomy): Eukaryota > Metazoa > Chordata > Amphibia > Caudata > Salamandridae > Triturus > Triturus cristatus. Next base: position 359,245,323 of record NC_140583.1, read on the forward strand.
AGCACATGCAGAGGGTGGCGAGATCAGCTTATAGCAGTATTTTGGAAAAAGGAGGAGCCACACCCATCACATACTGGTCCAATTAACTATGCAGCTCTTGGTAATGGAACTGCTAACACATAACCTTACTCAGACAATGCACATATTCACAGCAAGGTGGAAACCCTTGCTGAACTACTTCTTGAGACTACAGCATATCTGTGCCTAGGGTCCTTCTATCAGAACCTCTTACCTATGTCTCCGCAGACACGACATGCAAGACGATGAGATCTCAAACTTCCCCAGTTCATCCACCTTGCCCAACCACGTCAAAGCACAAATGGTAAATCAGGGGAAGAGGGGAAGGGGAAAACAGAGAGAAAACAGTGTCCCACAATGTCTCCCATTCAAGAGGCACAGCCAGGAGAATCTCCTACATGGATAAAGATGATAGAGCATATGAGTAGTGAAAAGAAATGAGCGATGAGTTACAACAATGTTACTGTGTGTTGTAACTACCTGGGCAAATCCCCTCTTCCGCTGGGTAACAAAACAACCTGAGTGAGTTAGTGGCTCCTATCTATAAAAAGGAAAAACCATCAATGACAAAATGCTCAATACCATATGTAGGCATTAAATAAAGAAGTGTACATAGTACCCACCTATGGTATGTAAGGAACGGCTCACTGAAAAAGAAGAACTGAAGTAGAATGAACCAAAAAGTATTCTAGCTATCTACTAGTGTTAAGCCCCTCAGCAATGCCTTGTGCTTCCTTTATATCAGGGAAAAAACTGAGTATTCCTATGTGTTGGACTTGGCCCTTTTTGCAGGGTCATCCTTGAACTTTTTGCCTTCCTCCTGTATTTTCGCTGACCTGTTTTTGTTGGTTTTATGACTCTGGGCACTTTACCACTGCTGATCAGTGCTAAAGTGCATATGCTCTCTATGTTAAATTGATGTATTGATTAGTGACTCCATGATTGGGTTATTTGGTTTACTTGTCAGACCCTAGTACAGTGCACCATGTGTGCCCAGGGCTTGTAAATCAAATGCTGCTGGTGGGCTTGCAGCACTGGTTGTGCCACCCACAGAAGCAGCTTGTAAAGTGTGTCTCAGGCTTGCCATTGCAGAGCCTGTGTGCAGTCTCTGACTGCCATGTCGACTTGGCAAGTGCACCCACTTGCCAGTCCCTGAACCTTCCCTTATCTTCATATCAGACACCCCCAAGGTAGGCCCAAGGGCAGGGTGCTTTGTAAGTATAAGGTAGGACATGCTCTGGTGTGTGTGGCATGTCCTAATAGTGAATTACAGCCATTTTCGTTTTTCATTTTTGCAAGGCTACCTGTTCCCCATAGGCCAGAATGGGCAGTTTGATTATTACATCTTATAATCCTAACTGACCCAGGGAACATGGTAGAAATTTGAGTTTAGTATGCCTGAACTCAGAATGATAAAATACACCTTTTAGTGAAGTTGGGTTTAACATTCGGTGTTTGAAAATACCACTTTTAGAAAGTAGGTATTTTCTTGCCTAACTGTCCAAGCCTGCCTCTGCTAGGATGTGTATTGTGTGTCTGATATTGTGAGTGACAGGTGCTGGGGGATTCCAGGAGAGAGGGTGAGTCAGCACAGGGCTGAATAGAGAGATCTGCATGTAGATGGGTGGGAGGAGCTGCACCTGGGACCTGAATAGGGCTGTGCCTTCCCTCCACAATGCTGGCTCCACCTCCTGTGGTGCGTCTGAGGTCTCTGCCCTGCACTATGAAAAGAAAGAAGGAGTCTTGTCAACAAAGTGCTCCAGGACTGACCAGAACTGCTTTGGACTAGGCAAAGGCCTCTCTGCCTTCAGAGAACAAAGAGAAAAGTAGTATAAATATGGGGACCCAGACCCCAAGATTTTAGATCACTTCTAGAACAACAAGACAAACCTCTGCCAAGGAGAAGAACCAAAGAAAGCTGTAGGAGTGGACTGCCCTCCTGCCAGTGTGCTGTGTTGGCCTACAGTGGTGTCTTCAGTGCCAAGGAGAGGAGAAGGAACTTTTGTGTGTAGTTCATCATCTTGCAGAATATTTCTCCAAGGGCTTGAACTTGCGCTTGCCTCCTTCTGAAGTCTCAGGGACAACAGACTTCACCTCCAGCTCCCCTCTGAATTTCCTTGCTGGGAATTCTATCTGCAGAAGACTGCGTGTTGCTGGGAGCTGGAAGCGCGACGCAACAAGAAGAAGCGTGTCGCCGCCGCATCTGTAGTCGTCGCATCGCCGGAGAAGCGTGCCGCCGCCGCATCTCCCAGAAGCGTGTTTTCGTCGCAGCTGTCTGCTGTCCCATCAGCGGAGAAGCGTGTCGCAACCATGAGGGTCGCCGTCGCATCACCGGAGAAGCATGTCGCAGGGCCTGTTGCGGCTCCAAAGTAGAGAGTCGCCGCAAGGCTGCCAGGGCGTGTACGCATCGTCTTCACATCGTCGCATCAAGGGCACCATCTTATCGCACTGGATTGTCGCATCGCATCGAGCCGCCATCTTGCCGCATCGCAACCGGGCTGCAGCACGAGAATCTATGCATCACCTCCTCTCCGGTAAGGATTGAGACGCATCCCCTACTCTGCGCAAGCATTAAAGAGCGACGCATCATCTCCCCCGAAGCAAGGAACCGATGCATCCTCAACGCTGCGAGCCTTTTGTTTATTTTGCATTACGCATCCAGGTACTTTTGTGAGAACTGTGTCGCATTTACCATCAACTTGAACTAAGTTAATTCTACCATCTTTAAGTCAATTTTGAGTACAGTATTGTGGATTTCTGTCGTTTGTGGTCTTGTGTTAAGCCTATATAAAGAATACTTATTTTTATAAAACCTGTGTGGTGTCCATCTGTAGTGTTTTCACTGTATTAGTGTATGTGTTCACAAATGCTTAACACACTACCTCTGAGATAAGCCTGTCTGTTCGTGCCAAGCTACCAAGGGGGTGAGCATGGGTTATCCAGTAGTGTAATCCCCTTTCCCTGACTTAGAAGCAAGGGTCCCTATTTGGTCAAAGGTACCTACATCTGCCAACTAGAGACCCCCAGTTCTAACATTGGTGGTCAGCGGTGAGGATTTGGACCTGCATTTGTGACTCATATACAGTGATTGGTGTACACTACTAGTGAGTGCAGACCAAACGCGACCACATACCTTTTTGGTAGAATTTTTTTTCCTTAGACTGTTATTTCTCCTGAGAACTGCTAAATCTTACTGCCATGAGTAGACCAGCATCCGTTGCATCTATGGATCTAGATTTTGAGGAACAGAGGTTGGATACCTATAATGCCAAACAGCTGAAAGCCTTCTGCAGAAAATTGAAAGTTGCTACTCAAGGTATTTCAAAGAAGGATGAATACCAAAAGGCGCTGAGGGCCTGGGTGGAAGCAAGAAATACCTCTGGGCTGGTGGTGGAGCCAGCTGAGGATGCGGATGGGCAGCTGGATAGGCCGGTGTTTCCAGGTAGGAAAGGGGTACTGTCCCCACCTGGCAGTAGTGTCTCTTCCAAGGACCTGTCTCCCAGAGAGCTTAAAAGACAGGGAGAGAAATAGGATGCACAAGCTGGAGATGGCCTAAGCTTAAGAGGGAGCGTCAGAGGGAAAAACTGAATAACAGGTTGTCCTTGGAGAGAATGAGAATGGTACATGAGTTGAGACTGAGAGAGCTTAAGTTGGAGCTCGAGAGTCTTGAGGCCATGAGTGCCTCATCCCAGCAATAAGAAATGTGCGTAGCTCAGAAAGTGAGCTTTGCTGAGTTGGAGGTGGAATCCAGCTCAGATGGTGGCAGCAAAATTGAATGTTCTAGTGCTGAGAGAGTAGTACACACACCCAGAGATGTGGCACCTGACTTGGAGGGGGTTAACATACACCAGGAGGTTCAAGGATCTGAGATAGTTCCAGTGGTGCGCTGTGTCCAGGAAGTAGAGTGGGGCGCTGGCGCAGGGGTTCATGGTCCTAGTGTTGGGAGGGACACTCCACTGACTCTAGATGAGAGGAGCAGGGAGAAGGGTTCCCCCATGGTTGAAGTACTGGTGTGTGAATGTGGAGACCGCCCAGAAGAGTGGGGGTTGAATGACAGAGATAGTCAGATACTGTCTTGCCAATCTCAAGAAAGTGGTGTGGAGTACGTGTGCGAGGCACTGGATGGTGAGGTGAAGGATAGTTTGGTTAACCCTTGGAGGGGGCTGTGTGATCCAATTGTGGGAGAGCAGATTGTAAGTCCATGTTTTCCAGAGCTATGCCAACACCTGTTGGAAAGTGAGTTCTCTGACCCCAGGGAGCTCACATTGGAGGCAGACCTTTTGGTGGAGACCAGAGGGTCTGAAGAGGCATTGGGGAGTGATCCTAAGAGGAGTGGCTCAGGGGGCGCTAGGTGGCGCGCTTACAAGATGGTCACCAGAGCGTGAGGCTCCTGCCACCCGGTGCCATCATCCTGCGAATTATCCTGTCCACAGTGCGAGTCGATATTGCTGACGCCGCCAGCCGCGGCATATAGGCTTCCCGCGGCCTCACGGAGAAATTCGGAGCCAGAGACAGCCCGCTGCTCCAGTTATGACACGCTGAGTCTGGAGCTGGTGAGGAGAGTGGAGCGGGCGGTGAGCCACGACCAGCCACGTGGGGCACTCCGGCCCGCGGCTTGCCACGAGGCGACTAGGCCGCACGGGCCGCGATCCTCGCAACGGAGGCAGGACAGCAGCTGGCCTCTGCGGTGCGGAGGCTGACATCAGTGGAGGCGGGGAGAGACAGAGCCGGTGGCCAGCTGTTGAAGATGTGGTCCGATACACTGGATTGGTGAAGCGGTGTATACGGAGCCGACATAGAGGTGGCCGCTGTATGCTGGTGGTGACACGGAACGCGCGTTGGCGAGGCGCTGCTGTGAGGCGAGTCTGCGGCGATATCCCCGGGGTGCGGCACGATACCCTGGCTTGGATTGCCCCCCTACGAGCCCTGGCCGACTGCCTGCCGGAGCTGCCCGGGTGAGTCGTGTGGGCCCGACCTCGGTGCACTAATGAGGTCGATGGGCGCAGCGGGGATGCCTGGGGAGTGAGGCAGGCCTCTTCACGCGCTGCAGCGGAGCGGTGGGCCCGGCGGAGGTCGTTGTGGACAGCTGGAGTGCGATGGACCGCCCTAGCACTGGCAGATGCGAACTTGAGGCCCGGAACTTGAGGCCCGGGACTTGTGGGGCTTGTAGCCGATGGCCTGGTCAACGGGCATGGACAGCGAGGTGAGCGGCTGAGAAGGGGGGGAGCTGCCTTGATCCCGCAGCGGGGAGAGCACCTGGACCTGGCGAGTGCCCCTGGAGTACCGACATATTGTGGTGGGGCTTCCGTCTCTGTATATCTGGCGCGGAACGGAGGAGGTGTGAGAGCCGTGAATTGGATGGCGGGAGCTGGCAGTGGTGGGTCAGCGGGAGCTCCTTGCATAGGGAGCATCCCAGCTGGCGACGATAGAGTGATGGACCCGGACATAGCCGAGACTGGGGTGCCGCTCGGGCTGTGCTGCTGTCACTACCAAGCTGATAGTGGCGGAGCGGTGGCCCCACTTGCTAGTGGCCCAGGAGAGGTGGATGCCGGCAACTGAGGTGGAACATCGTCAGACCTGGTTGACGCGGGGCACAGGTGGAGGAGAGATGTTTGGCGGGGGCACTGACACATTGTGGGAACAGTACGAGGCGGTCTTGGTGGCCTCCGGAGCCTGGGGGTATCGGACTGCGGGTATCTATTAGACGGTGGCAGAGGATTCTTGCCCCTCCCCTCCCTCCTCCCTCCACCCCACACCGGCGGAGGAAAAGTGGTGTTTACTCTCTTATACCCCGGTGAGACAGGAGCGGGGGCCGGGACTGCCCGACAGGTGCCGGGTTTGCCAGCGAATGCCTTCAGCACAGCAGTTGGTTATGGGCCGGCTAGGGAATAAGCCGAATGAGGGCCGGTCGCAGGCAGAGGTTCTGGGTTCTGCACCGGGACGTCATGATAGAGGCGTGGAACCTCCGGCGACATAAATAAAAGGAAGTTCGTTGTGTGCGCTGCATCGCATTTGGCGATGCAGCGCACGCAACGAAATTCGTTTTATTTATTTATATGCTTACTTACCTCTAATCAGCCATAATCCGTAGTTTACTACCCCCCACCCTGTCCCTCCCCCGCCCCACGTCAGCGCCCAGCAGCACTCCCACCACGGGCCGCTACTGGTTATTAGTGTCTCATATAAGAATGTTCTATGCATACAAACAAAAGAGGACAAGGCAGATCCCCAAAGACAAAAGTCTCTCTTCAGATAAGTATATGAGGATTTATAATTATTGGCAGGCTTGAGGAGCAAAGTGCGCTGTTACCATAATTGGTAAAGTGCTAAATTTTTGTCTCTTTGAATTTGCAGGGCTACCGGACCCCAGGAAATGAATGAGAACCTCCGGCAAGGACCGGAAATGCTGTGATGTGATTTAAGGTAACTCCCTGATTTGGAGCTGGAGAGATGGAAGAAGGAGCCCTGGAGTGTGGCGGCGGGTTAAAGAGTCCCGGAACAAGGCCGCAGGAGAAGAAGCCCCGGAGCGAGGTCACAGGAGAAGGCACACTGGAGCGACGCCAAACAGTAGGAAGACACGCCGTGATGCCGGCGAGGGACCAGAAATACAGAGGTGAGTAACCCGGAAAGTCAAACAGGATCCTTGAACACTATAACGCAAAGCGTTTTAGTATGGGATTGAAGGAGTTTTATACTCCTCTGCTGGTGCCCGCTTGCTTAGCTGTACTGTGCTCAGCAAGCATGACACCCTTCAGCTGTTCAACTAAGAGTACTGATCCCAGCTTGCATGTCTCTCAGGCATTTAATGTCAACCCCTCACCAACCCACACAACTCAACACACGAAGGACTGGGGACTCCCACAATCTCAATTAAGACTTACCACCATTGTCAGACACTCAACATTAGTACTCCTTCATTCCCACAATTGCAACTGCAGGATCCCCAAAATAACCATGCTGGAGTTCTGAATGTAAATGAGCATTAAATTTTGTTTTTTATTTTGTCACATTTGCTATGCGTTCAAAGAGATGTCAAATATCAGTCTAGTCTTCTGAAAAATTGGTGCTTATTCTTTTCACATGGAGGTTGGTGTTTACTTTTCTTTCTCTTTCTGCATAGTGTGACGATTTCATAAAGTGAACTATGAGACAATCCTGCCGCCTTCAACTGAAAGGCTGTAGGGTGTTGGTTTCTTCTAACACAGCAAAATATAAATACCTATAAATTAACTGTACAAATATTTCAAAATAAATAGTATGGAAAGCTCACATGAACCGCTTTTTAAATATTCTGAAGTGCGATGGATCAAAACAAATCAAGACACGTACTTGGTGATGCGCAAATGACAAATATTCACTGAAATCCAATTTCCGCACATTATCGTTTCTGCGCTACATAGTTTTTTAGTTAAAACTGTATGTGTAAAATTAGTGGTCATTTCTATGGAAAATGTGCTGTCTGTAAATAACAGTGTACTACCATACCATGCTTAATTAATACACTTGTGATGGTGTGCTTCTAAATGCAACACCAGCTACATACTACACCCTTAACACTCATCTGCTGAATGGGCATGGCTCATTTGTAACACTTGCTCTTTTTCTTTGTTTCATGCTTGGAATTTTCAGAATCCCAACGCGATCAGTGATGTAACATTGATGACACCATCCTTACTATCAAAATTGTTCCAACACCACTGGCCTCAGCACATAGTACAGCCACCTGATATTAGAGGGATCCAGTGGTCTGACCAGCAGGTAGCTAAAGTCAGGCAGATTTAGCGAGATTTCAGAAAGTGAAACTACAGTTTTGTAGTCCCATTTGGAAATTCAGTGGTAGATTATAGCCATATGTTACACAGATGTCACCCACTTTTCCAAGTGGCATCATAGGCTCAGTAAGAGTTAACCAAGTTGGTCAGCATGGTGTAATAAAGCTGGTCGTGGTACGAAGTGAAGGCTGACAGCAGAAGATATTTATTTGAAGTTAACATGTACAGGAAGAAACGTCCTATCCACGCAGCGCAATCAGCAACCGACATGAAGGAGTTCTATAACAGCCCAACAGTATGAACACTCTAGAATAAGGAATCTTGGCACACACAATGAAATGAAGAACATGCTGGTCATGGTTTTAAAGTAAAACACAACAAGCTGGATATTACACATGGTATTCAGCTCACGTTACTTCAGACTGAAGCTTTCAACAATATAAATGTCTCACAAGGTGTGCCAGGAAACAAAGCTTTTTAATCCAAGGTGGGTAGGTGACCAGCGTGAGCCAGCCAGCAGGAAGGTGTATCGTCATCAAACAACTTTATTCGACTGCCAATCCAGCCATAAAAGCACAATTCATTAAACATACGATAAAATACATTTCTGTTAGTAAAAACATCTAAAAATGCATACAAAATGAATGATAGAAGAATACAATGTACAGTTATGGTAAAACAAAGAAACTGACCTCGACGTGCACAGTGCACACACACAAAATTAATGGTCTTTATGAGCATACAGCTAGTCCATGCATCTTCCTGGTGAACAAGGCACTTTTGATAAAATTAATCACTGCATAACAAATCTGAGGGGTAACTAACGTCTGCAAAAAAATAAGGGCTTTCTTGTCCTATGCGAAGAATACAAAGTACAGAACAACATGAAGTACAGAGTGCTCTGTTTTGTATCATAATCACAGGGACAATTCGGGAGATTGGTAAACCAGTTCCCTGAGTGGGATATTGTAATAGCTTATGTGGTGTTGTCATGGCACCATGAATGTTCTATGGGCTCCAGGGTGATGGAATGTATGTGCTTGAAGCACAAGCTCATTCCCTGGAAGCTGTTGATGAGATGAGCAGCAATAAACTCGACTTTATCCACAATCTGTTGGTGTTTGTGGTCACTTCAATTGGCGACAAGTTTTGGGATCTACTGCTCATCCTCAATACCCACGTGTGTGCACTTGGACCTGTGCTGTTTTCTACATTTTTTTGGGGGGGTTTTTTTCGACCTGTGAACTTCTCTGAAAATTATTCCTATTTTTGAATCCAAGGTTTTCGTGTGTGGATCTACACATTCATCCAAACCGATGGGACATTCTGTCTCGGTTCTGATCACGTTTACAGACATTTTCCACGCCGGGCTGGACAAGTAAAGGCTATTTTCGCTAAATGGAGATACAGCGAGGCGCTAGCCATATCACCGCTTCATTGCAGTATTAACAAGTACATCAGCCAAGCTCTAAACTTGCAAGTGTGTCCTGACGAGTGTTGTCGAGGAGCTAATGCACGGACGAGGTGCACAAATGGTGATCGACGTTCCTGTGCGAGTAGCACTGTAAAGGTCTGACTTTTCGTCAGCAGAGACTTGGTGATCTATTCGTTAATTGTGGTCAAGGTTGGATGTTTCAGCGACATCAGCGGGTAATACCTGTTACATTTATTATCTTTTGAAAGTGCTCGCGTACTCACCGTTGCTGGGTCGCGCGCGTCATCCACCTCAAGGATTCCATGGTGTTTGTTCCCTGTCATCCAGATTCTTCACCCAGTGCAGCAAGAGCGTGCTTTGAGCCACACGGCACACGCTTATGTGCGCGCTGACGTCTACGCTTGGAATCTACGAGGCAACACACCAAAGACTCAGTTTTTTCTCCTCTACGTCAGAAATGCCACGGAAACAATCGGATGTTTCGTTTGAACAGTAAAGTGATACGTGACAGTCTGTTGGGTCAAGGTACTCTTCGCTTTATGTTGTGCAAGTTTTTAAAGCACAGTCAACAGACAGAATTATTATTTTTATTCGTATTGGATTCAAACATTGGTAGTTCATTAATACTCTAGCGCCATCTTGTGGATGCTCGTTAGTTACAGCGTGTCATTGTTCATAGCAGTTTTAGTGAATTACAGGTTACATGTTCAGGTATTATATCCAAAAAAAAAAAGGGAAAATAGCACATACATAGGGTGTATAGTAACAAAAATTATATTGTGATACATATATGTTACTCTAATATTCAGGGAGAACAGGGAAACTCACATTTGCAGTGAAAATTTTGTGGTATTTTTTGATTATTTATTTGTTGATTGATTATTCTATCTTAATTTTCACCATGCAAAATGTACAAGCCCCTTCTCCTTTTCTACAGCTTCCAGGGGATCCACCAGTAGAGTGGAAAGTTTGGTATAGAGCCTTTACCAAGTATTTAGGGGCCATTGGAGGTCTCAGATTTAGCGCCGAACGTAAAAGATTTATCCTTGAACATAATTTGGGTTTTGAAGGGCAGGCCGTTCTTGAGCATTTGCCTTTGCCTGAGCTAGCAGAGGGGGTTGAGCCGCTCAATGATTTTGACCAAGCTATTCACATGCTAGAAAAACAATTTGATGTGGAAAAAAGTTTAGTAGTAGCTAGACATAAGTTTTTCACGAGGGAACAACAAACCTCTGAGAGCATTGTATCATATGTCGCTTCTCTACGCATCCTAGCATCTGACTGTGAATTTGAGATGTTTACATCTCAACTCATAAGAGATCAAATTGTGGTACGTTGCAGAGACAAAAAAGTGCAACAGAAGTTATTAACTTTAAAAAACCCATCTCTTGAAGAAACAATTTCTATCGTCAAAAGCATTGAATTATCGCAGTCATCGTCCAACGAACTGAGATCTGATAAAACAACGGTGGGGGCTGTAAGTGATAGTAAAAATAGTGCAGACAAGAATGGCTTGCCTGAGAAAAATACTGGTGAGAAAAACGGCAATGAGGTTAAAGGGAAGTCGCAAGTTGCAAAACAAGATAAGAAACAATTCTATCTACAGAAGAAGAATTTGTGTTCAAAGTGTGGTTATTCTGCACATTTTCCTAATTCACGAGTTTGTCCTGCTCGTAATGCTATGTGTAGAAATTGTGGTAAACAAGGTCACTTTGCTAAAGTATGTAACTCTAGAAGGAATGTCAACGTTGTGTGGGAGGAGAGTGACATTCTAGAATGTAACACAGAAGTTGTGAGTTCCATGAGAGACCTTATGTTAGTAGTGAAGGATGATGGTGAGGACTGTGCAGATCCTATTGTAGACATAGTTGTGGATGGCAAAGTCCTAAAATTGCTTGTTGATTCCGGAGCACGCATGACAATGATCACGGAAGAGTTGTTTGAATCTGTTTGGGGTGACAGACATTTGGAACCTCCTGATAGAAGTCCAGTGTCTTATGAAGGAAGGAGGATCCAACTTAAAGGTTTCTTTGAAGGCACATTGATGTTCAAGGAAAAAATTATCACGGGGAAAGTTTATGTAGCTATTAAGGGATTAGACATCCTTGGGTGGTACCACCAAGCTTTGTTTAAAATGACTCTTAGGCCAGGCACTAAGGAACCAGTTCTATTGTTAATGAGTCAAGGAGTGAAAAAGACTTTTCCAGTTGGGGAAGCAGTTTTCCAAAAGTTTTTTCTGAGTCACTGGGATTAATCAAAGGCTTTAAACACCTTATTAAGGTAAAAGAGGGAGCCATTCCTTGTAAACATAAGCTACGCAATGTACCTTTGAGTGTTCGGGATGACCTGGCAAAGGAGTTGGAAAAGATGTGTGAAACAGGGGTGATCGAACCAGTTGAATCATCCCTTTGGTTAAGTCCATTGGTCGTCGCACGGAAAAAAAATGGAAACCTCAGAGTCTGCATTGACTTACGCAGCCTCAATAAAAATATCTGGGTGGATTCTCACCCGTTACCCCGTATTGATGACATAGTATCAAAGTTTCAAGGGTTCAAATGGTTTTCAAAGATAGATCTGTCATCAGCATACCATCAGGTGGAGTTAGATGCATCATCTAAACACTTGACTGCTTTTGTTTCACCATCTGGCACTTTCCAGTTTCGACGGATGCCTTTTGGGTTAGCTTCCGCTGCCTCTGTTTTCCAGCGTGTCATGGAAAAAGTTCTGATGGGCATGCAGGACACAGTAGTGTTTCAGGATGACATTCTAGTAGCCGGGGTTAGCAAGTCTTCGCATGATAAGAACTTATCTGAGGTGTTGAACAGATTACAAGATAAGGGTATCGTAGGGAACTTAAGTAAATGCGTGTTTGGTGTGCAGTCCATAGAGTACCTTGGGCATTGTATTTCAGGTGAAGGCATTCTTCCTAGAGTGGGTCTGATTGAAGCTATTGTCAAAATTCCGTCCCCCAAATCCAAGGAACAAGTATCATCTTTCCTTGGCATGTGTGAGTTTTATGCCAAATTCATTTCCAACTTTGCAGCAAAGACCGCCCATCTTCGGGAACTTTTGAAAAGGGGAACTGTGTTTCTTTGGGATCAAGAATGTCAAGATGATTTTGAAAAAATCAAAAATGAATTGAACCATTGCAACATTTTAACTCCATATGATCCTGCTTTAGAATCCATTGTGTCGGTGGATGCTAGTTTGGATGGTTTAGGTGGCATGTTAACTCAAATGAGAGGTGGGTCAGAACAAACGGTTGGATTTATTTCCAGATCACTGCGTCCCAGTGAGAAAAACTATTCTGTGATCGAGAGGGAGCTTCTTGCTTGTTGTTGGGCAGTTGAGAGGTTCAAAGGTTTCCTTTGGGGCAGATCGTTCAAGCTTATGACTGATCATAAACCTCTTATTCCCATTCTTAATGGTGTGCTTGTAAAGGATCATACGCCCAGGATAGCTAGGCTGAGCTCCAAGCTTCTTCAGTATAATTTCATTGTTGAACACATTCCTGGGGGGAAAAACATTAGACCAGATTTTTTGTCTAGATTGCCGTTGCCGGTGAGACAAGAAGAATGTGTTGCAGAAGAAGATGAAGAATGTTTGATCGCAAGTATTGATGTTTGTAAAGAGGGGTGTTTCAAGGAGGATGAATGGTTTGATGCATTGAAAGCAGACTCTGTTCTCAAAGAAGTTAAAAAGTGTATTATTCAGGGGTGGCCAAAGGAGAAACATTTGGACTCTGAATTACAACCTTTTGCTAAAGTGGCTGATGAATTATCTTTAGAGGAAGATGAAATGATTCTGCGTGGTGACAAGTTTGTACCTCCAGCGAGTTTGAGAGATCGCATAATCAAGGCAGGGCATGAAGGTCATCTGGGGCAGACGTGCACTAAGCGCAGGGTTCGTTCGATTTATTGGTGGCCCTCAATGGATCGACATATAGAAAGTATGGTTGAAAATTGCTATACTTGTTGTTCCAGTGACAAAGTAATCAAGACTGTGTCTCCTCCCAAAGTAAGAGTCGAGTTACCTTCAGGGGCGTGGATGAAACTGGCCTTAGACTTCATTGGCCCATTCAATGTTTTATCCAGCAAACATAGGTTCGCCTTGGTGGTTGCGGACTATTACAGTAAATGGTGGGAGGTGTGTTTTATGACTGAGCCTAATTCTACCAAAGTTATCAAATTTTTGGAAAGCCTGTTTGCTAGGGAAGGTTTTCCTAAAGAGTTGGTGTCGGACAATGGAGTGCAATTTGTTTCCAAGGAAATGTCTTGTTTCTTAAGTCAATCTGGTATTGTCCACAAACGTGTAGCTCTCTATCACCCACAGGGCAATGGTTTCATTGAGCGCATGAACCGTATCTTAGTTGATTGTGTGCAATGGGCTGTTGCTGGTAGCATGGATATTGGGGGAGCTGTTCAGAGCATGTTGTGGGCTCATCGGACTACACCATGTTTGGAATTCGGAAAGAGTCCATTTGAATTACTGAGAGGGAGAGTTGCCACGTTCAACATGTGTCCTGCTTGGATGAGGCAGTGGGGACTTTTAGCTAATTCAGGTTTGTCTTCTTCTCAGGTAAACCATAAAAGTTGTGTTGGCGGTAATACCTCTGTATATCAAGAGGAGAGGGGTTCAAAAGAGAGGTGGTCTCACGATATCAAAGTAGGGGATTGGATTAAGATAAAGATCCCACACAAAGTACCTAAAGGTTTTTCCAAATTCAGTCAACCTGTGTGTGTAGATTCTGTCTCGCGGCATGCTGTGAGAGTCAAGGGGAAAAATTGGTGGAATGTGTCCAGAGTTTATAGAATCCCTGATAAGGTTGTGTGTCGAATGGGTTTGAAGGACAATTCTGTTTCGGGTCCCAGTAATTCCTTTCCAGTAGGTGGGAATTTTGGTTTGAATGGGGAAAGTCGGTCCTGCAAAGAAATGTCTCCAGAGGGATCTTCTGTTTCAATCAGGAGGAGTACACGCAAAAGAATTGTTCCCAAACGCATGGATTTGTAACAGCCCACAGTATTTGTAGGATGTTTTAAGCTTATTGATGTGCTTTTAGCGCATCTATTTGTTATTCTTCTTTTCTTTTTTGAAATGTATTTATTTTGTGTTGTTGTTTTGTTTTTTGTTTTGTTGTTCTTATTTATGCAGAGAAGGGAGATATTGTAATAGCTTATGTGGTGTTGTCATGGCACCATGAATGTTCTATGGGCTCCAGGGTGATGGAATGTATGTGCTTGAAGCACAAGCTCATTCCCTGGAAGCTGTTGATGAGATGAGCAGCAATAAACTCGACTTTATCCACAATCTGTTGGTGTTTGTGGTCACTTCAGATATGCTACAAGAAAATGAATAAGATTAAATTGCAACCTAGTGAGATAAAATCTGTGCCTCCCATTTTGTATTAGAGACAAGTAAAACTCCAGACCCACTGAGGATTTAATAGGTACATAGTTTAAAACTGTGTGTGGTTGATAAAAATTCCTTGGGCCGCTCTCTTCCTGCCATTTATAGAAATGTTCTTTAACCAAGGATTTAGTACCACTCGTAAAAATGTCTGGATTTGTAAAATACTCTAAAATTCCCAAGGTGTCAAAAACGAATTTACATACCTCCACCAAGAGATTGCCTCAATATTATCTAAACTGAGGCAATCTTGGCTCACATCCCTTGTGAAACTGTCTTCTGGTGTCACCCAGATCCTTAGCCAGAGGAGTAAGGGACTGAGTTTGTTCTCTAAAATATCTACACTAAGCCCCAGGTGGCAAACGAGAGTGGGCAGAGACTGTGGCAGAGCCATCAAGTTGCGCAAAAACGTATTTTCCACTTTCTTGAGAGTGTCCTCGTTTTTGTAGCCCCTCACCCCTGCTCCATAAGAGGCAATCACAACACGTTTAGTATTGTAAATTGTGATAAGTTCTTTCAACGGTTTGTGGCCCAGTCTTCTTGCAAATTAAGTAAAGAATCAATAGATCTCTGGAATTAGAATATACATGATCTTAACAAGAGGCCTTAACTTATCCTAGAATCAAACTAAATCCCCAAATATGTCAAGTTTTTCACTTTGACAATCTTGGTGCCCCCTAATTGGAATTTCAATGTTTTGGTACGTTTAGGCCCCATTATCATAATATAAAATGTATTAAGATTTGTTTTCAGTCCTAGCACAGTCTTAACATCTTTAAACCCATCCAGGAGAATTTGTAAAGCCGTGGGTGTTCCTGCAATCAGCACAACATCATCTGTGTAAAGCAGAACTGGAAGTAAAGAGTCCTTTATCTGGGGCATATCTTTCCCTACACAGTGTAAGGATTCCCCCAAGCCGTTAATATAGATTAAAAAGAGCAGGGGGGCCATCATACAGCCTTGACTCACACCTATCCAGGATCTAATGTCTGGTGAGAGCTCTCCATTTACCCCATAACGTATTTTCGCCATTGTGTCCGAATGCATCCTGTACAACAGGTTAATCAATGCTTTGTCAAACCCTTGTTTTTCCATAATGGACCACATAATATGATGGTTTACCATGTCAAATGCGCTAAAGAGATCCATAGATGCAAGATGTATGAATATTCCACTAGCACTGACATATTTACCTAGGATAAGCTGTAGGTTTAGGCACTGATCAATAGTGTCCAAACTGAATGGAATCCATATTGCACCCTAGAGAGTATCTGCTTCTCCTCTATTCAAGTCTCCAATTTGGAGGCAATACCTTACATGAACTGTTCAGTAAAGAGATTGAGCGGTAACAACTGGGTACATTTTTGTTCCCATTCCTAAAATTTGAACCACCACTGCCTCATTCCAGGATGGAATTAAATGACCAGATGCAGTGGCCCTTAATACATTTGTTAGGACGGGTCCCTACAAAGTAACACTTGATTTAAACAGATCTAAGGGGACCCCATCCGGACCTTGGGCTTTCCTCGGGTGTTTCTAGTTAATTGCTATGATAATCTCTTTAACCCGGATTGACTGACTGAGCAAAAGAACATCATTCTGGGTCGGATATATGTCGTCTGAAAAAACTAGTGATGGGGTATCATTTACACAGCTAAAAATAGCTGAAAAAGTTTCTACCCAGGAGTGTACAGTGATGTTTTTGTCAATAGTATGTTTATTATATCCCAAGAAGAATGTTTTTCCATGATTTTCCAGAAAGTGGCATTAACTTAGTCACTTGTCCTCTCCGGATCCTCCCATGCTTCCTTCCGAAGGTCCTGTTTCCTTCACTCAAAGGCCTTCTTGTATTCACTTCTACTCAGTTCAATTTCTTTCCGGCAGCGAGGCTTTTCCGTTAGGGCTTTTTTAAGTCATTTGTGTGCTACAGAGAATGCGTGGTTAAACCAGCCTTCAGGGACTTACTAATAAGTGGTTTGTTAATTAGCATCTTAGATGAAGTAGAGACACATAATTCACAGAGAGCCTCTGCAATTCTCATCGGGAGTTCATCACAAGAGGTTATAGTTGAGAAAGCACGCTGGTTCTTCCTAATTAGCTCCTGTTTGACTTTGTCATTGTCAATCTTTGCCCATGTAAGTTTTATAACCCATTTCGTGAAAATGCAGTTGATTGACCATTATCCTTGCCTCCCTCAACCAAATCTAGGGAAAGAGTTGAAATTAGCGGATTCTGGTCACTACTACATCTGGCAACTACCTCATAGTCTTGCAACAGAGGACACAAATCAGTTGAGATGATGACATAGTCAATATTACTACAATTTACATTGCCCTTAAATGTTGTAGGGAGGGGTGCATCAGAGCTGCTATAGTTATTAGCACAGCTCAGTGTAGTAAGTACGGATGCCACACGATGATGAGTATCTCTTGTAACTTTAATGTTGACAGGTGACTGCGCAGCAGCCGGCACACAAGAGGCATCAAACAGTAACTGACAGGAATTCAAACACAAGAACTCTAAGTTTTCATGTGGAATGCTCACCTCATGGATGGCCATGACGTGAGCATTCCAAACTAATACAATAACAAGGAGTGAGACCACTACATTATCCTTCCCCACTTAAAAAACGAAAGCAGGAAAGAAGGAAAAAGAGTAATAGAGAAACAAATCAAGGAAAGAAAAAGAGAGAGAATTAGCGAAATCTAATGGGAACAAAACGTTGTCTCTTGCTCCTGCGCAAAGTTACAGGCGAAGGAGCATTGGAGAGGGAACCATCAGTGTCAGCAGAACATCCGACAAGTATATTTTCATTTTTTTTTTTTTTTTTTTTTTTTTTTTTAAAACCTTTATTTTCAAAAGTGAGGACACAGCTATTCAGCCGACAACCCGGAGGTTCGGCAGCATCGATATATAGAAACAGAGATGCGTCCCCAGTAGCGTGACAGGAGAAGAGCAAAGGTTCAATTTTAAGTAAACACAAAACACACAACAAACCCCAGCAAGGCAAGAACACTGAAAGCCCATGGTGAAAGCCCCCCAGGGGAGGCCGGACCCCACTCATCTACCAGTTTCAGTACAGTGTAAAGAGGAAGAAGGGGGGAGAGCAGAGGCCAAAAAAGGGTCCCTTAATCATACTGAGCTGGAAAGAAGGTCAGGAGGAAAGCTGTTCCTCGGGAGGATCCAGATCCGGGGCAACACATATTCCCCCCCTGTATTGATTCCACCGCCCCCAGATGGCGTGCCACTTCCGGGGGCGGCCTCTAGCGCAATATACCGTCTTCTCCCTTATCATACTCCAGTCCATATTTTCTTTCCACGCGGTCAATGTGGGGGGCCCCGCGGAGCCCCACAGTCGCGCGATATCTCTCTTAGCGACCATGTTGCCCAGAGTCACCCATTGGGTCTGTGCCGCATCGTGGTCAGTGGGCCCCCAGACATTCAGGAGGCAACACCGCGCTTCCGGCTGCATAGCAATGCCCGTCACCTCCCCCATCACTGCATGGACTCTCCTCCAGAAGTCCGTAATGACACCACATTCCCAAATGATATGCAGGAAAGTACCCACCATACCACATCCCCTTCTACATAGGCCGTCCTCCGAGAATCCCATGTGAACCAGCCTTGGCCCCGTCACATACACTCGATGCAGTATTTTAAGCTGCACCAGCCTCAGACGCGACGGGATCGCAACCTCCTTAGGAGAGGAAACAGCAGACTGCCAATCCTCATCATCCAACTCGAGGCCATCCCTAGTCCACTGGTCCCTCAGCCCCAGAAGCATGTCCGCCCGGACGTTGATCAGTTTCTTATAGATGAGCGAGATCGTGCTTTCGGGCATATGGCCATCAAGGACCCGGTCCTCCAAAGGAGAGGACTCAGGCACCTTCTCACCCTCTACGAGGACTGATCGGATGGCGTGACGCACCTGAATATATCGGAAATACTCGGAAGGCCCCAGCTCATACTCCATCTGCAACTCTTCAAAGGACTTCACCTTCCCCTTATTCAGTACATCTCCCACCCTGGAGATGCCGATCAGGTCCCATTTATCAAAACCTTTTGTGTGCCAAAGCCTTCCCAGCATCTCCGATTCAAACAGCGGGGTAGCGAGGGTGAGCCTATCCTTCCAGCCCAGCGAGTCAGTTGCCATCTTCCACACACGCACTGCCACACCAGTGGGCCCCGTGAGGGACGAGTCTAGGGACCGCGAGTACAACGCCCTGTAGTAGTTACCACCACGCAGCAGCCACCTGTCCATGGCATACCCAGGGCTGAGGGCAGGGCCATACAACCCATGATTAATCGCGCTCAGCTGGGTGGCCCAATAGTACCGTCGGATGTCTGGGAGCGCAATGCCCCCGTCGTACCATGGAAGCGTCAACTTTGCAATAGCTATTCGCGGCCGCCCATCCCACAGCAACGTTCGTTGGAGGCCTTCGACCTCCCGAAAGTATTTGGCCGGTACCCAGTCCAAAGTATTCTGCAGTGCGTAGAGGAAGCGGGGAAGAGACATCATTTTGAACAGGGCCGCACGCCCAACGAAGGAGAGCGGCAGCCTCCGCCAGCCTTCAACGTCCCGCCTCAGGCGTGCCAGGGGGGGGGAGCAGGTTCTTCTCATATCGCACCGCAGGGTCCATGGAGATAAAAATCCCCAAGTACACGAAGCCCTGCTGAGCGACCTGTATCGAGCATGTTCTAGGGATCGGTGGTACCTCGCCACTAAGAACATACAAATACGATTTACTCCAGTTGATGACGAGGCCCGAGTTCCTACCAAATGATGTGAGCACGTCACAGACCACTATAAGTGATTTCTTGGGTGAGGCAAGATACAGCAGGATATCATCAGCATAGAGCGAAATACGGTCCTCGTGTTCAGGCGACCATCTAAGGCCCCGTATATCCGGGTGCCAGCGTATCCACGCAGCCAGCGGCTCAAGGGCTAGGGCGAACAATAAAGGCGACAGGGGACAACCCTGCCGAGTACCCCTCCCAAGCTGAAACGGAGTCGACGCCCGACCATTCACCACCACACTCGCAAGAGGCCCCTCATACAGCAACCTCACCCAGCTCACAAAACCGTGGCCAAAGCCGAACTTGGTCAGCACGGCCCACAAATATGCCCATTCCACCGTGTCAAAGGCCATCGTGGCGTCGAGAGACGCCACAATAGCTGGTTCACGCAGCGTGCCCGCCCTGGCGATTACGCCATGGAGGCGCCGAAGATTTAACGCTGTGTTTCGGTGCGGGATGAAGCCGGATTGATCCGGGTGGACCAAGTCACCGAGTACCCTAATCAATCGGGTCGCCAGGATTTTGGCCAGAATTTTCGGCTCTGCGTTAAGGAGTGAGATAGGCCTATATGAGGCGCACTTATCTCGGGGTTTGCCCTCTTTGTGTATAACCACAATCGTCGCCAGTCGCTGGTCCAACGGGAGGGTCCCACTCCCCCGCGCCTCCACAAACATGGCGCGCAGGTGAGGGGCGACCCTATCCGTAAACAGCTTGTACAGATCGACCGGCAAGCCGTTCGGTCCCGAGGCCTTGCCCGAGTTTAACGCGCGGATGGCCCCCGCCACCTCGTCAACCGTTATGTCACCATCTAGATCGTCCCTATCTATATCGGAGAGGCAGGGCAACTCGATATCACGGAGGAGGTCACACGAGTCCTCGGGCGGCCTGTCCGACACTGAAGCATAAACCCTACAGAAATAGTCCGAGAAACACTTTACAATCCTCTCAGGTGCCACAATCGCCTCTCCCCTCTCTCCCGTCAACTCTGGCACAACTCTATTGACCCGTTCTTTTTTGTCCAGCCAAGCCAGGAGCTTCCCTGCCTTGTCACCTACATCATACAAACGGCCCTGCTGTTCCCTACTGAGGGTCTTAGCGGCGTTCGTCACCAGGTCCTTATACTCAGTTTGCTTCAAGCAAAGCTCATGCAGTGAGGCCTCTGTAACCTCCTCCTCTAGCGCTCCCTCCAGAGCCGCGATCTCCTCCTCAACCTGCAGAACCTCGCCATCTCTCCGCCGCTTGGCAGCTACTACAAGGGAGAGGGCTTCCCCTCGGAGCACGGTCTTAAATGCTTCCCACAGCGACACTGCCGAGTCCACTGATCCCTGATTGTCCTTGAAGAAATTATCTACTTTCTTTACCAGCGCGCTGCGCATCTTGGGGTCTCGGAAATACCACGGGTTGATAGGGGCCACCCTTCCTCCTCCCTCCCGACCTAGATCCAGCCGGATCCACACTGGCGAATGGTCCGATATACCACGCGCCATGTGCCTCGCCTCGGAGACCAATGAGGCATGCGCAGCCAGAGTGAGTAGGTAATCAATCCTGGAAAGGCTACCATGTGCCCCGGAGTGGAACGTGTATTGGCTCTGTGTGGGGTGCCGGAGCCTCCAGCAGTCTATCAGGCCAAGCGTGTCTAGGAAGTCTGGAAGCCACTTCTGAGCCCCCCCTGTGTCTCTGGGCGGGTGTCTATCCAGCAGACCGGAGCCAACAGCGTTGAAATCACCTCCCACCACAAGCATACCCCCCGGGAGATCCAGCAAGGCCCTACCCAGATCTGTGAACGTGGAGGCCTGCAGGGCCGGCGGGACATAAACCGAAACCAAAACCAAAGTTCTTCCTTCCCACCGCCCCGCCACCGCCACAAACCTCCCCCTATCATCAACAATGGTGGAGTCCACCTCAAATGGCAGCGAGGCTCTGACTAGGATGCCCACACCCCTGGACCCGGAAGAGAATCCCGAATGTGCTATGAATTTATAACCCTTCCTATTCAGAGCATAGCACATATTACCTATAAGATGCGTCTCCTGCAGCAGGGCAACATCCGGCATTGACCGTTTCAAGAATTGCAAAACAATCCCACGCTTAATGCGATCCCCCAAACCATTAACATTCCAGCTTATAACACTTAAACCCCTACCCCCCATCCTCAAACGTAAAGAGGCCCACCCCACACCCGAAGAGCCACCATGGAACCGTCCTGGAAATAATCACCATGCCTTGCAGAAATAAACCCCCCAACAACAAACCCAAAATCCCAGAAACCCCCCACACCCTGCACCCCTGCTGCAGCTTACAAAGCCCCCCCAACTTGCAGTGTGCCTGTCGCCCTACAAAACCCAAAATCTACAAAAAAGTACCCTAAGGGAGGAAAAGAGCACCCCTCGTCCTCCCGCAACCCTCCGCATTTACTGCACTCTAATCAAGTCTTCAAATATAGCCAAATCGAGTCAGACCGGCTCCGAAAAATCAGCCCTGCCCATCCCGGCCACTGTCCCCATCCTCGGCAGTGTCCGCCCCCGTCCGTCGTCGGGGCAAAGCGTCCAGCCATTCATCGGCCATAACAGGAGAGTCAAAGAAGCATGTCCGATCTTCGTGCACCACACGTAATCTGGCAGGGAAGAGCATGGCATACTTCAGATCCCTCTCCTGGAGCCGCCTCTTCACCCCCAGAAAGCCCTGTCTCTGCCTCTGCACCTGCTGGGTGAAGTCCGGATAGAAATTCACCGACGCGTTCTGGAAGGGGACCGGGCCCGTCACCCTCGATGCTTGCAGGATAGCGTCCCGATCTCGAAAATGAAAGAGCCGGGCGACGATCGGCCTCGGTGGGGCACCCGCCTTGGGCCTCCCACCCGGCACTCTATGGGCCCTTTCAACCGCAAAGAACTTTCCAAGACCCTTAGGCTGCAGATGATTAAGCACCAAGTCCTCGACAAGCAGGTCAACCGAAGCCTCATCCGAGGACTCCGGGACCCCGATGACGCGCACGTTGTTGCGCCTGGCCCGGCTCTCAAAGTCCTCCAGCCGGCGGGCGGCGAGGTCACTCTCGGTCCTCAGCTTACGAACCTCGGTCTGCAGTTCCGTGACATCATCGGTGAGACCCGTGGTCTTGAGGTCCAGGTTCTTAACCCGTTCATTCGTTTTGCCCAAGTCCGCACGGATCAGGTTGACATCCACCAAGATGGCGTCCACCTTATGCGCCAGGGCATCAAACTGTCTCCCAATCGAAGTCTGCATCCCTTCGAGCGCGCCCATGACAGCCTGTAGTGAGAGCTCCGGGGCCAAAGGCGAGGCCGCCTTCTGGGTATCCAGCGACTGGCTCGACCCACTCGGTGATCCCTTCTGCAGAGCATAGCGGTCCATGCTATTGACTTGGGTATAGGCTCCCCGCCTGGTAGACTTAGCCTTCAGCCGATCCACCTCTGCTTTGCCCGACATGGTTGACACCAAGCAGGTCGGTTCAGATAAGACGGGTCCCTCTCAACGAAAGGAATCAGGAGTGATCAGTTCTGCAGTGGGCCGCCAGAGTAGCCTGCAGAGCGTCCATGGGGTAATAAAGCCACCAAGAGCTCTCCAGGGGCAGGGCTGACAAAGGGAGAGAAAGCGAAAGTGAAAGGACGGGGACCTCCGTCCGACAGTTCACACCTCGCCTGGCCGTTGTTGTTCAACTAGGAGTCGGGCATCCTGCCAACTCTAGCCCCTGGCATCCCCCGGAGATAGGCCGCAATCTTCCGCCAGGCATAAGTCCGGTTCCCGGTGGGCGATCCGACCGCGGGTAGCATCAATCGCCTCCCTGACAGGTCATCCACACGATGCCATGCATACCGACAGGATTAAAGACAGGATAGTCGACGGAGGGCGCGAGGGTCTCGGGAGCTCTGAGCTCACGCGGCCATCTTGGTCAAGCGCTAGGCTCCTCCTATATTTTCATTGTTAACATAACCAGACAACTTGACAACTCTGGAAACATTCCACCAATGTTTGGTGTTCACCCTGACAGCATTGCCACATATTTTATCCACAACCATGGGTTCAGAGAATTTCAAATCTCCCCTTTTACTATGTACAGGGATTTTTATACGTACAGTGTCACCAACAACAAACGTATGAGGTACAGTCCTTTTTCTGGCATCAAAGTAAGATTTTTGTTGAGACTGCTTGATGCATGTTACTCCTCACACAGTCATCCAAATCAATCACAGTGTCCATTTTCACCCACTTTGACATCCACGCAGGATACACTTTGGAACACGGTTTCCTTCCACGCAAAAGTTCAAAAGGGGATACCTTAGTGGATGAGTGAGGAGTGGTGCGGTAAAACCACAACATGGAACGAACAGCATTCTGTACATTAAACTCTCCAGGCTTTGCCCACTGCACACAGTTGTTCAACACTCTATTCATGCGTTCCACAAGTCCATTAGTTTGCGGATGATAAAGTGAGCTCTTGGAATGAGTTATTCCCCCTTGTTTAATTTTTTTTTTCAAATTCTTGACTCACAAACTGTACACCATTGTCGGACAATATTAGAATGAAAACCTTCACACACAAAAATATCCTTTAGGAAGTCAATAACATTCTTGAAATTAGGTTCAAGACATGAAACGCACCTCAGACCATTTGGAATAATAGTCAATAGCAACAACAGCAAACCTTGAGGAAATGGGAAATAGATTAAATGGACCAACAAGGTCGATGCCAACCTTTTCCCAAGGTCTATCTGGAAAATCAATAGGTTGAAGAGGGGGTGTCCTTATTTTGCAACTCTTTTCTGCACTGGAACACACGACACACTCTCCCACGAAAACATCTACATCCTTGTCCATTTGGGGCCAACAAAAATATTCACGCAACCTGCGTTTAGTGAGTGTTTCACCCAAATGCCCTTCATGCGCTCCACTGACCAACCTTGACCTCAACTTTTCCGGAGGAGTAGCCTATCTCCACGCACTAATAATCCATCTTCCAAAGAAAGTTCCATTGAGGCTTTCACAAAAGTTTGTAAAGTGAATGGTGCGTTTTTCTCCTTTGGCCAACCATTCCTGACACATTCAATAACTTGGCAGAGTAAAACATACCTAGACAATATATCCCTCCATTCTTTTTCGCTGACAGGACACTTGTTATTCAAAATCAAGGAGGCAATAAAACAGTTGTCTTCATCTTCATCATCATCATCATCACAAAAAGGTAGACTAACTTCCACAATAGGAAATCTCGAGAAGTAGTCAGCTCTTGCATTCTTGTTGCCTGGAAGATATGAAACTTCAAAATCATACTGAAGCAACTTTGTTGACAAACGAGTAACTCTGGGAGTATGTTCTTTGATCTTATCCCCTGAGAGGATTGAGATAAGAGGACTGGGATCTGTTTGCAGCTGAAAATGACTACCCCAAATGTAAGGATGGAACTTCCTGATAGCCCACCAGCACGCCAAAAGCTCTCTTTCAATCACAGCAAAGTTCAACTCCAGCCTGCGTAAAACCATGGAGGCGTAACCTAAGGTGTGTTCCGTACCATTTATGCATTGAGTTAAAACAGTACCCAATCTGACTCCACTAGCATCTACGGTGGTGGTGCACATAGCATTGGGATCAAAAGGTTTAAGAACCAATTGGGTCTTGATCCATTCAAACACTTTTTGACAACAATCATTCCAAACAAATGTAACAATCTTCTTTAACATGTTTGTCAAAGGTTGTACCCTTGAAGCATAATCAGGAATAAATTGTGAGTAAAACTCGCAGAGCCCAATAAAAGATTTGAGACCAGCCTTGTCTGTAGGAGAAGGACTGTCAACTATGGCCTTGACGAGACAAGGCCTAGGTTCTACGCCATGCTCCGATAACACATGCCCTAAATACTCGACCTTCTGTACCTTGAATATGCACTTTTCCGTCGTCAAGACAACTCCTTTCTCTAGCATGATGTCCAAGACACGATACAGAGAATCATCATGAGACTCACAAGACTCACCATAAATCAGGACATCATCCTGTAACACAGCAACTCCCTTGATACCTTTGAGCATGGAACCCATGATTCTTTGAAAATCTTCCGCGCAGAGGCAAGTCCAAAAGGCATTCTGCAGTACTGAAACGAGCCAATGGGCAAAAAAAAAAAAGCTGTGAGATGCTTTGAAGAAGGGTCCAAGACTACTTGGTGATAAGCGGACGCTAAACCCAACTTACTGAACCACTTTGAGCCGTTAATCATTGACAACATGTCAGAAATCTTCGGGAGAGGGTGAGAATCCACCCAAATGTTCTTGTTAAGACTGCATAAGTCAACGCAAATGCGAAGTTCTCCAGTCTTCTTTTTAGCTACAACTAGAGGAGAAAGCCAAAGTGAAGACTCAATTGGCTCAATAATGCCCTTCTGACATTAACCATTAAGTTCTTGTTCCAACTGATCCCTAACACTAAAGGGTACATTCCTGAGCCTATGCTTGACAAGAACAGCATCGTCCTTCACTCTAATAAGATGGGTAAAACCTTTAATCTGACCTAGTCCCCCACCAAAAACTGAAGGGTAATATTAAAAAAGATTGGCATTGAAATCATCTGAGCAGACAATAGAGACTTGGTCCCAGGTCTAAGTACCATTCTGAAAAGACCTTGATGATACTATCCAAGAATGGACAATCCTTTGATCACCACATACACTTTTCCGTGGATTGTTCTACCCCTGAAAACTAAAGTGTCCTCAAAAAACCCTGCAAGCTCAATCCTCCTCCCTTCGTATGAGACAGGAGACCTGTCTGGTGGTTCTAAAGGTCGTGACCCCCATACCTCACTGTACAACCCTTGGGTGATCATTGTAATTCTTGCACCAGAATCAACCAACAAACACACGCTCTTGTCTCCGATGCTGATGTCAATATACGGGTCAACACATTCTGAAATGTCTCCCACTGAGACATTTTCATCACCTACTACCACCACCATATCTCTAAGCTCATCCTAGATATTGTTAAGGTTGTCATCAAAACACTCCACCACAGACACATTAGCAACTGGAGAAGAAGAAACGTTTTTGCCATCATGAGTGGAAGCATCATGAGTAGATGAACCACCCTGTTTCCCTCTCTGACAAACTTTAGCAAAATGCCCTAGTTTTCCACACACCCTGCAAGTAACATTTTTAGCTGGACACCCTCTTCCGGACTTTAAGTGAGAGAGATACCAACAACGAAAACAAATATTTGTTTGTTTGAAGAACCTATTATCCATACGGTAAACCATCTTTTTAACATCTTTAGATCTAACAACTGCCACAGAATCATTAGACTTTTCCTCCAATATCTTCGCAGAAACTTTTGACAGTTCAATGCTCTTAGCAGTGCGAATGGTTTCTTCTAGTGAGGGATTGCCCATTGACAGTAACTTTTTCTGAATATTTTTGTCCGAACATTTACAAATATACTGGTCTCAAATTAACTGCTCTGTGAAAGCCTCAAATCGGCAGTCTGCGCTCAATTTCCTCAGAGCTGAGATGAATATATCAACGTCTTCTCCCTGTCTATGTTCCCATTTGAAAAATGTGTGTCTGATAACTACCAGGCTAGGTTGAACATCAAAACGTATCATCAATTTCTTAAAAGCTTCTACAAATTCATCGAAGTGATCTTCGTTTTGTGCTGGTACCAACGGGGGTAAATGTTTGAAGATGGACCTCCCTTCACAATCCAAAGAATGTAATAGGAGGCATTTCTTTCTTTCAGCCCTGTAATGAGACGCACCTACAGCACCTAGATAGGTGACAAATGCATCATACTAATTCTTCCACGAAATGGGTGCGTTGCCTGGAATTTCCAAAAAAGATGGTGGTGGTGATACCGATTGCATTTTGTTCATGCTAAATAGAATATAATTGTGGGACTATTACTACACCAAAGAAAAACATAATTTACCTTCCTTAACACAATATTCAAACTTTCCAAGTCTACCTTTAAGAAAGAAGAACATATATCAAAATAAAAAAAACACAGAGTTATAAATACTGAAATAAAGAAGTAAGATCTTAACAAATGCTACACAGTATTTGAAAAGCAAAAAAAAAGACTGTGGTTGATTAAAAGTTTCCTAATTTATAAATAATGATTCATTGACACGCCAGGTGTGCGTATCACCATTGTATTCTGAGTGTGACGAATGTTCACTTTCCAAACAGGTTGACACGCTTGGTGTGCGTGCCACCGTTAAAGAATAGTGCTTGTTTATACAGCAGAAGAAAATTGATTATGCTCTCTCTTTGAGAGTTGACACGCTTGGTGTGCGTGTCACCGTTTTGTTTTGCACGTGTGACTGACTTGCTAAACTTTTTCCTTCAAGCCAACGCGTGTCACTTACTTTGATTCAAAATTATTCAAGCAACTTTACACAAACAGTGTTGTCTCGCATTAAAAAATGCAGCTTTAAGATGGCGGATTTTTTCATTACGTAGAGCACACAACGCACAGTGTGAAATGCTGCTGGCTGCCTTTATCAAAATGGCACTTACGTTGCTCAACGCTACGTGCGTTCATAGATATGCAAATATCTGCCTTGCCTCTGTATGTTTGCCTGATGACGTATCAATACACAGCTTATGCTCTTGAATATCCTTACGCCGCTGCTGCTAACAACGCGCTATATGCTCACAATACCTCAAAGTCCTTGAGCGACTACTTGATCCGAGGCTCTCTTCTCGTCACAACTTGACGATGTATCCACACCCCATCAGGACGACAACACAGCCGGAACTGGCCACCGAAAAATGCCTGTGGGTTCTGCAGTCACCTTACTACGATCGTCGCCATCATAAATGTAGTAAGTACGGACGCCACACGATGATGAGTATCTCTTGTAACTTTAATGTTGAAAGGTGAATGCACAGCAGCCAGCACACACGAGGCATCAAACAGTAACTAACAGGAATTCAAACACAAGAACTCTAAGTTCTCAGGTGGAATGCTCACCTCATGGATAGCCATGACGTGAGCATTCCAAACTAATACAATAACAAGGAGTGAGACCACTAGACTCAGATTCCTAGAAAACATACCTTTGTTAACTGCCTCTCCATGTGGACATGTTTACAATGAGTCACTTTCAACCCTCAGGCCATGGGGAATAGTGCTACTGTCATTACATAGATGTAGATTAAATTCTCCCACCCATATAAAAAGAACACTTACTATATTACACCTGTGCTGTAAATTTGGTGTGCCATATAATTTCCTAGTGTCAGCAGAAATTCTAGTAACTGTTACGCCGAGGGCATCGGTGTAGCCCGCCGCCTCCTCATTTTCACCGCCACGGGACACAGTGCAGCCCATGACATCCTCATTCTCACCGCCACGGGCCGCAGTTCAGGCAGCGGCATTTTTCACCTCGTTTCGGGCACGCTGTGTTTTTTTGCGGCGCACCGCTGTTATAGTTAGAGCGTCTCACTTATGTCCCGCAACGCCCTCAGCTTTATCACGGCAGACCCTAGTTTGGCTAGCAACGCCTTCTTCTTTTTCTCGGGCAGACCGCAGATCTATGCTGAGGCCCACTTTAATATCTGTAGTGTTTCGGGCATGTCGCGGTTCAAGTCTTGGGACCGCAACTCCCTGTATTATGCCCTGAATTAGCTATTTCTCTCACCTCAAGCCCAGGGGGTATTGGTAACAATATTCCAGCAGCCATTCCCCTGTATGGGGGCCATCTTCCTACTAGTCTTCGTCCCATGATCCAACAGTCTTGCTCCCAGAATGCCTTGGAAAGGGTTTTTGTTACGCCATTCTAAAATGGTGACCTTATCTATTGTTACACTACTATGTCCCTATCTAAAATGATGACTATTCATTTTTGTTGCATCACTTACTGTTTGTGAGTATATAAGGGGCAGAATCTTTAATTTCCTTGCGTTGCAACACTCGCTTCTCCTGCTGGTGTGTCCTCATTCCTGTTGGTGCATCTTCGCTCCTGATTGATGTATCTTCACTCCAGTTGGTGCTTTCTGTTCCTAATTGGATCACATTTGTGGCTCTGTCCTCGCCTGGAGCTTCCTGTTTTCTGGCCTGACTCTTAATTGCTGGTTATTTCTGGCGTCACCCTAGGCTATCTTCTATCACCTACTTTCCATTCCTGGATTCTCCTCCTGCAGTAAGAGTTTTTTTCCCTTCAAGGTTTTTCTTCTTGAGAGACTTTCTGGAGGGCACAGTCTGCTCTGGCGTTATATAACCAACAGCACTGTGGCTACCGGAAGGGGTCGCCCTGACCACAGACAGACCAGGACCTTTAAGAACCAATACTGGGACCTATCCCCACGCACCAACGTTGGTAAGAAAAGTTCAGAACGTGACAAATCACCACACACCAGATAATGATAGGCTAGCCTAAGAAGCAATCATCCAGTTGGTAGCCACAGTACTCAGCTCAAGTCATCTCCAATTGAAGGCTGAATGAACCTGGGCAAATGACAGGCCCAATGCCAAAAAACCTAGACTAAAGTATGGGAACAAAATATATGGACAGGTTGCTGGATTTCAATGAAGAAACAACCTTCCAACTACATTATGTATTTGAATTCTGTTATTGCACTGAATTAGAAAAACACAGTTTTTAAATATTTTGTTCGTGTCTTTTGGGCAGTGTGTTATTTTATTTTCCCCTTTCTGTGCTTTTTAAAATGAGGGCTGGGGGAAGATGGAGACACCCTCCCCTTCACTTCTCCCATTTTTTCTTGAGAAATTGATTTTTCTTCGCTTACATTTTAGCCCTTAAGGAGCTAGTCTGTCTTGTTTTGGCTAGGCTTACAGGTGTCTTTTCAGACGATTACCAAAAAAACCGCCTTGGCTGCCATCTGGGATAACATTATTTCCACGCCAGACGAGGACTTGCTATTAATATTCATATCACTAGTCCTACCAGAATCTTTGAGCACTGTTGTGCACAGCCTTAGGTCAGATCGTATCATCGCAGCAACGGGTGCCATTGGTCAGCCCCTTATGTTGGGTCGTATCAGCAGACCATTAAGAGTTACCCATTCTTCTTAATAGACACCCTTGTTACATACGGTGGCCGACAAGGTTCCACAGGCCTTACCTGTCACCACCACTGCCCTGCTGTGAGGAGTTAAAGGGTTCAGGGGCGAACTGCATCATGGCCGATAACATAGAGCGGAGCAGCCAGATCCCCATGCTCCAGTGCTGCTGGCGGCAGAGACGGGCGAGCGGCCATGTCCCCAACCCATACAGAACGAGGGTAGAAGTGCATGGAGGCAGAAGACCAGAGCGGGAAGAGAGGTGTAGGGAGACCGTGCACACCACCCGAGGAACAGGGACGGGAGCGAGAGGAAGTGGCCGGCTTCGTGGGAGGAAAAAGAGACGCAGGAGAAGAGGACGTGTTGTGGAGAGAAAGAGAGGCAGGTAAACCAGAGGATGCCGGTGGACGAGTCTCGTAGGAGGAAGCAGCCTGCTTCCAACTCGAGGGAGCAGGAGCAGGGATCCCAGAAGCCTCAGAGCTCCAGTACACTGCCATTAAGCCTGGCAGCCAGGGCTTGCCACGCTAGGGAATCACTGGAAGGATCTGACCAACGAACAGCCCATTCACCTCACTATCCAATACTTACGTGTAATGGGTATGGGAAGACACCTCACACGTTGGTTTTCTGATTCCCTCCATTACCACACCATATCACAGCTTCTCCCTCTAGGGCAATGCTGGGAAGCGGACTTAACACACCCCTGTGTCGATAAGGAATGGGCTGCTTTACTTGAGGGGCCAAAGCATTTGCCGCACAACGCCCGGTTTAAGCTTATTCTGCCCTACATAGTAGATAGGGCCTTTCTCATACCAGCCAAAGTGAACCGGTTTTATGACAAGAGTGGATTCAGCTTGCCCGCATTGTACCCTCATTGATGCTAACTTGCTACACATGCTGTGGGCTTGCCCCAGTTTACATAACTACTGGACTAGAATCATATCTAGTTTATCTGCATTCGCAGAGTGCCTGAATCTGCACAAGTGGGAAATATGTCTCCTGGGTTTGTATAGCTGACACAAGAAACACAGGGTGACCTCCGGATTTCTAAACTCAGGCCTCATAGTGGCCAAGCGTCTAACTACACACAGATGGAAATCTTCTGAACCCGCACAGTTCATTGCCTGGGAAGGATCGATGCTTAACTGGGCACAAGCCGAAAGCGTAGCCCTGCACAGAGAAGGCCCACTAGGGCTGAGAAAACATCCCATCGCCACTTACTGGGATACTATTCTAACTGACCTGCAGTCTAATCAAGCCCATGAGTCCGATAATGGCACTAACACTGTAGTGGGGACCCTAAGCATGTAACCTGAGAGTGATGGCTACTAACTGAATTCTCTATCACGATTCCCCTCACGCATAAACTTTCGGAAGTATGTCATGTGCTAACCTTCAGCGATGGCAGGAGTGAAGAGTGGTGGTGGCTAGCCAAGCCGGGTGGTCTATTAAGCTAGTTTGTTAAAAAGATGAATGTTTCATTACTATGAAAATGTATGAATCTGTCTGCAATGCCATAAGTGATTTTGCAGACGATCTGCCTCTGTCTTACTGCCACACCCTGTTTATCATGAGGAATTGTTTAGACACTGTAATTGTATGTTAAAAGACATTTTGCACTAACTGTTGATGGCATTATAGTTGTACTGTAAAATATAAGACTTCAATAAACAGATTCAAACAAAACAAAAAGAATTAAGCCTGGCAGCCAGGGGAGCGAAACGGATGTCGCAGGTCCCAACGTCACGGCCCAGGAGACGGGTCATGGCCAGAGGCAAGTGCTGCACATTTATTTTGGTGAGGGTGGTGGGGCGCGTGTAAAGCATAAGTGGTGCACATGGGGCTTGTGGTTGCACGAGATAAGAAGAGATATACCTGGGTGTGTGCAGGGAAGAGAAACACGTTCCCCTGGTGGTGGTGGCATCTGTGTTTTGGTGATATACAGTTGAAAGTAAAGCTGATCCTTTTGTTTGGGTTTCCTTTGAGGGCATTCATACTGCTGGCCAGCCCTGGACACCTGGAAGTCAAGAGCTTCCTCTTGACATCCAGGCCAAGGCCAAGATGGACCAGAGAACCAGCTCCTGACAGTACCCCAGCCCTAGACTGTTGTATAAAATACTGATGCCAGATCCCAAAGGAAATAAATACTTAAGCAAAACCATTTATTGCTGGGTCGTCACCTCCTTTCACTACCACACCTGCCCATTTTCAAAATGAAAATGTCAATCGGACTTTTAAAGGAGTATCAACTCTACTTTCTTCCCAGTGTCTTTCAAGAGGCCTCGTCAAAGGTTCAACAGGGGCAAGGGTGCTAGAAGAATACTTGGAACGAAGGAAGCTTAGCTTACATTACTCCAAAATCAGTCGTGCAGTTGGCCCCCAGAACCCAACCAATTCTATCCACCTTTGCTTCCCCACCCCTCTTTTTCCAAATAATCATGTATTTGGGAGACCTTCCAATTCATATGTTTACACCCTAAATCCTTGCTAAATCTCCTATTTCGTAGTTACTTTCATAGGTAACTATAAATATTAGCCTTTGCCAAAACTTCTTTTCCAGGTTCTTAGATTAGCACCTTCACTGATTGCAAATGGTTCAAAATGTTGCTGGCGAACCAATGGACTGATAAAGAGATCTGCCACCTTAGCCCTAAAGAGGTGTCAAGGGGCTTCCAGTTTAAGCATCAAGAGCGTAAAATTATTGACCTCACCTAAAAACAACAATCAGTGAGCCCTTTAATTTATTCTCTAAAAGCCATGAAAATATTGCTCTTCAATTTATTTTTCTGCCTGCACCGCCTTTCAGCGCCTCCCTCTATACCCATTACTACCCTGCCGCCCTGCACTACAGCTCCTTTTCCCACCTCTGTAGTGGATTTGCTTTGAGAACATTTGGGTTGTATGTGGTACATCAATGGTTCTCTAAATCAATGGACACATAAATACAAAATCCTGAGTGTGATTCTGTATCACTGTTTTCCATTGCTACATTTGCAAATTCACACAAACCTTCACAAAAACCCTTGTTGGTACTACTTTAGATAGAAACAGGCACATTGGTAAGGAGGATGCACAAAAAAGTAACTAGAATCATACTTTGATCATCATCAGCCAGGGTCTGCTGAAAAACACGAAATGTAACTGGATTCGGGCCCAGTCTAGTAGATATGAGTCATAGAGTAGAAATGTGGCCTTTTGTCAAAACCTTTGCTGAGGCTTTTGCTGTTATGCTTTTATTTTGGCTCTTAGACAAAGCCTTTCATGGAGCCCTTTGATGCTGTTAGGACTTTGACAGGCTAAGCTGCATACCTTCTGCTTGTTCTCTTTCGGATACATGCACCTGAATCTATTTAATTTTATTATGTAAATTGCGATTTATACTTAATTAGCTGTCCCATTTTATGTATGCAGTGACCTGAAAACTGTTTACAACACAAGTCATCCCTTAAATACTAAAATGAATAAAACAAGAAGGAAACAACATGGAAATGTGCTTTTCTTTTTGTTCTACTCCCATCCTCTGCTGATGACTCAGAGCTGCTTCAGCCGAAGTTGCCAAGTTGACATCTATATACCCGTGGGCAAATGCGTACAGAGAAATGAGAAGCATAAGAAGGCCAGAAAAAAAGAGAAATGGGCTATTTTCTGTGACAAGCAAAGGGTCAACCGGGGCAAAACTGGCCTCATCCGATTTCAAATAAAGAAGTGACATAAAAACAGCTGAATACGAAGATAGGACAAAACAAAGAACTCCTGAAATCACATGGGGGTTACGTGAGGATTTATACAGCAAAACTGATATCATGTGACTTCCCTTTGACATTTGCTGACTGAAACTAAAGTGCTTGTTAGGTCCAGATTTCGCCTACTTTACTATATATGTGCGGAGAGAAAATGAAATCCTACATTAGGAAGAAACATTTAAATTATGTGATATTTCAATATTTAAAGTTATGTAAAATGTAGAAAAGCAAACATCAAAAATGTGAGGAAAGCATGTTCTTGGAATGTTTCAGGAGTCTTGGCATTTAAACCTGTTTAATTTTCTGAGAAGAATGTTTAATTTTTAGACGTTTTCAGGTCAGGTGTTAGATTTTTTTTCTTTAACTGGAATTATATGTGGAATATAGTTACATACATGGTATTTCAGCCAGCCCTCTTCATTCATTGATATGGCATCAATTTTTTCAGCCCATTATAGCATACAATTTGGGGCAGTGGATCAGCCCTTGGCTAACTTTTCTGCCATTCAAAAAGTAAAAAAAAAAAAAAAACGCACACACTCTCTCTCTCTCTCTCTCTCTCTGTCTCTCTCTCTCTCTTTCTCTTTAGTGCCAAGGATTACAATATTTAAGCTAAAAAAATATTTTTGCGTTTAGCCAATTCTTCTTTTTAGATCTTCCATTTGAGTGGTCCTACTACTACTGCGTAGTGCTGTGAAAATTCCCATAGGCAAGTGCAAATGTTCTGTGGCAGATGGGAGGGCTGGAGGGTATTCAGGTGTGGCCCCTTCCAACAGGACAACCTTGATAGACCTAATGCTCCAGAGAGTGTTTGGGATTGTAGCCTATGAGATTGAGCAAACTAAAAAGAGACTTTCCTTGGGCCCAAAGGATATTGCACATTCACTGCCTGGCTCTTGTGTGTCTGTTACCTCAGGAAATATCCAGTGGAGAGGAGATTGCTATGTCCGTTGGTGGTCCTCCAGTTGATACCTCCCAGCAGACACTCACCCACAAAATTGTGCATGAATAGTCCAGGCAAGTTGCAAAAAAACTCAGAAAATCTGCCCGTGACAGACAGGCAAAAGCAGTATTGATAATAATTTACCACTCTCCACCTCTCTTATTGCTACTGTCGACTCTGATGGGACCACACAAAACCGAAATGGTTGGTTGATTTAGTAGAGGATATAGTAGGCAGACTAGTTGGCAGACTAGAAGGGATTATAAAATGGGAACTTTTGCCTGTTTTGGCTCGCTTGTCGGAGATTGAGCAGGTATTAAATGACATCTCTAAACCCAGGCTATCATTCCCTTGGCCAAATGTCAGAGTAGACCTGGCTCCCTACTTCATCTTCCTCAACTCCCTCAGTAGCGGAAACTGGAAACGACAAGATGAGTATTGTTTCTGCAGAAGCGGCTCCCAGGACCCAAAGACCAACTAGCAGTTCGCATTTATTGAATACAGGGGTTAATCCGGGGAAGGGCCTGCAACCAGGGCAACTTTACTATCGGGGTGGAAGCATTGGCCAAAGGGGGCCGGAGGCACCACCGCAAGAGACTAGGAATCTTCCTGTGATTAACTTTCCCCCAGCAGCGTGCCACAATGTGGTAATTTTGTCAGGAGGAGAGCGGAAAGAAGCGCACAAAAGTTTGGCCAACAACTGTCTGAGGTGGCTCTCCAAGTACATGGATTTCACCTCCTCCCTGGCCCATAATATCCTTCTTACTCGTAGAGTGTGCTGGAATGGGGAGAGTCAGAAGGATTGTCTGGGGGACTGCGCCATCATGAATTTTAAAGACACCTCAGTGGTACAAAACTTGTTAGCCAGTGCGGCTCACATTCAAGTATGTCAAACTAGTATTGATCCACTCCCCTTAAGGTACTTTTATGAATCGCCACTTGAGATTGGTTGGGCTACTCATATCCCTCTATTGCTACGTCCCCAAACAGGCCCAAGTGTTCCCATCCCTAGCCAGCAGTGGTCGATCGGGCGCTATAGTATACCTGTGTCCAACCGGTTAGAGGTGATGAAACAAGTTGATTGACTTCCTAGACATACTCTCTACCCAGGTCCTAGGCAAGAGGAGGCTACCTCTGTTCCAGCTATTTAGAGGGGTCCACAGATGTCTTTAATTTGACCCAATTTTTTTCACAAACAGGCGGGGCTGCACAGAGGTTCATGCAGGTGCCAATAAATCCTACCTCTGCTCTCCACTTTATCTCCTGGAATATTGCTGGGATTCTGTCAAAATGGATGATTGGACATTGGGATTGTTCATAGATGACTTTGACTTCTCCATATTCAAGGATACTTGGGCTTGGACTAAGGTTTATAGGCAGGGTTTCTTAAATCACAGTATTGAGGCACTGCCTTTGGTAGCGGGTAGGCCATCCTGGGGGCTTTTATTATGGTCCAAAATTTCGCTTGAGTGTTCAATCAAGTAAATCCCGATAGATTCCTGGGACCTTTTAGCCCTAAGCCTGAAACCAAAGTCTTGCACTCCATATCTGTTGATTAACATCTACAACAGGTCAGGTCCTTTTTCCAAACCCTCGCTGTGTCTTAAGAACTTCAATGGAGTTCTGGAACCTCTGGCCCTTGGCCATAAAGTGATCATAGCAGGAGATTTTAAAGCATTCTTTGACCCCTATGCACCAGTCTTGGAACTGATAAAGGATGAGGATGCATCTGGTAGAATACCCAGACTTCATGTTCAAAGAAAATAACGGAAAATTAGTTCTGCTGCCCTCCAGATTATCTATATATTGATCTTTTTTTGTCAGAGGCCATGTAATGGTCGTGCTCCATCAGACCTTGATGCAAAGCCAACGTTCAGGAGGGGCGATTATAAAAGCCACATGGATTCTATCCTTTAGGATGTTTGGTACGAAATCAAAAACATGATCGCGATCTCTTTCCTATTACTCTAGTTTGGGATAAGTCACAAATAAGGGAAAGGCAAAGTTTAATCTCTCCTGATCCACATAAGGCTGTGGTGATGAGTAACAATAAACGCAAGGTAAAATGGGAGGTTCTTATAAGATCCAAAGAGGCCATAGTTGCAATCTACAAGGTGGTTTTAGTAGAACTGCAAAGTCTAGAATGCCATATCTTAACCCCCACGCAGACTATGATAATGCACGATAATTTATTTCTAAAAATTTGTAACCTGTTTGTAATGGACTTAAAAGTGGAAGGGGATCTCGGAGACCAAGAGTAAATGGTTAGTTTAATGAATCATGCAAAACCTCCAAGAAGGCCCTCTTAGATGCTCTCAAGAGTAACCAAAGAGCACATATTATTGAGCCTAGAAAGGGATACTCCAGCGGTATTAAAAACCAGCAAAGCCCCATGGGAGGCCAGCAAATGGGATGATCTATTAGAGGCGACAAGGCTTAGAGACCATAAGCGCTTCTGGCAGTTGGTCACACATGATGGCAATAGAGAGTTATCTCGCCCAGACTGCCATATACCCTAGAAGCCTGGGTGATTCACTTCTCCAAACTTTATGAGGAGGCAAGATTGGGGGATGGGATATCAGAGACCCTGCCATCCCTTCCCACAGAATTTCCTGGAGAGGAGTTTAAGACATTCACTCTAAAAGAAAGTCTTGCTACATACCGATGGCGCATGCCCCCTGGCTCCTCAGAGATATTCGCTATCAGGAGGTTCTATGGCAGGCCATCACGGATTACCTTCTGTTCAACTTAGACACAACCCCATTGAGTATTACCCTGTGGGAAGCTCTTAAGCTCTCAATCAGGGGAGTGGATATAAGCTTCCGAACTGGCGAAAAACGCAAACGCCTATCCCAGATACTGAAACTTGAAGACCGCCAGTGCTTATTAGAAGCGCAGATAATAGCTGGGTCTTCCCCGGGATCACGGCGTAACCTATTGCTTATCCAGCTGCAAATCCACCAATTCCTCACAGACAAGGCCAAAGAGATTTGGTTAGCAACGCAACACTGGATGCCAATGGGGCGATAAGTCCAGCAAAATGCTACATCGGCTATGCCAGGCCAAAACAGCCCCTGTGCCGTTATTGAGGGACGCGGATGGAGCGCTAAGTACCTCCCCAGAGTCGGTAGTCCAGGCTCTCGCGTCATTTTACGCCTCGCTTTACCAACAATGGGTGCTCATTTCGGAGGCCCTTATTGATGAGTTTCTGTCAGACATTCCTCCTGTAAACTTTCCGATCAAGTTAGAGACATACTGGATGCCCCCATAACCTTAGACGAATTAAGAGCTGCACTGACTAGCACCCACCCAGGTAAAGCGCCGGGACCAAATGGATTCCCCAGCGACTTTCTGCGGCCGCATATGACGATGTTGGGCCCACATCTCTTAGCAGCATTACACGAAGCCCTCGAGCAGCACATCTTACCAACCGATTGGCGGCATGCCGAAATTGCAGTTTTTCTTAAGCCCGGCCATCCTCCTGAGGACCTGGCCTCGTATCGTCCTATCTCATTGCTTAATTTCGAGCCCAAACTCCTGGCAAGGTCCTCGCGGACCGCCTTCGGTCTTGCATCCAGGACCTCATTCACCCTGATCAGTCTGGCTTTATGCCGCAACGCGATTGCAGGGGCTCATAGGCTTTGCCTTTCAGCGGCGATTCTGCTCGCTGACATCGACAAGGCGTTCAACTCCTTAAGTTGGACCTACCTCTTCAAACTCCTCCACGTCATAAACCTAGATCCCCGCTTCTTAGCGTACATCCAGCTGCTCTATAAAGATCTCTTGGTATCAGTGCGAGTAGCGGGACATTGGTCGGCACCATTTCCCATCCATTGGGGCACGCAACAGGGCTGCCCCTTATCTTTGCTACTCTTCGCTTTGGCCATAGAGCCCCTGGCGGTGTGGGTACGACGAGAACCTCTGATACGTGGGTTTGAATGGACTCAGGAACACTCTGATAAAATCTCGCTTTAAGCCGACGATGCCCTATTTTTTATGACTGACCCGTGGTCCTCGGGACCTCGTGTCCTTCAGATACATTGGATATTTGGGGAAACTACCGGGCTAGGAACCAATCCTCCTAATCCACATTATCTCCCATATACGGCAACCAGAGATGCCAGGCCTGGGCTTCACAATTATCCCATGCTACAGAAGGTTTTAAATACATGGGGGTCTTTATATCGCCATGTGCCGTGATCTCTTGGACACACAATATAATTTGGTTGCTCCCCGCGGCCCATAACGAGACTACTGTATAGTCCCAGTTGCCCCTATCACTGTACGGGATTTCAGCTATTTTTAAGATGGTATCTCTACCACGTTTGTTATATTGGCTGCAGAACTTTCCACGCAATATCCCCCCTTCATGGTTCACACAACTAAATGCGATCCTGAATAGGTTCTTATGGCAAGGTGGTCGATCTGGGTTGCACTCCACACATGCACACAATCAACATACTGTGGTGGCATTGCGGCGGCAGCTATATATGCATATTACTCTGCCTCTCATCTCCTTGTAAAATCCATGGGCTGGTGGGGGAGACTGACACACACTACTCCCCTTTGACAGGGCACGTATTTATGCTCCATATCTGCTCTGGTTGGATCCCGAAAGTGGGATCTCATCGAAATCTCCACGTTGGGAGACATCATGCACAGTACTACACTCAAGTACATTCAGCAGTTGCAAATCGAGTTTCACTTGCATAAATCCCAGTTCCATCGTTATTCGCAACTGCAACATGCTCTAGGACCCTCACATCCGCCATCTGCAGGGCCTTCCAGAGTTTCACCCATTAGAAGGCCGTTTACTAATGGGAGATATTGGGGCACACAAGATCAAACAAATTTACCAGATGTTAACAACTCACACTCATAACACAATACATAAGACTAGGGCAACATGGGAGGGCGATTTGCCAACCTTGACAGACGACGACTGGACCGAAGCCCTAGCCAGTCCTCGATATGTGGCGGTTTCCTCACGCTACTACCTCATTCAGTTTAAGTACCTCCACCGGATATATTACACCAGTTCCTGGCTATGGAAGATGGGAGCTATCCAGTCCCCTCAATGCCTTCTTTGCACTAGCGAGGAGGGTTCTTTCCTCCATACGGTATGGAGCTGTACGGTAATACAACCATTTTGGAAACAGGTGACGTCCTGTCTGGGCCGGGTGCTGGCCTGGACCATCCCACTGGACCCCAGACTGCTGCTCCTTCATAGCACAGAAGAGATCGGAGGAACCGCTACAAGCAGCACCTTCAGTTTTTGGGCTTAACCCTAGCTAAAAGAGACATAGCACAAAAAAGGAAGGCGACCTCCACACCTAGCATAGCGGGGTGGAAGAAGGCAATGGATAGGTGTATGGGTGCTGAAATTGTGATCTTTCAGGCGAGGGGATGCCCACAGAAGCACAGAAAAATCTGGTCCCGCTAGGCGATATAAACGAGCATTGACTAACCCCCATTACCATTCAGACTTTCATAATCCCACTGGGTAATACATGGGTCATTTCTCACTACAATAGTCCGACAAAACTGACATCTAACAGACATGTTTTTAGCAACAAGCAATTACGACTCTCTAGTTGGGTTCGGTGTAGTTTGTTACCTCTTCAGCCTAGTGTTCTGCGGGCCAAGCTGTTATTGAATGTTAAAATCAGGTACTGTATGTCTTTTACATCATATGTAATATTTTTGCAGGGCTCAGCCCACTCTGTACCTTCCAAAACGAATAAAATGTGTTGTGAAAAAAAAAAGTCTTGATGCAATTCAGGCCCAGAAATCAGTCAAAGCCCCTGGTTTGGATAGAATTCAGGCAGATGTATTTAAACATGAACAACAGATCTGGGGACCCTATATAAATTCTTTGTCAAACACAGTGATGGCTGGTGCACCAATCCTGAGGTCTTGGAAGAGAGCAGAAATAATCCCTATTTCCAAAAAGGGTGATAAATCCACACTGGGAAATTATAGACCAATAACTCTAATAGACAATATTCATAAAGTCTACAGTAGGCAAATTTTATCTAGGCTACGGGATTGGATTGCCTAAGCCAAAGTGTTGTCCCACTTACAGGCGGGATTCAGAGCCAACATCAACACCATAGACCAGATAGTCCGATTCCTGTCTGTTAAGTGGAAGGTAGTAGACACTGGGGTGCTGTATGTTGCCTTTGTGGATTTGCGAGCTGCATTCGATATAGTCCCCAGTGCAAAACTTTGGGTGGCTTTGCAAAAGATCATAGTCCCGCGTGAACTACTGTACTTGATCCAGGCATTGCATACTGAAAACTTTACGAGGGTTAGGTTGGGTCCTGCAAGGGGATTGACAAAAGGTATTCTAATTAGGAGGGGTGTTAGACTAGGGTGTATTTTAGCCCCCACACTCTTTCTCATATATATAAATGGTTGCATCCCCTATCTTTTAAACTGTGAAAACGATTCCCCGAAGGTGAAGCATTACAAAATTCAATGTCTTCTTTTTGCACACAACACTTTGTTTTTATCAAAGTCCCCTAATGGTCTGTTTATTCTCCTGGATAAAGGTAATTTGTTTTGCCTAGACCACGGCAGGTAGGCTCTAGATAGCTCCAATGAATTTGATTATTTGGGTGTAACACTAGAAGACTCCCATAGATGGGTAGCACAGATCCAGAAAAGTGCCACGATCTTAAAGCAAAGGACTGGGGCCATTTTATGATTTGCCAATATATCACCCACTTTCGCTGTCTCCTCTTCCCTGGAGATATACAGGATTCAAGCCTATGATGAAGCCATGTATGGGGCAGATTTATGAGAGCACTGTAATCTTAACACCCTTGAAAAAGCTGAAAATGCCTTTATTAAACTGTTGAGACTCCCAACCTGTGCACCTACCCCAACTATTAGATTTGACTTAAATCTAAGATCCGTTTCTGACATTGCTGTATTGAGACATATCCATTATTGGCTAAGGCTCTGGGCAAATGAGGATCTAGGTCTCTACAGGGACTGTGTCAGAATTATACTAGATGGCCACCATACTAGGAAGATCCCCTCGCTTGTACATATCAAAAATTGGCTATTTAAATTGTGATTGGAAGGTTTCTGGCTACAGCCTTTTGCACTATGCAAAGGTGCTCGAAAGAAGCTGAAAACATCATACTGGAATTAGGTATTAGGCATAAAACTCTCTGCGGCTTCTCCTGGAGCCCTGGTAGACTCCTTCCTGATGTTTAAATGTGCACCTGATTATGAGCAATACCTGAACATGGTTACTAACCGTGCCACACAAGCACTTTATGTTAAATTCAGATTGGGTATACTTCCCCTGGCTTCTTTTACCCATTCCTGGTTGAAAAAGGGAAACATAAGAAACCTGTGTTTAGTCCCAGAGAATTACGACCATGTGCTATTCTTTTGTAAGGCATATGCTAAACAACGTTCCCGATGGATTATTCTCCTCAGTAAACTTCTTGGGCTTAGGGATCAACACACAGCTCCAGAGTCTGTGTGGTGTATTTAATTGCTAGATGCCTGTCGACAATATGGTATATTAGGTCAACTGCTCTCTAACAATAGCACTTTTGTGTATTCCTTTTTATCTAGGTGTCAGCTTGCCTTGTTTATAAATCCTATTTATTTTTGGGATGTTTTAACCGCATTTCTTTTATCCTTTTATATTATTATGGATTTTAAAAAGAAAAAAAAAATGCATGATGAGAATTTTATTGTTGGACCGAAATTCTCTTCACAACTAAGTTTTACCTTGAAATCGCCTTGCGCAATGAAATTGTACGTTTTAATATATTTAGTTTTTTTAAATTGTTAATATTGTACCTTACATGGTTTATTTAACCGAAATAAAGGAAGCACTGAGACATGCATGTGTATGCTCTGTGGGTAAAGGCTTTAGAAATTTTATAGGTTTTAGCACCCCATCCCAACCAAATTCACACGGATCTTTCTCTACATATGCATGAACCAAAACATTTACACATCTTTTGATCAAGGAGACCGCTCTTTTAATGTGTCCACGCACAAAATATGACGTTGGTGGAAGGTCACTTAGCGGGCTTGATCTTTTGAACTCACTGTACCAAAGATTGTCAAATGTGTGACAGTCAGATCTCGTTTTCTACACAGGCACAAGGTATTTTTCTATGTCTTTAAAGTCAAATTCTTCTTCTGTCTCAGCAATACTTTTAGAAACTTCACAGATTCAGCAGTTGAAGCTCCCAGCTTTGTTCCAATTTCGCTGATAGTGTCATCACCCGTAAGAATATGTGTCTTGATAAGAACACTGGCATCTCTGGGTCAGGTTTCTTGTACAGAATATGAAGTGGGATTAAGTGTCTTCTCTTGCCTGTTCCATAATGTATCCATAACTCTGACAATCCTTAACTTATGAACGCTGTAACAAATCTAAGTAGCACAATTATAACATCTGTGTCATTTGAGTGCAATGACTCGATTGAAACCATTTCAAACAGCCCACTCAACATGTGTCATAACACGAAATTCAGCTTCCTCCAAATTGCTGCTAAATTGTTGAACAATATGGCCTATAGTACCTTTTGAGTATATCTCTGCAGACACCAACTTCTCATTGACAATCATTCCACTTGCAATAAATGGCAATTCAGTGTTCACTGAAGCATCAGCAATGCTTTAGCAAGTTAACATCTCCAAGTTCATCTTGTTTGTTGTTGATG
This sequence comes from Triturus cristatus, assembly GCF_964204655.1. NCBI lineage: Eukaryota > Metazoa > Chordata > Amphibia > Caudata > Salamandridae > Triturus > Triturus cristatus. The sequence goes on from NC_140583.1 coordinate 359,289,153, forward strand.
ACCATAACGTATCAATTTTCACAGGTATAGGTGTCGAATGTTTGATGCAGGCAAGGTCAATTATTTGACAGATAACTCAAGATAACGGTCAAAGACAATATGCAGTTCTTGCAAGGTGCACACTGACTTTGATATCTATAGAACAGTGTGAACTACCTTTCCGAAGTTTTGCATGGATGAAAGCTTGACCATTCGCAATTGTGACATATAGTCCACAACCACAGCAGTTTTCAATGAGGACAGCTTTTCAAATTGAAATTCTTCAGGCGAAATTTGTATTTTAGCTCTTGTAAGAGTTTGTGCTTCACTGATTTAGTTGCAGCATCTCCATCAAATAATGGTTTGTTGGAAGAAGATCAGGAGACAGAATGTCCTTGATAAATTAACCCTTTTCTTTTGCTACATTCATCTATCTCTGTGCTTGTGAAAGTTATTTTTTGTAACCTGTTTTGTAGTGGCTGGTTGGACGAAACTCTTACTGTGGCAATTAAAGCGTGGAACTTTAGCTTTAGTGATTTTGTCAAATAGCTTTTTTCTTTTAATACAAATCTCTCCTGATTCTGTTTTGCGTATAGTTTCAAAACATGTTCTAGGACATCTAGTAGATGTGTCTTTATATTGTTATCCACATATTATTTGGTCATGAAGTTGTGTAGTCGCACAGCCTCGGTAATTTCAAAGGGGTTTCCTTGCTGCTGCATGAAATGAAGAAGGCTGTCAACATGTTTATAAAAGCGTTTGTTGTGAGGAACAATTTCACAATGGTCACAATGGTCCATTAATTTTGAATTGCCATCTCTCTGGAAACATTGCACATAGAAAGGATTTCATGGTAAACTAGCTGCCATTGAGCAACATCTTCACTTTTACATGTCTGACCAGCAAGTCCCTTGAAGCTTTTCTGTGATCTCTGGATTGTCTGTTCCAGTTTCATATCCGGAGCCACAGCATTGAACCCTCCCTCTCTCTGTCTTTCACCACAAAATGTCATCGAATTAATTTTCTGTAGAGGTATGATTTTTCTACCTTTAGCTTCATCACTCTTTCCAAATACCAGGGGCCATATCTCAGGTAGTTTATGCAATCGAATTCATGAAACACAGTAATCAATTACTCCACAGTATTCACATGCAACTCCCAATCACCTTCCAGATCAGCATGTACCAAGTTTTTCACTAGAGTTATCACGTGTAAAACATTTCCCAAGTACTTGCCAAGTCCTGGTTTTTCTTCATATTCTTTATCAAACTCTATAAACTTTGTTTTCAGGTTTTCTAATTTTGAACTGAGTGTATTGAACATTGCCTGGCTTTGCATTATGTCTTTTCAACGAAGTCCACCCTGTGCCTTGTTCAATTCTGAGATAAGATATGCAAAAGCTAATTTGTCATTCTTGTTCCAGAAAGTATTCCAACACAATGTTAATATAGCATCAGATATGATGAGCATACCTTGTAACTAATGAACATAATGAGTTCCTATCAATACTAACTGCACTGTTTTGCTTCCAAAGATTTCAGCCTCATTAAGTGCAATGTCCACTGTGATAACTTTCTGCATACTGCAATGCAACTTTTGTCATGTGGAAAACGCCCATCATTGGATAAAGATCATCAAATTCTACTGGATTGCTCATAAAAATGTCTGCTACAATGCAGAAAACACCGTTATCCCAGCAAATTGGCAGGATAGGCTGTTCTTCAAGCTGAGCGCTTACATTTTAGAAAATCTTTAGAGGTATGTATACTGTTTTATAGTTTGTGATCGGAGATAACATTACTGATAAAAACCCAACCTTCTTCAGTGGGACGGTATTCTGGGAGATCCGAGCATGAATTCCAGCCCCCAGAGGAACTGGCTTTTCTTCATCCTTAAGTCTGCACCAAATAAGCGGTATGATAAATTCAGTTAAATCAGCTTTGTGGACCGCAGTGTCAGGTAGCAGAAGATCCATGTCCTCAGCCACTTTGAAACTTTCTGGTAGACTGGGACGTGTTAATGGCTTGTAGTAGTTGTGCACATGTTGACAAGGCAGTTGGGTTGTAAGGTTGCAGCTTCGTTTGTTTAGTCTACAGCTGCCACAGCTTGTTTTCCAGCGGCTACTTCATTGATACAGTTTTGAAAAAGTACCTTGGCAGTATCATATGTGCTGGATGTTCCAGACTAAGAAGAGTTGTCTTCAAAATCAAAATTATTAAGAGAAGCAATTGTAAATCGTTTCCTGGCAACGTGATTTGGAAGTGGTGTGCTGTCAGATTCACAAGATTTTACAGCATGGGCTGCTAACAAGATCCTGCTCTATACTATGTCATAATATCTTGTTGATATATCAATCCTATTAATTGAAGTGATTAGCTCTCTTCTATTACACTTGGCATAGATTGCATGGGCAGTCATCATTTGTAGTGAAGTTTTCTTTTTGCCATGATGTAACTCATAAAACATGAGTTGGAAAAGACAGTACATTTGCACAACATAAGCCTGTCGGTTCACGGGATTGTCTTCCACTTCCTCGCTTTTATCTTCAAAGACATCATCAATGTTGTCTGCTTCTGTTGCGAATTGAAGAACTTTAGTTTGTAACAGTTTTGCTTTGCTGATATTAAATAATGGCCTAAAAAATGTTAAGACAACATCAGGCATTCTTGTTGACTTCCATGATTTGAGGAGCATCACAAAATTTGTCATCAAGTCCAAAATCGAAATCTTTCAGGACGTTTCTTTAAGTGGTTCCTTCTGATTTTATTGCATCGTGTGATCTTATTTTTGCAGCAAGAACCTCAGGAGTCAAATCAGCTCAGAACACCATTAGTGGCTCATTCTTTCTGTTAGACTTACAAAAACTCAATCTGTCATTGTACATTTTCACCAAAAGAATCTTAATTTCATTATTATGGATCAATACAGTTTCATCAATGTTAACTATTATTTCTCTGATTTCACTGACTGTGAACCCATAGCCAGAAAGAGTGGCTTTAAAACTTCATTTGCTTTTTCAAAGAGTGCAAACGTAACAGAAAGCTGGCGGTTACAATGCTGCTGGGAGCTCATTGTAATTCATATTTTCAAACGTATGCACGCATGTAGTTCAGGTGGGCATACACATCCGCTGCAAATACATTCACCTTGCTGTTTAGATCAGCTACTCAGCTGAAAAATTCATCTTGGAAGAAACTAGCCACCGATAAAAACATTTTTGCCCCTTGAGACTCACATACTCTGTACTTTGTTCCTTCGTCAATCCCTTTGTCCCTTGGTCTGGCTAAACCAGAGATAACACATTGAAGATCCTCTGCTTTCTTATCAGTTGTTGCAGGTGGACGAGACAAAGCCATCAATCTTCTAAGTGGATGGGCATTGGGTTTGCTTGTCATTGCTTTCTCACAAGACTCAGATTCTTGTTGTGCTTCACTGCTTTCTGCTATTTTTTGACTAATTTTTTTCCATGCTTATTTTCCATTGTATAAGACTTGTAGCACTTGTTATAATGATAAAATATTTGATCCTCTTCACCCATCATTTTTAATCTTTTGTGAACTTCTTCGTGCCATATTTCTGCAGCATCTCTAACTCTCTTCTGTTCAAATGCAGTTGATGTTAGCTTTTCTTTCAGATTAGTTTGGCATACGACATATTTTTCTTTTTTGAAGGAATCCTGAGATTTTGTAGTTAGCAACACTCTGTCAGGAGATAAAGATCCTCTGCTCCCACCTGCTTCGCTCATGTTTACAAATTTGAATCAACGGATAACATGAAACAAAAACAATAATGAAATTAATCACCAATATGATGGCTAAAACATCATTATAGAGCCGCAATTTTGGAAAATGGTGGAAGGGTTGCTCTGAGGAGTTATTTCTGTCTCTATAAGACTACTTGACCCATAAAATCCATGTTTTGACACCAAAATGAAGTATATAGATATCATGGTTCCTGAAATATTAAATCATCACTGAACACATCTGCCATTTTTCAAAATGATGTCCAAAAAAAACCCACATCATTATAGAGCCACCATTTAGGAAATTGGTGGAAGGGTTGCTCTGAGGAGTTTTTTTCTGTCTCTATAAGACTACTTGAACCACAAAATCCATGTTTTGACACCAAAATGAAGTATTATAGGTCTCATGGTCCCTGAAATATTACATCATCACTGAACACATCTGCCATTTTTTAAAATGATGTCCAGAAAAATTCGGCCCGGATTAGCAATGTCTACCCAAGCTGAATTAGTTCTATAATGATACAAAATACAAATCAAAAATGAAAATCTCTGGCCAACAATTTTTTTACGACTGTATATCAAGGGGCAAGGTCTAAGGGCAGTCCGGTCCTTATGCCTTTTTCCTTAAGTGCGATCCTGGGAAACACAGAGAGGCATAGATACAGAGATAACCCCGCTCCACAGGTAATTGGAATCAAAGATTGCAAGGCAGCTGTCCATTCATAGCAGCTGAGAAAGCTGTATTTTATGACACCCAATGTCATCTAATGAATAATGAGAGTTGGTGAAAAAAGCCACCATAGATAGTGAGAGCCCCGGAGAGCTGGTTTCAGGGACAATGAAACCTCTAGCCCCAGAGCTGGTGTGGTAACTTGGTGTGTCCAGGGAGCATGTGGAAGTCAGACTGAGGGTGAGAATAGCCTGGGTAGCGGTGGGAGTATTACCTTCTTTTAGTGACAACCCTCCACATATTGGAGCTTGTTCTGAGATAAGACCTTGAGAGAGACGCTCCTCCACCACTGGCTGGGGTAGACCAATTGGAGGGGTGGAGGCCGTCACACCATCCTGCCTAAAGAAAGAGGTTAAAGAGTACCATTTCCAAAATAAAAGGACTTTCTTTTCAGATTGAATGGTGTCTAACCGCATGAGCGTGGAGAGGATGAGTCAGAGAACTATCTTTCTGCCAACTTACCTCAGGATGAGGCAATAATCCATCATTTGGTTAAGTACATGGATAGAGTGATTGGAAATATTTAATAAAAAGTCACTGCATATGAAGACAGTTTGGAGAGAGGCAAAGTGAGATAAAAATGAGCAGTTAAGACCTGTCTAGTGACTGTCACATACGTGACTTGGCAGGAGCATTCAAGAGTCATAAGACTTTAAGTATGAACAATTTCACCATGGTGTGACTGGAGCAAGGATGGAGGTGCTTGATAATAGCGTGAAGGCCAAGCTCTGGGAATGGAAGACATGATTTGGTAGTGCAACCAGTGCTTAATTTGAGCCGATGGTTTCCGGTGCTTGACATTGGTACTTAATTGTCAACACCACACTTATGATTGCTATCACATGGTGGTGCAGTTTGTGTTATTTAGAGATGAGCAGAAATTGGTTATTAATTAAATATACATTAAAACAACTAATGCCTCCCGCACAAGCTATTCTGATGGCATTGAGGGCCTCAACCTGTCTGAATTGTCACACTTGTAGCAGTGTGACGGCTAGTAGTTGTATTGGTGCTGTCATTGGAAGCGCTAGTAGTGGCAATGGGGTGTGCTAGCTGCAGTGGCCTCCTCACAAGTGCCCTGGCACTTATTATTTACGATATTAAGCAACAAGTGCAACTCTATAGAATTAGGGATGTTGGGTTCCAATGCTGCTATGTTGAACGTCTGCAAAGCACTGAGCTTGCTGAAAAGAGGTACTAGGGGAAAGACATCACCAATTGGGACTGCACTGGTGGAGTTGGGGATTAGTAGTAGTAGTAGTAGTAGATATTTATTTAGCGCATATTTCACCCTTAGGTCTCATAGCCCTTTGCCAACACCGGAAATTAGAGGTAGAAAACAGAGTTTAAAATAACCATGTTTTAAGATCTTTCCTGAATTTTTATGGTTTGTTTCCTGGCGAAGAAATAGTGTCAGTGAGTTCCATAGTTCCGGTGCAGTTTTAGAAAAGGACCTATCCCCATTTTCTACAGTCCGGACCTTGGGGATCCTCAACAAGTATTTGTTTGATGAACGGAGGGAGCGCCCTGACTGATATTTAACCAATTTCTTAGCTAGATAGATTGGACCCTGGCTGTTCAAGGTTTAGTGAGTCAGGCAGCACAGGGAGCCCACAGGAAAGGGAAGCAATCACTTGAACAGCCTTAAAAACTGATGGTTATTTGATAAAGGAAGCAAAATGCTGATATTGTCTTACTTGGCCAGTATCACACAAAATAAGAGGGTAGAACTCATCAAGAAGGGATGATTGGCAGAGAGCAAGGATGCTTCTCTGTGGTATCCCTAGAAATTCTGAATACAATGCAAGTGGCAAAGGTATGTTTCCACGAATCATCAGGCAATGATAGACTTCCTGGAGAGCAATATATCAGATGCCCAAACTGATGGATGAGAAGAATTTTAGAGCATTTGTAGGTAAATTAAGCCGCTGTGCTAGTTTTAAGTTCTGACTAAGGTATCCTGGTACAGGAGTTACATACAATTGTTCCACAGCATGAGATGGATGGTTTTATGCTGCATTTCTCCTCTTCATCTTCGTGTTGAGGTTCCCTTAGAAATAAAAGTATATATACTGGACTCTTTGAATTAATGTTTGAAACTGAGGGCCCACTTTAGAGTTTGGCGGACTGAGCAAAGATAGTCAGGATGGCACAGGATTTTATGTCTGGCACCCTTCCTTTACTCTGCCACCACATTTAGAGTTCACCGCCAGCCCTTCAGGCAACTGTATGGGTTTGCATGAACTGTCATTATGGCAGTTCATACAAAGACACTTAAAAACATAGGTGTGTGTTCTTCGTTGGTGACAGACGCTTACACTAAGCTTTCAAAAGTTTTTACTTTTGGAAAAACAAAACAGAAGAGGCAGTTTGTGTTTGGAAAAGTAAAACCTAATGGCCCCAACAGCATGCGATTTTTCGCCCTACACTTTGGTTTTGATTGTCCCTCCTTGCCAGGATATTCCTGGCTGTAATGGACAGTACAAAAATAAAAAACCTGACCGCCCACTCAAAATAGGGCGAAAAATGGGGTGGATTACCTTTGACAGCCTGTTTTCCCTCGGGCCGCTGCAGGAAGGTTTACACCAACGGGGTAAAATTTCCTACCAACACTCTACAACACCAATATCACATCTCAGGGCTGTTTTAGAGTTTGGTGGACAGGGTCCTCAATCGCCAATGTGACAGAGTATTCTGGCCGCCAAACTCTGAGACATGCCCTGAGATGTTATATTAGTGTTGTAGCCAACAGAGTTTTGATATTTGTGGACTGAACCATTAGTATGCTATGTTCTAAGCCAAATCAAATAATTTAAACATAAAAGCCTCACTTATACGTCCATCATTCTCGTCCCAGTCACAACTAATGAGTGAACTCCACCGCCACAGACAAGAAGGCCAGATACATGCTGAAAATGCAAGCAGTGCTTGCTCAAGCAGGATTCCATAACAAGCATTGGCAATGCAATATGACTCATATTTGTGAAAGTTAGATCAATTGGCATTGTAAATGACAATATTTTTAACTTACTTTTTTAAATTTTTGCAGTGGAGTTATTATTTAAAGAAAATAGTGAATGTCGTACTGTGGTGTTTATGCAGTGAGAGTGTACACTAAATATGGAAGAACTGTGTTTGCTATATTCTCACAAAAAACCTATTAATTTACCCTAATTGTTAACCAATCTACACCACTTATATTTATTAGGCTGCTAAAATACCAGGTGCAGGAGAAATGTTTAGCTCATGTTTATTGAAGGAAACATGATTTGAGGGCACTGGACGATGCAGTAAGCCTGGCAGATTTGCCTGAACTGTGAAAAAGGGCAGAGCTTAAAGTCTATACCTGAGAGGTTGCAGCTGAAGTCTAGCAGGAGCAGATACTCCTTGGACGGCTGCTTGCAGCCGCCTTCGGGAGTCATCACAATAGGGAAAAGACGAGGAGAGCTGCAGAGAGAGAAAGTGTGACCTGCTCGGGCAACTTGAGCACTGGAGCAGGAAGCAGAAATTCCACCCGAAGCCTCAGACAGCAGGGGCGCTAATTACCCCAGTTCCAGTTGGAGGATACGTCCCCATCTATAGACACTGAAAAGGGACACTTATTGTCAGGCGTTCTATGAAAATGCAAACGTAGTAGCCATTTTGTACGGTAACAGTTTCCCTTTTAAAGAACAGACTGTACACACTGTTCACATATTTAGTCGAGATATAATTCATCTATAGTATTTATTTTTATTCTTGAAATGCATGTTAATTTGGTATATTTTAGATCAAGTTGGGCGAACTGTGCAGAAGAACAGCGCATCCGCCGTTGTTGCAGCTGAGGCACGTGCTGCGCTACTTTAAAAAAAAAAAAAAATTAGGTTGTGTGTGGTCTCAAGACGAAGTTGGGTGAGCCACGCTTAACCCCTTCCATGCTCATGACGGAACGGTTCCGTCATGAGCGTCGGTTGAGCTGTGCTCATGACGGAACCGTTCCGTCATGAGCCCGCCCGCGCAAGAAACGGTCAGCACCGCGGCGGAATTCGCGCCGCATGGAAGGGGTTAAGAAAAGAAAGGCGTGACCGCCATTATTGAAGCTGAAGCAAACAAATAAAACAAGCGGTTGCGGGAGAGAGTGACCTACCTGCTGTTGCAGGCAGGAGAACATCAGACAAAGCGTGGCGTGCAGCGCTGCTTAAAAAAACAAGCGGGAGAGTGTGTCCTGAAAGCGCGACGTGCCGTGCTGGTTAAAAAAGCAAGCAGTTGCAGAAGAGCGTGTACGGCCTGCAACTGCAGCTAGGAGAACAAAAGATAAAGCGCGGAGTGGTCCGCTGCTTAAAAAAACAAGCAGTTGCGGGAGACATGCGCTGCCTGCAAAAGCAGGTAGGAGAAATACGAAAATAGAGCTCACAGACTGTAAATAAAACATACTGAGTAACAACACATTTAAAAGTGGCAATCCTCATGTGAGGTTACAACAGGAGAAAAGGAGGTACTAAGGAGGGACTACTAAGCCTATTCAGGAATCAAAAGCCACCGTTTACAAAGGACAGTAACAGGAGCAAATTGAACAGATGAGTGGAAATGGGCGGAGCTTAAAGTCAATGCCTGAATATACATGTCTCGAAGAGACAGCGCAAGCGCTGCCTAGGCAAGACCTAAAAAAACGACAGGTATTTCCAGCCTCTTTCTGTGACATGGTGTCTGGCAGGAGTCCTTGCTGGGATTTGTTCTCCGTGAAAGTAGCTGTGTGTTCTCTCCCTACTGGGCTTTGGGGGAGAAACAGGCGTGTTGTGGAATCAGGCGTTTTAGGAGGGAAATAAGGCACATGGTGGTAGCTGGTTTGTAATCCCATGCGCACAGCATGGACGTGCCTATCTTTTGATATATCACTTCCTTTTATTGGCTAAGGGAGTGTTCGGAATTGGGTCATGAATGATGGGGAGGTGGTGCCAGATACATGTAGGGACTATCATTTACGGCAGCAGATCGGCAGACTGATTTGTAGGTCTGTGAGAATTTTCCGGCATTTAAGAGGAAACTTGAACAAATAAGTGGTTTTGGTATGTACACTTTTCTGCTGTAATTAAAAACCTTTGGATTGCTTCTGTTTGCTGTTATTTGTGATTCATACAAATCTTCCTCGCCGAAAAGATTGAAGCATGGAAGAGAGAGTTATAAGGATAAAAGAATCAAGAAGCTGATTTTGCAGACCTTCACCTCTTTAAATAAGATGTTGATGTATGTTCTAAAACTTATTCAGAGACTACTCATGGCATACAACTCTCTGGTATTTTTCACTCCGATAGTACTTTTTGCTCCCGGAGAACAAAGAGGACAGTATATTGTATTGTATCTGCTGCTAGTTATTCTTTCCACAGTACAGAAATGGGGTTTCCAGTGCCTGAGGACCCTGGTACATCTGAAGAAACCCTTTTTCCTCAATTTCAGCGCCCTCAGATAGTGCGAGTTCCTTTGCATCCTTATGTACTTAATGTTACTCTCAGACAGTGAAAGGATTCTAATAGGACAAATATGCTGAGATTCATGTCACAGTTATATCCACTACAGGATATGGAGTCAGAGTTACCAGAATGCGTTCCGGTTCATTCTTTGGTGGTTAGTCAGGTAGGTAGTACCCAAATGTCTAGGAGGAATATCTTGGATGACACAACTAACAGGAATGTTGATTCAATTCTGAAAAAGGTTTATTGAGGGTCCAACCTTGCGTTGAGAGCATTTATACATGGGGCTTATAACATAACGTGTATTTGTAAAGCACAATTTCCCCAAGGGTATCTTGGCGCTGAATAACAGATGTTTATTGCTACCCAACTCAATGGTACTCATTTTATCAACCTCCGAAGGATGACCGGCTGAGTAGACCTGCCGGGTTTTGAACCTGTGACCATGCGGTCAATCACAGGCCCCTACAGTGGACGCATTAGTCCACTGAGCCACCAGACCCAGCTCAGAGTTTGTCATCTCAGATTTCAATTTCTTTTTGGAAGCCATTGAAGAAAGATCTGAATTCTTCTGCTCCCTCCTCCTGCCATTCTGGACGCTCGCTGTCATGCATACTACCTGGGTGGCAGTGCTAACTCCCCTGCCGCTGTGCAATGCCCAGCTGCAGCCCAGTATGGAGCTGAACTATACGCATGCGCACCTATGGCCTAGCATATGAAATCTTTGCGGTTGGAAATAGCACTGAGTTTCTAGAGAGAAGGTGGCTCCTCCACATTGCCTGGGGCAGACTCAATGCCTCGCCTGCAGACTGCCATTGCTGGGCTTGCCTCGTTGTCAAGTGCGGATTTCTGCCCCGCTAACAGAGAGGTCACACAGAGGAGAGTAGGCTGTAGTGATTGTGACCGAGTAGAGCAGGCTGTCAGCCTGAAGAAGACTACCACTACTGGGATCACTACACTGCTTTGTCCAGAGACTTGCTTTCACTTACAATGACAACGTAGTGGGCTAAATGGGCACTGGTTCCAGTAGTTAGGGGAGCTGGCATTGGGAACAATGACACAGGTTGTATAGGCCCAGAGCCACCCTGGGGGGCCATGATAGATGAAGAAAAGGCCTAGCATTCATCGCTTCAGTCCCAGTACCCCTCAATCAGGGCTCCTTGAACACTAGCTTCCTGAAGCAGTCTCCGAGGCAGAGGTTGGATTGACGGAACTGACTCCAGCAGTGGCAATGCGGCAAGCAGACACTTGTGGGTGGCGAAAACAGTACAATACTGTCAACAGGACAGCAGCCTCCACTAACTGCTTGGATAGTACAAAGGTGCAACTTACTGGTTATCTTATCCTTCTATTCTTACTGAACTGTTCTCTACCCTACCCCTACCCCTGGCTTCGGGCTGCATGCGGCTTGGATCAAACGCAGGTACTCTGCCCTCCTCCTAGTCCCACGCCAGCTTCTGCTACCTTGCGCCTTTCAACTTGCCCAGATACCAGGGGGTCCTGGAGAATACTGGCACAGTCCTAAGAGCCAATTGTCCCGCCAGTTCCTCTTCTCAGAGGCATTGTATCACTCACAATCACCCATGAAAAATACTAACTGAACTCCATTAGACAAGTATATGGAGACACTACTTAAAGAAATATCGGCCATGGAAATCACCATATTCTCAATGGATACAAAAATGATGGACTTGACTTCAGAAGAAAAGTCCATAAGACAGGAGATGTCCTCCATCCACACACAGCTGGACAAAGTAGACAAAAGATTAGGCGCAGTAGTTTCCAACTATGGTCAACTCCCAGATATGGGGTGAGATGTTAAATTCCTTTGCTGTAATACAGACGAAGTTTAAGGACAGAGCAAGGAGAGTGTTAGACCTGTCAGCCCTAGGGTGGTCTAACCCGTTTTTTTTGCCCTTGTTACCTCATTTTTGCCACCATCTTTTTGTTGGCCCTAGGTCTCTGGGCCCCTTACCACTGCTAAACAGTGCTGAGGTGCAGGTGCGCTCTCCTAACAACATGGCTGTCACAGGCCCCTGCTACTGCGGAGTGGCCATTGCATACACAAACTAGTGGTTAGGAGCAGGCTGGGACATCTTGATACAGTATCTTTTCCATCCCGCCTTTTTGTCCCATAGACTGTTATGTGGAAGCTCCTAGAACCTTCCAGCCCTGGGAGGGATTATGCTTTGCCGCCTTTGCAGGAGGGTCCCTGACCTGGGGGTATAAGAGGAAAGGAGGGAAACTGAACTAGTTAGTTGGGGCACCACTGGACCTGGGGGAAACTCTGCCGAAGCGTAGGCGGTTGGGCCTAGGGGAGAAACCTACACTACTGGGACTGACTGTGACTAGGCCCTGCTGTACCCAAGTTAGATGAGGGACTCTGCCTGCCGATCTTGCCTGGTGAGAGGGCAACCCAGGGGACCATCTCCAGTGTGCTGCAGGGACCCACCCTGCCTCTGATGCCTGCCAACTCAACCCCCTTCTACCCCTTCTAAGCCTGCCAGGGAGACCTACCATCTCCTCCCCCCCCCAAAGGCAAGTGCTGTCCTGGGAACATGGACTGTTGCTGTGTCCCCTACAAGAACTACAGGTAAAGTGGTGTGTCTCCTAAGCGCTGTGCTGCCAGAACTGGGCCCCTGCGGAAGAAGCTGTCACTGTCCAGCACTGTAACAGTCTAGAGCTGTGCCTGGCAAGCGCTGTATCTGCCAAGTGCTATCTCCGTCAAGCGCTGCACTTGTCAAGTGCTGCCCCTACCGTCTAGCGCTGTGGCCTGGAAGCGCTAGCTGCCCAAATCACCGCTGCGGCCCCTGCTCCGCGTAGGAAGAGACGCTGTGCCCGCCATCACCGCCACGGCCCGGCTAATCGCCGCCATCAAGGATAACTGCTGGGCCATCCCCGCCGCGACCCCTGAGGCCTGGAGGGGGCCGCCGCGGTATTGAGGGAGCTGGTAGTAGGCCGTTGAAGCCAGCGCGGCCCGTACCACATGACGGGGGCGCCGGCCGCATCGCCCGCCATGCCCCCGCCAGTGCCGCTAGTCATTGGGCACGACCGCCACACCCTTCAGCGAGCCGGGTCGGGATTGGCCGCTGCGGGAGCGGCCCTGGAGTCCTGCGCCCGGGGCTATCCCGGGACAAAGACGACGTCGCGAGGCGGAGGCTGGCCCCGGAGGACCCAACCTCGCCCCCGCCTCGAGAAGGAGTCACTGGGGAGCCCGCTTTGCCTGCGCGGGCTCCCGCCTGGTCTGGAGGCCCCACCACGAGGTAAAACTCCCCTGGGGGGAGGGCGGAGTGACTGGGAGAATCGCGGGGGCTGCCCAGGAGTCTCCGACGTCTGGCGAGGCAGCCCCGCATCCGCCCCTCCCCTCCAGGGACTGCAACCAGGCCCGGCCGGCACCCCCTCTGAACCCACAGAATCGAATGGCTGGGCTGCGTCGGTGCTCATACCCAGTGTGGGAGTGTAGCCATGGGAATTGGCTCTGATTTGCAAACATTGCGCTCATGACACCCCCCTGCAGAGAATCTGCTTGCCCGGAAATTAGATACCTAGGGGAATTAATTGCTGATCGGAGCCTGGATAGCCCCATTGGGGGTAGTGAAGTGATTGTTACTCTGAAATGCGTTGTTTACTGACCAGATTGAGTTGGTTGTTATACTGAGATACTCTGTTTAGTTACTGTGATGAATTGACTGTTGCCTAGAACTGCACTGAGTTATTTACTATAAGGAATTAATTGTTGCCCTGCAATGCCCTGTTCCATTTAATGGAAGGAATTAATGGATGCCCTGCGAACATCTGTTTAGCTACTTGAATGAATTGACTGCTACTTTGAATTGCCCTCATTTCCCCTGAACGATTTGATTGTTACTGTGAGAAGTTGGCCTGATATGTAGTGCTCGCTATTCTAGTGAACACTGTGTATCATTCCAAACGACCCTTATTGATGATTGGTTGTAAGTCAACCTTTTAGACCAGCTATCCTAGTAGCGTGGATACGAGCAGTCTTTAGGCTAAACTCTAGAGGGCGTGTTAAGCCAGCTGTTTACCATCACATATACCCCTTGAACACCAAGTGAAAGGACACCACACAAGTTGTTATGAAAATAAAAGGGTATTTATTTATAACAAGACTACCCTGGCTCTTTGTGAGTCAGGGAGCTAAGCACACTACAAAACTCTTAGGAAAATACTTCAGTTGCACAATTTACACAAATGCCCGAGGGGCACGAGAAACCATCTACACTAACAGTGAAATGCGAATGGTTAGAGTCTGGAGGTACTGATTCCGGAGTGATCCGATCAGTGGGACTAAACGAAAAAGGAACGGGACACTTGTAGAGCGAACCTGCGATGGAGCACCGAGATGCTCGAGTTACCTAGCCCGGAGGCTGCGGCTGCGTGAAGTTCGGCAAGATGTCGGGAGTCCTCGTGTAGTCTCAGGAGCCTGAAAGAAGAAGTTGCTGGCAGGCGACCAGTGACGATGTTCAGAGCGATCCAAGCCTGGATCGGTGATGAAGGAAACCTGAAAGCAGAGGGGACTCAGTTCTCAACCGCTAGCCAGCGATCGTGTGGGTACCAGGGGGGTACCGGCTGAAGTCACCTCGACCAGGTGAGTGGGTGACGTCGGACTCGGCTGTTCCTCGGACCAGGAGGCGCGGCGGCGACCAGGATGGAGGGCGAGCTGTCCCACGAAGGTGTCTGCTGTCGATGATGCTGGGCCCAGGAAGGGGCAGCGGATCTTGGCAGTGGCAACCCAAGCGGGGGAGTCAAGATGGCGTCGGGAGTGGACCAGGAGGATCCGTGGTACTCTTCTGTTGAAACAGTCGTGGTGCGTCGTGAAGAGGGCCACAAGCCGGTCGGCAAGTGGTCGAACAACGCGGTGAACAACAAGGAGCGGAAGGGCCCCCACGCAGATCTCGGGGATGCTGGGGAGGCAGACTTCGATGCTGGAGCTGCTCAGGGTTAGGGCTTCTCAAGCCCTAGGTGCACTCACTCGAGGGTCCCTCAGTGGGCGTGCTAGATAAGCGTCGTGCAGGTTCTGAAGATAGCCGGTCCCGCAGGTCTCGTCACACCTATGACTCTCAGCTGGGCTGATGAGGTAAGTAAAAGGTCAGAGATGGCAGGGACTCGGGTCTCGTCGAGCTGGACAGTCTTGATCCGTAGGAGAGACTTACAGCAAACCGCAAGCGCTTAGATGGTGCCTGCTGGTGCAGGGTGGCTACTCCTTAGCCACAAGGGAGAGTCTTCAGAAATGGTCAAGAGTTCCTTTCGTGGAAAGTAGTTCGTGATTCGGAGTTATCCGATTATCTGATTATCCAATTTGGGAAGGGGACTCGCTCCTACCTTTATTCTAAGAAAAAGGGGCTGGCCCGTGACTAGGTTCTACCTATGGGTGGAGCCAGGAGGGGGGTGGTTACACCCCTGTCCTTTGTCCGGCTTCGCGCCAGCTCAGGGGCTGGTGTGCCCCCGAAACTGGTTTGAGCCGGGCTATGCACAGTGAGCACCGGGGTGCCACTGGCAATCACCTTCCTTTCAGCCCTGCCTACCTGGGATACACAAACTCTGTCTGGGATGGTGCTAACACCGTCCTCGACAGGAAACCCTTTGTTCAAGCTCCCTTTGCTGGAAGGTCCCCCAGCAGCAGGAGGTCAGACTTGTGTCTGGTGGCAGCATCCATTTTGTGATGCTGAGGCTTGAGTCAACTTTAACCGGGGTTCAAGGTTACTTCCATGTCGTGTCCCTCTAAAAGGGGGGAATGCTAACCCCGTCGCCGGGGCTGGCGAGGGGTTCGTATTCCCATTCGTATGACACCTTACTCGACATGTATAGGTGAGGTGAGGCCAAAGTTAGCAATTGCATTAAAAGTAGTTGGCCCGCGTCACCATGGAACGGCTATTAGGACTTGGTTCCGCAAGCCGTCGACGGGCTCAGCTCGCGCCAGAGCACCGTGCCACATGATTCCCTGCACTCTGCCTTCAGGATTGATAAGGCCTGCTATAGGAGTGACTGATAGGAATCCATGTGTCCATTTTTAGGGTTTAGGTGTAGGAATACTACACCTACAGCAACGGGTGATTACACCACGTGGCCCCAGCTGTCGTGCAGCCAGTTGTGTCAGATTTGGGCGGCCATTCCAGGGGTGGCATAATACATGCTTCAGCCCCTGGTAGGCCCTGGGTACACCGATGCCCTGGATACCTGTGGTATGCTGAGACAAGGACTGACAAGGCGGCCCAGTTCCAATTAGTGGATGCACCTAATGTACATGTGATAATTTCGAGAGAGAACAGCTAGGCTGTGGGTCTGATTGGCAGGCCCACAGCCGGGGAAAGTCGTAAACCAATGAAGCAAAAGCAAAAAATCTGGGTGATCATAGGATTGCAGACCCTACTCTCCTACATGACCCCCCCCCAAACTTTGGGACAATAAGCTAACGTTGACCAGGTGAGTCTTCTTGCTCTAAGTGGAAATACCTGGAGAGCCCATCTGCATTGCCATGATCAGTGCCAGGTCTATGCTCCACTGTGAAGTCCATCCCCTGTAGGGAAATGGACCACCTAAGTAGTTTGGGGTTTTCACCCTTCATTTGATTTAGCCACAAGAGGGGCTTATGGTCGGTCTGAATCTTGAAGTGAGTGCCAAACAAGTATGACCTCAACTTCTTCAGGGCCCAAACCACAGCAAAGGCCTCCCTCTCGATAGCTGACCAATTCGCCTCTCTGGGGGTCAGCCTCCTGCTAATAAAAGCTATGGGCTGGTCATGACCATCAAAATTCAGTTGCGATAGAACAGCTCCCACACCCAGCTCCGAAGCGTCTGTTTGGACAATGAATGGTTTGGAGTAGTCTGGACTCTTTAGGATAGGTGCTGTGCACATGGCCTGCTTTAGGTCATCGAATGCCTTCTGACAGCTTGCTGTCCACTGAACTTTTTTTGGCATCTTTTTACTTGTCAGGTCGTTTAGCGGGGTCACAATGGATCCATAATTTCTGACAAATTTCCGGTAATAACCAGTCAGGCCCAAGAAAGCTCGAACCTGAGTCTGGGTGGTTGGAGGAGCCCAGTCCTGGATGGCCTGTATTTTGCTCTCCAATGGTTGAACCTGGCCTCCACCTACAAGGTGGCCCAGGTATACAACCTGTGTCTGCCCTATCTGGCACTTGGTGGCCTTGATAGTGAGGCCTGCCTTCTGCAGGGCCTCTAACACTTTCCTCAGGTGGACCAGGTGATCCTCCCAGGTGGAGCTAAAGACAGCGATATCGTCCAGATACGCCGCACAGAAGTCGTCCAACCCAGTGAGAACTCGATTCACCAGCCTTTGGAAGGTGGCAGGTGCATTTTTCAAACCAAAGGGCATTACCACGAACTGATAATGCCCACCCGGGGTAGAAAATGCTGTTTTGGGCTTGGCCTCCTCAGCTAACCTGATTTGCCAATACCCAGCTGTCAGGTCAAACGTACTTAAGTAGTTGGCCGAGGCCAACTGGTCGATAAGTTCATCTGCTCTTGGTATCGGATGGGCGTCAGTCTTAGTGACTGCATTGAGACCCCTGTAGTCCACGCAAAACCTCATCTCTTTCTTACCGCCCTGGGTGTGAGGTTTCGGCACGAGCACTACGGGACTAGCCCAGGGGCTGTCCGAGGGTTCAATGACTCCCAGCTCCAACATTTTCTGCACCTCTGTCTTGATGCAGTCTCTGACATGATCAGGTTGCCGATAGATTTTACTCTTTACGGGCAGACTGTCCCCAGTGTCGACCTCATGGGTACACCACTTGGTCTGACTGGGTGTCAGAGAGAACATATGTCGAAAGGATTGAAGAACCTGTTTACAATCCTCTTGTTGATGTCCAGAGAGGCTGCCACAAAAGACAACACCATCTACTGATCCATCGTCAGGGTTCTGAGAGAGCAGGTCTGGGAGAGGGTCACTCTCCTCCTCCTGTCCCTCATCTGTGGCCATGAGCAAGCCCATGCCCTCCCTGTCGACATATGCCTTGAGCCTGTTTACATGGAGCACCCTGTGGGGGCTCCGGGGAGTTCCCAGGTCTACCAAGTAGGTGACCTCTCCCTTTTGCTCAATGATCGTGTGGGGCCCAGACCATTTGTCTTTGAGTGCTGCTGGGGCCACTGGCTCCAGCACCCACACCTTCTGTCCAGGCTGGTACACAGTCAGGACAGCCTTTTGGTCGTGCCAAGCTTTCTGTAATTCTTGGCTCGCCTCCAGGTTTTTAGACGCCTTTTCCATGTACTCCGCCATCCGCGAGCGGAGACCGAGCACATAGTCCACAATGTTTGATGCCGGCTTTCTGAGCGGTCTCTCCCATCCTTCCTTTACCAAACAAAGGGGTCCCCTTACAGGATGTCCGAACAGAAGTTCAAAAGGGCTGTAGCCAACCCCCTTCTGCGGGACCTCTCTGTAGGCGAACAAGAGGCAGGGTATCAGGACATCCCATCTCCGCCGAAGCTTTTCAGGTAGCCCGTGAATCATCCCTTTTAGGGTCCTGTTGAATCTCTCAACAAGCCCATTGCATTGTGGGTGATAGGGTGTGGTGAACTTGTAGTTGACACCACATTCCTTCCACATAGCAGTCAGATATCCCGACATGAAGTTTGCACCTCTGTCTGAGACGACCTCCTTAGGGAAGCCCACTCTGGAGAACACTCCAAGTAGGGCCCGTGCCACCACAGGTGCTGTAGTGGTCCTAAGGGGAATAGCTTCAGGATACCTGGTGGCGTGGTCCACCACCACCAGTATAAACTTGTGCCCTGATGCTGTCTGGGGTTCCATTGGTCCGACAATGTCGATCCCCACTCGTTCAAAGGGTACCCCCACCACTGGTAGTGGTATGAGGGGGGCCTTTGTCGTGCCACCTGACTTACCACTGGCTTGGCAAGTGACACAGGAGCGGCAAAACTCCTTCGTATCTTCGGACATGTGGGGCCAGTGAAAGTGTGGAACAATTCTGTCCCAAGTCTTATTCTGGCCTAAGTGACCTGCAAGGGGAATCTCGTGGGCCAAGGTGAGAAGGAAACCTCTCAGAGACAAGGGGATGACCAGCCTCCTGGTCGCACCAGGTTTGGGGTCTCTTGCCTCAGAGTACAGGAGTCCATCGTCCCAGTACACTTTGTGGGTACCTGTGGCGTTCCCTGCAGCCTCAGCAGCGGCCTGCTGTCTGAGGGGTTCAAGTGAGGGGCAGTCTAACTGTGCCTTCCCCAGGTCTTCCCTGGAGGGTCCCCCTGAGCCCAGAAACTCAACCTGACCAGGTTCAAGCTCTTGCGGCTCAGTTTCCCTCAGTTCTTTAAGGTCAGCCTCCTCGGAGACTTGATCCACGACCTGGGGCAAGGGGGAAGGCGAAGCCTTACCCTTACTGCTCCTTTTCTTGGAAGGTGTCTGGTCCGTTCTTCCAGGATCCAGCACCTGTTCAGTGGGGCATCTTTTGGCCTGTGACCTGGTCACAGCAAGGACATGTGCTGGCAAACCTAACATTTCCATGTGAGTCCTCTGCTCCACTTCTGACCATTGTGACGTTTCCAAATCATTGCCCAACAGACATTCTACGGGGAGGTCTGAACTAACCACAACCTTTTTCGGGCCACTTACCCCTCCCCAGGAGAAATCAACAACTGCCATACTGTGATTGGTAGTGACGTTGCTGGCATTGGTCACTAGGTAACTGGTACCTAGCATGATCTGTCCAGGGTCCACGAAGTTAGGCGTCACCATGGTGACACTGGCACACGTGTCCCTGTAGGCCTGAGCCACTCTTCCATTTATCAAAGGTGTCTGTCTGTATTTGCCCAAAGTATTGGGACTGGCATCAGGGGACATATCCATATCCCCTGTACAGACAAGGACGGCCTGAGTGAGCGTGCCGACTAAGTCGTCACTCCCCTCGGTTCCCAAGGTTAACCCAACTAATGCCTTGGGAGGCGCACTACCACTGCTGACTGTACTAGGGGGCGCAGGTGCCTTAGGGGCTGCAGTGGTAGGAGTTTGCCCTCCTTTCTTGGTGCACTCACTAAACCAGTGAGTCTTACTTTTACAGTATTGGCACCACCTTTTTGACTGGCCTTCTTGAGTCTTCTTCTTCTGTGAAGCCTGACCCCCACCCTCTTTGGTTTGTTGGGGGCCTGTCGAAGACTTCTGGTCATTTTGTTCGTTCTTGTTACCCTTTTGGTCTGCTTTCTTCTGACCACCCTGGTTCTGATTCTGGTTCTGCTTGACCCTTGTTCTGACCCATCTGTCCGCCTTCTTTCCCAATTCTTGGGGAGAGGTCAGATCCGAGTCGACAAGGTGCTGATGCAACAATTGGTTCTGACAGTTGTTTAAAATCTGTTCTCGCATGATAAGATTGTACAATCCTGTGTAATCAGTAACCTTGCTACCCAGCAACCAGCCTTCCAAAGCCTTAGTGGCACAATCGACAAAGTCAGCCCAATCCTGAGACTGAATTTTCTGGGTGTCCCGGAACAGCACCCGGTACTGTTCCGTGGTTAAGCCGAACCCATCAATCAGTGTGTTCTTCAGGACTTGGTAGTTGTTAGCATCCTCAGCTCTTGTAGTGAGGAGCTTGTCCCTTCCTTTACCTTCAAAGGAAAGCCACAGTATAGCTGCCCACTGACTTGGGGGGACGCACTGGACAGTGCAGGCCCTCTCCAAGGCAGTTATCCACTTGTGGATGTCGTCCCCTTGTTTAAAGGGGGGCACTATTTTACTCAGGTGTCTAGTGTCTATACCCCTGTCTTTCTCTCTATTGAGAATGCTGCCACCAGTGGGATCTAACCCACTTAATTTCTGCTCTCGGGCTAAGGCAAGTCTTTCTTTGGCGAGGGCAAGTTCTTCCCGCTCGATCCTTAGATTGACCTCCCGCATCTTCGCTTCATGCTCCCTCCTCTGAGGGGAAGTCATTCCTCTCTGAGAAGGTGCCTGAGAGACATGTGTATGAACCGATCTGCCAGAGCCTCTGGAGAGAGACCTAGCTCGTCCGTTCCCAAGGTTAAGCCTGTTTGAGCGTGGGCCCGGGGCTCCCCCAGCTCCATTCTCATGCCTGCTTAGGTTGGTCCTTGTAAGCCTGCCGACTACCACTGGACCTTTGTCTGCCTCGTCTCCCGATAACTCGTCCTCGTCCTCCTCCTCTGTGTGGAGGTCGAGGTCTGGGTCACCGAGGGTTCCCTCTAAGGGAGGCATGTTCCCATCTGCACTGGGGGGACCTGGGTTAGAGGACCTCCTAGCATCGTACGCCTCTAAGAGACCTATCAGTATTGCGATGGTAGGGTTAGAACCCTGGTTTAGCTTCCTGGAGGCACACAGTTGTCTCATCTCCTTGAAGCTAAGAGTTGCATATCGTGACACGACCTGTGGAGGGTCACTGACCACTAAGGGAGTCTGCGAAGACTCTCCGTGGATCGACATGCTTTTCTAGTGAGGTGTAAGTGTTGCACCTACCTACACTATGGGTTTACCTACTGATCCCTTGCTAAGAGTTGTAGTCAGGGTGTGCTAAGCCCTGTTACACTACAACAGCCGGTTCAGTAGAACTCGGAGTATTCTAAGTTAAGTTATATGTACCTGGGTACTTATGTGATCTTTCACTGCGATATTCTTAGGATACGTGTGTGGTAAAACAACAGCAAGCTCAAATCCCAACCGCTGCTCACCAATGTGAGAAGTTGGCCTGATATGTAGTGCTCGCTATTCTAGTGAACACTGTGTATCATTCCAAACGACCCTTATTGATGATTGGTTGTAAGTCAACCTTTTAGACCAGCTATCCTAGTAGCGTGGATACGAGCAGTCTTTAGGCTAAACTCTAGAGGGCGTGTTAAGCCAGCTGTTTACCATCACATATACCCCTTGAACACCAAGTGAAAGGACACCACACAAGTTGTTATGAAAATAAAAGGGTATTTATTTATAACAAGACTACCCTGGCTCTTTATGAGTCAGGGAGCTAAGCACACTACAAAACTCTTAGGAAAATACTTCAGTTGCACAATTTACACAAATGCCCGAGGGGCACGAGAAACCATCTACACTAACAGTGAAATGCGAATGGTTAGAGTCTGGAGGTACTGATTCCGGAGTGATCCGATCAGTGGGACTAAACGAAAAAGGAACGGGACACTTGTAGAGCGAACCTGCGATGGAGCACCGAGATGCTCGAGTTACCTAGCCCGGAGGCTGCGGCTGCGTGAAGTTCGGCAAGATGTCGGGAGTCCTCGTGTAGTCTCAGGAGCCTGAAAGAAGAAGTTGCTGGCAGGCGACCAGTGACGATGTTCAGAGCGATCCAAGCCTGGATCGGTGATGAAGGAAACCTGAAAGCAGAGGGGACTCAGTTCTCAACCGCTAGCCAGCGATCGTGTGGGTACCAGGGGGGTACCGGCTGAAGTCACCTCGACCAGGTGAGTGGGTGACGTCGGACTCGGCTGTTCCTCGGACCAGGAGGCGCGGCGGCGACCAGGATGGAGGGCGAGCTGTCCCACGAAGGTGTCTGCTGTCGATGATGCTGGGCCCAGGAAGGGGCAGCGGATCTTGGCAGTGGCAACCCAAGCGGGGGAGTCAAGATGGCGTCGGGAGTGGACCAGGAGGATCCGTGGTACTCTTCTGTTGAAACAGTCGTGGTGCGTCGTGAAGAGGGCCACAAGCCGGTCGGCAAGTGGTCGAACAACGCGGTGAACAACAAGGAGCGGAAGGGCCCCCACGCAGATCTCGGGGATGCTGGGGAGGCAGACTTCGATGCTGGAGCTGCTCAGGGTTAGGGCTTCTCAAACCCTAGGTGCACTCACTCGAGGGTCCCTCAGTGGGCGTGCTAGATAAGCGTCGTGCAGGTTCTGAAGATAGCCGGTCCCGCAGGTCTCGTCACACCTATGACTCTCAGCTGGGCTGATGAGGTAAGTAAAAGGTCAGAGATGGCAGGGACTCGGGTCTCGTCGAGCTGGACAGTCTTGATCCGTAGGAGAGACTTACAGCAAACCGCAAGCGCTTAGATGGTGCCTGCTGGTGCAGGGTGGCTACTCCTTAGCCACAAGGGAGAGTCTTCAGAAATGGTCAAGAGTTCCTTTCGTGGAAAGTAGTTCGTGATTCGGAGTTATCCGATTATCTGATTATCCAATTTGGGAAGGGGACTCGCTCCTACCTTTATTCTAAGAAAAAGGGGCTGGCCCGTGACTAGGTTCTACCTATGGGTGGAGCCAGGAGGGGGGTGGTTACACCCCTGTCCTTTGTCCGGCTTCGCGCCAGCTCAGGGGCTGGTGTGCCCCCGAAACTGGTTTGAGCCGGGCTATGCACAGTGAGCACCGGGGTGCCACTGGCAATCACCTTCCTTTCAGCCCTGCCTACCTGGGATACACAAACTCTGTCTGGGATGGTGCTAACACCGTCCTCGACAGGAAACCCTTTGTCCAAGCTCCCTTTGCTGGAAGGTCCCCCAGCAGCAGGAGGTCAGACTTGTGTCTGGTGGCAGCATCCATTTTGTGATGCTGAGGCTTGAGTCAACTTTAACCGGGGTTCAAGGTTACTTCCATGTCGTGTCCCTCTAAAAGGGGGGAATGCTAACCCCGTCGCCGGGGCTGGCGAGGGGTTCGTATTCCCATTCGTATGACACCTTACTCGACATGTATAGGTGAGGTGAGGCCAAAGTTAGCAATTGCATTAAAAGTAGTTGGCCCGCGTCACCATGGAACGGCTATTAGGACTTGGTTCCGCAAGCCGTCGACGGGCTCAGCTCGCGCCAGAGCACCGTGCCACATGATTCCCTGCACTCTGCCTTCAGGATTGATAAGGCCTGCTATAGGAGTGACTGATAGGAATCCATGTGTCCATTTTTAGGGTTTAGGTGTAGGAATACTACACCTACAGCAACGGGTGATTACACCACGTGGCCCCAGCTGTCGTGCAGCCAGTTGTGTCAGATTTGGGCGGCCATTCCAGGGGTGGCATAATACATGCTTCAGCCCCTGGTAGGCCCTGGGTACACCGATGCCCTGGATACCTGTGGTATGCTGAGACAGGGACTGACAAGGCGGCCCAGTTCCAATTAGTGGATGCACCTAATGTACATGTGATAATTTCGAGAGAGAACAGCTAGGCTGTGGGTCTGATTGGCAGGCCCACAGCCGGGGAAAGTCGTAAACCAATGAAGCAAAAGCAAAAAATCTGGGTGATCATAGGATTGCAGACCCTACTCTCCTACAGTTACCTTGAGGAGTGCTGAGCTAGTGACCTGAATGAATTTAATGTGGCTTTGAAGTTACCTGCATTATTCCTGAAATGAGTTGATTCACCACTACTTGCAATAGATAAAGAATCTTATTTTTACCGAACAACCTGTTGTGGTGTCCTTCATTGTGTGCGCATGGCTGAATCCGTGTGAGTGAGTGCTGCACCAGTGCTTTACACATTGCCTTCGGGTGCCTTCCTACCTCGCGCCAAGCTACCACGTCGGAATTCGTGACCCCAGTTCTAACAGAGAGCGAACTTTTGAATTAATGGGGTCCCTGAGCAGGTAGAGAAAAGCAATATGCTAGGCTACCGGAGAACAATGGTGCAGAAACTCTTGAATTTACAGCTCTCTTAACCCTTAGACCTCCAGAGCCCACCACGCCCAGTCCTACTGGGTGTCCCACTCATAAATCCTCATCTGATCATAGCATGTTCATTACACCACTAGCATACCAGGGGCATACTGCTAGCAGCAAAGACTGCAACGCGGAAGATGTTCTTATTGATGGATGTTGGATCTCCTTCTCTACTCTTAACTACTAGCTACTACTAACTACTAACATTAGGCATAAGAGGTTCCTTGCACTCTGTGCCAGACTGCAGCATAGAGATATCAAATACTGTCTCCAAGAACCAGTTTGGATGCTGGTGACACTGGATGAACAGGAACAGACAAAGGAGTCCAAAGTTATTGAATGGGACACACTAGATGAGCCCAAAATGGACATTACAACCAACGGTGGGGCTGCGCTGTCCCATCGGAGGACTCTCTCTTCCCACATAGCCCCCAAAGAATCAGCCAAAACACCAGAAGTTGGCAGTAGCATCATCAAGAAATTCAGACCACGCCGGTCTACAAGCTGTGAAAGCATTGCACAAGGATAAGGATAGGGACGACTCGAGATCGCTACTGAAGCAAGGTTCTCTACTATGTGTAGACTGTTACTAACAGCACTTGGGTACCACCCCACGAATCCAAACCACTGACACCAGTCAATATGAATGAATTAAGCAAACTAAAATCCTACATTACCTTCAAACTAAACATTTGACATGGCCCTACTGCAGTAAACCAACCTGTCCCTGAAAGAATCTTTAAAGCTTAAACAGGAATGGATAGGACTAGACATTAGTAGCAGTAGGCCAGTAAATGATCAAGGTGAGGCCTCCTCATCGAGCCGTTCCTCAAAACATTTGGAAAAAGCCATCCTCATAGAGAAAATACTTTTATGTAAGACCCTTAAGACCTCAGCAGATGAGGAGGGCGGTTGGATCTTTGCCAAATTGCGGGTCCTTGACAGGACATTGCGGGTCCTTGACAAAACCCACTTCCTTGCACGACTCTCCAGACTCTTGCCCTCACTTGGGAACACACGTGTCTTGCTAGCTGAGGATTGGAATTTAGCTCTGTACTCAACACTATGCTGAATTAGATGTATGGATATGCACAACTGGAATGATATGGCACTCCTCTGGGACCTAATAGGTGATCACACATTGGTGGACATTTGGCGTCAGCCCTACCCAACTACACTTTTTTTGCTGCCCTCATAGAACTCTGTCCCGCGTAGATTATTACCTTATTCCTGGACAGCGATTATCTTGCATAACCAGCTGTGATATTCTGGAGGGAGGATGACGAAGCACTCTCCAATGGTGAAGCGTCAGCCCAACACAGATCTTTTAGAGAAGACTGTCCGTATCCTCACAGAGCAATACACAGCTTCCCCCACCTCAGCTGGAACTCACCAAATCCTTAGTTAAACTTCTATGGCATTGATATCACCACGGGGAAATAGCTGGGAGGCTGTAGGATGTACAACTGTAGCAGACAAAATCCCCTCTGGCCATCCCAGCGATCTATGATGCGATGGAGAACCTACTAGTACATCCCCGAGGCACTATCAATCATCTTGCCACTTAAGGCTTCTCTCTTTATACCTCAGAATTGGGGGGCCACCCCTACACGGGTGGAGGATTTCCTCACAACACTCCATATACCTGTCTTATCAAATGAAGGCCATGCCTTACTAGCAAGGGAATTCAAGGAGGAAAAAGTGGATGAAGCCATATTGGTACTGCCAACATGCAAGTCTCCAGGGAAGGATGAGTTCCCAGGAGTGTTTTAAAAATTGGGGAAGGATCTCCTTAACGTGGTCATTCCCGCAGGCAGAGGTGAATGGCTCGATAGGAACCGAATACAATAAAGCCAATATTGCCCATCTATTCAAGAAAAATAAAGATCCATTAGACTGTGCCAGCTACTGCCCGATCTCTCTACTTAATAGGGATTAAAAGATCATGGCCAAAATATTAGTAACGCCCATAGGTAAAGTGATTCTCCAACTTATACACAAATCTAATTTGGGGTTTGTCCTAGGCCTTAGCTCACGCAATAATTTATGGAACTATCACATCTTTAATGGCTGACGAGGGGTGATGTGGCAGAGTTGCTGGGGCTTTCATTAGATGAGGAGAAAGCATTTGACCGAGTGGAGTGGCAATTTTTCTTTTGAGTCATGTTTCATATGGGTCTTAGTGAGGACTTCATACTCAAGGTTTGCCTCTTTTACGATGTGCCTACAGCAAAGGTCACATGGGGGATTACTCTCAGGGGTCCCCAGGGTTGGTTGTGGGACCTGACAGGGTGTTCCCTGTCCCCACTCCTCTTTCTACTGGCTCTGGAACCCCTAGTGGAAGAAATCTGCATTGCGCGGGAAGTGGAGGGTAATTCCAGCAAGACGGAAGATGTAAAAGCTCTGGTACATTCTTACAATATGTTGCTCCTTCTTTTCGATCCAAAATCTTCAATAGCTACAGCGATGTTTATTATTGAGGACTCCTTCCACCTGTCAACTGGGCAAATTGCGATGCACTTCCTGTATTTAGTACTACTGTTAATGCATGCATACATGGCTATCAGATGAGATGGTGTTCTGCTTGGGTTTTCGGATCAGATAGAACCCGCTCAGCAGAGCCTCTCTAACCCAAACCAGAACGTTACCCCCTCCCTAGGGCCTATTTACACCTAAATAACCACATATATGTACCACCTAAGGACAGGGAATTCCTACTATATATACCAAGACCTACAAGTCACAGCCTCGCGGTCCCAGACGGACCCAGGACTTCCTGCCCAGACGACAGCCACAGACTTCCTGCCCAGACGGCAGTCACAGCCTCGCGGTCCCAAACGGACCCAGGACTTCCTGCCCAGACGGCAGCCACAGACTTCCTGCCCAGACGGCAGTCACAGCCTCGCGGTCCCAAACGGACCCAGGACTTCCTGCCCAGACGGCAGCCACAGCCTCACGGTCCCAAACGGACCCAGGACTTCCTGCCCAGACGGCAGCCACAGCCTCGCGGTCCCAAACGGACCCAGGACTTCCTGCCCAGACGGCAGCCACAGCCTCGCGGTCCCAAATGGACCCAGGACTTCCTGCCCAGACGGCAGCCACAGCCTCGCGGTCCCAAACGGACCCAGGACTTCCTGCCCAGACGGCAGCCACAGCCTCGCGGTCCCAAACGGACCCAGGACTTCCTGCCCAGACGGCAGCCTTAGCACGAGTTCATCCTATAATTACCACGACATACAACAAGGGAATCAGTGTTACTATATATCAGATCACACAAAGACAGCTAGTTGAGCACAACTTGTTCCCCAGTTCGAAGGGCTCCTTTCTCCCTTATTCAGTTACCACCTACCTGATCAGGATTAACATCTGTTCATGTCAAGTCACAGCTGACTAGAAGAATAGGTTACCCTCTTACACAAGAACACGTAGCACATATTGCTTTACTACAAACTGAATACTTTATTTAGTTATTACATGCACACTCACGGAACATAATACATATCACATAACCTGCAAAGAAAAAGTGAAAGATTAAGTTGTACACTCTAATAGTAAGGGGTTGACATCACCTTGGTCGTATGTAGCCTGCACTCAATGGTCATCTAGGTTCCCTTCTCGTCTGCGCCTCGGCTTCGCCTGGAAGTCACACCTCCGCAATCACGGGTTTACTCCCGTCTCCCTCTCCGAGTCACTGGGACCTCTTCCTCATCGGCTACTCTCTTCTCTTTGGAATATCTATTTCTCGGTTTTTCTCCACCTCCAAGTTTGTCATCTGTCTTCCCTGGAATAAGTAGCAGCTTTACTACTAACGGCCAGGTGCCGCCTATGGACTAGAAGCAAGTGCCAGCATCTGCCTCAGACTTTCACTAATATAGAGGTGCATTTTCTCATGGAAAATTCCAGCCCGTAACCTGCCGCCCACCAAATTCTTGTACCTCCCCGTGCCAAGGACACGTTCCCAGCCGGCCGGCCTGATGTAGTGTCTTCGGCATGAAGAAAAATACAATCCTTCGATAAGGGCCGGCCTGAACCGGTTCTCTCCAAGCGAATAACACCTCATAACTAAAACATCCCCTTTAACCTAGAAGCATCTCAAGCTGCCGGAGCAGAAAGAAAGATGGAGTCTCTCCCGTTTGAGGCCTACCAGGCCTGCATTCAGCACGGCTCCATGAAATACCCTCACTACAGGACAGGTTATCCCTAATACTAACGAATCTATCCCCTAGGCTATATGTGCAAGCCCTGATCTATGGGGAAGAGCACAGAATCATGTCGAAGTGCCTAGTAAATAGGCTCCATTCACTACTCTAACCCTTAGACTTGAATGGAAAGAGACTGAAGTCACCTAAATCACCCTTCAACACAATAAGACCGGAAAAATCGAGCAGTACAGATGGGTACCGGAAAGTATTCAATACCTAGGAATTTGTTTCAAAGGGACTCTCCTGTATGTTAGATGAGAAGTTTATCCCCCTGACAGGATGCACGAAGTAGTACTTTTTGAAGTGGACATACCTCAGCCTGTCCCTGTGAGGGTAAGTACAGATGGTAAAAATAATGGTGGCACTCTGATATAATTATTTTTTCAGTATACTACCCCTCCAGGTTCCTCACCAACTCCTGACTGGCATAAAATCAGTCATTAGGTACTATATCTGGAGCGGGCACAAACCCAGTATTAGAGCACCTCGACAATAGGTGAACACTGAGACTTGCCCCACATGAAATCTTATTGCCTGGCCTTTCATCTGTCACAATTGACTGCACATCTGAGCCTCACAAGGGAGACCACAGTACGGTCAGTTTAGAATGATATCTCTTTAACTACCCAAACATGTTCCTTCCGACATATCTAACCACCTCTAATCACGTGAAAGTCATGAATCCGATCCGAATTGCAATGGTCGTGGCCTGGAGTGAGGCACAAAAGCTCAGGATACAACATAAGACAATGTGGCCCTCTGCATCAGTGGAAAATCTTTTTACTGGGTGTCCTAGCACAAGAAAGGCCTGGAACGAGTGGATTAAATGTATAACAGTGGACTGTCTAAACATTCACAGCCTTACAAACAGAATTTGGTTTCCAGAATATAGATCTCTGGGAGTACTTCAAACTAGTCCACTGCATATGTGTGCATATGTGGCACTGCCTGTGAAGCTCTTCCTATGACCTATTCTCCAATACCTACACACACTGGGCCAATTTTGGGGTGTCCTTTTTAAAACTTTGCACTCAGGTACTTCCCTTAACACGACTAGAGTCGCATGGCAGAAGCTCATGGGCAAGGATTACTCACCAGAGGATTTGACAACTGTACTTCTGGATCATGAAAGGGGTTTCAGAGAGTCCAGTCTGAAATTCCTATATCTTATAATGTTTACTGACTGGTATTGATCACCATGAAACTTAAAGAGTTAAGCTCCTGCCTCATAACCGCGGCTTGAAATGGATTATAGGCATTTACATGCATGCGATTACAACTCGGTCGTTAAAACGACAGCGTTGTTACATCGCAGTACCATTAC
The DNA here is from genome assembly GCF_964204655.1 of Triturus cristatus. Lineage (NCBI taxonomy): Eukaryota > Metazoa > Chordata > Amphibia > Caudata > Salamandridae > Triturus > Triturus cristatus. The sequence continues at coordinate 359,319,160 of NC_140583.1, forward strand.
AACGCAAGTGCTGTAGCGGGCGCGCTGGACTTAGGAATAGTATAATTTACTATTCCAACTCGTGTGTGCAACAGTAGGGAAGGTGTTGTAATAGAAAGTTATACTATTCCTTAGTTTAGAGCGCCCCCTATAGCAAGTCGTTGTAACTACTTGAGTTGTAATGGTACTGCGATGTAACAACGCGGTTGTTGTAACAACCGTGTTGTAATCGCATGCATTGTAACGCATGCACTGTGATGGCTGTTTTCCCTGGAAATGTGCTACTGACTACTACAACCTTTTCCACATTCTCTGGTCCTGCTCAGACCTAATCAGTTACTGGGTGAATGTTTGGCTACACTTCTGCCTGGCAAAGCTCTTTCTCACTATCTCCCTATCCCCAGCTAGGTATTTCCCATAACACAGACAAGCTCCAAGACCTGACGACACATGAGCATCATTGGCTGGCAACCTCACTCGCAATGGCCAAGCTGTGCAAACTCCGTCACAGGTGACAATCCACCCTCATTCAGGTAAAGAGTTGCTGATTCAGCTCCACAGAGTAGCTAGCCATGGCCAAACTCCCTACAAACTTAATGATAAACTACATGTCTTTGATGCAGCATGAGGGTCATTCCTTGTTCTTTCTCAATAAGTCCTAAACTCACCTCCATGCTGCATCTGTAAAAACTACTATATCTTAGGTCCATGAGTCTCTTAATGCCTGAAGAGACACTCCTGTCATGGTCGTTAGTGCTAAGTAAAGCTGGGGTACTGATCTCCTACCCCTGCTCAGACCATTCATTATGTGTAATGTAATTTTAGACACCTCTGCACCACAGAACCCAGACCTGTTTTACAGTGCTTATTGGAGTGTAAAAGGCTAGGACCTGACCCACTAGTTTGGAACATGTGTAAGGGGTTTGCTTCAAATAGATTGCCCAAAGCCGAAACTGCTGCTCCTGTTCAGGCAGTGGCCGGAAAGTGTTAGAAGCAAGTCTGATGCATATGACACATCTGTGGTCATCTTCTGGAGTGATCTGTTCCTCCTGCTTGGTTAAGTACAGCATCTTGGGCAAGCATCAACATCTTTGCTGCCTCGGAAGTATGCCTGTCAGCAGGATTGTCTCTCCTATTTTTCACATATATAATGTCTGGCGATAATCAGGGCCCTCAAGCCATCTTGCTACCCACTGCATCAAGACAGTAAAGCTCTATGCTGGGAACACTTAGGGGACGTTTACAAGTCTGGGGGATGTGGCAGTCTCCTGACCGCCCTATTACGATTAGGGTGGTTGGACTGCCATTGGCATGCCGCCAGGGATCTGCTGTTTCCTGGTGGTGTTGCAGCGGTCAGGAGGCAGCAATATGCTTGGCAGGATAAGCAAATTACGAGTTTCCTCTCCGCTAGCAGTGTCATAGAGGTTCCTACTTCATGAACACTGTGGTGGAGAGGGAACTGTCACGAAGGTTAGTGATGATGGACAGAATTAGACACCACTAACCGTTTTAACCGCAGCCAGCAGGAACGATGATGTGCTGAGAGTCCTCCCAGCTCTCCGAAATGATAAGCCCCACAGTGCAATTAAAACGCAGCTATGGAACCCAGCATCCCGGGGAAGAAGGGAAGGGGATAAAATAAAAAAGGTCAGTGCCTGGGGAACGTCTGGCCTGAGGCTGCTCTGTGCTCGGATCCGGATAGCGGGAGCACCCTACAGAGGGGACGAGAAGAATGAACACAAGCATAAATATACTATACTGCCTTTCATTCACCCGTTCATACTCTTCCCCCTCCCATGGTCGACACCACGGCACTTACAAAATCCAGACAGTAACAGCTTGAAATTATCTCTCCGGATTTCAACAAAGGAAAGGAAAGCAGTCCACTCTCCACTGGGAACTCCTAATCCCTGGCAAATGTTTCTTAAAAGTCGGTGTCCTCGAAGAATGCTGTTAGGTGCACAGCAGGGTCAAATGAGGACGAAGGGGGAACCGCCCCAGTTCTGGGCACGAAAGTCTGTACCACCTGGGCAGGGGATGCAGGAGTACGAGGGAAAGGAGAGAAGGGATCAAGAAGCAGAGGAGGATAGTTGCTTCTGGAAACCTCCGCCAAGCGAGTCTCTTTCTGAGGATTTACGGGCTCTCCGCAACCTCAGAGCGGGAAATACAACTGTCACTGGAATATCACGAAGGAAACAGGTAACTAGGATTTCAATTTCGCACACCCTCAGGGAGCAAGTACTTGCGTGTGCGCGGTCAAGGATTCTCTGCAGTCCTCGGTGATCGGTAAGTCTGGAACGAAGTCTCAGGAACGTCGCTTCGGTGTTCCGAGAGGTACCTCGAGGAAATTGCAGCGGCGGTGTTTCTGGATTCCTCCGCGGGAAGGAAAGCGTCCGCCCCGTCTCAGGAAAGCAAAACGATTGTCAAGCACCTTCTTCCTGTATAGGAGGTGCTTATGAGGGTGTTTGAGTCTGTGGCTGCCAATCAGCTGGGAGAAGTCCCGTCCCTTGGCATTCTGGGAGTTGTAGTGCCGCGGGCCTTTTTTCCATTCACTCCCGTGCATTCGTACCTGAAAGGGAGTGCGGGGGTGATTACTCACTGTGCTGATGATAGGGATAAGTGGAATCGTGACAGAACCCCTCCTGAAGGAACGCCGACTCGGCGGTCGTCCAGGTTTTCCTGGATTGTTTTCGTGGAATTGTTCTATTAACTCGGGGCAATGGAGATTCTGCTCAGGTTCCCATGTTCTGTCCTCCACCCCAAATCCTTTCCAACATACCAGATATTGTACCCGTCCCCGAATCAATCGGGAATCTAATAACCTGTTTACTTCGTATTCCTCCTGCCCATCTACAACAATTGGAGGGGGTTGATCTAGAACTCGGACGTTGGGTGCACAGGGTTGGAGAAGGGAGACATGGAAAACTGGGTGTATTCGCTCGATGTGGAGGGAGTCGTGTCGCAGATTGTTTATCGAAGAGGGATTTGTAGTCCGCGTATTCTTCTGGTAGCAGGGTTGCGTTAACACAGGTTTCTGGGGTGCTTGCGCTAGCCACTAGCCCTGCCTTGGTGTTCTCGACGGAGCCGGCGGGGAATTTGTCATGCGTGCAATGTTCCTTGCAATATTGGGAGTTCATGGTAACTGTGCGGGCTGCCCACCGGACTTCAGGATCATGCAGAGTTAGCCAGGGCATGCCCAAAATGAGACAGAATTGCGGTGCATCAATGAGGTCGAACTGTATGCGTTCTAGATGGTTCTCCCCGAATTGCATTAGTAAGGGTGGTGTATGTGAGGTAACTGGTCCTGAGGTTAACACGGAGCCATCGACAGCCTTTACACATTCAGGTTTTTCTTTTCTTACGCTGCTTATTCCTATTTTTTGAGCGTAGGCGATATCCATATAGTTCCCTGTTGCCCCGGAATCCAATAAAGCGTCGGTGTTAAGGGGTGAACCACTGATTACCCATATGGATACGGATACATTCATGTGAGCCACAGCGGGTTGTAGGGTTGTAACGCCCTGAACGTCTCAGGATCGTTTAACAGACACGATAATGAGAACGCAACCACTTGTGAAGGTTTAGTTATTTTAATGAAGGCAAAAATAATACAAGGAATAAACAAAGGTTATAGTCACTGGAATCCTCCAGGCTAAGTACGTTACCAGCCCACAGCACGGATGGTCCTAGCCGTCCTCTGCATATACGCCGATCCCGGCGTATGCCAACAGAGGGCAGAAATGAAATGGCCGACAATGCCAATCGGTAGGCTGTGAGAGGCACGAAGAGTGTTGGGAAGAATCGAGGAGTCAGGGAAACACCCAGCCGGGGTCTCTACCTGAAGGGAGCAGCCGCTCAACCTCTTCCTCAGACTGCACCGGGACGCGGAGTCACCTCCTGGTGATGCGTCACCGATACCCCAATCACAAGCAAAGAAGACTGAACCGAGAGCAGCCGCTCGATCGATCCTGTGGACTTCCGAGTCTGTAACGCGGCAAACACCTCCTGGTGTGCGTTACAGCTGGCAGTCCCTGTATCTCTGGTCGGCTGGGAGTTACGACTCCAACCAGCAAAAGCGCCACTGCGCTTTGACTCAGCCGAGTCAAAAAGCGAAGCTCAATGGTTATCCGGTAGAGCTTCCGGGTCCTTCACAGGTGACGATGGGGCAAGACACGGCCCAGGGAGTAACGACTCGACCTACCTCCGTTCTTGCCTTACTGGAGCACCACTCCGGAACACTGCTCTTCACTAAGCAGGTACGTCGGTGTAAACACAATATCCGACAGCGTTGTACCTCCCGGTTCCTCCCTTTATAGGGCGTGTTTTCCTTGAGTTATGTAACAGCTCTCCTGTTTACATAAGGGCGTATTTTCCTTGAGTTATGTAACAGCTCTCCTGTTTACATAAGGGCGTGTTTTCCTTGAGTTAGGTAACAGCTCTCCTGTTTACATAAGCTCTCAACCGCTAAGCATCCTGGGAGATGTAGTCCGTTTTCGCTGGTTACCGTTTTCCTCCCCTCGCATGACAGGAATTCTTGACAGTACATCCTCCCTCTCAGCGGCTCCCCACGGGTCCAGCGCTGGCAGGAAAACGCCGATGGAACAAGGAGACCAAGCGCGGAGCATGAACCCCTTCAGCCGGTTCCCATGACTGCTCCTCCGGGCCATAGCCTTTCCATGCAACCAGGTACCACAGCTTCCCCCTGCGCCATTTGGACGCCCGTATGCCCGACACTTCATACTCCACCTCCGACTCCACGCATACCGGCCTAGGTGTCCCAGACGGCTTGGAGGGCGCTGGTTTGAGCAATGATACATGAAAGACAGGGTGTATCCGCAATGACTGGGGCAAGCACACCTTCACGTTCACGGGACCCATACACTTGGTAATTCGATAGGGGCCCATGTACTTGGGATGGAACACACTGTTCTTTCGAAACCTCATGTTTCTTGTGGATATCCAGACGTAGTCTCCAGTGCGGTACAGTGGCCCGGGCCTTCTCTTCCTGTCTGCCGCAGCCTTGTATCTTCTCTTGGCCTCTATTAGGACAGCCCTTGAGCGCATCAACGTGTCTTTTATGTGTGCCACCCTGTCCGCTGTGGCGGGAATCCTGTCCTCTCTGAACGGATGTAGAAATGGCAAGAACCTGGGATGTTGGCCATAGTTGCTATAGAACGGAGATGCCTGTGTGGAGCTGTGAGTGGCGTTGTTATAGGCTATCTCTGCAACCCATAGCAAGTCGACCCATTCTTCCCTGCCCTGGTCCACAAAACATCGCAGATACTGTTTGAGCGTTTGGTTCAGGCGCTCGGTTTGGCCGTCCGTTCGAGGGTGGTAGCTGGTGGACAGGGCGGTCTTAACATGCAGCGCAGTGCACCAAGTCTTCCAGAATTGCGCAGTAAACTGCGACCCCCGGTCCGACACGATCACCCCAGGTAATCCATGCAGTCGTACCACATTCTTTAGGAGTAGTGACGCCAATTCCCCGGCCGTAGGGACTCTCTTGCAGGGGATGAAGTGCCCCATTTTCGTCAAGTAATCCACCACCACCAGTATTGCCGTCATCCCCTGGTCTACCGGTAGGCCCACCACGAAGTCCAGTGATATGCTATCCCATGGTCTATCCGGGGTCGGAAGTGGATGTAAGAGCCCTTGGGTTCGGCCATGGTCGGCCTTCATGGTAGCTGTCAAGAATTCCTGTCATGCGAGGGGAGGAAAACGGTAACCAGCGAAAACGGACTACATCTCCCAGGATGCTTAGCGGTTGAGAGCTTATGTAAACAGGAGAGCTGTTACATAACTCAAGGAAAACACGCCCTTATGTAAACAGGAGAGCTGTTACATAACTCAAGGAAAACACGCCCTTATGTAAACAGGAGAGCTGTTACATAACTCAAGGAAAACACGCCCTATAAAGGGAGGAACCGGGAGGTACAACGCTGTCGGATATTGTGTTTACACCGACGTACCTGCTTAGTGAAGAGCAGTGTTCCGGAGTGGTGCTCCAGTAAGGCAAGAACGGAGGTAGGTCGAGTCGTTACTCCCTGGGCCGTGTCTTGCCCCATCGTCACCTGTGAAGGACCCGGAAGCTCTACCGGATAACCATTGAGCTTGCTTTTGACTCGGCTGAGTCAAAGCGCAGTGGCGCTTTTGCTGGTTGGAGTCGTAACTCCCAGCCCGACCAGAGATACAGGGACTGCCAGCTGTAACGCACACCAGGAGGTGTTTGCCGCGTTACAGACTCGGAAGTCCACAGGATCGATCGAGCGGCTGCTCTCGGTTCAGTCTTCTTTGCTTGTGATTGGGGTATCGGTGACGCATCACCAGGAGGTGACTCCGCGTCCCGGTGCAGTCTGAGGAAGAGGTTGAGCGGCTGCTCCCTTCAGGTAGAGACCCCGGCTGGGTGTTTCCCTGACTCCTCGATTCTCCCCAACACTCTTCGTGCCCCTCGCAGCTTACCGATTGGCATTGTCGGCCATTTCATTTCTGCCCTCTGTTGGCTTACGCCGGGATCGGCGTATATGCAGAGGACGGCTAGGACCATCCGTGCTGTGGGCTGGTAACGTACTTAGCCTGGAGGATTCCAGTGACTATAACCTTTGTTTATTCCTTGTATTATTTTTGCCTTCATTAAAATAACTAAACCTTCACAAGTGGTTGCGTTCTCATTATCGTGTCTGTTAAACGATCCTGAGACGTTCAGGGCGTTACAAAATATCCGACCTTAATAACACTAACTGTCTCCCGGTCGATAACAGACATGGCAACACTTGATGATGTGCTGGCTGCTTTAGCGACCGTGCAAATTGAATTGGCTGCCTCCAGGCAAGAAACAGCCGATGTAAAAGCCAGACTGGATGCTATCCACTTGGACCCGCTCACGCCCAGCACCTCCCTCACGAACCAGACCCCTGCGGTAGTAGTGGAAATGCCGGTAGCCGTCCCCTTGGCAACACCAGAGAGGTACAGTGGGGATCCTAACACAGTGCAGGTATTCCTCACACAAGTGGCGCTACATTTATCGTGCAAACCAAGGGCGTTCCCCACGAGTCAGGCTCGTGTGGCTTTCCTTATATCCTATTTGGCTGGAAACGCGGCACAAGGGGCCGTACCTCTGGTGAGCAGGGACGACCCCATCTTATGTGATTGGGGTGCTTTTCGCGAGGAATTCCTGAAAGTCTTCGACAGAAGGGCTGACTCGTACACGGCGGACCGTGAAATGCTTGAGTTGAGACAGGGATCCAACGACCTGGTGCCAGGGGCCAGCGTTCCCAGCGGCAGGCTGTATGCCCTGACGGAGCCTGAAAACGTGCATCTCCGGGGGTACCTGGATAAACTCCTCAAGCTAGGATTCATCCGCCCGTCCAAGTCTCCGGCCGCCTCGCCACTCTTCTTCATCCCGAAGGCTAATGGGGAGCTGAGAGCCTGTGTGGACTTTAGGGCATTGAATGCGATAACCGTAAAGAATCGGTACCCCTTGCCTCTCATCAGTGTACTTCTGGAACAGGTCAAGAAAGCTCGTATCTACACCAAGTTGGATTTGAAAGGGGCATACCATCTGGTGCGCATGAGGGACGGAGACGAGTGGAAGACCGCCTTTAAGACCAGGTTCGGCCTTTTTGAGTACCTCGTCATGCCGTTCGGTCTGTGCAACGCCCCGGCAGCCTTTCAGTACTTTTTGAATGAGGTATTCAGAGAGGAGTTGGATATCTACGTGGTCGTATATATCGACGACATCCTCATCTATTCGTCCAGTGTGGAGGAGCACGTACACCACGTCAAAGCTGTGCTCCAAAAGCTGAGGGAAAACATGCTGTTTTGTAAACTCAGCAAGTGTGACTTCCACGTCACATCCGTGGAATTCCTCGGAGTGATGCCGAGTCCAGAGGGACAGGAGATGGCAGAACGAAAGATCAAGGCGGTGAAAGAATGGCCGGTGCCCCAAAGCGTGAAGGACGTCCAAAGTTTCATTGGCTTCGCCAACTTTTACAGGCGGTTTATAGATGGATTTTCAGGATTGGTGGCCCCAATCACACAGCTACTGAGGAAGTCCAAGGAGTTTGTCTGGTCCCCTGAAGCGAACAAAGCCTTTGAGGCCCTGAAAAGCGCCTTTGGTAAGGCGCCGGTGTTGGCTCACCCCGATCCGGATCTCCCCTACGTGGTGGAAGCGGACGCATCGGATGTGGCGCTGGGGGCTATCTTGTCCCAACGCAACCACGACACAGGGGTGCTTCATCCCGTTGCGTACATGTCCCGCAAACTCAACGACGCCGAACGCAACTACCATATTGCGGAGAAGGAGCTTCTCGCAATCAAGGACGCCTTCACCGAATGGAGGCATTGGTTGATGGGGGCAAGACATGTGGTATCGGTGTACACGGACCATCGGAACCTACAGTTCATGACGGCCACAAGACACCTTTCTCCTAGACAGCTGCGGTGGATGATCTTCTTTGCGGGGTTCAACTTCCGCATCACATATCGGCCGGGGACGGAAAACCGGAAGGCGGACGCCCTGTACCGTCAATCTGCAGTTAAGGAACCATTGCCTGCGACCGAGCAATCCATCATTTCCCCGAGGATGGTATTGGGGGTTATCCAACCGGATACTTTCCTGAGGGGAATAAAAAGAGGGATCAGGTCATTCGCATGGCGGAGGTGGCTCCTCAGTCACAGAGAATGGCAGCTGAAGGACGGGATACCCCTGAAGGGCAGGTGCCTATTGATACCCACGCCTAGGCTAAGGAAACAAGCATTCATCTGGTGCCATGACTCTCCATGCGCAGGTCATTTGGGCTTTGAAAAAACGGTGGCTAGCATGGGACGGCATTTCTGGTGGCCAACCATGAGAGTGGATGTCAGGAGGTGGGGACAGGAGTGTCCTACGTGTGCTACCATGAAGGCCGACCATGGCCGAACCCAAGGGCTCTTACATCCACTTCCGACCCCGGATAGACCATGGGATAGCATATCACTGGACTTCGTGGTGGGCCTACCGGTAGACCAGGGGATGACGGCAATACTGGTGGTGGTGGATTACTTGACGAAAATGGGGCACTTCATCCCCTGCAAGAGAGTCCCTACGGCCGGGGAATTGGCGTCACTACTCCTAAAGAATGTGGTACGACTGCATGGATTACCTGGGGTGATCGTGTCGGACCGGGGGTCGCAGTTTACTGCGCAATTCTGGAAGACTTGGTGCACTGCGCTGCATGTTAAGACCGCCCTGTCCACCAGCTACCACCCTCAAACGGACGGCCAAACCGAGCATCTGAACCAAACGCTCAAACAGTATCTGCGATGTTTTGTGGACCAGGGCAGGGAAGAATGGGTCGACTTGCTATGGGTTGCAGAGATAGCCTATAACAACGCCACTCACAGCTCCACACAGTCATCTCCGTTCTATAGCGACTATGGCCAACATCCCAGGTTCTTGCCATTTCTACATCCGTTCAGAGAGGACAGGATTCCCGCCACAGCGGACAGGGTGGCACACATAAAAGACACGTTGATGCGCTCAAGGGCTGTCCTAATAGAGGCCAAGAGAAGATACAAGGCTGCGGCAGACAGGAAGAGAAGGCCCGGGCCACTGTACCGCACTGGAGACTACGTCTGGATATCCACAAGAAACATGAGGTTTCGAAAGAACAGTGTGTTCCATCCCAAGTACATGGGCCCCTATCGAATTACCAAGTGTATGGGTCCCGTGAACGTGAAGGTGTGCTTGCCCCAGTCATTGCGCATACACCCTGTCTTTCATGTATCATTGCTCAAACCAGCACCCTCCAAGCCGTCTGGGACACCTAGGCCGGTATGCGTGGAGTCGGAGGTGGAGTATGAAGTGTCGGGCATACGGGCGTCCAAATGGCGCAGGGGGAAGCTGTGGTACCTGGTTGCGTGGAAAGGCTATGGCCCGGAGGAGCAGTCATGGGAACCGGCTGAAGGGGTTCATGCTCCGCTCTTGGTCTCCTTGTTCCATCGGCGTTTTCCTGCCAGCGCTGGACCCGGGGGGAGCCGCTGAGAGGGAGGATGTACTGTCAAGAATTCCTGTCATGCGAGGGGAGGAAAACGGTAACCAGCGAAAACGGACTACATCTCCCAGGATGCTTAGCGGTTGAGAGCTTATGTAAACAGGAGAGCTGTTACATAACTCAAGGAAAACACGCCCTTATGTAAACAGGAGAGCTGTTACATAACTCAAGGAAAACACGCCCTTATGTAAACAGGAGAGCTGTTACATAACTCAAGGAAAACACGCCCTATAAAGGGAGGAACCGGGAGGTACAACGCTGTCGGATATTGTGTTTACACCGACGTACCTGCTTAGTGAAGAGCAGTGTTCCGGAGTGGTGCTCCAGTAAGGCAAGAACGGAGGTAGGTCGAGTCGTTACTCCCTGGGCCGTGTCTTGCCCCATCGTCACCTGTGAAGGACCCGGAAGCTCTACCGGATAACCATTGAGCTTCGCTTTTTGACTCGGCTGAGTCAAAGCGCAGTGGCGCTTTTGCTGGTTGGAGTCGTAACTCCCAGCCCGACCAGAGATACAGGGACTGCCAGCTGTAACGCACACCAGGAGGTGTTTGCGGCGTTACAGACTCGGAAGTCCACGGGATCGATCGAGCGGCTGCTCTCGGTTCAGTCTTCTTTGCTTGTGATTGGGGTATCGGTGACGCATCACCAGGAGGTGACTCCGCGTCCCGGTGCAGTCTGAGGAAGAGGTTGAGCGGCTGCTCCCTTCAGGTAGAGACCCCGGCTGGGTGTTTCCCTGACTCCTCGATTCTCCCCAACACTCTTCGTGCCCCTCACAGCCTACCGATTGGCATTGTCGGCCATTTCATTTCTGCCCTCTGTTGGCATACGCCGGGATCGGCGTATATGCAGAGGACGGTTAGGACCATCCGTGCTGTGGGCTGGTAACGTACTTAGCCTGGAGGATTCCAGTGACTATAACCTTTGTTTATTCCTTGTATTATTTTTGCCTTCATTAAAATAACTAAACCTTCAAAAGTGGTTGCGTTCTCATTATCGTGTCTGTTAAACGATCCTGAGACGTTCAGGGCGTTACACTTAGTGACCGAGTTGGAAAGTGAAGCGATGGATGAGTGACTCCGAGATGCCCCTTCTTTGGTCTGGGAGTCCTCTAGTTTTCCGCCGGTACGTCCACCACGGCTGTTACCGACCGGTTGGCCCGATAACGTGACGTCTTCGGTTTGGCAGGGCATTCACGTACGTAGTGGCCTTTTTTGCCACAATATAGGCACAATCCTTGTTTACGGCGTGACTCTTTCTCCGTGGCTGTGAGGCTCGCTCGTATTGCGCCGATGTCCATGGGTTCTCCCTTGGATGCGGTGGAAGTTTCAGGACTTCCCACCGTCACATAGGATGGAAAGGATTTTCCTTTTCTCCCATGATCCCCCTTTCTTTCACTTAGCCTATGTTCCAGCCGTAATACCAGGTTGATAAGGCCCTCACATGTCTTGGGTTGTGGGTCAATATGAGCCACGGCGTCCTTGTGCTCATCGCACAGCCCGTGATGGAAGAGCGCCGTCTGTTTAGCAACAGGCCACTTGGTTTCCGCAACCAGCCTTCGGAACGCGTTGAGATACTGCACCAGGTCGTTGGATCCCTGTCTCAACTCAAGCATTTCACGGTCCGCCGTGTACGAGTCAGCCCTTCTGTCGAAGACTTTCAGGAATTCCTCGCGAAAAGCACCCCAATCACATAAGATGGGGCCGTCCCTGCTCACCAGAGGTACGGCCCATTGTGCCGCGTTTCCAGCCAAATAGGATATAAGGAAAGCCACACGAGCCTGACTCGTGGGGAACGCCCTTGGTTTGCACGATAAATGTAGCGCCACTTGTGTGAGGAATACCTGCACTGTGTTAGGATCCCCACTGTACCTCTCTGGTGTTGCCAAGGGGACGGCTACCGGCATTTCCACTACTACCGCAGGGGTCTGGTTCGTGAGGGAGGTGCTGGGCGTGAGCGGGTCCAATTGGATAGCATCCAGTCTGGCTTTTACATCGGCTGTTTCTTGCCTGGAGGCAGCCAATTCAATTTGCACGGTCGCTAAAGCAGCCAGCACATCATCAAGTGTTGCCATATCTGTTATCGACCGGGAGACAGTTAGTGTTATTAAGGTCGGATATTTTGTAACGCCCTGAACGTCTCAGGATCGTTTAACAGACACGATAATGAGAACGCAACCACTTGTGAAGGTTTAGTTATTTTAATGAAGGCAAAAATAATACAAGGAATAAACAAAGGTTATAGTCACTGGAATCCTCCAGGCTAAGTACGTTACCAGCCCACAGCACGGATGGTCCTAGCCGTCCTCTGCATATACGCCGATCCCGGCGTATGCCAACAGAGGGCAGAAATGAAATGGCCGACAATGACAATCGGTAGGCTGTGAGGGGCACGAAGAGTGTTGGGAAGAATCGAGGAGTCAGGGAAACACCCAGCCGGGGTCTCTACCTGAAGGGAGCAGCCGCTCAACCTCTTCCTCAGACTGCACCGGGACGCGGAGTCACCTCCTGGTGATGCGTCACCGATACCCCAATCACAAGCAAAGAAGACTGAACCGAGAGCAGCCGCTCGATCGATCCTGTGGACTTCCGAGTCTGTAACGCGGCAAACACCTCCTGGTGTGCGTTACAGCTGGCAGTCCCTGTATCTCTGGTCGGCTGGGAGTTACGACTCCAACCAGCAAAAGCGCCACTGCCCTTTGACTCAGCCGAGTCAAAAAGCGAAGCTCAATGGTTATCCGGTAGAGCTTCCGGGTCCTTCACAGGTGACGATGGGGCAAGACACGGCCCAGGGAGTAACGACTCGACCTACCTCCGTTCTTGCCTTACTGGAGCACCACTCCGGAACACTGCTCTTCACTAAGCAGGTACGTCGGTGTAAACACAATATCCGACAGCGTTGTACCTCCCGGTTCCTCCCTTTATAGGGCGTGTTTTCCTTGAGTTATGTAACAGCTCTCCTGTTTACATAAGGGCGTGTTTTCCTTGAGTTATGTAACAGCTCTCCTGTTTACATAAGGGCGTGTTTTCCTTGAGTTATGTAACAGCTCTCCTGTTTACATAAGCTCTCAACCGCTAAGCATCCTGGGAGATGTAGTCCGTTTTCGCTGGTTACCGTTTTCCTCCCCTCGCATGACAGGAATTCTTGACAAGGGTATTGGCTATGACGGAGGAGATCTGGGTTCTTCTTCCGCCCGGTCCAGCGATCTCAATCTGGTTCGAGCTCTTCAGTTTTCCGCCGTCTCTTTTGTTCCCAACACGGCAGGGCTTCTTGGAGACAGGCTCTTTTCGGGAAGCTGTGCTCGAGCTCTACATTCTCGAATGAAGTGGCCTCCTTTTCCACAGTATAAACATAATTTCATCCTTCTCCGTTTCTCTCGCTCTTCTACGGAGAGAGGTCCTCGTATCCCTCCGATCTGCATCGGTTCCACTCCTTCCGAAGTCTTGGGTCTCGTTTCGGTAGCCTCTTTTGGTTTGGGGTACCAGAGGCGTGATTCCCCCGTGTCTTATCTCCTTTGCGTTCTTGTAACCGGTGATCTAATTGCACGGCTAATTCTATCATCTCTTCACACGTCGGAGGTAATTGAACTACTTGGGACAGTACATCTTTCAATTCCCCTCTCAGGCCCTGGTAGAACAAGGAGGTTCGTTTTTCAGGTGGCCAGTCGGTTTCTACCACCAGACGGTTGAATGAGGTGATGTAGGTAAGCAAATCTTGTGTTCCTTGCTTTAATGTGATTAGCTCACGGTCCAAGGTTAACATGTGTGTCTTGCGATCAAAGAGTTTACGTAATTCAAGGCAGAATTCAGTGAACCGATGCAACACTGGATCGTTTCTCTCCATCAAAGGGATGGTCCAGCTAGCGGCGTTTCCTCCCATATATGACATCATGAATGCCGTTTTCGCAGTATCGTCCAGGAAGACAGCGGGTTTACACAAGAAGTGCAGCCTGCACTGATTTAAAAAAGTCTCAAACTTCTTTGGTTCGCCATAGAACCTTTCAGGGGGTGCCAACGGGATACTAGGATTCTGAATCACATGAACGGTAGGTCCTGAATCACTCGACTGTAAAGGTCTCGAAGACATAGTGAAAAACCCCCCACCTGCCTGTTCCTCTCTGGCTGGAGGATGTGCGGTAGCCCCTGGGGGGGGGAGCGTTGCTTCTCTAATGTAAGGACCTCTCCTCGTTAGACCTGCCACCTCTCTACGCAAGGTCCCCATTTCTTTTCTGAGGTCTTGATTTTCTAAACGCGTAGTTTGCACCTCTACCTGTAGCGCATTTAGGCTCTCAAGTAAAGAGGACAACACTACGTTTGTGTCCATCGTTCAGGCTGGTCGTCTATTCGTGGGCTTGACAATCTGTCACGAAGGTTAGTGATGATGGACAGAATTAGACACCACTAACCGTTTTAACCGCAGCCAGCAGGAACGATGATGTGCTGAGAGTCCTCCCAGCTCTCCGAAATGATAAGCCCCACAGTGCAATTAAAACGCAGCTATGGAACCCAGCACCCCGGGGGAAAAAGGGAAGGGGATAAAATAAAAAAGGTCACTGCCTGGGGAACGTCTGGCCTGAGGCTGCTCTGTGCTCGGATACGGATAGCGGGAGCACCCTACAGAGGGGACGAGAAGAATGAACACAAGCATAAATATACTATACTGCCTTTCATTCACCCGTTCATACTCTTCCCCCTCCCATGGTCGACACCACGGCACTTACAAAATCCAGACAGTAACAGCTTGAAATTATCTCTCCGGATTTCAACAAAGGAAAGGAAAGCAGTCCACTCTCCACTGGGAACTCCTAATCCCTGGCAAATGTTTCTTAAAAGTCGGTGTCCTCGAAGAATGCTGTTAGGTGCACAGCAGGGTCAAATGAGGACGAAGGGGGAACCGCCCCAGATCTGGGCACGAAAGTCTGTACCACCTGGGCAGGGGATGCAGGAGTACGAGGGAAAGGAAAGAAGGGATCAAGAAGCAGAGGAGGATAGTTGCTTCTGGAAACCTCCGCCAAGCGAGTCTCTTTCTGAGGATTTACGGGCTCTCCGCAACCTCAGAGCGGGAAATACAACTGTCACTGGAATATCACGAAGGAAACAGGTAACTAGGATTTCGATTTCGCACACCCTCAGGGAGCAAGTACTTGCGTGTGCGCGGTCAAGGATTCTCTGCAGTCCTCGGTGATCGGTAAGTCTGGAACGAAGTCTCAGGAACGTCGCTTCGGTGTTCCGAGAGGTACCTCGAGGAAATTGCAGCGGCGGTGTTTCTGGATTCCTCCGCGGAAAGGAAAGCGTCCGCCCCGTCTCAGGAAAGCAAAACGATTGTCAAGCACCTTCTTCCTGTATAGGAGGTGCTTATGAGGGTGTTTGAGTCTGTGGCTGGCAATCAGCTGGGAGAAGTCCCGTCCCTTGGCATTCTGGGAGTTGTAGTGCCGCGGGCCTTTTTTCCATTCACTCCCGTGCATTCGTACCTGAAAGGGAGTGCGGGGGTGATTACTCACTGTGCTGATGATAGGGATAAGTGGAATCGTGACAGGAACAAAGGTGGGGTGAGGATTCATGCAAAGGGGGCACAGCATGTTCAGTCCATGCTGTGCAGCTACTGTTTTTGGTATTCCCTTTGCATGCCAATTTTCTGAGGCACCACCGTGGGAATGCCATAAACCAGTCCACCAGACAGGAGGAAACTCCTAATCTGGCGGGCGGTCTGACCATGGCTTTGGCAGTGTGGCGGCAGGGCGGACCTGGCACCGCACCGCCTAAGTCAGAATCAGGCCCTTAGCCTTTTCTCCTCCATTAGTTGTTGGGGCTTAGGAAGAGACACTTTGTGCAGTGCCAACCCCATTTAATATCAGTCAGTGTGGTTTCTATTTCAGTAAACTATAGTCTAGGTGCGCACACTGGGATAGTGCTGAAAAAGCAGAGAAAATTACACAACACTACCTTTGTAGGAATGGTGATAGGGGTAGCTTCTTCTAAAAGGATGTTGACATCTCAATCTGCAACAGGATCAGTCGAAAAACAGACCCTCACCTACCATAAGTTGTCACATATTAATTTATTTCTTAACACTCAGAGTTCAAGTGTTAAACCTCCCTCTGAGCTTGGTTGTATATCCTCTATTTAGTCTATTCTATGTACCTTTCAGCCAGCATTGCAGTTCTAGATCAGGTCGACTGTCACTGTAACACTGAGTGCCAGAAGGTTCTTCGCACCATCCGGAAATGAAGCCTCATCAGACTCTCCACCATCTATCCCACTGTTCTTGTTGGAGCTATGGTCCAGTGTTTTGCTCATTGCCTCTACTATAGCCTTTTGCTCCAGACAGGCTTGCTCTCTAGTAGGGCATTCCATGTTTTTTGTCCATGACTGTCTTTTTCATCATTTGGGCTGTGGTGATTAATCCTGGGGCAGATCGTCCTTGTTCACCTGCCCAATCCCAAGTCGTCTTAAGGTCATCAAGAAAGTGCTATTTGCCTCTCACTATGAGAGGCTGAGGGAAAAGCAAAATGTTTGCCCTTCCTTCCTCAGTATGCACTTCACTGCCACAAACAAGACCTGGTGTTGATGAACCTCTATGGTGTAGTCGGGGAACAACATAACTTTACCAATATCTACTGTTAGACTTGGTCCTCTCTGCAGGGTCACGCCAAAACATTTTGCTTTCACCCCTCCTATTTTATCTGAGATTGTTTTTGTTGGCCTTAGGACTCTTACTGCTAACCAGTGCTAACGTGCTTGTGCTCACTCTCTAAAACAGGGTAAAATTGTCTTGCACCTGATTGGCATATTTATTTTAGTTATAAGTCCCTAGTAAAGTGATATACCATATACCCAGGTCTATTAGTGGGCCTACAGCACTATCTGTGCCACTCACTTAAGTAGCCCCTTATAACATGTCTCGGGTCTGCCATTTGACCCTGCTGGTAGCTTTAAATTGTCAATTTGACTTGGCAAAATAACTCCCTTGCCTGAGCTAAAACTCCCCTTTTATTATATAATCTGTTTATTGGCATTCCTTAAGATTTACAGCACGTATTAAAGCCAGAGCAACGTTGAGCATTAACAATGTCCACGGCATTAACCCTAGCAGAAACACATAGTATCATAAGACAGGCATATGTCCAACTCTCGAAGCATTTCGGCTGTGGGGAACCGTAAAGTCCCTGTCAAGTTCCTGCCACCGAGAAACATTCCTCCCATCGGAGCCTGTCAACATGCCGGCTGCCTTCCCCAGAAGCCGTTCCATAAACAGTTAGTGAACCAGGACATAATGGGGTAGAACATCAGATACCCAAATGAAACAACAACAGCCCCAGCAGCATCTGACTCATGTTTTCACATCGCTGAACTCAGACCCCCGATCCATCCTCCCCATCCCGAAGTCCCCTGTGTAACTACTCGGTTGGCAACGTCCTATTCGCTGCGCGCCCCACCTGCGTGACTATGTCCTCATCGCCACACTGTCCACCCCAGCCCTGGGCTGCCCACTATCAGGCCTCTCTAGGGGAGTGCTTGTCCCGCGATTGTGACCGACCCCTGTACTCTCCTCATCTGGTCTCACCATGGCCTGCAATAGTGCCTCCCACTGATGCGCTATAGGCGTCTTCCTGAGGCCCAGTATTTCCTCCCTTGAAAGAGCCATTCCCTCCGCCTTAACCAAACCAACAACACATCTTGTCCAAACTGAGACCTATTAGACAACAATCCCTTTTCAGCAAAAACCAATCATGAAGTGAAACAGGAAAGGAAGGCTTTACGAATTGCCTATTACTCAGAAAAACATTTATTACTTATTCAACATTTTTCTTTTTTGTGTGATCCGCAATAATTCATTGCACATTTGAATTTTACAAAACACAATACAATAAACATACAAATATATTCAAACAAAATAAAACAAGACTGTAAATACCCTAGGGTTTTTTTTAAACTGCATTCATTCATCAAGCATTCTTGGCCAATCCATTCATACCAGCAACTGACATACACTACAAAAAACGGTCCTTATAGCACCTCTCCCTTTTGAGATGAATTATTATCCACACTTTATGTGTATTGCGACATTTTATCTTTTATTCAGTTAAAGCACCAAAAGCACATATAGGGCAGAGCTTTCAAAATGGATGTGTAAAGGACCGACTGGTCGACGCGTTTCGAACCTCTATCTTTATGAGGTTCTCCTCAGGACCAACCAATTTCTGTGAAACGAAACAAGAAAACAAGAAACCTATTTAGAAAAGTGAACACAGCTTAAGAACTAACGCCAGCCTCCACCAGCGGTTTAGTACACCCACCTTAAGAAAGTGTGTCAGTATAACCTTCAAAGAACTCTAATAGCTTCAACTGGAGCTGTGAAAACAAATAGAAAATTCCCACTCATATTGTCATTCTTCATATGATATGACAAACATAACAGACAACACAACAGCTAAGTTTCATTTTTTCTCACCCTGAATTCCTCCTATAGTCTGACTCGATATATGGGCAGATCAAATATTTCCGTCCCGACGTGGTCTCTCACTTTTACAAGTTTGCTGGATACTCAGTCATTTCCCTTTCGTTACTCGTATCGTCCACTGAAACTGAAGGTCAAAAGACGTCGCCATTAGCTAAAATCGACTATTTCTATCGGCGCAGTTGACTAAGATGTAAAAAAGGATCCGTATCCCGCTTACCGAAGTTTTCACTGTTGCGGCATCAAACGATCCCGTTAGTCCACGTAAGGCACGTCCAGCCCAAACCGGATGGAATTACGATTGATTCCTCCCGGGTGAAGATGCTGCCATTGACTCATGGGAATTGTAGTTTCTTCCAACAAAAAGGTGGGAGATGTAGTTTCCTGCTGGAGTGATGCCGACCTGGCGTTTTTTATGCATACTAGAAGGAAAGCGGCATTGCTATAATAAACGATGAACTTAGTAAAACGGAGCCTACAATGCTGCGATGGTTTAGTGGTACAATTAAACGCCTAGCCTGTAAGGACAGCCAAACCTAAGGGCATCTTCATGTTGTGATTGGTCTAAAGATCTCTTCTGTCTCATTAAGTCCGTTCGTTGTCGTATTAAATTTCATAATAAGAAAGGCCTCTCGTTGGCTCAAGAGCCTCTCCAAATCACCCCCACGGGGGTCTTTCTCAATTTTGGACAGCACTGTCCATTTGAAGTCTTCCTCACAGTGTGTTTTTGAGACCCAGTGACTTACTAGCGGAGCATTTTCCACTCTCCGTCGAATCCTCGACTTGTGCTGAGTGATGCGCTGACGAACTTCTTGAGAAGTCTTTCCAATGTAGAGTTTTGGACATGGGCAAGTTACTGCATAAACGACATTCTTGGTTCTACAGTTTGTAAATGTGTTCCCTCCGCCTTGGCCCACACTAGGAATGATCCCCGACATGCGCACACATGGGGCGGGTCAGCCGCTTTCCATCGCTTAGTGAGCAGTCGCTTCGCTACCACCATCCCCAGGTCGATAAACCGGGCGGCGGTTTTCGTGGAGGGAGTCCTGCGGAAAAGATGCAGCAGGTAGGTGCGCTATTCGAACGGGATGGCATGCCCTGTGCATGCGTAGAGTGTCTCGTGTACCACCAGCCAGTACGAACACAGCGCGGGACAGTTCCATAACATGTGAACCAATCCGGCATCTAGTTCCGCACAATGAGGACAGCCCACGTCTGCACGATGGAAATATCTGTCAATGGATTTGGGCGTAAGGTACGCTCTAAGTAAAATAAACAATTGTATTTGGTGGAAGCGCATGTTCCGGGGAATCTTCGTCGGGCCCTGCAACACTCCGCTCCACTCTTTATCAGTCAAGGGTCGGGCCATATCCGCCTCCAACTTACTGCGCAGTGGGGTCAGACTGATTGCCGCATGCGCGCGCAGGGAGGCCGCGAACCATCTGACCAGGTGCCTCCCTCGCCCCATCACATGAAGGTATTGAATCATGAGATGCTGCTCTGGTTCCTCCCGAAGATCTCCCCATCGATTCGCAAGCGTCTCCACCAGGGACTGGTGGCGAAGGAAGTAGCCAGGCGGAAGCCCCGTCTCCTCCACCAGAGAGGCGAACGGGAGGAGAACACCATCTCGGTAAAGGTCCCCCATCGTTTGTATATCTGCCGCGGTCCAGTCCGCCAGTTCCGAGGCACTAAGCACACCCAGTCCGCTGGGGGAGCCCTCAACTGGTATAGCCGGAACATAAGGGGTACGAGCCCGCGTGAGGTAAAGAGCGCGTCGGTAGCACTTGTAGGCCACCACCATAAGGAGGGGCACAGGCCTGACCGTTTTCGCAGCCGGGTGGGACAGGTTGAGGAGACCAGCGAGAGGGAGGGGGGGCGCCGTGGTCGCTGTATCGTCCCGCCCTCTATCAGCTAACCACCGGGCTATCCATTGCAGCTGTGCGGCCAAGTAATAATGCTCAAAACACGGCATCGCAAGGACTCCCTGGTCAGTGGGGAGACATAGTTTAGGCAACGCGACTCTATGACGGGCGTTACCCCATATAAAGTCCTGGAGGGAGCGTGTGAGGGTTGTGAAGAAGGAAGCCGGGATATAAGTGGGCAAATTAGCGAAGTAGTACAGGAGCCGGGGTAGAATCACCATTTTGACCAGGGCAATTCGCTCCGTGACCGCCAGGGGGAGGGTGCCCCAGAACCGCATATGGGCCCTGACCGCTGTCACAGCCCTGCCCAGGTTTCCCTCCACGAGATCCACCGGTCGTCTGTATATCTGGATACCCAGGTAACGAAAGGTGTCCGGCTGCCATTTAACCTGTACGCCTCCAAGATGGTAACTCTGGTCTGGGGTTTCGGCTTGAACGCGTAGAGGCATGATTTAGCAGCGTTCACTCTGAGGCCCGAGAGAGTGGCGAAGTCAAGCAGAATTCGCTGTAATTCGGCTGGGATGTGTGCCACATCCCTGACAAAGACCAGCAGATCGTCCGCGTAAAGCGATACCTGATGTGTCGCGTCCCCTAACGGAATTCCAACGGCCAGCACCCTGCGAAGCGTGGCGGCAAGGGGTTCTATTGCCAGTGCAAACAGGAGGGGTGAGAGCGGACACCCCTGCCTGGTGCCACGACATATCCGAATCGCGTCCGATATATATGGCCCTGTTCTCACCCTCACCGTGGGGTCCTTATACAAGAGGGCCGCCAATTGTAGAAACCCGAGGCCTAGCCCAAAGTGCGATAGTGCTGCTACCAAGTAACCCCACTCCAGGCAATCAAATGCCTTCTCAAGGTCTGGGACCAGGCAGCCCGCCCTAGGCCACTGCCGCGCACTGTCGTGTGACACCCGGAAAAACCGCCGCAAGTTAAGTTAAGTTAAGTGCTACGCTTGGGGACAGAGCCATTTTGGTCCCCATGTACCAGCGTCGACACCACCGGGGCCAGCCGTTCCGCCAGCACCTTAGCCAAAATGTTATAATCCGCGTTAAGCGATGCGAGAGGACGATATGATCCCAGGCTGGTGGGATCCCGTCCAGGTTTGAGCAGGGACACCAAGTGGGCCTCTTGCATGGAAGCAGGTAAGGTGCACTCCTCGAGGGCCGCAATGTAAAGAGCATGCAACCTGGGTACCAGCGCCTCCCGGTAAGTCTTATAGTATTCTGCTGGAAGCCCGTCCGAACCCGGCGCCCTCCCAGAGGCCAGAGAGGACACGGCGTCCCCGACCTCCTCTACGGTGAGGGGGCCTTCAAGCGTTTCCTGAAACTCCTCAGGGACCGTGGGTAGGCCGGCCTCCTCCAAACACCTATCCAGGTCCTGCTCCTGCCGGCGCCCTGTCGAACTGTATAGGGCCGCATAATGTTCCGTCATTACCTGATGTATTTCCCACTGCGTGTGCACTAGCGACCCATCAGGCCTGCTAAGTGCGTCTATCGGCGCATCAGCGGACTCCCGCCGGAGCAGCCAGGCCAGCAATCGTCCCCCCCTATCCGACGTGGCGTGAACGCGAGCCGAATGGGCAGCGTAATTGTGGCAGCGAAGCGCTCCAGCAGCTCAGCATGGCGTGCCCAAAGTCGCATCAACCGTGCCGAGTCGGGACCCCTGCCCTCACCATGACGCTCACAAGAGAGAAGGCGAATAAGAATTGTTCAATCGCTGTACCTAGGGAAGCGCGAAATTCAGCGTCCTCCAAAGCCGCCGATTGGAGCCGCCACGTAGGGACAGGGGGCCGCCCGGAATCCCATATTAGACGCAGCCTAAGGGGGTTGTGGTCTGAATGGGTCCGACCCAGATACTCCGCTTGGCCCATCAGAGGAGTCAGAGAATGAGAACCCACCACCCTGTCTATACGAACGTGTAGATCATGCACCGCTGAGTAATACGAGTAGACGTCAGGGTGTAATGTGCGACACAGATCGTATAACGCCCAACGCGACAGCCAGTCTGGGAGGGTCCGCGCATTAGAGACTGCCTGTGTGTTACGAAGGGGCGGAGAGGACCTATCCAGTCGTGTGTCGAGGACGGAATTAAAGTCCCCACCTAGTAGCCAGGGAAGACCCGCAAATGGCGCCAGCACTGCGGACAAGTGGACCAAAAAACGACGGTTGGTCGACATTCGGGGCGTAGATGGAGCCCAGTAACATATGTTGACCGTTCAGCTTCCCGCGCACCAGAGTGTACCTCCCAGCTGTGTCAACCACTACTTCCATGCATGTGAATGGAGTGCCCGCCCTCATCCAGATTAATGTACCACGAGCATGTGCAGAGTACGTGGTCTCAAATAGCTGACCCCTCCATCGAGCGCGCAGCTGGTCGAGCTCGGGCTGTGTCATGTGAGTCTCTTGGAGAAGGGCAATGGCCGCCTTATGCCGCTGCAAGTAAGCGAAAATGGAATATCGGCGTGCAGGGGTGCGCATACCCCGTATATTCCATGTGATTACATCAGTGGCAGCCATCTAGAGCGATTGAGATCCACCGCGGTCACTGGGGCAGGGGCGGGTAGGATGGTGGGGCAAATATATACTCTATGTGTCATGTCAGTGCGCTGTGACAGAACCCCCCCGAACAAAAGAACACTTACGAACTGCTGTGTGCATGTAATAAAGAACAGTAACAGCAAAACTACCAGGGCAAACCCCAAAACAGGCATTCGTCCAAACTGCAAGCTAAAACGCTTATCAAGCAAAACTAAGCCAGTGAATGACTAACAGGTGCGCGATGTGACTGCAGCTAAGGCAACCTGCACTTTCCCTGCGCTACTCTCACATTCACCGGGTGTGCCTCTGCTATCACCAGTGGTGCAAAGCGGGCATGAGTGGCCTCACCGCTCCACCCAACACCGCCCGCCGCGGACCCCCCACCGCTTTCAATCCCCCCCTTCCCCTCCCCCCCTCACCCCCGGGCTAAAGCTCCCACCCCCGCCCCATCCACCTAGCAGGATCTAGCAGACTTATGCATATCCACGTCCAACACTGCACCACATCTTACAGGAGGAAAGGGAGAGACCCCCCCAAACTGTCCCCACTGCATCTTGCCCCAGTTAGATCGGCCCTCGATTCAGCAGTTGCCACCGCCCCAACCCCCTGGTCTCATACAATATGGTCCGCAGTTTGGGGCGTCACCTGCGGGAGGACCTGATCATCTGAAAGTACGGTGGACGGGGAAGACGACCTGCTAGCCTCAGATTCACTATGTTCATGACCAGCTGCTGCACCCTGGCTGCTCGCGGACCCCAGGGTTGCCACAGCTTCCAGGGCTTCCTGTCGCTCTTGTCTCATCCGTTCCGGGCTGGGCGCCACGGCGGGGCTCGGCCACGCTGTCCCACGGGCCTCCCTCCGACATCGCCGTCTTGGTCTCCTCTCCTGTCGGCCGTTAGCTCCCGGGTCCATAGGTCTCCGGCCCCCGCTCAATCCTGCTTCCTCCAACCAGTCCCAGACGTCGGATGGGCCATCAAAGAACCAGGTCCTGTCTTTCGTAATCACTCTAAGACGTGACGGGAACAGCAGGGAGTATGGGATCCCCAGTTCCCGCAACTGGTGCTTCACCGCCAGATAGTTACTGGGACTGAGGCTTCCGCGCCGGGACCCTGTGTGCACGCTCCTCCACGAACTGTTGAGAAAGCACCCCCGGGGGGAGGATGTCGCGAATCCACCCTTCAACGAACTGCTCCGGCGTACCTTCCGGCAGACCCACCACCCGGACATTATTGCGCCGAGAGCGCCCTTCCGCATCCTCAGCGCGGTTCTCCAGGGCATGGACACGGTCGATCAAGTCCTGCAAGGCCGCAGTGTGGTGGCGCACCACGGGGTGGACCTCCTGGAGCGTCTGGTGCTGCTGGGTGACAGAATCCGCCAATTTACGATGGTCCGCGTGAGGGAGGGTGAAGTCTACCGTGACTTTATCTATCCGGGACTCCAATGAGGCCCTAGTCTGCTCCATTGCCGTACCCAGACGCTCCACCGCCGCCAGTACTGTGTCTATTTTCACCTCGAATGCCGTCACCGGGTGCATCATATCACTGTCCGGACGCCCAGGTGTGGTGCTCAGCTTCTCCGACTGTGACCGACACACGGGCAGCTTGTTCCGTAGTCGGCCCATGGCCAGTTGCTGTGCGGAGGGCACTCAACGCCAACCCCCGTCTCCGGCGCGCTGACCAGTCGCCTCTGTCCGCCCTGCCGAGGTGCAACGAAAAGATCACCACGTTCTCCTTGCTGCCGCAGGAGTAGGGGGGAGGGGTGGGAGGAAGGCAAAGACCCCCCCCCAGAATGACTCGGGCACCTGCTGTCCAGAACCCACTTCTCGGTATCTGCCAGGCCCCAGGGTCGCCGGTGTCACCTCACAGCGCCCCTGGCATGGACCGGTATCCCTGGCTTGGCACCGCTCCTCCAACACAGCGTCCGCGCCCCGCAGCTGTCAGGCGAGTCACTATGCCAATTCCACTGCCAATGCCCTCTGCGCCCGGGCCACTAGCGAGCTGGTCGCTCTTCTTATACCGCCAACGGCACCTAAATGGCTGTGCAGTCCGGGGAGGGCCCTGAGCGTCGTCCAGGGATGGGCCCTCTACACCATCTCCCCCAGCTGGAACGCCCCCCGAGTGCACGGGGTGCACAGGGGCGCAAGTCACTCCTCAGTGCGCCAGCCTCATGTAGGTGCTCACCAAACGCCGCCACTAGTCTCGTTTCGGGCCAAGTCGCTCCCCTCAGCCTCCTCTGTCGTGTGCCACTGTCGTCAGCTACAATGGACAGGACACCAGCCACCAGTCCCGCAGGCCCCTGGACCTCAATGTTGTGTCCGTCAGGGATGGGGCACTCTGACACTCCCCAGTTGGTCGCTGCAGCAGCCGCTGCGCCCCCCACAATGCCGCAGTCTTCAAGGAGGCCCACCTCACTCCGGGGTTCTGGGGAGAGGCCCACGCAATTCACCCGGGCAGTTCAAGTAAGGGGGAGGTGTCCAGATCACTCCACACAGATCACAGGGCCAAGGTCGTGCGTAGGGCCTCCGGGGCGGCCTCCCCAATCCATTCCGCGTCAGCACTCCGCCTGCGCAGGGCCCCCGCGGCCTCATTCGGATTTGCGCCGCCTGCTGTGCCACTTCGAACCTGCCTGCTGGATCCCCGTGGCAGCCAGTAGTCACCGGAGGCGTCGCCGTCCTCCTCTGCCAGCACCAGCCTCTGTGCCCCTGAGGGCCGATCGCCGCCGCGACTCCACTAACAAGAGCACCGCCCCCACGGCCTAGCCGCCTCGTGGCAAGCCGCGAGCTGTGTTAGCTCCCGCGGCCAGCCGAGGTCGAGGCCTCCCTTCGTGCCTCCTGCCGGCTCCAGTCTCAGCGCGGCTCGGCCGGGGCCCGCAAGCTGTCTCCGGCTCCGATCGCTGCCCCAGAGATGCGGGAGGCATCTGGCCCGCGGCCGGCAGTGTCTGTCAGGGCCACCCGCACCGCAAACAGGAGAATTTTCAGGATTCCAGCACCCGATGATCGGAGCTTCACGCTCCGACGTCCATCTTTCTAGCACGCCACCTCCTAAAACTCCCCTTTTATTACCTATGGCCTATTGTCTACCCCTAAGGTAGACAATAGGCCATCTGTAGGCAGGGTGCATTGCAATTAAAAGGTTGGACATGTACTTTTAAGTTTTACATGGTAGTGAAAAGCTCCTAAATATGTTTTCCACTACTGTAAGGCCTACCTCTACCATAGGATAACATTGGATTGCCTTATTACATTTAATATGTGCTAATGTTTGATTGAGAACAAGTAGGACTTTCATGTTTGGTGTCTGAGAAATTGTACTTTAAAATTCTCTTAAATGGTGAAGTCAGATTTTAAGTCACAATTGTGAAAATGCCACTTTTAGAAAGTTTCAAAAACCTATAGGGGTTAAGCCCAATGGACCGGGGCCAGGTAGGGCTATTCAAAATTCAGAACACAAAACAATGAACCCGGCTCCGTACTACTGTACACTCTTACTACTCATGGAGTAACGAACAGCCAACTCTTTTATCTGTCCGAATGGAGTTTTTATTAGACCATTCCTGTTTCTTATTAATTTAAAAATTGATCAAAACAATTTTTTGGACTGAAAAAGAAACACAGACTTATCAAATTCACACATGAACTTACACGTATATATAATTCACATTATCATATACTTAAGACAAAAATGGACTTAGACACTGTGAAAAAATTATTGGCAACAGCTTGCAACATGACAAAAGCAGCAAATGAATTCATACATTAATCGGATGAAAAACACATTTTTAGGAAAATTTACATCATTTTTTTTTTTTTTTTTTGTTTTTTTTCAGTTTTTTTTAAACTTGTTTTTATTGGCATTTGTTAGTACAGTTGTTACATATCAGTATTGGAGCGTGGCGTCATTAAGTACATTGTTCCAGTCAGGTGATACCCATCTTGACATGTAGAAATAACTTTACTGCAATTATATGCAATGTAACAGGTATTTGCCATATGAATAAACAAACCAGGGAGGGGGAGAGTAAACTAGGGGCAGTCATGGACTATCAAGGATAGGGCAGCCGGACCATCTCACATGTGGTCCGTTAGGTAACTGGTGAGACGACGCAGTGGGAACCCCTGGTCGGGGTACGACTATGCAGGCGGACATACGACATAGGTGCAGGCCCCGGAGTAGCGGGGATAGGAACGTGGTCACTCTAGGGTGGGCGTGGGGCATTAGGGGGAGCATTATCCGAGTGGGGTTGTGTCGCGTAAGGCTGCGTGGCAGTAGGGATGGTCGCGGTCGCGCCCTGGTCAGCTAGGGGCTGGGGCTGTTTAAACTGATGCATCAATAGCGCCCACTCCAGGGAAATCGGGGTTTTACGTATGCCCTTCGCTTCCTCCTCTCGCAGGGCATCCTCCTCAGCCGCGGACCACTTGAGCACCGCCCCCCTCCATGCCGCCAGCGGGGGGCCCGTGGGGGAACGCCAATGCATCGCTATGCATCGTTTAGCCAGGAGGTGTGCTAAGGAGACAAATCGTATGGGCACTTTGTGCCGTGTCTTCCGGCCCATTATTCCCAGTGCGCAGTACTCCCATGTATCTAGATGAGGCAACCCCGTGAGATCTCGGAGGGTTTCGTGGATAGTCGACCAGTAAGTCTGAATATCCGGGCACGACCAAAACATATGGAGAAAATCTGCGTCTTGCGCCTGACAGCGGGGGCAGAGGAAGACCGTAGCGGGATAAAAACGCTGCAGGCGTGCTGGGGTCAAGTAGGCCCTATGTAGAATGTAATATTGTATGTTTTTGAAACGGGCATTCCTAGACACCTTTTTGGGGAATTCGAGTGCCCTTTCCCACTCAGTGTCGTGAAACGCCCGTCCCACCTCCTCCTCCCAAAGGGTCCGTAAGGGGGTCAGCGATGGGGGTGTTAACTCCCGGATGGACTTGTACAGCCAGGTGGTGAGATGACGGCCCCGTCCCATTCGCAGTATCATGTGGAGGACTGGATGTGTGGGGGGCTCCCCTAGTGTGAGATCATAGTATGGTCGGAAATGGCTGAGGAGCTGACGATGCCTCAAGAATTGCCCTGGGGGGAGATCATAGTCATCAATGAGTTGCTGGAAGGGCCGAAGGTGTCCCTCCGCGAACAGTATGTCTGCCTCGGTGACCTCCCTAGATGTCCACTCCCGTAGCAGGACGGGGGTAAAGAACTGGGTGTTTTTGGGCCAGCCCACTAGTGGAAGCAATGGTGAATACGGGGGCCTGTCCGGTGCGAGTCGGTGTATGCGTCGGATACATCCCCGGGCCACCTCCACCTGGAGGGGGTAGGTCTCCGCTGGGCGGGTACCTGGCACAAGTAGACGGCACAATTCCGGTGTCGTTATCCGACCCGTGGTCGTGTATGTTTCGGACGTGTGCCTGTCAGCTGTCCAATAGGAGAGCCATTGGAGCTGCGCCGCTAGGAAATAGGCTTCGAACGAGGGGGCTCCAAGGCCTCCTTGTGTTGTGGGTAATTTCAGTTTTGCCAGTGCGATTCTATGTCGCCCCTTGCCCCATATTAGGGATCCAAGAAGAGTGTCCAAATCTTTGAAGAAAGAGCGAGGCGGTATCACTGGAAGATTAGTGAAATAATAGAGTAGGCGCGGGACCAAAATCATTTTCGCTAGGGCTACGCGGCCAATCGGGGCCAGCGGAAGGTTCCGCCAGAATCCGATAGTGGAACGTATGGAGGCAAGTGTCCTACGATAGTTACCCTCGAAGATGTCAGTGGGTGAGTGATATAGGCGAATCCCTAGATAGCGAGGGGCTTCCGCCGTCCAATTGAGTCTCCGATCACCAATCCATACCTCCCGAGGGGCAGAGTCGGGGTGTAGGGGGTACACTACAGATTTCTCCCAGTTCACCTTTAAGCCTGAAGCCTCTGCGAACTCGGTCAAGATGAGCCCGAGTGAGGTGAGATCCGCGGTGATGTCCCGTATGTACAGGAGGAGATCGTCGGCATACAGTGAGACACAGTGTGTGGTGTCCGCGAGCGGTATGCCCCAGTCCTGCCCCTCCCCACGGAGACGGACAGCCAGGGGCTCCACAGCCAGCGCGAATAATAGGGGCGAGAGGGGGCAGCCCTGTCTGGTACCCCTGTGTATTGTGAATGCCGAAGAAATACGACGCCCAATGCGGATTCGGGAAGTGAGTTTAGTGTACAGAAGGCGGGTGTAGGCTACTAGCTTGGGGCCGAGGCCAGCACGCTGGAGAACCGAGAACAGGTACTGCCACGTCAGGGTGTCGAAGGCCTTCTCGAGGTCCAAGATCAGACACGCTGCTCTGGGGTAGCGGTCACCAATCTGATCCTGGATATGGAACAGACGTCGTATGTTCTGGGAGGTGTTCCTGCCCGGAACAAATCCACATTGGTCAATGTGTACTAATGGACGTATCACCCGGGAGTATCTTTCTGCCAATATTTTCCCCAAAATTTTACAGTCTGCTGTGAGGAGCGTTATAGGCCGATAAGAAGCCAACAGCTGTGGATCGCGGTTGGGCTTCGGGAAAGTGACAATTACCGATTCTCTCATGGATCTGGGCAATTCGCCCGCGCGTAGTGCTGTGTCCAGTACCATCGAAAGACGGGGGGTCAGCAGCGAAGCGAAGGTGGCATAGTATTCTAGCGGGAACCCGTCCAAGCCAGGGGCTTTGTGTCGAGCCAATGTACGTATGGCATGTGTGATCTCTGAGGTATGTATTGCCGTGTCCAGGTCAGTTTTCTCTGCAGCAGATATCCGAGGGAGAGGGAGAGGGTCAAGGAAGCGATCGATCGTCCCTTGACTCCACTCTCGAGGGCTATCATAGACCTCCGAGTAATATTGACGGAATTCAGGAAAATTTACATCATATACAAAATTTAGTAATTAACATGAAAATATCCAATGTTATGAACCACATGTGTTATACCAACTCCAGTGTCAAAAGAGTGTCTGAATAGTATATCAATCCTTTATCCAATAATTTCCTTCAACTCTCGCCGCATTCAGAATTAACTCAATGCCTCCTAAAATGCCAATGCGTTTCAAGACCGAGGCGAATAGTACTGGGACTATCATCAGGGCTTCATATAAATGGACCGGATATTCTACAAAAAACGAAATAAATAAATGATGCAAAAACAGCGTCAACCCGAACTAACTCTCTCTCTTGTACATGTAACTAACTTAGTGAGTACCCGTTTTCTAGAGATGGAGCGGCCGCTCCAGCTCGTTTGCTCCAAGAGTTTTGGGCTTTTCTGCCACTGGACTCGTTTATGTTACTGCCTACGAGGCTCCCTTAAAACTTTGCCAGTATGAATTTCTGAAATGAAAGAACCAAAGTATTGAATATATCTACTGCTACTCTCGACTTACACCCCCAGAGGGAAGCACCAAAAAGATACGTACCTTTACTGCAAAGTATGGGCAGGACTGAGTTCTTTGAAGACTCTTTATTCTACAAATGAAAAAACGATATTGTCCTCATTTAACAATGTATCCAAACAGGCAAAAAGTGAAGCACTTTAAAACACTATTAACAAGCAGACGCATCTTCACCATTTCAAAACTCTGAATGTAATGGACTTTCCTTTTGCTCAAATACAGGCGTGCTTTCCCTCACGGGTATTATCTATAAGAAGTACAAACGTAAGCGCATTTAAGCATACGGTCGTATGTTTTTTAGTATTGTAATTTTTAACCAAACAAACACCGGGGCAAAACAGTGACTTACTTTTCACTCAAAAACGAGAAGGAATATTCAACTCGTGCACCATGCTGGTTGTAACGCAACTCGGCATCTCAAACCAGAGCACTTCCTGTTTGGAGAGCTATGATTCATGGGAAAAGGACATTTGCCCAATAAAAACGCTCTAAAGTCCCTCTTTTTGCAAATTTTTTCATGAATTGCATTATGAGATTTGTAGTATACACACTACACTCTAGATAATTCAGTCATACCATTCAATCCAGTGTCAAATTTTAAAATAAGATAAGCTTCCTTTCTCAATAATGCGGCATCAATATCAAAATAACGTTTGGTTGTTTCAAAGCTTGACAAAGCCGTCCATTTAAAATCCTTCTCAGTATGGGAATTGTCAATAAAGTGTTGCACCATAGGGGCAGTCAACACTTTCTTTTTAATCCTAGAACGGTGCTGCGTGATCCTTTGATTTATTTGTTGATTTGTTTTGCCAATATATAATAAGGCACACGGGCAGACAATTGCATACACTA
This sequence comes from Triturus cristatus, assembly GCF_964204655.1. Taxonomy (NCBI): domain Eukaryota; kingdom Metazoa; phylum Chordata; class Amphibia; order Caudata; family Salamandridae; genus Triturus; species Triturus cristatus. The sequence goes on from NC_140583.1 coordinate 359,350,323, forward strand.
TGTTTTTTGATTTGCAATTAGTGAATTCTGAATGGCGCCATTTGGTACCATTATGGGAAAATTCAACACCTTCAATGGTTGAATCGCAAGCTGCACACTGTCCACATTTATGATGGCCCTCAACCGGTTTCAATTGCCATTGCGATCTTAAAGACTGTTTATTTTGAATGGGAAAGATGTCTGCTCGTACTAGTTGTTGACTAATACTCTTGTTTTTTCTCATTGCGAACAGGGGTTTTGGAAAACCGCATTCTAATTTTTCAAGCAAGGGCCAATTTTTCATTATAACTTGCCTGAATCTGTTTGTACCCGGACCAAAAGTGGTTGCACGAATCATACGTTCCAATGGTGGTTTCCCCTTCTTTTGTAAAAGATCTTCCCAAGGCGTGTACCACGCTCTCTTTATTGAATGCTTTAAGAGCTTTTTTGGGTACCCACGAAGGATCATCTGTTCTTTAAATAACGCTGCATGATGTTCAACACTAAATGTGTTTTCCACTACTGTAAGGCCTACCTCTACCATAGGATAACATTGCATTGCCTTATTACATTTAATATGTGCTAATGTTTGATTGAGAGCAAGTAGGACTTTCATGTTTGGTGTCTGAGAAATTATACTTTAAAATTCTCTTAAATGGTGAAGTCAGATTTTAAGTCACAATTGTGAAAATGCCACTTTTAGAAAGTTGGCATTTTCCTGCCCTATTTGGTGCCTGCAACCTGTTACTGGGTCACATGACTGGGTATAGTGGCAGTTGGAGCAAGGGCAGGGGGGGCAAGAAATTCCAAGCATTTCAAAGGTAGATCCCTAGAAACTTCTTCTACTTCAAAGAAGGCAGCAGGTATAAAAATAGGACTCTTAGACGCACATTTCAGTTCACTTACTGGACCTGTGGAGAGCCTCTCAGAGGATTGCCTCCTGCTGGGTACTTCAGAAGACTGCTTTGCTGCAGCTGCAAGGACTGCTCTGCTGCCTGAAGTATGCCTTGAACCCTCAGACGCCTGTCCACCTGCTTGAGCCCTGTTCTACTTCTTGAATGCAGGACTACCAGATTGACTCCAAGGGCTAGTTGGCTGCCCTCCTGAGCAGAGCCTCAGGCACAGAAAATGTTCCACCCATCTTGAACCCATACATCGACCCAGCCTGAGTGAGTCCTGACCCTCCAAGTGGTGCCTTTCCAATCATCGACCATTGGTAGTGGTCCTAAAGGAGCCAGATAGCCAAAATCCAAATCTTGGGTGTGGCTGAAAAATACTCTGAGAACCGAGGAGCTCAGTTCTGCTGGTCCATCCACCAAAGGTACATCGCTGGTCGGTCTGACTTTGCTGCAGCTCCCGCTATATTCTTCTCTGCAGCATAGTAGCTGCCCGTCCCCTGCCAAAGTAGGGGGCAGGCTGGACCAGAGGAGGGAGGTGGGCAGTGTTTGGGGGGCAAAAAAAGAAAAAAAAACGTACCTTGCCCCTGCCGCTGTCTCCCGCGAATCACCTCGTCCTTCTTCTGGTCCTGGGCACAGGCTCCCAGCACCGGCAACCTGCACTCCCAGGCAGACAGGGAGGCTGTGCCCACTCTCTCCAGCCCCAGCAATGCAGCTGTATCTGGAGAGAGCTTCGCTGTGCATGAGGGGTTTGAGACGGCCGGCTAAACACCTCGTGCGCAGTGAAGGGAGTGCCCACCACTCCCCCATCAGCAGTATCATCCCCTGGGCCTGCCCCCAAGACTCGTCAGAGTCCTGGTGGCAGGTCCATGAGATTACAATAAACCGATAATAAAATGGGTTCAAAACCTGTTTTATTATTGTTTTATTTTCAGCTGGTAGCAGGGGTGGCACTCCTCCACCCTAATGGAGTGGCCACCCCTGCTGAAGCAGCAAATACTGTTCAGCGGTCCTTCGCACAAGGGATATCCAGCCTTGTGGAGCCTTCATTGGCTACAAACTCCAACTTTGTCCGACTTCCAAAAAAGACTCTTAGGGGCTGACTTAGATCTTGGCGGATGGGTTTCTCCGTCACAACGATGATGAATATCTCGTTCGCCGAAATATAAATCCCATAGGATATAATGGGATTAAATATTTAGGCAGATGGGATATCCTTTACCTTTGTGACAGAGTAACCTGTTCACCAAGATCTAAATCGGCCCCCAACGTGGAATCTTGTCCACGATTTCGTCCTGCAGTTCCCCGACGAAGACGCCTCTTACACCGCCTGCAGCTTTGCCCCTCTAAACTGTAACTTCTCAAAGACTTTTCAATGATATTTCTTCTAAGTTCTAAAGTAAGCCCTGACTGGGCCCAATCCACTTCTTGTATCCAACCTGCACTCCATCGCGGTCAGCCATATTTTCGACTTTGACCTGGCCTCGCGCAGCTAGGTGTCTGCGATTGCCTCTTTGATCTTTTAGGCGCTAGCTTTTACCTTAAACTTACAAAATTCATAACTCGGGTTCTACTGTTTGGACTTTTGTTGTTTTGGTGTCAAATAATTTAATAAAATGCACTCTATTTTTCTAAATTAGTGTGAGATTTTTCATGCTTTGTGTTTCACTTTATTACTTCTTGTGTGCTGCACAAGCGCTATATAAATGCAAACCTTTTTCCCTCTTCTATCCCTTCGCTATCCTTCTGAATCCAAATAACTGACTAACCTAGCCCTCACTTTAATTACTTTCATATTTCACAATAGTAATTCAACACTAATCCTTTATGGGTTTCTGGAGTAGCGTGCTACTCTACGAAAAATTGATTTGACGCCTTGTCAGGGGTAGTAAGCGCCCTACAAATGCAATTACAATACAATACAATAAATACTTTACACGTGCTTCAAAATTAAGCCTGACTGCTTTTATGTCATGCTACAAGAGGGTTAAGCACAGGTTAATTTAATCACTTTTTGTGGGTATCACTGACACAATATCGAAAATAACAATCATGTGATACAAAAAAAGTGTGTCAAAAATATCAATATCAAAAATATAATTTCCCTATACTTATAATGGTAAGTACAAAAATATTTTATAAAAATCGTTTCACACTAGAATAGTTAAAAAATGTACAAAAATATTGTTTTTTGACATCTATAGTTTAAAACAGTAAATCTTAAATGTTTTAATATATAACATCAATATAATGTAATTTAAATACATTTAAATATTTATTGCTCTAGTAGTATGTATATATAAAATATACATATATAAACACAAACACATTATCTACTGGCGGTCGCCAGTAGATAGTTATAGTTACAACCTAGTTTCCATAGGAAATCTCAAAATTCTATTTTGAATAACTTTGGCGCCGGTTGACGAATCCTCACGAAATTTTGAAAACTAATGGGGCGCTCCGTTCAGCTCCTACCCTGAAAGTCTCGGGGTGATTCGTCAAGCGGGCGCCGAGAAAAAGAGGGGGTCCCAAAACTCGTTTTCCCCATGCATTTTTCCATAGGACCTTTAGTCGCAGCTACAGCCCGAACGGCTGAACAGAATTACGTGGAATTTGGCAGAGAGGTAGCCATAAGGTCAAGGAAGTGCCCTTTGCAGGTCTGGTGTAAATCTGTTCAGTATTTCCTGAGAAAATAGCATTTAAAAGCATATCAATATCTATACGCGCGCACCGTGCGCGCACTGAGCGCGCACCCTGCCGTGCGCGAGCGCAATTCTGATTGGTTGTTAGATGTCGGTAAACATTCAAATCGGTCGAAACCAGGAAGTGTCGGCCGCCATTTTGTCTCTCGCAGTCTGAGGGGGTGAAAAACAAAGGTGGAGAACGTGAAAAGGGGGTAGAGTGGACAGTTCCTGACCCCCTAGCCTTGGTCAGGGGGTCACAGAAGGACCCCCAAGGGAGAAAAAAAACAATTTTTTTTTTTTTTTAAATCGCGAGGTGCGCGCACCCTGCGCGCACTGCGAACCGTGGGCGCTTGGTGCGCGAAGCGCAACGAGTGCCCACAGAGCGCGCACGGTGTAAAACCTGAAAAAGAAAATAAAAATAAAAACATAACTTAGCATTTAAAAAAACGTACAAATTCACTGAAAAAACCATAGGTTTCACACACGTTATAGTTACGAATTAGCATTTAAATATCTGACGTCATCAGCAGAGGATTGCGGTCGCGTGAGTTATAGTTGCCTACAGTAACTATAACGGGGGAATTTCATTGGTTTTTTACGAGTGAAATGTCCAGCTAACTATAACATGTGTGAAACCTATGGGTTTTAAGTGAATTTGCAAGGTTTTTAAAATGCTAATTCGTAACTATAACGTGTGTGAAACCTATGGTTTTTTCAGTGAATATATATATATATACATACACATGTGCATGTTTATATCTATACATATATAATGTAGCACTTATTAATAATATACATTTTACATTATATTAACTTTTTTATTGACTAATATAAAAACACATATATTTAAGCATATATATATATATATACATGCTTCTCCCCTAGTTACGCGTGTCTTCACGTGGGCTGGTGGGAGGAGCATGTCCTACAGAAAGAACATGGGGAAATTTGGAGCAGACATATAATTCGATGGTGGAGTTACATCGATGATATTTTTATCATCTGGCATGGTACCCAAAAGGAGGCTGAGGATTTTGTCAGTAAAATCAATGTCAATACTAGAAATTTACAATTTACTGCCAACATTGATAATTCTGTTTGCAATTTTTTGGATATCAAAGTTTACATTAATCAAAATTGTATTGAAACATGTTTATATCGCAAGCCCTCAGCCGGAAACAGTGTCCTGCATGCCAAGAGTTTCCACCCTGCTCACTTATGGTGAATACCTACCTATACGCCGAGCTTGTAGTAACTCTGTGGATCTGGTTCACCACCAAGATGAAGCAACTCTAAGGTTTTTAGAAAGAGGATACAATCCGGGAAAATTAAAATCAGCAAGAGATAAGGCTAACAGTAAAGAGAGATTATCTCTATTAAGTAACACTGAACATACACTTAGCACATCTCTCGAAACCCCGACAGATGATATGGAACCTAATAGGGTCACATGCAGGCTAATTACTACATACAGCAAACAGGCTAATGACATCAAGACCATCATTAACAAACAATGGCCCATTGTTTTGACTGATGTAGCATTGAAGCAGGTACTTTCTACCAGGCCCACTTTCAGTAGAGCTTACTCTATGTATAACGACTTAGTTAGAACTAGTAGTGAATTAGGATCCAAAAGCAGTTGGTTATCTCCCAAAATGGGATCCTACAGGTGCAGCTCTTGCTGCGCCTGTAAATTTGGTAAGAACACAACCAGTTACACCACTGCTTTCTCTACGGAGGTTTTCCCAATAAAAGGGCATTTTACCTGCCGAACCGAGTATGCAGTCTACATGTTGCAATGCACCTGTGGACTTAAATATATTGGCAGCACTAAGTTGCCAGTGCATGCTCGAATTCTTCAGCACTTGCGAGCCATAGTCAATTCTGATCCCTCCTATCCAGTTGCAAGACACTTTAAAATTGAGCATGCTAGCAATCTCAACTGCTTACATTACTGTGTTCTTGACTCTGTACCTAACAATAAAAGAGGAGGCAATCGAGAGAAACTATTGCAACAACTTGAATCACGTTATAATATCGATCTCGATACTAAATAATTGCTTCATGCTCACATCTTTACAAATATATTCAAAGACTTCTGTATAGAGTGGTAAATACTCTTTCTTTTAAGTGGGACCCCTCATGTTAGTACCAGTCTGTTCTACATTTTTACCACTATTGCCTTGTAGTAGGCAGTTTTGTTTCTCAGGAACTGGTGGTCCAATAGGCTGTTACAATGAAATATATTCTTAAATTCGCACCTTTAAAATAATTCCTATTGCACTTTAGCACTCAGCACTTTAATTGCACGGCACTTTAATAATGTTACTCTGTCTAGTGTAGGCCGAGTTACTTTGAGGCCAATCTATATACCTTTTTGTATCTAACAGTGGTATCCATATATATACTATAAATGCCTTTTTGTATTTTTGTGATAAACATTCAGATGATTTTACCAGTAGATTAATCTTTGGAGTCATGATTGAAGCTTTGGACAGGTATTTGTACCAAGTAGTAAGTGTGACCATTTGAGTCATTATAGCTCCTTACATGACCCCTTCGTTTAACTAAACGTTAAGTTTATTAATGAAATACAATTACTTACTGGTTTTAAATTTAAATTTTGTTTTGACCTTGAGTACATTTTATAGCTGCGTTATTCGATATTATGATAAACCATGCTGGATACTTCAGTTCCCAATACACACTGGCAGAATGTACCTTTATTTGTTTTTACAAATGTGAATAAGGTTTTTACGATGAATTACAGCTGACTCAATAGGGAGTACCTTTATATTCACCCTGAAAATATGGTCGAATTAAGAAATGACAAGTTATTGATGCAATTATTTTGAATCGATATCTGTTTTATGTGTGTCTCAATAGATTGTTACATGTCACCAACATCAATGTAAATTCTATGATTAATGTATTTTTTTTAATTGATGACACTCCATGTTTCTGGTCCGTACGTTCTGTTTTTTGGTACATGAATTAGCACTGTGCTATTTACGATGTCTTAGGCTGTTTCCAACAAGTAATTGTATTAACGATACGAAATAGCAAACTTGAGTTTTTTCAGTGTTTATTGTAGTGCCGTATCTATCCAGTCAGGTGATGGTTGGTGTTTCCCTTTAAATTCACTACTATGCGCGTAACGCGGTCATGTGAGCAAGGGCCGAGTGGCCCGAAACGCGTCATGAGCTGTGCACTTATCTTGATAAAATAAATTCGAAATTATGAGCATTGGCAATCCAAGTTGTCCGTTCCTGTCTTTGTGCGTGATTTTACATTTGGAGAGTTTTTGAATATATATATACATTCATACATACATACATATATGTTCTTAACCCCACCCTCCCTTGAGTGACAGGACTCTTTTTTCAAAGCTAAGTAGGTTCCCTAAAAAAATATATATATATATATCAAGGCTCCACGGAGTCGAAACGCGTCATGGCTGGCATACCTTGAGTGAATAAACCAACTATCGTATGCACCGAATTGTGGTCCGTGCTCCTTTCTGTTGACACACAGGCGCTTTCCAAGGCGTTGGCGAAGGAGTGCTTTGGATATATATATATATATATATATATATATATATATATATATATATATATATATAAATTCTATTTTGAATAACTTTGGCGCCAGTTGACGAATCCTAGCAAAATTTTCAAAACTAATGGGGCACTCTGCTCAGCTCCTACCCTGAAAGTCTCGGGGTGATTCGTCAAGCGGGGGCTGAGAAAAAAGGGGGGTCCCAAAACGCGTATTCCCCATGCATTTTCCGATAGGACCTTTAGTCGAAGGTACAGCCCGAACGGCTGAACAGAATTACTTGAAATTTGGCAAAGAGGTAGTCCTCAGGTCAGGCATGTGCCTTTTGCATATATGGTGTCAATCTGTTCAGTAGTTCCTGAGAAAATTGCAGTTAAAAGTACATAAATATCTATATGCGCGCACCATAACGTGCGCAAGCGTAATTCTGATTGGTGGTTACATGTCAGTCAACATTCGAATCGGTCGAAATCAGGAAGTGTCGGCCGCCATTTTGTGTGTGACAGTGAAAAAGAAAGGTGGAGAACGTGAAAAGGGGGCAGGGTAGAGAGTTCCTGACCCCCTAGCCTTTGTCAGGGGGTCCCTGAAGGACCCCGAAGGGCGAAAAAAAATGTTTTTTTTTTCAAAAAATCGCGGGGTGCGCGCACCATGCGAGCACCGTGAAAAAAACGTTACATTTTTTTTTTTTAAACTGTTTATAAGTTTATAGAAGATATTAACTATGCTGTTCAACTTTATCCAAATACAAAAAAAAAGAGCTGAGCCATTCCATATTACAGGATACAGTCAATCTATAACTATATACATAGGTAGTTTATTGTAAAATAAATATATAAAAAATATAATAATACATACATAAATTAGCATTTAAAAAACCTTACAAATTCACTTAAAAAACCATAGGTTTCACACACGTTATAGTTAGGAATTAGCATTTAAAAAACCTTGCAAATTCACTTAAAAAACCATAGGTTTCACACATGTTATAGGTAGCTGGACATTTCACTCGTAAAAAAACATTGAAATTCCCCCGTTATAGTTAGTTCAGATAACTATAACTCGCGCGACCGCCACTCTATCACAAGGATGATGTCATCAGTGATGTCATGAGTGATGTCACTGACCATGTCATGAGTGATGTAATATGTGACGTCATCAGCAGGGGATTGCGGTCGCGCAAGTTATAGTTATCTGAACTAACTATAACAGGGGAATTTCAATGGTTTTTTACGAGTGAAATGTCCAGCTAACTATAACATGTGTGAAACCTATGTTTTTTTAAAGTGAATTATATATATACATACACACATACACACAGTGGCAAATGGATCAGTATTGGCCAAAAAACGAGAGCACTCAAGGAAATTGATAACTAGGTGCGTCTAATGTGCTAGCCTCCTCGCACTGACAGACACATTTCAGCACCACGCCTTTATTTATGTCAGTTAGTGTTTGTTCACTGAGCAATTTTAATGAAAAAGTGCATAACGTGAAAACCATCAAAAGAAAAGACGGCCAAAGTGTGTTCTATAGATAAGAAAATAACGGCGGCCATCATCAAACATGTTTAAAACACAAACATGTGGTCATAAAAACACATAATTCATAAGTGATACAAAATAGATCGGACCTTTGGGTGAAAAGTATAATCTCATGCAAGGGTAACACAAGATAGTTATAGAATTTCATAATTTATATCAAATCAATTTCCCCTGATTACCCTAAAATGTCTCCATTAGGCATATTGAGTCTCCCACGTCCTTTCATAATCATGCCCTGAATGGGCAACACAATGTATTCACGGACAAAGAATGTAAGTGTGCGAATATATATGGTATTGTTCAATGATAAGCAGCAATTCTAAAATAGCCATATGGATCTCCACATCTTCCAATGATTACGCCCTGAATGGGCAATCCAAATCTTTTAGTAGAATCAAGTGAGATACAAATATTCACAAGCGGGCTTGCCCAACCTATATATTTCAACTTTTCGTGATCCATAAACACAGCCTAGATCAAGTTACATAAGAGCATAGAATGATTTTCAGCAAAGAGACCAGAAGTAACAGAGGAGCCATGTCACCTATATTCCAGATGTACCAACATTTCTTCGTCATTGTTAAGACCTAACAGAGCTTTTGTTTGCAGGTCTATAATGTACCTAGATTCTAATGTACGCAGTCTTCTGACCCTGTCTCCCCCTCTTTCATCTTTCAGGACCTGATCGATGCAGAAAAAGTTAAGGAGGTCGTGATTACTGTACTTGGTGATTTCAAAATTGGGCGCCACCAGGTAGTTAACAACATTCTTAGTGATGGCTCGCATGTTGTAGGAAAGTGGGTTTCTTTTGCAGTAACCCCCCCCACACTTTTTGCCAGACTAGTGATGCACTTTTTCTTGGTGTGCCCTGGGTCCCTGCCAATCAGGTTCCCAGGGACTGTGTTCTTCCCCAAAACTAACTCAATTGGCATCTCTGGCCACAGGTCAGCCCCTGGTAAATGGTACCACAGGTACCCAGGGCACTGTGACCAGGGAAGACCTCTAAGGGCTGCAGCACTTATTGTGCCACCCTTAGAGGCCCTGTACCTTTACACACACACTATGCCTTTGCAGGCTGCGTGTTTTGGTGCAGAACAAAGTAAAGAGTCCTACAACCCACTGCTCTGGCATAGATCAGTCACCCCTCTAGCTGGGTGCCCTATGCCATTGGTGAGGGTACAGGTGCATGAGCACTGTACCCCTACAGTGTCTAAGCCCATTCTTAGGCATTGTAAGTGCAGTGCTGCCATTAAGAGTATATTTTGCTGGGAGCTTGTCATTACGAACTCCACAGCACCATAATGGCTACACTGAAAACTGAGAAGTTTGGAATCAAACTTCTCAGCCCATTAAACCCACACTGATGCCAGTGTGGGATTTAATGAAAAATGCACACAGAGGGCATCTCAGAGATGCCCCCTGAAAAAATGACCAGCCTCTGGTGGGTTATCCGACTGGTACACAAGAGACTGACACCACAAAACATGTTTCTGGACCCCTAGGGTGGGAGCCTACGCTCCCTGATCCCAGAAACAAAGCCTTTCCTGGGCAGAGGTGTTCACACCTCCCCCAGGCCAGGAAGAGCCATCTGTGGCAGGGGAGCTTCAAAGGCCTGGCAACCTTTGTAATGCGACCCCCAGCCTCCCCTGCTATCAGGAGCAGGCCCCATTCCTGTCGCCCCTCCCTTTCGGCAGGAAAACAGGCAGGAAAAACTAACCAGCCAAGGAGGTGTGCCCACCTCTGAAAATAGTAATGGAAGGAGCGTCTGTTTCAAAAAACAATAAATCAAATGTTGAAATCCATATGAGTTTCTTTTCTTCTTTATTATTCAATAATCCAAAGCAAAAGAGTTCAGGAAGTCCAAATCCAAATTCCAACAAAAGAGTTTGTTTAATACATGGATCCAATCAATACGATACTTATTCCATTCAAATCATTAATTCAACAAAAAAACCCAGCTTTTTGTTAAGAGCAGCCTACGCGTTTCGTCCTCCTTAGGACATCATCAGGGCTCATTAGATTATGACTTTTCAGAGTTGAATACTACTCATCATTATTCATTGCTTGTTCGACGCCAATCACGGATTTCGATGGTTCCACAACAAGATATTTCCCTGTCCAAGTACCGTGATTTGTGATCCTGTACATCATAGCCCAAAATATATCTTCAAATCCCAATCTTTCTCGCCATTCGAGTTCTGGCCGTCATTCGTCATCTGCAGCAGATTTATCATGACCCGCTGACGAATGACGGCCAGAACTCGAATGGCGAGAAAGGAGCAGTACTTTGGCTAACACAAGCAGGCAAATGATTAAAAACAAAACCATCAGCATTGTTACAATACCATAGAAAATGAAGGGAGAAATCATATTACAAATGACAGTGGAATATAGCCACCCTCCCTTCGCTAGTAAGCTAGTTTTATAAAACTAATAGAATGTCTCTAGGCTTGAATGGGGAACCCCATACCGTAAATATCAGCTTAGGGGAATCACATCACATGATCAGCTCTGCTCTGTGTCTGAAAAAGGTTGTCTCCAAGTGCCTCAATCATGCATGCAAATGCCATATTAAAGGCACCAGAGTTTCAGATATTTGCAGCTGTGTGCATGTTATGGCTAGAGCGTGGGCCGCTCAACATGAATTCAAAAGCATACATTGTTATTTGACCTTGACGGCTTCTGTACACAGTGTTCAGACTAAGGTCGCGGTGCAAGTCTATCTATATTTCTTACGTTTCTGGCCCTGCGCAGAGGATCGTTTAGAGCCGGCGGAGCGCGCCGGACATTATTTCATCAACAAAGTTCCAATTAACGATCACTCCAAGAGTACTTAATGAGAATCCTAACCATTTTGTGCAGTTACCAAAAGTTGGTTTAGTTCCAGGTTACGCGTTTCGCTTGCAAAGCAAGCTTGGTCACACAGTGCTTTGAGGGGAAGGGCCTGCATTACATAGACGGTATGGAAAGTGAAAAAGGGGACAGGAAGTACAACATACATTGTGTTACATGGCATCCATTTTGTAGTGTGCAAATGCAAGTATCTGTATTGATGTTTCATACTAGCAATAAATACATTATTATATCACATATATCTATATTTCTCAGAGTGCAAGAAAAGGAAACGAACATTAAATAAGAGTAAAGTTATCAAAAAAATGTAATTACGAAAGATTTTTGGCTAAGTGCCCAAGTCCTTTTCTCTGGATGTTTAGGGAAAAAAACGAATGTCCCCATGGTTATAATAAGGAGTTAGACCCTGACCCCACAAACTTAGAGCCAACACTTTAAATATAACTAAAATAAATAAGTATAACACAATTTACATAACTGATAATCAATTAACTAATTAACAATTAATAACTATATGTTAATGAATTATTACTTCATTAACATCCCGCCCTATACCCCTACAAACCAGCAACACGCAACTAAAATAGAACTAAAATAAATCAATCACATAATGTACATAATTGATTATCAATTTTATAATTAATAATAAATAGATACTTGATAAACAATTGTTGCTTAACTTCCCACTCTATATCCCTACAAACCTAACAGCCCACACCTAAAATATAACTAACATATAAAGTTGTTACACAATTAACATAATTAAAAATCAATTAAATTATTAATAACAAATTAACAATATTTAATTCATTATTACTTAACTTTCCACACTATGCCTGTACAAACCCAGCAGTTCTCACCAAATACATAACTTAAACATATAATTATTACACAATTTACATAATTAATGATCAATTAAATAATGAATAAATTAACAATTGTTAATTCATTATTTCTTAACTTCCCACCTCCTACAAGTCCAGCAGCCCACACCTAATATATAACTAAAGAAACATCATTACACAGTTTACATAATTATTAATCAATTAAATAATTAATGCTTCATGATTTATTGCAAATTATTACTTCACTAACTTCCAAATTTATACCCCTACAAGCCCAGCAAGCCGCTACAACACTATAAATTACTATCAATAATTACATTAAAGATCATAAATCACTTAAAATTACAAACTATATTTAAAAATATCATTGACAATTATGCAAACAATAACACATAAAATTAATATATGAACCACAACACATTAAGATATTTTAAAAAACAGTATTTTTTACAACTATATTATTGAAAAGAATATTAACAACTATATTCTTGACAACTATATTACATACTTGGGAAAATCGATATTCTTGACAACAAAATTTCTGCATCACAATATGTTTTCCTAATATTGCTGTATCCCGATATTTGCAAATCATTATTTTGTCCAAATACATTTTTGTGGTTCACCCTGCCAGGGATTGTGGTTGTTTCAACCCACTTAACAAGTAACCCAATATCTCACCTTTACCATGTTATGTTCTGTATACCTGGAGAGCTGAAGCAGAACGCCTCTCTCCCTGTAATTCAGGATGCGCACAACCACTTCTCTCAGCACAGACCTCTGACGTCCTCTGAGGACCTCTTGGGTGGGAGGGGGGGGGACATGTTCACATGCTTCCCTTGTAGTCTCTACCGCCACTAGGATGCTGTCTAGTTTATTCTAGTAAGTCCCCTCTTTGGTCACTTGGTCCTTCTGGTTGTCGGTATAATTAGGTGTAAAAAGGCAGCAGTTCCTATGCAACACTCTCTTTGTCATGCTAGGTTTGCCCATATCTATTCCTTTGCCCAGGATTTGTACCCATTTTTTCTGTTCACTTTCAGTCTTTCTTTAGGGGGGTGTTGCACTTGAAATACCAATATAATTCAATAGGGGACAGAAGATTACCTTCCCTCTTAGTTGTTCCTAAATCCGCAGATGACCGACAAGACAGAATTTCAGTTGGTGGGAGATTGTGGAGCTGGGTAGCAGGGCTGAAATGTGCCCAACAGCATCAGCATGGGACCAGGACAGCAGCCCTGGTTGGTTGCCTGCCTGAGGGCTCCTGCCCTACGGTCACCACGTATGATTTGACTGTGCGCAGCCAAGAGCCCATCTCTGTGCCAGTCTCTTCCCCCTTTTGCAGGGGCATGGGTAGCTTTGAGATCTGTGCAACCTCACGGGCAGGGGAGGCAGGGTGGTGGGAGTGTTTATCCAGGTCATCATCAAATCTGCCTCCACTCCACCCTAAGATGTTGGTGCCAGTCCTAAATATCTCTCACGACCGCTGTTGCTTAGGTGCAACCTGCTGCCTGTATTCACACCCCGTGTTGGGTGGCACACACTCTATTTGAGATGGAAACATTAAAAGGATTATCCCCATGGTGTCAAAAGATTACTATCTTGTAACAGTGGATCTGACAGATGCTTACTTTCCCATTCCCACTGTGAAATCCCATCCGAAATATCTCAGGTTTTGTTCCCAGGACTTTTATCAGCCCAACAGTGTTCACCAATTGTAGCCCTGTTGCATCTGCAAGGGATTCCTGTTTTCCCCTATCTTGATGACTGGATGATTACTGCCCTTTCAATATCCAGGACACTGCAGGATCTGGAAATAATTATGAGGTGTCTGGAGCCACATGGCATTATGATCATTCAATTGAAGTACTGGGTTTTTCAGAACCAACCCAGCGGTGCCAGGGGACACACCCGAAGACTTCGAGTTCTTCCTGTTTCAGACTACAGAAACACAGAGTCTTCTAGGTGAAGTCAAAGATCGTATTTATTGGCTGCAGACCAATCACAGGTATCCGAGAAGTACAGCACGATGTATGTTCTCAGGAGACTGCTCCCGAACCAAAACCAGTCTTTTCTTACATACAGAATATTACGCTCTGGCCAACACCGCCCCTATTTTACAAGTGGTCATTCACATATTTTCGCTTCAAAGAAAGAGCAAAATCATGATGATAATCCCACATTTCAGCTCGGTCAGCCCATGATTATTTACCCAGCGAGGCTCAGAACCCTCATCAGATATCAGCAGACCCCAATAAACCGGGCACCTCCTTCTCGAGAAACAAGCCATAAAGTAGGAAACAGAGTCAGGTGTGAAAGAGATTAGTCAGGGTTCGTGTGGGATGCACGACTTTATGATGTGTCGGGCCCTGATGCTAATCTCATTTGGCCGCAGTAAAAGGAACCGGCCGGACAGGACTGACCTCGGGCAGCGGAGTCAGTTTTCACAGGTCACAAAGAAGTTGTCACGCTCCGTCTTCCAGTGTTCCTCGGAGTTGTACTGATGCTGAATGGGGTCCACCTCTCGACCTCCCCAAGTCCGGAATATATATTAACACAGACTGGTGAAGTGGTCGAGCGAGGGAAGGAAAGGGTAGGGACAGCAGGGAAGGAGATCTGTAACGAGAAAACACACAATCAATCTGCGTGGTGGAACACTGTCTCACGAACATGCAGTAACTAGTGAAGAGTTGTTCTACCCAGGGACAACCTCCTACCTGTAAAGGAAGAGAACAACGCAGTTTTGTCAGGAGAGAGGGAACAGGGGGTGACACTGGTACCGCCTATGAGATAAGCAGATGAAAACAGATGCGTTAAGAACCCATTACTGTCAAAGGGGAGCTAACAAGTGTTTTCTTAGCAGAGGTTCTCACCTACCCAAAATTCTAAGGAACTGTAACGGGTAGGGCTACTCAGTGCTCTACTACCCCCTTTGCATGGACCCTCTTCTGAACAGAACGAAAAGAGAATAAACAATACAGTGGGTACTGTTTTCAGTCACAGTGGTGTCGCACTTTCTGTCAGATAATTCAAACAATACTTATCAAAACTTAATCAATATCTCCCGTTAAGGAGTCTTACGGTTTCGGAGTACTGGGGTGCCTGTAGTATGGCCTTGCCTCCGGTTGTGTATCAGTCGTGGGGAACACTGCCACGGTATGTAGCAACGTTGCTGAGGCTGCTTGGTTCACTAGGTGACGTAGGAAACTTAGGGCTCAAATCCCTCTTTAGCGCTCCTCTGCACGAGGCTCCCGCACGGAGTCTCCCCAACAGAGGAGCGGATAAGGAAGGTGCCTGCAAACAGCACCTCAAGAAGCTTTAGCGCTCCTCTGCACGAGGCTCCGCCATGGAGTCTCCCCAACAGAGGAGCGGACAAGGAAGGTGCCTGCAAACGGCACCAGAAGAAGCTTTAGCGCTCCTCTGCACGAGGCTCCGCCAAGGAGTCTCCCCAACAGAGGAGCGGACAAGGAAGGTGCCTGCAAACGGCACCACAAGAAGCTTTAGTGCTCCTCTGCACGAGGCTCCGCCGAGGAGTCTCCCCAACAGAGGAGCGGACAAGGAAGGTGCCTGCAAACGGCACCACAAGAAGCTTTAGCGCTCCTCTGCACGTGGCTCCGCCGAGGAGTCTCCCCAACAGAGGAGCGGACAAGGAAGGTGCCTGCAAACGGCACCACAAGAAGCTTTAGCGCTCCTTTGCACGAGGCTCCGCCACGGAGTCTCCCCAACAGAGGAGCGAACAAGGAAGGGGCCGGTTCGGATCGATGGCTGCTCTGCGTCTTACTCACGGCCAGCATCAAGAGCGCTGAAGCAGGACTTCAGGTCGGAGCGTCTCACCGGCTCGTCAGGACTGGACACCGAGGAGGAATAACCAGCGTCTGTTTGCTCTTTCGGCTCACGGATAAGGGATTCGGCGCACGGCATACGCGTCACGTAAGACGCGTCGCGCGCTGCGCCTCATGGGAACTGTAGTCTTTCGCAAATCGGGGGCAGTCAGTGACTACCGGGTGCTCGGCCTGACAGAAGTCACAGGAGGATTGCGTGTCCATTAGGCCTAGCATGGCCTTAATGCGCAGCCTATGTGAGGGCAACCACAAAATGGTTACCATTCCAAAATGGAACCCGAGGGTTTTATATGTAGTATACATATACGCGGTGAATTCATCGGGGAAACATGACAGAAAGCACTCATACATACCGCATTAGTCATTTGCGGTTCGCTGATACCAAAATCGGCATGGTAGAACCATGCTACCAACATGGTTGCGAAATTTACAGTACCGCAGACCCTCCTTTTGCCCTTACATAGGCAATAACTATACTCATACTAATCTGAGTCCAGGTCTATATTCATAAAGTCATGGAGATTTTGCTGTAGCATCATCCTATTGCTTAGCTCGTCCCTTGATACAGGTTTCCTTACACATGATGTAACACAGAGGCTACACATTACAGGAGCAAACTGTATACATAGACAGAACAGGAAAAGAATGGCTAAGATCGTCCCAATGACTATTAGAATCTTCCATCCCCAAGCTGATATCAGTCCCCAGAACCACCCCATCATCGACCAGTCTCCTTTATCCACATGAATGGATTTGGAAATCTTATGCAGTTTAGAAATGGCCTGATAGACTGTCAGAGCGTTATCTGGTATGAAAATACAGCAGCTTGATTGGATTACCTTACATACTCCACCACAGTCTGCAAGTATGACATCTAGAACCATACGGTTCTGCAACGTCATGAGGCGATCCGCTTGGAGCTCAACTGTCAAGTTACCAAGGGCACCAGCCGTTATATTAACAGTGGATTCAACTACACGAGTCAGTTGTCTCAGGTTACTACTATTGACCATTGGTCCCCAAAACGGCAGGAAACCCAGGAAAAAGTCTCCCGCTTCCTGACCGGCAGTATCCTCCTTACTAACATCGCCTCTCACAACTCTGGTCTTGTGATAATCAGAGGCGGCAGTAAATGTCGGCGGTAGCAAATTTGCAACATAACACGTGCCCGAGAAATCAGGGGGCAACCACGTATATGCTCGGTCATTACAAACAAAGTATGTACCCTTGGCAGCCAAAAACGCAGGGGAAAACTGTGATGGAAAAATGTACGTTTCAGCACAGTCACTCTTCCCTAATTGAGCTCTTGGATTCTGACCATTACCTTGTAAACAGAACCGACCTATGTGGGGTACGACCCAAATCGGAGATGAACTTTTACGCTGTTTCTCGCCTAGACTAATGCTATACTCCGTCGCGTTCCAACCCACATAAGCTCGCAACTTATCCTTGGGAATAGATGAATATGCATCGATATCTCTACTCATATCAGCAACTCCTCTCATCAAGGCTTTATTGTTCGTGCTAGGTCTATTGGAACGCGGTGATCGTGGGGAATAGGTCTCAAGTGCAAAAAGAAACATAGTCTGGAATGCCCATGATGACCCATTATAGCTAAACGGCAGCACTAGATATGGGATACCCTTATCGATGGTATGCGGCATCAAACCACACACCCAGCAATTTGTTGTGTTCATAACTAGTTGGTGCTGGTGCAGGAGTTGAATAAACGAATTGTTTACGAACTCAGAACGTCTGGCTTGTTCGTGTTCAGGCAGAGGGTGGAAAGAGTGTGAGGGAACAGTAGGAGGAGGTATGGGCTGTATAGTGGGTGCAAACGGCACCTGAAGAGACAATAATACATAACCTACAGAAAGCATCGTCATGCTAAATAGTACAAACAGACATAATATTACAAAACGTTTGCTATTCATTACTTTATATATTCTGCTCTTAAAATGTATTTCCTCAGCGGGTCTCTTCATCTCGAAAAACTCCATCCTCTAATCGTGCTGTTCGCGGCGGATGAGTGTCTTCTGCTAAGGAGTACACTTGTCAGTCCAGGGAACGCCCTAGACCAACCAGACCGTTGACCTAACGTCTCCGGCTTGTACCCCAAAGTCTTGGCACCGCGACCCTACAGCTGAACCCGGATGGCGGTTCGAAAAAAAACAAAAATAAGAAAGTTTCTCAGATGGAAGAGAGAGCTGCACTACTCAGGAAAAAAAAAATATCAAAGAAAAAGAATTTTTATTTGTCCATAGTTCTCGGCCTCAAATTGTAACGACTTCTTGTAGGTACTATTTGGTCTTGAAACAAGAGTTCAGGCTCGGTAGTGTCCAATCGAATTGACGGTGGCACAGCTTCTTGCAAGATGTCATCGCTTTCCTTCTCAGAAAGCGTTCCTTTTACTCGTGCATCGCTAAACGGCAGAAAACGAGGCACAGTCTCAGTCTCTGAGTCAGCGATCCCTTCCTGGACCCACTGGTCGTAAGGCAAAGGCAAAGGGACCCTCTTGCATTGAACGCCATGTATCCATTTCTTTTTCCCTTTTACTCGAACAGCCGATCTCGTTGCAAGAAGGACGAGATGGGGGCCGGTCCAACGGGGCTCATCATTCTTTGTCCTCTTGAAGTTTTTGACCAGCACCCATGATCCAGGATTGATAGGATGTCCTGGAGCTTCAGAGACCTGAGGCAGAGTATCATGCACCTGTTGGTGTAAAACACGCAATTTAGCCGTCAATTCATACAAATAATCAAGCAGTACTGGATGTTCGATCTCACTGAATTTTGTAGGCCTTGGCACTCCCCATATATTGGCCGGGCGGCCAAACACGATTTCATAGGGACTAAGTCCCACTCATGAATGTGCAGTCATTCTTGTTGATAGGAGTGCTAAGGGCAGAGCATCAGGCCATTTAAGACCAGAACTTGCTTGAATCTTAGCCAACTTAAGTTTCAAAGTGCCATTGTAACACTCTACTAGTCCAGCTGATTGGGGGTGATTGGCAGCGTGGAATTTCTGCTTTATACCTAGTCCCTCACATACATTCTTCATCACTCGTCCCACAAATTCACTCCCATTATCACTCCATACCATTCTTGGCATTCCAAACCTAGGGAAGAATTCTTTGACAAGGGCTTTAGCTGTTGATAAGGCAGTATTGTCTTTTAAGGGATATGCCTCTATCCACCTTGAAAAAGTGCAGACAACAACAAGTACATATTTCAAATTGTTGCACCTTTCCATGTGGATGAAATCTAGCTGCAAAACCTCAAACAGATACGTTGGGGACGCAAAATGACCAGCTGGAGTTGGGGTTCCCCTACCAGGATTGTATTTCAAACATACCATGCAATTTTTGACCACATTCTCTGCACACTTGGGAATTCCAGCATTCTGCCATACTGGAGCTAACAACTTACAAATCCCTTTCACGCTGATATGCGCCATTCCATGTGCCATCGTGACCACTGGAAGCACATATGCATCAGGTAATAACCTTTGCCGGTGTTCTGACAAATCAACCCAACAACCATTTTCATCCAATTTACCCGTACTTTCTTTCCACATACTCAATTCTTTCTCTGTGGCTTCAGCTTGAAGGGACTTCACACTCTCTATCGTGTCTTCACACATTCCAACATCACCAACCCATCTTGCAGGGCCTGCAACATACATTCGAGTTGTAACATCTTTTGCCGTTTCTTTCGCAACTTCGTCAGCAAATGCATTACCACGACCAACATCATCGGTAACTTTCTTGTGGGCACTGCCTTTCACAATCGCAACTTGAAATGGCAAGGTCAACGACTCCAGGAGATCATTCACCAACTGACCATTCCGATTCTTAGTTCCATGCGAAGTCAGGAACCCACGTTCTTTCCACAAGCGCCCAAAACTATGGGCCACGCCAAAGGCATACTGACTGTCAGTATATATGTTCACTTTCATTCCTTTCGACAACACGCATGCTCTTGTAAGGGCAATTAATTCTGCTGCTTGAGCCGAATTATGTGGTATACGTGCAGTTTCAACAATCGTGCGCAAAGTCGTGATAGCATATGTAGCAGTCGTATCACCATTCGGAAGTTTGAAGCACGAACCGTCCACCCATAAGGTACCATCACACTCAACCAGGGGAGTATCTTTAAGGTCCACTCTCCCTTTTGTTTCTTCTTCTGTTCTGAACAGACAATCATGTTGTTCAATCCCATCTGTGTCTGCTGAAATCGGCAGTAAAGTACCTGGGTTCAACGTGTTGCACCTCTTTATGTGCACATGCCTCGCTAACAGTGTTAACTCATAACCTGACAATCGAGCATTAGTTAAGTGCTGTGTCTTGGTCCTGTTTAATAACGTGTCCACTGCGTGTGGAACCATCACAATCAACTTGTTGTTCAGTACTAACCCAGCAGACTGTCGAATAGACACAGCTGCTGCCGCTGTGGCTCTCAAGCAACTCGGCAAGGCCTTAGCTACCGGATCCAAAGTTGACGAAAAATACGCGCATGGACGCTGTTTGTCTCCAAAAGACTGTCAGCACTGACAATGCACAACCTTCTTTCTCGTGAACATACAACGTAAAGGGCTTACTGTAGTCGGGGGTACCCAACACAGGAGCTGAACATAATGCATTACGCAATTCCGAAAAACTTTTCTGACACTCTTCAGACCACGGGACGGGATTCGGGGTATCTTTACATGTTAATGCTATCAAAGGTTTTGCCAGCAAAGAAAAACTCGGGATCCACTGCCTACAGTATGAAGTAATACCCAAGAAAGCACGCACTTCTCTCTGTGTTCTTGGCACGCTCAATTGTGCAATGGCCTGAATTCTTTCTGGGGTCAGTTTCCTTCCCTCTTTCGACAAGAGATGGCCTAAGTAGGTCACTTCTTGTCGACAATATTGCAGTTTTGAGAGAGACACTTTGTGATGAAAAGTAGACAAATGACGCAACAATAACAATGTAGCTTCTTTACAAATCGCCTCAGTATCCGCGGCGATTAGTAAATCATCAACATACTGAATAAGGGTAGCACCACTAGGTAGAACAATTGTATCAAGCTGCGCTTTTAACGCCTGACTGTATAATGATGGACTTTCACAGTAGCCCTGTGGAGCGCGTTTAAAACGGAAGCTTCGACCTCCTAGACTAAAACCAAAAATATCCCTGCTCTCCTCTGCAATCGGGATGCTAAAGAAAGCATTCTTTAAATCAATCACTGAGAACCAAGCAGCGGAAGCTGGAATCATAGTTAACAAGGCAGTTATATCAGGGACAACTGGAAACTGTGGCACAACTATCTTATTGACCTCTCTAAGATCGATCACAAATCTGTAAACAGGTGGCTGAGAAGGGTCAGTACGTTTTAAAACAGGCAGAACCGGACTATTGCAAACGTTGCCTCTTGTCTCTTCAATTACATCCTTTTCAATCAAGTCATAGATGATCGCTAACAACGCTTTCTCACCTTCATTAGAGATCTTATACTGGGGAATGCGTGGCAATTTAACATTGGCTTTCAAAGTGACCACGTATGGCGGGATTTCTAAGAGACCCACATCATTAAGACCAGAAGCCCAAAGGACATCCGGAAGAGACGACAATTCAGCTGGCAGTTTATTCTTCGACAAATACATTGGAGAAATCACTTCCCTACCCAGTTGTACTCCCGAGGGGGAACAATATAATGTCGCATGTAATCTCTTTAACAAATCCAATCCTAACAGGTTTTCACCACATCCTGTCGTTAGGATAAGGGGTGCTTTCAGCTCACAAGGTCCAACAGAAAGGGGCATAGGACTAGAGATCGGGTTCCTAACCGGGGCGCCAGAAAAACCTACTGAAACATTCATTTCGCCAGACAAAGGCGCGCCAGGGAGTTTTGAGTGCGTAATAGAACTCTTTGCAGCACCAGTATCCAATAGAAAAGGCTCTGACACACCCGCTGTAGTCACCTTGACATACGGTCCACTCTGATCCACTGGCACTGAAACAACTCCCTCTCTCTGTCTATGGCTGTCCTAGTAATCATTACCTTCCGCATTTTCATCTTCCGCATAATAGTCGTTATTATAGTACTGAGTCGTCCTACCAGTTGCATTGGCTTGCTGATCAAAACTATTCATCGTATTTTGAGGCGGAAGAGGATGCGCGTTCTGGGGAACATTCCCACGCCCTCTACCTCTAGGAGCTTGCTGACCACCTCTACCTCTCGTGCCATAAGCATTATTCGTACGCTGCAACAATATAGGACAACTATACTTAAAATGACCTTCTTCTTTACAATACGAACATTGATTGGGACCTACAGGAACACGCGGTTGGGAATATTCGAACCTTTGCATGTTTCTTTGAAACTGCTGAGGTTGCTGATAGTTACTCTGACTACCGCGTGGTGGGTAGGCCTGTTGTAACAGAACCTTCGTTTTCAATTCTTTTGTTTTCTTGTCTGCTTTATCTTTCTCATCTTTATCCCTATTTTCGTAGTACTGTGCAGTAGCCAGTATTTGTGCTGAAGAGGAAACAGCCCACGAACTCTCAGAATCTTTCAATTTCTTAAACAACTCGGGAAGTAAATTATGCACAAATTTATCAACAAATAATCGTTGACCACCTTCCGAACTCATATCTTACCCACTATGGTCGATAAAAGTTTCTTCGAACCTGGTGTAGAAATCGGACACTGACTCATCTTTCTTCTGCTTGCATGCCGATAATTTATCCCAATTCACCCGCATCGCGGGCATTAAAGTTTTCATATAATTAATTATTCTACCAGGGAGTTCTGCTACCGCGGGCTCGGGCTTGGCACCACCAACTTGTCTGGTGTCTGCAGCAATGATATTAGCCCATGTGTCACCTAGTTCTGCAGCATGATCTGCATTACGAATCAATCCCCACCAAGGCTGTGGGACAACATTCCCGAACAACATATCAATGTCAGCTAAAATCATGACACACGATTCTGCGGTCTGTGATAACTCCTTATAATATCCTGCAGGGTTTTTACGGGGGTCAGGCAATGTCTGCTTAAGCGCTATTACTTCAGCTCGCTTCCATGGCACGTGTACCCAAACACGCTGAAAATGTGGCTGAACAGGTGGGTTAGCATTTAAATCACCAGGTCTCCAAACTGGAGGAACCTCACGCATTGGAAATTGGCGCGCTTTTACCTTTTTCCCTACAGGGAACTCCTGTTCGAACAACGACTGATGACAATCCCCATTCCTGAAGGACAACAATGTCGTAACTGCTCTATCAACATCGGGGCCCACGATCGTGCCTTTTTCGAATTCAAATCGTACACGGCACAACTCCTGCGGGCTTGAATCTAAACCATGATCTTCCGATTCCTCACAGAGGAATTCACACATTTTCTCGAAAACGTATCTCTGTTTTGGTGCTTCCCATTGATGAAAAACATTTACAACAGATTCCACATCATATCTTGAAGGATAAACAATCCATTTATATGCCATGCGGTCTAATACTTCTTTCTCTTCAGAACCTGGCAGCTGACTACGCAACTGCGTACGTTGTGAACCAGGGGTCGTGCTAGATGACCCGAAGAGAGGCGATATAAAAACTAGTGACCGCACTAGCTATTCGTTGTCGTGTAGAAGGTGAAGTTGAGGCAAGAACACGGGGAAAGACAGAGGGAAGAAAAACGGGTGCGGAGACAGGTACAGGGATCGTATCAGGAAGAGCGCCGAGAGAGGCAGCTGATGTACTAGGTAGAGTCGCAGGGAGTGCAGAAGAGACAGGTAGCGAAACCGGCTGCCCTTGAGAGGGTTGCGCCGTAGGGATAGGAGCCGGCTGAGGAGGAGCTGGCGGCTGCGGGAAGGCTTGCGGCAAATTAACTAAAGGCTGCACATTTAAGGGTTGCGGAGGTGCTGTAGCACTCTGCGCATACGGGGGTGGCGAACTCAGCAAATGTGACATTAGGGGATCTTTCTCCTTTTCTTTTGACGCATCTTGCTGAAGGGGCGGCAAAACTGGGTAGCATTTATCAATCACTAGTTTACGTTGCCTGCGCAGCTGATCATTCATTTGTTCTTCTTCATTATCTTTAAACTGTAAGGCTGCTTGCATTATCGACATACCTCTCTCTCTTTTATTTTTCTTCGCTAATTTGATTTCTTTCTGTTTGGCTTCCTTTCGCCATAGGCGGAAAGAATCCAAAATCTCTGTGTCGAAACTACCATATTGGGGCCATTTTAAATCACCATCTTTCCTGGTGTATCGGATCCATACTTCATTGTACGTAATGGGGCCCACGCCATGTTTTACATAAAGCTCATAAGTTGGAGTTCCAATTGGAGGAACCGGACACGAATCCTCTAATCGGGAGTCCTTATTATAACCCAGACAAAACAAATTTCCAAATATACTAGAACCAGGCATCTCCGCTCACTAGTCTAGTTTCAAACCTCAAAGGATTATCGAATACGATAATCTCGTGAATACACGAGTCCTTCGGCTTTGGCACTTGCAAGTTCCAAATCAAAGCGATCCCAAAGGGATACCAAACTAAGAACCAAACTAAGGACTGGGAGACACTCCACTTATACTTAACTGAGGTATCGATGACGTCACCAGAAGACTCGTTAAATCGTTTCGCTCTACCAAATCATCAAGGGTCCAAAACAGGGCGATAGTCAGGGCAGCAGTCCTTCGTAGCCGTCGGGACGCGGAGAACCTCGCAGTAAAGACTTTTGGACCACGTCGACATGCAGGGGTCGATGAAGTGGCGGCCTTCCTCCAGAATTTTCACACGAAGCTCCTCACGAACCTCTGGCTTGGACCGGTACCGCTGAAATCACCCAACGTTGGGCGCCAACTGAAGTACTGGGTTTTTCAGAACCAACCCAGCGGTGCCAGGGGACACACCCGAAGACTTCGAGTTCTTCCTGTTTGAGACTACTGAAACACAGAGTCTTCTAGGTGAAGTCAAAGATCGTATTTATTGGCTGCAGACCAATCACAGGTATCCGAGAAGTACAGCACGATGTATGTTCTCAGGAGACTGCTCCCGAACCAAAACCAGTCTTTTCTTATATACAGAATATTACGCTCTGGGCAACACCGCCCCTATTTTACAAGTGGTCATTCACATATTTTTGCTTCAAAGAAAGAGCAAAGTCATGATGATAATCCCACATTTCAGCTCGGTCAGCCCATGATTATTTACCCAGCGAGGCTCAGAACCCTCATCAGATATCAGCAGATCCCAATAAACCGTGCACCTCCTTCTCGTGAAACAAGCCATAAAGTAGGAAACAGAGTCTGGTGTGAAATAGATTAGTCAGGGTTCGTGTGGGATGCACGACTTTATGATGTGTCGGGCCCTGATGCTAATCCCATTTGGCCGCAGTAAAAGGAACCGGCCGGACAGGACTGACCTCGGGCAGCGGAGTCAGTTTTCACAGGTCACAAAGAAGTCACAGGAGGATTGCGTGTCCATTAGGCCTAGCATGGCCTTAATGCGCAGCCTATGTGAGGGCAACCACAAAATGGTTACCATTCCAAAATGGAACCCGAGGGTTTTATATGTAGTATACATATACGCGGTGAATTCATCGGGGAAACATGACAGAAAACACTCATACATACCGCATTAGTCATTTGCGGTTCGCTGATACCAAAATCGGCATGGTAGAACCATGCTACCAACATGGTTCCGAAATTTACAGTACCACACTATCAAAATGCTGAATACTTCCAACCCAGTATCTGATGTTCGTAAGGGCCAGATTCCGGAGAGACCTAGACATGGTATTCTTTCCAGACACAATGGTGATTATCTGCAGTCTCTACTTACTTGCAGCCTTGTTGAATCATCAGAAACCACAGAAAGGATATTATTGGAAGTTCAAGGGCACGTTGCATCATGCTTATTTATGATCTTATGGGCTAGACCTCCTCTTTGACCACTATTATCCCATTTTATATTTGGGGATGGGATTTATTTCATTAGTTTTGACTGTGACAAGCATGACTAAGAGACATGAAAATGACTTGAAATAATCAGAATATTCCACACTATTGTTTACCCATTAGTTCTGGTATTTATTTAGAAAACTATCAGACAGATGCACATGTCTTCCAATCCTGATTCTGCTAATAAGGTAATATCCAACCTCCACCCATTTATCCTTTCTCTTCCTCCTGAACCTGCTGAGCAGGCTAGATGAATAGTGGAGTATTTGGGGAAAACAAGTGAGAGAATGGTGATTCCCCAATTATTATGAAAGAAAGAATCTTGATTTCATTAAAGACATACAGAGGCTAACATTATGCATATACTTTTATTTGCTGCCCAAACATGCAGTCCTTTAAAGAACATTATTACATCATAAACATATAGAATGTTCATGAACAAGTATAACTATCCCGTGCACAGGACTGACTTCCTCTTTAAACTGCAAACAAACAAGGATTAAAGGAATCCATCTCTGGTGCCAAGGAAATGAAGAAGTTTGAAAAACCATGTTGTTACATATGTTGCATATCCCAATCCTAGGTGGAATTATCTGAAATAAGAGAAAGAACAAATAATAGGACGAGAAACAGTGCATGATAAGCATGTTATATACTTACACATTTAGCAAGCTTAACAAACTCAAAGAAATAGTTTTATACCTTCTCTCCTCATATTTGGGTGAGGAGGGTGAGATAATGTTAGCCTCCATATGTCTTTAATGAAATCAAGATTCTCTCTGCATAATAATTGGAGAATCGTCATTTCATTACAAGACCGGAGGCTACCATTATGCATGTTCAAAGCTACTGAAAGCTACATTGCTAACATGCTCAATTGGTCTTAAGTAAAATTTGGCAAAGGTGTCAGCTGTTCTAAGAATCCCTGGAAGAGATCCACCTGACCAGAAACCCTTGCTAGACATTGCTCATCTAGATGAGTGGGCCCAAAATCGTGATAGATCTATACCAGCTTCACTCATTATAGTACGTATCCATCTAGCTAAAGTTGCTGAAGAGACTGGTTTATGAGGTTTAACATAAGATAAAAGCAGTTTATCAACTCCATTTTCTCTATATTGTGCAATGTTGTCATCATAAACTTTCTATACGTCATGGATGGGATAGGGGGCAACATTTATAAACGCAATCTTATGATGCTAGAACATTAGCAAAGAGGGATATTGCCAGGGCTTGGATGGCGCCGGCGCCACCATTAGTGTCCGTATGGAAGAGGGGCCTGGACGTTTGTATGGGATTGGCACTCTCTATCTTTACAGCTAGAAGTTGCCCGCAGAAACATTATAAAATTTGGAAGCGGTGGGCAGACTATCGTGGACTGATGCTGGAGCCAATTGCGGAGGGGGTTCCCCCCTCCCAGTTTGACGCTAACCCATGGGTACACATGGTATTCGATTGTATAGATGAATGGGTGGGGGCGGTGGGTGTGGTGCCAGGCCTTGCTCTAATGGTGCTTAAGAGATTGTTTGTGCGACTTGGGGGGAGGGGTGGGGGTAGTTGGGCGGTTTCTCTTTTTATTTTTTTTGTGTGAAAAAAAAGGGGGGGATTTTTTCATCTGCATTGCACTTCTATATCCTTGTTACGTTTCTTTTCCTTAAAACAGTCAAAGTCATGATGTTGCCTATTGATTGTGCAGATGCCTCTGGGGTACAGAGCCCTGTGTTATATGTGTTATTTGATGAATAAAATCTGTTAAAAAAAAAACTTTCATGCATCTTACCACACACAGTTTTTCACACTTGTTGAAAAAAGGATAGAAAATAGAGTCAGACATAGTCTTGGTTCTCTTCCAAATCTCAAAATATATGCCCTCATTTGAATAAAATCTGATAGATAACTCAAGAACCTTTATATCTGAAACTCAGTTGAAAGAAACTAGGCAAAGTAAAGTTGCCAATGTTAACAAAATCTGTTTAAGAGATAAGAATGAATTATCTTGCCAAGAAACAAAAACTTTGAAAATTAGACTAACATCCCACAAGGAATCATAACGTGCTTTAGGGGGTCTTTTGAGTCTAACCCCTTTCATTATTCGTTTAATAAGATAATTACTTCCAAAAGTATTAACTAAAGCATGCCCATATGAAATAGCGGATCTGTAACAATTAATGGTCCTTTAAGAGAGACCAGAGTTGAAAAGGATTGCTAAATAGTTTGCTATCTGTTGGACAGGGACCTCCACGGGATACAAACTCCTCTCCAAACACCACATGCCCTTATATCTTTTCCTGGTTCCTCTACCCCAGGATTTATCCAATCAGTTCTTAGCCTCTGATGAAAGTTCCAAATATCTATTAGGTCCCCTGAAATCCTCAAGACAACAAGGTTCATTTCCCCCTCTAAAACCAAAGGGTGTTCTTCTCCCTCTGGGTCTTGAAGCAGACCCAGGGATGCTGGAACTAGACGAGGGATTTCTACAGCCAGCTCCATCCCTCCGGGGAACCACACCTGGGATTTCCAGAAGGGAGTCACTAAAATGATGGTGCTCAACTCTACTCTGACCTTCCAGAGAACTCTCTGGATTGAGGAGAAAGGGGGGAATGCATAGGCTATGTTCTTACTCCAAGGTTGAAGGAAAGCCTCTATTCCAGCTGAAATAGGTTGGAACCTAAAAGTTCAATCTTCTCGCAAAGAGATCTATCTGAATAAGGCCCCATAGGTCCTGAATCAGAGCGAAGACTTCTGGATGTAACTTCCAATCGATGTAATCCTTCAGAAATCTCGAGTTCCAGTCTGCTCTTACATTTTGAGTTCCTGGAATAAACTCTGCTCTTAGGATAATTTCGTGTTCCAAACAAAAATACGAAATTTGTTGTGCTAAGTTTGAGAGTACCTTGGATCTCGCACCTCCTAGTCTGTTTATATAGGACACTGCTGCGAAGTTGTCTAAGTGGATCAGAGTGTTTGAGTTCTTTAGAAGATCCTTAAAGCTCATTTAAAAGAAAAAATATTTATTCGTTTTACATCCAACACAACATACATAATATAGTACATCTCCATTTGCATTAAGCTCCTTGAAGCTCATAACGGAGTTCAGGGCCGCCATCGTTTCCAAACAGTTTATATGAAGAGACTGTTCCTCTAGTGACCATCTTCCCCCTGTCTCTAATTTTCCCAGACGGGTTCCCCAGCCTGTGTTGCTTGCATCTGACTCTGTTATAAAGTCTGGTACATTAACTAAAATGGCCCTGCAGTTCCATGCACCGAGGTTGTTTATCCACCATGCCAGACCTTCTTGTACATCTGGTGAAAGGGGAATCGAGTCTTCGTACCATAGACCTTTCCTTAGACCTAAGGTCTTCAGCCTTTGTAAACCTCTGTAGTGTAGGGGACCGGGAGATATGGCCTCGATGGAGGATGAAAGGAGTCCCAAAACCCTTGCGATGTCTTTGATCAGTACCATGTCCTTGGAGAAGACTGACTTGACGTCTTTCTTTATTTTTACCACTTTCTTGTGGGGTAAAATCAGGTGGGATAGGACCAAGTCTATCTGAAAACCTAGGAATTATATCTTCTGAGTGGGAGTCAGTATTGACTTCTCCGTGTTTATAAGGAAACCCAGGCTTTCTAGGAGGCTTGTAGTCATGAGTAAATTATTCTGTACCTCTAGCTTGTCTTGTAACATGATGAGTATGTCGTCTAGGTAAATAATCAACCCCACTCCCCTCTCTCTGAGATGAGTGTCCACTGGATGTGAAACACCACGAGGCCGAGGACAGCCCAAAAGAGAGGCAAAGAAATTGGTAAAGTATGCCCCTCCATCTGAAACGAAGATATTTTTGGCTGTCCTTGTCCATGGGAATCGTGAAGAAGGCGACTTTGAGGTCTAATTTTACTAGCCAATCTCCTGACTGTAGGATGTCTCTCAACAGGTGGATACCTTCCATCTTGAAATGCCTTCAGGTTAAAAATCTTTTCAGGTATCTCAGGTTTATGACTGGACGCCAACACTTGTCTTTTTTCTTTACCAGAAATATTGTACTAACGAAACCTTGTGTGGTGCCCCGTTTGTCTATTATTGATAGAGCACCCCTGCTTAACATTTGGGTTACCTCTATGTCTATAAGTGTCTATAAGATACATCTTCTCTTCCTCTGAATGTAATTCCATCGGTTTCCAGACCTGATGGGGTGTATTCCAAAAATCTATTTTGAAGCCTGTAGCTGTTTCTAAAACCCAGGGGACATGAGTTATCAATTCCCAATTCTGGGTAAAAAGTTTTAGTCTGCCCCCCCACTTTTAGTGTCAGTGAAGAAGAGGTGCTCACCTTGATAAGCTTGAATGGAGGCTCTTGCTCTTCCTCCGTGGTTCCTTGTGGTCCTGCCCCTTTGTGGGTAGAAATTGGAATTTTGTCTGAAGCCTCTCCAATAAGACTAGGGGTTTATATATTCTTGCGGACAGAATTGGGACCTGAAGGACCCACGACCGGCAGGTGGTCCCCTTCAGTCAGCCCTTCTAAAACATGGACGTGAGGCAAAGACTCTACGCATGTTATATTGCGCTTTGCTGAAGGCAGTAAAGGTTGAAACATATCTGCACACGTTTTTTATAAAGTTCTCACCAAAAAGGAGACCATTGGTATGATTAATGACTTCCTTGGAAGCAAGGTCTGCTAACTTTGGATTCATTCTTATTAGGACGGCCTTCCGTCTCCCCATTATGAGGTTTGCATCGGTGTTGCCTAACAAGCATAAGGACCTTTGCGCCCAACCTCTTAGTAAGTCAATGTTCATAGGGATATTCTTACCCCCTCACATCTTCAGTCATGTCCAGGATGCGTGTTAGGGGCCCAAAGTGATCCAGGAGCTTTTCTTGAGACTGTTTCAGGCACTTCTCTATGCCTTTTCTCAGGTCTTTACCATA
This sequence comes from Triturus cristatus, assembly GCF_964204655.1. Taxonomy (NCBI): domain Eukaryota; kingdom Metazoa; phylum Chordata; class Amphibia; order Caudata; family Salamandridae; genus Triturus; species Triturus cristatus. The sequence goes on from NC_140583.1 coordinate 359,381,394, forward strand.
TTTAAACAGGAAACTTATGATCTAGCGATCCAAATTAGGTGTAACACACACCTTGTCCTCTGTAGAGGGTCTAGGGCACTCACTCCTAAGGATGTTACATGTGCCCTTGTCAAGGGGTTTTTTGATCCATAGACTTAAAACGTGGGAGACGTGTTCTAGGGCCACCAGTCTGCACTACGTGGGTGCTTAATAGTTGTGGGATTAACCATCTCTACCCCAAAGGGTTCCTTAATTCCCTGGGAAGTAAAGGGTTTGGTCAAGATCGTCATCCAAGTCATCTAGGAGATCGAATGTATCCTGTGGATCGCAGATAAACTCGTCTACATCATTATCAGCTGATGAGGTAGTATTTTCAACATCTATTGTGCCATTAAGGTCACTCATTCTTATTGTGCCGCCATGGGCTACCTTTCTCTGTGCCCCATTAAGGAGGCCATTCTCTCTTTTGCTGCAGCGAGCACCTGAATCTATTGTAGCGCGAGGGCTACCAGTGATGTAAGCTGGTTCAAGAGCTTTAGATGAGTGTTTGCTTTTATGAGCACCTTTCCCCCTTTTTTTAGGCAGTGAGGTACATTTTTATCACATAGAGAAAAATAATTATCCTCAGAGGGAGATCCTATCTTTCTTTTAGACAAAGCGGCTTTTCAAGTTCCTCCTGTAAGTAATTTGTAATATTGTCCCCCAAAATGCCTGATTCTCTTTAGTTCTGGGAGTTGTTCATCTCCATCAGGCTAGTGGGTAATTTAATAATATTAAATAAGGGGTAATAGGGTGGTAAATCCCTTTAAATATGTTTTAAGGGGTGGACAAACCTTTAAAATGAGCTTTGTCAAAAAAGCTGTTTATAATCCTTTCTATTTATTTGGGAAACGTACCGACAGTGGGCACTAGGTGGTGCCAAAGAGCCAAAGATTGCTTATTGTTGAAGGTAGAAAGTCCCCAGGAGACCAGGTTGTAGATCCAAGAAGTAACTTTATTCAGGTTCAAGTTACAGAAGCTTTAGGTTGATAGCCAAGATGGTAAGTAGGTCAATATGTACACCCCACCAGGAGCAGCCTCCTAGCTGCTCAGCCTGCTGACACCAACTGACTCACATCAAGCACCCAACATTCCATGACCTCATCAACATTCCACACATACTCAGGCTGAACAGGAAGGGGAAAGAGGGAGAACAGAAAGGAGAGTATACGTCACACCACTACATATCCTCTTTCTTTACACTAAAAAAACTAAAGTAAGAAGATAGGCAAAGAAGTAAATACATTACTTGAGCAAATAAGTGCAGAAGGAGATAGACTGAAAGATAATCCAAAGTACAATATAACAATGAACAATATCATAAAAAGGCAGATAAGAGATAAGAACAATGGCAAAAATAGGCAGATAAGGAACAATGGTAAAAATATACACACGCACCCAATGGTAAAATGACATGAAGAAAGCAGGTGCGAAATAAGAAGAAAACATAACAATAGTATAAAGAGAACCACACCCATCCCCTATTCTCACAAGGAGAGGGCAGAAAAGTAAAGCGTATGCCACAGAAAGAGACCCCCTGGCAGGCAAAAAACATACGCACTGAGTAGTAAGGTAATAGAAATAAGGAAAAATGCAAGCACACATACCACAACACCCGAAAGGTCGTAAGTCTCAGGTAAAACTTGTGGAAAGGCACAACGCACACAACGCAAATCCTGCAAATCAAAAAACAAGCACACAGGATCGCAATGCAAAGATGTAACGGAAGCAAAAATAATTACCAGATATAACAGGACCCTGAAAGGACTAACAGTCTCAGGAAGTAAACAACACGCACAAAACCTGTACGCCTGACGTCAAGGCACCCCTACGTTCTGTGAAAAGGAGCAGAAAGCGAACCAGCACCGAAAACAGAAAGGGACCAAACCACAAAACGTAGACCAAAAAATGAACGTGCGTGTAAAGTAGAAAGTAGGCAACCCTCAAGAACAACGCAAAAGCTAAATTGTACGCCTACACACAACCCGCAATGCAGGGGTAAACACGTAAAATGTAGAAAACTGCGCAGTGAGTAATGCAATACTAAAAAAAAACCAAGAATACCAGAAATTAGGCCTATAAGAGAAAAGGGTAACACACCGTAGTCGCAGTAAAGTATATAAATATCACTGCATGCCACACTTTCCAAGAGAGTGGAAGAATTCTTGGTATGCACCAATAAACAATAATGAACAGGTTAGAAGAAAATATCCATTGTAAAGAGTAATCACACCGGCATAAAGGATAAAATCATCACATATGAAGCAAATTTGAACGTTTACCGTAAAGGAATGAAGACTGAACATCAAAGCATTAGAGTACTATAAACACTAGGAAAGAAGTACTGTCCCAAGAAAACAATAAGCTAAAATAAATAAAATAGTCACCGTGGTCATGCTCAAGCTTGGAAATGTGAGGAGCGCAAACATGGGAAAACAGTACCCTAGTTGAAGATTAATCACTGAAGAGCAGCGGGCAGAAGCACAGGACAGCAGAAACACAACTTCAGTAGAATTTTACAGGAGGCAAAAATTACTAGTCCGCTGGGATCCAACGACGTTCCGATGACATCTGAGGAAAGGAACTTTAAAAAGAAAGACATCTTAGTCGGCAAACAAAGTACGTGGTTGGCAGCCATGGTAAAGAGGAACAACATCGGCTGCCGTCAACCCCTAGATGGCGGCACGTTTTCAGACATTGTGCCGAGGGGCTCTAGGCACGTTGTTGCATGCAGGCATTGCTCGGAGGTGGAGAGGAATGAAGAAGTAGGGACGTCCTCAGGAGCTCCTCTGTTGTTGCGAGCGGCAGCAAGGAGTGGTATGTGACGAAAGGAGACCGTTGAAGGTGGGTGATGGTTTCCATTCGAACTTTGGATATGTGTGGCGCAGCAAAATTAAAAGTATGACATATCCAAAGAGTAACATTGCCCCAAGCATGACACATCTCGCACAATAAGAGGCGACTTCCAGCACGAAGTGAGGGGAAAAACCCAGGGTTTGAAATATCGGGCAATGCAATGGCTCCCAAAGAAATTTCATGGCCACTACCCCGAACGCGTAATTCAATTATCCAGGGTGACACACCAGAAAACAAGGGTGACACACCTCACAGCAAGCGCGGCGAAGATAGTTTGTGCCATTTTAAATGAAAGGGGGCAGTTGAACTGGCACGCATGAGGGTTAGCCTCAAAACTGCGCAAGCAGTGGAAAGGCAAGAAAAGAAAACAAAGTGCATGTGCTTTCAATGCGCTTGAAATGCAGAGGCCGGTAGTAGCAAAGACACTGGGCAGGTATTATACTATAAAGCACAGACAGGACATAACTCACCAAGCCTGAGTGAGGTGGAAAACTGGCACGCCCAAGTTAAGGCTGACCGGTATGATATGGTCACTGGTGGGGCTGGGGCTGCCAAGTTCTTTAAGTGGTAAGACGTAGGTACACAAGCTTGAGTTTCTTGTAAGTTGCAGTATAGTTTAGTTCCAGTTAGTTGCAGTTTAAGTATTCCTTGAAGATCACGCAGGTTCGTAGTCCAATCGTCGCCAAAATGTTGAAGGTAGAAAGTCTACAGGAGACCAGGTTGTAGTTCCAAGAAATAACTTTATTCAGGTTCAAGTTACAGAAGCTTTAGGTTTATAGCCAAGATGGTAAGTAGGCCAATATGTACACCCCACCAGGAGTAGCCTCCTAGCTGCTCAGCCTGCTGACACCAACAGACTCACATCAGGCACCCAACATTCCATGACCTCATCAACATTTCACACATACTCAGGCTGAACAGGAAGGGGAAAGGGGGAGAACAGGAAGAAGAGTATAAGTCACACCACTACACTTATTATTGAATACAATACGGGACTGATCGTCTCCGTAGCAGTCCTTCTCCTGCGAGGCTGTTACAGCTTGCTTGGAGCTGTAGCTATGGCTACACTGCAGGAGAAGGACACCGTCAGAGATTAAGGACTTCCTCGAGTGAGGTCACAGCCAAGCACTCTGCGTGCGAGTCCAGTCTCAATAGCGTATTGTCATGGCAATCGTGCTGAAACCTTGTAAGTTGTTTATTTTTAACACTGCAAAGCAAGGTGAGGTGTCTGAATGTCGCGCCTCGCTTTCTTATGAATTAATGAGTATGGCCGATATGGGCATAGTTATATTAACGTTATGAAGGTAATGGAACCTTCGCGAGTACATACAAATGAAAAAGGAGAGTAAATAAGACGACCATACATTGGAAGGCTGAGAAAAAATATAATAAAGAACAAACCAGTTAATCCAAGCGGTCACATTAAGACACCATAACGTATTTAGGTCATTTAATGTCTCTAAAATGCGATTAAAATAGGAATCAAAAGATTATAGTCAGAAATAGATACAGTCACATATCACATATTATACTTAAGAGCTGTATATTATTAAATAATATAAATAACAATTGTAATCAAAACCAGTATGAGAGTAAGAGAGTGGTATACTTATCTTGTTGTGAGCAGCTAAAAAAAAGAGGAAGGCAGCCATGTGCACTGGATAGTTATACTTGTTCACGAACATTCTATATGTTTATGATGTATTAATGTTCTTTAAAGGGCTGCATGTTTGGACAGCAAATAAAAGTATAGGCATAATGACAGCCTCTGGTCTTGTAATTAAATCACTGTGTCCAGACAATTAAGTGACTATACTGCCAAAAAAAATCAATTTAAACTTGGCTCTGAATGTTTTACTCAAGTATGTATCATCTTGCGTGTCCCTGTGTGCCCTGAACCAACCATCCAGCAAACCACCTGATACTGGTACTGTACTGATGTAATGATAGAATGTGGAGGATGCCTGGTGGATGGATGTCAGTTGGGAGATTGGGCTGAGCAGCAAGGGAGCTGCTCCTGGTGGGGCTTTCTATATTCCTATACTTACGTAATCCTGAACTAAAGATCTAATAAACCTACTTGAATCATCACTCTTCATCTACATCGTTAATTATTACATTTGGCGACGATTGGATTGAACCTACACCTGAAGAAACTTCATGAAACTCCAAGATTAAGATCTACAAGCAAGATAAAAGAATTCCTCAAAAGCAACTCAAGCTTACTGGCACCCCGACCAAGCCCCACCAGTGACCTTCCACCGGTCGCCCTCAACTATGGATGTGCCAGTTACTGCCTGCATACAAAATAAGTGTGCCAGTCCCTGACTGTTCACAGCGTCACGCTTCTTCCTGCCTGTCTCTACTTGTCATTGAGGCCACTACATGTCCAGAGAGGAAGAACGTCAGGGACTACTGTAATCTCCACCGGCCCTGATCCTGCGTTGCTGCCTTCCTTCAGCCTTCAGAGAGCCAGAACTGAGGAAGGAAATCAGAACCGGGACAAGAAATGTCCACCGGGTCAGTGATTCCTGATCTGCATCAGAGAGACGAAACCGGAAAAAGAGACCCAAGATCAAGAAGCGAGCTGAAGCGTAAATTACGTACTTTTATTGTATATCAGCGGAAACAAGTGGTTACATGCTGCCACCTGGTGGAGGTATGTTTAACTTGTGTTTGCCTGCATCTTCGTGTGGGATGAAAGAAAAGCCTATTTTTGCGGCTCGTTTACGACGTGATAATTGGAGATCACCGGCTCTGCTGCTTCATGTTGCCAGGTGAGGCACTTGTACATTGTTTATTGGGGCAATTTGAGACTTTCTTTTCACTTCAATATCGGCAGTTAATCCGCCTCTGTTTATGGAGCTCGTGCTGCACTTAGCTCGCGCATGCTGTGGTGACAGTTGCTCGTTACCCGTCATTTCATTACCGTCATTGCCACAAGCTGCCTTCAGTGCACGCATACTTGCTCACGCAGTGTTACCTCATTCCATTTCTGCCATACCTCCTTTCATTCTTTCTCGCATGTGCTTCCTCGCGAGGTTCTCTGCCTTCACGATCGCTTTACAACATGGTGACGCCGGGAGCCATCCGGCGCGGCGTCACCCTACGTGCCACCATCTTGTGAATGACAGACATCTCCCTAACGCATTCTGCCAGCCACGTTCTGTACTTTCCAACCATCTTTGATTGGGACGATTGCGGCAGACTTTTGGGCCTTATGATTTATTGCGGTCATAGTCTGCATTAATCCATTACAGCAGTGGCATTTAAATACAGCGCGTCCAACTCTTCAGCGACGCGCACGCTATATTATTTATCAAGATAATTCCCTGAGCTTACAGTTTACAGCTGCAGCATTTAAATGCAGCTCGTCTTTCTCTTAAGCGACGCCCACACTATATAATTTAATTTAGTTTTACTCTACATTTCAATTATAAGCAGCAGCATATAATTTCAGCGCGTCATTCTTTTTAGCGATGCGCACGCTATTTTATTGATTTCGACCACATTTTTCTTTAATCTTTACATTTTGTAAAGCAAGAGGATTTAAATTCAGTGTATATTTCAAACGACACTTCTGCATTTTATAACGGCAGTGCCAACAGTCTATTGTGTTTTCATCCTGATACTTCATTTCATCTACAAAGTACATGAACTTACATTCTCTATTTCAAAGTTCTGTGTTTGCTTTGACAATTGGCGCTGTCATAAAAAGAATGGGTGATTTATTTCTACAGTTCAATTGTTTATTTGAGCAAGCTAAAGGTAACTGTTCTACTGTTTTAGTGGTCGAACCCATTCTACCAATATGGTTCATTTTGGGAAGTTTCATTAATTGAAGTTTTACGTTTGTTAGTCCGTGTTCTTCCAATTTGGAATGAATACATCACCTACATTTTACTGAAAATTACTTAACTGCGTGATATGGTTGTGAGGTTCCCTATGGGACGGAACGACACTTTTTGGGTGATGACGAATATGGGTGAGTTGGGTATCTACGAACCGCAAATGACGAGTATAGTGGGTGTACGCAGTTTCGCTACGCAACCACGTATGGTTCGTCTGATTTTTGGGTTTGTTCATCTGACCCCTCGGGTTCCATTTTAGATACGGCATCCATTTTGTCTCTTGCCCTCAAGTCGCCAGCGAACGGACTTTGTCTGCTTCGTGACCCTGGGACTCCCAAGCTTACACGAGGGACATGTGTTCTTTGGAGTATGACTTTTATGACGAGGGGAACGACACGACGAAGGCAGATGGCCCCGCTCAAGGCTCATCTTGCCGTGCCGGTCTATTGTTTCAGCCATGCATACATTAGACACGGTGTCTCTGATCCCGTTATCAAGTTCCCTTTATTACTCCTAACACTCTTCTCTAATCTGTTGTGCATCCTTGTCCTTTCTTTGCATCTGTTCTTGTCCCTTCTCCTAATGTGTTTATGGTCAGGATGGAATGTGTTTTATTGCAGAGAAGATATGTTTTTATAGTTGGGAACTGGCAATACTGTTGTAATTATGTTCCGGCCTCCTGAAACATGAACGCGACCCTTTTGAAGTTTATTATGGGAACTGAGTTGTAATCTTTGTTCACTATACTGTTCTATGGGAAAAACGTGTATAAAAGGAGCGATCCACTTTTGCAAATTGAAGCAGTCTCCGAGAACCTACACGCTGTGTACTTCTTGTGACCTCTGTATCCCTGCAGTTAATAAACGCTGATCTCTGACGTCGCTGGAAGTGTCCCGTGTCTCTGTGTTTGGTACGCCAGAACAGGTAACCCGCGAAGGTTTCAGGTGTTGTTCCCTGGCACCGCTGGGTCTTAGAAAAACCGGGTCCTTCAGTTGGCGCCCAACGTGGGGCGACATCAGCGGTACCGGTCCAAAGCCCGACGATCGTGGGGAACTTCGTGTGAAATCTCCGAGGGAAGGTGCACCCCGCTTCATCGATCCAGTTGTCGAAATAAGTGGCCCGACGTCTTTTCCCGCGAAGATCCCCGCCTCCTGATGGCTGCGACGGACTGATGCCCTGACTGTCGACCTGTTTTGGCGCCTGGTGTAGTCCTTTGTACGGCGAGACGATAGACGGGCCTTCCTGGTGACGCCATTGTTCTTTCAGTTAAGTATTTGTGGGTCGCTCCCAGTGTTCCTTTGTTGTTTGCATGGTACCACAGCATTTGTGGTTCTTAGTTGTTGGGTTTTATTTGACGATTGCAATTGCCAAAAACCGAGGGTCTCGTAAACTTTTTGCGAGGATATCATAAATTCGATAGCCCTTGAAGTTTGTAAACTCGGTTAGTGTGCGCGATGCCTAGCCGTAGTACTTTGTTTGGGTTTCTCAAATGTTGCAGAATGGATTCCCGGCTGGAGGATTCATGTCCGATACCTCCGGTTGGAACTCCAATTTACGAGCTCTATAGTCGCCATGGCGTGGGTCCTATCGTGTATAATGAATATTGGGTCCGCTACACTAAAAATGATGGTGTTCTTAGTTGGCCATCTCATGGTAGTTTCGAAACTGCCGTTTTAGATAATTTGGAAGCTAAACTGTTTAAAAAGAAGGCTAGGCCGGCCATGTTTGATTCCTTCCGGTTGTGGCGGAAAGAGGCCAAGCAGAAAGAAATCAAACAGAGTAAGAAAAATAAAAGGGACGGTGTTATTGCGGTGATGCAAGATGCTGAACAGTATCAGCGAGATAAAAATGAGAAAGAGCAGGAAGTTAGTGCTCGACTTCATCATATGGCGGTGGATAAATGTTATCCGGTGCTACCGTCTAATGTCGATAAGTCGGGAGAAGAAGCGGTAGAGGATTCGCTATTGTCTTATCTGTTGAAATCACCACCTCCCTATGCTCCTGATACTCTGGGTCCTGTGATTCTACCTCTTCCTCCACCTGCTGTTTTGGCGGCCGCTGGTCAGCCCGCTGTTCCTCCCGCTCTCCCGCAACCCCTTGTGCCACAAATCGTTCCTCCTCTTTTACCGGCTTCTCTTCCTACTGCGCCTTTTCAAGTCCCTCCTCAGGCTGTCGTTCCCACTACTCCTGGTGCCGCGTCTACTTCTATTGCCTCTACCCCTACTGTTGTTGCGCCTGCATCTTCTTCCTCTTCTCCTTCTGTTCGTAGTCGTCTCCTGACTGCTGTTGCTACTCTTTATTCTCCGCTTTTTGGGCCAATACCCGGCTCGACCCTTTCTGATGCCGCTCAGCGGCGCAGTCAGCTTCCTGATGATAGGGAACGTGAATCGCTGGTAAAAATGGCACGTAAATGGATACGTAATCCCGTTAAATACTCTTCGCGTGTAGTGTTTGAGACATTTTCTCAGTTTAATGCGCCCACTCAACGATTCGTGTTTGAGGAATTGTGTAAATCGTTGAAGGAGGAGTGGGATTACGATGTGGTAGATAATGTACCGTCGGAGGTTTCTGATCTCCAGCATCGGTTCACAACCGGTGTGATCGTGGGTGATAAGGTTCGAGAAGCTCTAGAACATCTGTTATCATTTCGATGTACAGTGCAACCTCGAGCATTGTTTAAGGAAGAGACTGCAGCGTGGATGGCACAACCTGGTCAATATCCGATGCGGGAAGTTCCCCCAGTATGGATGCCAGGTGATCCTACTGCTAACCCTGCTGTCCCAGGCCGTTTTCAGAGAGTGTGGATACACCTCCCTTGGAAACGATCGGAAGTCTTACAGGTGAAGCAAACTTTGCCTGATCCCCGTAAAAATCCAGCGGGTTATTATAAGGAGTTGTCCCAATTGGTGGATGCTACTGTTATGAACCTTGCTGATATTGATATGTTGTTTGGCAATGTAGTGCCTCAGCCGATTTGGGCGAAAATTCGTCACGAGAATCACGCGGCCGAGTTGGGCGGTGATTGGGCTGCCCTTACAGCGGCAGACGCTCAGCAAGTTGGTGGGGCTAAGCCTGAGCAGCTTATTGTGGAATTGCCCCAGAGGATAATTACCCTCATGAAAACGCTTATGCCGGCGATGCGCGTCAATTGGGACAAGTTGTCCGCGTGCAAGCAAAAGAGGGATGAAAGCGTATCCGACTTCTTTACGAGATTCGAGGAAGCATTTGTCGATCATAGTGGCCAGGACATGGGTTCAGAAGGTGGTCAGCGGTTGTTTGTTGATAAGTTTGTATCGAACTTGTTGCCCGAACTTAGCAATAAGTTGAAAAATTCTGAGAGTTCATGGGCTGTTTCTACCACTGCTCAAATATTGGCTACGGCCCAATATTACGAAAATAGGGAAAAGGAGGAAAGTGAACGTGCAGATAAGAAAACAAAGGATCTTAAAACTAAGGTCCTATTGCAGCAAGCGTATCCTCCGCGCTCAAATTTCAATGATTCGCAACAGCCAAATAGATCGCAATCACAGTTCTCTAGATCGCAGACACGGAATGACTCTCCCGCACCTCGTTTTGTGTTGGGATATAATCAATGTGCGTACTGTCGAGGGGAGGGCCATTTGAAGTTTAATTGTCCGGTTCTCCGTGATAGGAATAATGGTGTGTCAGCTCGAGGAGGTCGTGGTGGTCCTCAACAAGCTTCACGTGGTAGAGGTCGTGGAGTTACTCAGAATCAGGCCGAGCGTTTTGCCACTTCCTCAGACTCGCAGAATTGTTTCGATCGACGTGAACAATCGTCCGGTAGATCTGCACAGTATCATGTGGATGACCATTACGTTGAGCATGATGTTGATATGGATGGTATCTACTAGGACAGCCATAGACAAAGGAAGGGAGAAGTATCAGTTCCGGTTGATCAGAGAGGACCTTATGTTGCAGTAGCTACATTGGGCGTCGTTGAGCCTTTTCTGTTGGACACTGGTGCAGCAAAAAGTTCCATTATGCATTCGAAACTCCCTGGCGCGCCTTTGTCTGGCTTAACGAATGTTTCCGTTGGATTCTCTGGCGCCCCCATTAGCAATCCAGTCTCTCGCCCCTTGCCCCTTACGATTGGGTCTCACGAGTTAGAAGCTCCTTTGATTTTGACTACTGGTTGTGGTGAGAATCTTTTGGGCTTGGATTTGTTGAAGAGGTTACATGCGACTTTATACTGCTCTCCTACGGGTGTGGAGCTTACATTGGGTGAGAATGTGATTTCCCCTATGTATCTCTCGATCGATAAGCTCCCGCCGGAATTGAGTTCTCTTCCGGTCTCTTTGTGGGCAACAGGTCCCAATGATGTGGGCCTACTGAGCATCCCACCTTATGTTGTTCAATTGAAAGCTGATGCGCGCTTACCACGCATACCCCAGTATCGTATTTCCCTTGATGGTGAACGGGCACTTTTAGCGATCATTTATGATCTGATTGGTAAAGATGTTATCGAAGAGACACGAGGTAACGTGTGTAATAGTCCCGTGTTGCCTATTCTGAAACGAACTGATCCGTCCAAGCCTCCCGTGTATCGTCTAGTTATTGACTTACGGGAAGTAAATAAAATTGTTGTCCCACAGTTTCCTGTGGTTCCAGACATTACAGCTTTACTGACTCTGATTCCAGCCTCTGCATCATGGTTCTCGGCAATCGATCTGAAGAATGCGTTCTTTAGCATTCCGATTGCTGAGGTAAGTCGTGATTTGTTCGGATTTTCGTTAGGAGGTCGCAGTTTCCGGTTTAAACGCGCACCTCAAGGCTACTGTGAGAGCCCATCGATCTATAGCCAAGCTCTTAAAAGTCAACTAGACGCATTTGTGCTGCCAACTGGTGCGGCTTTGATTCAGTACGTTGACGATCTGTTGGTAGCTGCAGATACTGAGCAAGTTTGCAAGACTGCTACTGTGTCACTATTGCAGCATCTTTGTGACTTACACCACAAAGTGTCACCTTCTAAGTTACAATATTGTTGTCAAGAAGTTACCTACTTAGGTCACTTATTGTCAAAGGCGGGAAGAAGGTTGACCCCTGAAAGAATTGCAGCAATTGCTCGAATGACTGTGCCGACGACCCAGAGAGATGTGCGTGCCTTTTTAGGTATCACGTCATACTGCAGACAGTGGATTCCAAATTTTTCACTGTTAGCGAAGCCATTGATAGCTCTCACATGCAAGGATGTTTCGACTCCTTTGCCATGGACGGAGGAATGTCAGAAAAGTTTTTCTGAACTGCGTGATGCATTGTGTTCGGCTCCTGTGTTAGGTACTCCTGATTACAGCAAGCCATTCACATTATACGTTCACGAGAGGGAAGGTTGTGCGTTGAGTGTTTTAACGCAACAATTTGGTGACAAGCAGCGCCCGTGTGCATATTTTTCCTCCACCTTAGACCCGGTAGCTAGAGCGTTGCCAAGTTGCTTGAGGGCGACGGCGGCAGCAGCGGCGTCTATTCGGCAGTCCGCAGGTCTTGTTATGGATAATATGCTCATGGTGATGGTTCCGCATGCAGTTGATACTCTTTTGAATCGGACAAAGACTCAACATCTGACGAGTGCAAGGTTGTCTGGGTACGAGCTGACCCTTTTGGCAAGTCATATACAGATCAAACGTTGTAATGTACTGAATCCGGCGACATTGTTGCCGATTAATATGGAATCAGATGATGTGCCACCACATGATTGTTATTTACGAACTGAGGAAGAAACAAAAGGTCGTGTGGACCTGAAAAACACTCCCTTGACAGATCCCGATGGTACTTTGTATGTGGATGGTTCGTGCTTTAAATTGCCGAATGGTGATGTGACGACTGCGTATGCTGTAGTGACGTTGAGCACGGTTGTGGAAACTGCGAGATTGAATCAGAATTCAGCGCAAGCTGCAGAGTTGATTGCATTGACAAGAGCGTGTGTTTTGTCTAAAGGAAAGCGAGTGAATGTGTTTACCGACAGTCAGTATGCATTCGGTGTTGCGCATAACTTTGGAAGATTGTGGAGAGAAAGAGGATTTATGACATCGCATGGTACGAAGATTCAGCATGGGCAGCTTGTGAATGACCTTTTGGATGCACTTACGCTGCCTAAACAAGTGGCGATTGTTAAATGTAGTGCACATCGGAAAGTGACGGATGATGTTGGTCGTGGTAATGCGTTTGCGGATGAGATTGCTAAGGAAACGGCTAAGGATCTTGCGACTCGAATGTATGTCACGAGTTCAGTGAGGTGGCCGATGGAGACTGGTATGTGTGAAAATACTATTGAGAGTGTGAAAGCAATTCAGAACGAAGCTACTAAAGCCGAAAAGACTAAGTGGAAAGAAAGTACGGGAAAGTTGGACATGCATGGATGTTGGGTTGACCTGACGGAATGTCAGAGGTGGATGTTACCAGATGCGTACGTATTAGCTGTTGTAACGATGGCTCATGGGTTGTCACATATCAGTGCGAAAGGAATATGTAGGTTTTTGTCCCCTGTATGGAGAAATGAGGGTATTGCTAAGTGTGCCAAGAGAGTGGTTAAGAACTGTATGGTGTGTTTGATGCACAATCCTGGCAAGGGCACTCCCACTCCACCTGGTCATTTTGCTCCTCCTGTTTGTCCCTTTGAGGTTATCCAGCTGGACTTTATCCATATGGAGAGATGCAATAACCTAAAGTATGTTTTGGTTGTGGTTTGTGCGTTCTCCAGATGGATTGAGGCCTATCCTCTTAAGGATAACACTGCCCTGTCCACAGCAAAAATCCTGCTGAAGGAATATTTTCCTCGGTATGGAATGCCACGGATTGTATGGTCGGATAATGGAAGTGAGTTTGTGGGAAGTGTAATGCAGAGTGTGTGCAAGGGTCTTGGAATTCGTCAAAAATTCCATAGCGCTAATCATCCACAGGCAGCGGGTTTGGTTGAAGGGTACAATGGTACCCTAAAACTAAAACTCGCCAAGATCCAGGCTACGACTGGTCTATCATGGCCTGATGCCTTGCCTCTTGCTCTCCTATCGACCAGAGCGACCGTACACTCTCGAGTAGGGCTTAGCCCATATGAGATTGTGTTCGGCCGCCCTGCGAATATTTGGGGGGTCCCGAGACCAAGGGCTTTTGATAGTCTTGAGTATCCAATGTTAATTGATTACCTGCATGATTTGACCACTAAACTACGGTTAATCCATCAACAGGTCTTTGAAGCTCTACCGGCGCAGACAGAGGGCCCTGGACACCAGCTCCGGCCAGGAGACTGGGTTGTTACCCGAAATTTTGGTCGGAAGCGTAACTTGGAGCCAAGATTTGTAGGACCCTTTCAAGTCTTATTAACGACGAGGACTGCGGTTCGACTGGAGGGCCGGAAGAATTGGGTGCACGCCAGCCATACGAAAAAGGTACCGATTCCCTTACCAACGGATGGTTGGGTGAGGACTGGGATTTCGGCAACAGAAACTGAGACTCCTTTGCACTTTGTGCCGTTTAGCGACGCTCAACCTGTGGGGAATGATTTGTCACTGCCAAACCCACATGTGAAGTCATCGGTAGCAGAGAGCCCAAGGTCTGACTCGTTGCCCACTTCATCGAATACTGTTGCGCCAGCTGAACAATTGTTTGTAGAGCAAACTCGACCTGGAAGAAGTCGATACTTTCTTCGTTCAAGGACTAATAAAAATTAGTTGTATATTTGCTTTTGATGTTATGAACATTATGGACAATTATATCCTTTCTTTTTAAGTTTTTATGTGCTGTCCCACGGCTCAGAGATTTGTAATCTGAACTTTTCGAGGGAACCTCTCCATCCGGGTTACCGTAGGGCCGTGCGGGTACTCCTTTCTGTTTAGCAGGTTTCTGACGCTAGGTCGGTTACTTTTGTCGATTCCTGGGAACTCCTGGGGATTGATAATCGCTACTCAGAACGAAGTGCGTCAAGTACGTCACGGACGGTTTGTAGAGGATGGTATTCTCTAAGCTGTTGGAAGTAGAAAGGATGTCGGCGCAGAGATCGGAATTAAGAAGAGTTGTATGTACCAAATGCTTTTTGTTTCAGGTGTTCCTATTGTTCCTGACTGTATCTATGTTATTGGTGGGTGGAGTGTATTTAGGAGTACAGTTGTTATTACCTTCTGTTTCACCTACCTCTTCTCCTAAACTGAGCTCCCTCACCACTGTTTCCCCACATTCTTTTCATCCCCTGCCTCAACATGAACAGGTTAGGCGGGCGGAATTTATGAATAACTCCTTCGTTCAACTTCTACATCAGCATCAGTTGGTGATGAATACTACCAATTGTTGGGTGTGTGGGTTAATGCCACATACCATGGATAGGGGTATTCCATATTTGGTCCTTCCTTACAGCTCCCAGGGTTCGGCTCGAGCATTCCAAACCATGTTCCGTAGTGCACTAGATTCCTACCCCAGTCGAGAGCCACGTTCTGCCAATTTTGGTCCTAGGCCGTATCACAAACCTTTGGCGATAGCGATAGCGGATTTAGATAGAGATGTTTTTGATGCATCGCTTATCCCAAATGAAGAGGTACAGGCTTATAAGGATCTGAGCGAGGCTGAGTATAGTACGTCAGTGGGTGATATAGACAGCTTAAGAGCTCGTCCCCAATATGGATTGTACCACACCTCGGTAATTTCTGCTTGAAAGGTATGGGTCGAAATACGAGAGCACAACTTGGGAACAGTGCGTGCACTGACACGTATGTTCTGCCGATGCTCTCCTCCCCTGTTTTTCTGACCGCTAAGGGCACTTATTTTGTATGTTATGAACGCGCATATACATGGTTACCCCGTGATTTTTCGGGTACCTGTTATATTGCGAATCTTTTACCGCCGACTTTCACAGTTGCCTCAGATTATCACAAGACTAGAGTTGTGAGAGGCGTTATTAGCAAAGAGGATACTGCCGGTCAAGAAGCAGGAGACTTCTTTAAGGGTTTCTTGCCGTTTTGGGGACCTATGGTTAATAGTAGGAACCTAAGACAGTTGACACGTGTAGTAGAGTCGACTGCTAATATTGCTGCAAGTGCCCTTGGTAATCTCACAGTTGAACTTCAGGCGGATAGACTCATGACGTTGCAGAACCGTATGGTTCTAGATGTTGTTCTCGCAGATAGAGGTGGTGTGTGCAAAGTTATCCATTCGAGTTGTTGCATTTTTATTCCTGACAATGCTCCAACTGTCTACCAAGCCATCTCGAAGTTGCACAAGATCTCCGAGTCCATACACGTGGACGAAGGTAATTGGACGCTTCTAGGATGGGTTTGGGGCCTGATGTCAACTTGGGGTTGGAAGATTCTGATGATCGTAGGAGTTGTTGTAACGTTTCTGTTCACGTGTTGTCTTTGTGTACAGTGTGGTCCTGCCTTATGTGGCCTATGTGCTACAACGTGTATAAGACGACCATCTGTTACCAAGGAGACGTTGATGAATAGAATGATGTTCCAGCAGCAATTGAACGATCTGATGAATATTGAAATAGATTCTGATCTTGACTAGTGCTTGCCTACATGAGGGCAAAAGGAGCGTCTGAGGTTCCCTATGGGACGGAACGACACTTTTTGGGTGATGACGAATATGGGTGAGTTGGGTATCTACGAACCGCAAATGACGAGTATAGTGGGTGTACGCAGTTTCGCGACGTATGGTTCGTCTGATTTTTGGGTTTCTTCATCTGACCCCTCGGGTTCCATTTTAGATACGGCATCCATTTTGTCTCTTGCCCTCAAGTAGCCAGCGAACGGACTTCGTCCGCTTCGTGACCCTGGGACTCCCAAGCTTACACGAGGGACATGTGTTCTTTGGAGTATGACTTTTATGACGAGGGGAACGACACGACGAAGGCAGATGGCCCCGCTCAAGGCTCATCTTGCCATGCCGGTCTATTGTTTCAGCCATTCATACATTAGACACGGTGTCTCTGATCCCGTTATCAAGTTCCCTTTATTACTCCTAACACTCTTCTCTAATCTGTTGTGCATCCTTGTCCTTTCTTTGCATCTGTTCTTGTCCCTTCTCCTAATGTGTTTATGGTCAGGATGGAATGTGTTTTATTGCAGAGAAGATATGTTTTTATAGTTGGGAACTGGCAATACTGTTGTAATTATGTTCCGGCCTCCTGAAACATGAACGCGACCCTTTTGAAGTTTATTATGGGAACTGAGTTGTAATCTTTGTTCACTATACTGTTCTATGGGAAAAACGTGTATAAAAGGAGCGATCCACTTTTGCAAATTGAAGCAGTCTCCGAGAACCTACACGCTGTGTACTTCTTGTGACCTCTGTATCCCTGCAGTTAATAAACGCTGATCTCTGACGTCGCTGGAAGTGTCCCGTGTCTCTGTGTTTGGTACGCCAGAACAGGTAACCCGCGAAGGTTTCAGGTGTTGTTCCCTGGCACCGCTGGGTCTTAGAAAAACCCAGTCCTTCAGTTGTTCACTCTATTTTCTTATGAATTCCAGTAGGTGAACTTTTATTAATTAAGATATTGCCTACTGCCTTTCTGACCTTTAGTGCATGATATTACATTTATTTAATTTACAGTGCTATGCGTTTGCATATGAGCTTGTGACCCTCCACCTTTCTTCAATTTAGTGCCCGTGGATTCATCACCCACTTGTTTTCTACATATTATTTATTCTATAGTACTTTGCATGTAACTTTCCACTTTTACTTAAAGTACTGCCCGTGGATTAGTCACCTACATGATTCTTACATGTTTGTTCACAAGTTTCTTCATAGGAATTGTTATTAAGTTAAGTATGTGTTGTAGTAGCTTTTAGCTATAATTTTCTATAGGTGTTTTTTTCACTTTCACATGGTACCTGTGAGTGACTTCGCACCTACTTATTTATTATCTATGGATTCATTTTAATGTGAGTAACCCCTTGTGCTTTTAAATTTCTATTTTCTCTGCTACCATCACCATGCTGGTCTGGCCAACTAGTATGTCCTGTTGGTGACATAGAAATCAATTTCTTGTTATTATTTTTTGAAAAAATTGGTGCAAGATTTATGTATTGACAGTTTGATAATTACATTCCTTTATTTGATCCATAAAGGGAGAAGAGGTGGCATGTGTTGTGACATTCTTTGTTTATTTGTAGTGGATTCATTTATGGTTTTACTGCAAGTTTCAATTTTACAATGACCATGCTCTTTGCTTGTATTATTCATTTGTTTGCGTTCCTTTAAGGGGGAAGGTGTGCGGTATCCTGGTTTAGGTACTATGTATCTTCCCCACTTACCTGTCTTGCTGCTCAGCCAGTGTGGATGAATAGTGGAATGTTGGTGTGTGTGATGTAATGATAGAATGTGGAGGATGCCTGGTGGATGGATGTCAGTTGGGAGATTGGGCTGAGCATCAAGGGAGCTGCTCCTGGTGGGGCTTTCTATATTCCTATACTTAAGACCTGATTCTTCTGTAATCCTGTGCTAAAGATCTAATAAACCTACTTTAATCATCACTCTTCATCTACATCGTTAATTATTACAGCTCTGAACGTTTTACTCAAGTATGTATCATCTTGCGTGTCATTGTGTGCCCTGAACCAACCATCCAGCAAACCACCTGAGACTGTTGCAGTTGTTTTACGCTTCCTAGCCCCCTTCTGTGAATCTATTACTCGATCATTGCAATACTGACTGAAAGTGAATCAACATTAGCAATCATACCTGAAAAAAATGAAAGTCATACACTTCATTTCAGCCTTGACCCCTCCACCTCTGCTCTGTCCTTTAAATCAATTAAACTATGTTATTACTTAACATATTTGCAATCCTTTATACTGTCCTTATCAATGCCCCCCTTCAGGTATCCCCACCCCACCCCACTCCATACTACCAGGAATTGAAGACTCCCGGGTCCCACATCCAGAATAATGTCACATGTGTTGGTTTCATTAAGGTACAACAAGTAGTTTTGAGGTCCAGAGGAGAAATTCCCATTCAACCAACTTGGAATAATCTTCAACGGCCAAGAGCCCAAGTGTAACATCCCTGTAAGTATTTCTTCTCCTTTTATTGATTGTCCCTTCCCTCTTGGTTCTAGAATGTTAATGCTGGATTGTATTGTACCCGACTTGGTCATCAAGCGTGAACCGCTTCTCTGTGGGTCCGTATTATGGAGTTACTTTACCAATAAAAGGATTTCCAGCAACTACGTGTAAGAGGTTGTTTGTCTACCACCACATAATTTGGTACCAGGAGTGGGGTAGAAACAACACCTCTCGTCTTCCGATTTCATCGGATTCTTCGTTGCTGCTTCGTCATCCTCACTCTCAAGATAAAGAAATAACTCTCAAGGTTCCTGCTTCGTTAAAGGACCCGTAAAGGACCCGCAGAGACAGGTTGTATCTAAAAGTTTATTTTTCGCTGGTTTTTTTCATTTGGACACTGTTGCGAGTAATAACCGTTTTTGTAGCACGAGACTAGGCTCCGTGAGCGAGCTCTTTCTCACGCGCTTTATGCTAATGAGCTACATTGTATCTAACGCGAGCTGCCGTGTTCTGTTTACACGTATCCTAGCAACAAGCCGCCCACTGTTTCCCGGCAAAAAGAACATTGCTTAATGGAACTTCTTCATTGTTAAACGCGCTGATCGTCAAAAGCTGCACTAGAGACAACAGAAGTGTTCCAATTCGAATTTTAAAGGGGAAACATTCCTTTAAGTGTTTGTTCTACTGTTTCAGCCAGCAATACTTCATAATCAAGGGCTCTCACCATAAGAAAAATACCTTTATTGCCCTTTGGTTTGGAATTTCAATTGTTGAACATTCTTTTAAGTGTTCCATCATTTTTATTATAAATAATTTTTCATCTCGGAGTCGTCATGTCTGCTTCAGACAGTGCTTTAGATCCTCCTCCATTTCTGCAGAGACCTGGCAAACCGGAAGTTCAGTGGAAACAATGGATCCATATTTTTGAAAATTATCTGGTTGGCGCGCAACCAAGATGGCCGCGTAGGTGCGACGCTCCCGAGGACCTCCGCGACCTCCTGAATTAATCCTGGCGATATCCTGTCCTTGTTGAGGGGACTGTGTTGGGGAACCCGAGCTGAGGCGCCACCCGTTTTTTGGGCTCGAATCGGACCCCGAACACCGGTAGGAGCATCGATCGAAGGTTGCGGCCTTCTCCTCGCCGGCCCCCCGGATTGGAGTAGTGGGGCGATCCGGGGACAAAGTGAATAACAGCGGCGAGCGGGGCTGGGCGACTCCCGTACCCCGCACTTTCACTTTCGCTTTTGCGCCCTCCTTGCTCTCAAGCGGGGTCGGGCTGCGGAGCGAGGTGCGGTGGTGTGGTCTTGTCAGGGTGCCCGGCTGACCCGCCGGCGGTGGGTTGACCCGCGGCTTGGTGGTCGCCCCCGCCCCCCCCCGGACACCCGTGATTTGGTATAGCGGCCCGTTTGGAGATCTTGGCACGACGGTGGAAGAGCCAGCATGTCCACCAAGCAAGATGGCGACCGGGCAAAGGTGAAGACAACCCGCCGTGGCACGGCGCACCAGGCTAACAGCATGGACCGCTACACGCTCCAGAAGGGTTCTCCAGAGACATTGCGGTCATCCCCGGTGGGCCCGACGGAGGCATCTGCTCATCCTGTGGACCTGACCCTCCGGGACGTCATGGGCGCCATCGCAGAGATGAAGGCCTCGGTGGACCAGCGTTTCGACACCTTGGCGCAAAAAATTGACTCGGTCCTGGTGGATGTGAGCCTTGTGAGGGCAGACTTGTCCAAGACAAACGACCGAGTCGACTCCCTGGCCCACACCACGACGAGCCTCACGACGGACGTGGTGGCCCTCCAGAAGGAGGTGCGCCGGCTTGGCCAGGCGAGCGCCCTGATGGACCGGCGACTGGAGGATTCCGAGGGTCGGGCCCGGAGGAATAATGTCCGTATTATTGGTGTGCCGGAGGGACGAGAGGCGGAGGCGGCGGATCTCTTCGTGGAAGAATTGATCCTGACCCATCTCCAGCCCCGGGGGCTGAGTAAGCTTTTTGCGGTGGAGCGTGCCCACCGGGTCCCCGGGGGCCGCCCTAAGACCGGTGCCCCGCCGCGGCCTCTTATTGCCCGGATTTTTAATTTTCGGGACAGAGATGCCATCCTCCAGACCTCCAGGCAACAGGGACCGGTCAAGCTGGACAATATGGATGTACATTTCTACCCGGACTTTACTCCGGCGGTCCAGAAGCAGCGACAGAGCTTCCTTGGGGTTAAACGTCGCCTAAGGGACCTCAACCTCAAGTACTCAATGCTCTTTCCAGCGAAGCTGAGGGTGGAGGTGGATGGTCGTACGCACTTCTTCGACCGGCCCGAGGCGGCTGGGGACTGCTTGGACACTCTGCCTGGGGATCGGGGCGGGGGGGGCGCGGCTGGCGAGGAGGGCCCGCCGGATCAGAATTGAGGGGCGACTGAATAGGCCTTGCTCTGGATGGTGTTCCTTCACCATATATTGACTGCGTATGTTCCCCTCCCATGGAGGTCGTGTGGGGTCTGCTGGGGGCTTCCCTCCTCCTCTGGGGGACTAGTTAGTACTTAGCTATGGGGCGACAGGCACACTGCACTTTGGGGGGGCTGTCTGGGCTCATGCAGGGGTGCAGGGAGGGGGGAGTTTTGTTGGGACCGGGGGGTGGGGGGGGTGTGTTGTTTGTTAGCACCGCAAGGCAAACCCGCTACTGTGTTGTTGTTTTTAGAATGCTCTGTGGGGGACGACCGATCGTTTTAACGTATGATGGGGGGTAGGGATTTGACTGTGTTGTCATGGAATGTTAACGGCCTGGGGGATAGGATTAAGCGTGGTGTGGTCCTGCAGTACTTAAAACGTATTTCACCAGATGTTGTCTTCCTGCAGGAGACACACCTTATTGGTAACACCTTTCATGCAATGAATCGGCGGGGATATCGCTTGGCGGCCCATTCCGGCTTCACTTCGGGCTCGCGGGGGGTGGGTATTATGATCAAGAACTCGCTCCCGTTGGAGATTGACGAGGTGCGCCATGATGAGAGGGGACGCTACACTGTTCTGGTGGGACGAATGGAGGGTAGAGTGTTTATCTTTGTGTCAGTGTACGTCCCGCCTGGGTTACAAGCCACCACATTTGCGGACCTGGGGCGCCTCCTTCTGGACCTTCCGAGTGGCTTGCTGGTGGTTGGAGGGGACTTTAACGCGGTGGCCTCTGGGTCTATGGATCGCCATCCCCCTAGAGACCTCCCCCGGGCACAGGCGTGGCTGCCCGGCCTTTTGGACACGCTGGGCCAGGTGGATTGCTGGCGATTAAAGCATCCCGTATTGCAACAGTACACCTTCCACTCGGGTGCCCATGGTAGCCTCTCGCGGCTTGATTACATCCTTGTCCCGGCGGCCCATGCAGGGAGGGTGGGGGAGGTGCGCCATCTGGCGCGGGGTATCTCAGACCACTCCCCATTGTTGTTGCATTTCGATGTCTTCCCGAGGGGGGATGGCAGGGTGGCCCCGATCAATGCATGGTATTTGCGCGACCCCACCATTCGGGCCGATTTGATCAAATCCTTACAGCGATATTTCGATGAGAATGTGGGGTCGGTCCCGTCGGCCATCTCCCTCTGGGAGGCTTTCAAGGTAGTCCTTAGAGGGGAGGCCCTCTCCTTTATCTCCCATGCCCGGCGGCGCGAGCGGGAGGAGGTGACCCGGGTGGAGGCCGAGATTGCAGAACTGGAGGGTGACCTGGGGAGCGGGGTAACAGATGCCAAGTTGCATGTTCTACACCTAAAACAGGCGGCCTATCGGGCCCTCGTCACGGAGGCGGCCAGGGGCCTCAGTAGAGAGCAGCAGGGGCGATTGTATGATGTGGGTGACAAGGCTGGCAAATTGATTGCGTGGTTGGACAAGAGGGCGAGAGCGAGCCGCGTGGTGCCTTTGATTGAGAGTGTGGATGGTGTGTGTGTCACTGAGCCGGAAGCCATTGTCTCCTGCTTCGCGGATTACTTCCGCGAAGTCTACTCCCCGGTTTCTCCCTGCTCGGAGGAAGATTCCCAGGCCCTGCTTCGGGACATCGCACTGCCCTCCCTTACGGGGGAGGATAGGGAATCGCTGGACGCCCCTCCCACCTCGGACGAAATTGCCTTGGCTATTCGCTCGGTTGCGTCCGGCAAGGCCATGGGCCCCAATGGTATTCCCATTGAGCTATACAAGCTACGCCCGGATGTGTTGGCGCCCCACCTGCGCGCTATGTTCCTGGCGGCCCACTCGCAGGATTCCCTCCCGCCGGACCAGCGTCTGGCCACAATTGTGGTGATCCACAAGGAGGGGAAGCCCCGTGAACGGGTCACATCCTATAGGCCGATTTCGCTCTTGAACGCGGAGCCCAAAATCCTCGCCAAGGTGTTGGCCAACCGGTTGGTTGGCGTGGTGGGCGACTTGGTCCACCAAGACCAATCGGGTTTCATACCACACCGCAACACGGCGCTCAATCTGCGGCGCTTACACGGGGTGCTCGCGCGTGTCCCATTTGTGCGGGAGCCGGCCATCTTGGCGTCCCTGGACGCCACTATGGCGTTTGATACGCTTGAATGGCCGTACATCTGGGCGATGCTGGCGAAGTTTGGGTTTGGCCCGGGTTTCATTAGCTGGGTCAAATTGCTATATTCGGGCCCATTGGCGCAGGTGGTGGTGAATGGGCGAGTTTCGGCCCCATTCGCGCTGGGGCGGGGCACGCGACAGGGTTGCCCCCTGTCGCCTCTCCTGTTTGCCCTGGCCCTGGAGCCCCTGGCGGAGTGGTTGCGGTGGCACCCCTCTATCCGTGGTCTCCGCTGGACCCCCGAGCATGAGGACCGCGTGTCTCTCTACGCTGACGATATCCTTCTGTATCTCGCCTCCCCGCGTAAATCACTGATCGTCCTGGTTGATGTGTTGCGCTCATTCGGTCGCAACTCAGGACTTGTCATCAACTGGGCGAAATCCTGTGTATACGTACTTTCCGGGGAGGCTCCGGCCTTGCCACGGGACTGTCCGATTCAGATTGCCTGCCAGGGGTTTCGGTACCTGGGTATATATATCACTCTCGACCCGGAGGCCCGCTATGAGCGGAATTTGCTGCCCCCCCTTCAGCGCCTAAAGGAGGACGTGGTGCGCTGGCGGCGTCTGCCGCTTTCGCCGCTCGGCCGAGCGGCCTTGTTTAAAATGATGTCCTTGCCGCGCTTTCTTTACGCCCTCCAGAATACTATGGACTTGGTTCCGGCGCGCTATTTCCGTGAGGTGGAGGGCCTCCAGCGGCGCCTGTTCTGGGACGGGAGGCCGCGCATTGCTCTAGCTAAACTGACGCTCCCGTGGTACGATGGGGGGGTCGCCCTCCCGGACATCAAGCGGTATTACTGGGCCTCCCAGCTAGCTGCAATCAATCATGGCCTTTACGGGCCCGCCTTGAACCCGGCATTTGAAATGGACAAGATGATCCTGCCCGGTGGCGATTACAATCGAGCGCTCTACTCTGGCGCGCCCGGCTCCCGTCTGACGGGGCCGACGCGTGTCATGGTGAGTGTCTGGCACGCGGCCAATGCAGCTATGGGGTGGAAGGACCGTTTGACCCGGGCGTCACCGCTGTATGCGTCTGAGAGGTTGGGCTCCCTGTGGACGTCGAAGGGCTTCGAGAAGTGGGACACGATCGGAATCAGCACGGTGGGAGATCTCTGGACGAGGGGGGGATTCAAAACTTTTGAGACGCTGCAGGCGGAGTTTCAGCTGCAGGGCAGTGAGTACTTTCGGTACCTCCAAGTCCGCCATGCGCTGGGCTCCGTCTTCCCGGATGTCGCATCCATTCCGGAGTCCTCCCCCCTGGAGGACAGAGTGCTGGATGGCCATGTCCCGGACAGCACGATCTCCCTCATATACAAAAAACTGATCAACGATAGATCGTGCCTGCTGACTAGTCTCCACGAGGCTTGGGTTGCCGACGGGCTGGAGCTGGACGACGAGGATTGGATTTCCGCGGTGGCCTCTCCGAAAGAGGTGGCCATCCCGGCTCGCCTTCGTTTCGTCCAGCTCAAGATCCTTCACCGGGTTTACGTGACGGGGCCAAGGCTTCTACGTATGGGTTTTGCTGGTGATGGAATGTGTAAGCGTGGCTGTGGTGCGTTGGCGACCTTCATGCATATATTGTGGGAGTGCCCGAAGGTGGAGCGATTCTGGCGTGGTGTGCATGAGGTTCTGCGAGTGGTCACGCGTGTCGTGCTGCTGCCTGAAGCGAGGAGATGCTTGCTGAATGTATGGGAACCAAATGACTACTCGGTCCCGCAGACGCGGTGGGTGACTCTGGGATACATGATAGCTAAGCGTGACATTGCTCAATTGTGGGGATCCCAGAGGCCCCCTGCGGTGTCGGCCTGGAAAGACCATATGGATTGGTGTATGTTTCACGAAAAGGTGGTGTATGTGGCGAGGGGTAAGCCTGGGGCGTGGGTGAAACTCTGGGGCCCCTGGAACGCCTATCGCGGAGGTATTTGTGAGCCGCCACTGCTACCGGCTGCCTCGCCTGCTCCGTCTCCCTAGAGGGCCCCCCTCCCTCGGCCGCGAGCGCGCGGTCCCCCAGTCCCTGGTCTACTCCCAGTCCCCTCTTCAGAGTTTTGCTGCTGGTTTGGATCCCCCACTTATGGAGCACGTGTTGTCATTTCGGATCGTGGGTTGCCTTGCGGGTGTGGTTTTTTGGTGTTGTTTTGCTTTAAGAAAATGGAACCGTACTGTGGGCATGGAGTTGTGTGGCCTGCACCATTGATTACTCCTGTTGTACTACTCTGTGCTGCTGAGAGACTTTTACTGTATGTATGCAATATGCTCTTGACACTCTAGCGGCCGGCCGGGTGGTTGTAGGCCCATACCTGTAACTTTTACAAACTGCAATAAACGGTTTCAAAAAAAAAAAAAAAAAAAAAAAAGAAAATTATCTGGTTGCCATTGATGGGAAGGAGTTTTCTCCGGAAAGAAAACAAGCTCTGCTTTACAATCATCTGGGGATTGCGGCACAGAAATTTTTTGATAATTTACCTCTGTTTCCTAGACCCTCTGGTGATGGCACCTGGAATATCTACATTGAGGCTACAAGCAAGCTTAAAAAACAGTTTTCAGATGAACCCAACGTTCTTTTGGAGAGACATAGTTTTTTTAAAAGGAAGCAAGCTAGTGAAGAATCAGTTGAAGAGTATATAGCTGCTCTGCGAGTTCTTGCTTCTACCTGTGAATTCGAAAATTATACTGACATCTCCATTAGAGACCAATTTGTTTTTAACTGCTTTTCAAAAAAAATGCAAGAGCGTCTCTTAATCTGTCGTAATCCTTCCTTATCGGAAGTTATTGACATAGGGAAAAGTATTGAGCGCTCAATTATATCTTCACAAGCATTGTCAGGACAAGAAGGTCATTCTCCCATTTCCTATGTTTCTGACAATTCAGATTTTTCGACGGTATCTGCCATAAAAATTAACAAAGAGTTTAAGAAAACCTTTTGCTTTCGCTGTGGCAATAAGAATCACATTGCGAATTTTCCATCCTGTCCAGCTTTGGGTAAAAAGTGTGGCAAATGCAAAAGAACTGGTCATTTTCAAGAGTATTGTAAATCTCGTCGTTCATTCCCAGTTGTTAAGATTCATAATGTTGAAGTACAGAACTCACCTCCTACACCTTCTGTCTATGACTGTACTAATATGTTTTCGAATCTCATGTTGTCCATTGATGAACTTCTGGATTCTATTGATTTTGAACGTCCCCTTTGCCAAGCCTTTATTAATGATACATCTATACAAGTTATGGCGGATTCTGGAGCACCTATCATTGTGTTAGCCGACATTACCTTTTATGACACCTGGGGTCATTCCATCAAACTTCAAGCCCCTGACATTTCTCCAAAGGCTTTTGGTGAAAAGGATATTGACTTACTTGGTTATTTTGTTGGTTCTTTACAAATTCTTGGAAAAATATATGTTGCTGTCAGAGGCAGGAACTTGGTGGGTTGGAGGGATTTAGCCAAATTAGGCATTATTCTTAGACCTGGACACAAGAACCCTATCGTTCTAGGAGATCTTCCTATACCGGCTATTGATGGTTGTGTAGGAAACTTATGTACTATTGATACTCTTAAAAGTGAATTTCCTTCTGTTTTTACTGACAAAATTGGTAACATTAAGGGTTTTGAACATGTTATTAGACTGAAGAATAATGCTATACCTGTTTCACACAAAGTAAGACCTCTTCCTATCAGTGTTCGCAATGATCTTAAAGAGCAATTGGGGAAACTTACTGCAGAGGGTGTTATTACTACAACTGACTCCTCTGAGTGGGTTTCTCCCATTGTTCTTGCAAAGAAAAAGAATGGAAATCTTCGTCTTTGTGTGGACCTCAGATCTTTAAACCGTAACATCATAGTTGACTGTCATCCCCTTTCTCACATTCAACAAATGCTTTCAAATATTGGCCATGCAAAAAATTTTTCCACTATAGACTTGCATTCTGCATATCACCAAATACCATTGCATTCAGACTCACACAAACTTACTACTTTTGTCACCCCTTTTGGTGCGTATAAGTATTTAGGACTGCCTTTTGGCCTAGCCTCGGCTGCCTCTGTTTTTCAGAAGGTTATGGATGTTCTTTTTAAGGATGTTAAAAACGTGCAAGCTTTTCAGGACGATATCCTTGTCTTCACTGAAACTAGGGAATCACATTTAGACACTTTACACAAGGTATTTTCCATTTTGTCTGCTAGAGGTATTACTGTTCAGCCTGATAAGTGCAAAATTTTAGCGGAGCAAATTGAGTATTTAGGTCATAACATCACACCTGAAGGTATCAAACCTAAATTCAGTAATATGGAGGCAATTATAAAAAGCCCCGCCTCCGCCTGACAAAGATGCTCTGAGATCTTTCCTAGGTCTTTGCGAATATTACGCTCGTTTTGTACCAGATTATGCCCAATGTGTTCAACCTTTAAGATCTCTTCTTAAAAAAGGGTCCACCTTTGTCTGGTCTGAGGATGTTAATACAGCATTTGTCAATATTAAAAAATTGGTCATTAATGCCCCTGCTCTTAGCCCGTATGTTCATGGTCTCCATTGTACTGTGTCACGACTCGGACCTCCCGCGCGGCGCGAGTGAAGCGCGCGCAGGGAGTGGGACTACACCTCCCAGCATGCCGAGCGGAAGGCGCGAACACGGGACCTATATAGGCCCCGCCTTCCTTCGCTCCGGCGCTTGTCAATCAGACTTTGAATCCTAACGAGCCCGGAACGCTGCTGGCGTTTCTCATCGTCCCGCGAACCAACCGCATCTTCGTCCCTACCATCAGCTGAGCGCCGCAACGGGGGAAGACGTGCCCCGACGCCCAGCCACTTCCCTACCCGCCGCAGTACTTCTTAGGGCTCTTGAAGCCCAGAGGCTCCTCCCCGGAGCTACATCGCCACGCACACCCGGAAAAGCATCGGAGCCTAACCCTCGCCGCAACACTGGGAATCTCCAGACTACACCTAGTCTAATCACTACCCCTTGTCCTAGGAGCCCCCACATCCCTACCTTCACGGGCCAGAACGCAGGGACGCCTTATCCGGACACCGCGTTCGCCTTAAGGGGATTGTGGCACGACTCCCATTACCCTTTTATTGGCCTTCCTGTTTTCCACCCCAGAGTGACGGATTCTACAAGGTGCGTCAGGAACTGACCAGCGCAGCCTTGAACAAACTTCTTCCTTCCCGCTTGGAGCCGCTTGAAAGGCTCGGAGAGCGACCAGATCACGATCCCTATGCGCTTGAGGCCGCTTGAAAGGCTTGGAGAGCGGCATAGACCATTGAAACCGTCCTGGGTCACCACGCTGGACTTGTGAGTACTGCTTTAGTCCTAGGGGCTCTATGTTATCTATCCTGTGCGGTGGTACTCTCTTACTGGACTAGTTATCTCACTCTGTTCTCTCTTTCCAGGGTTACAAGGGAGCACGGTTCCCGTCTGACATTCAACCCACCCCCGAGAGTTCTTTCCTGTCCCCCTTCCCGGGGTCCCTTCCGCTCCTTTTCCCCCTTGAGGTGGTGTTTCACGCTAGACGTTTCAGTTAGGGGTCGGCGGGCAACACCACATAGGGTAGGGGGTTACTAGCATCGCTCCCGCTGTATCCGGCTTACAAGGTGAGTGGCTCTCAACCTTGTATCTCCTAGAACCTGACAGGTTGACAAGCCCACGGATACCTACAGCCTGAGCGATGGATGCGGATACCACCCTTTCCGCTATATTGGACACCTTGACTGCCTTGCGAGGGGAGGTGGATGCCTTTCGGGCAGAAAACGCTGCGCTTAAGCAAGAGATGGGCACCATGCGAAGAGAGGTGGCAGGCCTCTCCCGCCAAAAGGGAACTGGGGCAGTAGGAAGCTCGTATATCAGAGGCTGGACTCTGCCACCCGCTTTTGCGCATGCACCCGCTACTGATGGAGGAGCGACAGCTTCGTTAGGGGGACAGGGCACAGGGGTCTTCCCACATACCTCCTTTTCTTCCGTGCCACAAACGGGTTCTACACCTATACACGTCATACAGCCCATGCATCTGCCCCTCGCCCCTCCTGAAAGGTTCTTTGGGGACCCAAAAAAGTTTGGAGTATTCATGGGGCAGTGTAGACTGCATTTCCTGTGTAAACCCGCTGTCTTTCCCACAGATCAAGCAAAAACTGCCTTTGTGCTGTCTTACCTCGGAGGCAACGCAGCAAACTGGTCTTTTCCCCTGATAGAACGCGACAACCCGGTGTTATACCACTTCCCGAACTTCTGTGTGGAAATGCGACGGCTGTTTGACCGGAAGGGTCATCAGTTGTCCCTGGACAAAGAACTCCTTTCTCTCAAGCAAGGTACCCAGGACCTGCTTACATATATTACCACCTTCAATCAGCTGATCGTGGAAACAGAGTGGCCTGAAGAAAAGAGGACATCGCTATTTTATCAAGGACTAAGAGGGGAGTTGAAGGACGTCCTGGCCCAAGTGGTTCAACTACCAGCCACTTGTGATGAGCTAATCGACCTGACCGTCCAGCTAGACCACCGTCTTCAGGAGCGGAAGGGAGATAAGCTACTAGCAGAACCGAGATTCATCCCTTCGCGGCCCCGTGTAAGTCCCGAGGATCGAAGCCCTCCAAGCGACGGCTCAGAGCCCATGCAGATCGGGGGAATTCGAGGCCCCCTCAGCCCAGCCGAAAGAGAGAAAAGGAGAAACCAGAAGTTGTGCTTATACTGTGGGAAACCAGGGCATTTCATCAAAGAATGCAAGAGCAGGATGAAAACAGTCAGCCCAGGCGGACCAGGGCACAAAAACCTGTCGGTGGTGAACACTGAGGCAGAGTATCCGGAAAACTAACATCCTCAAACAGGTTGGAGACCCCCTGTTTGAGGCCTACGGTCACCAAGGTCTCACCAGCAGTCGCCAACACCTTGCAGTCATCAGTAGCCCACATGAACATATGTGCTGTGCTGGACTTGCCCTCGGAGATATCAGTGGTTGGCCATGCTTTACTTGGCTCGGGGGCGACTGGCAATTTCATAGACCAACAGTACGCCAGAGAACTTCACCTGCCTTGCGATCAAAAGGAGGCACCTGAGAATGTGAAGGCCGTGGACGGATCTGCACTGACGTCGGGTCCTGTGCGGTTTCACACACAACCACTCCGGATGCAGATCGGAGAAAACCATGTAGAACGCATACGTTTCGATCTGATCGATGCCCCCCAGTTTAAACTGATATTAGGAATGCCATGGTTAACCTTGCATGACCCGCTAGTGCGATGGGCCGCTCGCACCATGACTCTAAACTCTCCTTTTTGTCGGGAGCACTGTACCAGGGGGGCAGAGAGCAGCGCCTTACCTACGCCGAGTCCAGCCGCGATGCTCGCAAGTGCAGGCGTGGATCCTGCGTTGTGCTGTCTATCGACTCTACCTGCAGTGTACGCAGTGTACGACGAATTTAAGGTGGTGTTTGACAAAAAAGAAGCCAGCCAGCTGCCCCCCCACCGGGAGTACGATTGTGTTATCGAATTGGAAGCAGGGGCCAGCATTCCTTGCAGCCGGGTCTACGCCCTCACAGAAGCCGAAACAACTTACCTGCAGCAATATCTAGCAGACATGCTGGCTTCGGGATTCATACGCGCCTCTTCCTCTCCCGCATCCTCGCCGATCTTCTTTATACCAAAGAAGGAAGGGGGATTGAGGGCGTGTATTGACTTTCGTGCCATTAACAGAGTGACCATAAAGAATCGGTACCCGCTGCCTCTGATTCCCGTGCTGTTGGACCAGCTAAAATCTGCCAAGGTCTTTACCAAGCTTGATCTCAGGGGTGTGTATCACCTGGTAAGGGTAAGGCGGGGGGATGAGTGGAAGACGGCGTTCAGAACAAAGTTCGGGCTCTATGAATACCGAGTAATGCCCTTCGGTCTCTGCAACGCCCCCGCCGCCTTCCAGTTCTTTATGGACGAAGTGCTGAGAGGGCTTTTGGACGTCTCCTGCATCGTCTATATAGACGACATCCTGGTCTATTCTGCCTCTATGGAAGAGCACGTGCATCATGTCTCAGCAGTACTGGAGCGCCTGAAACAATACTCCCTTTACGCTAAGCTGGAAAAATGCCTATTTCACGTCCCGGAGGTAGAATTCCTGGGATATGTCATTGGTCCTGGGGGAGTGTGCATGGATGACAAGCAGACACGAGCCATCATCCAATGGAAAACCCCCACCACGGTGAAGACCTTGCAAAGTTTCCTAGGCTTCGCGAATTTCTACCGGAGATTCATACAGGGCTTCTCTCGTATCATCCAGCCACTTACCAAGTTGCTGCGAAAAGGAGCTACCTTTGAGTGGTCGGAAGAAGCGGACCGAGCGTTCCAGGCCCTGAAGCAGTGCTTCACCACCGCACCTGTGTTGCGGCATCCAGACGCGGCGCAGCCCTTCGTCTTGGAGACGGATGCGTCGCATTTTGCAGTAGGAGGGATACTGTCGCAACGCCATCCAGACACGGGCCAACTACATCCCATCGCCTTCTTTTCCAAGAAACTATCAGCTTGTGAAACCAACTATAGCATTACAGACAAGGAGCTGCTGGCGATCAAGAAGGGATGTGAGGAGTGGCGACACCATCTACTGGGAACCCGATACACGGTGGAAATATTCACGGACCACCGGAATCTCTTGTTTCTGAAGACAGCCAGAGCCCTAACTCCCAGACAACTCCGCTGGTCCATATTTTTCTCCGACTATGATTTTGTGATTCGGTATCGCCCAGGGCCGCAAAACGGAAAGGCAGATGCCTTATCAAGACTTCAGCACCCTCCTGAACCCAGTGAAATACCCCTCGAGGAACCCCCAATCATTCTGCAGAAAGCCTCCTTTCCCGAGGACCTCCTTGCCGCAACCAGCGCGGACGACTTTCTAGCGGATGTACGCACGCAGACTGAGAAGGTGGACTCGCCTGCATGGGTAGCAGAAAACCCCTCCTGTCGTTCCACCTCCCAACGCCTCTTGTACCATGAGAAAAAACTCTTTCTTCCCTCTGAGGAGTTAAGGCAGCGTGCCCTGCACTGGGTACATGATACTCCATTAGGGGGGCATTTGGGAGCCCGCAAGACCACTCAAGCCCTGCAACGATACTTCTGGTGGGCTACCTTGGGACCCGATACGATAAACTACGTATCGGGGTGTGCTGTGTGCGTGCACGGTAAAGCGCAGCATCGGAAGCCCTGTGGGATGCTGCGTCCGATCCCTATTCCTCCGTCTCCCTGGCACACGGTGTCCATGGACATCATCGTGGACATGCCCCCTAGTCTGGGCCTAAATACCATCTTGGTAGTAGTGGACCACCTTACCAAAATGGGTCACTTTCTAGCCCTCGACAAGCTGCCTTCGTCCTCCGCTCTTGCCCTCATTTTTCTGCAACAGATTGTGCGTTTACACGGAATACCGGCCGTTCTCATCACGGACCGAGGGACACAATTTACCTCTCGCTTCTGGAAAGCCTTGTGTGAGGCCATGAAAATTGACGCCCGCCTTTCCACAAGCTATCACCCACAGACAGACGGAAAAACGGAAAGGTTAAATCAAACTGTGGAACAATACCTCCGGTGCTTCACTATATCACATGAGGAGGAGTGGAGCAGGCAGTTGTGGCTAGCGGAGTTCGCGTATAACAACGCCGAGCATTCCTCGTTGGGGTGCTCGCCCTTCTATTGTCTATCAGGTCACCACCCTAACATGCTACCATTCGAATGGCCAGTGCAAACACTACATCCCACCATACAGGAACATCACTCACACCTCCGTTCCATTCTCCAGGCAGCCAAGGTACAGTTGGCTGCAGCGCAGAAGCACGACAAACAGTACGCAGACAAACGTAGGTCTCCTGAGCCTGCGTATGGGGTAGGGGACAGGGTCTGGCTTAACACTAAGTACCTTAGATTCAAGGGCAACACCCGGCTGCAGCCCCGATACGTAGGGCCTTATACCATAGAGAGGGTGATAAATCCGGTAGCAATGAAGCTAGGCCTCCCTGCGTCTTGGCGCATCCACCCTGTATTCCACGTATCACTGTTGAAACCTTGCCTCCCGCATACCAGGCTCCTTTCAAAACCCCTGCCTCTGTTGGTAGATGATGGGGAGGAATACGAGGTCAAGAGAATTCTCGACGCGAAACGTGTGAGGGGGAGGCTACTCTACCTAATTGACTGGAAAGGATACGGCCCAGAGGAGAGATCATGGGAGCCCTTAGCTAATTTACACTGCCCTGCTCTGCTAAGGCGTTTTCACGCAACCCATCCTTCCAAACCTGGAAGCCCGTCAAGACGCCGGGCGCAAAAGGGGGGTCCTGTCACGACTTGGACCTCCCACGCGGCGCGAGTGAAGCGCGCGCAGGGAGTGGGACTACACCTCCCAGCATGCCGAGCGGAAGGCGCGAACACGGGACCTATATAGGCCCCGCCTTCCTTCGCTCCGGCGCTTGTCAATCAGACTTTGAATCCTAACGAGCCCGGAACGCTGCTGGCGTTTCTCATCGTCCCGCGAACCAACCGCATCTTCGTCCCTACCATCAGCTGAGCGCCGCAACGGGGGAAGACGTGCCCCGACGCCCAGCCACTTCCCTACCCGCCGCAGTACTTCTTAGGGCTCTTGAAGCCCAGAGGCTCCTCCCCGGAGCTACATCGCCCCGCACACCCGGAAAAGCATCGGAGCCTAACCCTCGCCGCAACACTGGGAATCTCCAGACTACACCTAGTCTAATCACTACCCCTTGTCCTAGGAGCCCCCACATCCCTACCTTCACGGGCCAGAACGCAGTGACGCCTTATCCGGACGCCGCGTTCGCCTTAAGGGGGTTGTGGCACGACTCCCATTACCCTTTTATTGGCCTTCCTGTTTTCCTCCCCAGAGTGACGGATTCTACAAGGTGCGTCAGGAACTGACCAGCGCAGCCTTGAACAAACTTCTTCCTTCCCGCTTGGAGCCGCTTGAAAGGCTCGGAGAGCGACCAGATCACGATCCCTATGCGCTTGAGGCCGCTTGAAAGGCTTGGAGAGCGGCATAGACCATTGAAACCGTCCTGGGTCACCACGCTGGACTTGTGAGTACTGCTTTAGTCCTAGTGTAACGCCCTGAACGTCTCAGGATCGTTTAACAGACACGACAATGAGGACGCAACCACTAGTGAAGGGTTAGTTGTTTTAATGAAGGCAAATATAATACAAAGAATAAACAAAAGTTATAGTCACTGGAATCCTCCAGGCTAAGTACGTTACCAGCCCACAGCACGGATGGTCCTAACCGTCCTCTGCATATACGCCGGTCCCGGCGTATGCCAACAGAGGGCAGAAATGAAATGGCCGACAATGCCAATCGGTAGGCTGTGAGGGGCACGACGAGTGTTGGGGAGAATCGAGGAGTCAGGGAAACACCCAGCCGGGGTCTCTACCTGAAGGGAGCAGCCGCTCAACCTCTTCCTCAGACTGCACCGGGACGCGGAGTCACCTCCTGGTGATGCGTCACCGATACCCCAATCACAAGCAAGAAGACTGAACCGAGAGCAGCCGCTCGATCGATCCTGTGGACTTCCGAGTCTGTAACGCGGCAAACACCTCCTGGTGTGCGTTACAGCTGGCAGTCCCTGTGTCTCTGGTCGGGCTGGGAGTTACGACTCCAACCAGCAAAAGCGCCACTGCGCTTGGACTCAGCCGAGTCAAAAAGCGAAGCTCAATGGTTGACCGGTAGAGCTTCCGGGTCCTTCACAGGTGACGATGGGGCAAGACACGGCCCAGGGAGTAACGACTCGACCTACCTCCGTTCTTGCCTTACTGGAGCACCACTCCGGAACACTGCTCTTCACGAAGCAGGTACGTCGGTGTGAACACAATATCCGACAGCGTTGTACCTCCCGGTTCCTCCCTTTATAGGGAGTGTTTTCCTTGAGTTATGTAACAGCTCTCCTGTTTACATAAGGGCGTGTTTCCCTTGAGTTATGTAACAGCTCTCCTGTTTACATAACCTCTCAACCGCTAAGCATCCTGGGAGATGTAGTCCGTTTTCGCCGGTTACCGTTTTCCTCCCCTCGTATGACAGGAATTCTTGACAGTACATCCTCCCTCTCAGCGGCTCCCCACGGGTCCAGCGCTGGCAGGAAAACGCCGATGGAACAAGGAGACCAAGCGCGGAGCATGAACCCCTTCAGCCGGTTCCCATGAATGCTCCTCCGGGCCATAGCCTTTCCACGCAACCAGGTACCACAGCTTCCCCCTGCGCCATTTGGACGCCCGTATGCCCGACACTTCATACTCCACCTCCGACTCCACGCATACCGGCCGAGGTGTCCCAGACGGCTTGGAGGGTGCTGGTTTGAGCAATGATACATGAAAGACAGGGTGTATCCGCAATGACTGGGGCAAGCACACCTTCACGTTCACGGGACCCATACACTTGGTAATTCGATAGGGGCCCATATACTTGGGATGGAACACACTGTTCTTTCCAAACCTCATGTTTCTTGTGGATATCCAGACGTAGTCTCCAGTGCGGTACAGTGGCCCGGGCCTTCTCTTCCTATCTGCCGCAGCCTTGTATCTTCTCTTGGCCTCTATTAGGACAGCCCTTGAGCGCATCAATGTGTCTTTTATGTGTGCCACCCTGTCCGCTGTGGCGGGAATCCTGTCCTCTCTGAACGGATGTAGAAATGGCAAGAACCTGGGATGTTGGCCATAGTTGCTATAGAACGGAGATGACTGTGTGGAGCTGTGAGTGGCGTTGTTATAGGCTATCTCTGCAACCCATAGCAAGTCGACCCATTCTTCCCTGCCCTGGTCCACAAAACATCGCAGATACTGTTTGAGCGTTTGGTTCAGGCACTCGGTTTGGCCGTCCGTTTGAGGGTGGTAGCTGGTGGACAGGGCGGTCTTAACATGCAGCGCAGTGCACCAAGTCTTCCAGAATTGCGCAGTAAACTGCGACCCCCGGTCCGACACGATCACCCCAGGTAATCCATGCAGTCGTACCACATTCTTTAGGAGTAGTGACGCCAATTCCCCGGCCGTAGGGACTCTCTTGCAGGGGATGAAGTGCCCCATTTTCGTCAAGTAATCCACCACCACCAGTATTGCCGTCATCCCCTGGTCTACCGGTAGGCCCACCACGAAGTCCAGTGATATGCTATCCCATGGTCTATCCGGGGTTGGAAGTGGATGTAAGAGCCCTTGGGTTCGGCCATGGTCGGCCTTCATGGTAGCACACGTAGGACACTCCTGTCCCCACCTCCTGACATCCACTCTCATGGTTGGCCACCAGAAATGCCGTCCCATGCTAGCCACCGTTTTTTCAAAGCCCAAATGACCTGCGCATGGAGAGTCATGGCACCAGATGAATGCTTGTTTCCTTAGCCTAGGCGTGGGTATCAATAGGCACCTGCCCTTCAGGGGTATCCCGTCCTTCAGCTGCCATTCTCTGTGACTGAGGAGCCACCTCCGCCATGCGAATGACCTGATCCCTCTCTTTATTCCCCTCAGGAAAGTATCCGGTTGGATAACCCCCAATACCATCCTCGGGGAAATGATGGAACGCTCGGTCGCAGGCAATGGTTCCTTAACTGCAGATTGACGGGACAGGGCGTCCGCCTTTCGGTTTTCCGTCCCCGGCCGATATGTGATGCGGAAGTTGAACCCCGCAAAGAAGATCATCCACCGCAGCTGCCTGGGAGAAAGGTGTCTAGTGGCCGTCATGAACTGTAGGTTCCGATGGTCCGTGTACACCGATACCACATGTCTTGCCCCCATCAACCAATGCCTCCATTCGGTGAAGGCGTCCTTGATTGCGAGAAGCTCCTTCTCCGCAATATGGTAGTTGCGTTCGGCGTCGTTGAGTTTGCGGGACATGTACGCAACGGGATGAAGCACCCCTGTGTCGTGGTTGCGTTGGGACAAGATAGCCCCCAGCGCCACATCCGATGCGTCCGCTTCCACCACGTAGGGGAGATCCGGATCGGGGTGAGCCAACACCGGCGCCTTACCAAAGGCGCTTTTCAGGGCCTCAAAGGCTTTGTTCGCTTCAGGGGACCAGACAAACTCCTTGGACTTCCTCAGTAGCTGTGTGATTGGGGCCACCACTCCTGAAAATCCATCTATGAACCGCCTGTAAAAGTTGGCGAAGCCAATGAAACTTTGGACGTCCTTCACGCTTTGGGGCACCGGCCATTCTTTCACCGCCTTGATCTTTCGTTCTGCCATCTCCTGTCCCTCTGGACTCAGCATCACTCCGAGGAATTCCACGGATGTGACGTGGAAGTCACACTTGCTGAGTTTACAAAACAGCATGTTTTCCCTCAGCTTTTGGAGCACAGCTTTGACGTGGTGTACGTGCTCCTCCACACTGGACGAATAGATGAGGATGTCGTCGATATATACGACCACGTAGATATCCAACTCCTCTCTGAATACCTCATTCAAAAAGTACTGAAAGGCTGCCGGGGCGTTGCACAGACCGAACGGCATGACGAGGTACTCAAAAAGGCCGAACCTGGTCTTAAAGGCGGTCTTCCACTCGTCTCTGTCCCTCATGCGCACCAGATGGTATGCCCCTTTCAAATCCAACTTGGTGTAGATACGAGCTTTCTTGACCTGTTCCAGAAGTACACTGATGAGAGGCAAGGGGTACCGATTTTTTATGGTTATCGCATTCAATGCCCTAAAGTCCACACAGGCTCTCAGCTCCCCATTAGCCTTCGGGATGAAGAAGAGTGGCGAGGCGGCCGGAGACTTGGACGGGCGGATGAATCCTAGCTTGAGGAGTTTATCCAGGTACCCCCGGAGATGCACGTTTTCAGGCTCCGTCAGGGCATACAGCCTGCCGCTGGGGACGCTGGCCCCTGGCACCAGGTCGATCTGGCAGTCAAACTGTCTATGTGGTGGTAGCACTTCCGCCTTCACCTCATCAAATACATCCTCAAAACTGTGATAAGCCTGGGGGAGAGCCACATCTTTTTCTGCCGCTGTAGCCACCGTCTGACTCCCGCTCTCATCTGCGTCAAGGGATTCCGTTCTTATTCCACAATGCAGGATGCAATACGGTGACGTCATTTCGATGCGATGTGTTGGCCAATCCACAAAGGGGTTGTGTTTCTGTAGCCACGGCAATCCCAATATGACGCCATATTGGGGCGCTCGGATGATGTTAAAATCGATTTGTTCCAAATGGTTCCACCCATATCTCATCGGAAGGACCCCCGTGTGCTGCCCGATGGGCCCCGTCACCAATCGCCTTCCGTCTACAGCATAGACGTCTTCGGGTACAGCTTTGGGAAGAAGCACTAGCCCTAGCCTGCATGCCTCGTTGTGGTCCATAAACATGCCAGTGGCCCCTGAATCCACCATGGCCACAACGGGTATCCACTGGTCATGCACTCCCACGTGCACCGTGATAAACAGGTGTCGTTGTCCCTTAGTGACCGAGTTGGAAAGTGAAGGGATGGATGAGTGACTCCGAGATGCCCCTTCTCTGGTCTTGGAGTCCTCTAGTTTTCCGCCGGTATGTCCACCACGGCTGTTACCGACCGGTTGGCCCGATAACGTGACGTCTTCGGTTTGGCAGGGCATTCACGTACGTAGTGGCCTTTTTTGCCACAATATAGGCACAATCCTTGTTTACGGCGTGACTCTTTCTCCGTGGCTGTGAGGCTCGCTCGTATTGCGCCGATGTCCATGGGTTCTCCCTTGGATGCGGTGGAAGTTTCAGGACTTCCCACCGTCACATAGGATGGAAGGGATTTTCCTTTTCTCCCATGATCCCCCTTTCTTTCACTTAGCCTATGTTCCAGCCGTAATACCAGGTTGATAAGGCCCTCACATGTCTTGGGTTGAGGGTCAATATGAGCCACGGCGTCCTTGAGCTCATCGCACAGCCCTTGATGGAAGAGCGCCGTCTGTTTAGCAACAGGCCACTTGGTTTCCGCAACCAGCCTTCGGAACGCGTTGAGATACTGCACCAGGTCGTTGGATCCCTGTCTCAACTCAAGCATTTCCCCTGTCTCAACTCAAGCATTTCACGGTCCGCCGTGTACGAGTCAGCCCTTCTGTCGAATACCTTCAGGAATTCCTCGCGAAAAGCACCCCAATCACATAAGAGGGGGTCGTCCCTGCTCACCAGAGGTACGGCCCATTGTGCCGCGTTTCCCGCCAAATAGGATATAAGGAAAGCCACACGAGCCTGACTCGTGGGGAACGCCTTTGGTTTGCACGATAAATGTAGCGCCACTTGTGTGAGGAATACCTGCACTGTGTTAGGATCCCCACTGTACCTCTCTGGTGTCGCCAAGGGGATGGCTACCGGCATTTCCACTACTACCGCAGGGGTCTGATTCGTGAGGGAGGTGCTGGGCGTGAGCGGGTCCAATTGGATAGCATCCAGTCTGGCTTTTACATCGGCTGTTTCTTGCCTAGAGGCAGCCACTTCAACTTGCATGGCCGCTAAAGCAGCCAGCACATCATCAAGTGTTGCCATGTCTGTTATCGACCGGGAGACAGTTAGTGTTATTAAGGTCGGATATTTTGTAACGCCCTGAACGTCTCAGGATCGTTTAACAGACACGACAATGAGGACGCAACCACTAGTGAAGGGTTAGTTGTTTTAATGAAGGCAAATATAATACAAAGAATAAACAAAAGTTATAGTCACTGGAATCCTCCAGGCTAAGTACGTTACCAGCCCACAGCACGGATGGTCCTAACCGTCCTCTGCATATACGCCGGTCCCGGCGTATGCCAACAGAGGGCAGAAATGAAATGGCCGACAATGCCAATCGGTAGGCTGTGAGGGGCACGAAGAGTGTTGGGGAGAATCGAGGAGTCAGGGAAACACCCAGCCGGGGTCTCTACCTGAAGGGAGCAGCCGCTCAACCTCTTCCTCAGACTGCACCGGGACGCGGAGTCACCTCCTGGTGATGCGTCACCGATACCCCAATCACAAGCAAGAAGACTGAACCGAGAGCAGCCGCTCGATCGATCCTGTGGACTTCCGAGTCTGTAACGCGGCAAACACCTCCTGGTGTGCGTTACAGCTGGCAGTCCCTGTGTCTCTGGTCGGGCTGGGAGTTACGACTCCAACCAGCAAAAGCGCCACTGCGCTTGGACTCAGCCGAGTCAAAAAGCGAAGCTCAATGGTTGACCGGTAGAGCTTCCGGGTCCTTCACAGGTGACGATGGGGCAAGACACGGCCCAGGGAGTAACGACTCGACCTACCTCCGTTCTTGCCTTACTGGAGCACCACTCCGGAACACTGCTCTTCACGAAGCAGGTACGTCGGTGTGAACACAATATCCGACAGCGTTGTACCTCCCGGTTCCTCCCTTTATAGGGAGTGTTTTCCTTGAGTTATGTAACAGCTCTCCTGTTTACATAAGGGCGTGTTTCCTTGAGTTATGTAACAGCTCTCCTGTTTACATAAGGGCGTGTTTCCCTTGAGTTATGTAACAGCTCTCCTGTTTACATAAGGGCGTGTTTTCCTTGAGTTATGTAACAGCTCTCCTGTTTACATAAGGGCGTGTTTCCCTTGAGTTATGTAACAGCTCTCCTGTTTACATAACCTCTCAACCGCTAAGCATCCTGGGAGATGTAGTCCGTTTTCGCCGGTTACCGTTTTCCTCCCCTCGTATGACAGGAATTCTTGACACCTAGGGGCTCTATGTTATCTATCCTGTGCGGTGGTACTCTCTTAATGGACTAGTTATCTCACTCTGTTCTCTCTTTCCAGGGTTACAAGGGAGCACGATTCCCGTCTGACGTTTAACCCACCCCCGAGAGTTCTTTCCTGTCCCCCTTCCCGGGGTCCCTTCCGCTCCTTTTCTCCCTTGAGGTGGTGTTTCACGCTAGACGTTTCAGTTAGGGGTCGGCGGGCAACACCACATAGGGGGAGGGGGTTACTAGCATCGCTCCCGCTGTATCCGGCTTACAAGGTGAGTGGCTCTCAACCTTGTATCTCCTAGAACCTGACATACTGTCACCGTTGATGCAAGCCTTAATGGTCTTGGTGCGGTATTTGGACAGCAAGGTTCTGGCAAAGATCATACTGTTGCCTTTGCTTCTAGATCCTTGTCTGATGCTGAATCACGGTACAGTACAATAGAGAGAGAGGCATTAGCCTGTGTTTGGGCTGTTTCCAAATTCAAAACCTACCTTTGGGGTTGTCCATTTTCTCTTTTTACTGACCACAAACCCCTAGTCTACCTTTTACAAGGGGATGGACTTGGCAAGGCTTCTGCTCGTCTTGTGCGTATTCTTTCAAAGTTGCAAGAATATAATTTCACTATTAAATATATACAGGGTGGGAAGAATTTCAGGGCAGATTGTCTTTCTCGTCTCCCTTTACCTTCAATTGATGATAGTGTTGATGATTTTGACTGTGTAGTGGCATCTATTGATGCTTCTTCAATTTCAAATGGTACAATTTCGGAAAAGGATTGGATTGAGGCCTCTTACACCGATCAAACTCTCAAAAAGATTGCTACTTTCATCATTAAAGGATGGCCTCCTATTCGTAATGTTTCACATGACTTAAAATCTTATGCTCAAGTTGCTTCTGAGTTATCTTTGGAAAATGACATTTGCTCCAGAAATGGTTGTTTTATTCCTCCAATTTCTCTTAGAAACAAGATTATTTCTATAGCGCATGCAGGTCACCCTGGAGTAACTGCCACTTGTAAGAAACTCAGAGAAAAGTATTGGTGGCCTTCACTTAATAATCAGGTATCCTCTTTTATAGATGTTTGTCCTCAATGTGTGATTTCGGACAAACATTGGAAGACTACTCAAAACCCTCTCCGTCCAGTTCCTCTTCCAGAGAAACCATGGTCCAAAATTGCTTTAGATTTTGCTGGTCCTTTTAACCTTTTACCAAGTGCTTCAAAATTTTTGTTGGTATTAATTGATTATTTTTCTAAATGGATCTAGTTTTCTTTTGTGGAGTCAGCATCAACTCATTTTGTCTTGAAATTTCTCAAATCTGTTTTTTCACTTGAAGGTCCACCTAAAGAATTGGTCACAGATAATGGTACACATTTTGTTTCGATTGCCATGAAAGATTTTTTAAGGTCTATGGATGTTTAACACGTTCAAGTGGCCTTATATAGTCCATCTGCAAATGGTCTTGTTGAAAGAGCTAATCGCTTTCTTAAGGAAGGAGTACAAACTGCTCTTTCTTCGGGTTTAGATGTTAATCTCTTTCTTAAAGAAAAAATCAATGCTTATCACATTTCGCCTCCCTCGACAACTGGTTTTACTCCCTTTGAGTTATTGAGAGGCAGAAAATGTCGCACTTTACTATTGCCTTCTTGGCTTGACAGATATTCTTCATCTTTTGACACACTCAATGTTTCAAAGAAACATGATTTTTTAAGTCAAAATGTTACTTTAGCACAAAGCAAGCAAAAGTCTCATTTTGATAATCGGAAGCATTTTCAAAATAAAGAATTTATTCCGGATTCATGGGTTCTAATTAAGAAACCTTTTAGTGTTAAAAAAGGAGAATCTTCTTTTACTTCTCCTTACAAGATTCGGAAAGTTGGTATTAGTTCTTGTCTGCTTCAGGATGGGAGATGGTGGAACAAGAGCAGACTTGTTCCCATATCAGAAGAACAAGCCATGATTCATGTTCAAACGGATGTTACCTCTGATTATGATGATTATATTTTGTTTGAAACTCCTGTTGTTACTTCCAATGTATCCATTCCTCTTTCTCAAGATGAAACAAACGCCACGTCTGTTTCCCTGTCTCAGAATGGTACTAGTAGGGTTTGTTCCCTATCAAGTTCTTTCTGCTGTAATTCCTCCTTAGCCTCCAGGAGGATTTGTAAACTACCTGCTCATTTTAAGGATTTTGTTATGTCATGATTTTATTGAGTTTAAGAAAATATTTTATATTGTTCACATGTTTAATTTTTATTTTATCATAGTATGTTTTTCCGTTTTCTTTGCTAATTTCTGTATTTTCCATTTTTGTTAAAAGGTGAAGATGTGTAACATCCCTGTAAGTATTTCTTCTCCTTTTATTGATTGTCCCTTCCCTCTTGGTTCTAGAATGTTAATGCTGGATTGTATTGTACCCGACTTGGTCATCAAGCGTGAACCGCTTCTCTGTGGGTCCGTATTATGGAGTTACTTTACCAATAAAAGGATTTCCAGCAACTACGTGTAAGAGGTTGTTTGTCTACCACCACACCAAGGCATAAACAGTCCCATCATAAGTATTGTTGGGGCCCTGAGCAAAATAACTTTTTGTAGCACCCGTCTCAGAGCAACTTTTAATGTATTACCTATTTTCATCTCATTTAAACCTGCTGATGCCAAACAATAAACTACAAGTTACACTTTCAGAAATGGAGGCAAAGCAAAACATTAGAAAGCTCAGGCTGCAGTGAACGCGCCAGTCAAGTGGCAGCCTAAGACAGCCTGGACAGATACGCATGAAACCATTTCTTTCTGCACTTAGATGAAGATTTCTGCCTTAAAACAATAATATTTATGTGAAATTCGATGTTTAAACAGCCTGTTCGTCCATTTCGATAAAAGATACAGTAAAGGCGACTTAGTGGAGGTTAAGCGGCCTAGTGCCTGGAACTATGCACAGACAGAATGCTTGAAATTGTAGCTTTACTTGCCAGAAATTCACGTTCATAAATAAATCGCCCTTCACAACTGGCATTCTCAGGGAAACAGTGAAAATCAAAGCACTGCTCCTAAGGTTTTTTTTATCATTCCATCAGGTGGAATCTGATCATTGTCTTCTTAATTCTCGTTCCTTGGCTAGTCTGCCCACTCTTCTTTCTATGTGTATCCTTCTGTGGCTAGACAGTGAAATGTGACTCTTCTGAATAATACATGTCAGGAGGGTTGGTGGATCCGGGACTAAGACAGAAGAAGGACAGAGGTAAAAAGAAACGTTTAGCAAAAGAAGTAAATAGAGGAAGAAATGACATAGATACGGTGATGGGGTAAGGAGATAG
The DNA here is from genome assembly GCF_964204655.1 of Triturus cristatus. Taxonomy (NCBI): domain Eukaryota; kingdom Metazoa; phylum Chordata; class Amphibia; order Caudata; family Salamandridae; genus Triturus; species Triturus cristatus. The sequence goes on from NC_140583.1 coordinate 359,425,622, forward strand.
GTGAGAAATGAGAAGATGTACCTTAAAAACTGAAAGGTGATGTGGCCAGAAAAAAAGACATAGGCAGGGTAAAAAACATCTCACAAAGAAAGTACAAGCAAAGTTTAGTGGAGCCAACACCCTCCAGCATAACGCACCGTGGGATTTGTAGTCGAAGTACTAATGACAGTCTACTTGTGGCAGTTTCAGTTGTGCTCGCCAATGGCACAAACCATCGTGCAAACATGTACCATAAGGTGATGAGAGACCAACACTTGCACCAGTGATGAGGGGTCATGTGAGCAGTGTAAGTGATACGTGATTAGCCAGGAGTGGTCCAGAATTTCCCTGACAACACCCATGCTGTGCGTAAACACAGAGCCTTCATCCAATCATGTCCATATGAGCACCGACACACAGCCAGCAGGGGAGGAGGACAGCCCATCAGCTGAGGCAAGTGGACAGCTGCCACAGCAGTAGCAAGGGACCCACCCAAGGGAAGAACTACACCTCTGACCAGTAAAGGTTCCACAACTACGCCCCACCTCTGCTGCTCAAGCATTGGCAAGATGCACTACACTGCAGCCTTTGTTTACAATGAATAACCACAGCCAAGGGCAACCATTTAGGTCAGAGAGGCAACGACACACCATCAGCACCCCAATTCCAGTCCTTGGAGAAGTCAGTGCTGTAGGTGCTGCAAAACTAGCACAAGGTGCTGCACATGGGGTGCAGTCCTGAATGACACAAGGAGTCGATATCATGGCGCAAACGTCACAGGCTGTGACCACACTGTGTCGTGTCACTGGTGAAGGAGCTACCGAACAGTGCGGCCACCAATGCTACGCTGACGTCCATTTTCAGGCATTCACTGTTCTGTTGACAGGCCATAACAGGAACGTGACAAAGGCCTAGGGTAGGCCAATGATGGAAGAGATCCTGATGTCAAATCCAGCCATCGGAGCTGATGTATCACCACGAGACGAGCCCAGGAGGAAGCATCCAGCATCAACAGTACCACTGCTGCTGAGGGAGGCGCTGCAAAGGGCCGAAGGCGCAGAAGTTGGAGGGCTGAGGATCCAGCCACGCAGCAGGCAACTGCAAGGTGTTAGAAGAGGGAGATAGGATGTGATTTGAATGTGAAGCAGGGCTTGCAGGTTTTATTTTATATTTATGGTTAGTTATTTGTGCAGTTTCTTGACACAATCAGTGCTGTTATTCCACTGTATGATGTTTTCTATTTTCTAGAGACCTGAGAATAAACTGGGATCTGTGAACCAAGCAGTGCCATTGTCCATTGGATTCATGCTAGCCTTGCATTCATGATGCTCACCTCAGAAGTGACTGTCAGTCAGATCTGAATGATGCCATGCCCTCAGTAGCTATCGAAGCTTCTTGTCCGGAAGGGGGCTCCTCATTATTGTCAGAATCACCATTGTCTGGTTTCTCGGGGAGACTCTTCCTCATTGCAGTGTTGTGATGCATTACACATGTTGTTGCAGCTTACAATAGGCTTCGCGGATGTATTCTAATGAAGCCCCACTTTTGTGGAGACAGCACAATGCTCCCTTGGGTAGATATTTTCTATAATGGACCAGCTGTGCTTGTGCTCTGCATTACATCTGAGCTCCAGCTGCATCCATGCATTGAGGTAGGGAGTCATTATCCCTTCGCACAGAGCACACACATTGCCACTAGCAGCACAGATATGTAGGTACAGAGGAGGTGCTTGAAAACTGTCGAAGCCTCCCAGCAAGCTGCTCATAGACAGCACAATCAAGGACCATGAAATAGCCATGTGTGCTCCCAGCATCCCTTGCCAGTAGGTAAGTGACGATTCAGCTGCCATAACAAACGACTGTACATTAAAGGAGTGATGGCCATTCCTGTACAGGAATCCACTCCCAGAGGCGGGGCATGTCAGGATATGGATGCCATCCACACATTCTATAGAATGTGAACATGATGCTCTTGCTGTTGCATAAAACTGCACCGTAATGGCCTGAAATTCTACAAGAGTAGAATGTAGTGTTATGTGGTAGTGAATTCTGGACAGCATATTTAGGAAGTTCCACAAACCCTTTGAAAGTGTACCTGTTCCAGCTATTGTCCTGTAGTGCTTCCTGACGCACGTGTGTGAGAGGCTCACAGGCCCCATCCATGTGCTGCAAGGACCTGGCTGCACTGGGTTTGCCTTCCTGTTGTGGCTTTTGGTCATGTAAGTCCAAGTCGCCTACTTACATCTGCACTTAGTATACGCCCACATTCTCTGTCTGCTGAAAGAGTGACCCCCTGTCTACAGCTATCCTCCTCTTGCCCTTCAGCTCTGCTTGGCTCCTGGTACGCACATCCTCCTAGCCATCACCCTGTGTCACGATTGTGAATGTTTACATTTCATTTTGAGGCTCCTTTTATAGTGTCCACCTAGTTATCGCCGGGCAATCTGTGAGTGCAACGTACAACGTACAGTTTTTGAGACTGCTCGCAATTTGCAAATTCATTTAAAAATCGCAAATTGTTAGTCACATTTATAAATTGTTTTACCTCAGTGGTGTTTTACGGAATGTTTTGTTGTTGTTGCAAAACTGAGGTATTTTAAGGGATCATTATTTCTGTTTTGTACATCCTGTAGGGGAGCACGTTTTACAGTCGCAAACCATTTTATGAGGGATTTGTGACCCCGAGAAATTACTGTACATCAGGGTCCTTGTCTTTCCTCACTGGCATCAGTAACTTCCCTCTGACTAACCCTCAAGACTTCAGTCCATGTTTATCTCACTATCACAGCAGTGGCTGGAAAGGCATGCCTCCATTTGTGAGGCCCTCTTGGGCGCAGCATACAATACGACGCAAAGTACATCCCTCTCCTATACCCATGTCTTACTCAGATACTTCACTGAACTTGATCTGGTCCTTGCCTTGGGAGCTGGGTAGTTCAAATGGACCACGAGCTTGCAAAGAAGCAGTGTAATCCATTCCAAATAATGATGTAGTTAAAGCCAATGTGTAGAGGATTCAAGCTCTCCTGAAATTCCTCATTCAGTTCAGTAGTGACGCATGTCAGGAGCTGGTAAAAGGAATCATGCAAAACGTTTTGAGAATCAGCCATTAAATATTAGCAGAACGTCTTGTAAGCAAATTTTACATTTTTTAAATGATTCCTTTAATGATAATGGTAAAAAGGATACCTTCCATCAACCCTAAAATTGAAGATCCACCCAGGACTGGACATCAATTCCCAGGCCTGGGGTCCATAAGTGACATCATCCATGCATGACCTGGGAGTCCTGCCCTGCAAAATGATGTCACATACTACCAGGAAACACAACAAGAGGATGGACGGAGTGCTGAAACTTTTCAACCACTCACCCGAGTCAAGATATCTGGGTTTAATCCATCGTTCTTTTTCTCACTATGCCACCCCAGTTAGTTCTTAGCCATAAGCAAATCAGTCTTGACCCTGTGCCTCATGGGATCAGTTCAGCCCGAACTGCCAAGCCAGATCCTCCCTGGACTGGAAACAAGCATACTGGGACCGGTTGTGGGATCTCTCCCCTCATCAGCCAGGCCAGTTTGATTCCAGTGGCACTGCGAGCAAGAGACCCACATCTGGGCATACCCTTGGCCAATGAGGGCGAACATAGTGAACACAACAAGATGATGGATGAAGCGCTGAAACTTTTCAACCACTCACCCCCAGTCAAGAGATCTGGGTTTAATCCATCGTTCTTTAGCTCACTTCGCCACCCCAGTTTGGACCTAGCCATATTCAAATCAGTCTTGACCCTGTTCCTCATGGGAACAGTCCAGTCCTAACTGCCAAGCCAGGTCCAACACACGAGGTTGAAGAGGGAGGGAATTCCAGGCAGAAGCAGCGAGAAACGAAAATGAGGAACCACCCCATTTGTTCTTCTTAGTTCTAGGAACCACTGCCAGCAGAGATTCGGAGGAGCGCAGGGATCGAGCCGGGATATACGGTCTGCTCATGTTCCTCAGATAGCATGGCCCTTTTTGGTGAAAGGCACTGTGTGTCAGCATGACCCCTTTAAACCGGACTCTCTCCTTAAAGCCAGTGAAGCTCTTTCAGGTGCTGCTGGATGTGACTAACTCGAACAAAAGTAATGCTCTACCTGTTTAGATAAAGATGGATCAAGTAAATCTCACTGATAACTCACCCGCAATTGGTCGTCAGCGGCCACACCATTAGGAAGAGAGCACACAAACAAGTATAAATTGTGATTGAAGATTATATTTTTCTTTATTCTTTTTGTTCAATAATTTTGTTGATAAATATACAAAAAAACACGTGTGCTCAAAATAAGCAAAAAGACAGATTGTTTGAAAGGATATATGCAAAAAATCAAAATGGGCCCCCACAGGGGGGCTGGAGGAGTGTATAAACAGTTAAATAACAGTCATTCTCATCAAACAACCCATACAATCTCACACAATCAACCCAAACATAAAACATACATTTGCTCTACATTAAAATATTTGTAAATATACAAAGGAACAATCTCCTCACAGTCTTGGAGTGTCTAATTTGTTGGACACCACTAAATCGTACAAAAGGACACGCCAGATCGTACAAAAAGACATGCCGACACGCGTTTCGGTGCAATCACCCAATCATCAGGGTGCCACCTTCTTCAGGGCGTTTTCTATAATCACAGGGGGCCCAAGTTCAGATCCTAAGGAACATCAAATAAGATAGGGAAGCGATCACAGGATGGGCTGTAAGGGGAACCACTACGATAAGTGTCCTTGCAAGTTGTGCGGTAGAGGCTCAGATCGGGAAAGCTTCAAGATCGGTAAGCGCCCCTTGTTCTGTTCGTTAGGGTAGTTAATTCCATTAACTGCTTGCAAGCTTAGGATCCGTTGCGCGATGATAGGAGGCCGACTGGTCACGTCGCGGTATCACAAGGATCTTAGGAGCAATATATCCCGAGAGCAGCCGCTCAAGTGAAAATGTTGGTTATTGACGGGGCAATGAGGTTGAACTCATAAATAGGTTCCTGATGTCTCAAGCCGATGTGTGGCAGGGATAGCGAGGTTCCGAATGAATGGTTACCGTAGCAAGTAACCTCAGATAGCATGGCCCTTTTTGGTGAAAGGCACTGTGTGTCAGCATGACCCCTTTAAACCGGACTCTCTCCTTAAAGCCAGTGAAGCTCTTTCAGGTGCTGCTGGATGTGACTCCTTTTCAGCATTTTCAATAAAAGACAAGCTGAGGCATTCTGCACTGACTGCAGTGTTCTCTGTTGGTAAGTCGGCTGGTCCCAAAGCAGAACATTCTAGACAGGACATGCTAACAGGCTAGACCGGAGGTAATCAAGGCATAAACTACCATTTTCTGATGCTGCTTAGGTAACCAATACAAAAATGTCTTTAGTATCTTTAAAAGGCTGTAGCAAACTTCCACAACACTATCAAACTGAGCCCCAAACGCAGTCAAATGATCAAACGTCACCCCCAGATTCCTCACTATGGCGGAGAGAGCTGGAGGGGGTACGACCAGACCGGTCCAGGATAGACCACCGTACAGCGGGGATAGAGAAGCAAATACCAAAATCTTAGTTTTGCTGGAATTGCACTGGAGATTGCTCAAGCGCATCCAGTGGCACACAGCTGAAAGACATGTTTTGAAGTTATTCAAGCAATTTGGAGTATTCTTACCCAGTGTGATGATAATTTGTGCGTTGTTGGCATAGGATACCCCTGTACTGTGTGAGATTCAACCAGCACCACAAAAGGAGTCATATAAACAGTGAACAATATGAGGCTCAATGCTGAGCCCTGGTGGGACTCAAAATTTGAGGAGATTTGGCTCCAAGGGTTTGAGAGCCATTCAAACTGCTTGGCTACAGTCTGATAATAATGGTTGGAGCCAGGCCAGAGCGGAACCGCCAACACTAATATTTCCAAGTCTTTGGAATATGATCGGGTGGGACATGGTGTCAAACGCTGTAGATAGATCAAGAAGCAGAAAAGCGACCTGCTGGCCCTGATCTACCAGCTTGATGGAGTCTGAGACCACCACGAGTGCCGATTCCGTACTGAAACCTGGTCTGAAACCCGACTGAGAAGGGTGTAAAAACTAGTGTTGTTCCAAATATTCAGACAGGAGCCGATTGACCCACTCCCCCAAAATGTTTGACCAAACTGGCAATAACGAAATAGCACTGAAGTTAGCTATGACAGACCTGTCAGCCGAAAACTTCTTTAGCAAAGGAATTAGCTTGGCCAACATCTAGGCACAATAGCAGAGCTTAGGGAGTTGTTTAAAAGAAAGTTGAGGTTAGGTTTAATAGCTAAACAGTTAGCTGCAAGAATCTGGGCAGGGCAAGGATGGTCGGGTGCCTAAAGCTTGTTCCGAGTCTTGTAGTGTCTTCGGCTTGAACTCAAGAAGGGCGCAATTCCCAACTGAACAGGACTTCACCTAATTCATCAGGCACACCTCTCTCCGAGGTGCCAACTATTCCCTTCAAAGCGTTCACAATATCCAAAGGAAGTTGAAGTGCCTCCGGATGAGTGAATTTATTTACGATTCTAAATACATCTGTGAATCGACATCTGGAGTCTACTAACTGCCTGGCAAAGAGATCCACTCGAGCCCTCTTTATATCTTGATGATAGGCCCTCAATGCACTTTTATAGAGATCCTTATCTTTCGGTAGATAATCCTCTCTCCAACCTCTTTACAATTTCTTTCACTGCTTGAGCTGGCTTCTAAGCTTATCATTGGACCACGGAGCGAGCACGTCTTCTCTTGCCTGAGCTGGCACTCTCCTTCATTGTGCCACGGGATCTGCCATCTGTAAGAGCAAGTCATGCAACACAAAATTGGGTTGAAGGCCATTTGAGAAAGTATTGTAGGCACTCTGTTGCTGAACAGTTTAGCTTGTGGCTAGAAGGGGAGGGTCCTACCATGAGCTTGTTTCATCGATCAATGCTTTGATTTAATGAACACATCTAAATACCATCTAATATGTTGCCATTCTTTTTCATCTATTGTTTTATCACCTATTCTAATTTAACCATCATGCTTATTTCTGTTACAACATTTATTTATGTACTCTGCACTAGGTTAGGGCATTAATGTTTTTTTCCGGAATACAGGAAGGTTTGGCAAAGAACAAATCCAGAAAAGGAAGCTGGATGAACTAGCAAAGTTGTTTTTCTTAATCGTCTTTTTCCCCTGCACAAAGGACGAGTGCTGTTGTTTCCATGTGTTCTTTCAGAATGTGAGACATGTAAGACAGGTATTAATAAGGTGTCTATTGTGACCATAATATAGCATAGTCTCAGTTTCCCCCTGTCTTTCACTTCAGGTAATGAGCCCTAAGACACACCTAAGTGCCTGGGTTCTTCCTCAATTTCAATCATTTTGGAAACTGATGGCTTAAAAGATCTGGAAAGATCGATAAGAAGGTTGAACCAGTCTCCTTTCACTCTTTCTTTGTAATCTAAATAAAAAAAATGTAATCAAGGAATTAACTTTAAATACGACTCACAGGGGCCAAGATGGCGGGCAGTTGAGACGTGTCTTATCGGTGCTTCATCTACGCCATTAACAATGCATCGTCCAGCACCCCACCCGCCAAGCTGTTTGACCCTCAATGGCAGAGTGGGTCATTTGTGAATTGCACCCGAGACACTGAATCAGAGAAGTGGTCGGCCTCCAGGGGGATCTCATGGTGCAGTTGGTCTTGCAGGCAGCAAGATGATGACCAGCGGCTTTGAGCAGTAATGGATGTTACGGACTGGATGTTACGGACTGGGTGAGCCAGATGTCCCAACCGAGCCCAGAGAGGGGTGCGGCAGGCCCAGTGGACATCCTCAGAGCATGAACTGAGGCTCTGCCGGGGTGCTCCTCGGCAGAAGTAGCAGGTGAGGCAGATGTCAGCACCGCCCTCCGGACCTGGGACTGACTACAGTGTGCACCCATACCTGGTGATGAAGCGGCCACGCGGGCCTCTGAGATGCGGCTTGCCGGTCCTGCGTTCTCCATGCTGCTGGGCCAGCCCCCATGCTAATTGGGCACGCAGGCTTGTGCCTGCAACCAGCGTTTTTTCCTGAGCTTCTTGGATGGACAGGCTAGCCTGGGGCTGTGCTTGGATCCAGGGGCCCTGCCCTGCACCGTGCCCTGGGCTGGATCTCTCCCTAGGCTCTCTAAGCATGAATGGACACTGCCTATTCCTTGAGCCAGTTTTAACTTCCACCTGTGGGCCTGCTGCCAGCCTCCTACAGATGTGCTATGGATACTTGAGGATCCTCCTGGTTGCATAGCGGTGGATCTCTGGCCCAATGCCTGTCTTGACCGCCCTGAAGCTTGCCTGGTCTGTGTGAAAGGACCCTGACAATTTTGTTGGGGGAAAGAGTGTCTTTAGAGCACCGCCTCTCATTGAACTGTCTCTGGTGTGCTGAACCCTGTGGGGAACCTGTGAGTCGCCTGGCTTAAAGTACATTGATAAGGCCTCACCCCTAGTATGTGTTGGATTGCCCCACTGCTGGGTACATCCTGATACCCAAGTGGATAACCTTTGTGTGGGGACATCAATACATGCCGCTGTGGTGGCGGGGCGAGGCCTGTGGTTGACTAGCACTTCTCCTCTCACGCCTTGTTTGATTAACCTCCCCTAACAGTTTTACTCGCTGCTCCAAGACAAGATCCGCACCTATGTCTACCGCTAAGGGCAAAAAGGATCGCTCCCTATGGGATATGCTTACCAAGCCCACAGGGGGTGCAACGGGAGACAAGCCAGCTACGACAAACACAGAGAATCTTCCTGAAGCTGAAGATGCAGAGGGTCAGGTGACTCGCCTTTTCCTAGAGGCCTTATTCACGTCTTTACATGAGGACCTGCAGGCAGTCAAGAGAGACCTCTCCTCCGACCCATGCGAAGTCCACCGTGATCTAGATGAAGTAGGGGAGAGAGTCTCCTCTTTGGAGGACAATGACACCAGACGGTATGAGGAAATTAAAGGGCTCCAATAGCAAGTGCTTTATCTCCAAGATCAACAAATCGACCTTCAGGCACACATCGAAGACCTAGAAAATAGATCTAGGAGGAACAATATTCATATCTGGGGTTTTCCGACTAATGCAGAGCATGCAGACCTAGAAGAATATGTGGCAGCCCTGTTCCACCACATCCTAAGGGCCTCGGCAGACACAGAGATACAGCTAGATCGGTTTCACTGGGTGGGACCACGAGATCTGCGAAAAACCTCCAAGCAGACATTTTGGTATGCACTCACGACTTTCAGACAAAGGAGTCTATTCTGCATAAAGCTTCGGGACATTCATCCGCTCCAATTTAGAGGGCATGCACTTCTATTGTATCAGGACTTGGTGGTTATTGAACTACAGAAACTGCACGATTTTCACCCAGTTACGGCCCAACTGAGGAGCGCCGGAAGTTCTTACTGCTAGGTTCATCCATTTCAGCTCATCTTTCACCTTGAAGGCAAGGTACATCAGATACGATCCCTCAAGGAGGCCTGCCAAGTGCTTGGCATCAAAGATCCCTCTCATGAAGATCGGCCACCTAACCCACGATCAAAAGGGGCATCGCTAACCTCGTTGGAAATGACACAAACATGCCTCGGCAGCCTACACCCTGATCCTGCTACTATAGCACAAGGTGATCATATTTTACTACCCGACTAACAATGTGCTAAACACACTATCGGGAGACACCTCCAAAGTTGCTGAAACTTAAGCTGGGGGACACGTAGCTCAAGACTTCCTCTTAAGGAGTTGGAATTGAGAGTGGCGGGGCAGGACGAGGGGATCCTGCTTTTCCAAACCTGCCAAATGGCCTCTTCTTTGATAGGGCCCTTTCTCTTATCGTAACTCTTCTCTGGTGCTAGCCATACACGCTTGGACCCTGCTCCAATTATCGTTACCATGCTCAATAGACATATTTAATTGTTTATTGAATGTTTTTCCCATTTGTTTGTTCAGGGAGCTTTTGGCGTCTTTTTTTTCTCCTTCTGTTAGCAGGAACAACTATAGGCTCCTCAGGTTGTCTAATATTTGTTTATTGTAATGTACAGCACTTTTCTGTTGCATTTCGTCTTTTGTCCTGGAATAAAATCCTCTCAGCCCTTTATCATATGATTTTGGTTAGCTGGAATTTAAGATTATTAGCCAGGGCATTAACAATCACATCAAAAGGTCAGCTATCCTTTCTCTCCTTGACCAGTCGGGCAGTGATGTCTGTCTCCTTCAAGAAACCCACTTGGACACTAAAGATGTCCATAGAATGTAGTCCTGCTGGTTCCTCAGGTCCAGCTATGGTCCTCACGTCCAACAAAAAAAAGGGAGGGGGTGGGTTGCCATTCTCTTCTCACTGGGCTTTCAAGGGGAAATCTTGGCCACTATTGCAGAAGTTAAGGGGTGCCTCCTTGCCCTTCTAATTAGAGTGGGTACCTTTTACTTTACCTTCGTGAATGTATATGCCCCGAATGAGAAACCGGAAAGTTTCATCACGCACTCCTTGGTCTCCATGCTCCAGACCCCTGATGCCGCTATAGTGATAGGGGATGATATGAATTTAGTTATGGACACTGACTTAGACCATTCTAACCACTGCTCCGACCAGACAGGGGCCTACTCGACTGCTGGCTTGCGTTGGATTGCGGAGCATGGGCTACACGATGTGTGGCATCCACTACATCCAACTACCAGGGATTTCACGTATTATTCTGCTGCACATAAGACTTATGGACATATTAACCATTTCTTAGCAATACCAGCTCCCCTAGACCTTATCTCTGAGGCTTCCATCGAACCCCACTTGCTCTATGATCATGCTCCCATATCTTTGATTATCCGGTTACCTCTTTCTCGATCCTGGCGCTCCCACAATTCATAAACGGACGAGGGCCCCTAGGCTTTGGAGGGAGTTGGAGAAAGCTTGGCTCCTGCTTAAGTACCTTGACTTGGATAGGGCAGAATATGATATGGCACGGCTCAAACATAAATTCTACCTAGGAAGCAATTGCTGTGGGCATATGTTGGCTCATCGTCTTTGCAGCAAAATCCACACCAGCTCAGTGAAGATGGTCTACACAGCTCCCACTATGGAGGCCAGAAATGACGAGGACATTTCTACAGCCTTTCAGGTCTTCAATGCTTATCTCTATGCCATCGCTGATAGCCCTGATGGAGACCCCTTGGGTTATCTCCACAATATCACTCTTACCTCTCTGCCTGATGAAGAGGTTTCGGCCCAAGATCAGCCTATTCGCATAGAGGAAGTCATATCGGCCACAGTGCGTCTAAAACAACTAAAGTCTCAGGCCTGACGGCTTTAGCTCCCAATTCTATAAGACTTTTTGTCAGGAGTTAGCCCCATTGGTCACTCAGTTATATAATTCCATTCCAAAATCAGACTCCCTTACTTTCACTATGCTGGAAGCCGTTATCTTGGTAATCTCCAAACCCAGTAAAGACCCGGCCATCTGTGGGTCATATTGACCTATTTCTCTCTACACGTGGAAGCAAATATATTCACCAGTATGCTTGTGCATCGTTTTAACTCATAAATGCCCAGATTGATAGACCAATCTGCGTTTATACCCACCCGCCAGTGTGGTGATAACACCAAGCGCATAGTCCACCTCATGGATAAGATACGCCTGTCATGCAAAGAGACTTTGCTTCTATCTATGCATACTGAAAAGGCATTTAATTGCATTCATTGGCCGTACCTTTTTGAAACACTGAAGACATCTGGTATTGGCGAAAGTTTTTGCAAGTGGGTATGGAGCATCTATAGCGTTCCCGCACTTCAGTCAGGGTTAATGGCATTTCGTCCCCTCCATTCTTCATCTGACAGGGCACGCGCCAGTGTTGTCCCCTGTCCCTGCTTTTGTTTGCTCTATACATGGAATCAATGGCCCAACGGTTGAGGGACAACCCGAACATCACGGTGATTCCCTTTGAGGCGGACTGGCATCTGATAAGCTTATAGGATGACAACGTCATTTTATCCATAACAAAGCCAATGGCCTTGCTTCTGACCCTAGTCACTGAACTTCAGGCCTTCGGGATGGTCTCAGGATTTACGGCAAACAATCAAAAGTCCCAGATCCTGAACCTTTCTGTTATGCCTGCGCATGAGACCGCTCTGCACTCCCGATTTCCCTTCTAATGAGCAACCAAAGCTATTCCATATCTAGGTATTTCCTTGGCTCGGACTATCTCTTCTACATTAACTACTAACTATACGTCCCTCGCCACTCAAATGCACAAAGACCTGTTGACTGGGAGCCGCCTTCACCTGGGACGAATTGCGGCGGTTAAGATGAATACTCTCCCATGCATCCTATATCTAATTCAGAGTGTACCCCTGTCTCTGCCTTCAATTGGACATCAATAAATATATTTAGGACGGGAAGAAACCCCGCAATCATAAACACCTTGCGTATTGCTCAAAATGAAACAGAGATTTAGCAGTACCCCAGCTATTTCGTGATTAACAAGCTGCCCAACTTAAGTTCAGGTGGAATGGAACCGACAGCTCTCTGAGTAGCACTGGTCCTTTATGGATCAGTCCGTTGCTGGTATGAATGGAAGGAGGTTTTGATTTCCCCATAAACACAGAGCCTAGGGCCTCTACTCCTCCCCAGTAACATATGCTACACTCAGAGTCTGGGAAAAAGCAGGACAGTCCACCTTACCTTCCTCAATGAAACCAATCTTCGTTAATCTCGATTTTACTCTTGGAATGCGACCAGAGCAGTTCCAACGATGGATTGACAGGGGCTGTAAACGCGTGGGATGCCTTTTTGACACACATAGGCTCATCTTCTTTGACAAACTTCAATTGGATTACTCCTTAACTGACTCAAATTGTGTCTCATACTTACAACTGCAACACTGGGTAATAGGCTCCAAGATGCAACAGGGTGTGGGTTCGCAATGACACCCTTTGAGAAGAGACTACTTTTTAAGGCGGGTGACAGACATCTTACAACAGAGCTTTACACCTTATTGGATGGTCGGAAGCCCCAGATTACATCCAGAGGGCAGCTTAGATGGGAGACCGAATTGATCAGATCTCTTTCTACTAGGGAATGGGAAGACATATTTTATTAAGTGCATCACACAGCCCATAACATGGCTAGTACTGAGTCTGCATATAAAATTGATTCCTATTGGTATCTCACACTGATGAGTCTTTAGAGGTGGAATGCTGGGTGCTCAGGGGATTGTTGGCGGGGTTGTGGAAACACAAGAACCCTACTCCATCTCTTATCGCACTGCCCAAAGCTTACTCAATACTGGAACCAGTTATTAGACAATATCAATTCTTATTTCAACACTTCCATCCCGTGGTTTCCAGTTTACAACATTCAGGGACTTTCGAAACCCGTGACTTATCCATTGCGCTCTAAAAGGGGGAGGCAAATAGCCCTCACTTTGGGAGCAGCCCAACAGGTTACACTCTCTCTGGGGCACAGATAGGACTCCAGACCAGATCTCTTGGTTACATAAATTGTGGTTTATCCTGGGGATGGGGAAACTCTCCTTAGCAACAATCCCAGACCACTCCTTCTACTCAGACCTGTGGGCCCCCTTTATCCAAATTCCTTCCTCTGAATTCCGTGAGTTAACCTGCCCGGTCTATTTACGACTATTACGGTTGAACCCAGAGGCAACCCAGCTTGAGGCCTAGACTAATCTTTGCAGTTCCTATGCCAATTATAACCACATCCGCCTAGTATTGTATCTGTATACCTGATACAATACTAGGCGGATGTGGTTATAATTGGCATAGGAACTGCAGGTTAACTGGTCCTATAGCTTACTACAGACTGGCTTTCTAGGTACTGCTAAGTGCAGTTTTCAAGCAGCACATAGCTATTTAAACTACTAAAACGTGGTGCATTCCATTAAGATGCTGCCAAACTAAGTTTATTTCTAATCTCAATTGAATGTGTGAGGTGCTGGGAAAATTGAAAGATAGAGTTTATTCCAAGAGATTGCTCTTACTCAAGTCAGGTGACTAGTGTTGAGGGGAAAGCTATATGCTCATCTAAAAGAGAATGTAGTAACTTGGTAAGATGGGTAACATTGGAGAAATGGTAGAAGAGCGAATGTGATCATAGAAATGCTTAAATACTTATCAAAGTGAGCTAAGCTTTGGTTTCAATCTATTGAGATGTAGTCTGTGGCATCCATGCTTATCCACCCAAACTCCCAAATAGTTGTACCCAGAACACCACTGCTGATTTTGAGAAGTTGACTACAAAGCAATTTGAACTATTATAGTATTGTGAGGCCAGCAAAGTGCATTGTGGTTCCACTGGAGTATCATCCATATACTGTACAACACAGATTGGTCAGTTCTGTAGCGTTGGTGTAAATACATGTGCTTGTCAGATTCCGAAGAAGTAACCCCTCTGAAGGCCATCGCTGTTCCTATGACTGTGGGACATAATTTCCCATTGTCCATCTACACAGGAAGCAACATGCTTGGATTTCCCATCATTCACCTGCACAGGAAGTGACATTACTTGCTTCCCGCCTAAACCGTGTTTTAAAGAAGCCAAGCAAGAGGACTTATTTTCCCATTGCCCATCTGCACAGGAATTAACATCAATGATTTTCCGCCCAGGATACCCTGTGCTCCTCCTTTTTACCAGAACCTAGTTAATGGCATCTGCAGGGTGAACGTGCACAGCGGACGCACCATTGGAGCGCCAAAGGAAAAACCTGTCTGCTCCCGTCTGTGCTTAAACCGCTGCCAGCACCAGGAACCCAGGTTCTCTCGGTACACACCAATAACCTACTATGCTCTTAACCCACGCCATCACTCGCTGCACTGTGGCCACACCACACAACATAGAAGGCACATTCACATACACTTCCTGCAAGTTCCTATGGACTCTCCTATCGCCTACACCCACCAATCGTGCACCAACAGCACCCACGACCCCATTCGCTCACACTCACACAAACCTGCCACCGGCTCACACAGACCAAATATTATGTCACACTTGCATACATGCGCCTCAACACCAGCTAACTTACCAACCACAGCACAGAGATATGGGGCCTATTGCACGACCATGATCCAAACCTGCTCTTTTTGAAGGGAAAATGGCTAAACCCAACCTTGGTATTGGACATCACTACAGTCATCCCTGAGGGCTAGAATATCGATCGATAGGCAAGACTGTCAGCACAAGCCTAGAGGAGACATCATCATCATATTCAAAGATACCATTAGCTGCACCACCTACAGGAACACCACCACCAGCTATATTGAAGACCTCATGTTTAAAATATGCATCACAGCCAACTTCTCCCTGGGTGGAACCTTCAAATATAGACCACAAGGACCCCTCTACCAATTTCGCCATCAACATCACAGACTTCTTTGCACCCATCATCATTAACACCAACGCCTATATCTTCCTTGGAGACCTTAACTTTCACCTAGAAGATTGCACCAAACTAAACTCTATTGCACTTCTAGACCTCAGAAGCCTTGGTCTCATTCAACACGTTGCCAAATCCACCTTCACCGCCGGACACGTATTGGACCTGTTTTCTTCTCAATCAGCAACATCACAGTCAAGAAGCCAGCAGCCATGACCTGGACAGATCATGCCCTCATTAATTTCAGCATACCCATCCCATACCATCACAGACCTACCACATCGGAATCGTCTGCCGCAGCTGGAAAACCATCTCAGAACAGGAGTGACACCAGCAATTTGCTGCAAGCCATCAACAACCTCCACAGCTAGATCACTGAATGCTCTGACATCCTGGCTCCTCTCAAACACAAATGCAAAGGCCAGCTTTTCCACAGAGGAACACAGGCTGATAAAACGCAACTTTAAGCAACTGGAGCGCAAATGGAAAACAAGTTGAAATATCACAGAGAAAGACATCTTTAAATCAACCCTTATGACACTATCACCAGCAGATATGGAACACCAAGTGTACAGCTCTTGCAGATCGCATCAAGGCTAGCACTAACAGCAGCAAGGAAATCTTTGCCATCATCAAATATTTCACCAAACTTTCTGCTGCCTCCAGCAACATCTCACTCTTACAAGACCTCCGCAACAAACTCCCGGAATTCTTCTGTAACAAAATCACCTCCATATACAGCAACTTTGAAGCTTAACTGGAACCTGTATTGTTGCAACTCAACTTCTCATCACAGACCTTCACCTTGTGGCCTGCCATCACCTTCGTGTAAATCTTTGCTACCATGAATACCATACACTTGGGAGCTCCATCTGACCCTTGGTCCCACAATGCTTTCATTAAAGGACTCCCACAGATCATCGAATCACTAACACCCATCCTCAATGCCTCCCTTGACTCAGCCACATACCTGGAAACCTGGAAACATACCACTATCAAGCCCTTAATCAAGTACCCATCTGCTGAGCCAGCCACGCTTTACAACTAGACACCCACCCCCCACCATACCCGGCAAAGGTCTTAGTGAAACTAATCAACCAACCCCTTACTGACCACCTCAGCAACCACGAGCTCCTCGATGCCAAGCAGTTAAGATCCAGGCCTAACCACAGTAAAGAAACAGCAGTCATCATTGCCAAAGGCAACATTCTCATGATCCTTGACAGAGGAGACATGGGGGCCCTAATTCTCATGGACCTCTCTCTGAACCCATCCTTGCAGGTGTGTGAATGAGATTGACATGCAAGTACCCACTCTCTGCTAGATCTGCTTCTTCTTAACAGATAGAACACAAGCTGTCAGCCTGGCACCTCACTTCTCAGAAGTCCGCAAACTCATCTGGGGAGTGTATTGAGGCTCATCGCTCAGGCCCACCATCTTCAACCTATACATGATTGCTCTGGCCAATGTCATCTATGCACACAACATGAACATCCCCTGCTACGCAGACAACATGCTACTCATACTCTCCCTCTTGGACAAGAGCCCCAAGATAAGAAACAAGTTCATCGCCTGCATGACTGAAGTAGCTAACTGTCTCAAGCTCAACACCAACTGGACAGAAGTAGTGTTCTTTGGCAAGAACACCTCACCATGGGACTATAACTGGTGGCCAGCGGAAGTTGGACCCACGCCCAAAATCCAAGCCAGGAAGCTTGGAATAATCATCGATAACAAACTGGACATGACCGCACAAGTCAACGCCATAACTGCATCCTGCTTTCAAACCCTGAAGATGCCGAGAGACATCTTCAAAGGCTCTCATGCAACACTAGAAAAACTGTCACTCATGCACTACTCACCAGCAAAATGGACTAAGGGAACACCCTCTATACCAGGATCACCAAGCTACTCACTACAAGACAACAAATCATCCAGAACTCGGCTGCCCGACTCATCCTCAACCTCCTAATCAGAAATCACTTCATACCACACCTAAGGGAACTGCACTCGCTCTCGATATGCAAACGTGCTCAATTTAAACTCCCCACACATACGTTCTGTAGTGGAGACGGAGTTACATGTACATACATTGCTATGTTAGCATAAGCGGCTTAGATGTAAAACAACCATCTTGCCACTTTTTGCTGCTTTTGCACACCACACTGCAGGTAGCTGTTATTACAAGAAAAACTGCTTGCTTTTTCTTCACATGAGAACGGTCTGTTGTTCACAACCCTAGACGTGCACCGTGACCTTAGTCTGAACACTGTGTGCAGAAGCCGTCAAGGTCAAATAACAATGTATGCTTTTGAATTCATGTTGATCGGCCCACGCTCTAGCCAGAACACGCACACAGCTGCAAATATCTGAAACTCGGGTGCCTTTAATATTGCATTTTTATGCATAATTCAGACACCTTGGAGAAAACCTTTTACAGACACAGAGCAGAGCTTATCCTGTGATGTGATTCACCTAAGCTGATATTTACGGTATGGGGTTCCCCATTCAAGCCTAGAGACCTTCTATTAGTTTCATAAAACTAACTTACTAGCGAAGGGACGGTGGTTGTATTCCACTATAATTTGTAATATGATTTCTCCCTTCATTTTCTATGGTATTGTAACAATGCTGATGGTTTTGTTTTTAATCATTTGCCTGCTTATGTTAGCTAAAGTACTGCACCTTAGGGCACGTAGTTAAAAATAAACATTTTAAACTTTACCGTGTCTCTGATTACTCTTGTTGTGGACTGATATGAGAATAATAACGAAAAGGTGTTTCTGATTCCCACCATTCCAGAGAGTACTCTAAGTCGCTTGTTCTGGGTTGTCTAATCATTGGTAGCTTCGAGATGATACAGTGAACGAATGAGACACTGATGCTAGTCGGCTAGATGTTCTGGGTACTGAGGTGAGTTTTTGGTACACCACAATTCACTGAGGTCCTGGTTTCCTGCGCATAGTTCTGTGCATGAGCAGAATCCTTGCTACATGGCGAACCTAACGTTTGGTCTTATGATTGAGACGCCTTAGTAGTGCTTATATTAGTCCACAATACCCTCACTCTTGTTTCCGGTTAGCGGGAGTGACGGTTTAAACCTACCTAACTAGTTAATATATAGGTTCTCTCAAGCTTGACAATTAAAAAGGTTTCGTTTTATCCTATACCCTTTTGTGCTACTGTTCATATAGATTGTTTTTCTTCTCTGTGTCCTTATGGCTGAAGTCGCTATTGCAGCGCATAGTCGCGCGCCTCTCCGGCGTCATTTGACGCAGTTCGGGGTGCCTGACAATGGGATGTCTATTATCTTTGTAGTGAGTGCCGATGCATCGCATCCATATGAGCTGTTTTATCTTGGGTTACTTTGCCGGAGGTGAATGCGGACGATGGTACGTTACACTCCTACGGCAGTCCCGGCAAATTACACGCCATATAGGACGCAGGAAATTACAATTTCGGTTAACTTTCAAGTGTCAAATGCGCTGCGCCTCGTCGATGACGGCTGTTACCAAAGATTATTGCGGAGGCGTATAAGACCATTGGCCGCAATAGTTTAGGGCTTAAGCCTTTTGTTCAGACACCAACTACACAACCGCAAACTAAGACAGGGACGTCTTCTAAGGACGAACATCCAGCATTTCCGCAACAAAATTGGAAACAGGGAAAGCAGCAACAGAAACAGGGGTCTCGTCCCCCATCGCCAGTCCAAGCGACTACTGAACGCACATATGATTTGTGCGATCGCACTAGGATTAGGTCTCCTGATAGATTTCAGGTTCCTGAACAACGTTCTCCTCGTTCTTCACAGGAAACATCGGTCTCACAGTCCGGTAGAGGAGAACGTGGCAAAGGTCGGGGTGTCCAACAAGGACGTGAGCAACCCCGCCAGACTGACGGTAAAGGCAAGCTGGACGAATTTGCACGACAACGACCCCGTTTCAAAAGAGGAAAGTTGCTGCACTAACAGCGAGGTATGCCACAGATAGTGAGAACGCAGCTTCGGAACCTGACATGGGCACTAATGCTGCTCGACAGCGCAGCGGAGGTTACAGTAGTGCGGCAAGCACTGCGTCCATATCTGAAGGCTACAGCAACTGACACATTTATTACTGTAGAAACTGCTGATACTAGAGTGGCTCCCCATGACAGACTATATGACATAGTCCTTTTAATAGAAGGTGACATACAACGTACCATAAAAGGGATTTTTTGGGAAAATCTGACCTCTACATATGACATTGTGTTAGTAGAGGCAGACTGGCCCCAGCTTTCGTTTTGGCCACTCCTAGAGTGGAGGAGGTAATCCTCCCGTCTTTCGCGCACACTGTGCCGAAGGATCAGGCTCAGAACTTTGCAGAAGAGTGGGCTCAGGTACTTGCTCTGGCGTTGTACCGTACTCAGGTTGGGTGGGACAAGTTGTCGCCTAGCCATGGGATTCCATTATGGTCTATGCCCCAGCCGCAACCCCAATATCCCATGCGCCGCGAAGCTAGATCTCACGTCGCAGTAATCCTTGGACAATTGGAACATCAAGGTGTTATTGAAACAAGTGTGTCACCCATGAATAATCCTCTATTCACTGTAACTAAGCCTGATGGGTCGTACCGCCTAGTTTTGGATTACCGGCATTTGAACTCTCATTGTCGGACCTGTGCCGCACAGAATACCCACAGTTCTGCCCTCGTTGATAGTGTTGTGAGAAAAAGGGTTGAGACCACACTTGACATCTCCAATGGCTTTTATAGCCATAATCTGTCCTCGATTAGTAGTCAATAGACAGCCTTTACTTCCGGTGGCAAACAATAGCAGTTTAAAAGATTAGCCATGGACTACAAAAACAGTCCAGACGTTTTTGCCGCTCATGTTGTCTCTCTGTTAGAGAGCATTGACCCTGATGAGAATACTCGTATGTTGATGATATCTATCTCACAGACGACGAACTATGACCGCATCTGTGTCGCGTTGACCGCATCATTGTCATGTTTGCGGACTTTGGTTACAAATTCAACTTTGCTAAGTCACACATTGCAGAGTATACAGTGTTGTTTTTGGGCAAAGGTTAAGAATTAGCCCCTCACTTCCTGTAGAAGTGCGCATGTTTGCGTGCTCCAACGACACTGAAAAAACTACAATCTTTGCTGGGTTTTTTAAATTTCGGGCGTACTTACATTCCCGATTATGCTCAGCGTATTAAGCCGCTATATGCCTAGGTACAACCTACTTTTTCCAAATCGAGCTGGCTGCCTGAACATTCGGCCATCTTGCAATCTTTGCAGGCTGATCTTCTTGCTTCGAAATACTTACTGACGCGTGATAACCACACTAACCTGGTAATAAGAATTGTGCCTGGCGCAGTGGGTTTCACGTACTTAACGTTCAATGAGGGCGACACAGTCCCCATTGCTTACAAATCTCACTTGTACACTTTGGCTGAAATGCGCTTTTCCACAGTCGAGAAAGCTTTGACTGCAGTGCAGATGGCGATTCTGAAAGAGAGAGCACTGTCGCAGGGGAAACGCATGTTGGTTGTCACACCGTATCCTGCCCTAGAGGCGGTAACGAAAGCCAGTGTACCTAATTCTAAAGCCTTGCATCCACGTTGGATACAATGGGCCACTTCCTTGACATCGCCGGATGTCATTTACATCTTTGATGCCTCATTGCAGACTCAGAAATATTTGCAGTATCAATTTATTCATCCAGCTCCTCTGTCCTTGCGCCTGCTTGAGGATTACCATTGTGTCATTTACACTGACGGTTCGGCGCAACCGGCGACGGAATCTAAGCATGCTTATTCAGCAGCCTGCGCAATAGTGGCTGGTACTTTCGTGAATGGTGAATTCAATGCTGATGTCGTGCACACGCAGTCATTGGGTGATTGTACCGCTTCGTGCTCTGGTGCTGGAATCAGACGATCGTGGAAGGACGGATGTACACTGTCATCGTAAGTGTTTATGAAGCTCTTTGCTCTTTAAAATAGTCCCTAATAGTTTACTTATAAGCTTTCTAAAGGAATTATAATTAATATTTACCAGATCGTGATATTATTAGAAAAATGCTTCTGTACAACATGTACTTTGGGACTTTCTTGACCATCTTAAAATGGCTGCCTAAATGACCAACATGAAGATTGGGTTTCGCGCCGTAAATGGTAGATTATAGCGATGTATTAACAGTAAATCTTTCGGGCAAAACACCATATTAAACATGCCAAGTATTTTAAAACTCGTTCGGTTCGAATAATGCATATAAAAAATAAACCAACTGTAATAGCCATTTCTCTTGGTGCCTATACATTGGGTCTTCTTATGAGTAGACACTCTATGAAGATCTATTTTAATTCAATGTAGTTAAATATGTCGGTTAGTAAAACTTATGAATATTGCACATGAGAACTCTTTATGATAGATTCTTCCTAGCCAATATATAGTATCTGCAATATCTGAAATATGTATCAAAAGAAAAAGAAAAAAGATATTCAATGTATCCATTTTATGATTAAAAAAACTCGAGTTCAGTGTAAATAAATTGATTTTTGACTAGTAATGGTCTCCTACACACTACTTATATATATATATTGTTTTATATATACTCTCCTTTTAGGACCTATCCTTTGTCCTTATGAAACTATAAGATGTACAATGTCTGGACAAACTTTTTCTTAAACAGACTCGATTAGTCATACTGGAAATGGATATCTGATAATCGAAAAAGCCTACTTTTTGAGGTATGTGTATATTTGCATATGATACAGTTAAGGAGGATATAATATAGATAAAATACTGGACTGACCGTTTTTATAAAATTTGTATGGACAAATGGGAATTCAACAGAGTGCTACAACCCAATAGGGAGTTTTCTCTTACATATGATTGCTCCTCCTTTTTTCTATTTTCTGTAATAGGGTTTTGGGTCTGCATATATTTTTTACACACCCTGGATATAATGTACGTCTTTTTATGTCAAAAAAATCATTAACCAGACATGTTGTTATTCTGTTTTGAATAAATTAAAACATTGTATATGCTCTTGTAATTTTTTTAAAGTTTGTATATTCAGTATTGTAAATAGTATTTTTTTATATATCTTTGTAGCCCTGAAGAAGTCCAATTGTGGACGAAACGCGTTGGCGGTTGCAAAATGAATAAAAGATGAAAATTCAATACCAACAGAATAACATTGATATTTTATTAAAGCAAACAACTGTATTATAGTTGTACCTCACTGTGGGTTGCCAAGACTGAATACTTACAAGTGTGCAGAGCGATTTCTTGTTGTATGGTTTTAGAGGAACCGGTTGGGTCTCTCCTGGTTTCTTTGGGACCTAGGGGATTGTGTCCCAGGCTTTTTTGCACCTTGCTCTGTGTTTAAATTTTATGAGACGTTAAGACCGGTGCGGGTATTTGTGCTTTGATCCCCATTTTTTCGTGCTCTGGTGCTTGCACTGGAGTTTGCTGATCCTCGAGTTACTACTCTTATAGTGAGTGACTCTTTTTACTGTTTTCAGTCTTTTAACGACAATTTATTCTTTTGGTCTCAAAATGAGTATCGTGATTCCAAAGGTAGCACAATCAAGTATAAAATGCTTTGGGTTCGAGTCGCAGAACTTAAACAGTGTCTGCCTCTCGTGAATGTAATTCATACTCTTGGGCACCAGCCAGTTGGTGTCCACGCTGTCCAAAACAGCTTAGCTGACGAAGCAGCAAAAATAGCAGTGGCAACATATCTAGTAGCAGCAGTTACAAGATCCAAAAGTAAGATTGATGATGCCATCTTGGCAGCTATTGCTGCAACAGAGAAGGGAAGTGATTACCCTAGAGGTTTCCCTTCTAAATACTCTTATAATTTAAGTCCTGATAAAGTTCCCTATGTGAGAATTAACGACGTGGGTGACAGATTGATTCCCACCGCAGACTGCAGGCTTTCCTTGATAACAGCGGCTCATGAAGGTATGGCTTCTGCACATGCCGGTGTTTCAGCGACTGTTACTCTCTTACAACAACGTTACTGGTGGCGCGGATTGTATAAACAGATTTGTGCTTATATTCTTAATTTTGACATCTGCCAGCAGATAAAACCTTCGACTGCTGCGCGCCCACCTCAAACACAGTTGTACATATCTAATAAACCACTTGGGTGCGTTTATTTAGATCACTGCAGTCCTTTCTCCTCTGATACTGCGTATAAGTACATCTTAGTTGCAGTGGATTCGTGCACACGTTTTCTTTGGGTCTGGCCACAAAGGAGTGCATATGCTTGAACTGTCATCTGGGATTTGCGTGTCTTTGTGGGAATTTTCGCATGTGGTACCCTTCATTCTGACCAGGGTCCTGCGTTCACCTCTAAGGCATACAAAGAAGCCATGAGAAGTTTGGGGGTCCAAGTCAAATTCTTGTCTCCATACCGGTCTGAGGGCAATAGTGTTGTGGAGCGAATGAACCGTGACTTAAAGAAATCCCTGACAGCTAGGGTTTTAGGTACTGGCAGGAACTGGTTGGCCCATCTGTATAGCGTTCAACGTGCACTTAATAATCTCCCTAGAAGGTGTCTGGGTGGGCGTACCCATACAAAATGCTGTTTGGCATAAAGATGTTTGTCCCGGACCTTGATGGTCTAGACATGGCGGCGTCAGCCGCACCCTTTGTTGTAGATGATCACTGTGCTGTATTACAGAATCTACAAGAGACCAGAGACAGTCTTGGGAACACTTGCCCTCTACACCTGTGATGCTGCACCTCAGATTCCGGTAGTTGGCTGGCTACCTCGAGTTGGTGTTCTGGTCCGTGAGAAGGTGGAGAACAAGAAAGAGTTCAGCCCCTCTTATCGTGCTCCATTACCAGTGCTTGGCGTACAGGGTACAAGAACAGTCGTTTTACCTCCACTTCCTGGTCGCAAGGATAACAGGTACATCTTCATTGACAATGTCAAACTACAGCGAGTGGCCGATTCTTCTTAGTATGACTCCAGCGGTCTCTTGTCAGCAATGCTGAGAAATTCTGTTTTGGCTCTGGCAACTACCAACAGGCCTGACATTTGCCATTGAGATGCGTACAGTTACTAATCCTTTATTGCCTCCACCAGCTGGTGGTCCGATTGAAGATACGGAGTATACTTATCCCACAGATGTTGTTGCCTGGTTTACATTCAAGTGCAGTTGACCAGTCTCGTTTTTCATTTGACACTAACTGTATGACTTCCAATGCCCCATCGAAAATTTCTAATTTTGCTGCTTGGTTTAAAAAACATTTTTAATTCCCCCTTGGACTTACATTTGGATGGTGCTTATAACTATTTTTTTGTTTATGTCCATTGGATTTGTGGTTGTATTTTTTCGTCTAGTAAATGGACACTATCTCACCGAAAGATCTACAATTAGATTAATTTTTTTTTTTTTTTTTTTTTTCTGAAACCGTTTATTGCAGTTTGAAAAAGTTACAGGTATGGGCCTACAACCACTCGGCCGGCCGCTAGAGTGACAAAAGCATATTGCATACATACAGTAAGAGTCTCTTGGCAGTGCAGCTTAGCAAAGCAGGAGAAATCAATGTTGCAGGCCGCATAGCTCCAAGCCCACAGTACGGTTCCCTTTTATCAAAACAAAACAACACAAAAAACCACACCCGCAAGGCAACCCGCGATCCAAAGTGACAGCACGTGCTCCATAAGTGGGGGATCCCAACCAGCAGCAGAACTCTGGAGAGGGGAATGGGAATAGATCAGGGACTGGGGGACCGCGTGCCCGAGGCCAAGGGAGGGGGGCCATCTAGGGAGACGGAGCAGGCGAGGCAGCCGGTAGCTGTGGCGGCTCACAAATACCCCCGCGGTAGGCGTTCCAGGGGCCCCAGATTTTCATCCACGCCCCAGGCTTACCCCTCGCCACATACACCACCTTTTCACGAAACATACACCAATCCATATGTTCTTTCCAGGCCAACACCGCAGGGGGCCTCTGGGATCCCCACAATTGAGCAATGTCACGCTTAGCTATCATGTATCCCAGAGTCACCCACCGCGTCTGCGGGACCGAATAGTCATTTGGTTCCCACACATTCAGCAAGCATCTCCTCGCTTCAGGCAACAGCGCGACACGCGTGACCACACGCAGGACCTCATGCACACCACGCCAGAATCGCTCCACCTTCGGGCACTCCCACAGTATATGCATGAAAGTTGCCAACGCGCCACAGCCACGCTTACACATTCCGTCACCAGCAAAGCCCATACGTAGAAGCCTTGGCCCCGTCACGTAAACCCGGTGAAGGATCTTAAGCTGGACAAAACGAAGGCGAGCCGGGATGGCCACCTCTTTTGGAGAGGCCACCGCGGAAATCCAATCCTCGTCGTCCAGCTCTAGCCCGTCGGCAACCCAGGCCTCGCGGAGACTAGTCAGCAGGCACGATCTGTCGTTGATCAGTTTTTTATATATGAGGGAGATCGTGCTGTCTGGGACATGGCCATCCAGCACTCTGTCCTCCAGGGGGGAAGACTCCGGAATGGACGCGACATCCGGGAAGACGGAGCCCAGCGCATGGCGGACTTGTAGGTACCGAAAGTACTCACTGCCCTGCAGCTGAAACTCCGTCTGCAGCGTCGCAAAAGTCTTGAATCCCCCCCTCGTCCAGAGATCTCCCACAGTGCTGATTCCGATCGTGTCCCACTTCTCAAAGCCCTTCGATGTCCACAGGGAGCCCAACCTCTCTGACGCATATAGCGGTGACGCCCGGGTCAATCGGTCCTTCCACCCCATAGCTGCATTAGCCGCGTGCCAGACACGCACCATGACGCGCGTCGGTCCCGTCAGACGGGGGCTGGGCGCGGCAGAGTAAAGCGCTCGATTGTAGTCGCCACCGGGCAGGAGCATCTTGTCCATCTCAAACGCCGGGTTCAAGGCGGGCCCGTAAAGGCCATGATTAATTGCAGCCAGTTGGGTGGCCCAGTAATACCGTTTAATGTCCGGGAGGGCGACCCCCCCATCGTACCACGGGAGCGTCAATTTAGCCAGAGCAATGCGCGGCCTCCCGTCCCAGAACAGGCGCCGCTGGAGGCCCTCCACCTCACGGAAGTAGCGTGCCGGAACCAAGTCCATAGTATTCTGGAGGGCGTAGAGGAAGCGCGGCAGGGACATCATTTTAAACAAGGCCGCTCGGCCGAGCGGCGAAAGCGGCAGACGCCGCCAGCGCACCACGTCCTCCCTCAAGCGCTGGAGGGGGGGCAGCAAATTCCGCTCATAACGGGCCTCCGGGTCAAGAGTGATATATATCCCCAGGTACCGAAACCCCTGGGAGGCAATCTGGATCGGACAGTCCCGTGGTAGGACCGGAGCCTCCCCGGAAAGCACATATACACAGGATTTCGCCCAGTTGATGACAAGGCCTGAGTTGCGACCGAATGAGCGCAAAACATCAACCAGGACGATCAGTGATTTACGCGGGGAGGCGAGATAGAGGAGGATATCATCAGCATAGAGGGACACACGGTCCTCATGCTCGGGGGTCCAGCGGAGACCACGGATGGAAGGGTGCCACCGCAGCCACTCCGCCAAGGGCTCCAGGGCCAGTGCAAACAGGAGAGGTGACAAGGGGCAACCCTGTCGCGTGCCCCGCCCCAGCGCGAACGGGGCCGAGACTCGCCCATTCACCACCACCTGCGCCAAGGGGCCCGAGTACAACAATTTGACCCAGCTAATAAAGCCCGGTCCAAATCCAAATTTCGCCAGCATCGCCCAGATGTATGACCACTCAAGCGTGTCGAACGCCATGGTGGCGTCCAAGGACGCCAAGATGGCCGGCTCCCGCACAAATGGGACACGCGCGAGCACACCGTGCAAGCGCCGCAGATTGAGCGCCGTGTTGCGGTGTGGTATAAAACCAGATTGGTCTTGGTGGACCAAGTCGCCCACCACGCCAACCAACCGGTTGGCCAACACCTTGGCGAGGATTTTGGGCTCCGCGTTCAAGAGCGAGATCGGCCTATAGGATGCGACCCGTTCACGGGGCTTCCCCTCCTTGTGGATCACCACGATTGTAGCCAGACGCTGGTCCGGCGGGAGGGAACCCTGCGAGTGTGCCGCCAGGAACATCGCACGCAGGTGGGGCGCCAACACATCCGGGCGTAGCTTGTATAGTTCGATGGGGATACCATTGGGGCCCATGGCCTTACCGGATGCAACCGAGCGAATAGCCAAGGCAATTTCGTCCGAGGTGGGAGGAGCGTCCAGCGAATCCCTGTCCTCCACCGTAAGGGAGGGCAGTGCGATGTCCCGAAGCAGGGCATGGGAATCTTCCTCCGAGCAGGGGGAAACCGGGGAGTAGACTTCGCGGAAATAATCCGCAAAGCAGGAGACAATGGCTTCCGGCTCGGTGACACTCGCACCATCCGCACTCTCAATCAAAGGAACCACGCGACTCGCTCTCTCCCTCTTGTCCAACCACGCAATCAATTTGCCAGCCTTATCACCCACATCATACAATCGCCCCTGCTGCTCTCGACTGAGGCCCCTGGCCGCCTCCGTGACGAGGGCCCGATAGGCCGCCTGCTTTAGGTGTAGAACATGCAGCTTGGCATCTGTTACCCCGCTCCCCAGGTCACCCTCCAGTTCTGCAATCTCGGCCTCTACCCGGGTCACCTCCTCCCGCTCGCGCCGCCGGGCATGGGAGATCAAGGAGAGGGCCTCCCCTCTAAGAACTACCTTAAAAGCCTCCCACAGGGAGATGGCCGAAGGGACCGACCCCACATTCTCGTCGAAATAACGCTGTAAGGATTTGATCAAATCGGCACGAATGGTGGGGTCGCGCAAATACCATGCATTGATTGGAGCCACCCTGCCATCCCCCCTCGGGAAGACATCGAAATGTAACAGCAATGGGGAGTGGTCTGAGATACCCCGCGCCAGATGGCGCACCTCCCCCACCCTCCCTGCATGGGCCGCCGGGACAAGGATGTAATCAAGCCGCGAGAGGCTACCATGGGCACCCGAGTGGAAGGTGTATTGCCGCTGTGCGGGATGCTTTAGGCGCCAGCAATCCACCAGGCCCAACGTGTCTAAAAGGCCGGGCAGCCACGCCTGTGCCCGGGGGAGGTCCCTGGGGGGATGGCGATCCATAGACCCAGAAGCTACCGCATTAAAGTCCCCTCCAACCACCAGCAGGCCACTCGGAAGGTCCAGGAGGAGGTGCCCCAGGTCCGCAAATGTGGTGGCTTGTAACCCAGGCGGGACGTACACTGATATCAAAATAAACACTCTACCCTCCATTCTTCCCACCAGGACAGTGTAGCGTCCCCTCTCATCATGGCGCACCTCATCGATCTCCAACGGGAGCGAGTTCTTGATCATAATACCCACCCCCCGCGAGCCCGAAGTGAAGCCAGAATGGGCCGCCAAACGATAGCCCCGCCGATTCATTGCCTGAAAGGAGTTACCTATAAGGTGTGTCTCCTGCAGGAAGACAACATCTGGTGAAATACGTTTCAAGTACTGCAGGACCACACCACGCTTAATCCTATCCCCCAGGCCGTTAACATTCCATGACAACACAGTCAAATCCCTACCCCCCATCATACGTCGAAACAATCGGTCGTCCCCCACAGAGCATCTTAAAAACAACAATATAGTAGCGGGTTTGCCTTGCGGTGCAAACAAACAACACACCCCCCCCACCCCCCCATCCCAACAGAACTCCCCCCTCCCTGCACCCCTGCATGAGCCCAGACAGCCCCCCCAAAGTGCAGTGTGCCTGTCGCCCCATAGCTAAAAACTAACTAATCCCCCAGAGGAGGAGGGAAGCCCCCAACAGACCCCGCACGACCTCCATAGGAGGGGAACATATGCAATCAAGAAATGGGGAAGGAACATCGTCCAGAGCAAGGCCTATTCAGTCACCCCTCAATTCTGATCCGGCGGGCCCTCCTTGCCAGCCGCGCCCCCCCCGCCCCCCCGGCCCCGATCTCCAGGCAGAGTGTCCAACCAGTCCCCAGCCGCCTCTGGCCGGTCAAAGAAGTGCGTGCGACCATCCACCTCCACCCTCAGCTTAGCTGGAAAAAGCATTGAGTACTTAAGGTACAGGTCCCGTAGGCGACGTTTAACACCAAGAAAGCTCTGTCTCTGCTTCTGAACCGCCGGAGTAAAGTCTGGGTAGAAATGCACATCCATGTTATCAAGCTTGACCGGTCCCTGTTGCCTGGAGGTCTGGAGGATAGCATCTCTGTCCCGAAAGTTAAAGATCCGGGCAATGAGAGGCCGCGGCGGGGCATCGGCCTTAGGTCTGCCCCCAGGGACCCGGTGAGCACGCTCCACCGCAAAAAGCTTACTCAGCCCCCGGGGCTGGAGATGGGTAAGGATCAATTCTTCCACAAAAAGATCCGCCGCCTCCGCCTCTCGTCCCTCCGGCACCCCCACAATACGGACATTATTCCTCCGGGCCCGACCCTCGGAACCCTCCAGTCGCCGGTCCATCAGGGCGCTCGCCTGGCCAAGCCGGCGCACCTCCTTCTGGAGGGCCACCACATCCGTCGTGAGGCTCGTTGCGGTGTGGGCCAGGGAATCAACCCGGTCGTTCGTTTTGGACAAGTCTGCCCTCACAAGGCTCACATCCACCAGGACCGAGTCTATTTTTTGCGCTAGGGTGTCGAAACGCTGGTCCACCGAGGCCTTCATCTCTGCGATGGCGCCCATGACGTCCCGGAGGGTCAGATCCACAGGCTGAGCAGATGCCTCCGTCGGGCCCGCCGGGGATGTGCGCGATGTCTCCGGAGAAGCCTTCTGGAGAGTGTAGCGGTCCATACTGTTAGCTTGGTGCGCCGTGCCACGGCGGGTCGTCTTCACCTTCGCCCGGTCGCCATCTTGTTTGGTGGACATGCTTGCCCTCCCACCGTCGTGCCAATCTCCTCGAACGGGCCGCTATACCAATTCACGGGTGCCGGGGGGAGGCGGGGGCGACCACAGAGCCGCAGGGCAACCCACAGCCGGCGGGTCAGCCGGGCACTTAGACAAGACCACACCACCGCACCCCGCTCCGCAACCCTACCTCGCTTGAGGGCAAGGAGGGCGCAAAAGCGAAAGTGAAAGTGCGGGGTACGCGAGTCGCCCAGCCTTGCCCGCCGCTGTTGTTCACTTTGTCCCCGGATCGCCCCACTACTCCAATCCGGGGGGCCGGCGAGGAGAAGGCCGCAACCTTCGATCGGTGCTCCCACCGGTGTCCGGGGTCCAATTCGAGCCCGAAAAACGGGTGGCGCCTCAGCTCGGGTTCCCCGACACAGTCCCCTCAACAAGGACAGGATATCGCCAGGATTAATTCAGGAGGTCGCGGAGGTCCTCGGGAGCCTCGCACCTACGCGGCCATCTTGGTTGCGCGCTAGGCTCCTCCTACAATTAGATTAATTGATGGAACTTTGGCACCCCACTCCTCGTCACACATCATGAAGAGGGACCAGACTTTTGTGAATATTACCGCCTGGCCTGTGTTTGATGGGATTGTATGGGATGCTGTTAAATTTCAAATTCATAGTCCCACAGAGGTGATTAATGTCCCCAATGTACTTCATGTTTCTATGGGGGATGTTGTGAAACAAAACATCCGCTCTGATGATTGGGATGTCCAAGCCGTTGAGGCTCTTTTTTCTGATTTGAAATATATTCTTCTGCTTTTGATGCTGAAGATTTGTATTTAGACACGGCTAATTATGGAGAGTTGTTTTGCTACCAACACTATGGCAATCATTTCCTGCATAAAGCGAATACATTTAGAAACGTTGTCAATTATACGCAATGGGAACATTGCCCAGCGCCCATTGTAGGCAGCTCCAAAACTCTAGTGAACAAATTTACATATTTTACTGACTGCAGCGTATCTCAACCTGAAGCCTTTTATTTTAAAATGACTACTGAGTCAGCTTCCAAAGTTAGATTGACCCATACTAAATTATTATATTCCAAATTGTGAGAAGTTCTTAAATCTGTTTGGGGTTCTAAAGCGTGGCAGGTACAAGGTACAGAAGCTCTGCATCGTGCATGCCTTATCTCGACACACATATTGTTTTTGAATTCTACCATTTTTCAAACCACCTGCTTTGGATTGGCTATTTTTAAAAAGATGAATTCCCCCTCTATTCCTGATCTGGGCACTTATCCAAAATGGGATAATCACACAGATCTGTCCCTTGATGCGTTGCAGTCATTTATTACTAATACATCCTTCAACATTTCCAACTTAGATCCTGAAGGATGGTTGATATGGCAGAAGAGCTCAGACTCCTGTTAACATCGTTTTCTGGGTCTATACCCTGGCTATACACAGGTTAGAGTGGACCCCCGATTTTAATCTTCCCAACTGTTACTACCTACTCTGTCGGGAAGTTATGTCAGAACTGGCTGCAACATTCGACCTTGGCATCTGTTAAACTCCATTTATCAAAATTAAATGACAAAGTAGATTTGAATGATTTTGTTAAGGGTCCTGTGGGTGGCAGGTCCAAAAGATGGGTGTATGCTATTTATAACAAAGTTTGGAAATTATCTCAAATTGAAGCTGCTTCCAGATTAACGGCTATTGAGCAAGCAAATTTGGAAAAAGTGCTAGCTGTCATCGATAATAGCATTAACACACTTTCTTCCAGAATTTACACATTAGATAATATTGTTTCATCTGTTGTGGCTATTGTACAGGATGATATGTCTGTTTTATACCGTGGTCAAAATCAATTGCGTTCTATAATGCAGTTTGCATGGACTTTGCAAACATTGAAGGCTGGGAAAGTTCCCTGGGACTACGTGAATACATCATCTTTATTCCTGCCGTTTAATCTGACTGCAAAACAACAGTTCATGTCCATGAAAGATGCAACATACTCATTATTGCATATTAAAAAATTGAAACCTTTACCTTTCTCTGTGGCCGAATCGAAATCATCTGTGTGGCATATCCACGGTTTAATCACCTTGCCGTTTCCATTGTTTAAGTTCAGTTCATGTATGAAATATTATGCCCTAAGCAGATATGAACCATTGGGTACTGCTTTCCTGCATGAAGTTTGGTCACTCCCAGTTACATACAGGTGCATGAGAAGAGGGTAAAGAAGTTTATTTAAAAGGAGAGGAATGCACTTCCACACCTGATCACTCAGTAGTCTGTAGGCACATCCAATTGCATGGCGCCTGTAACATTCAGGCACCAAATTTAGCTTGCATTCTGAATGGAAATCCTGTGCCAGCTATTACACCCACTTTTACATTGTTAGCTAACAGTAGCTATTTGCTTTTGAATAATGAGGCATGCTGTGGGATGCTAGTGGGAATTCTGTACATTGTAACTGTCTCACAACGAGTAGTCTGCTGTAAAAATGTCCTTTTCCCGCCCCGCATGGGAGACTAGATGTATCCATCTGGTCTTTTATCCCAACCTTGAAAGCAGAGTTCACCAAGATGAGCAGAATAAGGGCTCTTTTGTCTCAAAAAGAAGTCGCTCTGACTTCCTCCCATGAAACATTCGTCCTTCACGTGGCAAACATCCACACCGAGGTGCATGCGCTTTTAAATACGGATCTCCTCCTTCATTTCGGTGCTCTGATTCATACTATATTCAATGCCTCGTCAACAACTGGCTTAGTGCATTTTTTCAAAATTGTGGGCTCTGGCCTCGTGACCTCCTTCCAAACAATATTTGGTGTGATACCGGCATTTTTTCATTCTATTTTTTCCAGCGTCTTCGGCGGGCTTCCGTTGATTCTTGCCCTGACTGCTGGTGTGCTTCTGTTGGTCTG
Source organism: Triturus cristatus (assembly GCF_964204655.1). NCBI lineage: Eukaryota > Metazoa > Chordata > Amphibia > Caudata > Salamandridae > Triturus > Triturus cristatus. The sequence goes on from NC_140583.1 coordinate 359,458,758, forward strand.
CTTGCTGCGCAATGGCTGCACGATATGTATCACTCGACAGCCTGCCCCGGCTGCTTCAACGGCGTAACCGGATGCTAGGATACTATGGAACATTACCACTGGCCACTTTAAGCAGAGCATGTGGATTATCCTTCCGGTTCTCCTACTTTACTTGCGTGCAACCTGTTTTCCATTGCCTAGATTGTCCATTCAAATGGGCTCTGGATTTGTGCCTGTCCAACACGGCGCCTCCTGCCCCGGATTATGATCGACTAATGAGTCCCTTAGTGGTTCATGAGTTGGACTGTTCTGGCATCGGGATTATGGCCTGTGGAGTGGCACATGGAGTCCTAGGGAATTGGGATATATATGTGGCAGCTTATGACTTCTTGGCGGGAAGTTATCTTGAAGAACACGCAAGTTGTCCTCTGATTGTGCTAGAGGCTCCAGTTATCGGAGAACATGTATGTTCATTTACCTTACTTGACTGGATGGCGCAATCTTTTACAGAACATTATAATGACTTCCACTTAGAAGCAGTTGCTACTTATTGTGCTTACACGTTGATGGATTAAAGTGGGAGTTGATGATGATGATGATAGAGAATTTATAATGCGCTACTTTGCCCGAAGGCGTCAAGGCGCAACTGATGGAAAGCAAGCAGCCGGATCCAAGGTACGGAGAGAAGGAGGCATTAGGGATAAGCTTCAGAGAAGAGCAACGTTTTAAGGCCTCTACGGAATAGGGTAAGAGATTCCTGATTCCTGAGGACAAAGGGAAGCTCATTCCAGAGTTTGGGGGCAAGGGTGAAAAAGGCTCTGCCTCCCCACCTTGCTTTCGCAACGCGAGGGACGGTTAGCAACATCTGACTAGCAGATCGCAAGGCCCTACCTGGGGTGTAGTACAACACAAGAGACCTAATGCCCTCGGCCCCTGCGTCATGAAGAGCCCGGTGGATGATAATCAGGGTTTTGAATTTAATCCTGGCATACACCGGGAGCCAGTGAAGATGTTTCCTGATCACAGTTCCTGAGGAGTGTCTGGGGGGCATTAACAACAAACCTTGCTGTCGCGTTCTGGACCACTTGCAGCCGATGAACCAGTTTGTTGCTCATCCCAAGATATAGGGCGTTACAGTAGTCCAGGCGTGAAGATAAAAGGGCAACCAAGACTTGTTTCCGGGCATCAGGGGTGAGGTAATGGGTGAGCTTTCTCAACATCCTTAGAACCCCACAGCAGGTGGAAACGGTCCTGTTCACTTGCTTGTCAAAGGCGAGTGAGGTGTCAAATAGGACTCCCAGATTTCGAGCAACGGGGGATGGCTGGGGGCATAATCCCAGAGTCGATGGCCACCAATCGGCTGACCAAACCTCCTTGTTTCCCCCGAACACAAGGATCTCAGTCTTCTCCCCGTTCAACTTTAGCAAGTTTGACGTCATCCAACCTGCCACGGCCCCCATACAGTTCCTAAAGTTTAGGGCGTGGACCCAACAGATTGTGACAGAGAGACCATGATTTGGGTGTCGTCGGCGTACGAGAGAACTTCCAATCCAAAGGACCTGACAAGCCTAGCAAGTGGGGCCACATAAACGTTGAAAAGTGTAGGGCTCAAAGAGGAGCCCTGAGGGACCCCGCACTGCAAAGGCTTGGCGGTGGAGAGGAAGTCACCCAATTTAACCCTTTGCTCTCTGTTGTTGAGGAAGGAAGTAAGGAGACTAAGAGCCGGACCCTCCAATTCCCATCTCACTGAGGCGAGAGGCCAAGATGGTAGGGGACAGGGTGTCAAACGCGGCTGTAAGGTCGAGCAGGATCAGAAGCGTAGTCTGACCCCTGTCGACCTTAGCGCGGATATTATTGACCACCACTGTAAGAGCTGACTCAGTACTATGCGCCTTTGTGAAACCATGCTGAGAAGGATCCAGCAGGGAGGTTTTATCGAGGAAGGCGCTAAGATGGAGATTCATATGAGCTTCCAACATCTTGGCCGGGGCAGGAAGAAGGGAGATGGGACGAAAGTTCTTTAAAATCCTAGGGTCCAGAGTGGCCTTTTTTAAAAGGGGCTTTACAATAGCTGTTTTCCAGGAGGCTGGAAAAGCACCACTGGATATAGCCCTGTTCATAACTGCCAACAGGGGGGGGGGATTAGAGTTGCCCTACAGTTTTTTAAAACTTTGAGTGGACAGGGATCAAGAGGAGAGCCTGACCTAAGAGAATCCAAAAGTTTATCGAGGTCCTTGGCTGTGAGAAGGGGGAAACTGGGGTAGGTTTCGGTAGGGAGAGTAGCATTCCCCGGATCAGGAGAGAGAGCCCGAGTGAAATTATCTGTCTGGAGGGCTGTGTAGATGTCTAAAATTTTGGAGTGAAAAAAGGAGGAGATCTGATCACAGAGTTCTTGTGAAGGGACTATAGGGTCAGGGTGGTGGACAAGGGAAAGGGAGTCTACAATTTTGAACAGGTCTCCAGGGGAGGTAAGAGAAGAAGTGAGGTTAGAGAAATAGGATTGCTTTTCAGTCAGCACCGCCGCTTTATAACTCTTGAGGAGATGTCGGTGCTTAGTCCGAACTTCCGTATCGGGCTGAGCTCTCCAAAGCCTTTCTTGCCTCCTACATGCCTGCCTCTGAACTCTGAGAGAGTCGGAGTACCAGGGCGCTGAAGGGCGTTTCCTGGCGCTATATAGGGATTTGAGGGGGGCAAGGGTGTCCAGTGCCTTTGCGATAATGCTCGCAAGCTCCCGTGCCGAGGAGTCGATATCCTGAGAGGGAAGAGGCTTGAAATTGGCAATGAGGGGACCCAGGGAATGATCGGTCAACCCCCGGAGGCTCCTCTTCTGCACCCAACAGTTAACATCTTTTCTGGGGGCGAGAGAGGCACAAGGAGTCTGCATTATGATCGGACCAGGAAAGGGGAAAAGAAGGACCTAACTCCAACCTAGGGTCATTCGTAAAGACTCCATCTAGCGTATGGCCGGCAATATGGGTGGAAGATAATACCTTTTGAAAAAGATTGAGGGAGGCCAGCAGATCCACGAGGGATAGCGTATCACTCACTAGAGTTACTGTTTTCCAAATGGAAATTAAAATCCCCAAGGATAGTAAGGGAAGGCCTATTTAGAAAAGGCTCTATAATTCCCAAAAGGTCGGAGCCAAACGAGGATCTAGAGCCTGGGGGTCTGTAAATAAGAATACCAGAGAAGTTTTCTGTGGTAGAGGAGCTAAGGGAAAAGAACATGGCCTTAAAAGAATTATGGGGAGAAGGGAGAGACTGCATGCGACAGGTGAAGGCGTTCTTATAAACTATACCTATTCCACCCCCTTTACGGCCCTCTCTATCCTGTCTTACTATGGCATAGCCATCAGGGAGAGCGTTAACCAAGTCAGGGCCTGCTGAGTCCGAACCCCACGTTTCAGTTACAAAAACCCAGGAGGGTTTCCTTTGAGATACAAAGTCTCTGAAGGCTAAATTATTTTTAACCAGAGAACGGGCATTGATGAGAAAGCCTAATTCTTTCAAGGGGGGGGTGGAGACTCCTGTGTCCCAATTTTCCTGAAGGAGTCAGTGACAGGTGCCGGGAGTTCTGTCCCAGAGTCCTTCAGACATCTACAGTTCAGACTACGGCGCAGTTGCCCAGGTGAAAGTTTATGATGACATTTTAACAGGGGGGGTCTGAGAGATTTAAGGGTGCTGAATGAGTACAGCCGGTTAACCCCTTCAGTGCCACGCCCTTTCCCCCTACTGTGCCGGGCGTTGCACTAGTGGGTGGGGTTCATGACGAGATAGTCTCGTCATGGGCACAGCGCAACCGTGCTCTATGACGAGACTATCTCGTCATGGGCACTGAAGAGGTTAATAGGAGGAGCAGCAAGATACCGTGCTGCATCCCTGGCCCCTTGCGCCTCCTTAGCGCTGACGGGCGCAGACGGGCAGGACTCTGGCATGACTCCGGCCTGAGTCCGGCCTGAGTCCGGCCCGTCCGCAATGCGCGTCCGCTGCGCAGAGAAGACGTCATCCCCTTTTATAGATGACTAGAGCGCGTCCGCGTGCTGGAATACCCCCAATATGGCCGCCAAAACCAGGTTCGCCTCCCCGGGACCGAACTCTCAACGTCGATGCTCAGCTGAGAGCAGCCCGGGCAGCGACTGGTCGGGGAAGCACCTTGGCAGGTAAAAAATGCTTATTACAGTCTCTGGAGAAAGTTTCTGACATGAAGCACAAATGCTAATAGAAACGCATTTTTAAAACAGGCAGAGTAAAAAGCTTATTGAGTCAAGCCAATAGAACTGCAAACAGATAATTTTAGCAAAGCAAGAATGCAAACAAGAACCTCCCGGCTTTCCGCCTCAGGAGGGGGAGATGTGACTGGCTAGGAGTTGTCCTTCTTGCGCAAGTCCAAACCCAAGTTTTTAAATTTTTTCTTTTTTACTCCACATTAGGCTCTGTCAAGCCTATGCGAGATGTTTTAATGTTTTGCTTTTTTGAGCACGTTTTCGAACTGTCACTACCAATTTTATGGATTGGCAATGCAAGACCTTGGTTCTGTCTCAATCGAACTTGAACTCTGCGTTCTTGCTTTGCTTCCCTATTTTGTTTGTGGTACAATCAAGGGAGGGTGTAGTGGAGATGGAGTTCCATGTACACACATTGCTATGTTAGGATAAGCCGCTTAGATGTAAAACGCCATCTTGCCACTTTTTGCTGCTTTTGCACACGACACTGCAGGTAGCTGTTATTACAAGAAAAACTGCTTGCTTGCTTTTTCTTCAGATGAGAACGGTCTGTTGTTCACATCCCTAGACGTGCACCGCGACCTTAGTCTGAACACTGTGTGCAGAAGCAGTCAAGGTCAAATAACAATGTATGCTTTTGAATTCATGTTGAGCGGCCCACGCTCTAGCCATAACACGCACACAGCTGCAAATATCTGAAACTCAGGTGCCTTTAATATTGCATTTGCATGCATGATTCAGACACTATGGGGAAAACCTTTTCCAGACACAGAGCAGGGCTGATCCTGTGATGTGATCCACCTAAGCTGATTTTTACGGTATGGGGTTCCCCTTTCAAGTCTAGAGACCTCCTATTAGTTTAATAAAACTAGCTTACTAGCGAAGGGAGGGTGGTTGTATTCAACTATCATTTGTAATATGATTTCTCCCTTCATTTTCTATGGTATTGTAACAATGCTGATGGCTTTGTTTTTAATCATTTGCCTGCTTATGTTAGCCAAAGTACTAAGGTGATTTTTGGTACACCACAATTCACTGAGGTCCTGGTTTCCTGCACATAGTTCTGTGCATGAGCAGAATCCCTGCAACAGTTCAAGGCACTTCACAACTCAGGTCCGTCTACTTTAACTGTCTCATCTCCTTCACTAACCACCCAGACACCTCCACTCTGCAGAAATCCTATTCACACACTTATCATGCATATACAGAACCAGATCAGGAGACCTAGCATTCTTTTACATCACTTCTAAAGTATGGAACAAGCTCCCACTCCACCTCAGAGCCTCCTCATCTCTTCTTGAATTCAACAAGAAGCTGGAGACCTGGTATGGGGAATGGAGATCTCTAGTTGGCAGGATGTTAACCTGTCCAAGTAGAAACCCTTCTTCCTAGTCAGGATTAAGGAGTTACACTTTTAAAAATAACCCCTGCTCACCCCCTTGGTAGCTTGGCACGAGCAGTCAGGCTTATCTCAGAGGCAATGTGTAAAGCATTTGTACATAACAGACAGTGAAATCACTACACTACAAAGGGTCACCACTGCCATTTTAGACAAATAGCCAACATTTATCTGCGTAAAACAGGACCAAAATGATAAAGATCCAACATACAGTTATCAAGATACGAATAATGCAAAATTAGACTTTAAATACAGTTTCTTGAAGTCATTAGCTCCGTCCGGGGCAATCACGGCGTCGTGAACAAACAAATCCAACGGTTCAGGCCGGCAATGGCACTGCTGAACCAGCAACGGTGTCGGGAAGACCTGCAAAACAGTACCTTTAGGAATGCAGGGTGTCGGTGACCTTGCGAGGAACTCCGAAGAGATGGTTTCGGCAGGCATCTGTTCTGGAGGCCCGTGCAAGGAGTCGTGGGGCCCTTGAAGTCACATGCGTTGCAGGTCGAACACTGTGCGGTTGAAGTCAGGAGTGTCGGCATTGGCAGGCATTTTAGCTGCAGTGTGAAGTGGAGCGGTGCGGCATGCGGTGCCCTCAGGTCACGGTGCAGGTAGCTGCTCGTGACGGACGTCCAGCAGCATTGGTGAGAACAGGACTGCGGTGCAAAGTGGGGTGATGCACGTCGGGGTGCTGGCAGTTCCCGATTGATGCAAGCAGCGGTGTTGTAGTGGCTGAAGTGCTGTTGCCGGTAGACCTAAGACTGCGGTGCGAGACTGGGAAGTGCATTGTGTGTGGCCCAGAGGTCATGGTGCAAGCAGCGCCAATGGTTGACGATTTGGAGTTGATGGTGCTGGCATCAATGGTCCTAGACTGTGGTGTGGGACGGGGCAGTGCGTCGTATAACGTACGAGCGATGCCCACAAACCACGGTGCAGGCAGTGGCGTTGATGCCAGCTTGAAGCGTCGTCCGTAAGATAAGGGCGGCGGTGTGATGGGCGGCGGTGCAAAGTGCGGTGCCCACAGGTCACGGTGCAAGCAGCGGCTCAGTGGTGGCGGCGGTGGATGGCGTTGTCGGTCTGACCAGGGTCGCGGTGTGAAGTGCGGCGGTGCCAACAGATCTCTGAGCCAGCAGCGGAGTCGTTGACAGTGTCAGGTTGCTTTTTCCCTCTGTGGCAGCTAAAACACACGGTTCCAGATGCAGGTACCCTGAGGAAGGTGAAATCTTGCTATTCCTGAGACTTCTTGAACATGGGGTAAGCTCTACCTCAAGCTCTTGGAGATACTCAGAAAATAAAGTTGTAGTAGAAAATTCAGTCCAGCCCTTTCACTGCCCAAGACAGAAGCAACCACTGCAGGCCAGGACAGCAAAGCACACATCAAAGTGGTAGCCCCCCTTCACTGCTTCTCCAGCTCTTCTTCTTGGTAGGTTCCTTAATCCCAAGCAGTTCTAAAATCCTGGGGTCAGGGCCCCAATATTTATACCACATTTCCCGTTGAAGTTGACACAAACAAAGTTCCTCTGGCATACATAAACCAGTTCCGCCTGGCTTAGGCCAAGTTCACTCCAGGAGGGGGAGACAGCTTTGCGAGAGGCAGCCACAGTCCATTCAGGTGCAAGCGTCAACTACTCCCACTACTCTAAATGCAGCCAGGTCAATTCAGCCTGGCTACGAGTCACCTAGGAAAGACAGGGCACACTTAACCCTCCCCTTGTGTCTGTCTAGTGTGAATGCACATCCCCAGCTCCTGTCACTCTCAACCCAGACAGTGAATACGCAAACAGGCAGAGGCATACAGGATGTTTAAGCAAGAAAGTGCCTACTTTCTAAAAGTTTTTTTTATATACAAAAAAGTATCTAGTTGCTTTAATCCACTGAACAATTAAACAAATAACGAGCCGATGACTATAATCCACAAGCTCATGTGATTTATTCTACTTTTCTTTTTACTTTTTAGAAAAATGTAAGATGCATTTTCATCATATCATCATAAAGGACAACTAAAAATTCAGACAGTTTTTTAAAATTAACACTTCACGAATATACGTCGAACATCAAAAATGGTACATAAATACATAAAATATACACATTTAAATACACAACATAGAACACCAGTCCTTGACTGAAAAATAAGGATCACACTTAGGCGGAGAATGAATAAAGTATACAGACACTGAATGTGTGATATCTCCTGCCTGTGTGTGCAGCTCTGGGACCTATAATTCTAAGTGTTGTCAAAAGGAGAACAATTAATTATGAGCTTTCTCCCTGAGCACTCTGAAAGTGTCTTGTCTCAGATGCCGAGGTCCATGCGTTTCCAACCCTGCGAACATTATGGGGTTTTCATCAGGACCTGGACATGGTGGTGTCTGTTCAAAAGAAAACGAAAAAATGGGGTGTGTGTTACTGACACCTAACTAACAAATTATATATTGTCCACTGCTAAACCCTAAATTTATTCTGAATATACCTCATTTAGGCTGTACTCCTCCTTTATAAGTTTGGCGAGGAATCAAAGGCGTGGTTGTTTCTTGCCAAGAAAAATAGACATTTTTCTAAAAAGAAAAAAGAAAAGTGGAATAAATCACACGAGCTTGTGGATTATAGACATCGGCTCGTAACTTGTTTAATTGTTCAGTGGATTAAAGCAACTAGACCAAGACGGGGTCCTACGTTCTCTCTCATCAGGTAATGGGATTGGCTCTTTCCTAGGGGATTCTTGGCCTTACACCCACATACATGCTAGGGACACTTAGGTACATTTTGATAGGGTTTGCATCGTAGGAGTACGTTCGATTACTGCCATGTATCGAAATGCCTAAATATATTTACTGTTTTAGCACCATTTAGAATTCTACCTTCTATCTTCTATTTACTGTTGGTGCTTGTAATCTTATATATCTGTTTCTGTCTAATGATAGCTGCAGCAAACATGTTTTATACTAGAATGACGCTGTTTCAATAAATGCTTATTGGAAACGTCCTCATCGTTTATTCTGTGTATCTTTCTGAGGTTAAGTGAGCACGTTTGACTGAGCAAAAAATACTGCACTGTTTCCACAAATCCTGAAGGATCAAGGGTTGTCATGTTCGATAGTTGTCAGAAAGGATTCGCTCCTTGGTAAGGTTAGGGAGCTTACAGTGAAACTGTGAGCTAGCTGGTCTAAAGGCTAACATCCTTTGGGGGTGTCTGGAATCAGTGTGGACTTCAATCCATTAGTCTATGTTATCTAAACGCGTAGGTCCTATATATTAATAGGAACTACACGACACCCATGTTGCAAAAATGTCATTTTATGTCTCAATGACTTAGTTAAGTGCGGTTGACGACAGACCTTCCACCAGGGGAAATCGTGAGTATTCTTCAACAACTAACATGGTTAAAGGGTCGAAAGAAATCAACTGCAATCCTCTCCCATACCTGATTCGGGAGATCAGACATAACTAATGGATGTTGCGTTGTTTTGGTAGACAAGCAGTTGTACAAATGACAGGCTTTTAATTCTCTTCCAACTCTTTCGTCAAGGCGAGGAAACCGCACTTGGTCTCGAAGAGCTCTCTTGGTGGCGACAATGCCACGATGACCCTCATGTGCTAGTTCAATGACTTGTCGTAGATGAGAATTCTAGAGCCTCATAATATAATGACTCATTGTGTGATAGAGAGTGCCTTGCTCACATTTTGGAACTTTTGATAGTCAAAGTCATCCATAAGAGGTTGAGTGTGTTTCTTTCTGGATTGCTGGACAATAATGTATTTGAGAACATACAGATCTGTATCTGTAGCAACAAGAATTTGCTTCACTGAAAGAGCTGCAGGTATGCTTGACTTGACTATAAAGTTAACATAGGCCTCAGCCGCTTTACACGTTGTACTGTGACACTGTACTGGCACTTGTGAAAAGTAGTCAGTGGGATCTTTATCTTTCCCTGGACTATGCACAATAGCGTAATCATACTCTTGCAATCACAACCCCAACCTCTCAATGTGATGGGGCATCTTGGCTTTATGGTCCCCAAAAACAGAAAGTAAAGCTTGGTGTCAGTGACAAGGGTGAACTGTTTTCTGCATAGAAACACATGTAAGTGTTCACACGCCCACACCACAGCTAGACTTTTCTGTGACAGACCCCGGCTCACATAAACCACAATGTGCCTTTGTGAGTTGCTGTGTCCACTGTGGTGGGCAAGGATCACCCCCAACCCAACTGGGTTGGCATCTACTACAATCTTAGTATGAAGTTTTGGAACAAAATAAGCTATTTCAGTAGTGTTCTCAATTGCATCTTTGATTTTCTTAAAGCTTTGGCCGCATTCATGTGACCACTGGAACTCAGCATTCTTTTTGTCGAGTCTCTCAATGGGGCTATAATTGTGACAAAATCACTAATATACCTGTGACAGTAACTGCCCGTGCCGAGGAAGGATCACAGCATGGTCACATCTTGCGGTGGAGTTGTGGACGATTAGGCTTGTACTTTAGCTGGATCTCGTGTCATCCCCTTTTCGGAGAAAATATGCCCAAAGAATTTGAGATTTGTTTTGTGAAACTCTGATATTTCTGCGTTCAAAGTGACACTGGTATGAGCCTGAAAGCAGCATACTTGTGTAAAGGCTTTGTCATGTTCTATTTGAGTGGCTCTAAATACCAGTATATCATCACTATAATTTAAAGCATGTGTGACAGTCTGTTTTATGCGGTGAATGACATCCTGAAAAACGACTGCAGCTAACGACACCCCAAAACTTAGTCTTTTATATCACAACAAACCAATATGGATCAAAAAGGTGGTAATGTACCTGCAGTTTTCCTCTAGTTCAAGTTGATGATACCCCTTGTTGAAATCAAGATGAGAAAAGACTTTGGAACCATTCAGCTGTGTATTCATATCTGGAATGTGCTGAGCAGGATGTTGTTCTCTCCAGTGCTTAATTTGTAAAATATTAAGTCCAGGTGCTCCAATGTTTGTAGCAGGCCACACCACGTCTCCACCCACTTCCTTCACTGGCCCCACCCATTTATTCTATTGGCTCCACCCACATCCTCAACTGGCACTGCTGAAAGCCAGATGTAATCCTCTATCTGAATTCTTACCTTGGTAATATGATTTTTTTTTTTTTTAACTTTGTCATTTTGTATATAATACATCTACAACAACAAATTAGCATTGGCATAACGTACAGCAATATACAGTTGATAGCACAGGAGACACAAGTACAGATGGCAGCCTGCGGGGAAGAAGAGACATAATGGGGGACAATATTCGTGGAGAAGCAGGCTACAATGCAAAAAAAAGGAAAGCTGAGGACAAGCACAGTGCACAATGCGCAGCACACCGAGGGCAACCCCGGGCCCCTCGCTTCAGTTAGGTGTTTCATCGCTATTGGACCCGCTTCCCCCACCATCAGTGCTGTCCGGGCTCCCCCTCCGCCAACCTAGAAATGCACTTTTCGCGCCGGACCAGTAGGTCATCCTCTAGGTTCACATCCTTTTGGGTAAATTTCATGTGAACTTCTTCCGCTAAAGACCACTCCCGAACATCCCTAAGCCAGGTAGGGACCTCTGGGCTCATCTGCCCCATCCAAGTAATTGCTATCCTGCGTCTAGCAAGCACCAACATTAATTGCAGGAGCTTATAGGGGAGTTTCCTTTTTTTAGGTTTCCGGACAGACGCCAGCAATCAGCTCAAGGGTGCTATTTCCACCTGGATACCTGTCACAGCGATAATCTTCCGCACCACCGCTACCCAGAACTGTTGAACCCTGGGACAATCCCATGCCATACATAAAAAACCTGCTTTCTCCGCAGCGCATCTAGGGCATCGGTCTCCCCTGTCACCTGGAAGACGGCTCAGGGATACCGGGGTGAGGTAGGTGCGGTGCATAAAGTTAAAGTGTGTCAATTTAAATCTGGCATTACAGGAGACTGTACGTGTGAGGGAGCCTATGTGTGCCCATTGTTTCTCGTCCCGGTGGACCCCAAGGTCTGCCTCCCAGGCTGCCCGCGATGGTGGGACCAGGGGGGTGGAGTCCTGCTTCATAGCTGCGTAGAGAAGGGAGATCATTTTGTGACCCGATCCACATGTAAGTAGAATATCAAGGGTGTGGGACGGGGTAGGAATATCTGGGTACTGAGGCCAGGTGGTTTTCACCACATCTTGAAGTCCGCGATAGTATAAAGACTGTCCTTGGCCAAGGCCAAAGCTCTCCTCCGCCTGTTCAAAAGTAAGGAAAGTCTCACTGGGAAAGAGGTCTGCCAGTACCTCGCATCCACCCTCCCTCCAAGATTGAAAGGACATGTATTGTCCCATGTCTATAAAGGGAGCCAATATCCAAACGAAAGCTCCCTATGGAAGGGGGCCCTCTGTAAGATCCTCTCCGCAAATCGTTGCCACACACCTGAAGTGTGTCGTACGAGGTAGGGAAGAGCCTCCTGTAATGCCGGGGTATCTACTCTGCCAGAGAAGAGGCGTTTCTCCCAGTTATCCTCGTCTGTGAGCCAATGTGCCGCAGGTTGTAATTGGGCCGCGTAGTAGTGTAGATCGAAGCGTGGGGCTTCCAGCACACCCTCCTCATAACTTCGTGAGATAGTCTTGAGAGCTACCCTGCTGTGGAGGCCCGCCCACAGGAGGGACGTAAGTAAATTGTCCCAAGTTTTAAAGACGCGCGAAGGCAATGGGCATAAAGAGTTCTGAAGGACGTAGAGTATCCTAGGGAGCATCACCATCTTAGAGATGGCCAACCTGCCCATTAATGACAGGGGGAGAGTATTCCAAAAGGTCACCGATTGTCGCAAAGAAGCAAGGGTGCGGTCGACATTCCGGGTCAAAAAAGTGCGTCTGTCGGGGCCACCTGGATCCCCAAGTAACGAAATCCCGCCGGTTCCCAGGACAGTCCCAGGTCCGGTAGCTCCTCCGGGGACACCGAGGTCAATCCCGCCAGTGGGAAGACCAGGGACTTGCCGCGGTTAAGCCGCATGCCTGAGACCTCTCCAAACCGGTCCAACTGGTGCAGTAATATCGGCAATGCGTCCCGGGGAGAAGCCAAGTAAAAGAGGGCGTCGTCGGCATAAAGGGAGATAACGTGGCTCGTGTCCCCCTACCCTGATCCCCCACTTGTCCATCTCGGCCCTGATCCTGACCGCAAAAGGTTCAATAGCCAGGGCGAACAACAAGGGCGAGAGGGGGCACCCCTGACAAGTGCCCCGACCCAGTTGCCAATCCTCCGAGTACGCCCCCCAAGTTTAACCCTTGCGCGGGGTGCCTTATAAAGGATTTGAATCCAACGACAGAAGTTGGGGTCCAACCCCGCAGCATGGAGAACCTCAAGGAGGTATCCCCAATCTACCGTGTCGAACGCCTTGGCGAGGTCAATAGAGACCAGGACCAACGGATCCTCCCGGTCACGTACCTCATGGAGGACATGGTTGAGCCGGCATAGATTCATGGTCATATTGCGTCCTGGTATGAACCCACACTGGTCCTCGTGGACCAAGTGAGACATATAGGGCGCCAAGCGGGTAGCTAAAAGTTTGGATAAGATTTTGATGTCCATATTGATCATGGTGATCGGTTGGTACGATGAGGGCACATGAACATCTCCTCCTGGCTTCGGGATCATAGAGATTTCCCCCTGTGCCATACTGGGCGGGAGCTGTCCACACTCAAAGGCTTCAAGATAGACCTGCTGCAAGAGACGGGGAGAGTAGCCGCGAATGCCTGATTAAATTCCGGTAGAAACCCATCACTACCCGGGGACTTGGCACATGGGAGGTGCTACAGAGCGGACTGTACCTCCCCCAACATTATGGGTTCGTCAAAGTCCTTCCGCGTCGGTTCAGGGATAGACCGTAGGGTCAGGTCCTGAAGATAAGGGAGATAAGCGGCCTCCGTGATGGCGGGGTCCGCAGCATACACTGCCTGCAAATGTGATCGGAGGACTCGCAACAGCCCCACTTCCGAGTGGACAAGGCCGCCCGCGGGCTCCCTCAAAGCCACAATCGCTGCTGGGGCGTGCTCCTGCCGCAGCACCCATGCCAAGAGACGGCTCGATTTGTCCCCTTCTCTATGAAGGCGCTGTCTACAATTCGTGAGTGTATATTTGTCGAGTCTATCCCAAATGTCATGGATGAATTCCCTGATGCCATGTTCCCCATCCACCCCCCGTGTCTAGGGTCGCGGAGGTCTGTACCTCCAAGAGGCGACGTTCCTCATCCTGGAGCTCGCGTTGGAGCTGCTTCGACACCCCACATGTGAGACTCATACATGCCCCTCTCACTACGGCTTTCAGGGCATCCCATTTTGTGGCTAGAGACAAGCCCTGCTCGTTCCAATTGAGGTCAATATAATCCGTTATGGCCGTCTCTAGATGGTATTTCCCCACAGGGTCCTCGAGGACCTCTGCAGGGAGCCTCCAGACTCATAGGCGGTTAACCGGACAGCCCCAACCAACCACACATGATACCGGGGAGTAATCAGATAGGAATCGCGCATGATAGGTCACCTCGAGGGACATGGCCATGCTCGGGTTTGCGATTAAAAACCGGTCTAAGCGACTGTATGTATTGTGAGTGGGTGAGAAACAAGTGTAGACTTTCTGAGTGGGGTGCCCCTGGCCCCATATATCCTGAGCCCCAATATTTTCCATGACCTCACGGAGTTTCACCGTCATCCTTGGTTTTGTTCCAGTGCGGGGTGGGGACCTATCTAGATCGGAGTTCAGGACGCAGTTAAAGTCCCCCATCCAGATAAACGGGACCTCTAATTCGGACACCAGGACCTCCTGCAGGGATTGAAAAGAGTCTGTATCATCGGTGTTGGGTGCATAGGTATTCATGATTGCAATGTCTCTCCCGTCAAGCTTAGTTCTGAGGAGCAAAAAATCTCACATGAATGTCAGCTTCTACATACTGGAGGGCAAACTGGGTCCCCGGGGCCACCCAAACAAGGACTCCCCTGGCATAGGAAGAAAAGGAGGAGTTAAAAACCTGACCCCGCCATTTCTTCGCTAATTTCTGAGCCCCTTCATCGGTGAGATGTGTCTCCTGGAGACACGCTATCGAGACCTGTTTTCTGCGGAGGAAGGATAAGACTCTGTATCTCTTAGTGCACGTGCCCAGTCCCTTCACATTCCAGCTTAAAAATTTAAACCCCCTAGATGTTAAGGTGGGCATATGTCATGTGTTCTCTGCCACATGCTGCCCTGCGCCCCCGAGCCTCCGGATCTGTACATACAAAGCCTAAAAAAAGAACCCCAACACTCCCACCTAGAAGAACCCACCCCCCTCCCCGAGCAATTTACTGACAACAACACATGCAGAAATGCCCTTCCCACGCTGGTGCCAGGACGTGCACAGCTGTCCCAATAGCCCAACCGGGGCCAACGTTACTAAGCAAGGAAAAAACAACATAGGAAACAAGCCCCCCCAAATTCCGCTCCCGACGCGGGCCAGCCACCGCTTAGCCTACGGTCATAACCACTCCGCCCCAACCTGCATGCAAAGCCACAGGATCAAATTAAGTGGCAGAGCCCGCGAGGCGCAGCCGCCATATTCTCAGCTGAACGTTCCCACTCAAGCCCCCCAGGAAGGGAGAAGAGAAAAGAGACAGGATAATAAAGGGGTAAAGAAAAGAGGTGGGGGGAGGAAAGAGAGAAAATGAGGTCAGACAGAGACATTATCACGGCCAGCACGTCTCCAAGGGCTCTGCGACACCATAAGCAGTGGGCCCCTAATGTCCGGCCCTCTGCTGCCCCAGCCAGATGAGCGAGGAAACAGGAAAGAAAGAGTAGGGTACCATCTTCAAGCCGGGTCTGTTAGTAACGTAGGTGGGTCCATGAGAGTCTCTGGAACCTCATGACTAGGCGACAGGGGAGTCTCTGGCACCAGTCTCCCTTCAGGTGTAACCGTTGCCGGCCGTGAGGGAGAGCCTTCCGGATCCGAAGAGTCCACTCGCATGGCTCCATCGTCTCCCACCGTGATCCGCCGGTGCCCCTCCTGGGCATCGCCCGCTGAGCGATGCCTGCGCCTGGACCTGCAGCTTCTCTGGGGTCTGGTCCCCCAGTTGCTCCGGGGACCTCTGTGTTCATGTTGCGGGAGAGCCTCACCTCTGACCTCAAGCCACTCCCACACCGCTTCCGGGGAATCAAAGAAATGAGCCCTGCCCAGGGCTATCACCTTAAGTTTCGCAGGATACAGTAACATGTACTGGAGGTGAAGTTCCCGCAGGCGCAGTTTGATACCAAGAAAAGATTTCCGTTGTTCTTGGACTTGGCGGGTGTAGTCCGGATAGATGAAGACTTTAGCGTTATCAAAGGTGAGGTCTTTCGATTCTCTTGCCGCTTTCAAAATACAGTCTCTATCTCGATAGTTCAGAATTTTGGCAATGAGTGCCCGAGGAGGCGCTCCCAGGGGTGACGGCGGGACCAGCGCCCGATGGGCTCGCTCTACATCAGAGAGGCCCACGTGCGTACCCAGTTCTCCAGAAATCGCTTCGCATTTCCCTGTTCCGCGCGTTCTGGAATACCTAGGACCCTGATGTTGCTTCGACGGGCCCTAGCTTCCGCCTCCTCCGCTCGGCGCTGCAACGCCCCGGCAGGCTGGGTGACCTGCTGTTTCAGGGAGGCCACATCCCCACGAAGCTGAACAATGTCTCTTTCCGCCGTTGAGACCTTATCCGCCACCTTTCGAAGATCAGCTCGCAACAGGTTCACATCGATGGAGATTGTTTCTATTTGTTTCTCTGGGGTAGTGCGGGATCCCTGTATCGCCTCCAAGAGTTCAGCTCGAGACGGCTCATCCCCGTCTCCATCCAGTCCCGACTGGCGCGCAATGCGCTGCGTGGGGATGCGTTGCGTAGTATACTGCGTAATAGTGTTGGGGTTAGAGGCACGGGGCACCTTGTCCTTACCCATGTCGCTGTTAACCAAGGATCCTGCAGGGGTCCGCAGGCGCCGCAGTCCCCAGGCCTAGATTCACCTCGGAAGGCCTCAGTCACCACGCACACGTCCGATTCAGAGGTGGATCATCCAGCAGCGCGGGGGATCGCAGTTCACAGCGCACCAGAACCAGGCCGACCCGGCAGGCCAACCACGAGCCCAGGACCACAAGGAAGCACGCGTGGTCAATGTCCCAGGGACCCAGCCTGCGGTCCACGCCCCAGGGCAGAGAGGGTTCTTCCCTCACACAGCAGTCGCCTCCAGGCAGAGATAAGGCCTGCCAGGGCCGTAAAGTACCGGCAAGGCAGGTCAACCAGACGCCACAGGAAGGGGGCCCGCAAGTCAGTCTGTCCCACTTCGTCGCCGGCTCGCCGGTCCACCGGGGGGGCCACCAGCAGGTGCCACCTCACGGAGCCACAGGTGCTCCACTCCCATCAGGAGGATAAGCGTCCATCCGATATCCCAGGGCGGCCGCCACCAGTCATCAGGCCCCCGAGTCCCCAGGGCCGGCAGGGGGAAGCAAGGCCAGAGTGTGATGCGGGGATGCCTGCTGCGTACCTGACACTCCCTCCACAGGTGCCGAGTCTACAAGGTCAGGCAGGGGTAGGTCCGGTCCCTCGATACATCTCCGGTGGGGACAGCACCCCCCGCCGGGCATCCTGCCACGATGTCCTGTGCGGCGCAGATGGGTGGAGGCCGGATCCCCGGCCTCGCGTGGATTCAGGCTGGCAGTGCGGCGGGTGCAGCACCGCTCCCAGGCTGGCACCCGATCTCCTTCCCCCTCCAAGGGGGCTCAGCCACCGGTAGGCTCCAGGGATCAGGCCGGGGACAGTGTTTTAGGGCCCGGCTTCCCCCCCACAGGCACCGGGGCCACCAGGGAAGGCAGAGGCCGGTCCGGTCCTCCGATGGTATGGCAACGGGGACGGACCGTCCTGCAGGGCCTCCCGCCGCGATGTCCAACGCAGACCAGGAAGGTGTAGGCCGCAGCCCCACGTAGAGTCGGGCCGCGAGTGCGGCAGGCTCAGAACGCGCCTCGCCACCCCCAGACCGTTTTCCGGTCCAGCTCCCCCTCCAAGCGGCACCAGCTGCGATCGGGATCTCCGCCGCGTAGAATCTACCCGCGTGGGCAGCGGTGGAAAGGATGATGCAGGATTAATTGGGCTGGCCGGTCGGGAGCCGAAGGAGCTCACGTCCTGTCGGCCATGCTGCTTGGCCACACACCCGGTAATATGATGGTTGACTTGAAACACTTGTTGGTTTTCCAGCTCCTTGGGAAAGATATCTTAATAACATCAAGGAAAAACCGCAAATGAGATCGGATGTCATGACTTTTGGAACCAAACATAATGAACTTTTCTGACCGCGATAGGCCTGACTCTAAAGTTATGCTGAAATGAATATCTACTTCTCTTGTATTTTGTGTCTCCCCAGGCCGGACCAGTCTATTAGTAAAATAAAGTACCACACCTTACACACTTTTTTCAATTCTTTTGCTCTGAGAATTTGGGGAATTTGCCACTGATATATATCTACATTTTGTTGCCAAAGGATATATGACATGATGCACAATATGCACCTCTCTTGCATATGCACATCCTATAACTGAGTTATGCATATCATTCAGTCCTGTAATATGCCCAATATGGACATCTAAAACATCTGATTATATGCATATATCAGATTTCCAAAATGTGAATATTACATAGTCTTATGTAAAATGCAAATATAATAGTCTCATGTAAAATGCAATGCCACAGATTTGTCTATAGTATACAATGCAGACCCTTAATATACACAGTATGCAATGCTGTGGTATCTGAAAATTACACTTTTCAGATGTACAAATGACTTAACCCTTTGGGCGCGGCCGGAATTTCCCCGCGGTGCGGGAAAATTCCACGCGTGCGCGGATCGGACGGCTCCCGGCCATCCGACGCACACGCCCACCATGATGTCGGACGGCCGGGGGCTGTCCGATGCATGAAAGGGGTTAAGCATCACAACGCAAATAGTCTGCAAACTGCACATACCCGAGCCAGAAATGTCAATCTATGCAGACTTCTGTTTGGACCACTCACCCTGCATTCACACAGGCCCTGTGCTCACCCTGCACTCAAACAGCCACAGTGCTAAACCCTGCAGTCATAAAGGCACACCGCTCAGCCTGCAGTCATACAGGCACACCTCTCACCATGCACTCATACAGGTACACCACTTAGTCTGCAGTCATACAGACACATCACTCATCCAGGCACACAGTTCATCCTGCACATATACAGGCACAGAGCTTACCCTGCAGTAATACAGGCCAGTGTTCCCCCTGCACTCATACAGAAACAGTTTTCCCTTGAACTCATACAGACACAGTGCTAACCCAGCACTCATACAGCTCACCCTGCATTCCTACAGGCACACCGCTCACCCTGCACTCATACAGGCACAGTGCTCACCTGCCATTCAAACAGGCACACCGCTCACCTTGCACTCATACAGGCACACCAGTCCCCCTGCACTCATACAGGCACAGTGCTCACCTTGCACTCATACAGGCAGGCATACCACTCATACTAACACAAACACAAGATTTAAGCAGGAGGGTCCTAGGGAAGTTTTAAGACCTGCATAGGATTATATCCCCAATAATATACGTACAAACCAGCAAAATCCTTGGGTCTACTCATACAGAACAGAAAATAAGGTGGTTGAAAAGAGAAGCCACAGACTATACCGCCCAGATCTAACTGTGGTAAAAACCCTTTTTAGGACGAAATCCCTCACTCACCCGAGGTGACATATTTCATCATTTGGGATTCTCCTCTCAAAGGAAAACCTAGTTCCTTTGAAGGCTACAACTCCCTCTCTGCGAGGGAGGAGCTCAGGGATGTTTTAGTGTGTACTCTTGCTCTACGTTAATGCATTGCTTTGGGAACCATGCAAAAAGATGGCATTGAATACTGACAGTATGTTCCACTTGTATGGATACAAAGCAATGGCTGTGTGTCTTTACATGATATCATTTAGTTATGATATTTGTAAAGCGCAAACAATCACCCGTAAGGGTCTCTAGGCGCTGGGGGCCGTCGGGAAGATTAAGCAAGCTATTGCCCAGAGTCACATGGTGCTGGGCTAATCTGCCGCCGGCGCCGGGGATCGAACCGTGATCCCCAGATTCCGGAATCAGTCGCCCTGGCCGCGGCGCCACACCTCTTCCTTCCATACCAATATTTTAGTTTGGCCGCAGAATGCGTTGAATCATGCGGGCGCGTCTTGTAACTGATACAACACTTCAACTAAAAACTGTGAACATATTGTTGTGTTGAAATAGATTCCATACGAGTATACCATGTGGCCCTTCTAAAAAGTGCCGATTATGGTGCCATAAACACAATTTCCATCAAGTTAATTTGCGAAACATGAAATATATATTTTTTTTAAATTGCGACTTGTGATTGAAAACTGACTTTACCATACATACATTAAACTTATTTTTATCCTATTTATAGTGGCACAACACCAAGCGGTCTTATCTCGTTTTAAATTTTTTGAAAGTTTTGTGCATATGGGCATATTACATAACTATCTAGTTACGGGTTGCGCACTGTTACAGTTAGCGCTCTAGCGTTAGACGCTAGAGCGCAAGAGGATATTACGCAATGCGTACGCCACGAACGTGGCGTACGCCAATGTATAAAATAAAGGGGCGTGGCCTGATGAACCAGTCCGCGCTGAGACCGAGACACGAAGTGTGATGTCCTTCCTTGCGGCTGCGAGCGTGCGCAGCGAAGGCCTCTAGCAGCGTCAGCGGCACCATCACACTGGCGACAAGGGTGGGATAATCGACCCCGTGTGCCTCAGATACAATCCGCGCCCCGCGGCAGTCCCGCGTGCGCACAAGCGGACCTGACGGCCCGACTGGAACCGGCTCCTTCCCCCGGCAGTGAAGCTGGGCCCCACGTGTCTGACTCGACCACCGGTGAGTGCACGTGTGCACCAAATCACGTCTATTTCAGCAGATGAACATTCCTGCCTCCTGCCTAAGTGACTCTGTTTGGCAGCTGTGCCCTGGCTGGGCCCTGAAGCCCTCTATCCGTCCCGGGTGTGGGGATCTTTTGCCTCTGCGGCCTCCTCTGTCTACTCCCGCTACTCCCGCTGTGCTGTGTCCCAGGGAGCCATGGGTGATGATGAGCGCCCCGCCCAGGCAGTGCCACTGCACCCCGCGTCCGGCGTCCTGCCGCCCTTCAGTGAGGCTGCTGACCCTGCCACTGCCGCCCCACGCTGGCAAACATGGATTGGCCGGCTCGATAATTATTTCGCTGGCACCAGAGAGACCGACGGAACCGTGAAGAGGTCCCTACTGCTCCACTATGCAGGGGAGGAAGTATATCTCCTATTCAAGCATCTCCCTAACACCGGGAACGCAGACGACTATGATGCGGCCGTGACGGCCCTCAATGCACATTTCGACCCCCAGTTGAACCCGGATTTTGAACACTTCAAACTACGCCAAGCGAGGCAAAGGGAAGGGGAGTCGGTGGATGCATTCCACGCTCGACTGAGGGTGCTAGCAGACACGCACCTCGTCGGTGATAGAGCCAAGGAAGAGATCAGAGCACAGATAATCTGCGGCATACGAAGCAAAAAGTTACGAACACTCATCCTCCGCCAACCAAACATCCCGATGGCGGACATTCTGGTGCTGGCACGGTCCCATGATCTATCCGACGCCCGCGCGGAGGAGATGGCGCTCACACGAGGGGACGGGTCAGGAGTGACAGTCAAAACGGAGCAGGCCGACGCAGTACAGACGCGTGAAGCGCCCCGCCGACCGGCGGCCAAGAAGCCTGCGGCCTCGTGCGGGTACTGCGGGTATGACGAGCACGGGGGCAGGACGTGCCCCGCAAAAGGAAAAGCGTGTGACAACTGCGGCGTGATGAACCATTTTGCGTCTGTTTGCCGCAAACGATCCACGCAACGAGTCCGAAGGGGAAAGAGGCCAGAGAAGACCATGGTGAGACAGCTGTCCCAGCTGTCATTGTCTTCCCACACCAACTCAGGGAGCAAGCAAGCACAGGCCCTGCGGGAAGAGGCAATGGAGTCTGATGATGACGAGGGGGAAACATACCTGATTTCATTCACTAGAGCCCTCAAGAGCTCGAGAAGACCACAACCGAGGTGCGACGTCCTAGTCGCTGGAACCCGGATAAACGCCGTGATCGACACGGGGGCGTCAGTCACCGTGATGGGAGTGCAACAGTACAATCGCCTCCGACCCAAGCCCGAGCTCCGGCGGTCGAAAGCCCAGATTTATGCCTACGGAAGTGACACACCGCTGCCCCTGGCAGGAAAGATGACGGTGCCCGTGAAGTCGGATGACGCAGAGATAACAATTGACATACATGTGATCAATCAGGAGGCAGACACCCTCCTAAGCGGACATGCAGCCGAAGACCTAGGGCTGATCGCATTCCTCCGGAAGGTACAAGAATCCCAAACGGCCACCCTGCTGGACCAGTTCCCGGAGCTATTCACTGGCCTGGGGAACATCCGACGACCGCCGGTCAAGCTCCACATTGACCGCTCAGTCACACCCACAGCGTTAAAACACAGGAGGATTCCCTTCCACCTACGCCCGCTAGTAGAAGAGGAGCTGAGGAGGCTGGAGGAGCAAGGCGTCATCGAGACAGTAACAGGACCCACCCCCTGGGTATCACCCATGGTGATAGCAGAAAAGCCCCGGCAACCAGGCAAGATTCGGGTGTGCATCGACATGAGGCTGCCCAACAAGGCCATCAAAAGGGAGAGACACATCACGCCCACGATGGATGACATAATCGCAGACCTCAACGGAGCCCGGTGGTTCTCCAAACTGGACCTTAATGCGGGGTACCACCAACTCACGTTGGCCGAAGAGAGCAGATATATAACGACCTTCAGCACGCACCTGGGGCTGCGAAGGTACCGGCGCCTTAACTTTGGCATCTCCTCGGCAGCTGAAATATTTCAGAACACTATCAGAGACATCTTGCAGGGACTACCGGGGGTACTGAACGTCAGTGATGACATACTGATACACGCCACAACGGTGGATGAGCACTACCGGCGGGTCCGGTCTACACTGACGAGGCTGAGGGAGTTTGGGGGTCACGTTACACAAGGAGAAGTGCCAGTTCTTTCAGCAAAGCATCGAGTTCTTCGGATACACGTTTACCAATCATGGCATTCAAGTGGACCCGAGGAAATCCCAGGCTATCAAAAACGCCCCAGCACCAACTTCCGCGTCGGAAGTCCGCAGTTTTCTCGGGATGGCCACGTACTGTGGGCGGTTCATCCCAAATTTGGCTACCACGGCTGAACCTCTCAGACGCCTCACAAAGACGGACACCCTGTGGCGCTGGGGGCAAGAGGAAGAGGATGCATTCCACGCTATCAAGACCACACTGCTGTACGAAGCTACTCTGGTCTACTTTGATCCGACCAGGAAGACCGAACTGCTCGTCGACGCCAGTCCGGTGGGGCTGGGCGCAGTCCTCACACAAGAGCAGGAACCGGGG
This sequence comes from Triturus cristatus, assembly GCF_964204655.1. Classification (NCBI taxonomy): domain Eukaryota; kingdom Metazoa; phylum Chordata; class Amphibia; order Caudata; family Salamandridae; genus Triturus; species Triturus cristatus. The sequence goes on from NC_140583.1 coordinate 359,481,841, forward strand.
AGATGGGCCACCCTGGCCTACGCCAGCAAGGCACTTACTGCAACTGAACAGAGGTACTCTCAGATTGAACGCGAAGCACTAGCCATCCGATGGGGCTGCCGGCACTTCCACCTTTATGTCTGCGGGCATCCTTTTACAGTAGTGACAGACCACCAACCATTGGTGCCCCTGTTCAAGGGGACAGCGCCCCCCCCCCCCCCCGAGGATCGAAAGGTGGGCCATCGGATTACAACAATACCAGATGGAGGTGACATATCGGCCAGGTGCGAAAAACCCGGCGGACTTTCTGTCGCGACACCCGGAAAGTGAGGTGACATCCCCGATCGGGAAGGAAGAGGAAGATGAAACTGAAGCACACATCGACCTTCTGGCCGCTCTGACCTGCCCTCGGGTACTAACAATCCAGGAGATCATACAAGCCGGGGAGCACGACGCCGTGTTGGCAAGGACACGGGGAGCTCTTCAGAAAGGGTCATGGGCTGATTTCCTACACACCGCCAATTCGTGGGCAGACGAGGAGAAGAAGGGTTTGCAGCAGATGTGGCGAGTGCGGAATGAACTAAGTATGACCCGCGATGGCGTCGTCCTGCGGGGATCCAAGATCGTCATGCCGGCCGCACTGCGCCATCAAGCCACGATCATTGCTCACAACGGCCATCAAGGGACGGAGAAGATGAAGACCAGGATGAGGGCGAAGATATGGTTCCCGGGGCTGGATGGCATGGTGGACGATGTGGTAAGAAGCTGCTCCGCGTGCCAGGTGACGAGCGGCCCTGAGCCTCCGGCCCCCATCGTGACAGAAGAACCGGGAAGGTACCCATGGGACAAGATTAGCATAGATTTCGGAAGCCTCCCAAACGGAAAAGTGTCGCTGGTGGTTATTGACAGCTTCTCGAAATATCCTGTGGTGGAAGTTCTACCGTCCACAGCCTTCATGTTTGTGGGACCAGCGCTGGAAAAAATATTCACCATGTTTGGGCGTCCCTCGGAGCTGAAGAGCGACAACGGGCCACCCTTCCACGGTCACGAATTCAGGGAGTTCCTCCAGCACCAGGGAATACAACACCGGCGAATCACCCCTCAGTGGCCACAAGCCAACGGAGAGGTGGAACGGTTCATGAGGACCCTGAATAAAGTGATTCGAATAGCCGGCGTGGAGCAACTAGACCCCGAAAGGGAGATTCAGCGATTCCTGGGAGAGTACCGGAGCACGCCCCACTGCTCCACCAAACAAGCCCCGTGGTCTCTCATGCTCAAAGGCACCCGCCGCGATGGGCTACCCACAGCCCCTGGGTGGGCGCCCCCACTGTTCGAAGCGGAGCAGGCCTTTCAACGACGGGCACACCGAAACCGGCAAGTGAGCCGGGCCAGAGGCAGTCGAGACCGCGACATCAGACCTGGGGACAGCGTCCTCGTGAAGGATCGAAGGCCGGGAGGAAAATTCAAACCCCGATATGAACCAGGTAGTTGGACTGTGGCACAGAGGCGGGGTACAATGATCACAGCGGAAAGAGGGGTGGAGTCGACCACCAGGAACATCTCGTAGTGCAAACGCATTCCGGAGGCCACTGACCGCGGCCGGGGGGGGCTGAATGGAGGGGAGGAAGAGATCTCAGCCCCAGAGCTGGAACCTGGACTGACGCCCAGCGGAGCCAGCAGCGCCCCAGAGCAGAGCCATCAGGCCCCGGCGGAAAGTAAAGCCCCGAACAGCCACCCAACCAGCTCCGGCACTCGTGCCACCGCAAGGTATGGTCTGAGAGAGAACCCCACGCCAAGCAGCCGTCTTAAAGACTTTGCCTGCCAAGCAAGTGAGTGACTGTTATGGACTTCCGTTTATTTTTGTTATCCAAGTTGGGTAGGGATGTTACAGTTAGCGCTCTAGCGTTAGACGCTAGAGCGCAAGAGGATATTACGCAATGCGTACGCCACGAAATATGCAGGAAGCTCAGGAGACACAAAAACGGTATTATGATCGCAATAGTCGTCTTAGGGTGTTTCAGCCCGGGGACAAGGTCCTTTTGTTACTCCCCTCCACAGACGACAAATTGCTAATGAAGTGGCAGGGACCGTATGTAGTGGAAAAAAAGGTTACACCTGTAACCTACAGCATTCTACTGCCCCATAGAGCCGGAGGTAAACAAATATATCATGTGAATCTCCTGAAGAAATGGGAGGAGCCCGATGTAGAACACACCCGAGCTTTACTGGCCTGTCATTCACCACAGTTAAAGATCCCTCTCCTATCAGTCAGCAACTTCACTAGACACCCTGTTCCCTTCGGAGAGGTGTTAACTGCTGAACAAAAAACCCAGCTGGGTACATTAACAGATTCTTTTCCCAACCTCTTTTCCACAAGCCCAGGGAGAACCACCTTGGTCCAGCACGAAATAGTGACCTTACAACCACAAATCATAAAACAGAAACCATACCGCATTCCAGAAGCGCGTAGGGAGGCAGTGGAAAACGAAGTGGTAGATATGCTCCAGGCAGGCATCATAGAGCCATCCCAGAGCAACTGGTGTTCTCCTGTTGTGATTGTGCCAAAGCCAGACGGCAGTCTGCGCTTTTGCATTGATTTCCGACAGGTGAACACCATCACCAAGTTCGACACATATCCCATGCCGCGGATAGACGAGATGGTGGAACGACTGGGCCAAGCCCACTATATGTCAACCCTAGACCTGACGAAGGGCTACTTCCAAAGAAAAAAATGCCTTTTCCACACCGTCAGGCCTATACCATTTCAACCTACTCCCGTTCGGGTTACATGGGGCCCCAGCCACATTTCAGAGGCTAATGGACCAAGTGCTACAGCCGCACCAGAAATATGCCGTGGCTTATCTTGATGATATTGTGGTTTTTAGCCCCACATGGGAGGACCACCTCGTGCATCTCCGATCCATATTTTCAGCACTACAGGACGCGGGTCTTACAATCAACCCCAAGAAATCCCTCTTAGGAACCAACACCATAAAATACCTGGGGTATACCATACAGGAAGGGCATATCAGACCCCAAGTGGATAAAGTCGAGGCCATCTGTATCATTCCCAGACCCCACCGCCCCCGTGTTACGGTGTCCTAACTTCAGTCGCACCTTTGTGCTTCAAACGGATGCCTCTGGCCACGGGTTGGGGGCGGTCCTGTATCAACCAGACTCCTGCGAAGAACTACGACCCCTGTTGTATATCAGTAGAAAACTGTTCCCCCGGGAATCGAACTACTCTACTATAGAGAAGGAGTGTTTAGCCATTAAGTGGGCTATGGAGTCCTTACAATACTACCTCTTAGGCAGACAGTTCCTTGTCCTTACCGATCACGCTCCCCTGACATGGCTAGCACAGAACAAAGACTCCAATTCCCGCATTCTCAGATGGTTTCTTGCCTTGCAACCCTTCTCGTTTCAGACTATCCACATGCCGGGTACGAAGCAAGTGAGTGCAGATTACTTGTCCAGGCATCAATGCTATGAATGGCCCCAATGTCCATTCCTAAGGGGGGGCGACTGTAAGGAGCCAGAGGACACGGCCCGGCGGAAGTGTGGCAACACGAACGACGACGAAGAAAACAGACCGGAAGCAGCCTGTGTTCTAGTCGCACTTGGGAGGCGTGGCGACAGCGTACAGCAACGTATTGAAAAGCATGAGGGCGGAACCAGGAAGGAGGGCAGGAGCAGCGTGGAGAAGGAGCCTGGCGGAGGAGAGAGGACGGCGGATTCGCGAGCGACCAGAAGAGAAGAGGCCAACGCGTGCGGGAGGAGAGACGGAGGCACCGACGACGAGTCAAGGAGGAGAGCGAGACCAGCGACGGCAGGCGAACCTGGAGAAGGAGCCACGGAGGACGTGACCCCAGCGGAAACTGAGTACACCGCGTCCAAGCCCGGCGGCCTACAAGAGGGAGAGGACGCCCCGGGTCCAGCTGCCGCGGCCCGGTTCACGGGTCGTGGCCCCAGGCAAGTGCCATTACGGGGGTCCTTTTGGTGGGACTGCTGGGGTGCCAGAGTGTAATCACACGGAGGTGGTAGCACTGAATCCGACAACCCCACGACCCTCTCACACCTACCACTTCCTCCCTGGCCCCGGTCTTTCCCTTTCCCTCACGACCGACCGGTGAAGGTGGCACAACCCCATAATAGAGTACAGAGCCTAACCAGGGCGTGTCTTTCTTTTTCTTTTTGGCTTCCCCGGTTCTTGGACCTCCCCGGAGAGAGCGAAATCGGGAGGAGAGACAGGAAGACCAGAACAACTCCGAGGACAGGAAGAAGCAATAGGGAAATCAACCTCCATCCACGCCCTAAGCGATGAACTGGTTCTTTACGTGGAGGCAGCTATGATTTATTTCTTTAGTTGTTAACCCTGTTACATCCTGCCTCCCTGACACTGTGACACACAATAAACAGTCTCTACCTGGAAAATCCCTGACACTGCCTGGTTTCTGTTCACAATCATAGACTGCCCGCAGGCATTCCCTACAATACGTCTGCCAATGCAACCTATACCTTTACGCAATTCTACTTACTTGGCATAGTGGAACATAAACGGATCACACCAGACACCCTTGCTACCTCTACGGGGTGTGGAGCGTCCTCTCGCGCCCCTGGGGAAGTAAGTGTTACTTGTAAGCCGCCTGGCGATAGGCCCCACTTGGGAGAACCCTCTGTTTGTTTTTTCTCTGTTTGCCTCTACTAAGCAGGGCTTACCAGCTCTGCTGGTGAGGAGTAACTGGAGTTGGGAGGGGGGAGGGAACTACTATACTGGCATGATTGGGATGCTTCAGTGGGAGGAGGGAGGGGGAAGGGATGGTTGGAATATACTACAGTACAGTGTGATGATAATAAGCAGACGGTCTAGGAAAGATGGAACAGTCGATAGTGCGACTAGCTCCTTATATTACTTATGACTAAGGCTGGCACCATGACATCGGCTAAATATCTGGGAGTTCTATCTTGGAATGTGAGAGGGATGGGAGACCCTAGAAAAAGAAGACAGATACTTTCATATCTGGACCGACATAGCATCAGTGTAGCGTTTTTGCAGGAAACTCATTTTACTCCACAGCGCCATATCTCATTTGCGGGGAAATGGGCGGCTTACCGACTGTTTTCCTCATACTCGTCTTATGCCCGGGGTATTGCCATTCTTATCAAACGCCATGTGCATTTTTTGCCACAAGGGGAGATGATAGACCCACAGCGAAGGTACGCAATTGTCTGGGGAAGGATGGGGGCTGACACGGTTACGTTGGTAAGCTGCTATGGCCCGAATGTAGATGCGCCTGACTTTTTCACAGTCCTATGGCGTAAAATATTGGCATTAGGCACCACGCACATTATCTGGGGAGGAGATTTTAATGTAGCCCTGAACCCTCGAATGGATAGATCTAGGGTAATGTCGCATCATTATAATCGCTCGCAAGCAACGCTGCAAGCTGTCCTGGAAGAGGGAGGGCTAATAGATACATGGCGCCACATGCACCCACAGTCCACAGAAGGTACGCATTTTACGTCGGGGGCGACGTCATGGGCCAGAATTGATTACTGCCTAACATTGAGAGGTCTGGGACCGTCTACTGGAGGGGTGAGCCACTTGGCCCGCACTCATTCTGACCACTCGCCAGTGCACCTATTGCTTGATTTGCTAGGAAGTGGAAAGCCCTGTTGTATTTGGCGACTACAGCCCACTGCCTTATTGGACGCGGTGTTTCATGCTGAACTGGAGGAGGAGGTACACAATTTTTTCCAGAGAAATAAGGGCTCAGTAGGGTCGGTAGAAACTGTGTGGGAAGCATTTAAAGTTACGATCAGGGGAATATGTATCTCTAAAAGTTTTGGAGTGCTCCGCGATATCAGGGGGCAACTTCAAGGGGCTGGAAAGGGAGCTAAGGGCGCTGGAGGTACGCATGGCTGGGGGAGACAGGGGGCAGGCTCCCATTGAGTTTCGAGAGAAACTATCGGAATATATAGAAATGGCGAACCGCGAGTCCAAGTTTTTGGGGAAACACTGGCAAGCCCAGAGATATGGAGAGGGAGAACGCCCGGGGAGGGCGCTGGCGGACATGATACGGAAGCCAAAAGGCTCTAATTATATCCTCAAAATAGTAGGCCCGACGGGAGACATGCATAGGAGCACGGAGGACATACAGGATGCTTTTGTATATCATTACACTAAATTGTACGCCACACAACGAGGGGACACTTTAGAGCTTGAGACATTCTTAGGTGAGGCTGCACTGGGATGGTTGGAAGATCATCATTGTGAGTTCCTATGTGCCCCGTTTGAGCTGAATGAAATACGGGAAGCCATAATGCAGCAGAAGTCTGGCAAAACGCCAGGCCTAGACGGCCTCCCTCCTGAATTTTATAAAACCTACATAGATATTATGGCCCCTGTACTGCGGGAATTGTACGAGGAGTCCTTGGAGAGCGGTTCGCTCCCCCCTTCTATGAGAGAAGCCTTGATTACATCTATCCTGAAAACCGGCAAGGAGCCCAAGTACTGCGCCTCTTACAGGCCATTGTTGCTCCTGAACTGTGACACCAAAATATTGGCGAAGCTCATAGCGAACCGAGTTCTCCTCCTGATTGACAAACTGGTACTGCCAGACCAGGCGGGCTTTATCCCTGGGAGGGCGACCTCACATAACCTTCGTACACTCTTCTCAATAGTACAGAATGTGTCACCTGATCTACCGTTAGCTGCGATATTCCTGGACGCCACAAAGGCGTTTGACTCGGTGGAGTGGGACTATCTCTTTGGCATTCTGTACCGAATGGGATTTCCCCCGGGGTTTGTATCCTGGATCCAGCTGCTATATCATCAGCCTACGGCTAGAGTGCTCATCAGTGGTCATACTTCAGCTGCTGTCCCCATTACAAGAGGGACTAGACGGGGATGCCCGCTGACCCACTCTTATTTGCCCTAGCGATCGAACCCTTGGCGTGCAGGCTGCGGCAGCATCATAACGACAGGGCGCTCCGTTGTCCATTGCGACAAATATTAATTTCGCTGTACGCGGACGATCTGACGCTATATGTTCGAGATCCTAAAAGTAACTTGAACCCTCTGCTGTGCGAATTCATAGTCTTCAGGAAACTCTCTGGGGTTCATATTAACTGGGAAAAATCGCAACTTTTCCCCCTGACACCGGCGGTGGTCAAATTCCCCCTGGACTACTCGCTGGCATGGTGCGATACGGATCTGAGGTATTTAGGGATCCGGATTTCCAGAGATAGAGAAGAAATGACTCGCCTCAACTATGGAACCGCCATAAGCCGTCTTACCGCTAATATCACATGATGGATCACCCTGCCGCTGTCAATGGCGGGTAGAGCTTCACTGATTAAGATGGTGATATTGCCGCAGTTTTAATATCTTTTTCTGAACCTTCCTTACCACCCAGGGCGGAATTTTTTAAAAATATTGCGATCTGAACTTTCGCGCCTATTTTGGGGCGGTAGACGGCCACTGGATCCAATGGGCGGTACTCACGAGACCTGCAGCGCAGGGAGGCTTTGACATCCCGGACTTTGAGCTTTACCACGCATGTGCCCAAGCCCATTACATATATTATTGGGTGCACCCACCAACATGCATGCCGCAAGTTGTGGCGGAGCACTGGCTGGCGGACCCGATCCCTCTGGATGGAATGATATATGTGCAGCCCTACCCTCGCAGCGCTGAGCCATCCACAATCACGAGTACGGTGGGCGCATGGCAGCATATTATGAAGGTCTTGGGCGCTTCGCATCTCTACTCCGCGACCCTACCCCTGACGTACCACCCAAAACTCTCGTTGTTGCAGGAGGAGGGTTTTAGGAAATGATGCGCTCGAGTGCGCAGACAAACCTGGGGAGCTTTGTTTTGTAACGGGAATTTTTGCACATCAGCTCAATTCTTTGGCGACATACAACCTACCCCCTTAGAATTATTTCTATACGTGCGCCTGCGGCAGGGAGTACGAGCCATTTTCCCAAGCTTCCCGCGGAAGCCGGTGACCCTCAAGCCATTGCACCAGATGTTGCAGAGTGTAAACCCTGGGCACCTGGTGTCCAATATGTATCGAACAATTAGAGCAGGGTGTGAGAACCCCTACAGTGCTGCACGGACACACTGGACGACTGACCTGGGCAGGGATATTACGAACAACCAATGGCAATATTGTTGTTTACAAACTGCTGAGATTTCGGCTAGTGCCAGGTTACGTATAATTCATTACAAATACCTGCAACGCATATATTATACCCCGGTTGGGCTGTGCCGCTTTGGGCTACGAGACACAGACTGCTGCGATCGATGCGGCAGATCGGGGGCTGGATTCTTACATCTGGCCTGGGAGTGCCCGACAGTGATGGAGTATTGGAATCAGGTCTTTGAAGTGCTCTCTGAGATGACAGACCTACCACTGGAGGGTGACCCTTTAGTTGCACTTCTAGGCTACACTAAGCAAATCCCTAAAGCGCGCCATGGCTATGTCACACTCTCATTATTATTAGCTAAGCGCAGAGTAGCATGCAAATGGGGTAGAGGGCGGGCCACTAAATTCAAGGAATGGCTGAAAGACATGGTGTACTGTCAGGACCAACTTGCAATATATGCAGAGACGTTGCCCCTCTCTTCGAGACCAAAAGACATATGGGGCCCTCTTACACATTACTTGATGGCCCACACTGTGGACTCTCCTCTGGGTAGTCCGGCAGCAGCGGGGAGCGATGACAGACCCCCCCCATACACTGTAACCACGGGACCTAGAGGAAGGATAGTGAATTATTATCTTGTAATAAGGTGAGGGAGGGAACTGTGGCAGTGGGCTGAGCTAAACAATATGAACTGCAAAGTGCATTTCCAGATAAGACACGCGCGCACCTGCGACCTCTACATGGATGTGGACTTCATACTAACCTGTGTTGTACTTGATATGAATCTAGATGAAAAGGACACTGTGAACCCCCAGGACGAGCCTATGACTGCTATCGAACACTTGGGGATGGAGGCTCGAAACCACAGACATGAACTGTTGTATAATTGCCCACATGATCTCTGTACATGCTGATTTGTATGTTCCTAGACCGAGATGTTTTCAATTTAAAATTATAAATAAAGGTTTAAAATAAATAAAAATAAATAAATAAATAAAAAATGTTTGTATATCAACATAGTTGAAGTCATTGGTTATACATCACTCACCTATTTGTTATATATCATTGATCCAGAGGTTCTATTCTCTTTAGGTAGAGTTACCTTTTGAAGAAGACGATTCAGTAGCACTTTTGGTTCTGTATTCTTTGATTATAATTTTTTCACTTAAACACCATAGCAGCAGCATCTAAATAGGTCCTGAAGAGACCCTTGCCAGATCTTGGGGTATTACGTCTGAAACATGTTGACCACGTTTTTCCACCACACACATGCGGTTTAAATCCATACCGCAGGTGCACTGTTTTTAATCCTGGCAGAGAGCACATCAGAATAAAGGTCGTTTTTAGGTCTCGGGACCATCCGGTCTGCCGAAGGCAGAACCGGAAGTCCGGAGATTTAATGTTTTGGAGAAGAGGGGCTTGAACCCGCCCCTCTTCTCCCCTCTTCTCCATTGGCTGGCCTCTTTAATGCTGGCCAGCCATTGGAGAAGAGGCTTTGTCTCTCCGAACAGGCCCCGTCCTTTTCGGATTCGGGGGCGTGTTTTTTGCTACTTTTCTGATTATCTCCTCCAGCCAATGGCAAGAGGAGAGAACAGAAAAACACGCCCCCGAATCCGGAAACGCCGCTGCCTTTCTCCGAGGCATTTCTGCTTCGCCTCGGAGAAAGGCCTGGTATGCATGCCCTGTGTTCGCAACTTTGACCGACGGGGAAACGGAAATGTACGATATTTTGATGAAATACAACCGAGGGGTATATTCCAGGACTTCTTCCCAATAGTTCGCAGCTCAGTAGCTGGTCCGACTTTCCCCCTCCCGCCTACATTTCAGCCCTGAACCTGGCGCTGCGCCTCTGTCCTCCCGAGCCCAGACACTCATTGATCCGGAGAGAGTTCTGAAGCGGAAAGAACCCCACGAATGCCCCCCCGGCACACCCTCCGTCCACCCCTCCAACTCTTCCCAGGCCCCTTACCTTCTCCCCCCTGCAGGCCTCCAGAGACGGTCCCCAGGGCTCACACCTTCTCAGCTCACAAAGTCCAAGTCTGTGCGGGAGTTTTTCAATGTGTGTTGAACAATACATTTTAATGTTATTGTGTGCCTGTATATTGTCGTTATGTGGGTCGAGGATGTTTGGGTTTGTTTCCCAAAACGTCATTGACTACACTGCGGAGATTCCCTGCTGTCATCACGGGAGTCATCTGAGCTCTGATACGGAGAAACAGAAACTTCTTCCTTGAGGGTCGGAGACATCGGTGAATCCGGTAGTGAGCGTTCACCTGGCGATCGTGGTGGCCAGCCACTACGTGCTGGGGTACAGAAGTGCTGGGCTTTCTTTGGAGCCCGGCGCACATAGTTTAACCCCTCAACTGAGCACGCTGCACATCAACAGCGTTCATCGGAGAGCAGAAAGGGCAGAGCCGAGCAGGTTTTTGCTTCCTAAAGGTAAAGCCTGGGTTTCACCTTAGTAGTACCTCTGTTGCGCAGCTCCATCCCAGCACTCACCCTGGAGAGATTACTAATACCTCACCGTAACGCAGAGCTTCCAACATTACTTCAACCGTACTTGCATTTCATACCCCTCCGTACATAGGCTAAGAGCTACTTTGTAAACTGAGTGAGAGCTGTGATCATTAAAATAGCGCTTTGTATTTTGGGACTTGTAGTTTCGTTCCGCCCTATTAGTTACGGGACACAAAACCTGTACGTGCAAAACACGGAAGGAGTTAGAATTTGTCACACGTTATAGTGGCATTTGAGAATCTGCGTTATAAACGGCATGCTTTACATTTCACCAAACGCTGCAGTGTTTTAAATGGGCAAGTTCGAACAAGTATTTTGCACTTCTTTCATGTGAATAGGAGATTACCTGCATTTCTTAGAAGGGCGGCCCTGTCGTACATCGACGACAACAACCTCCGAGGTAAGGCTGCCCTCCTTCTCCAGCCTGCGTCCAGACAATTGGAACCTCCCCTACTACAATAGCCTACTTCCCGCACTCCCAACTTGGGAGCTGGGCGGAGATCCTGCCCCGGTAGATCACGCAACACTGCCTGACTGCAGAAGCTGCCCACTGTGTGTGTCCCAGGCTTTGTCCTCGTCCAGAAATATGGCAGATAAGGGCTTTAATGGGGCGACGTTCCTGTAATATAGATAGGGATATTGGGCAGCCCTTGAGAAAGCATTAGTCATCGGTGTATTTTCAAAGGTATCGAAATTCATGTACGATGCGCTATAGTTACTGTATTCAGGCGTCTACCGCCACTCATTTGCAGAGCGTGGAATACCACCCTTGCACCCTATTGTTTATATTATTACTCCACCACCACCACTCATGTCATTATGCTCATTTGCACAACTCTTCGGAAATACATCCCTATTACAAAGTAGCCCAGTTATAAGGCTGTAACGAACAGCACCGTTTGCTTGTTCTTGAAGATCCCGTATAATATAATGTACAGGTAGTAGATTGCACGTGTCAGTAGGTAAAACAAAGCAAATGCTTTGATCGACATAGAACCCATAAACCATGTTTGTTATACGTCGAAGAAAGGCCGCTCTTTATGAGGCCAATAAAGTTCTAAATATTCAGTTCAGCCTTTAATTAGCAATATGGTTTTTCCGAGAAAAGACATAAAAAGGTAAGAAGACATAAAAAGGTATCCTTATTGGGTAACGTTTCGTGATCTTTCAATATGACAACTTATGTAACTTCCAGGAGTTTGTGGAATGTTCGCATCTTACTCCTGCATACAACCTTTCCCCCCCGCCATCGAACTCCTGGACATTATGCATTTTTATTTATATCTGCGTGGGGGTGGCTCTGTGTGTGTGGGTGGCTTTGTGTGTGTGGCTCTGTGTGTGGGTGCAAATGCAATAGGTCTTGCATTTGAGAGTAATTAAGCTATTGACATTGTAAACAACAATGCAGTTTCTTTAAATGTTTTAAAAACAAAAACATAAACAAAATTAATGTCATGAGCAATGCCAATAGCTCTAACTTTAACAATGCCGAGACCATTGCATTGTAAATGCTTGTTTGTTTTTGTCCTCTCTAGCTAGTTTTACTGTCACATCCCTCACATTTTTCATTCTTTGCGCAGCGCCCTCACTCACACTTTAGATCTCATCATTGTGGATTTAGAATATACTGGTAGAGTACACACTAAAATATCACTATCACATTTCTCATTGTTGCCAATTCTTTTGTGTTAGAAGAGTTAAAAAAAAAATTCTTAATTGACCGGTCAGGCTTCTTTTTGAGTTTTCGTTGCCACACCTTCACCACCCCAATTTAAGGCTTACAGGAATAACGTTTTTTTTATTCCAGCACAGGTTAAATTGTTGGTACATTGTCCACAGCAAGCAGCTTTTCGAGGTCTGCCTTTATTTATGTCCGCTGCTGGAAACTGAACAACTTTTGCACTTTGCAAAATTGTTTTCCTGGGCGGACGACAAAGTTTTGGGCGGGGAAAGTTTATGTCTAAAATGTTGCTTGCATGAAGCATTTCTGAAATAAAACAACCTTACATTACAGATATTTTCTAGTTTTTAATGTAAGCAATGTATTTCTCCTCAGCTTGGTTCCGTTCTTTGACACTTTTGTGGCTCTGGTGGCAGTGCACATTAGCAGCTAGGTGACCCCCACTGCCCTCCTCTCCCTAAGATCAGATCAGATTCATCTTTATTCGGATACAAATTGATATCCATAAAAGCACACGTTAAAAATATTAGCATATGACAATGATACCCAGATCAAATAAGAAGGGGAACAACTGAATAATAAAACATCAAACAAATCCATCAGACATTACAAAACAGTTTAAAAATGCAATATATATCAAAAATACAATATAAAATGTAAAATTAACAGATACAGGCTTAGAGGGTACACATTGAATTACGAGCGCGTACTGCAGCTTTCAAAAAAGAACCTACACGAAAGGTTAGCTCTTCATCTTCCAAAGTAATAATTTTCCTATAGGCTGTCTTATAGTCAATTGAAGGTAAAGTCTTAAAAAATGGCATCAAAAACCATTTAGTATATTTTAGATAAAATTTACAGAAAAATAAAAAATGCAACATTGATTGATTACATTGTTCATTGCAAGGGCATGGCAAATAATCAAGATTAGAATTGCACCCCACAGGGAAACAGCAGAAATGTCATTGTGTCAACCCTTAATCGAAAGAGCAGGCCCCTCTGCCAACGTCCGATTTTGAAAGATAGCTAGATGGTAAATGGGAGGTATTCTCAATCATCATATATCTAGCGACAGAGCATTTCTGTTCCTCTGTTTCATATCTGGTTGTTTATAAACTGCATATAGGGCCTTCTGTAGTTTTTTTTTTTACTTATACCCTCTGAATCGATAGGATTTAAAAATATATGCTCAAGATTCACACTGTCAAGCTCTTCCTGACAGAAGCGAGCCAGGGTATTTCCCTTCCCTTATCACAATTGAGGCAGTCTTATTTCCCAAGTTAAATGCGCTGCTGGATTCTTCCAGACCGCAAGCCAAAATGTAGCGGGCGGGCCTTAATGTAATCTTCAATATAGGGCAGTTTCAGTTAAGTATGACAGGCGTACTGTGATGAAGAAATAGGAGCACCCAGCAATTTGCGACAAAATCTGTTTTCTTCCCCCTGGATGCTATCACACTGTCTGAAACCCCAAACTACTGCACCATAAGTAGCGGTGGGGGTGCATTGTAGTTAAAAAATGTTGATGATAGCCGAAACCACCTCTGTTTTTCTCGGTTGGGGGAGGCCAAGTATGTTATTAATGGATTTCGATTTTTTTTTCTACTGTGCGTGAGGTGTTCTGCCCACAAACCATTTGCTACAAAAACCAACCCCAAATAGGGAAAAGTGCAAGTGCTCTGTAAACTTCCTGTGTCTAAACAATAGTATTATTACAGTACTTTTTCATCCCACAATCCATTAAAAACGATTTTTTAAAATTGGTACATAGGTCCAAACTAGCCATAAAATCAACAAAGCCACGCACCAGTACACTTAGAGCATTTGGTGTGCGGGCCATTAGGACCGCATCGTCGGCATACAATAGGGCAGGGAGTCTTTTACCATTGATACTAGGGACATCAGAAGTGAGTGATACCAAAGACTTGCTCAAGTCATTGATATAAAGAATAAAAAGGAGAGGGGCCAGGGCACAACACTGTCTGACCCCTCTACCAACTTTGATGTCATTTGATACATCTCCGACCTTACTGATCCGCACCCGAACCTTCAGGTCCTTATGTAAATAAGCTAAAAAGTGTACTAAAACCTCATCTAAACCATATTTTAAAAGTATAGACCAGAGCCGAGACCTGTTGACAAAATGGAAGGCCGAGGTAAGTTCCATAAAAGCTAGATAAATAGGAGATTTTTTAGCTATTGTAGATTTACCGATTATCAAATTGAGGTTTAGGCATTGCTTCTAAACCCAATGATCTAGAATCTAGAATATTACCCTCCTCAGCCCATGTCCTAATCTTATTGAATAGGATTCTCCCCAAAATTTAATAGTGTTATCATTCAGGGAGATCGGCCTATAACAACTAGGATTGGAACGGTCACCCTTTTTAAAAATTGGTACGATAATGCTAGTGGACCATGCATTTGGTATTGATGAAACTGTTAAATTGTTAAAAACATTCAATAAAAGAGGCGCCCAGAATTCAGGCTGATTTTTGATAAGATCGATTGGCAGACCATCCGGCCCTGGGTGACGGGCTAGACTGGCTTCCCAGGCAAAAGTAGCCAATTCCCCAGGAGCGAAGATAATGCCCCTCTCTTTCTCAAAGATACCGTCTACTCAATGTTTCAGACATACACTAAGCAAGACGCATATCCTCAAAAAATGAAGGGACAAATGAGAATCACCAGAACGTCCCTCTGCTGCCAACAGGAATAGATCCAGGTCACTTAGATGCAGGGGTTCTAAACAATAAAGGACAAGAAACAAGAGTGTTCAAATTACTTATAGAATTTTAAGCTAATAAGTTATACCCCCCTCTAGAAGGAAAGAACACCCATTAGGTTGTGTACTGTTCCACACTTACTTGTAGGCCACTCTGCAAGAGGATTTTTGAAATACACAGCTGAAGTCTTCTTCGTATAATATAGCTGACCTGCATATGGCGCAGTGGTGTCCTTTAGTTGAAAATCATAAGTAGATGAACAAATGAAGCAGGGTTATCGAGCCTCCCTGAGAGAACCAAAGCAAATGTTTATAAAACCAAGTAGTTTTCTCTTGGCATTGGTATTCAAAAAAGGGCAGGAGTAAGGATACAAAAGGTAGCCTGTATTAGGTAACGAACACGTCCTCGCGTTCGCGATCTCCAGATAAGTAGGTGGGAGCCAGATAACACAAAATAGACAGCAGCTGCTGACAAACGCTTCTTCGCGTTTATACAAAAATAATTCGATAACACTGTGAACGCGTCCTTGCGTTCGTCTTAGAAAAACAAAGGCGGGAGCCTAGAAGATACTTGGAAACTCCGGAATGGAATAAACGCGTCCTCGCGTCTTGGGGTCAAGGTCTGTCCCGAGCAGGAAAACTCCGACACGGCAGTGGAATGAATAGTAGCGCGGAAATGCGCGGAATGGATACTGACACGGGAGGCAAAATTTGGGGCAGCAAAAGAAGTCAGCAAGTCTGCAAGCAATCGACAGGGCAGCTTCGCACTGTTTGAAGGCGTGTCTCCCAACGAGGAGAGATCGGCAAAATCCAGTCCAGGAAGACAGCGCAAACGCGTCAGGAGACCAACACAAGGGGATAAAGATTAAGGCAGGGATACAAGACAAGATGTACCGACAATCCAGGAAATCGACGATACTGGCTGAGTTTCACCAACGAGGCAACCGGCAGGGTCCACGAGAGGAAAGCCAAGCACTGACGCTCCATCCTGGCGGGCTTAAGAACCTCCCCATCAGCTGACCAACCCAGGGGCAGTATGGGACAGCACACAACCTCCCTCCCTAGTGGTGCATTCTGGGATATGTAGTGTAGATACCTCACAAGAAGCCTGACCCCTAACACTGGGGCTTTATTGCTCAGGCTCTGCTGGATTGCGTCCTCCAATTAGGGCAGAGTTATCGGAACCCTGGTAACGGCTAAATGCTTATTTTGAACTGGAGCTGAATAGATCTTAGAACAAGCATTTACAATGCAATAGGTCTCGCAACTGCGAGTTTTAGAGCTATTGGTATTGTAAATGGCAATGCCTTTTTAAAAATTAACAGGTATTGTAATTTATAATAGTAATTTTCCACCAGTACCATAACTACCACTGTTATTATTACTATCACCACAGAGTAGTAATAGTAATAATTGTAGTGGTGGTTATGGTACTTGTGGTGGTTGTAGCGGTGGTGGTAGTGTTGGTGGTATTGGTACTGGTGATGGTGGTACTGGTGGTGTTAGTGGTGGTGGTACTGGTGGTTAACAAAAACTAACAAACATTATCATTTGCAACGCCAATAGCTCAAACTTTTAATAATGCCAGCCCTATTGCATTGCAAATGCTTGTTTTATGTTGCCGGCATGAGGTGCATCGTCTACTTCCCAAATTACAATCTTAGATTTGTAGACACTCGTAACAGTCCTATGGTAGGAGGCAGTTGTTCAGCCAGTGTAAGGCTAATAGCTCACACAACTTTGCATTTTGATACCTGAAGTTTTACATTACAATAAATGTAGTAGACCTCAGGCAGGAGACTTGAGTTACCAGTAACTGTGGAAAGAGCAATAACTTTAGAAACTGGTGCTTTATTTCACCTTTTCTGTGGTGTGAAGGTTACATAACTGTTTTATGGCATTCGAATGGGCACAATGGGGCTTATTTACAAGTCCCTTGCACTGCCGGTGCTTCACTTTTGTGTGGGAAAAAGTGATGCAGCGGCGGCGCAAGGGGCTTGTAAATAAGCCCCAATGTCCTGTTTCTCTGGCTCTAAAGCAGCTTTGCTGACCTGGTTCTCGGGCTCTACAACGGCTCTGCTGACCTGGTTCTCTGGCTCTAAAGCAGCTCTGCTGACCTGGTTTCTCTGGCTCTACAGCAGTTCTGCTGACCTGGTTCTCTGCCTCTAGAGCAGCTCTGCTGACCTGGTTCTTAGGGTCTAGAGAAGCTCTGCTGACCTGGTTCTCTGGCTCTAAAGAAGCTCTGCTGACCTGGTTCTCTGGCTCTAAAGCAGCTCTGCTGACCTTGTTCTCTCCCTCTAAAGCAGCTCTGCTGACCTGGTTTCTCTGGCTGTACAGTAGCTCTGCTGACCTGGTTCTCTGGCTCAAGAGCAGCTCTGCTGACCTGGTTCTTCGGCTCTAGAGCAGCTCTGCTGAACTGGTTCTATGGCTCTAAAGCAGCTCTGCTGGCCTGGTTCTCTGGCTCTAAAGCAACTCTGCTGACCTGGTTCTATGGCTCTGAAGCAGCTCTGCTGACCTGGTTCTCTCCCTCTAAAGCAGCTCTGCTGACCTGGTTTCTCTGGCTGTACAGCAGCTCTGCTGACCTGGTTCTCTGGCTCAAGAGCAGCTCTGCTGACCTGGTTCTAAGGCTCTAGAGCAGCTCTGCTGACCTGGTTCTATGGCTCTAAAGCAGCTCTGCTGACCTGGTTCTCTGGCTCTAAAGCAGCTCTGCTGACCTGGTTCTATGGCTCTAAAGCAGCTCTGCTGACCTGGTTCTATGGCTCTGAAGCAGCTCTGCTGACCTGGTTCTCTGGCTCTGAAGCAGCTCTTCTGACCTGGTTCTCTGGCTTTGAAGCAGCTTTGCTGACCTGGTTCTCTGGCTCTAGAGCAGCTCTGCTGACCTGGTTCTCTGGCTCTACAGCAGCTCTGCTGACCTGGCTCTCTGCCTCTAGAGCAGCTCTGCTGACCTGGTTCTTAGGCTCTAGAGAAGCTCTGCTGACCTGGTTCTCTGGCTCTAAAGCAACTCTGCTGACCTGGTTCTCTGGCTCTAAAGCAGCTCTGCTGACCTGGTTCACTCCCTCTAAAGCGGCTCTGCAGACCTGGTTTCTCTGGCTATACAACAGCCCTGCTGACCTGGTTCTCTGGCTCAAGCGCAGCTCTGCTGACCTGGTTCTTAGGCTCTAGAGCAGCTCTGCTGACCTGGTTCTATGGGTCTAAAGCAGCTCTGCTGACCTGGTTCTCTTGCTCTAAAGCAGCTCTGCTGACCTGGTTCTATGGCTCTGAAGCAGCTCTGCTGACCTGGTTCTCTGGCTTTGAAGCAGCTCTGCTGACCTGGTTCTCTGGCTCTAGAGCAGCTCTGCTGACCTGGTTCTCTGGCTCCAAAGCAGCTCTGCTGACCTGGTTTCTCTGCCTCTAAAGCAGCTCTGCTGACCTGGTTTCTCTGGCTGTACAGCAGCTCTGCTGACCTGGTTCTCTGGCTCAAGAGCAGCTCTGCTGACCTGGTTCTTAGGCTCTAGAGCAGCTCTGCTGACCTGGTTCTCTGGCTCTAAAGCAGCTCTGCTGACCTGGTTTGATGGCTCTGAAGCAGCTCTGCTGACCTGATTCTCTGGCTTTGAAGCAGCTCTGCTGACCTGGTTCTCTGGCTCTAGAGCAGCTCTGCTGACCTGGTTCTCTGGCTCCAAAGCAGCTCTGCTGACCTGGTTTCTCTGGCTCTACAGCAGCTCTGCTGACCTGGTTCTCTGCCTCTAGAGCAGCTCTGCTGACCTGGTTCTTAGGCTCTAGAGAAGCTCTGCTGACCTGGTTCTCTGGCTCTAAAGCAACTCTGCTGACCTGGTTCTCTGGCTCTAAAGCAGCTCTGCTGACCTGGTTCTCTCCCTCTAAAGCAGCACTGCTGACCTGGTTTCTCTGGCTCTAAAGCAACTCTGCTGACCTGGTTCTCTGGCTCTAAAGCAGCCCTGCTGACCTAGTTCTCTGGCTCAAGAGCAGCTCTGCTGACCTGGTTCTTAGGCTCTAGAGCAGCTCTGCTGACCTGGTTCTATGGCTCTAAAGCAGCTCTGCTGACCTGGTTCTCTGGCTCTAAAGCAGCTCTGCTGACCTAGTTCTATGGCTCTGAAGCAGCTCTGCTGACCTGGTTCTCTGGCTTTGAAGCAGCTCTGCTGACCTGGTTCTCTGGCTCTAGAGCAGCTCTGCTGACCTGATTCTCTGGCTCTAAAGCAGCTCTGCTGACCTGGTTCTTAGGCTCTAGAGAAGCTCTGCTGACCTGGTTCTCTGGCTCTAAAGCAACTCTGCTAACCTGGTTCTCTGGCTCTAAAGCAGCCCTGCTGACCTAGTTCTCTGGCTCAAGAGCAGCTCTGCTGACCTGGTTCTTAGGCTCTAGAGCAGCTCTGCTGACCTGGTTCTATGGCTTTGAAGCAGCTCTGCTGACCTGGTTCTCTGGCTCTGGAGCAGCTCTGCTGACCTGGTTCTCTGGCTCTAAAGCAGCTCTGCTGACCTGGTTCTCTGGCTCCAAAGCAGCTCTGCTGACCTGGTTCTCTGCCTCTAGAGCAGCTCTGCTGACCTGGTTCTTAGGCTCTAGAGAAGCTCTGCTGACCTGGTTCTCTGCCTCTAAAGCAACTCTGCTGACCTGGTTCTCTGGCTCTAAAGCAGCTCTGCTGACCTGGTTCTATGGCTCTGAAGCAGCTCTGCTGACCTGGTTCTCTCCCTCTAAAGCAGCTCTGCTGACCTGGTTTCTCTGGCTGTACAGCAGCTCTGCTGACCTGGTTCTCTGGCTCTAAAGCAGCTCTGCTGACCTGGTTCTCTGGCTCTAGAGCAGCTCTGCTGACCTGGTTCTCTGGCTCTAAAGCAGCTCTGCTGACCTGGTTCTCTGGCTCCAAAGCAGCTCTGCTGACCTGGTTTCTCTGGCTCTACAGCAGCTCTGCTGACCTGGTTCTCTGCCTCTAGAGCAGCTCTGCTGACCTGGTTCTTAGGCTCTAGAGAAGCTCTGCTGACCTGGTTCTCTGGCTCTAAAGCAACTCTGCTGACCTGGTTCTCTGGCTCTAAAGCAGCTCTGCTGACCTGGTTCTATGGCTCTGAAGCAGCTCTGCTGACCTGGTTCTCTCCCTCTAAAGCAGCTCTGCTGACCTGGTTTCTCTGGCTGTACAGCAGCCCTGCTGACCTGGTTCTCTGGCTCAAGAGCAGCTCTGCTGACCTGGTTCTTAGGCTCTAGAGCAGCTCTGCTGACCTGGTTCTATGGCTCTGAAGCAGCTCTGCTGACCTGGTTCTCTGGCTCTAAAGCAGCTCTGCTGACCTGGTTCTATGGCTCTGAAGCAGCTCTGCTGACCTGGTTCTCTGGCTTTGAAGCAGTTCTGCTGACCTGGTTCTCTGGCTCTAGAGCAGCTCTACTGACCTGGTTCTCTGGCTCTAAAGCAGCTCTGCTGACCTGGTTCTCTGGCTCTAAAGCAGCTCTGCTGACCTGGTTTCTCTGCCTATAGAGCAGCTCTGCTGACCTGGTCCTCTAGCTCTAGAGCAGCTCTGCTGACCTGGTTCTTAGGCTCTAGAGCAGCTCTGCTGACCTGGTTCTCTGGCTCTACAACGGCTCTGCTGACCTGGTTTTCTGGCTCTAAAGAAGCTCTGCTGACCTGGTTCTATGGCTCTAAAGCAGATCTGCTGACCTGGTTCTATGGCTCTAAATCAGCTCTGCTGACCCGGTTCTCTGGCTCTAAAGCAGCTCTGCTGACCTGGTTCTTAGGCTCTAGAGCAGCTCTGCTGACCTGGTTCTATGGCTCTAAAGCAGCTCTGCTGACCTAGTTCTCTGGCTCTAAAGCAGCTCTGCTGACCTGGTTCTATGGCTCTGAAGCAGCTCTGCTGACCTGGTTCTCTGGCTTTGAAGCAGCTCTGCTGACCTGGTCCTCTGGCTCTAGAGCAGCTCTACTGACCTGGTTCTTAGGCTCTAGAGCAGCTCTGCTGACCTGGTTCACTGGCTCTACAACGGCTCTGCTGACCTGCTTTTCTGGCTCTAAAGCAGCTCTGCTGACCTGGTTCTATGGCTCGAAAGCAGATCTGCTGACCTGGTTCTATGGCTCTAAAGCAGCTCTGCTGACCTGGTTCTCTGGCTCTAAAGCAGCTCTGCTGACCTGGTTCTTTGGCTCTAGAGCAGCTATGCTGACCTGGTTCGCACGGCGAGTTAAAAACCTGGGGATAAGTGGTAGGCTAGAGTGCGGGGAAGATAAAAAGCACGGTGAGGCAAAACAATACTGTTGTGTGTTGAGGCAACAAAAGCGAAAAAATGCAAAGTAAATACCATGCAGCACAAAGTTTTTGATGTGCTGAAGCGCTGAAATTTATGTGTCTGCTTTGTATAGGTGCATCGAACAGTGAAACTGAAGCCTTAATCAAGGTGGGAGTGTGTGAAAGCTTACATCACTAGAGAGGAGACGCGATGCGTGTGCACATCACCTGTCCGTGCGCACACATGGTTTGTCTCCCTTCGCACACTAAACCGGCAACAATAGGTCTCGCCAAGGCGAGTAACGCACATGCGCTGTGTCGCTAGGCGAGACCTAAAAATGGGTCTCCCATGTCTCACTGGAGATATTACAGCTAATTGAAGACAGGGGATGTCCTAGAGACCTCATATCTTTAACAGCCAATGTGATGGCTGCTTTATAGTGTTGTCTAGACAATTTAATAGCAGCCTGATCTCTGAGGTGTTTTGCAAGTGCCCAACGAAGATCCCTGTTTGCTGCAGAGCAGTCGCTATTAAACCATCTAGGGCCAGAGTGTGTTTCCTAAATGGGCCTAGATAACATGTGTTTAATTCCCTCGCATAATTGCGTAAAAGGCACTGACTACAACAGGATTACGATCTTTAAAAGACAAACAGGTTTCAATTAGGGCCGTATATTCTCTTGCCATCTTAACAAATAAGACTGTGCTATCAAAGCCACGCCAGACCAGTCTAAGATTATCAGTAGAGGGAGACAGATCTCTTGTGCCACACTCTTTACCGTATGACGGCCTGGGGGCAAGTCTCAATGTTAAGCTTATAGGGTTATGATCCCCGTGGACCGTGCGGATGACCTCAGCTTTTAGCAGACAATCTTCTAGTGTGGGGGATATGCAGACGTAGTCAATTTTAGATGCACTGCCCCTGCCTCTATATGTTGGTATAATATGATTATCCCGTTTAGATACTGAGGCGATGTCCATTACATCTAAAAGGTTGTTAGAACATAAATAGTCTGTTAGTTCAACCCCCCCTATTGCATAGTGAAGCCTTACTGGTAGAGTGGATAGCTGTGTAACTTCCTCTACATATCTTTGCATTGAAATCTCCCCCTAAGCAGATCCCTGAAAAACTCGCAAAACTCTTTGGATTCTGTATAGTAGAAATACATTTTTAAAAATTGGTAAAATTCACATTTGGTGTATTTTGAAAATAATTGTTATAAAAATTAATTAAACAAATAGAAACCCATCTTTTATTCATAATGGCCTGAAATTTATCATTGTTAGTGTCAAGGACCCTTACACTACCACCTGCAGAGATGTTTACCCAAATTGAGAGGCCACCTGACGGGCGGCCTACGTTTGGGATAGGGACAACAATATTAAAGCACTCGAATCCCTCTAAAAACAAGTCGCGTGTAGCCCATGTCTCCTGAAACATTAAAATGTCCTGTTTTTGGACTAGTTCTAACCAGTCTGGTAAATGTGGTTTGGATGCCAGGCTAGCCACATTTCAACTTCGTATTGTTAAATTGGGATCAGCCATGGACTCTATTAAGATACACGGTCCGCGGGTTATGGCTCAGTTGATAAAGAGATAGGCTCTAAATGACAACCCTGCCCCCCCACATAACTAATCGCCGTAAGCAAAGCTCCTGATTGTCGTCTGGAGGTCTCAAGGGGGTTCCCCTCCCTCACCCCAGGCCCCAGTCAGTGCAGTGGTTCACCCACTCAACTCACCATCAGCCCCCACCGTCTCCAGATCCTTATATGGCTGAAAGGCCTTGCTCAGCACTAGGGTCATGTAGTGCCCCCTGCGGGCCTCAGGCATCGGCCACAGTACCTGTGCCTCAAGTCCCGGTAGAGTCTCAGCCTGTTTTGGGAGAGGGCTGGCAGGCCGGTCCCGGGGGTTGGGATCAGGGCCCCTCAGCATGGGCTTGCACCTCCCAGTACTCTGTGCCTCAAGTGGAGGTCACGCCCGTCCACCAGTCCCCGTCACAGCTGCCATGGCATCCCCAGAGAAAGGAGCAGAGCCCGGGCTGCCAGGGCCAAGGAGCCCTGGAGAACATAGCACAGCAGGGGCCTGAGAAGGGCCCAGAACCGGGGGTCCCCGAGGGCCACTCCTGCACTGGCTCCAGTTGTGTCACCATCCTGATGGCAAAACACTGCCTTTTTTCTCCAGAGTGAGTAAACTCTCGCCTAGGCTCACACATGGCAAGCTGCATCCACTTTCAAAGTGCTAAAAAACAAGTTTCAGGTTATAAACTGCCTGAAACTAAGCACCACGTAGCCTCTCATTAAAGCAACTCCGTGGTGTTTTTTTTATTTTATTTACTATTATTGAGGCAGTCCCTTAATAGCAGCACCCAGTGTAGACCCGGCCCTGAGAAATAGGTTCTGGTGCTAAGCACCAAAACCCACAGGCACAAATTAAGCACTGGTTCTCTCTCAATTGTCTTGTTAGCTTGGCACTTGTCAATACAGATGCACACTGCACCGCCATAGTCTTTTTTTGGCCCTACCACTATGGGTGAAACCCATGGTGTTGGACCAGTAGAGCGTTCAATGTTTGACCAGTAGAAAGCTTTATAATATCATGTTTTAAAAGTGTTTCCAGTTCTTTCTCAACAACTTCCTGCAAGTGAAAAGCAATTCGACAATGTCGTTGAGCAACAGGGCGAATGTCCTCATTGAAATGAAGTTGTAAATTCATGATCCTAAGCTTTCCAAGCGATGAACCAATGACGGAAACTGACTTACTATGTCTGCATGTGCATTTATGTTATAGTTGATGGAAATCAGACCCATGTCTGCAGCAGTACTGAAACTGAGTAAACTTGCACTTGATAAAGTACCTTTAAGAACATAAAGTGCTTGTAACTTTGTCTTCTTGTGTTGCATGGTTGCTACAAACGTTCCTTGACTTTGCAATGGCATGGAGGCAGCCCACATGTATACGTTTGTCTTTGACGGTGTCAGACAAGCACCGGTGACAGTTCATTGTATTTCTCTTCTGGCATGATGTTTATTGATGCATCACTATCGATGATAGAAGGTAAGGAACAACTATTCACCTTTAGTGTTGTTTTAGGGCAATGTCCAAAGGAACGTGGTTGTTTCATGAGACTATCTTGCTTGGACTTAGACTCTTCTCTGCATGAAGCCAAATCCACGTGCTCATGCAGTTCACTAGTCGACAGACAACATCATCGCACAGCCATCTTCTTCACTGTCGCGTGACAATAACGTTGATGAACCATTGGAAGATGAATTTGATGACGATTAACTTCGTTTAGTTTCCACTTGCCTCAATTGGTGTTGACACTTGGTCTTGTGGGCGTGGCTAGAGAGTTTCAGGAACTTTCTGGTGTCCATTTTCACTTCTTGACATGATGCAGTTGGTTTCTCTTTCTCTTTGCAAACCATTACAAAATGGTTTTCTTTCCCGCACCGTTTGCATGTTTGTCCAATGGCGGGACTTCTACCTTCGTGCAGAAAGGGGAATCTGCATCGGAAACACAATTTCTTTTTCCTCCAAGACATCACTTGATCGCCCTTGGCCTTGTGTTGTGGCTTACTTTTCATGTTTAATGCTGATTTGCCCTGGGCTACTCCAGCTTCCATATCAGCAGATTGTTGATCTGCGCTCTCTTCTGCTCTTGTAGCCATGAGCAATCTATCCAGACTGAGTGTCTTACACAGCTTACGTCATCTGAACGAGTCAGAGAGGCAACCATCGATGACTCTGAGACATATGGGTTCTACATAAATTAAACTTGCAATGCTTGATGAGGGCCTCTGGTCTTTCAGAAAACTCATCCATCATTTCTCCAGCTTGCTGTCTGGCTTGGTTGAAGATGTTCCTTTCATAGTCGATGTTTGGCATTAGCTTGAAATTGATTGCTAATGCCTTAATCAGATGGTAAGATATAGGTCGATTAAATAGTCAAAAAATGTTTTCAATATTTGGCTTTTTGGTGGTATCGAATTGAAGCAGCGGTTTCAAGTAAGCGGGCCAGTTGTGGACTCACTGACCTGGAGAGTAGGGCCCTCTGCAGCACCATCTGCTGCTCGCTATGACCTGCTCTATTCATACCAGTTCCAAGACCACCTATGCGCTTGCATCAAGCTCAAGCGATGGCCCAAGTAAGTAGAAGGGGTTCCACCATCTATCTGAAATAAACAAGCATTAAAAAACCATAAACAGAGAACAACCAAGGACTAAAGAAGAAGTCTCCTTATCAAAAAGTCAGGGGTCTAAGCCCTCTAATGTTGGCTTACCTATATAGTGGTCTGATGTAGCCTCTCTCAAGTCACATAGGTGACACCACTATGATGCACAGTAATGATAGAAGAGCGAAAAACAGAAGAAAAGAAACTGAAAAATACTCAACATGATTTTGTCTCATTTGAACGTAATCAATTTCAAGCTGTCCAGAAATCACAGCCAGTCCCAGAACTCTAGGTGCATAAACAATCATAGAGCGTTGTATCGTTACGTAAGTGAGTTGCGGTAACATCAACAACCTTGAGGGTGTGTGAACCTTGGTGGTTGTATGGAGCGGTTATTAAGGCCGCCTATGCTAAACAATGGAAATCGAGGTGGGAAAATGTCCCGGCGTGCATATACCCAACGTTCAAGAGAGGCAAACTGTGGGTGTCGGCATGAAGTCCTGGACTGAGCATCCGGGATGACCATAACTTAAGAGTCTGGTCTGGCTCGACTTCAGCAGGAGTGCTGCAGGGGAATGTGCCCTGTACAGTGATCATGACCACAATACAGAAAACCTTGTATCTTAGTTAATGGTCCACTTCGTGCTCCCGACCTCATGTTGTTCCAATATACATACACAACCTTTATTTTTTATTTTTTTTATATCCTCATATGCCTCTTGAAAAGAATACCAGATTCCATTTGCACACCTAACTGGGAATAGCCGTAACCCTCTGTGCTTGTGTGCTGGAAAAACCAGAAGAGGGAGGGGAGGGAAGGGTGATCTGTTCCGAGACTTTATGGCCCAGATTTTTCAAGAGCGTCACGACCCACCTCCACCTTCCCGCTATCCCTCCACTGCATTCCCCCGAGCGCCTGAGCACTGATTGGGAAGCATCAATGGAGAAAGACCAGGATAGCTGGACGAGGCCTAGCAGGCGTAATCATCGGATATTAATATTCATTTTGTTGGTCGCACCACTCCAAAGCAGGAGACCAGAAATTATGATTCTTAAAAGCTCTCATATCTAACCCAGCCACATATTTAATAGAGAGCACCCAGTCAGAGAATTTGGGTGGAGATGTATCTATCCACTGCTTACAGATCTCTCTGCGTGCCAGTAGCATGGTATAAAAAAACAGCTTGGATTTACTTTCTGTGACATCTTCAGAGGAATCCACACACCCAAAGATAACCTTAATGTCGATGTCTAGCATCTTAGACAGTGCCATACTCACGTCTTTCCAGAATAACTGGATCTCAGGACATTCCAGGAACATATGTACATCGTCTTCTTTCAGACCCCCGCACTTAGGGCATGCCACATCACCACCTCTTCCAAACCTTGACAGCCTCTGTGGTGTCCAATAGGCTCTATGGATGGAGAAAAGGTGATTTCTTCTTAAATGCGCAGATTTAACTATTTTAAAAAGCATAAACATTGATACTTGCCACTTATTTTCCAACGAGGGCCCCGGCAAGAATCTTCCCCATAACTTTGTTGGTAGAGTGAAAGCTCCATCTTCCAGCTCAACCATCAGCCAATAGATCAAAGCCAGCTCTTTTTTGATGGTTACTTCTTCCATAAGTGTATCTTCCAGATCATTCTGTTTTCCTATCACTGTGGTAGGATCTTGACACCAGCTTTGTATTTGGATATACTTGAATTTGGATACTTGTTTGTTCGACAGCTGATTGCAAATATCCCAGCTTATTAATTGTGCTTCGGGCAAAATGTGATTCTCTCTGGTTAGGCCTGCCTCGTTCAATGGTCTGGCTAGGGTATCTTTAGCCCAACCCGGTGAGCCTGGTGAGTCCCAGATGGGAGCCATGGAGCTATAATATGGTATCTTTGGAGCCTTTCTGACCCTGTACCAGGTCTCAGCCAGGCCTTTCAGAATCTTTAGCCTGACTTTCTTAAAGTATTTGGGGTCAGCGTATTTGAACAGAAAACCCTAGCTGGCTCCAAGCTCCTGTCTTGCCATAGCATCTAACAGTCTCCCAAATCCGATATTGTAGGAGTGTTAAAAAGCATTTTTCCATTTTTTAATAGGAATGCCCATGAATAAAATAGTAGATCTGGCAATGCTAAGCACCCTTTATCAACCCTCCGACTCAGTTTCTTCCAGGCTATTCTTGGGCCTCTGCTTGACCAAATAAAACTACTTATTTGGCCTTGCAGTTTTTTAAGTGCTTCTTTTTCAAATGGTAGGGGGATGGCATCAAACAGGAAAGATAGTTTTGGGAGCGCCATCATTTTTATTAAATTGACTTGGCCTAGCAAGGTAAGTTGAAGATGTGCCAAGATTTTTAAAAGCCCATTAATCTCTTTCTTTGCCTTCTTGAAGTTCATTTTTGTTAGTTTAGAAAGATCTTGCGGGATCAAGACTCCCAGATATCTCATTACCTCCTTTTGAACACCTTCCCCCACCTCTAGATTCCAGGACATAATTTCGGTCTTACTTCTATTTACATCATAGCCCGATGCCTTCCCAAAATCCTTTGTTAGTGCATTAATACAACCCATAGTTTTATGCAAATAAGTTGTATAGATGAGAATGTCATCTGTATAAAGGCCCAGTTTCTTATTCCAGCCTTGGAAGTGGAAAGGTATGATCTCAGAATCTTCCCTGATTCTTCTGCCCAGTGGCTCTATATACAGATTGAACAGAAGCGGCGATAGGGGACACCCCTGCCTCGTACCTCTTCTGATAAAAATTGGGTCTGTTAAGGAACCGTTAATTAGCAATCTGGCTTTTGGCAGACCATATATAGCTTCCAATATTCTACAGAAGTTTAAACCCAGATTTGCTGATCTTGCCGCTGCTTGTAGAAAGACCCAATTAACTCGGTCGAAAGCTTTAGTGGCATCTAAAGCAATTACCGCTAGTGGAAGCACATAGGTAGATGCAAGGTCTATCGAACCTATCAATGAGTGGTTTAATTCCTTTAGGTACCTTCCACGAATAAAGCCTTTTTGGTCTGTATGGATCAACTCTGTCATAGGACCATTCAATCTGTCAGCCAATATTTTAGTAAAGAGCTTGTAGTCGCAAGTTAATAAAGAGATTGGCTGATATGAATCACAATTTGTTGGATTTTTTCCAGGTTTTAGGATCAAGGAGATATTAGCCTCGCTCCATGAAGCTGGCATTTCAGCGGCATTAATAAAAAGATCATTAAAAATTTCTAGAAGGAAGGGTATTAGTGTGTTCGCCAAAACTTTATAAACCTCAGAGGGTAACCCATCCAGGCCTGGGGCTTTGGCCTTCTTCCCTTGTCGTAATGCAAGCTCAACTTCCCCTTCCTTTATCTCCTGATTCAAAATCCTAGATTTATCGGCTGAAATCTTTAAACCTTGGGTTAGCCATACTTGAACCTCTTCCTGAGTGGGTTTTAGATCTTCTTGGTACACCTTGCTATAGTGTTTATAAAAAACTTGTTCAATCTCCTCGTTGTTTGTGATGAGGGCACCTGTACAGTCACTTTGGATCTGGTCAATCCTATTCCTCACCTGTTCTTTTTTTGCTTTCCAGGCCAGCAGCTTACTATAGCCTTCACTATATTCAAAGTGGGCTAATTTACTGGCTTCCCATTTTTTCCTGACTCTATCCTGTAGAATTGTTGACATTTTAGATTTTTCTCTCAGTACTTCTTGGAAAAAAATTCCCCGGACTTCTTCCTCGATTGTTGACACCTCTTTATAATAGTTACGCCTTTTCTCAGCCGCTAGTGTTCCTATCCTGCTGCGCAAGAAGGCTTTGTAGGCATCCCAGATTACGCCAGATGTGGCTGAGCCCTTATTAAACAGGAAGAACTCTTCTGTTTCTCTAGTGAGTGTGGCAACAATATCATCATCCTGTAGAATCGTGCGATCTAAAATCCATCTTGATTGGGAAACTTTCTCGTATAAATCTAAATGTATAAGCACTGCCGAATGATCTGACAAATGGGCACCCACGTGTTCGACCTTTTGAATCCACTTAGTTAAGTTACTGTCGGTGAGGAAATAGTCTATCCTTGACTGATGTCTGTATTTATGATTATGAAATGTAAAACCTTTTTTTTTGTTTCCAGCCTTCAGCCTCCAGATGTCTCGAAGTCCCAACTGTATCATAGTTTGTTTAATGAACATTGACATTTTTGGGTTAACACAGGCTCTACTACAAGAGGACCTATCTAGAGTATGATCCAAGACAGCATTAAAATTACCGGCCATAATGATTGGGTCAGAGGAATCTACCAATTCCGCTACTAATTCTCCTAAGGGGGAGACATCATCATTATTGGGGCCATAATATCCCACTAGCGTGAAAGGGTAGCCAAAGACCTTTGCCTTAACTACTAACCATCTACCTGCTTTATCCGAAGTATGTGCGCCAAACACCACTTGCGACCCTCTTCTAGCAAAAATCGCCACCCCTTTTGTGACAGCCGACTGAGATAAACAGGCTACTTCAGAGATCCAACTTTGGTTTCTAAAGAGGTCCAAACCCTCCTTTTCTGATAGGTGAGTCTCTTGCAATATAATGATCTGGGCTGGGCAGTCTCTTAAATATTGTAGGATTTTATATCTCCTCCCTCGCACCCTAAGGCCATTTACATTCCATGATAGAACTCTTATTACGGCCTTACTTCTCTCCGTCATTCCTTTTAGAAATTTTTAAAACTGCACAGAGGTGAAAATAAGTAATAGGTGTTAAGAATATTTCAGAGGCTCTAGAGGATCTTTTTTGATCTTTTTTCCCATTGCTCCCCACCCTGTGTTCCCTCCCACCCTCCCACCCCATGGAAACCCCCCCCCTACTTCTACATGGCTCAAGGCCATATGAGTGCCCTCCCCTTGAAGCGTCCACGGTATAAACAAAGTATAGTGTCGTTCCTAATTAAACACCCAAATAAGTTTACCTATAAGATGGTTTTTTTTTAGTTATTTAATTAATTGGTTACATTTTATTCATGACCCCTTATTTATTTATTTTTTCCCTCCTTGATTTCTAGTTCGTGAAATAGTTCACTTTTCCCCCCTTTTTTTATATTTTATAATATGATGCTTATATCAAAGTTAATGGTTTAAACGGAAAGAGGGGAAGAGGCTAACTACCTGATTGGAAACTTTTAATAAAGTCATCCAGCTTATCCACAGAGTAGAAAATATGCATTTTATTATTCAGCAGGACTTTTAAATAGGCTGGAAACCTTAACTGAACTGAAGCACCCAAGCGTTTTAAGCTCTCGATCCTTTGCCCCATTTCCCATTGCCTGTTGGAGGTGGTAACAGAGACATCCGACCTTATCTCGTATCTAGACCCATCTTCCTCAATTGATTTCACCCCCAGAGCTTTGGGGAGGATTTTCTCTTTTAACGAATAAGTTAGAAAGTTTAATAAGATTTTCCTAGGCTTGGACCTGTTTGCATTAAGTCTGAAGGGGTCTCTATGGACACGTTGTATATCTTTTGCTAAATCCCCTTCCGACTCCTCTAATTGGAACTTATTCTTAATAAGTTTCACAACGTATGATTTAATATCATCGCCCTCTCTACCTTCAGGCACCTTCAGAATTTTTAGATTGTTTCTTCTCTGGAAATTTTCTAACCTCTCGACTCTGTCCATACTCTCTTTTTCCACGGTCTTCAATTTCACAATTTCGGCACAATTAGCCTGTACCGTAAACCTGAGTTCCTTGACCTCTTCCTCCAATGAGGATGTTCTTCTACTGAGATCATCTATCTTCCTCTCCATAACCTCGCAGGCCTTTTTTATCTCAGACTGGTTAGACTCTGATATTTCGAATCTGTTCTTAATTTCGGCTGCCAAACCTGCTAGAAGTGCTCCCACTGATAGATCTTCTTTATCTGCCAGTATGAGGGTTTCGTCGAGTTTTGTTCCTAATTTTTCTGAGTTGTTACTGGAGTTAGTTTCTGGCATGCCTGCTTCATTTTCCATTCGGTCTGGAGAGTCTGGGAAGGCTTCAGGAGGTGTAATCTGCCTCTCAGTAACCCTCACCAGAGAATTGTTTAAACCTGCCACAGTGTTTTCCCCCAGAATTAATACTTTAGGCAAAACTCTAAAAAAGGTTTTAAGAGAGGGGGTGATTTTAACTTTGGGGTCAAGCAAGCTATTTTTTAGGGATCTTGGTAGGGATTTTTTATGTCTTAATTTTATAGCAGAAGGTATTGTGTTTTTAACTACAGTGCACAGAATCTCAGGGACCTCTGTTCTTATTTCCTTCTCTATTTTTCCAACCTTCTCTCCAACCCTCCTCTGCTCGTTCTCCTCTGTTTTCTTTTCGTTTCTATCACCTTCTTCCCCCTCAATGCCCTTCCGCCTACCCTTCTGTCCAGTAAAGAGCTCTCTGCTGCTCAAAGATTCACCCTCTGCCTTGTCTCCAAGGGATTCTGTCAGACTACGGAGAGCATATGTAGATACACCCTTCGCCTTGCCTCCAATAAGTGCTTTTTTCCTACCTCTCCTTACTTCTGTATTGAGGTGACCCTTTTGCGGGGCACTGTGACCTCCTCCTCTTGGATGCCTCGTCTCCCAAGAGACTCCGCTCGGCTGTCCCTCGTTGGTGCCTCCTCTCCTCGCTGGAAATCACCGCTAGACTCCTTCCGGAGGAAGCCTCCTCTGCCTCCTCCTCCCCGGAAGGAGATTCTCACCGCCGCTCCTCTCCCCTTTCGGAGCTCCAAGGCCGCTCTACACCAGGCCCGCTCCGGCGCCGTGTTGCTCGTGGAGTGGAGCGCACACGAGTTCGTCGAATCTGGGTGCACCAAACCGCCTCAAGCCTTCCGATGATCTCCCTACGCACAGGATGTCCCTCCGCAGCGCGTCCAGGACGGCCCCGTCACACCAAGGGCAGCCGGAGGACGACGAGCCCACAGGCAGGGTATGTGATGCAGCTAACTTATCCGGGCATTCTTTCGCTTCCTTCTTTAAGCCAGGGAAGAAAAACTCATAAAAATTAAAGCTCCTTCATTGCGGGTCTTGATTTTTTTTGGTTACCGAGGTCGCTTTCCCGGGAGCTCACCCGCGACCGGTTACTCACTGGCCGCCATGTTTTCCCCCACAACCTTGCATGATACTGGACTATATGGGTCTCAGCACACCTAACTGAGCCCTTACAATATCAATGACAACCAAACATTTTCCCTGACCCCTCCCATTTACACCACAAAGAGGCATGCCTGGCCCACTCCTATGCAATATATAAACAATTGTCTGCATACACCGCAAAGTCGCTTGAATCTCTTCACAGCACAATGTTACCACACCGAGAATGGATTTTATTTTGTATCACTGTGCGGGAGACTGACTACGTGTCATGCGGGTCACATCGGGCATGCGCTCCAATCCATTTTAAACCTGTCCGGCATTTATTCTGTCCTCTCGCCGGGACACACCCTCTATGTGATGCTCCGGATTGCTAAAGGTAAGACTGACTCAACTGCTGTCGTCAACCGGGGCTTTCACCACCAACCAATCAGAGCCTCAGGCGAAGAGTATTACGGTAAAGCTATCTCCAACATCCCCCT
Organism: Triturus cristatus; assembly: GCF_964204655.1. Classification (NCBI taxonomy): domain Eukaryota; kingdom Metazoa; phylum Chordata; class Amphibia; order Caudata; family Salamandridae; genus Triturus; species Triturus cristatus. Next base: position 359,514,827 of record NC_140583.1, read on the forward strand.
CTTAGCCAAAGTGCTGGAGAAATGTGTGCAACAGCAGCTAAGTCACCACATCAACAACTTTCACCTGCTTGATGACTTCCAATCCGGATTTAGACCAGGGCACAGCACCGGAACCACCATGCTCAACATCGTAGATGATGCCCTCCAAGCCCTTGAACAAGGCAAAACTTGTCTCCTAATCCTCCTGGACCTATCCTCGGCCTTCGACATGGTCAACCATGAAAAACTACCCGAACGCCTCAAACTGAGGATGGGATTTGATGGCTCTGTTCCAGATTGGTTTAGATCCTTCCTCCACAAATGGTCACAGAGATTCCTAATCAACGGCAACCTCTCGTCACCATCCCCGGTCACGGTTGGAGTCCCTCAAGGATCAACCCTGTCCCCCACTCTTTTCAACCTTTACCTAGAACCACTTACCAAAGTATTACGCGCAGCTAATATCTCCTATCATATGTATGCTGATGACACCTAGATCTACATCAAAACCTCATCTCCCGAAGAGATTCTCTCCCTGAACGAAGCCCTAAAACTCACCGTCCAATGGCTCGCATCCAATCAACTTAAACTCAATGCAAAGAAAACAGAATTTCTCCTGATCTCCCCTCCCAATACCAACCTCAAGATTCAATCATGGATTAAGGCTATCACAGCCTTAAATTGCCCACCGACCATTGTGAACTCAGCGAAATCCCTGGGAATTACCCTTGACAGCAACCTGAACATGCGGGACCACATCAATTTGATGGCCAAAACAGCCAGATTCCACCTGAGCTACCTTAGGAAACTGAAACCCTTCCTCGATGCTCCCGACCTAAAAATGGCAGTCCAAGCACTCGTCATCTCTAGACTGGAATACAGCTGCTCAACCCTCTCGAGTTTACCGAAGATCTTCCTGGCACCTCTTAAAGCCTGCCTCAATGCGGCTGCCAGACTACTTACCGGCACAAGGAAATATGATCATATTTCCACACACCTGAAAGCTCTCAGCTGGCTTTCCCTGGAGGCAAGAATACAGCTCAAACTAGCATGCATCACGCACAAAACTTTGTACTCTAACTCCCCTGCATATCTGGCACAGAAACTTGTGATTTCCGGAGGAACCAGAAACTCCCGATCTGCTAAAGACATCTTGCTCCAACCTGCACGCTTTCGGAAAAATAAAATTACAATCGGGCCTTCTCAGGGGCTGCCCCAAGAATATGGAACTATCTCCCACCAGACATCAGAAGAATCCCCTCTCTGACTCGCTTCAAAAAGGATGCCAAAACCTTCCTTATGAGCAAATTTCTCATCTAAATATTGCCTCAACCACCACTATGGCCCGATCTATGGCCATCCACTACCTCCCTTCTGACTACCTAGTCACCCCACCAGAAACTTGGGGCCTGTCTTGAATAATTTTAAATGTAATCTGTAAATATGGTATCTCGTCTTGAGTAATTGATTATGTAAACTGTAAATACGTGCTCTTCTTTCCCTTATGTATCCAGCACCCCTCCCCCTTACTACTCGATATGTTACTGGTTGATTCTAAGCCTGTCTGTATATTGCTTTGCTCTCCTGTAAAGCGCTCTGATACCCTAATGGGTCAAGTTCGCGCTCTATAAAACACATACATAAATAAATAAATAATTAAGCTACAGATTTTGGAAAACTCCCTGAAATCTATGGTGTGTAATCTGTTACGTACACTATTATTTATATCAGCTTGAATCCAGGAACCCAATTACTTATCCAGAATTTTGTCACTCCAGGTTTGCCAATACCAGATAGTCTGGTGGCTTGCGCCTAGTGTGGGAGTTGGGACCTTTCCACGTACTTCTCAGCTCACCCCTTCAGTGACCCCAGGTGAGTGCTTGGCAAATCACCTATCCCACAACAATTTTCCTTCCCGAGTGCGATGGAGTCGCAGGATATCACATTGATTGATTCAGCCTACTTGATAGGTAATTTGCAGAAGGAAACACAAGCCTTTACCCAGAGAGTTGATTCATTACAGCAGTGGGGTGGGATCTCTCTCTAGCAAAAGTGGTCAGGGATCAAAACCCGCTAGTTTGTCTTTTCCACAACCCTCTTCATTAGGAAATATTGATGCAGGAGGGAGTTCAGTCATGCATGTTACCACACCTCCTGCTGTGCCTCTGGCCCCTCCTGAGAAATTCACTGTGGAATCATCAAAATGTGCAACCTTTATTAATAAATGCTAATTATGCTTCATGTGTAAAGCGGCGTATTTCACTAAAGAACAATCAATGGTTGCCTTCGTATAACCATATTTGGGAGGCACTGCAGCTTCTTGGTCTATTCCAATGGTGGAATGCGATGATCCTATCTTATATAATTATACGGCATTCAAAGCAGATATTAAAAAGCTTTTTGATCAACATGTTTTTATGCAATCAGTGGATTCGGCACTTTTGAATATAAAACACGGCAGTAAGGAGCTGCTGACTTATATCACAACCTTTATTAGGTTAGTGGCAGAATGCGGATGGCCAGACAACAAGCGGAGTTCATTGTTCTATCAAGTGTTGAGGGATGAACTAAGATAATTTGGCACAAGTAGTCAATCCTACGGAGTCTTGTGATGAATTGATAGACTTAGTAGTGAAAATGGATCATCGGTTATCAGAAAGGAAATCTGATAGTGGACATCTAGATACCGAGGTGGTAATTATTGGAGAAAAGAAAGTGCCCATGCAAATAGGTACCATAAAAAGACCTTTGAGAAAAGAGGAAAGGCAACGTCGTAGAGATATGGATCTTTGCTTATAATGCGGCAAGAAAGACCATTTCTTGAGCGACTGGGCTGTGAAGCCCAAAGAAAAGAATGAAGTGGAAAACTAAAAGGTTAAGAAATAAGTGGCACTGGTTTTCTGGGCCGAACCACTATGTTAGCCCCCAAAACATTGCCACAAGTATGTTCAGGACAGGAATACCAACATTTTTACATAATAGCTCAAATAAAATGGGGAACAAAGGCTGTGTCAATCCATATCATGTTGGATTCAGGAGCTACATATCGACCTGGCCCTTCGACATGGTATTCCCTGCCTTTGTAGAAAGAACCCCAAACTGATGAAGACAATCGAGGGGAGTGAACTAATCTTAGGTCCAATTATGCACTCTACAGAAGATTTGATCCTTAGAATACAAGACAATCATATAGAAACAGTGAAATTTGATTTGATAAAAGCACCACAGTTCTAAGCTATTTTAAGTATACCTTGGCTTCAAACCCATAATCATGTTATTGACTGGTTAAAGCGAGCAGTAGCTTTACAGTCTGCTTATTGCACTTTCATTGCCGGGACCATCCAAGTTTCCCTTGTAGGAGCCACTGGGCATAGTGATGAGAAAACCTACAACTTGCCCCCTTGTCATAAAGAGTTTAAAGATGTAGGGTATAAAAGAAAGGCAACTACACTTCCTTCTCATAGGCCTTACGTTTGCAGCATTGACACTTGTAACCAGGTGTATAAATTCCTTGCAGTCACATTTACGCTCTGACTTAAAAGGTAAACCTGCATTTACAACAGTATTTAGATGATATGTTGGAAATTGGCTTTATCAGGCCGTCTCGGTCTCCAGGCTCCTCTCCATTGATTTTTGTCCCAAAAAGAGGGGGTGAACTTCAGCCATACATTGATTACAGAGCATTAAATGCTGTTAGAATCAAAAATCAATACCCATTGCCTTTGATTAATATTCCGTTAGACCAGGTTAAGACAGCCAAGATTTTACAAACCTTAATTTGAGGGGCGATTACTTTATCGTGCGCGACTGAGATGGTGATGAGTGAAAGACAGCTTTTTGCACTAAATTTGGTCTGTACAAGTACCTCTTCATGCCTTTTAAATTGTGCAATGCCCCAGCTGCATTTCAATATTTTATTAACAAAGTGGTCAGAGACTTTTTGGATGTCTGTGCAGTTGCTTATATTGATGATCCTTTAGATACCTTGTGACAACCATCTCTTCATTAAACTAGAGAAGTGTGCATTTCATGTTCCTGAGTTGAATTTCTTGGGCAATGTCATATCATCAAGGGGAATAGAAAGAACCCCCAGAAGGTTACAGCAATATTGCAATGAAGCTCTCCCCACAGCGTAAAAGAAGTTCAAAGCTTTCTAGGTTTTGCTAATTTGTATGGAAAATGTATAGACCACTTCTCCACCATGGTTTCTCCCATCACTAGACTGCATTCCATTGAAACTTATCTCCTTTCACTAGTCGAGGCAGAAAAAGCTTTTCAGCAGTTAAAGCAAATGTCTAATGCAGGCCCCAGTGTTACGACATTCAGATCCAACACAACCATATGTAGTTGAGGCAGACGCATCATAAATGGCAGTGGGCAGGGCTCTCTCACAAAGGGAAGATAATACTGGAGAACTACACCCAGTCTCCTATTTTGCCAGTAAATTTAATTTGACTGAATTTAATTATTGTCTGGGTGATGAAGAATTGCTGGATATAAAGAAGGCCTTTGAATAAAGGAGGCATTATTTACTGGGGAGTCTTCATACAGTAACAATACTAGCTGATCATAGGAACCTAAAGTTCTTAAAATCTGCTCGAGCATTATCCACCCGTCAATCGCGATGGACACAACAATTTAGCTATTATGATTGTGTGATTCAATTCAAACCTGGTGGATGTCACAGTAAAGCAGATGCATTATTTCAATGAATAACCCAGTGACCCTCTCTACATTATCCCTTCAGAATGCTTTCAAGGAGCCTTAATTATAGGGCATGACTTTCTCACCCAAGTAGCTGTAGAACAGAAGAAGGAGTAAGGATTGCTCATGGCTTGTACACATCAAGGACAGACTATCCAGGGGCTCATAAATATACAAGGAGCTCTTTACATTCCCACCAGTATATTGCAGAATCATGTATTAGAATGGTGTCATACATAATCTTTGGCACAGCATCAAGGTGAAAACAGAACTCTGTCATTGGTCAAACGTTATTTTTTTTTTTTTTTTTTTTTTTTTTTTTTAATTTTTATTGAGCAGATTCAAGAAATACAAAAAAGAAATACTAGTAGAAACTTTAGAGTGGCAGGACAAACAAATAATGAATGTTATGCGGTTAAATAATGCAGTAGACATCAAAGGGAATCCAATTACATTTCTAGGAGCAAGAAAGGCCAGAAAAGAAGATAAGAAAAAAAAAAAGGACACGAAATTCATCTGAGACACAATAAAATTTTCATAATGAACATAGCCTTCAAGTATACATATATACATATGTTTTAACAGGAAAATCAAATTAGTCCCTCAGCGACTCATACCAATTAGTTATTGGTAACCACACTTGTTCCCCATGAGATCGAGACTTTTTACCTCTAGCTCCATAGATAGCTATTTCCAACTTGTATATTGCCAGTAGTCTATTTAGCCATCCCTGGAAAGTTGGTGCTTCGGGATCTTTCCATCTTGTTGATAAAATTATTCTATAGACCGCAGTGCCGATGTAAATAACGGGAATTTCTAGGTTGGTATGGCCGAGAGAGTCATCATAACCTAACAAAAACAAAGTAGTTGACGTTTTTATCTCATGCCCAAAAATTTCAATCCAATGCTTAGTGATGGCCATTTTAAACTGTTCCAATTTGGGGCAATCCGAAAACATATGTATAAGGTCAGCCGGACCTAGAGTACATCTGGGACACTTATCATGTTCTGCCTTACCCCAGGAAAACAATTTGGAGGGGGTGTAATATAAATTAAATGTAGTTTTATAGACTTGGGCCTTTAAGTTAGAGGCAAGTAAAACTTTGGAAGATAAATATAGAGTCATATCTATATCTACATTAGCATTGTTCAATTTATTAGCCCAGCTGGTTTCTATATCTTCAAGGTCGTCGGGGTGATTTCTGATGAAAATATCATATAGATGGCTTATTCTGGTGCGATGTTTTCCTAAAAGGTCAAGAAGTGGTATGGGTTTTAGTTCTATGTCGGATTTAATTTGTCTAAGACTTGTATAAATTTGAATACATTTTAGATAATCTGTGGGTTGGATATGATATTTAGCATATAATTCATCAAATGTTGCTTTACCCTCACTACCCAAAAAATCCCCAATAGTTATGATGCCCAGATTCGCCCACCGCCTAGTTATATTATCATTGAAGAATTGCGGTATAACTGCACTATCCCATAGCGGTGTATATGATGTGAATTTTGGAATAGCGAGCATTTTAGTAATTCTATTCCAAATTTTCCGGGCATCTGTAAAGGTCTTAAATTTAATTTTTTTGAAGTAGGAAGGTTCTACTTGTCTCAGAAGCAAACCTCTTGCTTTACTGCCCAGCATCAACTCATAAATTGATGGTATATATTGATCATGATTGTTATTAAAACTGTTGTTACTGTTAGTACCTGGTATAAGTAAAACCATCATCGGTTGTAGGAAAGCGGCCCATAAATAATAAGTTAAATTTGGAATAGCTAAACCACCTCTTGAGGATGATAGTGTCATTTTTACCAGCGCTCGCCTTGTCTTCCCATAACTCCAAATAAAGGATGATATCGCACGATCTAAGGTTTTAATTGTGTCGATACTGGCAAGAAGGGGGATTGCCCTAAATAGGTATAAGATCTTTGGGAATACCACCATTTTAACGTAGTTACCTCTACCAATTATAGAAAGATGAAGATTATTTATTCTAAGTAGGTCTATTTTTATTTTTTTAATTAGGGGGTCATAATTTATTGCATTAATTTCACTTATTTTTGGTGAGATGGTCACTCCGAGATATTTTGCCGAATTAACTCGATAAAGGCTTATAAAAGGAGTATTGGCAGTAGATAGCACCATTGTTTTGTCTTGGTTCAATGAGTATCCAGAGTATAAACCGAAAGTACGAGTGATTTCTTCAATATTAGTTATAGCCTCAGTAGGGTTAGTTGTTAAAACCGCAACGTCATCGGCATAGGCAAGAACTTTGGTATCATATAAGCCAGCTTTGATAGGTCTAATCGATGGTGAGGTTAATAGTTTGAGGATAAGGGGATTAATATATAAGGCAAACAATAATGGAGAACACGGGCAACCTTGTCGTGTACCCCTTTGTATGTTAATAATTGCAGACTCACCTCCACCCGTCATTACTTTTGCCTTGGGGTCTGCATAAAGGGCCTTAATAGATTTTATAAAGACCGGGCCAAAGTTGTTAACGGCTAATATTTCCCAAAGAAACTGCCAAGAGACCCGGTCGAAAGCTTTCTCAGCATCAAGCAAGATCAGCGACATCTGGTCCCCCCTTGCTCCCACGATGTCAAAAAGGGAGATCACTCTACGCGTGTGATCTGTAGTGCTCTTACCGGGTATAAAACCGTGTTGCCAGGGAGAGACCAGACGTTCGATGATCCTGCTCAAGCGATTAGATAAGATTTTAGCATATATTTTTGAGTCTGAATTAATCAGGGATATTGGTCGATAAGAAGTTGTTAATTCGGGTGGCTTATCTTTTTTGATAAAAATGACAATATTCGTTAGTTTCCAGGATTCAGGAGATTTACCAAGCCATTGTATCCCCCAAAAAAGATCATGCATAAATGGGATAATTACATTGCCCAATATTTTGTAAAGGTCAGTAGGTATTTTGTCTGGCCCTGCCGCCTTTCCCGCTGCTAATTCGGCCAAGGCAAGTTCTACTTCAGCTAAGGTTATGTCTATTTCGAGTTCATCTTTTGTACCATCATCGAGGCAATTAGTCAAATTAGTCTCTTCCAACCAGTTCTCTAAAAAATCCTTAGTATCAACGGCTAAGCCATGATCTTCGTTTTGATACAATTTTTGATAGTAATCATAAAAGCATTTAGTGATGTCCTCTTGAGTGGTATATTCTCTTCCCTCATATTTGATATTCTGGATGGAATTACGAGATTGTGATTGCCGAGTTCTAAGGGCAAGATATCTCCCTACATTCTCACCAGTCTCATAGACCTTACTCCGATTCGATTGAAAAGTTTCGGCTGCCTTACGAGTTAATTCATCGTTAAACTCGGCTTTGAGCACTAAGATTTTATTTAGTATTTCTTCACCTGGAATCCCCAAACTCAACTGACTGGCATGTAAATACTCTAATTCCATGAGTCTATTGGTCAATTGAATTTGTAATTTTTCATGTTCTTTTTTTCGGCTGTCAACAAAAGTAGCGGTCTCTCCCCTTAATGCTGCCTTGAAGCAGTCCCAAACATTGAACCGAGACGCACTATATTGATTAATATCAAAAAATTCTTGGGCCCATTGCCTAATATGATCGATGTATGCTTGATTGACTAGAAGTTTGCGGTCAAATGTCCATTGTGGATAGGCCCTCTTAAGATTGGGGACATCACATATTAGACAAAGTGCGTTGTGGTCTGATATTGTCTTTGGGGATTTAACGATAGAGGCATTAGAAGCAATATCGGTAGTTGTGTATATATAATCAATCCGTACATATTTCCGATGAGGATAGGAAAAATACGTATATCCAGGATCTCCACCATTCTTTAATGACCATATATCACACAGATTGTGGCTATGAATCAAATTTTGTAATGCCCTGAACACTCTTGGTTTTCGACCCAGATAAGTATGTTGGTTTTGATTATATTGCAGTGGGTCACTTGATAAATTGAAATCACCACATAATATTAAAGGGCCAGTCCATAATGCTAATTCTGAGTCTAGCTCAATAAATAAAGTAGGATCATCAATGTTAGGGCCATAAATAGAACATATGACAATTTCTATATTAAGTTGGACAATGGCCCACCTACCATGACTGTCAACTTTTTTATGTATTGGAGTGCCAAGTCCTGATCTTGCAAAAATACTGACCCCCCTAGTTTTGGAGGTTTGTGTGGTTGCAGCCAATAGGTTAAAGCCCGGGATGTTCAATTTATCAATCTCCCCGATCGGAATATGGGTTTCCTGTATACATATAATATCCCAGGAATTTTGTCTCACTAGTTGAATAAATTGATCCCTCTTCCCTTTGTCATTAAGTCCTGCCACATTCCAACATCCTAATTTTAACTTCCCGATTTTATTGTTTTATTTTTTAAACACGGCACATGAAGCGTAAATAATAGTTTAATGTCGATACATAATCTTATAGTACTCTCGGATCTGCTCATTTTGCAACATATTTTGTTTCCCCCTTCCCCTCCCACCCCTCCCAGCAAAACACCCACACAACCCCCCCCCCTACCCACCCCAACCAACCCACCCAGACATCCCCAAAAAAGGCAACAAGACTCCGTAAGAGTCTTTTGTGATGGTTTAGCAATGTCTGACCGACACCGGAAAACAATACAACCCAAAAAACTGTCGTTCCTTCATCATACAGTTGATGCGCGATACACTACCTGAACTTGCTGCCTGGGACTGGGACTACGAGATACAACGTGCACATAGAGTTCCTTTAACTCTAAAATCTGCGACTGTAGCTGGGAAATACCCACGAGCAATCTTAGTTTACTTTGGAAATTTTATGCTTCGACAAGCTATCTCCGATAAAGCTAAGCCAGATAAACCTCGCAGCAAGGATACCATCTCCTATTTCGTGCGCCCTGACTTTTGTCATTACACAGTCGAACGCAGATGGAGATTACGACAGCTAATTAAACCTTTTCAAGAGAAGAATGTCACGGTATATCTTAACAACCCGGCTAAGTTAAAAGTAATCAATGGTGGGCAAATTAAGTTTTTCACATCCGAGATCAAGGCTAAAGAGTACCTTGATAGCTTAAAGTAAAATGCATAAAATGCTTAAACCACTTTATAACGCCGTATATCATTAACATTGTTGGGTCACCTCTCTTAAATTTGTAATTAGTATGCTAAATTCAGAACGAGGGTGATTCACAGTGTCTAAATTACTGACTAATTGTATTTTATATTGTACAGAGAGGGTTAAACAATTTCCGGCTATTCCTCTCTCCTTGATCTTCGCGTGACTTTGCTCCGTTTTCTCCTTTTTTTTTTTTTTCTTCATTCTGCTTGCTTGTTTGTTTCCTCTCCTTTGTTTTTTTTTTTTTTTTTTTTTTTTTGGGTTGTATTGTTTTCCGGTGTCGGTCAAACGTTATTTTTGGTGGCCCACCTTCTCCACAGATGCAAAGAGGTTTGTCCAGAATTGTGCTATATGTAATTATAGTTACCATCCCAGAATGTTAGCAGCTGATCTGCAACTAGTTTGTGCTTTACCTGCGGTCCAGGATTTTGTGAAGCAACTGACTGATATACATCAGACAGCACAACACAATGTGATCCCAGCAAGAAGTATTACAAGATACAAGCTGATAAACATAGACCGAGTTCGATCTTGCAGGAGGGTCGAGACGTTTGGCTTTCGACACAAAAAATTTGTCTGAAAGGACCAAGAAAGTTCCAACTGTGATCCATAGGACCATTCAAGATATCAAAACGAATCAATAAAGTAGCAGTAAACTTAGGGTTACCGCTAACACTTCCCATTCATCCTGTTTTTCATGTCTCATTGTTGAAAACTGTTAACCCTAGTACAAGACTTCCAGATAGACCATCAACTATATTAGTCAATAACGAACCTGAATTTGAGGTTAAAGGAATCTTAAAGGAATCTTAAACTCTAAAAGAGTACGAAATCAATTATTTTATTAGATTGATTGGAAGGGTTACAGACCAGAGGATCATATGTGGGAGCTTGCAGGACATGTACACGCCCCCAGATTGGTGCGCCAGTTTCATTATAGATATTCCCCAAAACCAACACCTGTGGTAGGGACCCTGGGGGGAGTATACTGTCAAGCCTGTCTTTTCTTTAATTTGGGAAGTGGCGACCGGATTACCACGGAGTCTCGCGTGCTGTGTTCTGAGCCGTAAAAGCAAAGGAAGGACACGCACGTAGGCCTAGTTGAGCAAGCCCATGTGATTATGTTGAATCAGGAAACTATTTTAGGCACGCTCGGCAGAAGGGAAGCGTTTGGCGTTCTAGTGTTTCTGGCTCCAAGTGTGCTCACTCACCTGTATTTTTGATCCATTGCGTCTTCGGTGGTTGGTCCCAGTTCCTTGTTTGGCGGCACCCTCGGATTCCTGTTGTTCCCAGTGGTATCGGGTCTACTTAACGATTTCTCTCCGGGGGCGAGTTCCTCAACCTTTTCCTACAATGCAGGAGAAAAGAAACAAAGAGGGAATTCAGTACTTTTCAGGCGGTAACAGCATTTGTGCACGTCTAATATTTGTGTTACTTAACTTTTTATGATGATCCAGGCAAACTCCACGTCTCTGGCACTTTTGTGCCTTGACCCTGTATAATACTGCAAACAAACAGAGAAAAGAAGTCTTATTCTTGGAACTTTAATCTTTTTAAAACAATACTGATTATTGAGCATTTCTTTACGTTTACATTCTTATGATGTGAATTTTTTTTTAGGGTACTTTGATTCATTAATTATCCCCTATAGGTTTCTTAATGTATGTATTTGTTTAGAACTGCTCTGAGATCTTACCTTGAACATTGTATTATGGTAAAGAATTGAGGTACAGAGTTCGGGAAACTCCCTTAATTCTATGGTATGTTTTCTGTTGCGTACACTATTATTCATATCTGCTTGAATTCATGGCCCCAATTACTTATCCAGAATCTTGTCACTCCAGGTTTGCCAAATTCAGATGTCCTCTTGGGAAATATTCTCTGGGACTATCCGTATAGTCGTGGAAGAAGGAATCAATAGGTAGTCCCTCTATCACGAGGGTATTTAGGGGAACCTTTTCCTGCGCATAGGCCTAACCCGATCTCTTATTCTCCCAACAGAAAGCAGAAGCGCGGACCTTACCAATGGTTATCACAAAGTTCCGAGCCAGGAGCGTTGTCTTTTTTTCTGAAATCCCATTCCCTTTTCCCCCATGGGCAGGTGGCTGGTGCCTAGGGTGGAAGTTGGGATCTTGCCGCGTATTTCTCAGCTCACTTCTGCAGGAACACCATGCGAGTTCTTGACAATCTGGTTCAGCCTGATGCTTTACTCTTTGCTAGTTGGCCAACAGCTGTTTCAACCTTGAGCAAAGTAATTAGGCTCCTCCACCTGTGAATGACGTTGCTGAATCAATTTATGGAGGTGAGATGTGTCTACATACTTGTAAACAGATGTTATTGAGGCAACACAATCCTCCTCATACATATTTTGATACCATTTCCTAAATTCATCCCTGATTTTCACCTGATCTACAATTTGTTCCCTTTATCATTCACAATCTTCTGTGCGGCACTGCCATTAGCTCTATATTTAACCCTAACAGCCAGTACCTGACCCATCACCTCACTGTTCTGAAAACGTAACATTTGCTTAGCCTGGATCCTTTTGATGGCTCTATCCCATATATGTTTTTAAGGCTGCATGTAAATTTGCCAATTGCTCCAAAAGAACAGTGAATATTTGCCAGTCTTGATTGACTAGATAGGTCTTCTGATGGCTCCTGCCCAACACCAGGCAAACTGTAACACAAGCCCTAGACACTAGGAGACTCGACTACAGCAACTCCCTCTACGTAGGAATAACCAAGCAACTCTTGATGAAACTCCAGACCATCCAGAACACAACATCCAGACTCATCCTCGACCTCCCCAGACGAATGCACATCACCCCTCACCTCAGGAAACTCCATTGGCTACCAGTCGCGAAGAGATGCCAGTTCAAGCTGCTCACCCATGCGTACAAGGCACTACACAATGAAGGATTGGCATACCTCAACAAACGAGTGAACTTCCACCAACTTACCAGGGAACTCCGTTCAAGATTCCTCTCACTAGCAACTACTCAGTGCATCAGTTGGGCGAACAGCGGAGGCTGCTCTTTCTCCCACCTGGTTACTAAGACCTGTAACACGCTCACCCTACACCTCAGAACAGCTCCTTCACTACAACAGTTCAGGAAGGACCTCAAGACCTGGATGTTCAACCAATAGGAACGGGTAGCAGAATCCCACATCAGGACCCCACAGCGCCTCGAGACCCTCATGGATGAAGCAGGCGCGCTCTACAAATCCTGATTGATTAATTGACTATACTCTGTACCAACCTTTGCTCATTCTGAACAAAGGAAGACCGCATTCGTGCCTTGATGGTGTACCATTTCTTCTGTTGATGTATAGAGAAACCCAAGGTTTGCCCCCAACCAAACATTTTAAATGCGTCACCCACGTAGATCACGGATGCCGAGTTGATATTATCATCAAAGTAATCCCATAACTTTTTTTTGTTCATTGACCAGATATACTCATCATTAAGCAACAACTTCTGGTCAAAGCCTTAGCAATATGGGATAGAAGAGCAGTTGGACCAATCAGAGCTGACATACATAGATAATTAGCTATGGTCCGCTAAATATTTTGCATTTGAGGGAATATTAACATTTGCCTGAATCAAGTGGCTAGCTAAAACATATTGATCTGTGAAAGGGACTTGTCAGGTGCTGAATAGAATGCGAAACCAGAACCCTGTGGTCTACAACAAAGCCAAACATCCTCTAAATCATAGGTGGTCATGAGTTGCTTCAGTGCGTCTCTGAGGTGTCTTCCCCCTCCCCGTAACCATGTTTCGCGGTCCCCCACATGTACAGTTAAGACCTGGACTATAAGTGACGTTAAAATCCCCACATAACACCAAATGCTCGGGCCATTGATGAAGTTCGGCCAGCAAATGATCAAAAGTAGAGTCAGGGCCATAGATTGTACAAATAGTTGAGGATCTCCCTTTTGGATTATCGCCCCTCCAAGTCAGATTTAGATTTCATCATAACCTAATTGTTGTCCCTGACCAGTAGGGTTACCCCCTTCTGTTCAGAGTTAGAGCTTGCACAAAACCCTATAACCCAGATACATCAATACAGAAGTTTGTTCCTGGGACAGGTGTGCTTCCTGTATACACTTAATGTGTGGTTTTAGAGTATGCAATTCCTCCTTAAGTAGCTAGTTATATACTTTTATTCCATTAATATTCCAAGAAAGAATGTGCAAATGCCAGTCATGACCCGTTCCATTATTAGTTATCATTATTAGTTTGACTTAAGTGAAGTTACATGCACTGATCGTCAGACTGCTCGTGAGATTCTCCTGCATGTTATTAGCCCGATTATTCCAAAATTTTCCACAGTTTTGAGCCTAAAGCTCTCAGCTCCCTCATAAGTGAAATGTACACTCGGACGCTCACTGCACGAGAAGGAATGGGAAAGAGCCCTTGAATATCCTAAAAAGGTGTCCAGAAATGCACGATTTAAGAATATACAATTTTATATCCTCCACAGAGCTTATCTGACACCAGCACGTCTCCAGCGCTTCTACCCGGACACTGAGTTCCTCTGCCCCAGATGCCAATCACAGGACGCGGACTTCCAACACATGTTTTGGAGCTGCCCCACGATCAGTTCTTTTTGGCAACACATTCATACTACCCTACAGGACCTCACAGGGATCAAGTCTATGAATACATGGGAGGCCAGCGCACTAGGTATCGCTCGAACACATAAACAACACAAAGTGCAGACCCGTTTTTATTCCCTAGCGGTGTTATTAGCCAAACGGGGTATTGCTATGCACTGGCGTTCTCCCACTGGTCCCCCGCTTGCAGCTTGGGTGGGAGCGACACACAAATGGGCGGCGGCAGAGGAGGACACATTACGGGAGGAGGAGGTAAGGGGCACCCGCAAACATCCCATTTCAATGGACTGGCCCATGTTATTGAATCACTTTAAGCAATTGACCCCTGGCGAGGACTCACATGGGGGCACACCTACACAAACAGCCCTGCCAACACAGCCTTCGTCAGCAATCGACTAAACCCTCCCTACTCTGGGGGCCCGATTGCGTCGCGGGCAACCTCGTGACGTGTGTCGGCACTTCTGCCGGCCTGGCGTAAACGTCAGCTCAGCTGTAAGATATTGACACGATACACACACACACGCTTAACCCAGTGGCAGATAAGAGAGTCCGGACGCGATCTTCCATACCCAACCCCTAGCTCTTCCCGTGTTTTACCCCAGTTCACGTGGCATATTCACTACCAGGACCCATAGGGTTTACAACTTGTGTATCCAGCAACTATTGTACTCATGATTAATTGTGGGGGATATTGGATACTGTAATAAGCAATCTCATGGATTGAATGATTTATTTGATAAATATTACAATAAACCTGAAAATGCCAATAAAAATATGTTACAAAAAAAAATAAGTGAAATGTACACAACCACCTGATTTTGAACCTTGATCACACCCAATCCTTAGAACCACCCTGCCTCCTAATATCTAAGCCCAATCAATAGGGCATGAAGCATTTGTCCCTTTAGACTTATCCCAACCAATAGGCTAGACACCAGAACCCCCACTCCCCCAGAGGTGTACTAAAACTAACCATGAGAAGAACGCTAGGACTAATACACCCGGCCATAAAAAGGCAAGAGAGAAACAGAGAAGAAAATAAAGGAAGGAAAGATTTTCTCATAAAGTTCTTATTCAACAGCAGATTAGCAAATTAGTTTATAGGAGGATAACGACAGGACATAGCTCCAAATGAAGAAAGAAATACAGATACAACTAGATTACTAAGAACCTCCAATAGCAAGTAGTCATTTTGCCGATTGCCATTTATGTAACAATTCTGCATCATTAACCTTCGTAGTAGATCCGCAGGATAGCTGGCTCCATCACAGAAACCATTGCACCAATATTCAGTAATGTCAGGATGTGTTCACGGAGCTGTAAACAACACACTACTGTCTCAGGGCAAAAGTTAAACCGCACAAAGTACTTCACACCACAGGCTCTGACCAAAGATTAAAGACGAGCCACCTGGAAGATTGCCTGCCGCAAGGTGAAATTCCCCTACATAAATTAGGAGAGCTTGTGGTTAGTGGGCAGTTCCCCCCCTTCCTAGGCTTCTAAAATGGAAAACTATGTGCCCTTGAATCATGGAATCCATATCCCAATCACTTAAAGCTTAAAGGCTTCTCTGAAGAGACGATCAACGTAGCCTCCTGGATCATCTCCTTTGCAACCCTCAGGAATACCTAGTATTATGAGATTATTCTTTTGAGATCTGTATTTTAGATCTTCTTTCTTAGATGACAGACCTTCAAGCTTAATATCCTGCTTCTGATTAATGGATTTGTTTTCTCTAACCAACTCTCGAAGAGTGACCTGACTCTCTACATGCCCTAATAGGGCATAAAGAAAGTCAATGTTTCTTGAAAACTTTCTCAGAACCACCTGCGTCTTCAGGTGAACTGTGCAAATGAATAAAATAAATAGCCAATAATGTGGGAGCACTGGCTGAGGTGACTTTTTGCGGTTCTACACTGGCTGACTTCACCAAATTAGCAGTTGTAAGAGGTTAGGACAATTATTGCACAGAAGGAAGAGAATTTGTAGGTGTAAGTTCGTGACACTCAGGATTCCAGAGCAGTTTTGCCTCAGCTTTGCAAATAACAGGGTCAAGCTCTCCCTGGACAAAAGCATTGGTGACCAGAACTTTCAGCTGCATTGCCTTAGGGGTCTGGTCCCTGCCTCCATTATACTGCTGCTGACTCTCTCTTCCAGTAACCCCTTAGAACTGGAAACCAATGAGTACCTGAGACCCCCTCAGCAATATCGCCTGTGTTGCCCACGTAAGAATCTTCATATAATCTTTGAGATCGGAAAGGCTGCCAGAGTCTGGAAGTGAGCAAACAGCCTCAGGGTTAGAAATGGGAAGGGCAGAGCAGGACCAAAGGGCAGAGCCAAACCAGCCTCTAGATTCTCTTTAGAAGTTATCTTCCTCCGCTGTAATATTTGCCCTGGATTACAATGGAGGTCCACCTCCGCCAGTCACTCCAGGAACATCTCTTTAGCCAAGATCACGCTGCATTTAACAAGCGCCTTATGGATCGTGTCTGGTTACCCTAGGGGAGGCTTATTTGATATAAGCCTAAAAGATGTAGGTGAAGGTACAGAATTAGTGCCCATTGCCTCCCCCTCAACTGCCACACCTCGGTCCCAAGAGCCTGTACTGCTCAATGAGTTGGGGGCAGGCTCTACTGTATCTAGATCTGCCACTGACATAGTGTTAGCAGGGCGTACATACTGATTAATAGTTATTTGAGACATAGTTGATAAAGAACCCACTGATGTCATTTGAGAGGACAATGGTGAGGCAGAATCATGCAGCGGATTACCCTTTGCCCCTTGCGTCTTAGTACACTGCTTTGGATTGAAGCTTTCAAGAAAAGAATCCTGAACAGTCTATCCGAGTGAGCTACCTGAGGTATTCAGTTCCTCCAATGTCTCTGATTTGCTGAAGACCCTTTACCCAGCTGGGATTTTCTTATTTAGAGCACAGCGTGTGTTTAGGGAGCGTCCAATGGAAGTTCGACCAGTGCCATTTTTTGTTGCAGACCTTGCTACCATCCTGGAGGAGGTTAGCTGGGCTGCTGCTGTAAGGGATTAAATGAGAGCCTCTACATTCTACACTCAGAGCAGCCAGTTCATGCGCGCTGCAATCCCATTTATTTAGGCGAGACTCCAGGCCTGCTACCAAAAAAGTAAGTGGCTGCCAGACAGAGGCGTGCCTACTTGTGCCTCTCATGCCTCTGAGGGGAGCAACGGAGGTTCGTGGTCTCCTCCCTACTACGGCAGGGACAGAAATTAAGTGCTCACCTGCTCAAGGCGTCCCAAGCCAGTGCTGACACTGCCCATTGTGCTGGTCATGGACCTCTCCCCTCTGACCCGGGAGAGGAAACACCCAATGTGTTGCCAGGAGGAAGAGCATCAAGATTTCAAGCCACAAGCCACCGGTGTCCTGATCTTCAGTCCCCTCCAAATTATGCCACCTCACCCATCACTGACTGAGAACCCCTAAGAACATCAGCGCCTCCACGGCCATCTCATGCCGGACCAGAGCAGTAAGCCAGGACTCAACTGCTGGAAGTCAGAGGTACAACTCGGGGAAGCTCTGTGTCCACCCATAGCTAGCCCCAAGGCACCATGTTTGTTTCCATAAAGGCTCACCTTTAAAGAAGTTATTCGGGATGCCATATGGGACAGGGCTCCATCTGTATGAGATATTTGGATAAACCTGGAGGCATCCTCAATGAGTGAAGAGGATCCTGTGCTCTGGATAGAGTAGAATTCTAAGGGAGTAGTAATAAGTATTTTTTTTTAAAAGGTTTGTTAAACTATATAGTACTATTACTGAAGGAGGGATGTGCCTTGGAATTCAGGAGTAGAGATCTGAAATATCTTGTTCCCCTTATAACAGCGGAGGGGGAGCCATTGATTTATTTGCTGTGAGCACAGGTTCGACTGAAGGAACTGCAAAGTCTAATTTAAATTTAATCGGCCCTGTAGCATGGATAGCGCCGATAGGATTTCTTCACTAACATTTCTCCAATCCTCCACTTAAAGTGCTTACATTTGTTTCCCCAATAACAATGTATTCTTTTTTTCTATATAAATTATTAATGTATGGGGGCGTGGCCTGCAGCCGAGGAAAATGGCCGCAATCTAGCGCGGCTCCGGAGCCCGACGTCTGACCCCGCACCTATCCTACACTAATCCTGGCCTAAAACCGGCAAAAAGTTAGCGGCGGAACCCCCTGAGCACCCGGGCCTCCGAACGGGCGAGGACGGCGCCTGGTGGTGTGCGACTGGCCTGGGGGCTGCCTCGAGGCGGACGCCGGGCCTGAGTGCGGTGACGGCGCCGGGGCCTCGAGTGGCGGCCTCCCGAGCTTGAAGACCCTGAGGGGGCGTGGCCAAGGACCCGCGACATCGGCAGCCGAGCGCCGAGAACGGGGCCCCCGGGACAGCGGCATCAGTAAGGCGAGTAGCCCAGGAGCAGGGCGCCCCCTGTCACCTTCTACGCTCTACGCATCTGGCGGCGGAGTCACCGGTACGGCGAGACGCTGCCTCTGAGGTGGAAGAAAGGTAATGGCGGCGCGAGCGGCGTAGCGGAGGCATCGGCAATCAGCTCACACGAGGGCCGCTTGAGGCGCGAGGAGCCACCGGCGGCAAGATAGAGGCGCCGCCCCATCGGTTGCACCCCCTGGGAAGAGGTCCTCGGCATCCCCTGAAGCCCTGTGTGGCCTTACAGGGGCGACGCGTGAAGGCTTGAGGATAAGCGCTGAGGAAGCCGGCGGAGCATGGACAGCGTTTAGCCCGGTGAGGTGCCGGTGCTTGGCTAGAGACCTGTATGGTGTCGTGACCGGAGGGTGGTGGCGGCCAGACCCCCGGGGCAGCGGATAGGCAGCGAGTCGGTGTCCCCGCGGCAGGCGGCGGCGCCTGCCGGCTCCCCGCTGACTTCCTGGTTCCTCCCCAACTCTCCTGTGGAAATAGCCGGGGTGCGCCGGCACCGCCTGCGCCGGCCATCATGGGAGGAAAGGGCCACCGTGGGGGAGCACAGGCCAGGCTGGAAAAGTATGCATTTCAGAAAGACCGGACTGCCCCCCCCCCCCCTGAAAAGACTAAAGAGATTACCCTGGCAGATGTCATGACCACGCTGACCCAGATGCAGGTCTCCATAGGCACGATCTCCACAGACGTAACGCTGCTCAGAGCCGACGTCGCAAAAATTAATACGAGACTGTCCGAGGTCGAGGCGACTACGGCGACCCTCACTAATGAAGCGGCCGAGAGTAAGAAACAAATACAAGCACTGGAACTGGTACAAAAGCAGCTGCTGGTCAAGCTGGATGACCAAGAAGGCAGATCCAGGAGGAACAACGTGCGCGTCGTGGGAGTGCCAGAGAGTGAGCGCGGCCCGGCATTGGACCTCTTCGTGGAAAAACTCATCACGGAACAGTTGCAGCCACGTGAGCTCTCCAAATTTTTCTCGGTGGAGAGGGCGCCCGATCCTGGCCCGCATTTTCAACTTCAGAGACAGGGACGCTATCCTCCAGGCGGCGCGTACCGCCCCCCCCGCTGAGGGTGGATAATTGCACGGTTACCCTCTATCCGGACTACACCGCGACAGTAATGCGGAAACGCCGAGACTTCCTCGCGGTCAAGGCGGAGCTGCGCACTCAAGAACTTAAATATGCAATGCTCTATCCGGCGAAACTGCGGGTGGAGGCTGAGGGGCGCACTTGGTTCTTTGCCACGCCGACGGAGGCCACGGAGTGGTTGGAGGGATGGCGCCCGGCGAGAACGACAGGCCGAGCGGGACGCGCCCCTCGCAGCCATTCCGCCTCCCCCGAGATTCTGGAGGTACCTGGGTCGAGAGAGGATGACGGCGCGCAGCAGAGCTGAGGCTGCGAAGTAGCGAACGAACTTTGGCGACGGGGAGGTGTCAAGTGCCAGATTGATCCGGGCGATCACAGGAGACTCGGACATTGCAGGGGCGCTGTTGTCTTTGAACTCTGCTGTCTTCTGGTAACCGGTTTCTTATATGGACGAGCACATGGTGCTGGGATCGGACGAGGGACAGTGAGCAGCTCCCCCCCCATACGCAAGTAGCAAGTTATGGGATCTCAGCTCTCTGCTAAGTTGGGGTGGCGGGTAGTTCTAAATCCGCTGGGCAGGGAGGAGGGTGGGGGGACGGGGGCAGCTTGATAAAGTTGGTTTGTGTTTTGTTCTAGATTTAGCAACTACTCATTGGCAGACTTTGCACGCTAGGCCTGTTATAGACCAAAGGAAGGGTGCACGGCAGCGAACACTTTCAACCGTCCTACATGACAAGGGAAACACACAGCGATACACAGGAGGCCACCGCTAGCTCCGCGGAGGGTCCTGCACAACAACACAGCCCCTCGTTCAGTGTTCCGTCATGGAATGTGAACGGGCTGGGAGATAAGATCAAACGAGGGCTGGTCCTACAATATCTCAAGCGCAAAGGGCCGGCGGTGGCACTCCTGCAAGAAACACATCTAGTAGGCACGACCACGAAAGCACTAGACAGATGGGGATTCAAGATGGCGATACATTCTGAGTTCACGTCGGGGTCCCGAGGGGTGGGCATATTAGTCAACAAGCGCTTCCCCCTGATCATGGTTGACTCCCGTAGGGAGGAGCAGGGCCGCTTCGCGGCGCTGACCTGCCAATGGGAAGGGAAATTGTATAATTTGGTGACTGTATACGTCCCCCCGACACTCCACCAGGATACTTTCCGGGCACTGGGTGAGTTCCTGCTGTCGCTACCGCAAGGGGAGCTCATCATGGGAGGGGACTTTAATGCGACTATGGACCCGCTACTGGATAGGTCATCATTCAGGGACCACGGCAGCGCCACCCCCAAACTGCGTGAATTCACGGAGGCATTCGGCCTCATAGACACCTGGAGAACGCACTGTCCGGATGAGAGGCGATACACATTTCACTCGGGGGCTCACAACACTCTTTCCCGCATAGACTACATTTTCACATCACCCACGGGGTTAAAGGGAATGACTGCAGTTTCTCACCTACCCAGGGGCATTTCGGACCACTCTCCGGTGGTCATCACATTTGCAACCTTCGCCCCGCGTAAACGCAGGATATTCCCAATTCATCCGGGCTACCTCAAAATCCCTAACATTAGTAAAGCCCTTCAGGCGACGACCAAACAGTACTTCGCTGAAAAAAAAGATTCCGTGGGGAGCCCGACGACGCTGTGGGAGGCCTATAAAACAGTCCTTCGCGGACAGGCAATCTCAATGATTGCCGACCATAAGAGAACCCAACAGCTGGCAGTGCTGGAGCTTGAGCGAGGGGTGAGCGAGGCGGAGACAGACCATGCCGCACATGCTGATGATGCCTCGGCACATAAAGTCCGCATGGCGCAGCAGGAGTATAAGTCCTATCTTTGGGAGGCCGCCCGTGCTAAACAGGTGGCAACACAGCATACGATTTATGAGCTGGGGGACAAGGCAGGTAAACTGCTGGCCTGGCTTGAGAAGGGGGAGCGTGCGGCGCGCTGGGTGGCGCGGATCAGGCTGGCGTCGGGAGACTTTACGTCGGAGCCACGGCAAATCGCGGAGGCCTTTGCGGCCCACTACAAAAAGGTCTATACGCCGGGGCCTCATTTGCTGTGGCGGATAACGAGGCCTTCCTTCGGGACATCGCGATGCCACGGTTGACCCCGTCTGGGGTGGAGGCCCTGGAAGCAGACCTGACGGTTGATGAGCTCACATTAGCAATACTCGCCCTCCGCGCTGGAAAGGCGATGGGGCCAAATGGAATTCCGGTGGAATTCTATAAGAAGAACACCGCTCACGTAGTCCCGCACCTGCTGGCCATGTATAAGGACAGCCTATCGACAGGGATCCTACCCCGAGATCAGAGAGTGGCTACCATAGTGGTAATTCCGAAACCTAACAAACCCGCGCACGACTGCGCTTCCTATCGCCCAATTTCTTTGTTGAACGCAGAGGCAAAGATTCTGGCAAAGGTGCTGGCGACAAGGCTACAGCCCTACCTCTCGACCCTGATACACCCGGACCAGTCGGGATTTATGCCTCACCGAAATACCGCTCTGAATATACGGCGGCTCCACGGGATTCTCGCGCGCCGCTCCTCGATAGAGGAAGACGCGGCCATCCTTTCATTGGACGCACGGATGGCGTTCGACCGGGTGGAGTGGCCATTCCTCTTTGCCGCTCTTCGCCACCTGGGACTTGGTCCCAAGATGTGCGCCTGGATCCAGCTTTTGTATACCAAGCCACGGGCACAGGTGGTAGTCGACGGGCATATCTCAGACACCTTCCCGTTGGGGCGGGGGACGCGACAGGGCTGCCCTCTTTCCCCGCTCCTTTTTGCTCTGGCTCTGGAGCCGCTTGCGGCCTGGGTGCGGCAGGAGCCGGTGATCCGGGGACTAAAATGGACGATGGGGTGGGAGGATCGCATCTCCCTCTATGCTGACGACGTCCTGCTGTACCTAGCCTCGCCGGCGCGCTCGATCGCTTGCCTACTGGACATCTGTGCGTCGTACGGGAGGAGGTCCGGCTAGGAGATAAACTGGGAGAAGTCTATTGTCTATATGCTCCGAGGCTCCCCGCCTCGGCTCCCGAGGGGATGTGAGATACGGGTGGTGGAGGACGGATTCAAATACTTAGGAATCTATGTGACCACCGATAGGGAAAGATTTGTGGCCGAAAATCTAACGAAGCCCCTACAGAGGTTTCGCAGCGACGTCAAGCACTGGTGTTCCTTACCCCTGACACTGCTGGGGAGGGCCTCTCTCTTCAAAATGATGGCCCTCCCAAGATTTTTATACATACTCCAAAACACTCCCTTCCCGGTTGCGCCTACGTACTTCGCCGCCGTCAACGCGGAGGTCACCAGTTTATTGTGGGAGGATAAGGCGCCGCGGATAGTGCTCCATAAGCTCACCAGTGGGTGGTATGACGGAGGTATAGCCCTCCCGGACATAAGACTGTATTACTGGGCGTCGCAACTTATGGTTATAAATCACTGGCTTCATGTGCCTGGAGATGACCCGGCGTATCGTATGGATCGGCAGCTGCTGTGGGTCGGGGGGGTCATGGGAGCGCTCTACAACCCCAAGAGGGGCCGCTGCCCTGCGGGACCCACGGCGCATACCCTCCAGATATGGTTTGCGGCGCAGCGGACTCTGGGATGGGCCGGAAAGGTAAACCAGGCCACACCTCTATGGGAGGCGAAACAGCTGGGGGTGCTACGCACCACCAAGGGGTTCCACCAGTGGGATCTAATTGGCATCTCCCGGGTCGGTGACCTCTGGAAGAAGGGAGAGCTGGTCACGTTTGCCCAACTACAAGCAGATTACGATCTGGCCGACACTGAACGTTTCAGGTACTTACAAATCCGTCACGCACTTCAAGCGGTGGTCCCGCCCGGGACCCGGCTCCCAGAGTCTTCGCCACTGGAAGACCGGCTCCTCACGGAACATCTGACACAAAGAACGACGTCCCTAACATACCGAAAACTGATAAACAATCGCCCGGACCCATTTGGGACCCTTAAGAGTAGATGGGAGACGGAGCTGGGGGACTTTGACGAAGCGGATTGGCAGGCCGCGCTTTCCTCCCCTAAGGAGGTGGGCATATCGTCCAAACTGCGGCTGGTCCAACTAAAAATTCTGCACCGCACGTATTACACCCGTACACTCTTATTTAAACTAAAACGAGCTGACTCCCCCCTATGTCTCAGGCAGTGTGGTATGGAGGGAACTCTTTTTCACTCCCTCTGGGAATGCCCTGTCATAACTCTGTACTGGAAGGGAATAATGCGCACACTCTCCCAGGTGACCAAAGTCCCGACCCTCCCGGAGCCGCGGAGGTGTCTCCTTAACATCTGGGAACCGACGGACCTAAATAGGGTGGCACGACTCTGGGTGACACTGGGATTCATGCTGGCGAAACGCAATATAGCCCAGGGGTGGGGAGCGAGACAACCACCGATCCTCGCTCAATGGTCCCGGGATATGGACTCCACAATGGTTGTCGAAAGAGCTGTGTATGTACATAGGGGTTGCCCCAGAAAGTGGACTCAGGTGTGGGGTGGGTGGAATACCTATAGAGGAAATATATGTGAACCCCCGCGCGATGCTTCAGACTCTGAACTTAGCGACCAAGACTAGACGAACTATCGCTTGCTCGCAGAACGATGTGGACACTATTATGTGATACCGATGGGGCACCAGTGTATTATGATCATGCCCGTACAGCTTCGTTGCACTATCGATGGATTGATATACTGCCTAACTTGATGCCAATGTATGTTGCTTTATGTTATCGAAAACTCAATAAAAATATTTATAAAAAAAAAAAAAAGGATTATTAATGTATTAGCCTGGCAGTATTTATTGAAGGCATCTAATTTTCTTTGCAAACCCACCTGTGTCACATTCAGAAAAACTAAATCATCTGCATAATGTAGACATAGTATATGCCGCTCTTCATACAGAGGTTATTGGGATCATTAGGGTCAGCCTTTAGATTTGTAAGAATATGAGTAATTTGCCCAGGTTGAAGGGAGTCAGAAGCGCATTCAGAGGCAAAGGAGGTGTTAATAATTTTTGTCCAACATGGGGCAATAATGTGGTTAAGGTTTTGTACTAGCTTAGGTGGGAGTGGGTCTTTGGTATGAGAGTTCGGCTTTAATTTTGCAATGATATTAAAGACTTCAAGCTCAGTCAAGAGTTTGAAATTAGTCCAGGTAGCGTCATTTTTCAGTTGTGTGTTGGAAATGATATCTCCAGAATCAATTGGAGTAGAATGGTGAAGGAAAGGATTAGGAGGGTGGGTTGATGTGGAGAAGGGGGGATGTTAAGAGATGTTTGGGGATTGGGAAAGGCCAAGATTTGCGAGAAGGATTGATCAATTTTTGCAATTTTGTCCGTGAAGAAGTTGGCAATTTCCTCACATCTTTCGTTGGAGGCCATTGGTTCCGGAGGGGCAGATAAAGTTTGTCTTCTGACAATGTTAAAGAGTTCTCTTGGCTTATTTTTAGCACAATCCAGTTGGGAACAAAAAAAGATGCTTTTTCCATGAAAATGTCCTTCTTGTATGTCGATCTTGCAGATCTGAGGAGAGCTAAATGAAAAGGCGAGGGTTGATGTCTCCAAGTTCTTTCTGCTAGTCTACGTTGTCTTCTTTAATTATTAAGTTCAGGATTGAACCAAGATTTAGATTGGATTGATCTTTGTTGTTTTAGTTAAAGCGGTGCAACTTGGTCAAGGACATCAGAAATAGCCTTGTTGAAATATTCAGTGTGCTCGTTTGCGTTTTGGGAGTGTGGGAGAAGTTGCAGATGAACTTGAATTTTTGACTCCAGTTCAGTAGGAGGGACTTGTTTGAGGTTTCTGGTCAACGGCTTGGGTTTGTTATTTAATACTGGGGGAGAAAAGATGCTGGTCAAGATGTTAAACAGAATGAGAAGGTGGTCTGACCAGTCAATGGGTAAGGGAGACCAGATCAGTGCTAGTGATGATTGCGTCAAGAGTGGAACCTTTGATATGGGTAGGGTTTGTTGCAGAGTTGCTTTAGGTAATTAATCTCAAGAAGGTTAATGAGGCGCCTAACAGTGGGATCATCAGCATTATTCCAGTGATTAATGTAATCTCCTAAAAACAAATTCTTCGAGGCAGAAAGGGAGAAATGAGTAGGAAGATCGGATAACTCATCAGGAAAGGGTAGTAGCTTACCCAGAGGGTGGTACATATTATGCAGTCTGAGAGGAGGGGAGCCATTGACATTGAGTTCTATGCCAATATATCCAAAGGTCACCACCTGTTCTGTCAGGTCTGTCCTGTCTAATGATGGAGTAGTCGGGAGGAGTGAGTAGGTCCAGGATGGTCATTGAGTGGTCATTGAGCCAGGTTTCAGTGAGGAAAGCAATGTCAATAGCCTAACTGAGGATGGTTTCAGAAATCTCCGTAGCATGTAGTGCTGCAGATCTGCAGTTAACGAGCATGCAAGAGAGAGGATTAGGATTATCCGTATCTGATTTGAAGTGTGGATGGTGGTGAGTTGAGCAGGAGGTCTAGGCGAGTTGCGAGTTGAGGGGACTCGGTTAACGCCCAATATTACTGTGATGTTGGAGTAGGGTAGATGATCATTTGCCGGGGATTTAGGGACATAGGATTTGCTAAGGGTATTGAGGTCAACAGTGGATAGAGAACAAACAATGCGATATTGCACGTTTTTAACTACCGGTAAATGAACACATGATGGTAAATGCTTTAATTGCTGTACAAAAAAACACTGACACCTTATCTATATTGGGTTTAATTCTAATTGCTGGAAAGTTATCTGGGCCTGCTGCCCTAGACAGATTAGACATAAAGATTATGTTTATTATGGCATTTCCTGACAGATACTTATACATTAGAAGGAGTACACCCTCGGAGGTACCTCAGTGCCTCCGAACTGGGGAGAGGTGCACTGAAAGGACAAAAACGTCCTTTTTAGAAGACCCCTCACTCACCAATCTAGTTGGTGACATGCTTCATCATCGGGGTCCCACCCGGATAGCCGAATGCCATCCGGGTGTGCTGCAACACCTGATTACAGTGGAGCTGGTATTTAAAAATTGGTCAGATTTAACTCTTTATGGATAAAAATCTTTTTATTCTGGAGCAACTGAACAATGTTAAAAGATCAGGAGATACCATGTGAGGTTAAATTGACCTGAGGTATCATCAAAGTGAAGTGAAGTAAAAAAGCGAAAATGGTCTACATGTTTCAACCTAGTGGAAAAATATCCAGGTTTTCGTCAGGACCGATGTTGATAACCAGGGCGGTCTACACACGCTAAGGTGTATCCTACCCTTGGTTAGATTAAAATTCCCTCATGTACTCACAGTGGGGAAAATCCTTACTTGAATTCCTGGGAAGGAAAAATGCTAGCAGCACTACATTTGCGTGCCTCAAGGGTGCCGGGGTCATGGAGGTTGTTCCTATCACGATTGCGTGTGAAACAGTCTCGGCTGTTGTGCCTAAAACATGACCCGCATCGGCGTCCCGTGTGGTACCCTTCTCTGCTCAATATCTCATTTTCATTTATATAAATTGCTGACAGGATGCTGACCCAGTCATCTTCGGGGGCCATTGAATTTAGGGCTCTGTAATTTTTGTGTGACTCTCTTTGAATAGGTTTCCAAAACGTTTTCATAATATCTTTCGTAACCAACACAGATAGCATTTCCTTCCAGTTTGGTTTATAAAGAAGCCTCTTGGTTCTTTTAAACAGTGCAGCATATGCTCACTTGGTTTCTCAAACCATCTTGCCCCCTTGCAGTATTAATCATTTGCCCCTTATTTTGTCCTAGATTTTTCAGTTTACTCTTTACAACCTAACACTGAGCATTAAATCAGTCAGAGGATTCAGATTTTTTTTAACTCACTTGTGTACTACTGATTACATTTGTCTTAAGTACTTGCAATTAGTCAAAAGCTCCTTTTATTATCTAAGAATACTAATCTATTGTCCTCTGTTGGTTTCAGGTCCCGATGTTCAATTACATGGAAAACTAAAACTGTGCTAATAATGTCAATTGCTTTCCATCTATAGGTGTTACCAGTCATTTAGGGTAACTAATTTGTACAGGTATTGTTTGTTCTCGTTTTCAAGTCATTTTCACGTTTAATCCCAGAGATAAGGGCCAGTGGTCATCGTCTTCTAAGTTTAGCACCTGGAAGTTTTTACACAACTCAAACTCCCAGTATTGAGTAAATATTTAATCAATAGGTGTGTTCTGATTGCCTTGAGGTAATGTTTGTTTTGCTGGCATATCTGTACCCTCTCGACCATTATGGGTAATCCCCCTTCAACTATGATTTGTTTGAATTTACAGTGTAATTTTCATATTACCACATTTTGAACAATACAGCTAATGGTGTATTATATACAAAAAGCATATTCCCTGCAAGAACTTCAACCAGAACTTGATTCAGGCATTAATTAAAATCTCCCATAATTAAAACTGGAATCAGTGCTAAACAGTGGTACTTGCTCTGTTCTATGTAGCTTAGGACCCAACTCTGCAAAAATATTCACTACAGTTATATCAATAGGTGAAGAATTTAAATTATATTTTTAGCACATGCTCACAGCCATTCGCATTCTGTTCTTAATTATTCTTTTCTTTGTGCAATTTTGATTGATACCAGGGTCACTAGGCCTTGGCAGGGACGTCCGTGTCCCTAATGACACACTTTCATGCAGATTTGGGAAAAACCATCAAATTCAAAGCCTTGCCGGGCTGGAGACCATGCCTGAATTTTGCCCTGTCGAAGCCAAGGTGTTCATGGGAGACCTTCAGGACCATAACATTTTTAGGATTTATCAGTCCCTAGTTACAAATATTTCTACCACACAAGACAAACTTAGAGTGGCATGGGAAGGGGACCTTGGCCCACTGGAAGGAGATGATTGGACTGAGGCGTTGGCCTTCCCGAGGGATGCTGCGATTGCGATGCGGCTACGCCTCATCCAGTTCAAATACTTACAGCGAGTGTATTATACCAGGGTTAGGCTGTGGAGGGCGGGCCTAAGTTTATCCCCGGCATGTCTAAGATGTGGTCGGGAAGAGGGAACTCTGATGCATACAATTTGGTATTGCACAGCACTCGCGAGATTCTTGCGGGGGTTCTAGCCTGTCACGCAGAGGTATTGGGGTGGGAGCTCCCCTCCTCACCGAAGTTGGTACTATTGCACAAAATGGAGGGTATTGGAGTAAACATTTACAAGAGGCATTTAATGCTGTTAGGATTTACGCTCGCCAAGAGAGACATTGCCAGACATTGGAAAGCAGCGATTCCACCTTCTTTATCAGCATGGAAAAATAGCCTTGATTTCTGCATGGGGTTGGAGATCCCGATATTTAAAGCCAGGGGATGCCCGCAAAAACATTCAAAGATCTGGAGGCGATGCGCGGACTATCGGGGTCTCTATTTAGAACCTGTACCTTCATAGTTCTTCAGGCCATAGATATGATGATAATTTTTGTTTGTTTGTTCGTGTGGGACGTGAATTGGCACTTACAATGTAGTGATGGAACAGTGCAACGGTAGGGGGATTATATTGTTTATGTTATTTTGTTGTTATTGAAAATATGTCATCTAAATGTCTATGTTGTTATTCGGCAGCATATATTGTGGCAGAAGTTTCCTTGTTTACAGGGCTCTGCATCGTATTTGATATTTGACACAATAACATTTGTTTCTAAAAAAAAAACTGTCTATTTTTGACAGTCTTTGTGGTCCATGTATATCCCAGGAGAATGCATCTATGTTACTTGTAGAACCCTTATTCTGATCGATTTTGCTGAGACTGGACAAACCCTGTTCCGGACACTTGCTGATCAAGGGAAATCAATTGTGATCCCTGGGGTCTTTGTCTGGCTTATGATAGAGAGGAATCTTAAGAATATTTTACATTGAACAAATTAAATAAAAACACGAATTCAAAAATAACACGTTGCACTCATTAGATAAAAAACTAAATGAAATGGAGTTTAGAGTAGCAGAAGCACCGTAAAAGAGTGCTTTTCTTAATAAGAGATAGGTATACATGCAAATGTATACCTTTACATATAATATGTGAAAAGAGAAAATTATGGCCTAGTGTGATAATGGAGTGCAATGGGAAAATAACATAGAAAAGAAAATGTGGTGTTATTAGTACTAAATTATGTGCTTGGAACTTTAAAGGATGATATTAGAAGTGGTATAGATTATGAAATTGTTGAAATACATTTTAGATTGTGAAATTAGAAAAATGTGAGATTTTATAGAAATAATACAATTTGGACTAATTACGAATACCTAGGCATAAGTAATTCGTTATGATAAAAATACATGAATACTAATACGTATTAATGAAAGTTATCATGAATTTATATATCATTTTAGTAATACTTATAAATGCTTTAGATGAACTGAATGTGAGATGAAGTAAGGCTTCATGCTAGGATGACTAGTCTAAACTTGTTCTATGTCTTAACAATTGCCTAGTGATTATGATAATGTTAGTTTTCCTACTGCAAACTTCCCATGAGAATACTGAGACCCTGAACTGAGAGACCTACAACATTAGATATTGATATTATGTTTCTTTTTGACAGCCGAAGTGGACTTGTGTTTCCTTTTCATTCTGAGGGAATGCATGGGAAAGGATGGCAAAGTTTCAATTTTCCAGATGATTAATTGCCCATCATGAACTGGTTATGGTCTTTTGATGGTGGTGTGACACCACCTGACTTGAAACGAGGGGCACCACACTCAAATGATTTCTCTTTGGGCAAACACACTCAAATTATTTTCTCTCATGAGTTGCGGACGCACTTCATTTTATTTGGTTTTCTATACTGACTGATACTGAGGATTCATAACCATTTTCTTTTGGGATTTACAGCTCAATGCTACAATCGGTAGCAGATAGACTGAGCTATTTCTTGCCGAACCTGAACTGAACTTGAACTAGACTCTTCTTTCCTTAGCTAATGGACAATGGACTTTAAGACTTACATCCTTGGAGTAGAGTAGATTATCTCTTATAAAAACCATTGTTGAAGAGATTACTCACACTAATGAATTTCGATTCTTTAATACAATAACTAGAAACTAAATTGTACTGTGACTTTGATTTGTGTCTATGTTTCGTCATTGAAACTGTGCAGATTTTGAGGGACATTTCACCCTAAAGAGGAATTGATGGAGAGGTTTGGTAATTCTAAAATCACCCCTCCTATTGTCTTATAAAGATCCATTGAGAAACAAATGCAGTTAAGATTACTCTAATCGTAGGCGGGTACAGTGCGGTTTGAGAAAAGGAAATTAATTACATGCTATGTTTCCGCACAATGAGATAGTATAGTGAGTTTGATTAGAGAAATTATAAAATGCTTCAGCACTTACCATTACTATTTTACGCGATGGATATTCTTATGTTCCCACACCTAAAACATATTGTTTGTTTTTGCGTCTTACAAGACCCTTCAACCTGAGAAAAATTAATCTGACTTCTGTTCAACTTTGCATGGTTATTAAGAAATGCATTTTCCGCTCTTTTCTCTAGTTCCTCATGATGGACTATCACCCTGGTCATTTAGATCCTTCTCTACATGCAATATACCATGTTCTACCAGTGTGGAGTAGAATCACACTTTTGTCCTCTCCCTGCCCTTCTTATTATAAATAAAGGCTACCTGTTTTAGATCTTTTGTAGTGATGGTTTGCTATGAAGTACACTTTTCAAATGCTTGAAGAAGGTGAGATCTATTTTGTGGTCTCCATTTTTTAGCTTTTTTCCCTATTTTACATTGTCGAAGCATAAAATCCTGTTGCTGTCCTCTAAACCACATTCTGGTTTAATGCCATCTCCGATTCTAGGGGGTAGAATCGTTCTGCCTTCCCCCTTCTGTATCTTGGTACACGATATCACTTCCCTAAACTATCTTTTACTAGTCTTTAGATTCTTTCCCTGCCTTTTGTTTTTTTTCTCCAAATGGATCTATAGGGCACCTTGTTTGACTTATTTGATCTAATTTACCCTTAAGCATTCTTTATTTCGTACTACACACTTTCGTTCTTCATCTGGAATCAAGGATATTGGGTTACTCTTTAATTTATCCATACATAATAATCCCTTGTTTACAATTTTCAATCTGTTCTGTGGCTTCACTTTCACCTATGAGCCCCTCCCCATAACAGAAGGTTTGAGAGGTCTTCTATTGTGGAACCAATAGCTGCGGCACCCATAACACCCAGTCCTTCTTTTTATATGCGTTAGGACTCGAGAGATGTAAACCGATGGGGACAGTGATGACTTTTTTTCTTAGTTCTAAAACCTTTTTACAGTCTCCCTCTGCTTCTGATTGAGCACTGGTTCCACTAAAAAGGACATAAGTAACGGATTTGACTTAGTTCTTTGATAATGTTTCTCAGAATACCAGTCTGCATTTTCATACTGTTGTTATTTAAGACAATGGCTTCAAGTTTCTGTGTAGGCTTTTGTTGCATTAAGAGCAACACATCCAACATTAGCAATGGAGCTTTTGTGGATGTCTCTGTTTAACATAAGGTATGTTGACATTCTTGGTCCATTGACACGGGGCCTCCTGCAACCCTTGATCTTGACTAGTCCTGTCTCCCACTTTGTTTTGAATTTTCACTGCCTGGTATTGTGCCCCATCTCTCCACTTACCCACCGTCCTCTGCAAAAATGGAACTTTGCAACGCAGTTTGCAACAACTTTGGGGAAGAGGTGAGCACCTGGGAGATTTGCCAAGAGATTGGTTGATAAATCCCCTAGATTTTCTTCTCCAGAAATGTTCATGTCCACTTCCTGAATAGGGTCATCCTGATTCGGCAGGGGAAACTAGGCATAGGAGACTCACACCAGCCTTTTTTGCCTAAAATGTTTATCTACTAACTCGCTTACTGAGATTGCAAAATGAACGGCTGATCTGGGACCTTGTATTGAAACCCCTTAACTTGAAAGGGGTTTTGGTGAGATAACAGGTGATTTATGATGCTGTCATTATTTATACTTTTTAACTGCTCACTCTTCCCATCTCTAGTTGTTCCAGAAATTACTTGACATTTCCCTTGTCTCTTCCTCAACATTGGTATCCTTTTGTACCCTTTTCTTTTTCATGGTGCTTAGTTGTATATTCGGCACCCTTCAGACCATTAATGACTTTGGCTTGAATTTAAAAGAGTGCCTTTACCAGACATAGGGACTGCTACTCTTGGAGCCCTTGTTTACTACTAAAGTTCCTCCACAGTAAACATCAAACTAGAGGTCCCTTGTTGATATATAGTATCTAAATTTGAAAAAATGCAAGCGTATCTGCTTATTTTCCCAGTCATTGCCTTAATATGTGGATCCTACTTTTAGAGAGAAGGTTAATGATCCCCATGTATTACGCTCTCCTTTGTACTTCTTTT
Organism: Triturus cristatus; assembly: GCF_964204655.1. NCBI lineage: Eukaryota > Metazoa > Chordata > Amphibia > Caudata > Salamandridae > Triturus > Triturus cristatus. The sequence goes on from NC_140583.1 coordinate 359,548,183, forward strand.
TCATGTCTGCTTGCTCTGTGCTCCTCCTCATGCACTGCTTTCACACATGCTCGCTCCTCCAAGAGCCCGCGGCATCTGTTCACTTGCACTGCATTGCGCCTGACCTCGCCGAGGGGTCAGACTCAGTGGCAGTGCGCCACATCCCGGCTACATGGGTTGCAATGGAGGAGTAGCCAGATCCAACATAAAGGACAATTCTGGGGTAGTTTTTCAAAGGTTTTCTAATTTTTCACAGATTCCAAGCTCCCAAGTCCGAGAGTAAAATTGCATGTGGGCAGGCTGCCTGGCTAACGTTGCAACTCTGAATGCAGAGGGCGGGCATGACCACGGCCTTATGTGGTCAATGTGGTCTTGAGGGAGGATTGTAAAGGAAATGCTAGTGTGGAAATTTAGCTTGCAAACTGAACATTATCTGCGCCATCTTGTCTCTCCCCAGCGCGACACACAGGAAAGCACACGGCAGCCATTTTAGGCACCCTGGTCTCTCCCTGCTCATTGCCGATCGCCAGCGCGTTCCCCTGGCGCTGCAAGCATCCCCCGCGCGCCGGCCACCCCCGCTCTCTCATACACGGGCCATAAACCCTCTCCTTCTGCGCGACCCTGCCATAGAACCACATCCCACGCCTGACCGACATCCCATACATGGTCATGCATCTCTTTGATAACCCCCTTCCTCTGCGCCCCATTGTCCGAACCGATCCCAGGCCATCACCTAGCCCTGCGGATGCAGTTTATTACCCCTACTGTAAGGGAAACACCCCACATCAAAGGGATTACAGTAGATCAAAGCCCCTACCCCCTGAGACCCGGCCGGTCACACACATCCCCGGGGATTGGCGGAATGTCCAGCTGTGTGATAGCCATCTCCTACTGTGGATGGGGTGGGGACTTCCACTGTAGATATGTGTGGGAACGAGCTCGAAGTGGGGATTCCGAGGATGTTCTTTCATGTTCCAAAATAATCTCAAGAATGTGCCATGGGAGGAGGAGCCTAGCGCGCACCCAAGATGGCCGCGTAGGTGCGAGGCTCCCGAGGACCTCCGCGACCTCCTGCATAAATCCTGACCGAATCCTGTCCTAGATGAGGGGACTGTGTTTGTGAACCAGAGTTGAGGTGACGCCTGTTTTCCGTTTTCAATTCGGACCTCGGACACCGGCGGGAGCACCGATTAAGGTTTGCGGCCTTCTCCACGCCGGCCCCCCGTACTGGAGTTGTGGGGCGATCCGGCGACAAAGTGAATAACAGCGGCGGGCAAGGCTGGGTGACTCGCGCACCCCGCACTTTCACTTTCGCTTTTGCGCCCTCCTTGCTGCCAGGCGAGGTAGGGTCGCGAAGCGGTGTGCGGTGGTGTGGCCTCGTTGGGGTGCCCTGCCGGCCCGCCGGCTGCGGTCCGTCCTGCGGAGCGGTGGTCGCCCCCCCCCGGAGCCCTGGAACGGGATTGTCTACCCCCTTTTTGAGGAGATTGGCTCGATTTGGGACCGCGACCATGGCCACAAAACAAGATGGCGACCGGGCTAAGGTGAAGTCGACCCGTCGTGGCGCGGCCCATCAATCCAACAATATGGACCGCTACACCCTCCAGAAGGGATCTCCAGAGGCGCTACGTAGATCCCCTACGGGACCGACTGACGCTCCTGCTCTGCCCACGGACCTGACCCTCCGAGACGTCATGGGCGCCATCGCCGAGATGAAGGCCTCGGTGGACCAGCGCTTTGACACTCTTGCGCAGAAGATCGACTCGGTCCTCGTGGACGTGGGCCTCGTGAGAGCCGATCTCTCAAAAACAAATGACCGGGTCGATTCTTTGGCCCACTCTACCTCGGGCCTCACGTCCGACGTGGCGGCCCTCCAACAGGAGGTGCGCAGGCTCGGCCAGGCGAGCGCCCTGATGCATCGTCGACTGGAGGATTCCGAGGGTCGGGCCCGGAGGAATAATGTCCGCATCATCGGGGTGCCGGAGGGACGCGAGGCAGAGGCAGCGGATCTGTTTGTGGAGGACTTGGTCCTCACCCATCTCCAGCCTCGGGGGCTGAGTAAATTCTTTGCAGTGGAACGTGCCCACAGGGTCCCCGGGGGTAGGCCTAAGACCGGAGCCCCTCCGAGGCCTCTCATCGCCCGGATTTTCAATTTTCGGGACAGGGACGCTATCCTGCAGACCTCCAGGCTACAAGGGCCGGTCAGACTTGACAATATGGATATTAATTTCTATCCTGACTTTACTCCGGCGGTCCAAAAGCAGCGACTGAGTTTTCTTGGTGTCAAACGTCGCCTACGGGACCTGAATCTCAAATATGCGATGCTTTTTCCGGCTAAGCTGAGGGTGGAGGTGGATGGCCGCACGCACTTTTTTGATCGTCCCGAGGCGGCCGGGGACTGGCTGGACACTCTGCCCGGAGATCGGGGCCGGGGGGGTGTGGGGGGAGCGGTTGGTGGGGAGGGCCCGCCGGATCAGGACTGAGGGACTAATGGTAGGCCTTGCTCTGGACTGTGTTATTGTCACCATTGACTGTTAGGGTAAGTTCCCCTCCTGCGGAGGTCGTGCGGGGTCTCTTGGGGGATCTCCCTCCTCCTCTGGGGGACTAGTTAGTTTTCTTTCCATGGGGCGACAGGCACACTGCACTTTGGGGGGGCTGTTCGGGCTCATGCAGGGGTGCAGGGTGGGGGGAGTTCTGTTGGGATGGGTGGGTTGGGGTGGGGTGTGGTTCGTTTCTACCGCAAGGCAAACCCTTTATTGTATTGGTTTTTTTGAGATGCTCTCGGGGGGACAAATGATGGCTTCTGTATGTGATGGGGGGTAGGGACCTGACGTTGTTGTCCTGGAACGTTAACGGACTGGGTGATAGGATTAAGCGGGGTGTGGTCCTGCAATATCTGAAACGGATTTCGCCTGATGTGGTCTTTTTGCAGGAAACACACCTCATTGGTAACTCCTATTGTGCCATGAACCGACGTGGTTATCGTTTGGTGGCCCACTCGGGCTTCACATCAGGCTCACGAGGGGTGGGCATTATGGTCAAGACCTCGCTCCCGCTAGAAATAGATGAGGTGCGCCATGATGAGAGGGGACGCTACACTGTCTTGGTGGGGAGAATGGAGGGCAAGGTAGTCGTCTTTGTCTCAGTGTACGTCCCACCGGGGTTACAGTCCACCACCTTTGCGGACCTGGGACGCCTCCTGCTTGACCTTCCGGGGGGGCTTCTGGTGGTTGGGGGGGACTTCAATGCGGTGGCTTCTGGGACTCTGGATCGCTATCCCCCTAGGGACCTCCCCCGGGCACAAGCGTGGCTGTCTGGCCTTTTGGACACGCTGGGATTGGTGGACTGTTGGCGTCTGAAGCACCCCACTCAACTGCAGTACACCTTCCATTCGGGGGCCCATGGTAGCCTTTCGCGGCTTGATTATGTCCTTGTCCCTGCGGCCTATGCCGGGAGAGTGGGGGAGGTGCGCCATCTGGCGCGGGGTATCTCAGATCATTCCCCACTCCTGTTGCACTTTGATGTCTTCCCGAGGGGGGAGGGCAGGGTAGCTCCAATCAATGCCTGGTACCTGCGCGACCCCACTATTCGTGCTGACTTGATTAAATCCTTGCAACGGTATTTTGAGGAGAATGTGGGGTCTGTCCCGTCGGCCATTTCCCTGTTGGAGGCTTTCAAGACTGTGCTTAGAGGGGAGGCCCTCTCCTTTATTTCCCATGCCCGGAGGCGCGCACAGGAGGAGGTGACCCGGGTGGAGGCCGAAATCACTGAACTGGAGGGTGGTCTGGGGAGTGGGGTGACTGACGCTGCGCTGCACGTTCTACACCTTAAGCAGGCGGCTTATAGGTCCCTCGTCACGGAGGCGGCCAGGGGCCTCAGCAGAGAGCAACAGGGGCGATTGTATGATGTGGGTGATAAGGCCGGTAAGTTGATTGCGTGGTTGGATAGGAAGGAGAGAGCTAATCGTGTGGTCCCGCTGATTGAAAGAATGGATGGTGTACGTGTCACTGAGCCGGAAGGCATTGTCTCTTGCTTCGCGGATTATTTCCGCGAGGTATATTCCCCGGTTTCTCCCTGCCCGGAGGAGGATTCCCATGCCCTGCTGCGTGACATCGCGCTGCCCTCCCTCTCAATGGAGGACAGGGAGTTGATGGATGCCGCCCCCACCTCGGACGAAATTGCCCTCGCCATCCGCTCGGTCGCTTCTGGCAAGGCCATGGGCCCGAACGGCATTCCTATCGAGTTGTATAAATTGCGACCGGACGTACTGGCACCCCACCTCCGCGCTATGTTCCTTGCGGCTCACTCGCGGGGCTCCCTCCCGCCGGACCAGCGTCTGGCTACCATCGTGGTTATCCACAAGGAGGGCAGACCGCGAGACCGGGTTACATCCTACCGGCCTATCTCGCTCTTGAACGCGGAGCCTAAAATCCTCGCCAAGGTGCTCGCTAACCGGCTGGTCGGCGTGGTGGGCGATTTGGTCCACCAAGACCAGTCCGGCTTCATTCCCCATCGCAATACGGCCCTTAATCTGCGGCGCTTGCACGGGGTGCTCGCGCGTGTTCCGTTCGTGCGGGAGCCGGCCATTTTGGCGTCCCTGGACGCCACCATGGCGTTCGACACGCTCGAGTGGCCCTACATCTGGGCGATGTTGGCGAAATTTGGATTTGGCCCGGGATTCATCAGTTGGGTCAAATTGTTGTACTCGGACCCATTGGCACAGGTGGTGGTGAATGGTCGAGTCTCGGCCCCATTCGTGCTGGGACGGGGCACGCGACAGGGTTGTCCCCTGTCGCCGCTCCTTTTTGCATTGGCCCTGGAACCCCTGGCGGAGTGGCTGCGGTGGCACCCTTCCATCCGAGGTCTCCGTTGGACCCCCGAGTATGAGGACCGCGTGTCCCTCTACGCTGACGATATCCTTTTGTACTTAGCCTCCCCGCGCAAATCACTGATTGCCCTGGTCGATGTTCTGCGCTCCTTTGGCCGTAATTCAGGTCTTGTCATTAACTGGGCTAAATCCTGTGTCTATGTGCTTTCCGGGGAGGCTCCTGTCCTCCCTCGGGGCTGTCCGATCCAGATTGCCTCGCAGGGATTTCGATACCTGGGGGTCTATATTACGCTGGACCCGGTGGCCCGCTACGAGCGAAACTTGCTTCCCCCCCTCCAGCGCTTGAAGGAGGACGTCGCGCGCTGGCGGCGCTTGCCGCTTTCGCCGCTCGGCCGGGCGGCACTGTTCAAGATGATGTCATTGCCACGCTTTTTGTACGCTCTCCAGAACACTATGGACTTGGTCCCGGCGCGCTACTTCCGTGAGGTGGAAAGCTTACAGCGCCGTCTGTTTTGGGATGGGAGGCCGCGTATAGCCCTGGCAAAATTGACGCTCCCGTGGTACGACGGAGGGATTGCCCTCCCGGATATTAAGCGGTATTACTGGGCCTCCCAGTTAGCTGCAATTAATCACGGCTTCTATGGGCCCGCCCTAAACCCGGCATTTGAAATGGACAAAATGCTCCTACCCGGTGGCGACTACAACCGAGCGCTCTATACTAGCGTGCCCGATTCCCGCTTGACGGGACCCACGCGTGTCATGGTGCGAGTATGGCACGCGGCTAATGCAGCTATGGGATGGAAGGACCGTTTGACCCGGGCGTCACCGTTGTATGCGTCGGAGAGGCTTGGCTCTTTGTGGACCTCGAAGGGCTTCGAGAGGTGGGACATGATAGGCATCAGTACAGTGGGAGATCTCTGGACGAGGGGAGGATTCAAGACATTCGAGACGCTGCAGGCGGAGTTTCAGCTGCAGGGCAGTGAATACTTTCGCTACCTGCAGGTCCGTCACGCACTGGGTTCCGTCTTCCCAGACGTGGCCTCCATCCCGGAGTCCTCCCCCCTGGAGGATAGAGTGCTAGATGGCCACGTTCCGGACAGCACGATCTCCCTCATTTATAAGAAATTGATAAATGACCGCTCGGGCCTACTGACTGGCCTCCGCGAGGCTTGGGTTGCCGATGGGCTGGAGTTGGACGACGAGGACTGGATTTCCGCGGTGGCCTCTCCGAAGGAGGTGGCCATCCCGGCTCGCCTTCGCTTCGTCCAGCTTAAGATACTCCACCGGGTGTATATGACGGGGCCAAGGCTTCAGCGTATGGGCTATGCCGAGGATGGATTGTGTAAGCGTGGGTGTGGTGCCTTGGCGACTTTTTTACACATTCTGTGGGAATGTCCGAAGGTGGAGCGATTCTGGCGTGGTGTGCATGAGGTTCTGCGAGCGGTTACACATGTCGCGCTGTTGCCTGAAGCGAGGAGATGCCTGCTGAATGTGTGGGAACCGACTGATTACTCGGTTCCGCAGACGCGATGGGTGACTCTGGGATATATGATAGCTAAACGTGACATTGCTGTGGGGATCTCAGAGACCCCCGGCGGTGTTGGCTTGGAAAGAACATATGGATTGGTGCATGTTCCGAGAAAAGGTGGTATATGTGGCGCAGGGTAAGCCTGGGGCATGGGTGAAGATATGGGGCCCCTGGAACGCTTACCGCGGGGGTATTTGCGAGCCGCCGTTGTTGCCTCCCGCTTCACCAGCTCCATCCCCATAGTTGACCCCCTCCCTCAGCCCTGGGCACATTGTTCTCCCAGTCCCGGATCAGTTTCCCTCCCCCTCTCTGGATTTCTTTGGATGGTTGGGGTTCCCCACTTGAGGAGCACGTGTTGTCATTTTCGATTGTGGGTTGCCTTGCGGGTGTGGTTTTATGTTGTTGTGTTGTATAAAACGAAACCGTATTGTGGGTTCAGAGTTATGTGGCCCGCGTTGTTGATACCTCCTGCTTTATCGTCTATGCAAAGCCAAGTGCCTTATTGTATGTATGTCATTTGCTTTTGTCACTTTAGCGGCCGGCCGGAAGGTTGTAGGCCCATACTTGTATATATTTGAGATTGCAATAAACGGTTTCAAAAAAAAAAAAAAAAAAAGAATGTGCCATGTATGATAAACCTGCAATAAAGTCATAAACCTGTGTATAAGAGGCCAGGCCTCAGAGATGCAGTTAGAGCACCTCGTGACGATACCTTGCTGTCTGATCTGATGTGTTCTGCTCCGACGGAATAAAAACTTTGTTTCCTGCCTTCCAGTCTCCGGCGCCTGCCTCTTTCATTGGTAAATTATCGAATGGTATGAGAGGCGATTACCGCCGGGCAATACTTGAAGGGTTATCGACTGAAACTGCCGCTACCATTTAACAATTGGCGTCCCAAGCGTGGGGCCCATCAGAGACACGTGGATCCAGTGGGAGAGGTCCTGACGACAGAGTGAACGACTGCAACGATCGGGAGAGCTCCTGCCCAATAGACCCTCGTCTGGCAGCCGATCATCCGAACTTCACTGGTTCCGAGCAGACCTCTCTCGAGTGATCTACGGTCCTGACTGGGAACCATCAGGAGTGCCGTGGCAAATACGGAGAGTAGAGGACGATCGGGCGCTGGAGGCGGAAGACGAGAAACTGTCCACGCGGTCCGGGTAAGGTCGTGATACACGACAAATAGCGAAATAATTGATTGATTGGTTGAAGTTTTGAAATACTAGTATTGCTCATTGATTGTTCTCTTTGAGATATTCGCTGTCTACAAACGGGGAGGAGTAGAAATACTCTCTCTCTCTCCCTTTGCAGATAGTGAAGGGTAGGTAACGCAGACTTTTGTCCCCGTTGAAACCCGTCGTGCCTATCTTTATCTCCCCACTGATTGATTGTCCGAACATTGATTGTTTTGAAGAATAGTGCTCTTTGAGATATTCTCTGTTTGCAAATAACGTAGAATAGAAATATTCTGTCTAGTCTTTGCAAATAGTGAAGGGTAGGTAACGCAGACTTTTGTCCCCGTTGTAACCCGTCGTGCCTATCTTTATCTCCCCATTGATTGATTAATTGATTGTCCGAACACTAGTTGTTCGATATTGGTTCTTTGGAGGTATTCTCTGCTTACAAATAACGAGGAATAGAGATATTCTGTCTAGTCTTTGCAAGCAGTGAAAAGAGAGGTAGTGCTGACTTTTGTCCCCGTTGAAACCCGTCATGCCTATCTTCTCCCCACTGATTGGTAGTTGGTTCTGCCCGGACCGCTTATTAGAGGTGGACCATCCGGCTCCACTGGAAGGCACCCCTAATAAGGACATGTTCACTAAATATGGACTAGTCGCCGTAGCTTATAGCAAGCTATGGCATAAATATACAAGGAAGGACCCCGAGAGTCAGTGGCCACTGATGGGATCCTTCGACGACCATAAGATAGAAATGCTAGAAATAGCTCTGCGTAGTAATAAAACGACGCCTACTATGCTCGACAGTATCGGCATGTGGCGCAAAGAAGCAACGCAACGGAAAAAGAGGGAAGAAGTAAAAGCAGAAAAGGAATTACGAAAGGCAGCTCACCTTGACGCTAGAAAGTTAGAAGAAGAAATAAAGGAGAGAAGGGAAACTAAACTAAGACAGGAGCCCGAAACATCAGGCCAGTACGCTGTTAGGACCCCCTCTATGCTCTACCCTGAGTTGTCCTCTAAGCAACGAACGAATTACTATTAGGTCCCCCGATTATTTACATGCCCCCTCCATACGCACCCTCCCAATCGATAGTGCAACACCCACAACCCCTAAACACGAGCGAAAGCAGTACAGGGGCCTCGGTCCTCACGGCCTCCGCGCCGGCCGAGCCTCTTGTACTGAACACAACGTCGGCAGTAACGTTGGATGACCCTGAGATGAGAAAGAAAGATTCCACCAGAATGAATCGACTAACAAAGGATGAACGAGCAGGAATCGACAAGATAGTAAAGACACTGGTGGAGCGTAAGGAAAGTGAGGAGTATATAACAGACGTATATAACTCGTATGCAGACAGCCGCAGACGACACTTTGTCGTACGACTTTGTTATCACGCTCTGAATACATATGAGGATAGGTACCGCGATAAAGGTCCCGAAAGCTTAGCGGCCCTATATAGGAAGGTAGACATTGGGGAAGAAGGAGAGGGCGATGTGATGAACCTCTTCACTCGTACACTCGAGGTCTATCGACACCTTAAGGAACACGGACAGACAACCAAAGCAGAAACCCCCATAGCGACTAAGCCCCAGGAAGGAAGGACTGATACCATGATGCCCATCAAAGAGGCCGCCTCCTACTGGGTCCCCCCACGAGGTCAGGGAACACATGACGACCTCAACCACCAAGATGCGAAGGGGAGGGTTGTATATAATTGGGTCTACCAGCCATTGGACCGACAAGATATTTTGACCTTTAGAAAAACTCTACCCGACTTAAGAAAGAACCCGACTGCCTTCTACACCGAATTGGGTACAGCCTTAGGTTCAACAATAATGACTTTAGCAGATATCGACTTGTTCTTCGGGCTATGTCTGCCGGCTGATGTGTGGAAACAAATCCGGAAAGTTGACCATGCTGAGCCGTTTGGATATACCTGGGTACAACTCGATACCATAGATAAACAGCGAGAACCGGGACAGAAACCCCCGAAAGCCATATTGGAGCTCCCAGACAAGATTGTACAGAAGTTGAAGACTCTAATCCCAGAAAGAAAAGTAGACTGGTCGATAGTGACGGCTTGTCGCCAGAAACCCCAGGAGGATGTGTCTGAATACTTCTCCCGATTCAAGACTGTGTTTTCCGATTATAGTGGCTAGGACATGACCACTGCAACCGGACATCACCTCTTTGTCCAGAATTATGTGAAAGGTCTGTCACAAGAAGTCTCCCAGAAGCTACAGACCAGCGAGAGTAGTTGGGCAGCCTCCAAACCTGCAGCAATCCTCCAGATGGCCCAATACTACGAAAACCAAAAGAATGAGAACGATAGGGCGTCAGAGAGGAAGAAAAAGGAACTGAAGGAGAGGGTAATGATAGCTCAGTTGCAAGGGGTGACTATAGGAAGGGAACCACCGAAAGGGAATTACCAACCAACCACCCCTAGAAAGCTACCCCCTAGAGACCATGCACCTGCACCCTACAACGGACGGAGAGACTTAGATGGGAACCAATGTGCGTTCTGTAGAGGGTTCGGACACTGGAAATCCCAGTGCCCGGTCCTTCTGGAATTGAACAAAAATAGGGACCCTAGAGACACAGCATATGACCCCAGAAATAGAGGACAGGGACGAGGGTACACGAACGACGCCATCAACGACAGGCCAGGCAGACCAAACACCTTTGATCGCCCCCGGCAAAACCAGTGTCAGCAGTCCGACTACGAAAGCACCCATGACTTCGCATAGGACCGCCAGGGGCAAGGGAGGGATCCAGTCGAACTCCGTGTTGACCAGCAAGGTCCTTACGTCACCGCTAAGGTCTTGGGCACAAAATCCCCATTCCTGGTAGATACTGGGGCGACACGTAGTGCATTATCTAAACGACTGATTCCTAGGGCACCCTTGTCTGGCTCACACGTAACCTCAATAGGCTTCGATGGAACGCCCTCCACAAACCCCTTATCAGCACCAATCTCCTTTGACGTAGAAGATAACGCCACTGACACGACCTTTCTGCTCTCCTCTAACACCCCCGATGCTATTATGGGACTTGATTTGCTAAAAAAATTTCGAGCTACCATCAGATGCTCCCCAGACGGAGTTCGAGTCATCCTGCACGATAACCCAGATCTGTTCAAACCCTGTCACACACGGCGTATGCTCTCTATAACCGATGCTGACCTATCCCTACTCGACACATTACCGTCACACCTATGGGCTAAAACTGACTCAGATGTAGGGCGCATGGTGATCGACCCAGTACACATAACCGTCCGACCGGACGCAGTGCTCCCAAAGCTTCCACAGTATCGGATATCGCCCGAAGGCGAGAAGGCATTGGTGGAAATCATCGAGTCCCTAGTCGATGCAGGAGTGGTAGAAGAAGTAGTCAGTAATGTTTGCAACAGCCCTATCCTACCCATTGTAAAGAAGCAAGGCGAGGGAGATGAGAAAGCATACCGCTTTATTGTTGACTTACGAGAAGTTAACAAAGTAGTCATACCTCAGTACCCCGTGGTCTCAGACATCACCACCATCCTCACCCTGATTCCATCCACTGCCACCACCTTTACCGTTATTGATCTCAAGAACGCATTCTTTTCCATCCCCATCCACCCAGACAGCCGCTACCTGTTCGGCTTCACTTTAAAAGCCCGTTCGTACAGATTCTGTAGGGCACCCCAAGGCTACGCTGAGAGTCCCAGCATTTATAGCCAAGCCCTCAAGAGGCAACTAGATGCAGTCCAACTACCCGATGGAGTGGTGTTAATACAGTACGTCGATGACATTCTTTTGGCGGCCGACACCACTCCACTTGCCGTCACAGCCACCATTCACCTCCTCCACTTCCTCGCGGAGAACGGTCACAAGGTCTCCAGGAAGAAATTGCAATTCTGCCAACCCCAAGTAACATATCTAGGCCACCTACTATCCAAAGACGGGAGAACACTTACCCCTGACCGAATTCAGACCATCCTAGAAACCCCTGTTCCCAAAACTCAGAAGCAAGTGCGGTCCCTAGTAGGCCTCACCTCCTTTTGTCGACAATGGTTGCCAAACTTCAGTCTCATCGTAAAACCTCTGCTCTCCCTGCTGGCTAAAGATGTCCCCTTCCCCCTCCCCTGGACACCCGAATGCCAATCCTCCTTCAAAGAATTACGAGACGCCCTCTGCTCGGCCCCAGTCCTAGGAACCCCAGACTACACTAAACCTTTCTCCCTCTACACCCACGAAAGGGAGGGATGTGCGCTGTCTGTCCTAACCCAGTCCATAGGCCCTAAACAACGCCCTTGTGCCTACTTCTCTGCCACTCTTGACCCCGTAGCCAGAGCTTTGCCCGCCTGCCTTCGAGCAGTAGCCGCCGCTGCTGTCTCCATCCGACAAAGTGAGGGGATTGTGCTCTCGAACCCCCTCACAGTATTGGTACCCCATGCAGTTGACACCCTCCTGAACCAAACCAAGACTCAACACCTGACTAGCGCACGACTGACTGGTTACGAACTGACTCTGCTTGCACCTCATATCACATTGAAACGATGCACCACTCTGAATCCAGCTACTCTACTACCTCTCCCTGACACTGACCCCAATGCGTCCCCTATACATGACTGCGTGACCCTCACCGGCGAACAGACCAAGAGTAGGGTTGACCCCCGGGATACTGCCTTCCCGGACCCTGACGGAGAACTGTGGGTGGATGGCTCATGCATCAAGCTCCCCGATGGCACCACCTCAGCTGCCTATGCAGTCACCACAGCCCGAACAGTTGTTGAGACAGCCCGCATCACACAGCGATCCGCACAGGCGGCGGAACTAATTGCTCTCACACGAGCATGCATCCTGGCAGCGGGGACAACCGCAAACATTTACACAGACAGTCAGTACGCCTTCGGGGTAGTTCACCACTTTGGGCTCTTATGGAAAGAGAGGGGATTCTTGACTTCCCATGGCACACCCATCCTGCATGGAGATCTAGTCTCTGCCCTGACCGAAGCAGTCCTCCTCCCCACACGGCTGGCCGTGATCAAATGCCAGGCACACAAGAAGGTGACAGACATTATAGGACAGGGAAATGCACTAGCTGACGTTACTGCCCGAACCACAGCCGAGAATAGGTCCACGACCCATATGTACGTGACCAGGTCACAAACTGAGAAATGGAAGGATGCTAGGGAAACGATTAGGGATATCCAACTAGCCAGCACACCACACGAATTAACTGAATGGGCCCGGGTGGGATTGAAGGACGATGACGGTTGCTGGCGAACTAAAGACTCGAACAAATGGTTGCTACCCGACTCATACTTGATCCCCATGCTGACCATGGCACACTCCCCCGCACACATAGGGTCTGCCCCCATGATCGAACTCATCTCCAAAGTCTGGCACAACGACAAAATCCCAGACTCAGCCAAACGTCTGGTCCAACAATGCCTGGTATGCCTCCAACACAACCCTGGGAAAGGAACTGCTGTACCCCGGGGAGGGTTTGGGGTTTCCAATCACCCCTTTGAAGTCCTACAAATGGACTATGTCCAGTTAGAAAGGTGCCAAGGTTTGAAGTACGTACTTGTCGTTGTGTGTGCCTTCAGCAAGTGGGTGGAAGCCTACCCAACCCACGACAACACCGCTATGACAACTGCAAAAGTACTACTGAAGGAATTCTTCCCCCGATACGGCCTTTGTCGGATTTTGTGGAGCGATAATGGCCCCCACTTTGTAGCCGAGGTTATCCAACTCATCCTAAAGGGGCTGGGTGTGAAACAGAAATTCCACGCGGTCTTCCATCCCCAATCTGCAGGCCTGGTTGAGCGACATAATGCCACATTGAAGCTTAAGATAGCAAAAATAGTTGCCACCACAGGACTGAAATGGCCAGACGCCCTCCCGCTAGCATTGCTATCAATGCGTTCCACCCCCACTAAACACCACTTGACACCCTACGAGGTCGTTTTCGGACGGCCCATGAACCTTTGGACTGCACCAAAGCCAACATCCATCCACGACGTCCCGGACGTCCTCATGTCTGACTATTTGTATAACCTAACTAAAACGTTGTCTGTTATCCATCAGCAGGTGCTGCACGCCATTCCCGATGTTTCCAGGGGCCCCGGACACGACATCCAACCCGGTGACTTCGTCTTAGTGCGTAACTTCCAGCGCACCAAGAGTCTGGAGCACCGGTGGACGGGCCCCCTACAAGTCCTGATCACCACCCGAACAGCTCTTCGAATGGAGGGGAAACGTAATTGGCTGCATGCAAACCACTGCAAGAAGGTATCACCGACCCTGACGACTACGGACAACATCACCGCCCAAGAAGAACTTCTGGACAAAGACCGACCATCCCTGAACCGCCGCCCAGATACGGAGACACTTGAGCTAGTGAAATATCCCGATCCCACCGTGCCATCCAAGGAAGGGTATAACTTGCGACGAAAGGAGAGAACTTCGGCTAAGCAGACCACAAACTAAGTGGAAATCTCAGAGCGGTAGCCTAGCCACCTCAAAGGCCACCAGGAGAGAAACTAAACAAAGTCTGTGGTTCTGCCCGCTACCGAGTTCCTTGAAGGTGATGGAAGCGCCCGACATGAAGATGATGGAAGCAACCGGACGTCCGAAGATCCACTACAAAAACCCAAAGACTGACAGAATGCACAGCTCAAAGACTATTACACTTTTCATTACCCTTCTCTTTTGCCTTCTCCTCATGGTCACTTTCTGGATCATGGAGGAGAGCACACCCGCTCATAAGACATTGCTGACCACCGTTCAACCTACCACCATGAAAGAACACCATCTGATCTCACTTTCACCCCAACTCCGAGAAAGGCGTAAGGAGTTCTGGAATAACTCTTTTGTGCAGCTGCTCCACCAACACAATCTTGCCGCCAACGCCACTAATTGCTGGATCTGTGGATTGCTACCACATGCTACTGGACACTCTATCCCTTTCATCCCTTCACCTTTTTCTGTCCATGGTTCCTGCCTCGCCTGGCTAATCCTCCTGCAAGAAAGCTACAAGGACAATGCCACTTCCGGCAGAACCATGTCACACTTCTACCATGGGTTCTGGCTGAACAAAACCGGAAGAACTTCTGCCCTTTTCTGCCCTCTGAGATCGAACACTTCCTTTCACATGGACATCCCTGCCAAAGAACGAGTTGAAATGCAAGTGTTCAACAACCCAGCCAGACCCACCTTCTCTTACCTCCGGAAACGGACGGCCGCCACCCTAACAGTGGCCCTGTCCGTCATCAACATCACTGGATTTGTGTGCCTCGAAGGTCTGGGGGCGCAGCTGGTGGGCCACAGCTCCTGCCTCATCACCCGAACATTGGACTCAGTTGATCCACCCTCCTTTGTTGCCTCCCCGAATATGTACTTCGTCTGTGGTACTAAGGCCTACACCTGGCTTCCGAAAGGTTGGGGAGGCACCTGCTACATCGCCTTTGTCCTTCCTCCGACATATGTGGCTCCAGCAAACCATCACCGACAGAAACGTGCCAAAGACATTGTGCAAGCCGACTCCACCGGGGCACAGTTCATGGACGCAGTAAAAGGTCTTGTTCCACTTTGGGGTCCAATGGCAAACAGCCGTGCCATCCGCCACTTAACCCAGGCAGTCGAAACGGCGATGAACATTACGGCTGGCGCCCTCGCCAACAACACCGCCGAGCTCCAGGCCGTCCGCCTAGTGGCCCTTCAGAACCGCCTCGTTCTAGATGTGGTTCTGGCTGATCGTGGAGGAGCATGCCGCATCATTGGGTCCAGCTGGTGTACCTACGTACCGGATAACTCACCCTCAGTCTACAAAGCAATTGAACACCTCCACAGACTTTCCGCAGAGGTTCATCAGGAGCAAGAAGAATGGTCACTGGGGAGTTGGTTTTGGGACACTATTAGAAATTGGGGATGGAGGCTGTTCTCATTTATCCTAATACCAATTGTGATACTATGTGGATGCTGCTTGGGGATTCAGTGTCTGCCACCTTTATGCTCGCTTTTTATGAACTGCATCTGCCCTAAGACTTTGAACTTTGAAGCGGAACGAATGAAAGCTCTGTATGAGATGGAAGTTCGTAGTATTATGGGGATAGATCCAAACTAGACAAGCTGGCGAGATATGTTAATAGGGAGGACTGTGGAAATTTAGCTTGCAAACTGAACATTATCTGCGCCATCTTGTCTCTCCCCAGCGCGACACACAGGAAAGCACACGGCAGCCATTTTAGGCACCCTGGTCTCTCCCTGCTCATTGCCGATCACCAGCGCGTTCCCCATGCGCTGCAAGCATCCCCCGCACGCCGGCCACCCCCGCTCTCTCATACACGGGCCATAAACCCTCTCCTTCTGCGCGACCCTGCCATAGAACCACATCCCACGCCTGACCGACATCCCATACATGGTCATGCATCTCTTTGATAACCCCCTTCCTCTGCGCCCCATTGTCCGAACCGATCCCAGGCCATCACCTAGCCCTGCGGATGCAGTTTATTACCCCTACTGTAAGGGAAACACCCCACATCAAAGGGATTACAGTAGATCAAAGCCCCTACCCCCTGAGACCCGGCCGGTCACACACATCCCCGGGGATTGGCGGAATGTCCAGCTGTGTGATAGCCATTTCCTACTGTGGATGGGGTGGGGACTTCCACTGTAGATATGTGTGGGAACGAGCTCGAAGTGGGGATTCCGAGGATGTTCTTTCATGTTCCAAAATAATCTCAAGAATGTGCCATGTATGATAAACCTGCAATAAAGTCATAAACCTGTGTATAAGAGGCCAGGCCTCAGAGATGCAGTTAGAGCACCTCGTGACGATACCTTGCTGTCTGATCTGATGTGTTCTGCTCCGACGGAATAAAAACTTTGTTTCCTGCCTTCCAGTCTCCGGCGCCTGCCTCTTTCATTGGTAAATTATCGAATGGTATGAGAGGCGATTACCGCCGGGCAATACTTGAAGGGTTATCGACTGAAACTGCCGCTACCATTTAACACTAGGTTTATATATATTTCTTCCTTGACTTTGGATCACTTAGATGGTGCTACTAAATTGACACTATTGAGTTTCGTACTGTCCAAACAATTAACAACATTCCAACTTTTCTTTCCATTACCAGAATTACAAATATGATGGATTCTGGTCATTGTTAACATCCCATTTCTGGGTGCAGAGTTGCTTTTAAAGTTTTGCTCTGGGCTTTCGTCACCGTAATTTAAAATTCAAGCATGGTATTATTCCAAATTTCCTTGTATAATTGATTTCTGGCCATACGCAGTTCTAAAGAGAACCACAGCTGAGATACCTGTTTCTCAGATGATGGATGCTTTAAGTCCTGCAATACTTATTAGGTGCCTGTGTTCCCAAGTAATTCATAACCCAGCATGTGGTAGCTCTTTTAGATATGAAACTGGAAGATATTATCCCAGAAATTAATTTCCATATTTCTGGAATGGTCTTCCATTTCATTACATACTTTGCTTGAGGGAGGTTCTGTGTGATCTTTTCAAAGCCACCGTACCTGCTGTCATACTATTGGATTTATACTCTTGTGGAGTCTCTGCAATGCCCCTGATAGTGATGTTTTGAGCTGAATGAAGACTCAATTCTATGTAAAATCTTAAATTCACTAACAGAGACAAAGGCTTGACCGTGACGACGGAGTGATCAAATTCAGGCTTTTCTTGAATATACAAAAATGTGTCATTGATGACATTATCATGTGTCAGCCTTCCATTCACAGTTCTTAAATTAAGGGCTGGAGGGAAGAAAGTAATTATGAGCCTAAATGATCAATTATCTGAATTGGTGTTACAGAGGCTGGAATGTTCCATAAACAGTCATTGAGTGATACAAAGTCATCACTATCAATATTCAATGCAAGAATCAAATTAAAGTCACCTGAAATGATGATGCACAAAGAGGCTGGGAGGCTTGAAGATTCATAAAACCTTGATTTATTCAAGTATCCATTTGAAGCTATATATCTTTATTTGAAGTGCACGCTGTTCAACCATATTTTGAAATGCTATGATAAAGTCTGTATAATTATTCAAAATAGGATTTTGCTGAGAAAACAACTAGGTAACCCATGCTAATGCATTACTTTTAGTGTTGCACGATTAGTAGCATATATGTTTGGCTTGATCAGACAGCTATCATTAAACTTGCTACACTTAAAAGGGTTCCCATCAAATTTTTATTTCATCAAACCACCTGAGGAAGGATTAAATTCTTCTTCTTGTAAAACAGTGACTAATTTATTGAAGAGCTATGCTGTCACTTGAAAGACTGTGGACTTGAGCAATAAAATGATTCACTGCTGTTAATAATTTCTGGACTTGATCCACTGACATTTATACAGTCTGAATTTGTTGGCGTGTTAAGGACGGGTCTCCTGAGGAACAGAGTTTGGCCCTTCTTTTTTACAGGTATTAACTGCTACTTCCCTCACTCTTCTCAAATTCCAGAACTGAGAAGTGTAGTATAAGGTAGTGTAAAAAACAGAATTAGAAACCAGTTTTCTTAAGGGGATAAACAGTATCAGGAATAAAATTATAGGAAAAACAACAAGTCAAATTAGGAACAGAAGAGGCTGGTTTGATCAAGTGAAAATCACAGAAGACTGGACAGACAGTAAGAAATACCCAGAATGAGCAACTGGGTGAAACAAGTGATGTTGCGACTCACTGAGTATTCCTCTGTTCTTTTTTTGGATGGCTGCAAACAGAATGACCTGGAAGGAGAAAATATCTGCAGGAAGTACTAATACTCCATCTTACTTTGGGTTCTTTCTGAGGAACCTTTTCCCAAAGGAAACGCAGCCTTGGTTCTAGTAAACCATAATTCCCAGTGATCTGAATTCACTTATGGCAGGTTTCTCATCATGGTGCTCGTCTGGGACCTGCAAACCAAGCATGAAGTGAAGATGCCGCCAGAGAGAAGATTTTCCTTTTCCTGCGCGATGACAGGGAATTCCAGGTAGCTGCTGGGTATACCAAAATACAGGAAAGAATTATCAGATGCGTCAGTGGATTGAACCCCATACTTTGGGTAAGTCATTCCACTGCTAATGCGGTCCAGAAACAATCACCACTTGTCCTGAGCTCTGTCTCAGTTTAGGTGTAACAATTGCAGTCTTTGTAGCAGGAGCACAAAATTACGTATTAAGGGTGGTGCTCAGCCACCCACAACCCGACCGTGGAAGGAGCACTCCGCCTGCGTGTCTGTAACTTGTGGTAAACTCAACACACTCACCATTCTTGATACATATGTAACAGTATCTCGCCATCCTGAAGCTCTACGTTCTTTAGGATTTTGTTGAAAACAAAAACAAAAAAGCAAGGGAGCATGGACAAGTGGTTGTTTCCACAATAACATTTCTGGAAGTATCAGGATGGCATGAAATGGGATCCTGAATAATCAGAATGTACAAAAAGCCTTTTCTGCTTGATCACCCCCAACACTAAACATTCTTAATGTTTTCCTTCATTAAAGCACGAGTACTAGTTACCTCTGTAAAGTTCTTAACAAACTGAAGATAGAAATTTGAAAATCCCAGGAGCCTTTGAGATTCTGTTTCACTAAAAGCTGAAGTTTACTTCAAAAGACCTGAAATCTTCTTGCGATACATGAAAATGTCAGGAGTGTTCAATCTAAATCTAGGATTGCACTTTCTTCTTTCTCAAACACACTATTTTAAGGAGTCTCGATGGTTCCAAACTCACATGTGCTTGATACTCAATAAAGGTCTTTAATGCGCCAGAATATCATCCAAAAAGTATTACAAACTGATTCAAAACATCAGACAATGATAAATCTATATATCTTTGAAAAATGTCAGGAGCAATGCACACAAATAGAATACAAAAAGACAATTTCTACGTCATGCCTTTCTTTATTGCTCCATGAACTGGTTCCAAAATATCATTTAGAAGAGATACAGGATACCTGTCCTTGATTGTTATCTGATTTATGTTTCAATCATCTCTGCATTGTCAAAAATCGTGATCTTTCTAGGATGCAAAAAACAAAGCGGACCCAGCAGGTGATTTGAGCGGTGCAATTAACCCACCTTTAAAATTCCTCTGAAAATAATACTCCAGTAATTCCTTCTCCTATTCCTTTAAAAAATAAATATATCCAAACTGAATAATAGCATCAGGTTCGAGTGATATTGCGTAATCATACTTTTTATAAGGATGAAGTTAGCAAATCTTAAGACTGAGAAAAAACTAAATAATAATCATGGTACTTCTGTGGCACTGCCAAGAGGTTAGTCACTATCAAATCCAATATAGTACCTTAACTTCATCCCTGGTCAAAGAATACCTTTCTGAAGCCTAACTACGGCCCTATCAACACTGGTATAACAAATAATGTTGTTCCAGTAGACCAACTGGCACAGGGAATATGCTTCTTTAATGAAGGGATTCCAAACATTACTACATAATTGGGAGAAGCTATAAAAGGTTTGGGATTATAATCCAATACGACATAAACTATAAAGAAATTCAGAGATTCAGACTTAACACGGACACTTTCAATTAAATTCAACATCTCATCATGCTTCACCTCACAATCAAAAAAGAATTCTGCCTTTCAGGAATGAGGAGTAAAAGATGCTATGCATTCCATGGTATTGGACTATTCAGTCAGTATAGGGAGTCATTAGAGATACCGTCAAAATTACACAACTATATCTTCAAGACTGTATGCCAAATTATTAATGCACGGAAAACTCATGTGGCCTGTCATGTCTCATTCACATCGGCACCAAATCAAATCTGATAAGCACAAAGGGACTTCTATGGAATCAGTGGATTTATCTTGTGATGACAAAAAACCCTGCAAGGACTCATTTTCTGATTGTAACAAGATGTAAAATCCAGACGGTCTCTGAAGTCAAGCTATGCTTCTCCTCCCCTAGACACCTTCCAATTTACTAGAATTTTCCAACAAAATTGGATGTCAATGGGCCCGCCTTAATAATTCAAAGACACTGATTTTTGACTGTGTCATGTTAGGCGAGTACTCACCAGACATTATCAATACATGATACTTCCACCACTCATGACTCTCACTGCGACCCACAGGTAACATCGATTACCACTTGAAAACATGGCTGATGATACCCTACCACAAACTGCCAGCAGGAAATAGAGGAGGTACAAAAATGCACATGTCTGGACATGATTCACCACTGAGCGGTCATCAAGGTGCTCAGTAATGTATGTGCCTGAATAAAAGCACATGGATGAGTGAAGTCAAGGCACTTAAGCTAGACAACCTGCTGCAGATCTGCCTCACACGATAATACATGGCACTCAATACTAATTTAATATCTAGTTTGACCACGTACAACACAGCTGTGGCCTGCGCTGAAATCACTGACAAAAGGTGTGGGCTACCAAACACAGGAGGGGGACACTTGAAATGGGATTGGGTCGCTGACATATACACAGATAAAGGCTTCACAGACACATATAAGCTCTTACAGCAGTGCTGAGTCTGGGATCCATCAGATAGATGCATACAATAGTTCTTACCTGCCATCCTCCCTATTTCCGGCCCGAACCCTAGGGTGGTGGGGGAAACTTGTATGAGAGATTTGACATTAAGCATTACTAGTTGCCATCACAAAATTATGCAGGTATTGGACACTAGGAGCCACTACCATGGGAAATAAGAGTACAACAGCACAATATTGGTGAAGATTTCAGTAGAAGGAAACCCTGCTGCTGACACTGTCTGGTACAGTGAGGAAGAGACATGTCAAGATAGTGCAAGAAACCAAATGAGGGCACACAAAATGTAATTTGCCATTTGAAGAACACACCATTCAGGCAACAAACCATCACCTAGGACATATCCCTAAAAAAATTGATCCCACTCTAGACAGGACCTTTCCCTTCGATATTGCAGGAGAAGAAGAGAGTGTCAGGATTATGCCAGCCTGCCACAAGTTGCTGATCACAAGGCCCCTTTGTGAATGATAGTGGGATGAAAGGATGGTGCTTGCCCCGTGCAAATTTGGTGCAAACCCGAAACTCCGCTATGCCTACTTGGATGGATCCTGATCTCGAACTGAGGCTTGAAACATCAATTGATAATAGCAAATTGATGTCCATATATATATTTTGCCCCACAGTAATGACAGAGAGGAGTATATTTGCAAACCATGGAGGTTTATTAACGCATTAGTAAAGTTACAGTTTCAAATCAAAGCACTTTAGCCATAAATCAATAATCACCGCAATGCAGTATATGTGAATATAACCTAGGCAGGCCAAATAGCAAATGGGAAGTCCCGTTACTAAAGATAAGATTAAGGGAGGCGCTAGTGAGCCCGGCTGCTAGATGGCCGCCACCCTGTGAAGGCTCTGCAGGCTGGACGGGTAATCCATTAGTAATCCGGCAGAGCGGGCAGGCATAACGGCCAAAAAAAGAGGGTGTTTGCCTTGCAACCATCGAGGCACAGACTGATTGTCTTGGGAAGCTGTGTTATACGACATTCCAAGGGAGAAGTGAACCGCAGATGCAGGCCGAACCCAAAATGGTGGCTCCGTGAGACCATGGTAGCCATGTACTGAGCAGGACCCCTGGGAGCTGTGGCTGAGAGGAGCATCAGGAGCCCACAGAAGTGCGGACAGACAAGACTGCGGTGACTGCAGCCGCAGCCTCGAAGGCCTGAAGGAATGCCATGCACTGGACAGAAGGGCAGCCGGAGAGGCGGCAAGTGGATTGCCAGGTGAGTGCGGAAAGCGGCACTGTCACCCCTGAGCCAGGCCGCGATTAACCAAGAAGCTGCATTGCCTGCATGCAGCCTACGAGAGTGCTCCGGTGCCCATGGCGTGGTGCGGAGCAGTGAGGTCAGAAGTGGTGAGGCCTCGGCCGCTGCGACTTGGATTGGAGCGGTGGTCCTGCTGTACTCCAGGTGCATTCATACAGGAAGTAGATTGGCCAGAGCAGCCGTAGTCCCGGTGAGAGGCCGCCATTGCAGACGGAGCCAGTGCGCAGCAGGTGATGAGCACGGCATGGGGAGCCTGACAGAGAGCAGTGCAAGGCCACCGCGAAGACAGGATGGCGAGAACACCAATCGGAGTGAGGCTGGCGAAGGTGCGAATCTCCCTGCTCTGATCCCTAAGGTGCCCTCCGGGTGGCCTGCACACCGGTCTGAATAGCAGCGGGGCCTGGAGCGGAGGGGCTCACAGAACTGGACGAGTAGGAAGAGTGGCCGCATTGGCAACGGGCGGGGAGCTGGAAAGCTGAGTGGGCCCAGCAAAGCGGGGACAGACAAGTGGAGCAAGGAGAGGGCCAAAAGGCACACAGAAGAGAGTTCAGTAGTAAGTAAGGTGGGAACTGCCACATTAATGCCGTGCCCCCGGATGACAATTGTCCCAGTAAAGGCCTAGAAGAGCAGAATGGTGGCCTCCGCCTTTTCCCTGGAGAGTCCAGCTGAGGAGGGTACTCGCCTATCGACGCTTGGTGGGTGGAAGCAGTTGCCCCCCACTCATTGAATGAGGTGCCACGAGCTGGTCTGGCGAGCTGCCTGTCCCCTGATTAATGGACTTGAGTGCAGGTGCGAGATCAGCAGGAACCTACGCTGTGCTGGGGAGAGCTGAGGGGGCGGCCTGTGCACCTGGTGGTTCTGGTAATCACGGGGGAAACAGCCTGGACCTCCAACTGCTGAAAGACTGAAAAAATCCCCTGGGTGCATATAGAGGAGTTGAGCTGACATGGAGAAGTCGGACACCCATCAATCTAAGTTGATCTTCGAGCAGCGTAAACCTCCCAAGAGCATAAGCCCACTGGAGGATGAACAGTCGGAGGCGAATATGGGCACTGCATCCACCCAAGAGACGGATATCCATGAAATGTTGAAGGACCATAAGCAATCTCTCAAGGCCATCGACCAAAAAATGTATTGCATGTCTGACAGACTGGGCAGGCTAAAGGACAAGGTATATAGCCATGACAAATCCATCAGACAAATAGAGCAGTGCACATCGGCGCTGGAAGATGACAAAGCGGTGATGCCGGAAAATCTGCATAGCATGGAAAAAGTCCTGGAAGTGATTAGGAATAAGAATTCGGACATAGAAGCATGATCTACACAGAATAATCTGTGCATCGTGGGAATTCGGGAATCCACCGCAATGACCTGAGTTGAGGACTATGTAGAGGAAATGCTGCAGTCCCTATATGGTGACTTCCTATCGGAGGTCTGCATAGTAGTGAGAGCTCATAGAGCGCTCAGCCCGAGGACCCCACCGGGCACCCCTGCCAGGCGGTTAATTGCCCGCTTACTAAATTATAGAGACAGGGACACTGTGCTACGCAGAACCAGACACCAGCAAGAAACAGTATATGAAGGTAAAACTGTCTCGTTCTATCCGGACTTCACCCTCGCCGTACAGGTGGCAAGAAGAGAGTTTGTACCAGTGAAACGGATGCTCCAGAAACAGGACATCAAGTACTCTCTGCCCTATCCAGCAAAACTATGCATTTTCCATGTGGGAAAAACTTCGTACTACACTGATCCTAAGTTAGCCCCCAAAATTTACACGGGATCTTCAACCAGCCAAATTGCCCCCGCGATCGAAGAGGAACACGGGGTGGGAGGGATCGTCTTAGAGAAAACGACGAATAGATCGAGTTATGTGGGCCCAAGGAGAATCAGGACCCTGAGCTGGACGGGTCGAGCACACCCTCTCCATTCACAAAGATGCTTGGCTCACCGTCTCTGGTTCTTCTTTGCCTGTTTGATATGTACTGAACAGTTATGTCTGCCTCACCGGCAGCTGGGGGTCTCCCTGCTGCACTAACTGCGTCCAGCCATCTAGCTTCCACCAGCTGGGAAGGGTAGGGGGTGGTTCACTGGGGGCTTGTTAGTTTGTTAATATGTTGCTGTTCCCTCCCATCATTCCCTTTCTTTCCTACCCCTCCTCTGCTGGCCTCCGTACGCCATAAGCCATTAGGCAATGAGCCTGTAAGAGTGCAAGTGAGACTGTTGTTGGGAACATGGGCATACCTGAGGAAAATGTGACCACGCTAAAAGCAATAACTTGGAATGTATGCGGTCTGAATGACAGAAGGAAATCGAGGCTGAAAGCTGCGTATCTCCACCTCCATGGGGGAGGGGGGGACATCTGCTTCCTGCAAGAATTGTATTTGGTGGGGAACAATTATATGCCCTTGCTCGCAGGGTGGATTGGTGAGAAACATGTTGCATGTTATTCCAACTATGCGAGGGAGGGTTGCGATTCTCATCAGAAAAGGGCTGCCATGGCGCACCCATATCGCTCAATGTGATCCACAGGGGAGACATACAATGCTAGTGGGCACGAAGGGGGGACACCCAATCAGGCTGATCTCGGTATACGGCCCTAATATTAATGACCCGGACTTCTTTGGCGAAGTTTTGAGGTTGGTAGATAAGCTGGGCCCGGGAGCAGTCTTGTGGGGAGGGGACTTTAATATAATTTTAGACCTGACAGGGATAGATCATGCGGCGCCCGACGCCCCCACCCTTGGGCAGTGACACAGCTGCAGACTATTATGGTAGATCATGACCCTATAGACATATGGCGTAACTGAAATGCACATAGAGAGGAAGGCACGTGTGTATCCTTGACCATCCCAACTTGGTCCAGAATAGATTTCTAGCTGACCTCGAAGGATGTACTTGGATGGGTCTCCAAGATCACTCATCTAGCTAGAACCCTATCTACCGGTACTTCTTGAACTCACATTGCCAGGCTACCCCAGCAGAGCATTCAGCTTGCAACTCCCATCGGTGTTTCGAGACGCCATAAGATCGGCAATAGTAGAATACTTTTCACTGAATTAGGGCACTTTAAGATCCCCCTCCACACTGTGGGAGGTATTCAAATCTGTGATTAGGGGGGGAGTGTATCGCAAAGCAGGCGGGGGTATTGCGCTCGTTACAGGGAGATATAAAGCGCCTCGAGGGGGGGGATACGAGACCGGGTAAGCAAATTCTTCGCCACTAATTAGAATGAAGCCCTTGGAGATATCAGGGGTAAGATTGATGAGTTTGAGGAGACAGCCATAAGGGAGACACATTATATGGGGAGGGAGGCACATGCCAGAAGGTATGGAGAGCGAGACCGAGCAGGTAAAACACTAGCAAGCCTAGTTAAAAAACCATGGGCTAATGACTACATTAGTGAGTTACATACAACGGACAATGAGATGGCGATCGGCCAGGCTGCTGTCCAAGCAGAAATTATGTCTTTCTACTCTTCACTGTATGCGGCGAGGCAAAATGTCAACTACCCAGACTTAGCCACCTTTTTTGACTCCATTCAGCTGCTATTGCTCGAGGGCCGCCACCACAGTTACCTAGAGGAGCCGTTTTCGGAGGAAGAGGTGATCGGAGTGATCCTTGCCTTGCCTGGGGATAAAGCCCTAGGACTGGACGGACTGATGTCCACATTTTTTAACAAAGCATTTGCACTGCTGCTGGTGCCACATCTCATAAACATGTACGAAGAATCGCTGGAGCGGGGGGTACTCCCCCCTCGCTCCGGGAAGCACTTATTATCATGATTCCAAAACCAGATTAACATCCCCTGCTATGTGATTCTTATAGGCCGTTGTCAATGATTAACCTGGACAATAAAATTCCTGCTAAACTCATAGCTGCTAGATTACTCCCGCTATTACCCCTTGTGTTGCGCCCTGACCAGTGCAGCATTGTCGCTGGCAGAGCCACATTTCACAACCTATGAACCTTTTTGCAACCATGCAAGAAATAGACCCCTTACTTCAGGTGGCTGCAATATTTTTGGATGCCACCAAGGCATTTGATACCTTGGAATGGCCATATCTGTTCGCACTCCTTTCTCGCCTGGGCGTTAGCCCAAAATTCCTAAAACTGATTGCTCTCCTGTACTCCTCCGCAATGGCAAAACTCCGGATTAACGGGATAATCTCCCCCCATTTCTCTGTGTCCCGTGGCATGAGACAGGGATGTCCGTTGTCTCTCCTGCTTTTTGCCATAGCCATGGAGCCTTTGGCTGCCCGATTGAGGCAGCATCACGCTCAAGGTGGCCTGCCCTTTGTCCCAAGGGGAATACTGGTATCTCTGTATGCAGACACTGTGACCCTGTATGTCAAGCGCCCAGCTGAAAATTTAGACCCCCTGATTAGGGAAATCACAAGACTCGGCGGTCTTTCGGGCATAACCAACAATTGGGGAAATGATGCAGGAGAAAAATATTGTGTCTATAATTTAAAAGATCGGTCTTAAAAGATTTCTTATTACTTTTATCGGGACTGAAAAGTCTCCAACGTACACCCTTCTGACCTGAGAAGTACGGATCTTTTAAGTTATAGACACGATATCTTTCTCCTGCATCGTTCATTTACAGGCTTCGTGAGAGCCCAGTTTATCGTCCATTTTGAGGAGCCAGATTTTTAAGTGAATTGATTCTAAATACATGACCAATTTTGATAAGATAACTGGGAGATACCAAGTATTTCTGCCTGAGGAAGGTGGTCGCGCTGCTAAAGATGCTTTGATCATGGAATGTTCACTGGAGTAGTGGATTTAATGACAAATTCTAAATGTCTATTTTATTCTCCTGTGTTGAATTTATGTATTGATGTGTGTATATGAATTTTGTATATTTGTAGTTGATTGATGGTGCAATATCGGCATCTGTTTTTAATGTATTTTGTAAAAAAACTTTTTTAGTAGAACCAAACGGAATTCAAAAATCACTTATTATCTTTGTGGATTTTATGACACTCTCTGGTGATATAATTGTGTTTGATATGTATGTGGTATGAGATAAAAGCAATGTGTGTCTAAACAATCCAAAGGGCAATTGTTTTTTGACCTATTGTCATTTTGGTGTCCTGTCCCTTTGATTAAGGGGGACCCCCTCACATTTTTTTGTGATGATCAACCTAGGCCTGCCATGCACTATTCCACCAACCAAGTCAGCATCTGGAACACTAAAATGATGAAGTTCAGGAATAGTTGAACTCCAACGAACAACAACCAGGTATTTAGATGAAGGCAGAAGTCCATTAAGTAAGGAATTCGCAAGAATAGGCTCACTAAAGCTTCACTCGCCTACTAAAAAGTCTTTGAGTGTGCAGGTATCAAAACACCCATGAATCCACAAATATATTAAAAAATAATAATCTACTTTCAAAGGCAGCAGCAATAGCAAGAATGGCTTCCAGACATGAGGATTCGTCAAGCAGGAATGGAGTAGGAGCTCCACAAAACAGAAGAATAAAGGTCAAAGCAACAATTTGCTAATTCAAACCAAGGTAGTTTAAATACATTGAGCAGGTGCCTGACATGAATTTCAAGTGACTCTTAAGTAGATGCATCTATGCCTGAGTGCAGGGGCGTCGGGCAAGTTTGACCATCTCACAGTCTTGCCTGTGGAAGGGGCTCACTCTGCAAACTTTGGCCTGTCCGCGGGCGCTGTACCAGCCACACCCCCTACTAGATGAATGGACAGATGCTTGCATTAGGTTGTGTCAGGTCATCAGCTTCACTAGCCCAGAAAACAATTGAGTAACATCAAATATGGAGAAAATGAAGAGCAGGCAGTGGAAACTACAAACAAGCAGTGCGCATTCTCCCAAGACGCAATAGATTAGTTATGTTACACCACTCTCGCCATGACTTCCATAGTGAGTAACACTTCTGGGTCAATAGAGGCACAGTTGGATAAAGGCTTACATACAGCATTCACTTTTAAAAAATATGTTTAATAGCTATATGTGCAACACATTACCCTTAACTTGCCTCAGATTTCAGAATTACTACGGTGTGTAACAGAACAAACAGTATATTCTTAGTATATGGGCATGAAAATACAGAACCACAAAAAACATAAAGTAAATATTATCGGTAAATCATGTCGTATCTGATTTGAGCAAAGTACAGCATTGTGTTAGGAACAAGATCTGGTAGCCGCAAGCTCTAGAGACAGACAATAGAACAAAACGTTCAGCCAGCATAGTTCAAGTAAGACACCAGTGTTCATACTATGCTAAGCTCCTCAGTCTGGTCCCTCTATAAGCTTCTCTTCGCTCTAAACCTTATAAGCCTGGAGATGTCTTTTGGCATTTTCCGCTGTCTTGCGAGCATG
The DNA here is from genome assembly GCF_964204655.1 of Triturus cristatus. NCBI lineage: Eukaryota > Metazoa > Chordata > Amphibia > Caudata > Salamandridae > Triturus > Triturus cristatus. The sequence goes on from NC_140583.1 coordinate 359,576,843, forward strand.
GGTGACTTCAAGAGAAGTACAGTAAGTCTTTTGGCCGTGATCCCAGCCAAGTCAATGAAACGGGAAATCAGCTCGAACTCTTTGTCCTACCCATTCAATAAACAAGTCAAATAATTTTTACTGATTTGCCAGTTGCAACAATCAACATGAAGACTCCATAACTACTTTTGTTTCTTGTCAACAACATGGGTATCTCATGCAATGGTGCAATTTGTGTTACTTTATATGTACCACATGTTTGGTTTGCTCTTTTTGTACATGTGCTTGTCAACTTACCTTATGTTTATTATGTAAGCTTTTACTTGCCAATCTTATCTGCTTCTTTGTACATCGCTTGGTTACTCTTTCGGGTTATGCTCGCGCTATATTAAACTTTTCAAATAAAATAAATAATAATCTTGGCATTAACCTCAATAAACACGAACACGTTCTTAGTCCATGTAAATGCTGCTTACCAGGCCAATCCATGAAAAATCTCACCACTTCTCCCCAAAAGGTATTACTCATTGGCCATAGCCATGTCATATGGTAAAATGTCGCCTTTGGTCTGCCACACCTACCGAAGTCGCTAACAACTGCAGGAAATATTCTGTAGTTTGAATGGAGTGAGAGAAGTGTGGTAGAGGTAATCAAACTGTATACATTTTAACCGCCATTCCTGGAGACTTTCTTTTTTTTGGGGGGGAATGTATTTATTTGCATTTTCTCAATCGCATTACAACAAATATATAAAACATCGTGTTACAATTTTCTTTACAGATATAGCTAAATCGTTCAATATTAGCACCTAAATAATCAACAACAACGGAAATTGTCTAGCAACGGAATCCCTCATCTCTCCTCCCCCTCCCAACGTATGACGCCAATTCCCCGAACTACTGTGAGTGTCAAACCATTATAGGTTAGCCATGGCTTCCATATTTTCCAAAATTTCTTCGGGCACCCCCTCACTTTGTATGTTGTTTTCTCTCCCAGCATATACATGTCCATCCCCTTCCGCCATTCCTCCAGCGTCGGATTAATCATCGCTCCCCAGGCCTTTGCCATGTCTCTTTTGGCTACAACCAGACCCAGCTGAAGGAACGTCAGTTTTACTTTGGGGAGGTCAATCTCCATGGGAATACCCAACAGAATGAATATGGGGTCTGGGGGTATTGGTGCATTCAGTATAAGTTCTAATTCCTTCAGAAGTTTGCCCTAATATAACTGTGCATGTGCGCATCCCCATACAGTGTGGAAGAAGGTCCCCTCCATAGTTTTACATTTCAGACTGTTGGAGGACTCCGCTCTACCCATCTTATACAATCGAGCTCTATCATAGTACATTCTGTGTAAATACTTAAATTGAATCAACCGCAGCCTAGATCTAACGGCCACCTCCATGGGGTGCATCAGGGCCATTTCCCAGTCCAAATCTTCTAAGTCCCCCAGATCCGCCTCCCAGTGGAGTCTCAATTTTAGCAGTGGGTCGGGTGTGTTGTTCATGATTGTCCTGTAGGTCTATGACACTGCTTTCCTTCCTATGTCGTCCATCAAGAGTCTCCCTTCTAATGGAGCATATTCTGGGAGGCCTTCCATATCAATATGTTGCGCTCGCCAGGCATGTCTCAGTTGCAGATACTTAAAGTGTTGTGTCATGTTCATATCATATTCTAGCTAGAGGTGCGGGAACGTCACCAACTCTTTACGATATACAATATCCTTGAGCTGGGAGATACCCACCAGATCCCACTTCTGAAAACCTTTCTACTTGAGAAATTTCCCACCCAAAGCGAGGATTCCTTAGTCACCCTGTCTTCCCACTTCGTGCGCCTCTCCGCCTTTTTCCATGCCATTATCGCTATTTGTGTGGCCGGTAGCAATTTTGCAACACGCTTCCCTCCGTAAAGGTAGTGTGTGTATGGCCTGTGCAGGAACTGTGTGTGTTCAATCACATATGCTGGATGGTCCCTCTCCCCAAAGGCCCATTCATTAATTACTATCAAGTGAGCCGCCCAATAATAAGCCCGTAGATCCGGAAGGGAAATACCACCGCTATACTGATTATATTGCAGCTTCCCCAGTGCCACCCTGGGGGGCTTCCCTCCCCAAAGAAATTTCCTTAGAATGTCGTCAATTTTACTGAACACCTCTTCCGAAATCGGATGATAGGTATTTTGCATGACGTATAAAAACTTAGGGAGGGTTACCATTTTGAAGAGTGCAGCTCTTCCAAGCAGTGTTAGAGGTAAGGAGGCCTATCGGTCTGCGTTTGAATGGAATTCCTCCAATACTCTATACAGATTTCGTTCCTGCGCCAGTTGTCTGTCTAGCGTAATGTGGATACCTAAGTATTTTATCCCCGTTGTTGCAACCTGTAGTTGGCTGGTATAAATACTGTGTTCGACCTCGTGACCTACCGGGTATACACTTGACTTCTCACAGTTAATTCTGTACCCCGCGTACCTGTCATAGTCCTCGCAGCTCTCTATAATATTGGGAAACGTTGTTACAGGTCGTGTGACATACAGCAGTATGTCGTCGGCATACAGCGAAATACGTTCATCCAGGTCATCCTTATCATTGACCCGAAAACCGCTTATGTGTGGGTGCGCACATATGATGCATGCGAGGGGTTCCAGGACTATTGCGAATAAGAGAGGGGACAGGGGGCAATCCTGTCTAGTACCCTGTTCGATCGCGAATTTCCGGGACGTCACCCCATTAACTCTGACCCTAGCTAACGGTCTTTCATACAGAAGAGCTATCCATCTTCTGAACTCGGGACCAAAACCTAGTCTCTCTAGTACTGCCATAAGAAACGGCCAGTGGACCGTGTCGAATGCCTTCTCCGCATCTAGGGATACTATGAGTTGGGAGTCAGTCCTATGTTGCACTAACTCCAACCAGTTGGAGACCCGTCTAAGATTGAGTCTCGTCAACCTGCAAGACATAAAGCCCGACTGGTCCCTATGAATAAGTTCTGTTATGGCCGTCGTTAGTCTGTTGGCCAGAATTCTGGCCAAGATCTTCGTCTTCATATTTATGAGGGAAATGGGCCTATACGAACCACATTTCTGTAGAGGTCGCCCCTCCTTGGGTATCACCACGATAGTGGCAGTCCTCAAATCTTCTGGATGTGCACCCCTTTCCCGCGCTTCGAGATACATCTGCAGGAGATGCGTGCTAAAAAGTGCCCCATGCTGCTTAAAGAATTCCGGCGGGAGCGCATTGGGACCCGCGGATTTCCCTGTTTTCAACTGGCCGATGGCTTCTGCAATTTCTTCTTTTGTCAGTTTTGCGTCCATCGCTTGCACGTCATTTGATTCTAGTCGAGGAAGTTGCATAGATTGTAAGTATGTGTGTATCTGGCCAGAGCTCTCTAGTGGTCGTTTAGCATAAAAAGCTTCGCAATATCCTGTAAAAGCATGAGCTATTGCGTCTGGGGTCTTGTGAACCTGGTCCCCTCCCGTTTCTATTTGGGCTACCCATCTGCTTTCCATCTCTTTCTGGCTGAGCCAGGCATGCAAGCTACCTGTTTTGTTGCTGGCATCATAGAGTCTCCTATGCATGGCTTGTATCGCAAGCTGCACGTCTTTTTTGGCGAGGGCGAGATACACGTGCTGCAAAAGTTTGAGCTGTCTTAACCTGGCGACATCACCACCTGCGCTGGCTTGCGACTCGGCCCACAGGAGCTGCTGTTCCACTTACTCTATCTCCTCTGTCTCCTTACATTTCTTATGCGCGATGATGTTTTGTGCACTGTCCTGGAGGACTGCCTTATAGGCTTCCCATAGAGTAATGGCAGAGTCTACCGACCCTACATTTTCCCGGAAGTATAACTCTGTATCCACACCTGCGGATCCCGTAGTTCCCCCTGCATTCAACTTCCAGTCTCTATACTGGTGTCGTGACTGCACACCAACCGTTAGCCATAGAGGCGAGTGGTCCGAAAGACCCCTCGCTAGATAGTCAATCTTTTGTATGTCCCCTACTTCTCCTGCCATGGTGAATATGTAGTCTATCCTCGAGAATGCCCTGTGAGCCCCTGAGTAGAAGAAGTATGCTTTGGTCTGGGAGTGCGGTTTCCGCCACAGATCAGTGAGCGTCAGTGTGTCTAAGAATCTTTTAAGTGGGGTGTCCCTAATTCCTGGAGACTTTCTTAACATACTAAAGTGAATCTGTCCATATCGCTTTTGTGAGTGCTACACTAAAGTCTCCCAACTCTCTTTCATATTGAGATCTTTATATTCGCATCTCAGTTCTGTAAAGGTCATGAGAGTCATTCAGATGTCCTATCAGTCTGATTGTGTCAGAGCTCATCATCATCAAGGTTGCCATGTCTTTAGCTCAGTTGAAGGGACCAGAAGAGCATCTCAGGTGTACAAACAGACCGCTGTTTCGTTTTTTGCCGGCATGTCTGCCAGCAGGCTGTGGCTCTGGTCAGCAGGTGTGTAGTGCCTATGAGGACTTGTCTTTATCCAAGGAGATATTCAACAACAATCACCTTTTCAAACACAGCCCTCACATCTCTCACCTCAGTTTCCTGCTTGCTTCCTGAACACAATCACTCCCAAGTACGTGATAGTGCTGGTTGCCGACTGACGACCGTCCATGTCTAGAGAGGGGATATTTTGAGCGCTGAGGTTGATTAGGGGGAAAACGTGGGACTTGCTTTAAAGGCAAGAAATCTTTTTTAACTCTTCCAGTTTCTGCAGGGACATTGGTAGGCCTGTCTGAGCGCAGCACATGCCAACCACCGTGATATTTTGTGCCTCACCATTTCAAGAAAGTACTCGGCCCTTTCTTGTAGGTATAGAGGGAGCATGATTATTTGAGAATAATTTTGCTTGATTAAGTCTGCTCATTTAGTGTGAAACTAATATATTTTTTATAAAATGACTTACGGTGTGGTAATTTAAATTAAAAAAGTGAGAGTTTTTTAAATAAAAGTACAACGTACAAATGTGCAAGAATGACATAACATATTCAGTGTTCAAAAGCTGCAATGAGACACATGCAGAAGGGTTGCAGACTGGAGTAATGAGAGATATTTATGCCACAGGAGAGAAACTTATTAAATATACTACAGAATATAGTGTAAAAGTACAGTGCAAGTAGTAATAGAGAAATATGATAATGAATATGCTTAATAACGATTCTTGCTTATCCCCTGAACATGAAAGCAATAATAAAAAGTGGTTGCCTATACTAAAATTGTATTAGACAATGCTTATACGTTTATTTGAAATATTTTTTAATTATATTGTTTCTTATGTATTCACCATTTTTCATGCATTATTCATAGTGGTGTATTTTATTCTTAGGAAAGAAATAATATACTAACAGGTTTTGAGGCCCACATGGAAAACCACAAAATCTTTCCAAACATAGGCCTTAGAAAAAAGTATTTAGACCTTCATTATTTCAAAAATTCTGATCCATTTGCTTCAGTTATGAATGTTTATCACTAGAGTTTCCTTCCTACGGTTAAGAGTATTTCTTTCTATGAAAATTGTGTCGACTATGTTGCAAGCTAACGTGGAAGCGAGAGAGTGGATATGAAAAGTTGTGATGTGCTTCCTATTTCCGAGGTGACATGACGTTTAACGAGTGAACAAAAGCATCTTGTTTTAGTTCCGGATGAATTAGGCTGGGGAACAATCACACCATGGATCCTAACCAATGGAAACGTGTAAAATTGTGGGTATAACTACTCCATGAGAAAAAAAACCTCTCGCTCTCTGGCTCATCAATGCTTTCGTGGCTCCTGGCTATTTCCTTGTGATTCTGGGCTTGACATGCTGTCGGTCCGAACTTTGACTCTTTCCCAGAACTGATCTATCCTGATTTTCACTTGCACTTTATCGGCTGGTGATGTTGCTCAAGCTATACCTTTTTGGCTGAAGGGTTAGCTGATTCAGACTTCAGACTCTTGCACGCTGTGCAACAGTTCCTTGACCTTAGGTTCGTATGAATCTCGAATTGCATACTGAAATTGCAATGTGTATCTTTTCTTTGTCTCGCTTCCCTCACACCAGTCATTGATTTTTGATGTATTTGCCATGATTTGTATTTTCTTTTGTGGATTTGCCTGTAATCATTTGAAATAACAAAAGTACTGAACAATACTAATGTATTTTTGTGTATTGACCATTCATCTTGAATGATATTTTGAGTTTGTTTTTATTGACAAGTTTTAACTGACATAATATGTTTTGACTGTTGTTTTTAGTCAGGCAGTTTCTTCATTACAGGTCCTCATGGAGGAAATAGCATCTGTCTCTAATGATCTGTGTCCCTTTTAGCTCTTACAAAGATCTATCGGAGGACCTCATGATTTGTAAGTAGTTGTAGAGTTTCTATGGGCCCAGTCTCTTGGATAGTAAATGATTATATAGTTTGGTTCATGGTATATTGGATATTTGTGAATGTTCATAAAATGTACACCGCTTCTGCTGGATCAGAATCATATCCAATTTGTGAGATACCAGGCCTGCTGCTCCAGTCAGTGGCTTGGGGTTAAAGTGTTTGTACATGAGCGCATGAAATTCTGTCGGCCAATTTTCATTGGTTCACCTTGACCAGGCCAATATCAGTTGCTATGGCGCCAAGAAGTCTCGAGTTATGTTGATAGTGTCTAGTATGAGTTTGTCCCCTGGTTCAGGGTAGTTGTCCCGTGACTGATCCAGTTGCAGATCGAGTGGGCTTTAGTCAGCTGCGCTAAAGTTGTTTCCTTGGTGTTGGCATATACCATACTGAGTGTGCTAGCGTGGTGATTGCAGCAGACCTCCAGCTGATGTACTGAAGACTGGATCCTCGTGTAGAACTCAGGCGTGTGTCAGTCAGAAGGCCAAAGACGATCCATTGTCAGTCCACTTTCAGCTTTATCATTGTTATGCCTTGTGTCTCAAAGAAGACACTGACTGCACCCAATTCCTGGGGTTGGGATCAGGGCCAGAATCTCTACTACGAAGTTAGAAATTCAGATTCCGGGCGAGCCTCTCAGGATCAGTTAGAGTTTGGTCTCACTCTTTCACCCCATTTTGGGAGACCTCCCTTTTAAAATGGCATAAATGGTCTCATGTCTTGTCTCGACTTTGATTTACAGGAGATGCGGGCGACAGACTGCCCCAGTGGCACAGGTTTAGGTATTGCTCCTATTTGCTTCAGTTTTAAAGTACTTCAGGGAATGTATGCCCTATTCTGCTTGCTGTTGAGCATGGGGTTCTGCTGTGCTTAGAGAGGGGATTGTAGGGGAAGTCAGAGGATCATAAGCTTTGTGCTTGTTTATTTATTTACCTCCATCTATTGTCCATGGAGCAGTTACGGTGGAGTGAAAGTAGTCTCAGGAGTGGCAAAGAAGCTTGGGGGGCGTGGCCAGCCAGCCAACATGGCGGACGCGAGTCACTGAAACTCCGACCGATACCCCCGGTTAATCCTGGGATTTCTCCTGTTGAGGTGCAATTTGTGCCCACGTGGTGCGGGACTGGTGCGGGGAAGCAGTGGGGAGCCTGAACAGCCCGGTGGTTTGTGAATCGCAGAGCACCGGGCGGGGCGCTACGGCCCGGGAGAGCAGCGCGGCCCGGGAGGAGAAGGCGCGCAAAGTGTCCCACGCGGCAACGGCTGCCGCCAGAGCCTGAGGCTGCACCGTGAGGCAGCTAGAGACGTGCTGCAAGTACGACCCTGTATTGCCCCTGTGAGCGAGGCGTCCTGGGTGTTGAGACCTGCTGAGAACCGGAGGCACTGACTGACTGGCGCCGCTGCTGGGCTCTGCGGCGCGGAGTGAGGCCCGGGCGAGGTGCGGACCCACAAAGGAGGTGAGGTGCGAGCAGAGGCGGCCTGGTCTGCGCCCCGAGGGCTCACTGCGGCTTGGGGATCTGCCGGCAGCTGAGTAGCGGAGAGGAGCTGAGGCCTGGGAGAGCAGCACGGCCCAGGAGGGACAACGCGCCTAATGCCCCGAGCGGTAGCGGCTGCCGCCCCTGTCTGAGCTGTGGCGTGGGACAGCAGGAGGTGAGCTGGGGTTCTGGCCCCGTACAGGCTCTGCGAGAAGCGCGAGCCCTGAAGTGACAGTGTGGGTGATGGGTTGCTGAAGACTGCAGTGACCCGGAAGCCTGTACATGCTGGCAACGCGGCGAGGACTGAGGCCTGGGAGTGTTGCGGGCCCCCATCCACGGTGAGGTGCGGGCGCAGAGGTCTGGCCTGTGCCCCTAGGAGGATTGCAGTGTAACCTAGGGGCTGGCGCACATTGCGTGTGGGGCACGGGGCGGAACGGACGGTGCCCCACTCACCCCCGCTGGGCGACACGCAGCGGCTGGCAATACAACCCAGGAGCAGCCACCTAGTGCGCAGGAACTGGGAGACAGTGTACCGGGAGTGTCCAGAGGAATAGGAGGCCGCGGAGGAGCTGGAGGGGGCTGTTTGTTGCCAGGCCTGGAGATACTGCTAGCCTGCAGACTGGTGAGGCAGGGAGCGGGCGCCATTTTAAGGGAGGCGCCATTTTGAGCGGGACTAAAACTAGTGTGGTGCACTCACACACAACCCGTGAGCCTGAAAGTGGGGGCGCGCCCGGTGATAGTGAGTAGGGCGCTTGTGGGTCCCTAGTGAGACTCTGAGATTCGGGGACCCATGAGGAGCTGCCAGGAGTGCGCGGCCCCTGTTGGGGTGCTGACTAGTCGCACTGCCACGGATGGACCGACCAGAACTTTCACAGGTGCAGTTTTGTCGTGGTGGTGCTGCACGGGGTGCCATAGAGCGGGCGTGCCCAGGGACTCAGTGGTCTTCAGGCGGACACCTATCGGGTGTACCTGGTGGGGTCGAGACGTGCCTGTACTGGTCCCATCGAGCACTATCAGTGAGGGACACAGGAGGTCCTGCCGGGCAGTGCACCAGAGAAGCAAGGACAGTGGTGCAGTGCCCCAGAACAAGCGAGGAGTAGCAAGGGAACCCCCTTACTGATCAGGAGAAATTGATGGTGGGTTGAACAACAACTTGTGCCTGTGGCTAGCACAAAGTGGATGGTTTCTCCCCCCAACTCTTGAAACCGGACATCGGGTCCCTGAGGAACGGGCCGCGGAACTCCAGACGTCGCTCGGGGGGGGGCCCCCCGTGGAATGCTCTAATAGCCACGCGGCACGGCAAACTTTCACTTAGACAGCGGGAGGAGACCCTGGTCCGGGGGACCTGCAGCTGCTTGTGCCCTCATAACCTGTGGACAGCTTGTGGATGCCAACTGCTCAACAACTTGCGATGGGCCGGCTGCGGGACAAGTCGCAGCAAGGACAGAAGCGCACGGGGAGCCTGGACCCCCCACAGGGGTGCCAAAATGGAGACATGGAGCCAAAAGTGGCGGCCCCCTCGGCCAAAATGGACTCCGTACTTGTGAGGGTGGAGAGGATTGGCACTACCCTGGAGCAGACCAAGGAGTCCCTAGAAACGTGGATTGACAAGGTCACGTCGGATTTCACCCTCCTCCACGCTGATCACCGTAAGCTGGCCGAGAGAGTTACGGTACATAGTCAAACACTTCAAGAGCTCCAGCCCGTTACCCAGAGCCACGCTGCAGCACTACAGGATATGATTGACCGGGTCCATGCGCTTGAAGACCATATAGACTATGCGGAAGGGCGCTCCTGACGCAATAATATCCGCGTGGTGGGCCTTTCGGAGGGAGAGGAGGGAAGAAACCCGGAACAATATGTTGAGCGCTGGTTGCGTGATCTCCAGCCCCAGGGGGCGCTATCTCAACAATTTGTCGTGGAAAGAGCGCACAGAGTGCCGGTGCAGAAGCCCAGGCCGTTCCTCTTCAAACTTCTCAATTACCGGGACAGGGATGTGGTCCTGCGTGAAACTCGGAAATCAGGCTACCTGAATGTGTGCAGCAGTCGAGTTAAGTTTTTCCCGGACTATACAGCAACTGTGCAGCAGAGAAGAAGCAACTACATGGCGGTGAAGCGTCAACTTAGGGAGCTGGAGCTGCCTTACTCCCTGCTGTTCCCGGCCCGGCTGAGAGTGGTCACGAAGGAGGGGACTCGCTTTTTCGACTCCCCGACGGACGTGTGGGACTGGCTGGAGGAGTCGGGGCAGTGGACAGGAAGGAGACCTTTAGGTTCAGATGTCGGCAGCCAACCGGAGAGAAGGTCCAGAAGGCGTAGGCGCCGGGGGGGGCGCACCAATCAGCAAGACCGGGCCCAGTGGCGCCCAGCCAGGAGAGAATCAGAATGGAAAGACAGGAGGTACTTGATGCGGTGTGGCGACCCTTGGGACAATGCATAGCAGTGACCGCATGGAGGCCCACACATGCAGTGCTCCGGGAACCACTGGCGCGTCGTCTCCATCCACCGTGATCTCGGAAGACTCGAACCTGCCAGTGGTGACTCCACAGACTGCTGACCAGATTATGTGATATTATGTCAATGTTGCCAAGTTCGACAAGGTTTACACACACTAGCCAAGAATTGCTATTCCCTTTTATATGTCTGCACACATGTCGTTGGACTGCACTGTGTACTGGGGGGGGCCTCGGAGCTTTACGGTGCACATGTGTAACACCAGGGGACATCCTGCTGCGCGAGGGCGGGACACACGGCGTCGGATGCCACACTCGTCTACACTCGCAGGCCCCTGCCGCTGCGACTCGCACCAGACCTGCGTGTTAGTTTAATTCACGACACGCTACTGCACCTCCTGTACTCAGGGGAGACATGGGAGGGGGAATAGTGCAGACAAGTCACCGTTATCGCACACACCCCACCAGGCAATACACTGGAATAGCTCACCATTAACTGGAGTTTCTGAGGTTTGGACGGATGCCCATTCGGGGATACGCCCTATTTGTTACACTGTTTGCAGTTGTTATATTGTTTACATGGCAGCGCATCAATATGCTCCCCTCAGACCATAGCCCAAACCCCCTGGTGTGGCCACTCCGCCCCACGCCGCGCCTGACTACCCAGATTTATGATGACACACACTAATATCATGACCTAGAACATACGTGGCATGCACACACCGTCGAAGCGTTATTCCATCTTTTCCTACCTACAGCGACACTCTGTGGGGATTGCCCTCCTACAGAAAACACACATGACCCAGACGGAGCTTGACAGACTTTGCAGGCGTTGGAGGGCAAATATACGGTACCACCTTTTCAGCGCACGCGCGGGGTACACTGATCTGGGTGCGGGCGGGCATTCCCTTCAAATGTGAAGAGGTGGAAGTGGATCGGGAGGGCAGGTACACGCTAGTGCAGGGGAAACTGAATGGTCAAGAGATGTTGTTGGGATTGTTATATGCACCTAATGTGAATCAGCCGTCCTTTCTAATGCGGCTGATGCAGCTACTGCACCCCTATGCTTGGCTCCCTTGGTTGCTAGGAGGGGACTTCAATATGGTGCTGGATGTCCAGTTAGACAGATCTTCCCCCCCCCCTCCGTGCCCCAATGGCGGAGTCCAACGTGCAGGCACTTAGGGACTGGCTCACACACTGGGCGCTGCAGGACCTGTGGCGCATACTCCACCCGATGGATAGGATCTACTCCTACTACTCAGCAGTACATGATTTGCATGTCCGGTTAGACAGGATAGTGGGTTCCCAATTATTGCGCAGTCAGAATACCTGGGGCGGACGCACTCCGATCATAACCCCCTGTGGTTTCAGATCAGCTGGGAGGCAGACCGCTCGCCGGTGCCCACGTGGCGACTTCAACCAAGCGCGCTGGAGGACTCAGAGTTTCGCTCTTCCCTGGGTACGGCTATCTTAAGCATATTTTGACATTAATGAAGGGACGGCGAGCAACGCATTAGTGGAGTGGGACGCCCACAAAGTGGCTGTCCGGGGGCACTGCTTGGGGGCCACATGGAATATACGAAGGACGCTTTCAGACTCCCTGGCGCGCTTAGAAGTTGAGCTATTATAGTATGAGCGAGAAGGAGGGGGTAGATATTCGCACATGTTGGAGGATCTCCGCGCCAAACATGCAGAGCTTATGGAGCGGCTCCGATGTCACAACTATGCAGCACACACGGCCAGAACACACGCTAGGGCGGAAACAGCGCGCCGTCTATTGGCTTGGTTGATACAGCAGGAGGAACACTGTGCCCCGATAGGAGCAATTCGCAGGGTGGACGGGACGCTGGTGTATACACAGCGCGAAATTCACCGGGCCCTCACTGATCACTATAAGCAGTTGTACAAGGCCAAAGGAGTTGGCCCCAGGCACCTTCTAGAGGGGTTTTTGGACTCTATCCAACTGCCCACAGCCTCCGAGGAGCATAGGGAAGCACTCAATGAACCTCTCTCCTTAGAAGAAATTGGGGTGGCGATCCAGTCAATGGCATCCTGGAATACGCCGGGGCCGGACGGTTTGCCTGCTGAGTACTATAAAGCATATTGTGAGTCCTTGGCGCCGTTACTTCACGCGCTCTACAGCAAAGCGATAGAGGTAGGATCGTTACCCCCTTCAATGCTGGAGGCGTTCCTGGTCTCCCTGCCTAAACCAGACAGAGACGCCACGGCTTTAGGATCATATAGACCCCTGCCGATGCTTAACGTGGATTATAAAATCCTTGCAAAAGTGCTGGCGGAACGGTTGGCACCAGTGGTCCCCCACTTAGTACATGCAGACCAGAATGGGTTTGTCCCTGCGAGGTCCACGTCATTGAAACTCAGGAGGTATTTCAGGGTGGCAGCCAAGGCCACACATGAGTGGCCCAGAGCGGGATGCCTTATCCTAGATCTGGAGAAGGCGTTTGATTGCCTAGAATGGGGTTACCTGTCGGCGGTGCTGTTGCGATATGGGTTGGACATGGGGTTCCTCCATATGGTCAGCCTACTCTACAAGAATCCCACAGTCCGTGTCCGGCTAGGCCCCTACATCTCTGAAGCTGTACCGGTGGGCCGGGGCACTCGGCAGGGGTGCCCTCTGTCCCCGTTGCTGTTCGCACTGGCAATTGAGCCCTTAGCGGTGGCTATACGGGCGACTCTAGGGGATGGTATACCACTGGGGGACACGGTTCATCAGGTGTCGCTCTATGCTGATGACCTGTTGGTGTATGTGAGAGACGTGGGGCGCATGCTGGAGTGGCTGGCCCAGCTGCTGCAGACCTTTGCCACTATCTCGGGGCTTCGAGTGAATGCGGGTAAATCATGTCTTTATGCTTTTAGCGCAGGGACCGCGGACCTGGGATACTGTCTTGACGGTACGCAGGTCCAGTGGAAAGAGGGCACCTTCCGATACCTGGGGATACAAATCTACCGTCGCCCAGCTGATTTGTTTGATGGGAACCTGGGAAGGGCGGTCACGGTGCTTAAATCGCAGGTGCGCTTTTGGAGTACACTTCCACTGACGACTACAGGTAGGGTGGCGCTCGCCAAAATGGTCATGCTTCCCCGCCTCCTGTACTACTTTATTAATTTGCTGCTATTTATTCCGGCCCCCTTCTTTAGCATGCTCAATAGGATGTTGCGGGACTTTGTCTGGGGCACTTCTAGGCACAGGCTGGCGCTTGCGAAATTATTCCTGCCGACGGATCGGGGTGGCCTGGTTGCTCCTTGTTTCGAACACTACTAACTGGCCGCTGAACTTCAATGGGTTGCTCGCTGGCTGGCGGATAGGGGCAGGGATGATACAGCCACAACAATGCCACCTTACTTGCTAGAACAAATAACCAGACATTTCCATCCTCTTGCTACAGTTACGCGGCCGACGCCGCTCCTCTTGGCTGTGGCATACAAGTGGTACCGAAGAGCCCTATATCTCACCCGCAATGCTGTACATTACGCACCGGCCATACCTCTGGAGGGTTCCCCTAGTGGTGGATGGGTGCTTACGGCTCCTGCGCTTGTGGAATGGTGGGAGGCCGATGTTCGTACGCTTGGAGATCTATACCGGGATGGTGAGCTCATACCATACGAGACTCTGGTGGCAGAGGAAGGGCTCCTGCCCGGGGTTTTTTTGGCGCACCGCTCCCTGATGGCGAGATTGACTGCCAAATGAGGGGACATGACCACGGAGCCCAACCAGCATCTAATCATGCAATACCTACACGTCATGGGGAGAGGCAGGCACCTGGTTCGCGGCGTCGCTACGGGAACATGCGGCTGTCAGCTTGGGCCCGTTTCGATGCAAATGGGAACTGGACCTGGGGTGGCCACTAGTGGATAAGGAGTGGTAAAGGATACTTAAAAGTCCTGTGCGTATACCCAGAAACATGCGGTTCCGCCAAATCCAGTTATACATTGTCCACAGGGCTTATCTCACACCAGAGATGATCAACAGGTATTTTCATCGCAACGATGCATTGTGCCGTAGGTGTAATGAGCTGGGGGCGGGGTTCTTGCACATGCTGTGGAGCTGTCCTGGGTTGGGCATCTATTGGCATGCGATTAGTGGGCTGCTGCAGGGTAGCACGGGTCGTACCATACCCTATGACTGGCCCGAATACATCTTGCACCACTTTAAGAGATCCCCTAAAGACAAGGTAACGTCCCGATTCTTGGATCTGGGGCTTATGGTAGCAAAGCGCCTCCTTACAAGGAGATGGAAGGCACACGACCCGCACACACACGGGCATGGAGTTCCTCATTTCAGGCATGGGCTAGGGCAGAGGGGACTGCCATCCGAAGGGAGGAAACACTGGGGTTGCAGAAGGAGCCTATAGCGGCCCGCTGGGAACAGATGCTCTGTGCGTTACAGCGGCTGGAAAGGGAGGGCCACATGAGACACACGGAGGAAGCTGGTAATGACCACGCAGGCGGAGGCATGCCACAGGCTGCTGTACTGACGGGATAGTATGGTACCACTTTCTCCTACCCTACCCTGGCACGAGTGCAACTACACTAACGTGGTTATGGCTGAGGTGCACACAAGTGGCCCTGGGGGGCGAGGGGTGGGGGCAAAGGTAAGGGGGGAGGGAGTTACGCATGTACAAATGGTTTACGCTGCCATTGTTCTCGTTTCTTTGCTTTGTAAGTAATTCATCTGTTTCATTGCTCGAGCTGAACGATCAGCATTGGACCACACGAGTAACCAGGAGGTTGATACACTGCTTTTCTACTGTACCTTAGAGACTGCATCAGAACGGGCAGAACGCAGTACAGCTAGCTCCTGGGTGAGCATTCAATGTCTCATTCGCAGCAAAGTTTGAACGCATGTTAAACTAATGTGGTCCCATGCCCATGTACTGATTAACAATTTATGCATGATTGCAAACTTATGTATGCAATGCCTGTTATCACTGAGTGTACTCTTAAAATAATAAAAACAGATTTGATAATAATAAAAAAGGAGTGGCAAAGAAGCTTGATACCTCACAAAGAGGCGGGGTGGGGGGGGGAGAGAGGAGTTTGCACTGCCAAGTCCCAACCACGACTGTGAGGACAAGATGAGAGGGCGATGAGTGCCCTGGCTTGCGGGCAGTGTTTCAGGCAGGTACAGGGGGGTTGCTCTCTTATACCCTCCCTGCCTCCTGGTTCAGTAGGGAACACAACATGCCAATCTTTGCTCAACTGCCAGCTGTTGGGGTGGGGCGGGAGCCACCTCCTCGTCAGGTCCAGGTTATTAAAGCTTGCCATGGCACATATGCATGGTGCAGTGAATGCAGGAGGTGTGCCTACAGTGGTGCATTATAGAAGGCGGGGAGCGGATGAAGGAGCCACTTTCAGGGTGTACAGCAGTTGTGAGACTGTGGAGTCTTCACAGGAGTTTCACATCCCTTTTTAATTGTGGCTGCCATGAAAAGCTGAAGGCCACAGCTTGGGGGTACCTAGACCCATAACATACCCCACCCTTCATGTGTGTTTCTCAGTATCTTCTGTAATAGGGGTCACCAAGACTTAGAAGGAGCCTCCTATCCCCCAAGGCATCCCTAGGTCTGTTTCAACATGCGTCCTTACCTCAACCCACCGATGGTTCACGCAGAAAGCTCTGTTAGATGTTGGCGCAGGTTAATAGCAGCCGGGCCTAGTTCCCAGGTCCATGCATGCAAGTCCATTGGTGCCCCTCCTTCAAAACCACTGTTAAATGGAATGTGCTTCAGTCGGATGATGAATGATCACAGGGCCTAAAGATAGGGGCCTCTCTATAGTGTGTCTACCATCTTTGTGGCCAAGGCAATCGCCCCACCACATACATAAGTAGGTGCCTGGCAACAGCTATCCTTACGACTCCTTCACTTACACTTCAGTTTGCACCCAGGCCTCACCCTTTTACCTTTATTGTTTCTCCCACCTCAGTTACCTGTGTCAATAACTCTCTTGAAGTTTGATATCTGTTTGTGCAGTTAGCTTTGTTTTCCTTCTTATAGGCTTCTCTGTCTTCGGTTCTTGGGCAAGATTCTTGGTATGCCAAGAGGCTAGTCACAGTTCAACTGCACTCTGCACCAGGTAAGTCAAATACCAAATTACTGTGATAAATCAAATGTGTTTTGTTTCTCTGTTTTCCTTGCTTTACTGTGATCCTTAACTTCTGGCAGGGAACTCAAAAACTATTCTAGACACTGTTCCACCACCATTGGTTCTGCTTTTCCAGCCCAGCTTTTTAGGTCTCGCCTGAGCCAGCACATGCGCTGCTCTGTGAGACATTTAGTGGGTGGGTTTTGAAAGTGCTACCCACATTTTTGTGCTGGCTACAAGCTTGAGTGCACGATGGCGTGCACGCGCACACCTGCTCCCCGCATTCCCCCCTCCCTTCTCGCCCAGCCATCTGCCTTTCCTGTGCCAGCCTTCAGCACCATCTCCGCCCGTCCCCCCGCTGCTGCGCGCACATCCCTAGCGTGCTTTAGCGCGTCATCGCGATCGCTTTCAGAGTGATCGCGATCACTTTCACTTTTACGGCCGCGCTGCGTTACTTTTACTGCCGCGCGGCCAATGCTTGTTGGACTCTGCCACTCGCTTCGCCAATCACCCCCATCCTGTCTTCAGCCCAACTCTGACATTACTGCCCACCACTAATATGTAATCCCCCAACTCTCCTCCGACCCCCTCTGCCCTTAACCCCTCTGTGACCTTTGTCCCCCGCATCCCTAATCACCTCCAACTTTCCTGCACCAGTCCTCCTGCCTGGCACCCCCATTCCCGGCACGCCCCGCTTCCGCCTGTCACTACACCCCATCAACCCGCTGTCCCCCACTTCCGCTCTGCCTGTCACTGTACCCTATCAACCCGCTGCCCCCACTTCCGCTCTCTGTCACTGTACACCTACCATCAACCCGATGTCCCCCACTTCCGCTCTGCCCGTCACCGCCCTCTCTCACCCGTGCACCTCTATTTATGCTGTCACACTACTGTTCTAACCCACCGACTCGCCTGTATGCTACCTGCCCCCTCCTTCCCCACTCTTTTACCTTAATTCTGCCTGCCCCCCAAACTCGACACGGACCGTAACCCTGGCTTCTCCCAACTCTGTCTCTGACACTACTCGTCCACCCTACTGCCCTTCACTCCCAATTTGTCACACTACGCTTCCTTCCTTCCACCCGCTGCACTCACTCTCATTCCGTCACACTCCTCTTCAACTCCACTGCCCTCCGTCCCTATTGCCACATAACTCTTCCCTTCACTACCCTTCACCCCCATTCTGTCACACAACTCTTCCCAACTCTTCCACTTTGCTGCCCTTCACCCCACTCCCCTTCGGCCCATTCATTCTCTGACACTTCTCTTGCACCCCACTGCCATCACATCTATTTCCCACAGATTATTACTTCATGCATCCCGTGTCCACTGCAGGTTTTCTCCCCTTCCTAGATGTTAAACCCCCCCCGCTGCCTACCCAGCACCCGCACCAGGTCTCTCCCACCGCTCCATGCCCCCTCTCCCCCCCCTCCACACCCCCTACGGGGACCGCCTCACCTCACCTTTGGTTTGTTCAGTTCTCTGATGAATGCGATTTCAATGCGCCTCCCTCCCGCCCCCCCCTTCCATCTCCCGCGCACCCCCTCCCTCCGTATCCCGACCACTCTTCTCTCGTTGACTCCCATGCGCTCCCTTTTCTCCCATTCTATCTTCCTCACTTCCGGCTTCCTGTTTCTTGACGCATCCTCCTCTGTGCCGCCCCCACAGTCTGTGCTACCCCAGCCTCACAGGCCTTCCTCGCTTCCTTCTCACAGTCTCTTCTCACTTTCCTCTCATCCTCTTAGCCCTCTCGCTCCCTCCTCCACCCATTTCACGCAGAACTAGCAAGTGCCCACCCCTCCACCATGTGTGACGCCTCCACCCACTCCGGCTTTCCCTTTACAGCATTCGTGAGTCCTTAATGTGGTGGGAAAAGCGAAACTACAAGTCCCAGAATGCAATGCACTGCCGCCTGAAAGACAGGACTGGCTGAAGGTGTCACACATGACATGGCTGATGTTTAAGCTCTTGCCACCCTCGCATTTACTTCTCTACCTTGGGAGCCCTCGCTTTCGCTATACCCCCACTCTAATAATATCACCTTCTTTCCTACATCTCACATTCTCTTTTCTGAGGTTTCAGTTCTCTTCTCTTACTGCACTCTCTCCTTCTTAGATGATCCCACTCTCCATCTGTTCCCTCTCCAGCTGTTCCATCCTTTCTCTCCCCATGCCCGTCCTCTCCTCATTTCATCCATACAATGTTTTCCTCCCCCTTTCTCTGCTCCATCCTCCCCTTCTCTCTCTGGGGTACCTCCACTCACCGTTTCGTCTCACTTCACCTCCTTGTTTCCCTCTCTCCTCTTATACATTTTACACAGTCCCTCGCACATGTTACCCCTCTCCTGTTCTCACCTTCCTTTCCATTTCAACTCTTTCCCCTCTGCAATCTGCACTCCTTCCTGCCTTCCTCTGCCTTTTATTGCTTCAATTTCCTTCCTTCCTCCCTTCCTCCACTCTTTACACCTACATGCTGTCTCCACTCTCCTGTTCTATTTTCTCTTCTCTTCTATTTGTTCTTTACTACCCTCTTCCATGTCTTTGGATCTGTCATGTCTCCTTCCCATTAACATACTTTTCTTCTCCCTTCCGTCCATGCTCCTCTTTTCCACGCCTCTTCTGCCCCCTCCTCCTCCTGGGCCTCTATTGCCTCCAGATTCCCGCCACCCCTTACCCCATTCTGACCCCCCCACCTTCATTCCTTTTCTCTCTGCTGCTCCTTCTCCCCTCTCCTTTCTCCTACCATCTCCTTCTTTCTCCATCTCCCCTACACTTCTCTGTCCTAGTTTTTCTTGGTCCCTCCTGCTCCTCACTCCTTCTTTCTGATCACTCACCTTCTAGTTTCCATTCTTTCTCTTCTCTCTTCTCCCTCCGTTATGTTCTTTCTTCCCTTTTCTTTAATCTCTTCCAGCCAATCTTTCCAATACTCTCACCATCTTTTAGCACCCGTTTTTAGGTCTCGCTGAGTCAGTGCGCATGCACTGCTCGGAGAGACTTTAGTAAGGGCTTTAAAAAATGCTACCGCCGGCTACAGCTTGCAGTGCATGTGCGCGCGCTTCAGCAGAGGCGCCATATGGCGTGATTACTGCTGCGCGCGCACCACTCATGCACATGCATTGCAAGCTGTGGCCGGCGGTAGCATTTTTAGCTTGCTAATCGCGGCACCGGTGCTTTACTTTTAACAAGCGATTATAGCACAAGTAAAGAAATAGAAACAACCAGCTATTTCTTTACTTTTGCTATAATCGCGGCACCCACGCTTTACTTTTAATGTTAAAAGTAAAGCACTGGTGCAGCGATTTGAAACAAAACAAGCATTGGCATAGCCAATAGGTCTTGCCTTTGGGACCTTATAAGTGTTTAGCCATGCAACAGTTGCATAACTGTGGGCCATATGTAGGAAACACTTTTGCGATCGCAAACACTGCGAATCGCAAGAAACTGGGTGTTTGCGATCGCAAAACTGACTTTACCTATGTAGGAAAGGTGTCCTCTGCATAAAATAGCGATTCGCTAATTTAGCGATTAGCAATTTTGCGTAAAGCTGATTCTGCGAATATTTTAGCGTAATCGCAGTCTGCGTCCCAGTATTAGCGGAAATCGCTGTTACCGACATCGCAATTTGCGAGTTCGCAAAATCAGATTTTCAAAAAATTGGCAAATAGCGATTCCTCAATAATCGCAGTTTAGCACTTCTCAATTACCACCAACTCTGAGCAGGTGGTAACCAAGTGCAACCTATTTAAACAGGCCCACAATGCCACAGGGACTTCCCACCATGGCTGGGCTGTACGTGATAGCCAGGAGGCTGCGAATCAGGGATGCCACGCAGAAAAGGAGACGCCAGGAAAGGATCTACAGAGCACGCATCACCCTCTTCCAACTGACCGATGAGGAGATCCATGTGAACTACAGGCTGCACCCACACAGCATCCTGGATTTAATAGAGGAGCTGACACCCATACTTGAACACCCCACACGCAGGGCACACTCCATTCCCACCCATGTTCAGGTGCTGTGCTCACTGCACCTCCTGGCATCAGGGAGTTTTCAGGGGGTCATTGCCACAGCAGGAGGTGTCTCGCTTCCTCCACGCTTTCCTGGATGCAATGGTACAGAGGCTGCATCACCACATACAATTTCCAAGCACACCACAGGCACTAGATCAGACCAAGCAGGAATTCTACCAAATTGCCCAATTCCCCCATGTCATTGGCTGCGTAGATGGGACCCATGTCGCAATCTCACCCCCATCACATAATGAGTATGTATTTCGCAACAGAAAGTCATATCATTCCCTGAACGTCCAGGTAGTGTGCAATGCCCAACATATAATCACTGATATTGTGGCCAAATACCCTGGAAGCACACACGACTCATTTATGTTTCGCCACTGTGCATTACATCGAAGACTCACAAATGGTGATTTTGGATAGGGCTACCTGCTAGGTAAATGCATGCCAAACACTCACAGAGGCAGTAGAGTGATGCAGTGGCAGGACACTATTGAACCTGAATCTGCTTATGCGCCGCAGGTGACAGTGCGTATGCTGTACGAGACTACATCCTCACACTGTACCTGAATCCAGCAACTGCAGGTGAGAGGAGGTACAACAGCACACACAGAGCCACACGCTGTGCCATTGAGAGGACCTTTGGAATCCTAAAGAGCCGTTTTCGATGCCTCCATAAGAGTGGAGGAGCGCTACAGTACAGCCCTGAGACATGTTGCAAAATTGTGGTTGCCTGTGCAATGCTACACAACATCGCTACCAAAAAAGGAACCCCAGTGGACCTGACAGACTCTGAATCATCAGATGAGGATGGACCAGCACCACATCACGGTCTGGCAGGTGGTGCTGGTGCGGCTGCCGGACGCATGAGACGAGATGAGATCACACAAAACTACTTCTAAGTGAGTAATGAGGACACAATGCGACTGATTGGTTTCTTACAGGGATGTTTATTTCCTTATCTTCAGGAATGAAGGTATCTTACATTGTGACTTTATAATCCCTGCATGCACATGTTTGTGTCACAGTGCAATAACTACCATCAGCCACTGAGTCATCATGGACTGTGTTGCGTCACACATGGCCATTAGTCCCTTGTGTCCCTTCACCTCCTACGTGCACGGCCTGTTGAGCCTCGCTGTGTCTGCGCAGTGCCCTCCCTGGAGTCATCATCCACTCTGCCCTGGCGTGCACTCCGGCGTCTGTCCTGTGGAATTGGGGGAGTGATGCTGCTCCTGCTTGACTGTTCATCAGTGTCCATGGCACCAAGTGTGCCTATGCCACCTGTGGCAGTTGCGCGCATCTGGTCCACCGCATGTGTAACCTGCACCAGGACACTGCCAACGTCCTGGCAGCAGTGGGCTATCTCGCGCTGCATGCTGACACATCTTCTGGCCAGTAGGGATGTGGTAGTTGACTGGCGGTTCACTGCCCTGGTGTATAGGTCCAGCCGTGTATGTAGGCGATGTCTCTCCCGGTACCGGGCTGCCCTGTCCCTCGCAATCTCCCTGCACAGTCCCTCCAATGCACCAGTCATGGCCATTACACCTGCGCGCAACTCGGTCATGATGTGGTTATGTGCAGCCAGTTGCCGTTGGATTGACCGTATCCCCTTTACTTGCAGGCGCTGTTGCTTGAGCATGCTGCCCTCGAGGCCCGAGAACACCGTGTCCTCTTCACCAGGAGCAGTGCTGGTGGACGCCGTGCCCTGCGTCTCATCCCTCTCCCTACTCTGGAGTGTTCAGGGGACTGTGTTTGGTGCTGTCCTGCACGTTGCCTGTGCACTGGCTGTTGCTCCTCTGCTGTGTCTGGTGCCTGTGCCTCCAACAGTGGTAGTGGTGTTACAATATTGCGGCGCCTGCATGGTGCTGTGTCTGCAGTTCTGGCTTCAACCTGCTCCTCCTGGCCTGCCACGTCCTCCATCTCAGCTGTTGCCTCACATTCAGCCTCACTATCCTGTGTTGGTGGTGGTGCTGTGGATTGAATGGCACACATTAGTTCTGTGTCCTGTCTGGCATTTGTAATGCATTAGTTTTACACAATAAATTCACATGGGTACTATCTGTCTTTTTCACTATCTGCATGATGGAGTCCTCCCTATTCCACCTGGCTGTGTCTCACTGGCACAGTTATCAGTGCATGTGACTACGTCTCCCATAATGCATTTCTGGGTGTGCTGTGTGACCAGTACTGGAGTTGCAGTGAGGTTGCCTTTTGGGGGTTGTGGGTAGGTTGGGGATGTATCAGGCGGTTTTGGCATGCATCTTACCTTGTCTGGTGTCTGTGTGTTCGGAGCTGTCCAGGTCAGCCACTCCACTCACACTCTCAGGCTGCAGTGTGCCCTCCACCAGCTCCTCCAGGGGCGTCGGTTCTGTTGCAGTGGAAGGCCCCCCACTGTTTTATTTGGCCTCTGCAAGTCTTGTGGCCACCCTCTCCTTTGACCTCTGCCGCATGTCATACCACCTTTTTCGTAGGTCCTCTACACTGCGGTGTGTGACACCAATGGCATTGACTTTCTCTTGGATGTCACTCCATATCTTGCGCTTTCTGGCCTCTGGAACTCGTAGGGAACTTTTCCCAAAACGGAGATCATGGCTGGTGACCACCTCCTGTGTGAGGACCTCCAGCTCCCTGTCACTGAATTTATGTTTCCTCTTCCTTGGTGGTTCATCATGCTGCTTCTCAGGCCCCTGGGACTCCATTTGGCTTGTTTCCAAAAGCTGAGCAAAACTGTTCTCCTCTCCACACAGGCTCTCACACAGCTACTGGCTCAATCACAGCTGCTGGCAATCAGATGCAGCATGGGCAGTTCCTGGGTGTGATGTCATCATTCTGCACCTGAATTGCAGATTCCCGGATTTGCGATTCCTTATTTGCGATTTCGCAATTAAGGAATCGCTATTTGGGTAATCGCAATATAATTCTGCTTTTTTTTGGGAATCGCTAAATAATTGCGAAAAAATACCTACATTGGAATTTGCGATTCCAAAATTGCGATTGGCCAAAAAACACAATTTGAGAATCGCAAATTCGGTTCTACCTACATATGGCCCCAAATACTTATAAGGTCCCAAAAGCTAGACCTATTGGCTATGCCAATGCTTGTTTAACCAACCACCTGCTGGACGAGTTTCTCTCTCGCCCCACACAGTTTTCCCCTAACTTATGGGGACATTGTCATCTTATCTAAATTGGCATGAGCACACTACAGATTGTCCGCTGCTTTGCACACGTTACTACACAAGTTTGTTTGCAAATGCCTCTTTTTTCTTTTTCACATGAGAACCTATCGTTGTGTTCACACTATGCAGGTTCCTGTGATTTATTCTGAATATTGTGAGCAAGGTCGATCAACAATGTCCCTTGTTATTCTGTTCTGGTCAGGCCCTAGCACCTAGACAAAACATACCAATGCAGCTTTTGTTTGGGAATACGTACTTTGGTCTTATTGGAATACACGAATAGGTAGCAAACACTTGGAGAGGGCCCTTTCCAGGGAGAAGAGCAAGACAGCACCTATGATGTAGATCTACCATCTGAGATATGCGGTCTGCAGATAACGCCCAGAGATCTTCTAATATATAATCATTCTGCATCTATACAAGGGGAGGGAGATTATGCTACATTGGCTTTTTATAATGACAGCTCCTTTCATGATTTACGGACTAATTGCTATGCTTACCATATTTGTGTTATTACTTTTCCTGCTTATTGTGGCACGTATACTGCATATTAGAGCTGTTAGTTAAAATAAATATTTTTAACTTATTCGTGTCTCTGTCAGAGCTTATCGTGGACAAGTAAAGAGTATGAGCGAAAGGGTGTGTCTTGCCACCGCGATTCCTGAGAGAGTCCGGAGTGTTGTGTTCTGGGGTGTCTAATGATCTGTTTCTCTGGAGTGAGTAGGAAAGCAAGTGAGACACTATAGCGAGTCGGTCCTGGGCTCATGGGTACTAAGGTGGTAGGATGACTCAGTCCGCATACACTAAGGTCCCATAATCCGATGCATAGTTCTGTGTTTGTGCAGAATCCCTGCAACAATCCTAAAGCGTAGTCCTGGAGGTGATCAATGAGGTGGAGGATCTGACCTTGATATCCTTCATTTCTATGTACCTTGGTCATGATAGCCACATCTTTTCATACCGGACGCCTCAGGTGACTTGCAAAACACCCTCTTAGTGACCATTAGTTAGGAGAAGCCAAGGCAGTATGGGAGGTACAAGCACTCCGCTTTTACTCAGTACGATGTTTCAGGAACACACTGGCCTGAAACAGGAGGAGCGCACTTTTATTTCTTGAATGCAGGCAACTTCTTTAGGATGTTGACACGCCTCTTGGCACAGGTGTAACATCCACTCGTGTACAGCATTCTGGATAAAATACAATCTGATCTTGTCCCTGCTTCCGCAGGCCTGGTGCTCTCTCTCAATAATCTTCAAACAGGCCAACTACTGGGCAGCAGAAATAGAAGACTTACATTTCCCCATTGCCAACAATAGGATTTTGACTACATTAATTGAGAGGCAGATGGTGGTTGTTATGGCTATAGAAATTCTTCCCATGCTACTTTCTCCAGCAGGACATTCTTAACCCGTGGAATGAGCCTATTGTCTACTGGCCCAGAGGTAAAAAACAAAAACAGATTTTTGAGGATCGACCCAGAACTCACAGTATTTCTTCACTTAATACTGAAAATGTGTTTGTAATTTAAAATGTTTGTGCTACTGTTCAGTAAACAAAAACTAAACAAATAGTTGTATAAAATACCCAGGGTGTAGGGGCTTATTTACTAATTAATGTAACTGTGACTCTCTGCTGCAAAGTGTAAAACAACTCGTACATAGATTGAAATAAATAGAATGCTGTTCACATGAATGGTTTCCTTCCAGCTATGTTTTACAAACATTATAGGGTTAAGTAATATGTTTGTTGATTGTGGGAAACAAATGGTTAATACTGAGTGGAGGTGCTCGCTACTGTTTACGGAATATTCCTTTTTTTCAGAGTAAACAAAAAGCGTGGATCATATGCAGAGTTATATATAACCCAAGGAACCTTTGTACTTAGCCTCAGGAGACTGACTGACTAAATGTCAGGATGGGGGAGTGGAAGCATTGGAAATACCATAGAAGTATTGGGAGATAAACAGTTGGCGTAGTTTAGAGAAATGCATTAGAAGGAAGAAATAGGTTGCAAAATAATAGTTCATGATCCAAGGGGGGAGAAGCAAAGATTTTATGTGGTCCTTTTCAAAAGTATTGTTCCACCTCTTGTTTCTCTTCACTGGTGCAGAGCTTCTGCGGACCAGGAAAAAGGAGAAATGAAAAGGTACGTGTACTGGGCTCTTATTTCAAGATGTTTCCTTTTTCTCTGATCTTCACTGTGTTTTATTTCCTCTAGGTACTTCTCTCTCTTTCTATTCTTCTCTGTCCTTTATTTCTCAGGGGTTTGAGGCTCCATTTATTAGCAAACTTGAAGTAGTAAGAAAAATAAGGAAAATTATCTCCCAGGGTTGCTGACCAGTATAACTAAAGGAAAGTGTCTTTCTGGTTTTCCACTGTTTCTAGTGACAAGTGTACTCAAGTTCTAAGTGAGTTATTGCCTTTAGCCTTTTATTAAGGGGAGGAAAAGAAGAAAAAAAACAAATGTGGGTTGGTAGTACTGCCCTGCTAGGTTATCCCTCTCTTCACAAGTGCCCTGGAGCTTGCCCGCTAGCTATGTGCCACGTCAGTCACGAATGCGCTGATGCACTACAGCAACCATGCCCCTCGGGGAGCTTGGTGGAAGCTTGGTGGAAGTCGGGTGTCCCTTCGGCCCCCACTGTCGGCAGGAGGGACTGTTCGTGAAGCCTCCCTTTTGTGGCTGGGGATTATAGGAACATACTGCTCTCCGGTTGGTCCTGCTACCTCCTGGTTCCACACAGGCTTCTGTTCCCGGGTCTCTTAGTGTTCTTCTCCCTCTGGAAATCCCAGGCGCACCATGACGACGACTCCTATCTAGCCAGTGGCGTAACGAAAGTTGAGCGGGGGCTGCAAAGTACGTTCCGGGGCCCTCTCCGGACACTAGCTGTCTTTTTCTGGGATTGGGTCCTGGGATAAAAACAGAAGTCCTTTTGTTTGCAACGTTTCCTCATGTACTCGTGCCCCCTTGTCCTTTTTCCTTGTTAATGTTTTTCCTTTCTCCTCCAGGTTGTTCATGTGGTGATGGGATGGATGGACTTAGGAAAAGAAGAGGTAAGATCTTGGCCTCTTTTCCATCCAGTCACAATTCCCCTCCCTTATGGGATATCGAGACAAAAGTCAACATTACCCTGTTCCTTTCCCTTCCTATGTCTTACTTGAAAACAGAATGGTTGTAAGGAGATAATCCATCGTAATGCCATTGGGTTGTTGCCCTAATTCATGCTCATCCAAGTGAAGAGGGCGTGGTCTGTATACAGGATAAAAGTGCAGCCCTTTAAATACTAATTTCTCCACTGCCCCTTTGATCGCCAAACATTCCTTTTCTTTAGTCCCTATGGAATGCTTACAAAGAAGAATGGCTTTTCCTCATTGTTGGCATTTGACTGAGACAGTACGACCCTCGAGCCAACATCAGTAGCATCTGTCTGTAATGTAAAAGTCTCTTGCCCAGAGGGTATCCTAGTTACTTGACTTTATTATGTTCCAGTTTAGATTTGTTTCCGTTAATAGGTCGGCAAGGTCATTGTAAAGCTGCTAATATGGTTTTTACATGTTCTAAATGTTCCTGCCAAGTTTTACTGAAAATGACTATGTTGTCTAGATATGCTAAAACATATTTTTGGTAGGGTTTAAGAATTTGATTCTGTATTCATTGGGAAGTGGTTGGGGGTATGTGTAGTACAAAAAAGAAGGACAATGAACTGGAAAAGGCACAAAAGCAGTCTTTCCTGTTTTCCTCAAGGCATAAGGCAAACTACCAGTAGCTCTTTCTGATATCTACTGTGGAAATATACTGAGATTCGCCTAGTTGTTCTGTGAGCTCATCTTCTCTAAGTAGGGGATAGCTGTCATATTTTGATATTTTATATATAGCCCTAAAGTTGATGCAAAAACGTATGGTTCCATCTGGTTTAAGGGACAAGAACAACTGAAAAGAACCGGGTGCTGGAGGAAGGTTGTATAACTCCTAGCTTTATTATTTGTTAAACCTCATCTCAAATAACATTCCTCTGAGCTTTGGGAACATGATAGGGGCATTGTTTAATGACTTTCCCTAGCTCTGTGGAAATAGCATGAGTGACTAGATGTATATTTCCCGGTAAACCTGAGAAAATCTTGACAAATCATAAGCAGCATGCATATAAGCTGCCATTTTGGACTTTTATTAGGGATTCACCAAAGTAAAGAGTGGCTAATGTTCTTTCTTCCTGAGAAGAGGATTACTGTACTTTTGCTAGTGGAGGGCACAACCTCTTGTTTAATCAATCAGGGGTTTTAAAGCACGCTACTCAACCGTGTGGGTCTCAAGGCACTGGGGTATGGGGGACGGGCAGATACATAGGTCATTCGAAGAGCCAGGTCTTGAGGTTATTTTTCAATTGGTGCAGTGTCTCGCTTGGAATGCGGTGGGGGAGTTTGCTCCAGGTCTTGACCACGAGGTCGGAGAAAGATCTGCCAAACGCTCTGGCCCTGTGGATGCGGGCGACTGTGGCTAGGGTGAGGTCTGCAGAGTGGAGGTTTCTCTGGGGTGCGTGGAAGGAGATTCGTTCGTTGAGGTATTGGGGTCCGGTGTTATGGAAGGCTTTGTAGGCGCGTGTGAGCAGTTATTCTTCTTTTGACTGGGAGCCAGTGGAGTTCGAGAAGGTGTTGGGTAATGTGGTCATGACGTGTGATGTCGAGGATAAGTCTGGTCGTGGCGATCTGGAGTTTGCGGAGGAGTTTTTTGTTGATTACGGCGTAGAGGGCGTTTCCGTACCGTAGTTCTGTCTGCTGGTGAGGAATGCCTTTTTGAGAAGGTTAATGTGGTATATTTGTTTTCATGTACCAAAGTTTCAATTTATACGTCTCACAAGCTACTCTTACACTTACCTTGAATGGACCATGCCATTCGAACCATAATTTATCAGAAGTTGGTATGAGTACTAGGGCTAAATCAACAATGGTTAGTTCTCTCGATTTGGTACCATGATTGTAAAAACACTGTTGTCGAGGATGGGAATTCTCCAGGTTAGTTAGTGCTAATTCTATCAGTTTTCCCAACTATGCTTTTAACGCTGTTGTATAATCTAACAAAGTTCCTTCCTGCAGGAAATCTTTCTCTCAGATTTTGCGGATCATCTCAAACAAGGTTCTAGCCCAAAGAATAATTCCAAGGAGGAGCAACCTAGGCTACTTTGGGTTTCAATCACAGAGAGAGTTAGAAGTAGTAGTTAATCTCAATTTTTTACCTCTACATTCAACATTGTTTTTAGTGTTAACTTTAGGATTTCATTATATCGTTCTACTAGTCCATCTGTCTGGGGATGATATACAGATGCATGAATGCATTTAATTCCCATATGTAGGCAAACGTGTTCAATTAGTTTTGATACAAAAGGGATTCTCTGATCGGTTATGACTTCCTTTGGGAAACGTACCATGAAAAAACCTCATTAGCAGTTGTTTTGGTAGTGGCTTCTCAGAGGGTACAGCCTCTGGATACCTTGTGGCATAATCGGCTACGACAAGGATATACTTATGACCTTTACTTGAAGGGATAAGAGGACTGTTGCAGTTATGTTTACCTTTAAATGCATGGCATGTCCTCATGCCAGAAATATTCAGTCTCGAGGAAGTGGTGTTCTATTGTAAACCAGTTGGAGACTGACTGGGAGGCTGACTTGTTGGTTGTGTCTATCTAATCTAAATAAAACCCACTTTGACACATCCTGGACCCATGAGGTCCAAAAATATACATTCATACGGGATACCTATGAAATTATATTTTTTGTACAGGAGCTTCAGCTCGATGACAGGGATTTTCTTCTGGCAAATGGGGCATTCCTGGCAAACTTTCTTTATTTGGGTGAAGATGCTATTCTGTTATGTGTTTCCTATGGAGTCCATTGTTGATTTCCCTATGTTAGTCTAACTATGCACTTTGTAGGCCACTTTGTTTTACATATGTTACAAAATATCATGCTTGTTTTTCTGTCACAGGGTTATTTTAGAAATGGTACGCAAATGTTTACGTATTTTGTTCTTCCGCTAGGATTCAGTCAAAACATCGATATAAGGTCAAACAACATTTCTCCTTGTTATTCTCTGTGGTCGGACACTAGCACCTAGCCATAATAGAGAAATCTAGCTGTTGTTTTTGAACACACATGTTTAATCATATAACCCAAGGCTTGGCGTTTTGAAAACCACAGAGCGGAGACTTTCAAGCAGAGCAAGGCTCACAGACAAAAGCGCTATGCCAGCTGAGATGAACAGCTATCTATTTATGCCAAGGTCTGGGGTTCGCCACTAAACCCAGAGACCTATAATATAACTTCTGAGATGTCAGGCCCCTTTCCCCCTCCGCTCACCTGCAAACTTCCACGTAGTCCTTGCGGTGAGCTGTATCCCGATACAGAACACTGTGAAAAGAAAGAAAGATTTAAAACAGCAAAACCAGCCTGTCGCGATCATCGGCCAAAAGAGGTATTACACTACAATCCCCAGAAGCCCCGAAACCCGTCATCCCGGAAACAGGAAATTGCCCCCGCCCAGCCGGAACTACAAAGAAGCGCCGCTCCCACAGGAGGGGGCTTGTCAATCCAGAAGTTCCGGATCCTTGAGCTGCTCGCTGTAAAGCCACAACCAGCGCGTCGCCAGGAGCGGCGCTTCCTCAGGCTTCGGTGTTTGTTTTCCTGGTGCCAAACCTTCGGGATATTTGCCCCCATTCTACGAGACTCGGTCGGCGGAAGGTGTTGTCCCCGCAGGACGACCGAGTCTCACTCCTGCCACAGACCTCAGGACAAGGGTAGCGGTTGCAGACGCTTCCCTCCATCGTCGCCCCTGTACCTTGGATTCTGCGGTGACGTAACCGTATGGAATCCGGCATTCCTTTCTGCACGACGGACGCTAAGGTCAGGTAACGAACAGGCCCTGAATCCCCCAGGCCTTGCTGATTTTGGTTTTGTTTCTTGTTGTTTTTGTTTTTGTTTTCATTGAAGCTCACGGCCTGCGCTTTTCCTCCTTGCTGATTTTTGGGTGCATTACCTACCTCGAGTTGCCTGTTCTGCCTTTGATTCACTTACTATTCCCCGGAGCACATTTACTCCGACGTCACCCTGATTGCTGTTGGGAGAAACCGGTCCGTTCATCCCCGTGCTTCCTTACCGGCTCCAGTCCAAGGGCACCCATACTTTCTCACAGGTACAGACAACATCAGGAAACCGAGGTCCCGCGAAAGGGAGGAACGGGGGTGGGTCTGCCTACCTTCTCAATTGTTCTTCTCTCTCTCTTCCCCTGTGCAGTTTCCTTCGTTGACCTGGCTGGATAATTAAGTTACCTGGAAGACCGGAGAAACGCTGTGGGGTCACATATTATTTTCCCTTCTTCCGTTCCTTCCCCAGAGGGCAGTTCCCATAGCGGAGAGTATTCCCATTTCCCTGTGAGGTGCTGCGCCCTGGGGAATCCAAGGGTTTATTCTTCAGTCATCGTTCCTGCTGGTGTTCTACCGAGGTTAGTGGCTATCACAGGTCGCAAGCTGCTAGCGTCACGACAGATTGACAAGCCCACGTACACCATCAGCCTGGACGATGGATACCAACACAGTGTTAGCCTCCTTAGTGGAGAGCCTGGCTGCCTTACAACAGGAGGTTCACACCTCCAGACAAGAATCCCAAGGGCTGAGAGCCGAGATTGGGACCTTACGCAGAGAAGTCGCAGGCATCTCCCGTAGTGGAAAAAACCCTGTACTAGGGAAAAGTCAGTACATCAAGGACTGGACTTTGCCCCCACCGACCACCTCTCTAGGGCGGGTAGCCCGGCCCCGGGTTTCTTTTCCACACCCACTCTCAATCCTCCAACCGTAGGGACTCCCCCCACAGTGCAGGTGATACATAACCCAGGGATACCATTGGCCCCCCCCCGAACGGTTCTATGGGGAACCAAAGAAGTTTGAGTCCTTCTTGAACCAAAGTCGTCTCCATTTCCTCTGCAAACCCGCCATCTTTCAGGATGATGCGGCGAAGACTTCATTCATGATGTCCTATATGGGAGGGAATGCGGCCAACTGGACCATCCCCTTAATGGAAAGGAATGATCCCGTCCTACACGATTTTACGGCCTTTTGTCTCGAGATGAGGAAACTCTTCGACAGAAAGACGCACATGTTATCATTGGACAAAGAACTCCTCACCCTCCGGCAAGGAACACAGGACCTGTTAACATACATCACCGCGTTCAATCGTTTGGTGGTAGAAACCAGCTGGCCCCCCGAGAAGAGAACAACGCTGTTTTACCAAGGGCTCCGAAATGAACTCAAGGACGTACTAGCCCAAGTGGTACAGCTTCCCCAGTCATGTGAGGAATTAATCGAACTCACAGTGCAATTGGACCATCGAGTGCAAGAGCGAAAAGGGGACAGGAGCCGAGGTGACATACACCCCTTCGCTGTGCGATCACGACCCACCCAGGGAGAAGCACAAAAACCCTCCGACAGGCCGGAACCCATGCAGATCGGAGGAATAAGAGGGCCCCTGTCAGCGGAAGAGAGAGAAAAAAGACGACAACAAAAACTCTGCTTGTACTGCGGGAAAAGCGGACATTTCATTAGAGAATGCCGAGCACGAGAGAGAGGTCCCGACAGAGGCTCCATCCAAAAGACACAGGCTACGATATTTCTGGAGTCGGAAAACTAAAGAACCCAAGGAGCGATGGGACCAACGCCTTGGGTTTTGCTTCATCTATGGTCCCTGCGCAACTGGCCAACACCATCCAACCGGCAGTAGCCCATATCACAGTAAATGTCGAGTTGTGGATCTTAGATGCCACCCCTCTCAGTACCTCAGCGATGCTGGATTCGGGGGCTACAGGAAACTACATCGACCAGCAATACGCAAAACAGGTCGGAGTGACCTGCGAACGAAAAAGGACCCCAGTAGCAGTGACAGCAGTCGACGGAAAGGCCTTGACCTCAGGACCAGTCACACTGCATACCCTGCCCATTACCCTACAGATAGGGGGGCATTTCGAAACCATACGATTCGACCTGATAGATGCTCCGCATTTTCGCCTCATCCTGGGAATGCCGTGGCTGACGCTACACGACCCAGTCATCCGATGGGCAGAACGATCCGTCTCTCTTACATCCACGTTTTGCCAAAACCATTGTACCCAAAAACAGGTGATGCCTTATCTACAGACCACCACGCAAGCAGAGTTGCTGGCAACGAGTTGCAGCCCTGGCAGGTACCAATGTCCAACCGTCTTGCCCGATGACTACCAGGAATACGGAGAGGTATTTGACAAACGAAAAGCAACACAGTTACCGCCCCATCGATCCTACGATTGCCGCATCGACCTCGTTCCTGGAGCAGACATCCCCTGCAGTAGAGTGTACGCGCTTACTGAACCAGAAACGCAGTATCTCCAGGAGTACCTGAAGGAACATCTCGCATCAGGATTCATACGTCACTCAACATCCCCGGCTTCGTCTCCCCTCTTTTTCATTTCGAAGAAGGACTGTGACGAGCTCAGGACCTGCATCGATTACCGGGCACTTAACAAGGTAACGATAAAAAATCGATACCCGCTGCCTCTGATTCCAGTCCTGTTGGACCAACTACGAGGGGCTCGGATCTTCACCAAACTGGATCTGCGGGGGGCATATCACTTGGTGCGAGTGAAGGCGGGAGACGAGTGGAAAACCGCATTTCGAACCAAATACGGCCTTTACGAGTACCAAGTGATGCCTTTCGGATTGTGTAATGCCCCTGCAGCGTTCCAGTATTTTATGGATGACGTTTTACGCGGCCTCTTGGACACTCACTGCATTGTGTATATCGACGATATCTTGGTATACTCGGACAACCTACCAGAACACATTATCCACGTCAAGAAGGTGCTAGACCGACTCCGTGCCCACTCTTTGTACGCCAAACTAGAAAAATGCTTGTTCCATGTGGAAGAGGTCACCTTCTTGGGGTATGTCGTGAATGCTCAAGGCTTTCAAATGGACGCGGGGAAGGTCGAGGCCATAACTGGATGGAATCCGCCCCGTACCGTAAAGGCAGTGCAAAGCTTTCTGGGATTCGCCAATTACTACAGGCGTTTTATCAAGGACTTCTCTAAGGTCATACATCCCATCTCAAGGCTCCTAAGGAAGAACGTCCGGGTCCAGTGGGACGCAGAAGCCAACCAAGCGTTCGAGACATTGAAACAACGATTCACTCAGGCCCCTATCCTCAGGCATCCCGATACTACCTTGCCGTTTGTGGTAGAAACGGACGCATCACAATATGCCTTGGGGGGCATACTATCCCAAAGACACCCCGAGACGGGACAGCTCCATCCTGTCGCATACTTCTCCAAAAAACTTGCTCCGAGTGAGATCAATTATACGGTGTCCGATAAAGAACTACTGGCCATCAAACGGGCCTGTGAGGAGTGGAGACATTACTTACTAGGAGCAAGACATACGGTGGAGATCTACACCGATCACCGCAACCTCCTCTTTTTAAAAACCGCTCGAGCTCTAACGCCCCGTCAGCTGCGATGGTCCCTGTTCTTTTCGGATTATGATTTCCTGATCAAATACAAACCCGGACCCCAGAATGGAAAAGCCGACGCCCTGTCCCGGCAAGAAGAGGAACCGAGTGGGACTCCGGAAGAAATCCCCGAACCTCCACCCATCATCCCGGCCGCAGCATTTCGGAATAAATGCATCGCCTTAGTGATGTCCCAGGATTTCATTGACGAAGTGAAAAATGCAGTAACCTGCATCGACAGCCAGACCTGGTTACACGAAGTCCCAGAACACAGAACCTCCAACGGGGAATTGTTGTACCACCAACAAGCGTTGTACATACCTAATGCAGCTCTACAACAACAAGTGTTAAACTGGGCTCACGACTCCAAGTTGGGGGGCCATTTAGGGGAAAACAAGACCATTACTAACATCGAGAGGTCCTTCTGGTGGCCTACGCTGCACAAAGACACAAGAGAGTACGTGAAACAATGTGCAGTGTGTGCACAGGGAAAAACCATACATACCAAACCTGTAGGGCTCTTACGGCCCATACCAATCCCACCAGTTCCCTGGCACACGGTCTCTATGGACTTTGTGGTAGAAATGCCCCCCAGTGAAGGATACACGACCGTCCTCGTGGTGGTGGATCATCTAACAAAGATGGGACATTTCATCCCCCTTAAAAAACTGCCCTCTTCCGCAGAATTAGCCTTGCTCTTTCTCCAGCATATTGTGAGAGCCCATGGGATCCCCCGGATCCTCATAACCGACCGGGGTTCCCAGTTCACCTCCCGGTTTTGGAGGGCATTGTGCACCACGATGGACCTAGACGCCCGGTTATCCACAAGTTACCATCCCCAAACAGATGGGAAAACCGAGCGGCTCAATCAAACACTAGAGCAGTACTTGCGATGTTTCTCTCTCCAAAACAGTGAGGACTGGTATTCCTTGATCTGGACAGCTGAATTTGCGTACAACAACGCAGAACACTCCACGCTAGGGTGCTCCCCCTTCTTTTGCTTAAACGGGTTCCACCCAAACATGCTACCATTCGACTGGCCTGTGAAATCACGACACCCGTCTATACAGGAACATCACGCTCACCTAAGAGCGGTGCTCATAGACGCCAAACAGCATTTAGCCCAGGCCCAAACCACACAGAAACGGGTAGCAGACACCAAAAGAACACTCGAACCCGCATATCAGATTGGTGACAAAGTATGGCTGTCCACAAAGAACCTCCCCCTAAAAGGGGCGGGTAAACTAGCACCAAAATACGTTGGGCCCTATGGGATAGAGGCAATCATAAACCCTGTAGCGGTACGGCTCACCTTACCCCCCACATGGCGAATCCACCCTGTGTTTCATGTGTCCTTGCTGAGACCATGCCCTGGAACAATGAGGTTACCTGTCACACCGACTGCACTGGACATAGATGGACAGGAAGAATACGAAGTCCGGGCCATACTCGATTCTCGTCTCCTAAGAGGAAGAGTGCAATATCTCATCGACTGGAAGGGCTATGGGGTTGAGGAAAGATCGTGGGAACCCGCTGGTAACCTCAATTGCCCGCAGCTCTTAAGGCGGTTCCACAGGACACACCCCGGTAAACCCGGACGACCGCCGGGACGGCGGTCTGTAAGGGGGGGTTCTGTCGCGATCATCGGCCAAAAGAGGTATTACACTACAATCCCCAGAAGCCCCGAAATCCGTCATCCCGGAAACAGGAAATTGCCCCCGCCCAGCCGGAACTACAAAGAAGCGCCGCTCCCACAGGAGGGGGCTTGTCAATCCAGAAGTTCCGGATCCTTGAGCTGCTCGCTGTAAAGCCACAACCAGCGTGTCGCCAGGAGCGGCGCTTCCTCAGGCTTCGGTGTTTGTTTTCCTGGTACCAAGCCTTCGGGATATTTGCCCCCATTCTACGAGACTCGGTCGGCGGAAGGTGTTGTCCCCGCAGGACGACCGAGTCTCACTCCTGCCACAGACCTCAGGACAAGGGTAGCGGTTGCAGACGCTTCCCTCCATCGTCGCCCCTGTACCTTGGATTCTGCGGTGACGTAACCGTATGGAATCCGGCATTCCTTTCTGCACGACGGACGCTAAGGTCAGGTAACGAACAGGCCCTGAATCCCCCAGGCCTTGCTGATTTTGGTTTTGTTTCTTGTTGTTTTTGTTTTGGTTTTCATTGAAGCTCACGGGCCAAAGTCACGTGTGATACTTCTAGCGCCTGCGCTTTTCCTCCTTGCTGATTTTTGGGTGCATTACCTACCTCGAGTTGCCTGTTCTGCCTTTGATTCACTTACTATTCCCCGGAGCACATTTCCTCCGACGTCACCCTGATTGCTGTTGGGAGAAACCGGTCCGTTCATCCCCGTGCTTCCTTACCGGCTCCAGTCCAAGGGCACCCATACTTTCTCACAGGTACAGACAACATCAGGAAACCGAGGTCCCGCGAAAGGGAGGAACAGGGGTGGGTCTGCCTACCTTCTCAATTGTTCTTCTCTCTCTCTTCCCCTGTGCAGTTTCCTTCGTTGACCTGGCTGGATAATTAAGTTACCTGGAAGACCGGAGAAACGCTGTGGGGTCACATATTATTTTCCCTTCTTCCGTTCCTTCCCCAGAGGGCAGTTCCCATAGCGGAGAGTATTCCCATTTCCCTGTGAGGTGCTGCGCCCTGGGGAATCCAAGGGTTTATTCTTCAGTCATCGTTCCTGCTGGTGTTCTACCGAGGTTAGTGGCTATCACAGGTCGCAAGCTGCTAGCGTCACGACACAGCCTCCACAAGGGCTGCAAAACGGGAGGACCAATCCCTCCGCAATACTCAGGACAAAAGAAACCCAAGTGTTAGAAATGGGAATGGGAATTTGGTCGGCTAGGGCATGTGCCAATGTCGGG
Organism: Triturus cristatus; assembly: GCF_964204655.1. Lineage (NCBI taxonomy): Eukaryota > Metazoa > Chordata > Amphibia > Caudata > Salamandridae > Triturus > Triturus cristatus. Next base: position 359,613,805 of record NC_140583.1, read on the forward strand.
CAGAACAAAAAGGACACCACACCAGTTTAGAAAACTATCCAATATTTTTATATACTTACGACAAGACCAAATACGATAAAAATCCACAATACAGTACTTAAAAATCTTCGGTTATCAAAATATGCTTGACAAACAGTTCCTTGATTTCGATAGCTCCATCCGGGGCTATCACAGCGTCGTGAGCAAACTAATCAAGCAGTTCTGGCTGACCGCGGTGTCGTGGGCCAGCTACAGTTTCGGGAAGACACGCAAACAGTACCTTTTAGAAATGCAGGGCATCGGCGACCTCTCCTTGAGCTTCCGAAAGCACGGCGTCCACAGGCGTCGGTTCCGGATGTTGGTGCCGGAGTCGTCGGGGCCCTCGAACTCACACATGTGGCAGTGGTGTCGTAGACGTCGTAGGGTTGCATTTCCTTCTATTGCAGCTCAAAACACACAGTCCCCAGTGCTGAGAGCAGAAGAGCTTGAAGTCTTTGCTGTTCCTGAGACTTCTTGAACAGGGGGAAGCTCTACCTCAAGCCCTTGGAAAAACTCACAAAAGTAGATTGCAGAAAGTTCACTCCATTCCTTTCACTGCCCAAGACAGAAACAGCCACTGCAGACCAACACAGCAAAGCACACAGCAAAGTGGTAGTTCCTCCTCACAGCTTATCCGGCTCTTCTTCTTGGCAGTCTTCTAGGTCCAAAAGAGTTCTAAAGTTCAGAGGTCTGGGCCCCAGTATTTATATCCCAAAATCCTTTGATCTCTTAGGCAGAGAGGATCTGTGCCCAGCCAGAACCAGTTCTGCCGTCTCTGGTGTGCATTTCTGGCAGGAGGTGGAGACGGCATGGTCAGAGGCAGACCAGGCCCTTTGAGGTGCAAGGAAATCTCCTCCCCCTTCCCCCATTGCAGCCCAGGTCTATTCAGCCCTTTCCTGACCCACCTGGACTATCTGGAGCCACTCCTGCTCCCCAGTCTTCTGTCATCCAAAACCCAGACAGGCAATCCACATTCCAGCAGAGGCACACGGGATGACTGAGCAAGAAAATACCTACTTTCTAATAGTGGTATTTTCAAACACAGAATGTAAAAATCATCTTCACTAAAAGATGCATCTTTAATTCTGAGTTCAGGCATACTAAATTTTATTTTCTCACCTAATTCCCCGGGCCAGTTATGTTTATAAGAGGTTATAAACGAACTCCCCATTCTGTACTATGGAGAACAGGTAGCCTTGCAATAGCGAAAACCGAAATTGGCCGTAATTCACTATCAGGAAATGCCACACACACCAAGGCATGTCCTACCTTTCAAATACACTGCACCCTGCCCACAGGGGTACCTTGGACCTACCTAAGGGGCGGCTGACATGTAAGAATAGTGAAGGTGAGGGACTGGCAAGTGTATGCACTGGCCAAGTCGACATGGCAGTTACAAACTGCACGCAGACTCCGCAATGGCGGGTCTGAGGTACCTTTTCCGGGCTACTCACGTGCGTGGCACAATCAGTGCTACAGGCTCACTGGTAGCATTTGATTTACACACTCGGCACACTCAATGCACTTTACTAGGGACTAACAAGTAAATCAAATATTCAATCATGGAAACACCAATCCATAACACAATTTACCACAGGAGCACTTGCACTTTGCCACTGATCAGCAGTGAGAAAAGTGTGCAGAAACACTACGCCAGCAAAAACAGAGTAAAAACCGGGAGGTCAGAAAGCAAAAACTCTGGGGAAACACGCCAAACGATGCCAAGTCTAACACCAAGGATACGGAAGGGGAGAGAAACAGGAAGGAAGTGGATAACGAGGACGGAGAAAGTGTTTGGGAGAATCGTTCTAGCCCAGACATGCTAGAGTGTTAGGAGGCCTCTGCGAAGCTTAGCGTGGTGAGAGGACGCTGTTCCCATGGAGGAGAAGCCGAGCAGAGATACAGAAGCTGAACCGCCGTGGAAGACGCGGAAGAGGAGAAAAGCCAAAATACCTGGTGCGAGGATTGGTGGACTGCCCCGGAGTTTGCAGAAGAGCGTTGTGGGGGAGTCCCGGGAAGAATCTGTGTCAGGGACTGCTGTAGAGGGATGGAGGGAGAGGTTTTGCACAGGGTTCAATTGGATTGTGGTTTGCTAGGTATTCACAATGTTGTCTTCACATATGTGATACTGCTTGGCACTAAAACTCCCAGAAGCCACTGGGTGTCACAGCTAATCCCAAACTGTCGGTCACATGAAATCTATACCCGTTAGCTGACCTGAAGAGCATTAGTGATAAAAACCCGAAAAACCCAAAACTTGTTTCTAATGAAAACCACCCTTGAGGATTCCCACACAAACCCTTTCTATCCAAGTAAGGCAATAAAAGCCCTTAAAGAGAGGACGGAGAGGATATCCGCCTTTTCATCCTGCAGTTTTCATTTCCTATTTTTATCTTTTTTTACCATGTGCACCTTCACTTCCCCCAATATAAGCACAACAGGGAATCGCAATAGTTTTAAGTTTTCCTCATCCCATACACCTACTTACCACTGTTTCTCTTACTCTGAGATTCCAGGATCCAAACCACTCCTGAAGACCTAGGAAGGAGAAAGAGAAGAAAGTTAACTGTTATCACCACCTGGAGACGCAATATCCACATCATTTTTATTTGCAAATACGCCAAAATTGAATTAAAGACACCATTGCCAAACGTACCCAGCCTCCTCGCATATACACCCCCGTCCTAGTCTCTTGCAATAACACTTTGCTTCTATAGCTAGGGTGAGTTTAGGCAGATATGTCAGCTAAAGAGATAGGGCTTTTTATGGTGTATGGTCTTTTAATTATGCTAATCAAATTGTTGACCTGCAAATGTTTTCAAATTGTAGTGCAGTTATTACATAGTAGAGCATGATAGTTTCAATAAATATAGTAGGCTTCCTTCGGATCTCTTTTTCATTTATTGTGGACATGTATAATTGAGAGAATGAAAGGTGATGACCTACTACCACGATCCCTGAGAGGGTCTACAGTGTTGTGTTCTGGGGTGCCAAATCACTTGTCTCTCTGGAAAGGTTAGGAGGGCAAGTGAGGCACTATAATCTAGTCAGATTTGGGCCCATAGGTACCAATGTATTATGGGGACTCAGTCCCTACATACTGATTTTTATGATCCCAGGCATAATTCTGTTTCTGAACAGAATCCTTTGAAACATGGCACCACCGACAATTGGTATAGTACTCATTCATGGGTCTCCTGAGTAGTGCATGTGCTTGTCTCAATACCCTTACACCTACCAATGGAGACATCCGTGTTGTAGGGGATTAATCCTCCACAGTGTTTAGGAAGCAGTCAATACTGGTGGTTTTTCAAGTTTGAAAGCTTAAAAAGGACAGGACCTATTTTTGTGTTGCGCTTTGGTTTCTATTCTGCTTAGGTTATGGCTGTACCACAACCTATACTTATCCCTATAAATTGCAGGCCTGCTGTCCATGCTTGTGTTAGTTAATATGGACTTGCTGGTGCTTTTATTTTTGTGGTATAAGCGGATCCTACGTACCACTTTGAAGTTTTTTAGTCTTGGGTCGAAATTCCAGATGCTGATGGTAACACGTTACATACATACACTACTCTGACTGCACCAGCTTTATAAAGAGTGTATGCGCTCATGGGAATACCTTTGTCTTAGTGGGAACACAATACTTGGTTCCTTGGCACCCTTACACATGTACCTGCCACTGTACACATGGGTCAGCATTAGCTGGTTATGCACCATACCCTGATAAGGCTAATACAAATCTTGTGCAATCACAAGCTTTACACCATGGTCTTGTTACTTTATACAGAGGCTTGACGCAATTTGTTTCATGTGCCTTTTGGGTGCAACCAGCATGGGTTGGCATGCAGGGCAAGCTCAGTTGTCTGCAATAAGTCCTGAACCTTTTCATTAAGTTATAGGCAAACGCCCCTCTAATCGCGAGGAAATTCAATTTTGTATTGCCCTAAAGATTAACCAAACTGACCCTGTTTTCCCTTCCGGGACCACAAGACAAGAACAGAATTTTGCCTATGTGCTTACCAAATGAGATGGTTCCCGGTATTGGAGACTGCAACACCTGGGGAACCATTTTTGCCGCAGTTTATACTATCTGTCACGGCACTCCATCGATGTCCGTCTTGCCAGATGTGCTCAAACAGATACAGAATGAACATGGGGTAGCTGCTGTCCTGGATTTGTGGATGAAACTAATAGGAAATGTTCCTGTGCAGTCAGCCATCATTCAGTCTAGCGTTAAAGTTTGAGCAGCAACTCTGGCTATTCGCCAGCGGCTCACAGCGGTTGTACAAGCGGACTGTGAACGTGATTTGCCTATAATTATTGCTGATGTCTACACATTTTTAGGAAGCGATAATGTGGGAACCAGACCGACCACCGGTGGGCAAACCAAGTACAGACAAGGAAGCTAAGCCAGCCTGTGAGTTTGTTAAAAAACCATGGGATGAATCGAAACAACATCAGAAAAGGTAAATCTCCCGGAGGTTCACAACCCCTGGAGTCCTCTGAGAGAAGGTACGGTTTGTGTGATCGCACTAAAATCAAGACTTCAGACATGAACCAGGTTCCTGATACACTTTCTCCTCGTTCCTTTCAGGAATCATCTGACCAGCAGTACAACAGAGGAGGGTGATCTGAACACATACAAGAGTGCGTGAAACCAAAAAGGGAGACAACGTTCATCTGACGAGAAGATAAAGAAGGAAGACAGACCTCCTCAATATAAAGCCCCTTTTCAGAAAAAGAAAGTTGCCGCTATACCCACTAAATATGCCACAGTCACTGAGACCCCATCTCCTGAACAGGACTTGGGCGGTGACTCCCCTCGACACTATGGCAGAAGTCACCATAGTCAGCCGGAATCGCCAACAGTTTATGGTAGCAAAAGCAACTGATATCTTTATTGCAGTTGAGACCCTGGACAGGCGTGTAGCCCCTCCGGACAGATTATATCATTTAAATATTCAAATCGGGGGTGATGTACAACAACCATTAAAGCAATATTGTGGGAAAATGTAACTCTAACCTATGAGATCCTGCTGGCAGAGGGCGATTGGCCCCCACAGTTTGTACAAACATCCCCCTAGGGAGAGGATGTCATACTTACTTCCTTTTCTGACCATGTCATTGAACAAGTCAAACAAGCTTATGCAGCAGAATGGGCTCTTACACTAGCCCCTGCGCTATATATCGCAATCATGTCAGCTAGGATAAGGATTCTCCTTACCATGTTATACCCTTAAGGTCCAGCCCGCAAGTGCAACCACAATATCCCATAAAATGGGATGTGAAAGCACCTGTTAGAGACATTTTCTCCCAACTGGACTACCAGGGAGGAATTTAACCCTGTGTCAACTCCTCTGTTTCAGATGAATAATCCTCTGTTTGCTGTCTGCAAACTAGATCTTTCTTATTGCATAGTCTTAGACTACAAACATTTAAATAGTCCTACAAGCACCTTTGCAGTGCATAACACACATAGTACAGCATTAATTAATAATATAGTCCCTAAGAAATACAACATTAGATATATCCAATTTTTTTTCAGCCATAATCTAGCACCTGAAAGCAGAGATTGGACAGTCTTCTCAGCTCTGAGTTTTCAAATGAGATATGGAAGGCTCCCAATGGGCTATCAGAATAGCCCAGGACTATTTGCTGTATGCATAATGTAAATTCTACAAGATATTGACCTAGACACATTGTCCTAGGTGGATGATATCTACCTCACGGATGATTAATTAAATCCCCACTTAGCCAGAGTAGATTGCATATTGGGATTTGCTGCACTCGGCTTTAAGTTCAACTTCAAGAAATCCAATATCGCTTTTCTGAGTGTCCTTTTTCTAGGATATAAACTTACACATGAGGGAAAGAGCCTTGCACCTAATTTTTTGGAGACATGTGCACAGTGGCAACCTCCAAATACATTAAAGAAATTACAGTCCCAACTAGTATTCCTTAATTTTGACAGAAAAGATTATGCACAACACATTAGACCAGTGTATGCACTTGATAAATCCGGATTCTTCTATTGCATGTTGGACATCAGAACACACTGACACACTCAGATCAGTACAATCTTACAATCTGACTTGCTGGCTACACAACACTTATATACATGTGTTAATACTGCAAATCTAGTCATATGGATTTTGCTGGGTGCAATTGGATTTACCTATATCACGTTTAACAAAGGTAAGATAGTGCCGATTGCATATAAATCGCATTTATATTCCAGTGTTGAAATGTGTTTTGCTTCCACTGAGAAAATACTAACTGTGGTGCAGATGGCCAATCCTTAAGGAACAGCCACTTGCACAAGGGAAACACATTATTGTTGTTACTCCCGTAAATGCCTTAGAAGCAGTCACAAAAGCTAGTGTTTCAAATCCTAGATGGATACATACATGGGCAACCTCCTTAACAGCTGTTGATGTGAACTCCTCCTTTGATCTGTCTTTACAGACACAAGAATTCTTACAGTATGAGCATGTCTATCCCATGCCATCTTCCATCTTACTGCATGACCAGTATAAATATATTATTTACACTGATGGTTCAGCCAGGGGCGAACATAGGCACCCGTAGTCCCCGCGGTGCTGCGGGGCCCCGTGGTCCAGGGGGCCACCTCAGCACATTGCAGACTGGCTCGACTCTTTGACCAATAACCTTACATAATAACGGGCAGTCAGTGTCACGGCACGCATCAGCTGGGCACAGTCTTCGAGGCAGAGGACTGATATAATAATAACAATGGCCTGCCGCCCATGCACCGCAATTGCTAGCTCTCTGACTCTGCACGGGCGACAGGCCATTATTAAAATGGGACCTCGGCCTCAGAAACAAAGGCTAGGCTTGCACAGCCGCAGTGATGCAAGTTCACATTTGGCACCATCCCGCAGTGGTCTACAGCAGTGGTTCCCAACCAGTGGTCCCCAGTTCCCCAGGGGTCCGTGACACATTCTCAGGGGGTCTGCAGGTCTTGAGCACCTAAGCCTTCTCTCACCGTTAAAGGCTTGGTAGGTTAAGGAAATGCCATGCGCCCTCACAGCACACAAGAGTGCTGGTATTCCCTTGTGTGTGTGTGTGTAATGGGCTGAAAGTCAGTAGCTTTTGGGCCCAGAGCATTTTGATGCCCCTGTTCCGTCTCCACTTCTGGCCATGCATCGCCTGCATGCAGACGAACTGTGCCTCTTAAGTGTTTTGAGGCTGAACAGCTTTCGGGCAGCTCACGGCCTTGGCCGGCAGGAAGGCACTTCTCCAGTTCAAACGGCGGGCCTCTCGACAAACATGCATTTTTATATTTCTGTAAACTGTGTCCTGCTAAAATATATAAAGCTTCAAAACCTATTTGTGCTACAGAACGCAAACACTTAACTAATTGGGTCCTTGTGTGCTGTAGCAGTACGGGTGGGCGAGAAACATGTAATGTTACCTCTATCAGTTGGTGAATGAGCTCAAAAAAGTAAGTGAATTCTGCCTGTTACCCAAGTTTAATCTTCTCTTCCAAGAATTAAGCAGGAAGCAGAAACCTTCGAAATCATAATGGAATACCAATTTAGTAAATGAGTTGTAAAGTCTGAAACTGGAAACTGGGATCAATCCCTGCTTGGCCAAAATGTACATAAAAGCAAATAATTTTATTTCATCAAGCATCCTTTTTAGGGCTCGTGCCTGCGTTGCAGTGCGCAACACTGCTCGCGCAGCGAGAGCCCTTTTATGTGGGGTTTTGAAAGCTGACCACACGCTCGTGCGTGTGATCAGCTTTTGCCGTCAAGCATTGGCTTTCGCGTGTTTTTTTTTTTACAAAAAAAGGCACGCGATTTGGCAAAGGCGGGCGCATGTCCCGCCTTTGCTAGCCCAGTGGCTATTACGCGCAGCAGCGCGTGTTTGCCTTGCTGTCGCGCTCCCTCCCCCCCTCTGTGGTGCGCGCGCACCACTAGTTGTTGACAATAGCGATCGCGAAGCGATCGCTTTCAGTGCCGCTTGTTTTCTTTACTTTTGGTATAATCACAGCACCCGCGCTTTACTTTTGAGGTTATAAGTAAAGCGTGGGTACCACGATTATACCAAAAGTAAAGAAATAGTAAAAAACATCTATTTCTTTACTTTTGCTATAATCAACATTAAAAGTAAAGCGTCGGTGCCACGATGCTTGTTGTTTTATCCAAGTATTCATTTCATTTACTTTAGTTGTAGAGCTCACGTCAAAAAGAGACCTTCCAGAGCGCATTAGGCGAGTGGTAAAGGAAGGAAAACAGGAACAGGAGCTCTCATATTCAGCATAAGCCCTTCACACAGGACGGTTTTATGTTTTCCAAATTATCCGTTCCGTTTGAAACGAGAGACGTGATGTAAAGGGAACCCAAGTACAGTTTACGAGCATCCATTGAAGCACAGCGTGCTCATTTTATTTAGTTGCGAAACTAAACCCCCACCCTTTGGGAACAGATTACATTACAATGTGTGTCAACGCGGTGACCCGTGGTGACCTCGTGTTCACACCAACGGAAGCTCGCAGTGGACCTGCTAATCACTTCCACGGGCGGTATTCTTGCGCATGACCCAGTGCTTGGGTTTTATGGGGATGCAGGAAAAGACTTTGTGGGGGGAGACAGCGTCTTGTCTAACGCAAGTGAAATAACCATTTTTATTTATTTAAAAAGTTTTATATAGCGCTTGCTTGACCCGTGGGTATCAGAGCACTTTTACATACACACCGTAGGGGCAGAAGAAAAATTGCATTACATAGTAGGCAGGCGGTAAGGAAGCAAACTGAAAATTAAGTACAACATAAAAATTAGGTAAACAGTGCAGGAGAGGGAGAGAAAAAAGAAAATGAAGGTGGCTAACATAATCCATGCCACAGATCCCTAGTCGGATCTCAGAGGACCTTACGGAAGAAGAGATAAGTGGAGGGCATTACAGACTCTGAAAATGAATAATCATGTACTCATATTGGGTCTGGCTTAGAGACAGCTGTATTCGCCTTGTTAGCCTTACGTTTAAAATATTCCTGAAAAACAAACATAGATATATAGGTACATAGAGGGTCTTTCAGTCTAGCCTCCTCAGCCACAGGTCTGTAAAAGTATCATTCATATTTTGCGTTTACCAACCACAGCGTATAGCATGTGGCAATGGGTCAACCCACTTCAGTTATTGGCTGTTACAGCATTTGGCTCTTGCACATGTACCCATCCACGTAAAACGTAGATCCACTTCAGTGCCAGGGCTGGTCGGCCAATCTCTGCTTTCATTATACTTTTTTTAAATAATTTTTAGCAAGTGATATTTTTTTACTTACTTTTAAACACGTGAATGCTATCTTTATATACTTGCATTTTTACTTTGCGCTGCTTTTAGACGTGCAATACTTATTGCCACTCATTGTTTTTACATAGTGCCTCATAGCACATTTTCACAATATTTCAAGATGCGAATTAAGTGTTCCTTTGTTCTTACTATATAACAAGTAAGTGTGTGAAATTAAAAATAAGTAATTGAACGTCCCAAAAATGATAATGGACTTTGGACAGCGAATACCTGTATAAATATATATACAGAAGGTGGGGGATCCCCGGTTTGAAGACCACTGACCTGGACTGCTGGTAGTCCTCTTTAATTTCTCTGTCTGTAATACTCCTCTCATCGGCCTCCCTGTCCCGGCATGCTGCATTTCATGGCGATTTCCACCCACTCCAGTGAAGTTCCATCTGCGGCAGTTACACCGGTCCCCACAAATACCAAAGGCATACGTTTGAAATAGAAAACCTAAGGCTTCTCACAGTGAGCTATTTTGAGGAACTACATAGAAATGATAGTGAAAAAGTGCAGATAATAATGCTAAGAATATCGAAACCACGATGTTGCTTTGGTAATAGAGGTACACGGAAAACAAATCCAGCAGGCAACAGTTGTGCATAATTCACAGTTTTGTGCCTAATGAAATTGAAAAGTTTATCAACTTTACACACCTTTGCCTATTGGTGCAACATGGTGCAAAAGTACCGCGATCTGAATTTCTCCTAGAAAAGTCTACTTTTAACAGAATTCTTCGCTCACTTCCTGTTGTCAAATTTGGCAAACTTTATGAAGTTTAGAAGGAGTTTCACAAAACGTGCCTCGGCAAAGTCTCCATACTTTTCGCACTCTCTTAAATAGTTTCCACATCAAATTCAAATTCAAGATTTTTTAAACAGACTTAGACTAAGGGAATCAAAGCACTGCAGCTTCAAATGGTCCATTATCCCATTAGTTAATATGTGGGCGTTTACGTTTTTATTATCTTAAGTAAGGTCTGTTACTTTAAAATCACTGAAAAGTCATTCTGCCAGGTAACAGACAGACTGAAAAGACTTGCCACCAAAGCATATCTTCTTCAAAAGAGGTCAGTTCTCCAGACACTTAGGAAGCCTCAGAAAAAGGCCGGGTACAAACCATGCAGAGGTGCAGGCCAAATTACACTGTACGACCAGGCCTATATTATAAACAATAAAAGTGTAAAACCCCACCCCGAACCTAATCAACCTCTATCCACTACCTATCGAGGAAAGAATCGCATTTAAAACTGGCTGCCTAAATTATGCATCCGAATAAATCTACCTGTCTTTCAAACCTGCTCATTATCTCAGATACACAAGGAGAGCTGAGAAGCAGGAACCCATGGTGCATGAAAGTGCCAAGGATCAGCACACGACGACCCACCACAGGCATTGGCACTGCCATGCTTTATGGAGCTCTTTGTTTTCCAACCATAGGACGAAATGTTCTTTCCCGTTCTTCATATAGTGTTTGAAAACCCACATTTCAGAAATGTGTTCTCGCTGGTGTCTTTGATTTTACCTTCCTGCCTCACCAGTTTTAACTCCATGTGGTGGTTAAAATGTACTCTGCTTTTATTCAAACGTAAAACAACCTAATATTAGTGTTTGTGAAGGGGTGCTGTAAAAACTGATAAATATGTAAATAAAGACATACAAAATAAACTATGTAAATACCGGAACATATTCTCTGAGTTCTCTTAATACCGCTAGTACATAAATTCTGCATATCGCCCCTCCCACCACGCAATTACCATAACATTTTGCTACAGTCATTGACAGACAAAGAGTGCACAGGTGTTGCAGTTTTACAGCACAACAACTAATAAAACTACAGCTAAAATCTAAATACTTGTAAATAGTACTTTTAGGACAGACAATCTACCAAATGGTGGTATTGTATTAGTTGCCCAACAAAGGTTGAGAGGTGGTTTTACCTTCATTATCCATAGCACCACATCCTTCATTGCATGGGGATTGAGAATTTCTGCTTTCTCTATTTCCTCCTCCTCCTCCTCGCCTGTCAGAGTGACCTGCACGGGCATTGCTAAAGGAGGGCATAGGGTGGCAAGGGTAGTGAAATGGGATGGAACCACCTTGGCCTTGACCAGAAGTCATCACTGGGGAGCTCCGTTCGGGCAGTGGCTTTATGACACCTGATGTTGCAGTGGGGAGCTTTCTTTGGATTTTTCCCCTTTAACCGTCTGGTAGAACTGTATTCAACACTACACCATGCTGAAAGGTGCACCCACCCACCCAAATCGCCATGATATATGGTGTGGCTTAAGGAATCCGAGTATTATGGTTTAATAACCAAAAGCTACCCTTATTTTACTATGTTGATTCTCTAAGACTAAACCGTGGGCATGAGATTTTCTGGATTGGGAGGAACTGGCCTTCTGGTGGTCTAGACCCTCTAGCTGAGGCTAGGCACAAAGATGGTTCGGAGTGAACTTACTTGCTGGTGGTCCAGACGCTTAAGCATGCCCTCGGAGTGCCATTTAGTTTACCAGTTATTGGGTGTAGCCATTATGGATCACAATGGGTCCCTAAAAGTGGCGTAATGCAAAGCAGTACATTATTTATGTATTGTATGATTGTGAGGTACGGCTCTGTTTGATATATCATGGTGTGGCTCTAGCTGAAACAGTTATTGATTTTTGCACCTGCCCCACAGCGGTGATGTAAAGAATAAGCTGTTTACTGCTTCATGATGACTGCACTGCTATACAGCATGTTATCTTGTTTATGACTGCATTATAAGTTGCTGATATTGATATCAGGTGCTGTTTTGTGTCAAGTAAATGACAGCTATGCTCTTAGTGCATACCAAATGACTTGGTCTCTAAGTGTTCTCTGACTTTCCACCCTCAGGTGTCAGTGGGTGACCAGTGTTGTTACCTTTTCCGAATTCAGGGGGGGGGGGGTGAGAGTAGAGGGCCTACTGTTCAAATTTTTACTTTCTCGCTGTTTAGTAAAGATTAGTCCAAAAGATATAATATCCTAATGTCCTATGCTCTGTCTGAACTTTATGGCTAAAGTTCAGTTTATTTCAATTCATGCTAAATAATGAAGAAGAATGTGCATTAGAATATGATCTGTTGGGTGTGGCCAGGAGCCTATCGCTCATTAGTGACGAGATGCAGTGGTATAGTGGCCCAGGCAGTGATTACATCATAACAAGCATTTGCAATGCAATAGGTCTCGCATTTACGCAAGTTTAAGCTATTGGCATTGTAAATGGCAATGCCTTTCATTTATGTTTTAAAAACCAAATCATTACAATGCCAATAGCTCAAACTTACGTAAATGCGAGACCTATTGCATTGCAAATGCTTGTTTAATATAGGCGCTACTGTAAATACTTGAGTTCAGGATGGGCGCTGTACAAAAACCTGTTGTGTGTTTGATTTAATAGCTCAAAAAGTTGCTCCAAATATATTAAGAATTTAGGCCACGTATACTACAATTATATATACACATGACAACTGACTTGCTTCTTAGTTCACTAATCGCAATGTCAGCTGGGAGGGGGCAGGAATGTTTCTTGCATCATGTTGCAAAACTCCTACTTTTGATAAATACTTTAAAAATAATCTGGCATATTAAGGTGAAAAACGTTTGTGTCTTAATCACAGATTTTCCAGCAATCACAAACCCTTTCTGCAACTGTGAAACATACCATGTTTCCGCACTCTGACAACTGGCCCTGCTGATTAAAATATAGTGAGAAATGGTTCAAGCCAATTAGCAGGCTGGTAATCATAGTTAGGCCTTGATCTTTCCCTCCTACAGCGTAACTTTTTGAAAGTATGTAGTCCAGGCCAGTAATTGAACCCTTATCACGATTGTGCAAAGTATGTGCAGTGTCCACAGCTTCCACGTTGGTGATGGTGCCCTGTTCATAGATGTGTGTGTATGTTTTTTTTATGTTGCTGTGCTTTAATGCTGCGTTATTTCAAAGTGATTTTGTTGTGTTGTACTGTTTTGTGCACCTGCAGTATGTTAAGTGAATTCCTTTAAAATGATATCTTTGAGATAGTACTTTATTTTCAAACACCACAGCTAAGGAATAGAAAGAGGCAAACCCCGCCCACTGTTTCCAACCTGTGCTATCTCAAAATAAAGTACTACTTTAAAAGAAATATCGAGTTAATTAAATTCACTTTATGTGCATGTGCGTAAAAGAGGTAATTTGAGTATTTGTTTGGTATGTACTTGTTTGTGTATGTTTTGCGAATTACTAATTAAATCGTACAAATTGCTTGGGGGTCCCCAGCTTCCAGTAGTGATTCAGTGGGGGCCCTCAAGAGTCAAAAGGTTGAGAACCACTGGTCTACAGGGTGGGGCTGGGTAGGTAATGGACGCAGTGTAAACTGCACATGCAACGGCACCAGCCGTCTGAGCCTGCCCCCCATGGACGCTACCGAAGCAGCCTGCAAGCAACTAAGTTAAGTCACGTCTCCTTCCATCTCTCCTCAGGTAAAAAGCCTTCCTCAGTTCATTAAAATGTTTACATTATGCTGCAGCCACATAGCCAGAAATTCACATTTGGTACTAATGCACATATTACCACTGCCTTGCAAACAAACATACAAATTGTGAGCAAATAAAATTGCATATTTAAAAAAAGAAAAATGCACCGAGAAATGGACAAAAAACACCACAAATAAAACTATGTTAATGTGCATAATTCTACCTTTCATATGAATATAGTGATCACTTTTTGTTGTTACACAATTTGACACAATATGTATTTAAAAAATACAGGAATATAAAGCTACGCTTGTTAGTGCTTCATTCGTCATGCAAGCATCATGTCAGTCCGGCATGCAGCTCCGCGTGGCAGCTTGCGCACACTGAAAGCAATCCCATATTACAGGTTGCATAAAAAACTATTTGAACTCTTAACTAACCCTCCACACAAAGATTGTCCTTTCAGACTTATCAACTGTCTTGGGAAATTTTTGCTGGAAATCCAGGCTTGAGTTATGTGTCGCGAAAGGCAAAGATGGAGTATGCTATGGAAATGTGCAGATGTGTATTATATGCTGTTGTTTGCCTTAGTGTCTGGGTAATCCTCCTTCATTGATTGGGGTCATTTTGGCTGCACTGTGAACAGCATGAAATGATCAAGTCACTTTTGCTACGAAAATTATGTAACGTCTTCCAATGGGCTGGATTATATTAGGCAAACTAAAGGTCCTTTAATATTTGATGCATACAAATTTCTGAATATAGAGGGCGAGTACTCTTTGGGGAATTCATGACCATGCAGGGTTTTGTTGTTTTGTGGTTTGTTGTGGCTATCATTTACATTTTACTTTAGTTTTGTATTTACTGACCCTTTATTTAAGTTAAATTACTTTCTGTGCATTGAAAGTACATCTGGGATACTCATGTCTTTGATTTGTCCCAGTTCTGAGTGTAATATTGATTTTACAAACCATACAACCATACAAAAAAAAGAATGAATAGGTAATAGTGTCAGCCAAAAGAGGGCATTTGATGCACAACAGGTATAAGGGTCAGAGTGCAGACGGGTGCTGCTTTTAACCTGCAAAGATTTACAGAGTGTCCAATTCTTTCCATTTGTGAAGCTTGCAGTTTCCCATTTCAATACCGCAAAGTTTGTCTTTGCATAGTGTGATCACTTTTACTGCATAGCAGTATATTTTTTCACTTTTAACAAAGCTAGCCAAGTTGAAAAATGTGTCTGCAAGTTTACCTTTTGCAGATCTTTTCTATGTGTAATGGCATTGCAGAGGGGAAAATACAGGCTACAATCTCCTAAGGTTTTGCTATGGCTTAATTTTGTGGTACTTCTGGCTTACTCTTGAATTCTGTGAGCAAAGCAGGAGCAAGCTCGGAACAGTCTACCTTATGTCTACAATTCAAGAGTAAGATAGGAGTACTATATGTGTAAGTCTCACCCATTTCCAGCAAATCTTTTGTGAATTGGCTCATGAAGCTCAATTCACATATGGCCCGATTCACAAAAGGTTTGCTATGAGTAGGTATGACGTGTTCTTGCAGTACTCCTGGCTTACTTCTGAATTTCATTATTAAACCAGGAAAACTCCTGGCTTACTCTTGGAATTCAGCCTCAACATCCCATTCCCTGATCTCCACTTGACCTCTTCTATGACATCAGAACTCATTCATTGCCTCTAATACCCCTGGTTATTCACATTCTAGGGATCATTACTCAGAACAGCAGGATTTAAACTTGGATATACCGCCTGGAATCGCTCTTTCTGGCTAGATGGTATCCTGGCATCTCAATCCAAACCACTTGTAATTGGGGGCTTATGTTTCCTTTGATTTAAATCCCTTCATTTTCTCTGCACCATTTTAGGTGAAATATTGAAGTGGCTTCCCCTGAGAGCCTACCCGATGACCATTAACTGCTGCATTTTCTGCTTTTATAACCATAGTGAGAAATACCACTTTATGGTTTAAATCATTTTATTGAATTTTTGAAAGCATAAACAACGCGCCCACCTACAACCACTGGACGGAGGGAAGTAGTGCAAGCATCAGTGAAGTTTTAAAGATAGGAAAAACAGGGATGAATAAGAGAAGGCAGAGAAAGACTTGAGAGGACCAAGAGAGAATACTGACAGAGATCTACCCACAACCCAAAGTACGACATGGTAGGGATCTAGGCCGCGCGCGTTGGCATCTCCTCTTGGGGTGGCAGTACGTCAGCGAGGGAAGCAGTGGGAACCCGCAGGACCCTTAAGTAGCGGGGGCAGGTGAGTTCGACGAACTCAGAGGATAAATATGCCACATTGGACCCCCTAGTCTTACCAAATTTAGGCAATGTGCGTGTGACGTAGAGCAAGGATCAAGGTCGGGACAAGGATGGAATAAACGTGGTTTTATTTTGTTGTAGACACGTCTGCGTTTGGAAGCCAGAATTTAGTGCAAGTTGTAAGAACCTAAGTGACGGGGACCACGTGGGGAGGCCTCCTACAGTAATCAGGGACACATGAGGCAGTTGTACAGGTATGGGCCGGAAGGTCCCGAGCGACCTCCGCCCTTTTATTTATAGTCTCTCTGGCCACGCCTGGCCAGAGAGTGATACATAGTGTGTCCGCTCTTCCGGCTGCTAGCTGTCCGAAGAACAACTAGACCGTTACATCCCATTTCAAATCAGTTCTTTTTTTTCTCTTCTCTGTCCAACTTGCGCTCCCCACGCGAATTCAGTTAGTTGGCTATTTGGTCGCGGGTTTGGACGCAGGTTGTATTGATGTCGCCCTGTGTTTGGTCCTCTGGTGGGACTGGCAGCTCCTGCTTCGCGGTTTCTCTCTGGCGAATCAGACTCTGCTTCCTCTCTTGCTGGTGTCGGATTCTGTTGTGGCCCATCGGTGTGAACAGGTCTCGATTCCGGGAGGGTCACGTCTGGGCATGTGTTCTCCCCAAAGTTCTGAGGCCCATTTCCAGACCCAGGAATTTCTTTAAACCATGAAATGTTTCTGGTTATCACCACTCCATTCCGCTCCACCGTTATCGCTGTTCCCCGGACCTTCCGTACCAACCATGGACCATCTTCATAGGGTGTTTGGAATTTTCCTCCACTTCGTCTGTTCCGTATGAGTACTCTGCATCCTGGCCTGAGTGTGCGTACTCTGGCTCGCCTGCGTTGGCTTGCTTTTTCATTGGTTGTTGTTCGTCTGCGCTGTATCGCTGATGCGTCATATTGTTCTGGTTCCCAAATGTCCGCTACCGGGAACTGATCACGCCTGGGGCCCGCCAGCATTAGCGACCATGGTGATCTCTGAGTAGTGCAGTGTGGTGTGCTGCGGTACTCGCGCAGAAACTTTTGCAGTTCTATTTCAGGATCTGTCTGTTCCGCTACTGCTATGCGTAGGATCTTGTTGATGGTTCGCATAAACCTTTCTACTTCGCCGTTAGCTTGCAGCCATTGTGGCGTAATGCGGTAGTGCCTTATCCCTAGCCTCGATAGGAAGTCCTTAAACTCGCTCCCCTGGAATGGCGGTCCATTATCAGTCTTAATGGCATGTGAAAAGCCAAAGAGTGCAAATATTTTCATGAGTGCCGGGGCCAAATGATTGAAAGCCATGGATGGTAAAATCTCGACACAGGGGTATCGTGTGTAGTTGTCTACTAGCACCGCTGTTACTCACCCGTCGGGGAAACTCCCAAAGTCCAGGCTCACCCACGACCAGGGTGTTGGGGCATGGGCTTCTGTTATCACTGGGGCTGGTGACTCGGCACTCCCTGTTAGTTGACACGCTCGACAGTTTTTGACTGCCCTCTCTGCTGCTTCTTCCAACCCTGGAAACCACAGTTTTTCCCTTATCCGGGATTTCATTCTTCCAGCGCCTTGGTGGCCTTCATGTGCTAGAGCAATTATTCGATCTTGCAAACTCTGAGGGATGACGATTCGTGATCCTCTTAGTAAGATGCCGCACTCTGCAGTGCTTAGCTCATCTCGGACTCTCCACATTTTCCCTAGTCGTGCTCTTTCTGTTTCGTTCCACCCTTGGATGTTGTGAAGGAAGCCATCCCATGATCCCCTTTGTATTGCGTCCGTCGTTCTCCTGAGGACCATGTCTGACTCCATGTGGGCTGTTATCTCTTCTTTGGAGAGTGTCGGTGGGCATGCCCATTGAGATATCATGTTGACGAACTCCTCGGTTTTCCGTTCTTGGCCCGCATCTGATCCTTCTTGTTGCGCCGGATGTCGTGACAGGAAATCCGCTGGGTTTTTGGCGCCAGGACAATACACCGGTTCCATTTGGTAGTGCTGGAGTTGTATTGCCCTCCGTTCAATTCTAGGAGGGGGATGGGGCGCCGACCCCCGAAACAGGGGCAGGAGTGGCTGGTGATCCGTCACTACACGGAATGGATGCCCACTGACATATAAGTGGAAGTGGCTGCAGGCCCACTTGATAGCAAGTGCTTCTCGCTCTATCTGGGAATATCGAGCCTCCGTTGCCGTCAGCGCCTTGCTGGCAAATGCCAATGGCGCCCAGGTCCCTGGTTCCGTCTCTTGGGTCAATACAGTCCCGAGTCCTACGGGACTGGCATCCACTATCAGCTCTGTCTGGCGGTTGGTGTCAAAGTACGCCATCGTCGTGCTGGCCAGTAAAGCTGACTTTACTTTCTGGAATGCTTCCTCCTCTTTTTGGGTCCATTGCCACGCGGCGTCTTTATTTGTCAATTGGCGTAGGGGTTCCGCAATGGTGGCCAGGTTCGGAATTAACCGCCCACAGAACGTTGCCATATCCATGAAGCTCCTGACCTCTGAGGCCGTGTTGGGGCAGGTGCCAGTTGGATCGCCTTCGACTTCTTTGGATTAACCTTCACTCCGTCAGGACTGAACACGTATCCGAAAAATTCAATTGAGCGCCGAAAGAACTGACATTTTTCTCTATGGAGTGTCACTCCATGTTCGACCAGTCGTTTCAACGTTGCATTGAGCTGGCGGTGATGTTCTTCCAGTGTTGCCGAATGTATCAGGATATCATCACTTACGTTTATCACTCCTTGCAGACCTGTCAGCACTTCCTTAACCGCGTTCTGGAATATCTCGGCGGCCGAGGATATCCCAAAATTCAGACGCTTGTACCTTCGCAGGCCCAGGTGTGTTGAGAAGGTTGTGATGTATCTACTGTCTTTATCCAGCTTCAGTTGATGATATCCTGCGTTCAAATCTAACTTAGAAAACCATTGCGATCCGTTCAGGTCAGCTAGGATGTCATCAACGGTAGGCGTCAGATGCCGTTCCCTCTTGATTGCTTGGTTGGGCATCCTCATGTCGATACATATCCGGATTTTCCCTGGTTGGCGGGGCTTTTCGACAATCACCATCGGGGACACCCACGGGGTTGGCCCTGAGACCTTTTCAATGACACCTTGTTGTTCGAGTTTCAGTAACTCTTGTTCCACTAGCGGTCTGAGGTGGAATGGTATCCGTCGGTGCCGTAATGCCACTGGTGTTACCGCTGTGTCAATGTGTAGCTTTACGGGGGCCCTTTTCATGCTCCCTAGTCCTTGAAACAGTTGCGGGAAGGACTCTAGGATGTCTTCTGTCTGTATAGTTTTCACTGTATTGGCAAACGTGACTAGGTTGAGATCTTCAGCTGTGTGGCTCCCAAGTAGAATGTCAGCTTCCTTGTCTACGACATGGAATGTCATGGTGACTTCATGGTCTTCTGATTGAACGGCCACTACCATTTTCCCCTTCAGCGGGAGTGGTACCTGGCTCCCGTACGTGAGGATCTTCACTTTGGATGGTGCTAGCTGCGGTTTGACTGTGAGCGCCTGGTAGTGCTGGTATCCCATGACGTTGACAGACGCTCCCGTGTCTATCAGGGCAGTGACTGGCGTTCCGGCTATTTTGATATTGCAGGTTGGTTGTGGGTGACGGCTCCGTTTTAAGTCATTCACGAATGACACGAAGTGGCATTCCTCCTCTTCCTCTGTAGACGAGTCCTCCAGATATTGCCGCCTCACGGGCCCTGAGGTGGGTGTTCGTGACTGTGCTGGTTCGTCTAGCGACAGCTGTTTTACCTGTCTATACGGTACTTTTCTCCCGGACGCTCCTCTCGGCCTTGCGCCGCCTCTGCACACACTTGCAAAGTGATTGGGGATGCCACACCTGGTACATGTCTTCCCTCTCGCTGGGCAGTTTTCTTGTGGGTGTTCCTCTTTGCCACAGTACCCACATTGCGACCTTCGTGTTGTTCTGGTGGGCCACCTCCCTCGAGTTTCACGTGGCATTGTGCGCACCGCATCCGCTCGCTCCATCTTGACGGTCACCATCTGTTAGGTTGCCGTGTGCAGGGCTGCTTCCATCGCTGACGCACGGACGTCTGAAAGTTCGTGTGATCTTGCCAAGATTAAGATGTCTTCTAGTGAGATGCGGGGTTGACGGAGAATGAGTGTCCTCAGAGTTTTGTTGCGGCATCCCTGAATCAACTGCGCACGGGCTTCCTTGATGGGGTCGTCCTCCATACATGTGCTGGCTAGTTCTCGCAGGCAGGCATGAAATGCATCCATGGATTCGCCGTCACGCTGCCGCTCTTGTGGCAGTTTGAATCGCTCATAATCTGGGTTGAGCTGTGGATCAAAGTGCGCGTTCAATGCCCTGACTGCTGCGTCATAATCTGTGGCTGGCCCTGTGTTCGGCAGGTGTGCAAACAGTTTGTATATTTCGTCCCCCGCAAAATGCAACAGGAGTGACCTTTTGACTTTGTCGTCGGTTTCCCTCGTTGCTATGAAATAGTTGTCGAGACGGCTCAGCCATACCTTCCATCTGGGTGACGCCGTTGCAGGGTCAATCAGTTCACTGAAAGGGGGTAGTGCGCTTACTTGTGAGTGTACGAGGGCCGCTGGTGACACTGGTGCCACTGGTTGTTGGCTTGGCCCTGCCGTTGCTTGGTCAACCATGTTGAGTGCTTAATCGACATTGTTCTAGACCACCTGCGCCTCTACAGGTGTGCACTAGCGTGATGTAGCGCGGGCTTTGCTGTCTCGTTTGATCTTATGTGCGTGCTTTGCCACCACCTGTGGTAGCATTTCTCTTGCCAGTTGTAGTCGCTAATGCTTGTTTTTCTCCTACCAATGCTTGTTTTTTTTTTCTCTCTCTCTGGCTAGCCAGCTGCTGCCTTCACTGCTGCCCCGGGTGTGGCTTTTGGGTATGCTCCTTCTCCCCGCTGCTGGGGTGCCCTGGGGTGATATGTACTGATGTCCCCCTTGTATTTGCCAATGCTCGATCACAACTGCAGTTCATTTATATTCAGGCACAACACCTCGGGACTGCATGTGTAACGGTGACTGCCGTGTATGTCTCACAGTTTATTGGTAGTCTGTGTCCTACGATTGGCTCCCAGAGCTCGGCCCTCCGAGGTTGGCAGTTGCAGTGCTCCCTCACGCACGTGGCATTTCTCCGGCTTACCGGCACTTTGTCAGGGAGACGAGACACGCGCTGGATGCGCGCGCGCCCTGCTTTCCGGATGCTCCTCCCAGCCGCACACGCTTCAGCGAACGCTGGGGCTGAGCGGCGTCAGTCTGCGTTGCGACGCGATCCGGCCACAGCCGACGGGCAGCTCCACTGCAACGGGCCTCTTCAGCCTTCGGTGCACCGAGTAAGTGATGGGAGCGCGTCCTAGCTCCGCGGGGCATGAAGTCGAGGGCTCGGGTTACACCCTCGTCGCCAGTGTAAGAACCTAAGTGACGGGGACCACGTGGGGAGGCCTACTACAGTAATCAGGGACACATGAGGCAATTGTACAGGTACGGGCCGGAAGGTCCCGAGCGACCTCCGCCCTTTTATTTATAGTCTCTCTGGCCACGCCTGGCCAGAGAGTGATACATAGTGTGTGCGCTCTTCCGGCTGCTAGCTGTCCGAAGAACAACTAGACCATTACACAAGTATACAGTGGATAATTCGTTTTATCCAATCCTCTTGCGTCTTTCTTGGTGCTTCGGGGGTCTTCTCTTGTCCTCAGGGAGCATACGTCAGTCCCTCGGTAAAAACAGAGAAGCAAATCGCGGATGTCAGTGTATCATTCTAACGTGGTGCTTTAGGGAAGGGTGGGAGGGGTCACCGATGCTGAAAGGATCGTCTGGTGCATAAGCGTGACAAAGAACAGGCACAAGAGTATGAGGAGGAATATGCAGAGCCCTACTCGTTGGCCCTTACCTTCCTCCCGACCCATCCCCGCAACGCCTCCTGAAGCGTGGCTGGTCGCAGCACGGGACCGTTGGCCTCCTGGCACTCCGGGGTCTCTCCTTCTCTCAGTACTTCTTCGCGGCTTTTCCCGTTCGTCAGCCAGTGCTTCCGTGGTCTCCCTCGAGGTTTCAGTCCACGCCTCCTCACGCAGTCTTCCAGGTTTTTGCAGGGCCGTCCCAGCATCAGCGTCTCCCTGATAGGTCCAGAGGCTATGATGTCACTATGGCAGGAGGAGTTGTCCGACGGGGATTCCCAGTTAAAGGGACCTGGAGCTGTAAACGCCGATGCGTCCTCCTCCGTAGTCTCCTCTGGATTAGCCCATTCATCATGCTGTGGAGAGAGGGCAAAATCGGATTCAGAAGGGGCGGTCCACCATTCCTCGGCTGCTCTATAGTCAGTATTGTTCCTTTGTGGGGAATCAAGTTTGTGACAGTGTGGTTAATCCCGGCAGTGAGACTTTCCATCCCCACCACTTCCCACAATCTATGCAACCAATCTAACTTAGTTGGGATGTCCTCCGTGCCCCACTTGGCTAGGAGAGCCTGCTTAGCTGCCCCAAGGACCAGGGTGATTGCCCTCCCCCTGCAGGGACAGAGAGGGTATGTGAGGGGGTTTGGAAGCCACGCAGAATATAACTGGGGAATCTTGGAAGTTCTGTCTGGTATATGTGGTCAATCAAAGGTAGGATAGCGTCCCAGTAGGCTTGTATCTTGGGGCAGTGCCATAGGATGTGGAACAGTGTGCCTGTCTGGCCGCATTTGCGCCAACAAGGTTCGCTGCTACGTGGCTTCCACTGGGCGACATGTTCCGGGGTATAATACCAATAGTGCCTCATTTTTAGGAGCATCTCCTTCCCCGAGGTACTGCAGGGAAAACTCTTGCCACAGTTCCGATTCCCACCTACGCTGCGCTGAGGATTTAGCGGGGTTCTTAGCCTTGCTGAGGAAACCATAAATATCTGACAAGAGGCATTTATAGGACGTGCGGGTGACATACCAAATCTCAAATTTAGTGAGGAGCCGAACCGCCAGGCGCGAACTTGAGGCTGTGTGACCCAATGGCGTAGTGCCAGGTACTGCCAGTAAGCTTCCTTAGGGATTCCGTAGACCTCAACCAGTTGGGGGAAATCCATGATGCCCTGCAAGTCACAGAGGTCGCCCAGCTGCTTACAGTTTGCTTCCTGCCATTTGAAATATGCGTTCCCTATAAGCGCTGGGGGAAAGTCTGTATTACCAATAAAAGGGGTCAAGGGAGATACAGTGGTGGACAGTCGACATCTCTCCTGTACCTTATCCCACACCTTCATCGTGGAGCGCAGGAGCGGGGAGATGTACGCGCCCAGCAGGCGATGATGTTTTGGAAGCCAGGGAACCTTCCAAATGTGGATGCCAGCCACACCCCTGTCCATGAAGCACCAGTGCTTTTCTGATTCTAGCTGATAACATTCCACCATCCAGCGTAGTTGCGCTGTCTCATAGTAGCGCCCTAGATGTGGGACCCCGAGTCCCCCCTCCTCCTGGCTCAGATACGTGAGATGATGTGCCATATGTGCTTTTTTTCCCCCCCAGATAAATCCATCGAGCAGGTGCTGTAATTGGGCCAGGATTGTGGGCGGCGGACATAGGGGGAGGGTCTGCATTATATAGAGAATACGGGGCAGGATCGTCATATTAACGGCCGCTATCTGCCCCACCCAGGAGAGGGCATGCTTCTTCCAACTGTTCAATTCTTGACGAACCTTAGTCAATATCTCAGAGTAGATCACCTGGGCAATCTTTGCGGTGGTCGAAAAAACCCGGATCCCCAGGTAGGTGATGCCGCTAGTGGCCCAGGTAAATGGGAAGTGCACTATTAGCTGGCATTGGTCCGCTGCCGGCAACTTAAGGCTGAGTGCATGGGTCTTGTTCAGGTTGATTTTAAATCGTGACACAGCACTGAAGGCTCCGACCTCCTCCAACAAAGGGGGAAGAAACAGCAAGGGGTGCGTTAAAATAAGCAACACATCGTCTGCATATAGAGAAATCTTGTGCTCCCTGTCTCTCATCCGGATCCCGGTGACCGTGTGAAGCTGGCGGACCCTTTCCGCAAAAGGCTCCATGTAGAGCGCGAACAGGAGAGGGGAGAGGGGCACTCCTGCCTCGTAACCCGCTCGATCCGAAAGGGACGGGATACCACCCAGGGCTTGAAAAATCTGAAAATTGGTACTAGTCCTGCAGGTCTAGTACCTTGAAAAATGTCCTCGACCTAACAGTAACCTACTTGACCTCCGTCTCTCTGCGCTCCCCCTCACTGCCTCGTGGGCACGGGGTCCACTACAGGATGCCCAGAGGTTCTGAACACTCCCCGTGGCTGGCGGGCTCAATGCCCCTCTGAGGCGCTTCTCATCGCAAGGATGGCGCTACAGACCCCCGCGAGCAGCCGTTGTAGCTCAGTGCGCGGGCATCGCGCCTCTCCTTCAACTGCCTGTTCCTCGCTGCGGCCTCCGCGGGAGAACCGTCGAGAGGTTTTCAAAACCTACAATCAAGTTCTTGACCCTGGCATGAAATGCCGTATTAATTGCATACAAATTACTTTTTCCACCTTAAAGAATATGGTATCTATCTATCTATCTATCTATGTACCTAGCTACCTACTTACCTTACGCACCGCGTTTGGAGCGGGTCCCTTCCCTCATTTGCAGTAGCATTGGATCATACTGCCAGAACGGCGGACATCTTGGGTGAGGGCTGAGGATCGGTGCGGTCTAGTCGTCACAAGGACGCTAGACCGGTACTTAAGCCGGGTAAATTAGGCGGCCGGTCATCTTTGGAAATCATTTCTGGCAACACAGAGAAGCGCAAGACCACTGCAAAGCGTAGCGCGCTCATTAGGAGCACTATAGCATATTTTTAAAGTTCCCGTTTTGATCTTTAATTTAAAATTGTTTGAACCTTGTACCTTGATTTTATATGTCATCTCATTGCCACCGCCACATACCTGCACTTAAAACTTGAAAAGCACCGCGTTTGGAGCGGGTCCCTTCCCTCATTTGCAGTAGCATTGGATCATACTGCCAGAACGGCGGACATCTTGGGTGAGGGCTGAGGATCGGTGCGGTCTAGTCGTCACAAGGACGCTAGACCGGTATTTAAGCCGGTCATGCTGACGCGCAGCGGGTACGCGCTGCGGGGTCGCCGGAGCATCGCCGGAGTCACGCCAGAGTCCAGCCAGTCTGCGCCCGTCCGCGCACGACCGTGCACGGTGGCTCGGACATCTGGCTATAGGATCACTTATTCCCCAAGGGAGCTGCGCAGTCTGGATAAAGGTGAGAGGTGTCCGGACTGCGTAACCCTGAATACGATCAAGACCCATGCTATATCTCGCCCTCATAAGGTCATCCCTTTAGGTCGGTGCTCTATATTGAAGATTGCTAGTTTAAATACGAGATCGCTCCACTGCCATCATGTAGAAGTATATAACCTACTCCAGGACACCGACTTCGATGTCCTGACCCTTTCGGAGACCTGTCTGGACGACAACTCGCTGCCTGACATCATTGCCGCTCTCCCAGGGGGCTATGATGCCATATGGCACAACCGTCCGGGAGGTGCTCGGGGGGGTGGGGTAGCAATCCTCTATAAAAAGAGCCTGTCAGTCGAGTTATTGTTATCTGAATCAGTGGACTTATCTGACTTGCTTGGGGTAAAGTTAATAATGAACAATGTCTGCTGGGTGATCCTGTCAGTATACCGCCCACCAAAGTCTACCCCGCTTTTCTATGACCTTTTTGGACCCATTATGTCGGACTTATGTACCCGATATACGAAAATTTTGGTGACAGGAGATTTTAATTTGCACTGGGATAATCCCCACTGGGACTTGGCCACACGCCAATTGGATACCATAATGACTGCCCTGAGCTTTACACAACTTGTCGATACTCCCACACATATTAAAGGCCATATTCTTGACCTTGTGTGGACGACAGACACAAATGTCATTCTTAAAGATGTTACTCACTGTATATGGTCTGATCACCATCTAGTATCATGTAAGATACCTATTGATGGCCATATACATAATACATAACTGGAAACCAGGAGTACCCGTAAATGGACTGAGGTTGATCTAATAGCCTTAACCAAGGTACTACTGCCAACGAACCTGTCCTCAGTTCTGGAATATAGTCTGGACCAAGAATACATGGATCTAACACAGAGCCTGGCCCAGGCCATTGACCAAATAGCGCCAGTAAAATCACAGCTGATAAGGGGTGCTGGTAAGGGGGCCCCCTGGTTCACGCCTTTATTAAGGGAGCATAAAAGAAAGCTCAGAGCCTTGGAAAGGGGTTGGAGGAAAACCAAGCTAGATACAGCTAGAAACCTCTACAAAGTCTCCCTTAATTCATATGAAAAGCTTACTGCTCTAGCTAAAGCAGAGTATTATGAGTCCCGCCTAAATAAGGCAGCCAACATCCAGAAAGAGACATTTAAAATTCTGTCAGAGTTAAGTAAAAAATCTGACAACTCCAAGTCCCCTATAAACTGTAACTCCTTTCAGGCGTACTTATTAGAAAAAGTGAAGGCCATTATCACGGAAATAAAGAGTGGGTTGTTAAACGGAATTGCCACAACTTCAATCCCGCATAATCTAGCTGATTGTACCATTACAGCATTTCCAGAGCTGGATGAGTTGAGTCTGGAGAAACTGATGGGAAAAATTAAATCTGGCTCTCCAGCAGATCCATGCCCACCCGGTGTCTTTCGGGTAGCCCGTCCTTTATTGGAGAAATGTATTATCTCCCTCCTCAATAGATCTCTGGAAACAGGATATATACCGGTGGAATTTAAGGAGGCACGTGTAAGGCCACTACTGAAGAAACCCGGTGCAGATCCTGCAGTGTTGAAGAACTACAGGCCTATTTCCCAACTGCCTTTCCTCTCTAAAATACTAGAACAACATGTATTAAAATCCTTGTCCCTGTATCTGGAATCTCACCATCTATTCCATGAGTGGCAGGCAGGATTTCGAGCTCATCACAGCACCGAATTGGTGATGCTCTCGGTGCTGGATGAACTAAGAGGCATGGCTGACCATAAGAAACCGAGCGCCCTGATTCTGTTAGATCTATCAGCGGCGTTCGATACGGTCAGTCATGCCTTACTCTTGGAGAGATTGAGAGACTTTGGGATCAAAGGGCTGGCCTTTAAGTGGTTGCAATCCTTCCTTTTGGGAAGAACACAAAGGATACAACTGGGGGATCAAACATCTGAGGTGGGGACCTTAGAATGTGGGGTGCCACAGGGCTCTGCCCTGTCCCCGCTGTTATTTAATCTCTACCTACAACCTTTGATTGCATCACTGGCCAGCAGGGGCTGTAGAGTCTTCAATTACGCGGACGATACTCAGCTGTTGCTGAGTATCGATAACTCAAGGACCGCACAACTCAACGCTCAGAACATATTGAGGTACACTGTACAATGGATGACTGGAAATCTATTAAAGATCAATCCAGATAAGACCGAGGTATTGGTGATTCCATCCACCGCCTCACCCTGGAGTGACATCTATTGGCCAGCGGAGTTGGGCCCTGCTCCAAAACCAAGTAGGAACGTAAAGAGCTTGGGGATCAAACTGGATTGCGACTTGTCAATGGCCAGTCAAATTTCATCTGTGGTGGGTAGCTGTACAAATATCATCCGAAAGTTACGAAAGTTAACCCCTGTCCTCTCCCAATCAATGATGCGCTCAATTGTAGCAGCAACCGTCATCTCAAGGATAGACTACGCAAACGCTCTCTACCTTGGCCTACCTAAAACTCTCACTAACAGATTGCAGGTCGTGAGGAATGATGCTGCACGCCTAATTTTTAGACTCCCAAGGAGAACTAAGGCCTCTCCCCTGCTACACAGCTTGCATTGGCTCCCCATTAAAGAGAGAGTGGAATTCAAAAACTTATGCACAGTTCATAAGGCTATCTATGGTCAGGCACCAGCCTACATCACTGATCGTCTAGAGGTGTACAGCCCAGTGAGAACACTTAGATCCTCAGACTCTCAGCTTCTGGTCTGCCCCCGTTACAAACTTGTAACTAAGGGAGGAAGAGCCTTCTCAGTATTAGTCCCTCAGCTATGGAACACGCTGCCTGAGGTGATGCGCAGGGAGGGGAATCTCCTGCGATTTAGAAGGATGCTAAAAACATTGCTGTTTAAAAGAACCTTGGGTGTAAACTAGATCAAAAAAGTGCCTTTCATTCTGTGTTTGCCTAGTTTATTGTCAG
Source organism: Triturus cristatus (assembly GCF_964204655.1). Classification (NCBI taxonomy): domain Eukaryota; kingdom Metazoa; phylum Chordata; class Amphibia; order Caudata; family Salamandridae; genus Triturus; species Triturus cristatus. The sequence continues at coordinate 359,642,114 of NC_140583.1, forward strand.
TTACCATCGATTTCCGCGCGCCTAGAGACCTGTAGGTGATTGGGCGCGATATAAATCCAAAATAACAATAACAATAACTATATGGGGTGGAAAACTCCTCTGCATCTTTAAAGACGTATACCCCTGCCCGGTTGTCTGGATACCTATTGCTGATTTTTTTGTCGTAGGTGAGCACAGATCATGCGGGTGTGTCATGACATAGACCTGTCTCATGGAAAGCTGTCTTGTTGGAACAGGATGGGCACCCAAAGTGCTATCCTCATAGTGGTGGAAGGCTACCGCCTTCACCAGGAGTTAAGCAGCACAAGGGCGGTGGTGACAGCATACTGTGTAGTGATCCTTTTAACCCTGTGTCACTGGAATGAGGCCTACAGGCTCACGTACTTTTTTTAAAGTTCAGTGTGCTTGACTCACCCTTGGCCTTCGTCAGGTAGATGTGCAGTGCTGCGCAGTAGTAGTGACTCTGGGCTAGATGTGTACGTACAGTACAGGGATTTTTGTATGCTGCTGCTGCCTGCTGTACCTGTTTTTGTTTTAACAGTCACTTTGAAATATTTGCACCTTCATGCACAGACCTAAGGAGCATTGGTTTACTAAACTGGTTTGATTTTTGTATGCTTCTGTGCTTGTTATTGTGTAACCAGACACTTTGAAATATTTGCACCTTCATGCACAAACCAAAGGGGCATTGGTTGACTAAACTGGTTTGATTTTTGTATGCTGTTGCCTGCTGTACTTGTTATTGTTTGACCAGTCACTTTGAAATATTTGCACCTTCATGCACAAACCAAAGGGGGAATTATTTGATCAACCTGGCTTAATTTCTACATTCTGATGGGCTTGTTTTTATCATGCACTTTGAAAGTGTTTTCACCTTGATGCAAGAAGAAAGGGGGATTGCTTTTCAAAACATGCTTGAGTGTTTTATATTACTGGATTGATGATTGTTTTATTATGCACCTTGAAAGTATTTGCACCTTTTCCTTTGCTTCACCAGCTACAGTTAGTATAAACTCTATCATTAGGTACTTGCTGATATGGTTTCTTTTTATCCTTCATGATGTGTTATTTATGGTGTTGTTTGCACTTGTCTATAACATGTGCACCTTAAATCTTGTAATTAGCATTGTTTATAATACAGAAATGATGAATACAAACATCTGCATCAGTGTTCTGAAGCATCCCAGCAGTTTTCATCCTCAGCCTTGTTTGCCTGCCTGTTTTTGTCCTGCTTACTAATAAAGCCATGATGGTAGAAATTTAAATTGCTTCCTCAGTTCATTTTAAATACTATAGAGTGGTTATTATCATGCACATCCCTGACAGACGCAAGTATGTGGCATGCACATAATTCACACCATTTTATTTCTCTTGGAGCTGGCAGGATACGGAGTTAAATTTTGTGTACTACTCGTGTATATTGTTAGTCGAGTCTGTGAAACTGCAGGTTCGGGTTTGTATTTTAAAGATACAAGTTATTTTCCATCAATGTAATTTCTAATTCAGACCTTATGTAGTTGTTCTTTGTTATTCAACGATAGTGAGTTCCTGAGACAATAGGACAGCTCCTTGCTATTGTTCTGATTTCTGTCTCAGTTAATTAATCTGCTCTTGACAATAATGTTAGAAATGGTGTAGCTTACATGTTAAGAGTGTTTCTCACTTTCTTATTTGAACTTTGAGCACGCGAACATAGAGGCATTTCATTAAATGTTGGAGGTTTCAATTCAAAATCAACCAGATTTTTGGACGATGTGGCAAAGTGGGAGGGCCCCCCTCTATGTACTTTGCAGGGGGGCCTCCTCAGGTTTCGTTACACCACACGGTTCAGCCCAACCTGCTATAGGTTCTAACCAACAATATTCAGTGGCATGCGCTACTGCTGTTGGTATCATGTTGGACGGCAACTTCCAACTTGAAAAAACTCACACCCAGTCCTTCGGTGACTGCACTGCGCAGTTGGCTGAACTGAAGGCTTTACTTCTTGCACTTGAACATACGGATACTAAATTTCCCACACTTATTGTGTGGGATTCATAGTACTGTGTACAGTCTTTTAATAATCATTTATATTATTGGCAGCAGAATGGATTCAAAGATTCTGAAGGCAACACAATCAAGCATAAGACGCTTGCATTAAGGTGGCATACCTCAAAGACAGGTTGCCACAGACTCATATTTCACATACATTGAGTCATCAGCATGTGGGAGCACACGTTCTGGGCAATTTCTTGGCTGATGAAACATCCAAATCTGCAGTCACGACTGCTATTGTTCTTGCAATTAATCGTTTTTAATCAAAATAATATAGGGATATCTTGGCTGCCGTTAATGCTAATAAATACGGCACAGGTTTCCGAGAGGTTTTCCTTCGAAATATTCTTATCACTTGAGTGAGCAAAACATTCCTTTTGTTACTCTTACAAGGGTTTGCAATCGTTTGATTCCCAACCAAGACAGCAGACTAGCTTTAGTGGTAGCGGCACATAAAGGTGTTGCTTTTGCACATGCAGGAGTGGCGGCCACGATTTAGTGTCACAGCAACGTTATTGGTGGCACGGCTTATATCAGCAGGCCAAAAAATATGTCCGGTGTTGTGACATTTGTCAACAAATTAAAGCTTCCACTTTGGCTCGTCCAACGCAGACACACCTGTTGATGGCCAACAAGCCTTTTTGCTGCATTAATTTGGACCATTGTGGTCCTCTTATTTCAGATACTGTGTTTAAATTTATTTATATGCAGTTGATTCTTGCTCCAGGTTCCTCTGGGTTTGAGCGTTCGGCTGACGCTCATACTGTTATTAAAGATATGTAAGTCTTTATCGGAACACATGCATGCAGTAAACTCCACTCGAATGCCAGGGCCCAGCTTTTGTGTCTAAAGCGTACCAGAATACTATGGCTTCCCTGGGTGTACAGGTGCATTATTCTTCCTAAAGCAGTCCTTAACATCTAGAGTATTAGGCACTGGGCGTAGTTGGATCCATCATCTATATAATTTCAAAGGGCTCTTAATAACCTCCCTAAAAGATCTCTGGGTGGGTGGGTCACATACGAAGTACTTTTTGGCATCAAAATGTATATTCCAGACCTTGACGGTCCTGACACTTGGCAGTAGCATCGACCTTTGATGTTGATAATAATTGTGCTGTCTTCCAGGATCTACAAAAGTTCTGTGATGCCCAATCTAACGAACATTTGAAAGTATCTCCCCCTATGAGCATCAAGGAGAAACCACAAATGGATTACAAAGATTGGGGGACCTTGTTCGCAAGAAGGTCCTGGTCAAAAAGTAGTTTGGTCCCTTACACCTAGCACCTGTGGCAGTCCTTGGCATCCAGGGAACAAGAACTCTTATCCTGCCACTGCTTCATGGCTCTAAAGACAATTGTTTTGTCTCCAATTAATTGAAAAAGTTCAGTTGTATAGATTAAGAATGGGGATCGTCACCAGCTGTTAGTTCCCCTTAGATTTAGAGAATACATTTTTTGTGCCCATTCTCACTTGCTGCCAGGACATTTTTGGTTGGAAAATCTTCACAAGCTATCTTAGAACTGTTGCTGGTATTCTACTCAGAAATAAGACTATCCCTGGGACCAGAGAACATCGGTATGTAGGGTCTGAGTCACCATACCACATCAGTACTTATGGGCCCAAATCTGACTAGCTAATGGTGCCTCACTTGCTCTCCTAACCTTCCCAGAGAGACAAGTGATTTGGCACCACAGAACACAACACTCTATACCCTCTTAAGGATAGCAGTAGCAGCTCATCACATTGTGTTCTCTCACTCATACATGTCCACAAAATTTAAAAAGAAACACAAAGGAAGCTTACGATATTTATTGAAACTATCGTGCTCAAATATGTAATAACTGCGCTACAACTAGAAACCATATGCAGATCAACAATGTGATTAGCATAATTAAAAAACCTATACACAATTAAAAGCCCTGTCATATTTTAGCTGACACATCTGCCTACGCCCACCTTAGCTATAGAGGCAAAGTGGTATATTATAGATCTCTGGGTTTAGTGGCAAACCCCATGACTTGGCATACATAGATAGATGTTCTAAATCTCAGCTGGAGCAGCCCTCTCATCTCAGGATCTTTGCTCTGCATGAAAGCCTCCACTGTGCATGTTTTCAAAACAAGTCCAAGGTTATATGATAAAACTCCGGTGTTACAAAGCAGTAGCTGGATTTCTCTACTATGTCTAGGTGCTAATGTCCAACCACAGAGAATAACGAGGAGCAGTGTTTGACCTTGTATGCAATGTTCTGACTGAATCCTAGCAGAAGAACAAAATACGAAAACATGTACAGCCTAGTTCTAAAATAACACTGTGGCAGAAAAACAAGCATGATGTTTTGTAACGTGTGCAAAGTAATTGTGGCCAACAACGTGCATAGTTAGGCTAACATAGGGAAACGTCAATGTGTTCTATAGGGAACACACGACACCCTCCCTTTGGTCAGGGCAATGGCGCTACCACTAACTAGATAATATCAATGTGTTACAAAATAAGCAAATTCAAAGCATTTCTACTGAGCATAAAAAACATGTAAATTTTGAAAATATAACCAAATTAAGGTGCGTCAGAGGTATCCATGATGTTACTCCCAAATTCAAAGTGCAGACAATCTAAAAACTGAGTCCATCTCCACAGAACACGACTGATTGACAATCCAGGTCACAAGATTCAAAGTACAGACATGATCCTTGGTGATCCTTGTGCCGATGCACAAATCACCTCTGGAAGGAGAGGCTCATACCTCGCATTACGGAGAAGTCGCAAACCTAAGGGGCAACTGTTAAAATGGGACGCTAATGGATTCATCCGCAGGTCAATGTCAATGGCAGCAGGCTTCTGCAAAGCCAGGCAAATATCAAGTGCCTGTTCGAAGGGGCAACAGAGGCAGTGAAACATGGGTTGCACCCAGGTAAACAGGCAGGTCAGAATGTTAGCAACAAATCAAGGTCTAGATCCTGAAACAACAAGATTCCAAAAAATTGAAGGAAACGCGCATGACACAGCTGGAGCAGTGGTAGTTCCAGTGGGCTTGCAAATGGAACATACATTGTGGAAAAGCAAAACTAGGACCAAAATGCCGCCAATAAGTAATAACAGCAGCGGGAATCCTCTGAACACACTAGCAAAAAGGGAATGGATAGGAGACGGAATTACTCTGAAGATAGTTTAGAATAAATTGACCTGACCGGAGCCTATAGTCTTAAAGAAATGCGCAAGCCCGGCAGTATTAGCTATATTAACAATACAATGAACTAATTCGCCAAAAGGGGGAGTTTTGTGTTTAACAAGAACTGTATCTCACTTGATGTTCTTGCGACTTGCAATTCAAACGTTTCTTGAGCAGATACAAGTGCTACCTCTTTTTGAAACAGTACTTTGAGTATTTCACCCTGTCAAACCCGATTTTGGATTTGCGTGCATTAACATGCAGTCCTGCTCCCGCGAGGCACCCTAAGATCTGTCTCAGGTCATGGAGGTGTTGTTTCCACGAGCCGCTATAAACCACTATATCATCTAGGTAAGCGGCAGCACATGACTGATGGTTTTGCAGGACTGTGTTCATGAGTCGTTGGAAAGTTGCGGGTGCCCCGTGAAGGCCAAAGGGCAACACCGTAAACTCGTATAGGCCGTCTGGTGTGGCAAAGGCGGTTTTTTTACGGTCCTCCTCTCGCAGTGGGACCTGCCAGTACCCTTTTGTCAAATCAAGGGTACTGATAAACCTAGCGTCCCCTAACCGCTCTATCAGGTCATCCACCCGAGGGATGGGGTACGCGTCAAAAGTGGATATGTTGTTGAGGGCGCGAAAATCCATACAAAACCTCGCGGATCCATCCGGCTTGGGCACCAGTACAATGGGAGAACAACACTCGCTTCGGGACTCCCTTATGACTCCCATTTTTAGCATGTCTAGCACCTCCCTCCGGATGGTATCCCGTCTGGCTGCTGGTACGCGATAAGGACGCTGTTTTACTATTTTTCCCTGCTCTGTCTCTATGGCATGTTCAGCGAGAGAGGTCTTGCCGGGTGTATCTGAGAAGGTGGACGCGAACTCTCTACACACCGTTTCCAAGTCACTCTTTTGTGTACCCGATAGGGTAGGACTTATCACGAGCTGTTGTATTGTGGACGGTTCCTCGGTGATCGCTGAGGCAAAACGAATGGAGGGGGGGGGGTGGACCTATCCATTTTTTTAGTAAGTTAATGTGAAAACACAGTGTTTTCCTTCTGTTCATTTGTAGGCGGTACGTGGTTTGCCCAATTGTTTCTACGATGTAAAAAGGACCTGCCCACTCGGACTTGGCTTTCCCTAGGCTGGAGGGAGTTTTTACCAATACCCAGTCTCCCTGCTGTAGATATCTCCACTTCTTTCCCTTATCGTAAAACGTCTTCTGTTTCCTCTGGTTTTTTTCGAGGTTAGAGTATGCTAGGTCCCTGAGTTTCCCTAGCTTTGCGCGGAGATTACGGGTGTATTCCAGGAAGTGGGTGGTTTCCTCCCTCTCCTGTCTTTCCCAGGCCTCCTTTGTCATCTCCAAGAGAGACCGGGGCTGTCTTCCGTATAACATCTGGAAAGACGAACACCCCAGGCTACTCTGGACCTGACTCCGGAGGACATAGAGGGCCAACGGGAGCAGGCGGTCCCACTCTCTTCCCTCTACTGTTAGCATTTTTCGTAGCATGCGTTTTAGGGACCCGTTGTATCTCTCCACTAATCCGTCCGTCTGGGGGTGGTACACGGAGGTCTTTAGGTGTTTAATGTTGAGGGTCTTACACACCTCTTTCATTAGTTTCGAGATAAAGGGGGAGCCCTGATCCGTTAGGATCTCTTTGGGGAAACCCACTCGGGAAAACAGTTCAATTAAACAGGTAGCTATAGCCGCGGAGGTTGTTGTTCTCAAGGGAAAGGCTTCGGGGTATCTCGTGGAATAGTCCACGATTACTAGGGCATATACATGCCCTTTCTTTGTTCGGGGAAGGGGCCCGATCAAATCCATCCCGATTCGTGTGAACAGGGTTCCGATTATGGGTAATGGTTGCAATGGTACCGCCGGGGGTTTGTACGTGCTCTGCCGTTGACAGGTCTCGCACTGTTGACAATAGGTCCGCAAATCGTGATATACCCCCGGCCAATAGAAGTGTCGCAGGACCGCCTGTGTTGCCTTCTCGGCCCCCTGGTGTCCTGCCGTTAGGTGGGAATGCCCATAGAACAGTATCTGGTCTCGGAACTCACGGGGGACTAAAAGTTGGTGTTCGGAGGTTTGATCCTTCACTCGATACAACAAACCGTCCTTGACTAAGAAGTAAGGGGGTCGTGGTGGGGTCTGGTGGCTGGTGACTCCGGCATCCCATGCGTGTCTAAGGGTGTCATCATTCTCCTGTGAAAACCTGAAACTCTTATCTATGATCCAGGGTTCTGAATTGGCCAAGGCCGGGGCGACTGTTGTACCGGTCTCTGAAGGCGACGAAGGTGGCTGGGCACAGCGTTTTGTTATGCGTTGGAACCATGGTAGGAATTGGGAGTTGTCTGTTCCTATAATTAGGTCTTCTGGGACATTATTCATAACCCCAACTCGCAGCGTATATGGGTTCCCTCCCTCTACGGTTATAGACACTAAAGCTACTGGGTAAGTCTTGACGTCCCCATGTACGCATCTTATGTGTACCACCGCCCCTGGAAGGATGTCTTGGGGTCGTACTAAGTCCCTCAGAACGACTGACTGCTTACAACCAGAGTCCAACAATGCTTTTATGTGGTGTCCGTTGATGCAAGCGCTTACATAAAAGGCTGGCCCCATCTCGGCGGTGTAGAGTACGGCTCGGGGCGCGTACCCGATGTCCATGGGTTTGTCTGCTGGTTTGTGGTGAGAATGTAATAGTAGAAGGCCAACAAGGGATTTTGTTTTAGCAAAATTCAATTCAATTATACTGTACAGAGTAACCATTACATAAGTACTAGATGGAAATTCGACCAAACGTAATTCAATTGAATACAGTAAATGATATAAAACAACACACACGGGGTAATTTTTTTAAATGAAAGAATCACTGATTTTTATCTAGAAACAATTCATAAAAAGGAGTACACAAAACAAATAAATGTATAATGTAACATGAAGGGAAAGACAGCTCAATATTATCCACAAATCATGACATTACAAAAAATCCAATCCAATAACTTTAACAGAGATCTATCTCGTGTTTAGAGAACAATCAGCTGTGCAGCTATACTGTGGAAATGGAAAATATAGTCGACGTTTCGGTCTGTTGAGGCGTCAGTCGGTCAGACCATCTTCAGGACAGATGAACAATACAAAAAGACTCTCGTAGTTTGTTGTAGTATTTTAGAGGAGTAATCACTTCCTCATTAGGAATAGATTGTGCTTCATCCGATTTTATTTGGATAGGTGTATACCATGCGAGGCCTGCAGCAGGACAACAATGGGCTTCAGAATGTTGACTATTCTGGTATTGTATGATTCAGAAGGCCAGATGGTCCTTCGTTGATAGATTTTTCACTCAAGGAAATGATTTTGATCTCACAGAGCCGAGGAAAGGTCAGAGTACCATCCGTCGATAGGAACTCGATCGGTTTGTGGTGAGGGCATGCTCTTGCGATATGGCCCCAACCCCCGCAATCAAAACATTGGGGCCCTTTAGGGTGAAAGACTTCTGCGGGTTTGGGTCTACCCCTGGGAGGTTCCAGGGGCCGTCGGTTTATAGGTCTAACGAACTTTCCGGGCAGTGGTCGATACCCCTTTTCTGCCTCTCCGGTGACAGTTTTTGGTTGTGCTCTGGCGAACGTGGTAGCCATCTCCATGGCCTCCGTTGTGCTTAAGCTCGCGTGTTGACGCAACCATCTTTGGGTGGGGTACGGCAGATCGTCCAAGAACTGCTCAAGATATATCTTGTCCAAAATCTCTTCTTTAGAGCATTCTTCTGGTTTAAGCCACTTGTCGGCCGCGAACTTTAGGCGATAAAACAAGGTCTTTGGTTTTTCTCTTGGCGGCCCTTTGTCCTTTCTAAAGCGTAGCCTATAGGCCTCCTCATCCATTCCTAGGTGATCCAGGATGATCTTCTTTATTTCTCCGTACGGTGTGGTGCCTGTTGGATTGGCTACCTGATAGGCGGCTTGGGCTTCTCCAGTTAACAAAGGGGCGAGAAAAAAACGGCCATTTTTCCGGGGGCCAGCCACAGGCTCTAGCTGCCCTTTCAAAGTTAGTGAGGTAGGCGTCCGGGTCGTCCCCTTGTACGAACTTCTGGAGGGCCACCCCTGCTGGACCACGGTGGGAGGCACGTGGTACGGGATGAGGACCAGTCGCTTGTTCTGCCACAATCTTATGTAGCCCCTCTAGCTGGGCAGACATGGAGTTCGAAAAGACCTCGCGATCCGCCTGTGCCGATGTGAGCTGCCGTTCCAGGGCCCATCCCAGCTTGTCCTGGGCCTGCACTATGTGTTGAATCAGAGCATCCATTTGTATCAATGCGAGATGTCCCGGGTTTCGGCACCACTTTGTCACCTGGTAGGTCTAGACGGGCGTCTGCTGTGGTTTAGAAATGAGACTGAGATAACGTCTATGCAGGTTCTTTATTCGTTATCGTTACAGCATATTTCTACGTGAAGTCTCAAGGGGTCCGATTCTCCCTGTTCCGATGATCGGGAGGCTTCCTCTTCTTCTATCCTAGGAGGGATCGGTAGCCTTCTCTCGTGTTCCCCTCGATGTCTGTGGGCGTCTTCTCCCGGGCTGGCTCTGATGAGGCTGTTCTCCTCCGGAGCGTGCAAGGGAACGAGAGGGAAAGTGTCAGGCAAGGTATATCGGGACGAAATCAGGGACCCAGGGTAGGAAGTGAGGGGGTGGGGAGTCACCCGTGTGCTCTAGTGACGAGTAGATACAACAACCTAATTAAACGTGCCGTAGGTGGAGTGTGCGGGGGATACGAGCGACTACGCGGTTAACGCTTGGCTTTTGCGCCCCACTGTGACCGCCCGACCCAGCCCGCTACGCGGCTCCGTACCTGGGAGAGCCACACCTCTCCTGAGGGGTGGCTGGGCGAGTCGCCGTAACGTTGGCCTCCTGGCTCTCCTTCCTCCGGTTGTGTTCTGCAGGTTCGAGTCTGTTGAACGGCTTTCTCGGCTTCTCTTCCTCTCTCCGCGCTCGCTGCTCTCTCGGTCTCTTCCGGGTTTCCCGGCTCTCCATGGGCGCCCTCCTCTTTTCTGCTGACATCACGCTCTCTCATTGGCCCGGCTTCTTCGTCGTCACTGGAGGGGCCGTCCTCGTCCACGGGTCGGTTCCAGTTAAAGGAGACGCTGTCCCTTTCCTCGTCCTCCGTCCTCCAGTCAGATCCTTCCTTGTGATGCGGACCAGCCTGGGAGAGGGAAGATAGGTCAACACGGTCAGCTGTTGGTATCCACCAGTCTATGGGGTCCGTTTCAGTCTCGAGGTGAGAGCGCTGGTTCCCTCAGGGTTCCCGGTTACAGCGTTACTACAACATTTGATGGGTTGAGAAACCCAATAAAATGTATGGTATCCCAGCTTGGAATGCCACAGCAATCTTGATCGCTTAACAATAAATAATTTCCATTTGAAGGGACTGTGATAAGTGGGAGCATTGCAGGAGCTGGTATTCCTTTAAAATAAAGGCCAAATTTAATACCGAAGCATTTCATGTGCTGTGGATGGTCACCTGTTTGCAAACAAAGGAGTGCCTGACAGAAGAGTGACATTCTTTTTCAGTAAGGAAGACTTCTTTGCCGGCACGTACACAGTGCTAGGAAACGGGGAGTGACCATAATTCATGAATGAAGCTGCCTCCTAGGGGTGCATATCTACCGACAGGGAAATGTTTTGTGCAAGCTGTGAATCTAATGTTTAACTTGGTAAAGATATTACACTGTGTATTAACCAGACAGCTGTAGGTGTTTTGGCTATTGTAAATGGAAGCTGTTCTAACATTTCTAAATGCGACATTGTATAGGTGCCATCTTTCTTTGCCATCAGTTGTTTGCGTGTCAAATTAAAAAGCAAAACTAGGCTACTAGAATTTAAATGACGTCATGGTACGTGCCCATTTGTAAGGGTTTGAATTGTTCAGCTAAACTACATGATGGATCTAAGCTGGCTTTCCCCGTGATACAATGTGGGCATGTCACTTTGCATTATATCAATAACAGATGATACAATGTTATTCAAATTATAAATGCGAGAAGACAGCCTATTAATACTATTATCAACAATCCAAATTACCTTGATCAATTTGTCTTAAACGTGCGGCAGTTTCAATTTGCAATTATTTCTTTATAGGTCAACACCGTATCCTTTTCCTGCTTTCATAGCCTCCGCATGCTCCACAAGATCTTCTGATTGATCCCCATCCCCATCTGAAAAACGGTGACCCAAACCCTCATTTCCAGTCAACTTGACTATGGCAACGCACTCCTCACCTCAGAACCCTCAACTAGCTTTCCATACACAAGCGATGCCACTTCAAGCTGCTGACTCATGCCTACAAAGCACTCAACAACATTACACCCACCTACATCAACCACTGACTGACGTTCCAAAGACTCACCAGGGAGCTTCACTCCACCTCCCTTGCCCTGGCACACATCCCCCGTATCCTTTGGAGCCATAGTGGAGGTCGTTCCTTTTTCTTTCTTGCCGCCAAATCCTATAACGATCCCTCCCTTCACCTGTAAACCTTCCCGTCGCTCGCCGACTTCAGGACGGTGCTCAAGACCTGGCTCTCCGACTAAGGCATCAAAACCCCAGGGTCTAGATACACCCTGGGGGTGCTAAGCCGTGCTTTACACACACTGCCTGATTGATAGGTAGCATAAATAAATAATTCTATTAGAAGTTGGGGACCTTCAGTGCAATTTGTCTTAATTTGCCAATTATTGAAGCAGGCAACAGAAGGAAAATCTAGGGCATTTATTTCTTTAATTTTTGACAGTCCCAGACATGTGGTCTGCTTGACGGTGTCGTTCAAGAAGATCATTTGTGTTGGGATTAAACATGCTCAAAATAAGGTTCCCATCCCTTGAACTTGCCAAGGTTAGGTTCCCCAAATCAATTTCAGCTCAATTGTGTACTTCAATAGTCATAGCCCTCAAGGGTTAACTGTGTGACAAACAAAGCTGTATATATTAGCTTAGTTTGGGTAAGAATATATTTTTTGGGTGGTGTAGAAAGTAATTTGAAATAGGATGTTGGCTCTGAGGTGCTAGATTCTGAAATATTTGAATTAATCTTTGTATTTGTATTTTTTTGGAACTCTCTTGTGGGGGAGTAGGACAATGTTCCCATTGTGTATAAATAAAAAGTATACATTGAACACTGGCCCGATGTAGAAAATGATGGCCATAATGCTGATAACAGAACATATCAGCATAATTAGCAGAATTAAAGGTACAAGTCGAAAACAGTATAATATTTTTGCTCCAAGAGCATGGAGTTAACAGTTTCAACATCCCAATCATCTGGATGTAACCTAGGTACTATTAAATCACCCATAGAGACTTTAAACACATATGGTATCTCTAGGATCTCCGTAGGACCGAATATGTCAAAAAGAACATTATCCCAAACTATTTCTTCAGTTACTGGAACGGTTGAAATATTCACGAGAGACGAGTCTCTTTTTAATTTATGGGAGGAAGCGTGCGGGCCAATACCCCATCAACCATTTCAACCATGAAAATAAACACATATCCTTGTCGAAGGAGTGTCTGAAACAGATGAACTGTCAGAGGAAAAATCATCCCCATCCATGTAATACCCAGAAATACTTAGTTGAAAAACTGGAGGCTCCGGTTCTGTAACAGGACTCAAAATATCCAAAAGAGGTGGGTCCACAGACGACGGATCAGTTAAAACGACTTCAGCAGCAGAAGATGCAGTTGTAACCGCTGTACTCACTCCAGTCGTAGTGCTGGTTGCGGATGCTGGAATTAATTGTAGTGAATCCTCCACCCCCAGCTGGGGAGAAATAGCTTCGGTGGTGCTCACTAGTGGCAGAGGAATGTCTTGGGTTCTTTCTGGTCTGCTATTTAGAACCAACCTCATGCTGTAATTTCACATTTAAAAAGCTATAAAACTGAACTTTTTGAACTGCATAACTGGGATATACCTGGGAACTGATTTCTCCCTCCTCTTTTACATGCAACCTGTAGAATGGGATCACTTATTTGGGTGGCTCGTAAATTTTGATCGAGTTCCCAGGAATCATGCGGATTGCCTTAAGGGGTGTGGTCAAGAGGGCACTTTTTCTCATACGCTCTGGAGCTAGCCTAGAATTGGGAATTTTTGGGAGGCAGTGAGGGGGAAGGTTGGAGGATCCAACTGGGACACTCCAGGAGCTTCAGCCTGCACTGACAACGCGGGATAGATGGGGGCAGATGGATCATACGCGTTATCACAAGCTTTTAGTCAATTTCTTTTTATAACCAATTTTATTGCATTTGTAGATTCAGCGAGCATTTTCCAAACATCACAATTCATAAGAGAGAAAGAAGAGAAGAATGTAGTTGCGTCAGATCAACAGTAACATCGACAGCCAGGGGCCAGTCCCTTTACACAGACAGACCACAACATTCCCACACACTTTCTCGTGTTTTTGAGGACAACCACGAGCCTCGTTCATGGGTTTTTATTGCCGTGCACACAGTCCACCCGTGTACACCGGACTGATTCCCAGCCCATATAAAGGAGGCCAATTTGGAGGTTAGGGAGTGGAACCATTGACTGGGTATGGGATCTTCGCTAATATATATATGTAAAAGGGAAGGCACATCATCTTAAAGAGTGCGCTGCGCCCCACTGGGTTGAGTGGGAGCTGCTGCTAACGATGAAAGTCAAGGTCAAGAGAAGCTGCCAGTCCCTGGAAATTAAGTTTCTACACTAGATCCGGGAGGCGGGATAAATGGACCCCCAGGTATTTAAGTGCGTTACGTCGCAGTGGAATAGTCAAGAACCAGCAAGGGCCCTCGACATGCTCCCTCACCTCCATCAGTACAGATTTGGCTGGGTTAATGGGTTAATATAGAGGCCGGAGGCTTCTCCATAGAGGCGAATAATCTCTAAACAGCAGGGGCCGGAGCTCGGTGGGTGTCCGAGGAACAGCAAGACATCATCGGCATTGAGTGCCACCTGGTCCTCGAACCATGCTCCCCATCTCCACCCACTGACCAATGCATTGCAGAGTATGATGGCTGGGTGGGGGGGGCGGAGAGTCTAAAGCCTCTTGGACAAACTGGGCTTGCTCTAACCATGATTTACTACCTTTTAGGGTGTCCTTCAATAATCTAATAAAACTTGGATTATCTGTACCCAATTTGACTTCTTCAGAAGGATTAGGGAGGACTTCCACTTCCACTCAACTTTTCTCACCATTAGGGCATTGACAGGTACCTTCACTAAACAATACTCCTTCTGGCCCCATGGACAAAACAAATTATAACTTTCCATTGGGCTATAGCCTGATGGGGAAAAACACTATCTATAATCATAGATTGCCTACATCTGCAGACTAACAGAGTAATCACCCATTTGTGGTTCACCTGAAGTTTGACATAATAACTAGGCCCGCATCTAGTATTGGGGGTGTTGGAGACTGACCGCTTCCATTGGTTCTTCTCCATTTCTTTTGATTTACAAAAAATGTGTGATGTGGGCCCGTTCTCTACTAGTGCTATGATTGAGCTAAATGGGGTGGTGTCAAGTAGTCTTATGGCTGGAGATTTGAATTGCAATGATGTAAGGTGTCGAAAAGATCGGCTTGTCAGAGGTAAGGGAACTCTGGGTGGTTTGCCAGGCTCACCTATGGATTTAGGAGTTTGAACGTGGGCAAAAGTAGTATGCATCTCAAGGGCTTGGTCTAAGGTCAATCCCGGATGTTGTCTCAGCCATCATTATGTTGCTGGTGGAAGAGGCTCTAGAAACTGTTCTTTATAGATTTTAGGGGGCGTGGCCAAGATGGCATACGAGTAGGATGTCTTTCCCCGTCTCTCCTTCCTTGCTGCCAGCCCAAGCCACATACAGTGCTCGAAATGGCCAGCTGAGGGTCCTGAAACGGACGGGGGGGTGCATTCTGTGATGGACTGGTGTGCCCAGGCCCGCACAATTTTCCGGACGAATGCCCGGGCCTGAGAGAGGTTCGGACGAGGCAAGAGGGCAGCCATTACCCAGCACTATTGCTGCGGAGCTGGGAAGCAATCCACTGATGCATCTGAAAGAAGCCATCTAGGTCCTGATGCCTGCTGGACCCCTGGGCGACTGTGGGAAAGTTGGTGGTAACTAAACACCCCACAGCTACTGCCGAGATGACCCTGCTGCAAGCGTTGTGGCAGCGCCTCACTAGCCCCCGATAATTGATGCGTGTGGCCTATACGGTGCACTCCCCCACACGTGGCCCCGCTTCCTGCAGACTTCTTGCCTCGCATCTGGGGTCTCAGGAGAACTAAACAAGCGATCATACTCCCCCACAGAGGAGCAGGAGCGAATGGGGCCCGGCCGACCAGATATGTGTGACGTGGAGCCCCGGAGGACTTTGGGGTCTGCCCCCTAACAGCACATGGGCTTCGATCACATCGGTCCACGATTGCCCCTAGTCTAGCCACACAGGTGATGATCCGGACCTGCATGCTGTTGATCGCAGCGAGTGGCGGAGACTGAGCATGGGGCAGCCGTGGCAGTCAGGGCCCGACACCACACCGCGCAACGGTTTCTGCCTGGCCTCCACATATTGAGGGGTGCGGCCTGTAAGATACTTTCCGCCATCCCTGGTCCTGCCTATAGTGGCTGTCCGGCTCTGCCTATGTGGACTTGGGGGAGCCAAGTCGGATGGTGAACGGCACTGTGGTAAGGCAGGGATGGGAAGGATCCGGCCAGGATGGATTGGCATGGCGCACCCTGTGCGGGACCTCGGAGAGTGTAGGGGCCCGCCATCCTACTAACATCAGGGCTACAGTGGCAACGGATTAGGCCACTCTCCCTATGGCCACATGGGTGATGACCTCAACCCACGAAACGCTGTTTCATAGGCAATAAACCCAACAGCGTTGCTTCTTCCCCAGGACCAACCTACCCCATTTGAGGGTCACTCAAGGAAGGAAATCCTGGGGCTGGGAGCCTGGGCCTCGCAAAACTCAAACAAACGGAAGAAAACGCTCGGCCAGCACTACCCATCATTCCCAGCCACTACCACTCCTCACTGGCGCAACAAGGGAGCCTGATGAGTGGGTGCTGACCTGACCATCAGACAGATCTTCCAACTCTAGAGACTATACTCTTGTGAGCTAGCCCTAGATCTAAGCTAACAGACTTATCCTTTAACTGTGTGCTGGATGTGAGTTGATGAGCCCTTTCATAAAACACCTTCTGATGAACACAGAGCACTCACTGATGAATGCAAACTACCTACCTTAGGGCTCAAAGAGCAAAAACAATAACTCGGCCTCCGGGCTTGTGGATCCAGCTGACACACGAGAGAGGCTAACGGACTCCTAACTACAGACATCATCCATTTCATCTCAGGCCATTTGGGGCACATAGACAGCTATCTACACCCCACTATAAGGCGCATCCCAGTATCTGTATGCCCAATAAAGGACGACATTGCCAGCCAGAGCAGAGGAGGGATATGAAAGTGCTCTCCTATACTCTAGGGTTATGGCAGCGGCCTGGACAAAAAAAAAAAAAATCACACTCTAAAAGATATGGTGACCAAGCCTCCTGGTGCCCAGCCTGGGCCAACACAGGCCACCTGCAAGAAAGCGACAGCATGGAGGAACAAGTTACTTGCTACTTCCTTGAAGCCCATTTCACCTCTCAACGAGATGATCTCCAGCCGGTCGAACAAGATCTTTCAAACAAGTCTAAAGAGACCTAGACGCGATTGGAGAGCAAGTCTCAGCTTCGAACAACAGGAAAATAACCGTGAAGAAGAAGTGGAGCAGCTACAACAGGAGTCAATCCACATCCGGGAACAGCAGATCAACTTGCAGGCTCATGCTGAGGACTTGAAAAATAGGTCAAGGTAGGAAAATATTTACATTAAGGGAGTGCCATCACAAGCAGAAGGCTCAGACCTTGTCCTCTAGTTTAGAGATCCATTCCTCCACATTTTGGAAGCGCCACCAAATTTAAAGATCCTAATTGACCAAGCCCACAAATGGAGTCTTCCATGATCTGAATCAGCTCCCCCTGCTGGTATCCTAACCTGTATCCATGACTTTCAGTTAAAAGGAAACATCCTGCGAAAGGCCCACAAAAACATACAGGGGAACTTAAGGGGACACACACCGATGCTCTATCAGGACCTGGCTGCAATTAGTCTACAGAAATGGCACGACTTTCGCCCAGCAGCTTCTCACTTGCGGAACATTGGTGTTACTTACTCTTGGGGACAACCATTTTGACATATCTTTTGATCAGATGGCAAACTACACCAACTGCATTCACTGGAGGAGACCTGGCGGATTCTCTGCATTGACGATTCCACTACTAGAGCATTTAAAACTAATCCCCAAGAACAGCAGACATCCACTTTGGCAACGGCATAAAACTGAAGACATGAGACCTGACCCAGCGACAATTGCAATGGAGCGACAGGTGCTGCTGGAGAAGCAATCCGGAAATTAGACCAAGACGGACACCCTAAGTAATAGCTGGGCATGGACATCGATATTTATTATTGAATAGGCCAGAGAGGGGTGGCTTGTTGCCACAACACCAACCCACTGACACTGTATTCTGAGGGACTGTAAGTTTGCTCCGACAATATTAGACTAGATATTAGTATTCTCATGTTACAACTTTTGGTTGTTTTTGTTATCTGGGGAAAGTACTCATTTTTGATAATGACACAGTATTGATTAGATGCACTTCCACAGGGCTTCGGCATAGGCCGAGAGGGAAACAAGAGAGATGCAACTGGGATACGGAGTTTTAGCACATTTATAACACACCACAGACTCAAATGACCCATACAACAGTCAAGGTCCTCACATTAAATATAAGTGACCTTAAAAACCCTATTAAGCATTGGGCGGTCTTTTCAGACCTTGAGCATTCTGGGGCAGACATTTGCTTGCTCCAGGAGACCAACTCTTGGTTAGTGACTGGCTTCGACTCCAATTCCGTGCCTTACCCCATCAGTTCCTTTCCTCTGCATCCACTAAATCGGCAGGAGTAACCATATTAATATCCCAACCTTTCTGGGGTAAAGTAAGATCATAAGTCTCAGAATTAAAGGGCAGGCTACTTGCTAATAATATAACCATTGGGGACTGATCCTTCATAGTGGGCTCTATAATAATAATAAGACTTTATTATTTGATTACTTAAAACCATTACAATTTAAAACACATTTGATTCATTCGTATAAAAGACAACTGAATAAAAAACTACAAAACTGTTTTTTTCTTTAAACTCTCTAAAGCTCTACAAGCAATTAATGGTCAGCTAAGAAGCCAGGTTAAGTAGTGGGCTCTATATACAACCCTACGAGGGACAAGAACAATTTCTATGCAAAGCCGTGTCGGAGTGATGTCCTTCTTAGAACAGCAAATTCTTTTGGGAGACGCTCAACCTAGTGCTCAATAACGAAGAACTATACATCGACGTGGCCAAACTGGAGCCCCCTCTGGGGGGCATCCAATGGCTGCAAGACATAGGGCTATCAGATCTTTAGAGAGCATTTCACCCACACACGCTCGAATATATTCTTTTCTCACATCTCCATAAAACATATGCATGGCTTGAATACCTACTTGGGACGAAAGGCATGCATGCTTTAACCCTAGCATCTGAAATAGAACCCGCTGCCCTCTTGGACCATGCAGCGGTACCCCTCACCATGGAACTACCCCCGATAGAGTGCCCCACACGGACCTGGTGACTGTGGGAGACTCTACTACATCGCCTGAGGTAGCGACAGACACAGACAAGCCATAAACACCTTCCTAGAACTAAACGATACTCCAGCTATCTCCATCACCACACTTTGCGAGACCCTTAAAACCATCATAAAGGGAGAGCTGATAGCTATCTCGGTTGTGGACAGCAGAATCCGTTAGGAAAAGAGTGCCTGTTTCAGGGATGTGGAATTCCTAAAGCCCGACGCCCAGGACATATTGTTTGGGGTCAAGGGCAACAAGTTTTCATGTGTACTTTGTCCTTTGGGCAAGTAGGCCCAACCCCCCACAGCCCAAACCCTTTGGCTGACTGTTTACAGTACCACACTACAGATCAGGGAAAGGCATTGCCTGCAGTCAAGGTAATATTTGTGTCCAAGTGTTAATGCTGTTCAAACTTGTATTTATGGTTCATTAATGCAAAGCCTTTATTATTCGTTTGAACGCTCTTAAGTAAATGTTGTAAGCTCAGACTGTACTACTGACAGTGGTTCCAGTACAAAAATGTACACACAGGTTTTCAATGTTCAGCAATATGAGGCTAAGTATAATGCTCCCAGAATGCGCTCTGATTAGCAAAATGTTTTTGCCTTTTTTTGTGAAAATTTTATTTTGAAAGCAAAGAATCCTCAATCTTGCTTTCAAGCTTCCGCAAATATTTGTATCTAAACTACTGTCAAATTTTAGGTACCATCTCTTTGCAGCATCATTTAGTAAAATATGTTGATGTATGTCAGTATTTCCTAAAAATATTCCTAATAGAAAATCAGTGTAAGCAGTTTTAATAAGATTATGGGGAGCAAAAATAAACAAGCATTGGTAAAGGCAGTAGGTCTGGAATTGTTGGTCAGCCTTTGCCAATGCGTGACTTGCTTTGGCATGGTTTTTGTGAAACCTTATTAGTGCGGGAGCTGCCGGGCCCTCACCATTATAACAAACATTGGCAAAAGCAAAAATAGTTTTGGTCTCAAAAAGCACACATTGCCACAGAAATTCCTGGCGTTGAACAAAAGGACTGTGTTTCGATATGCACCTTGTGAAAGAACAGAAGGCTGTCACTCACAGTGAAGCTAGCCGATAGACAGAGACAGAATTTTAATAAACACAACAGGCCATAGGTAACACCAGACCTAATTAGGGGCCCAATTATTAAATACAGTCTCAAAAGTGCACCAATGTCCTTGCATTAAGTGCAGATATACAGCTTTTGAGAATTCACAAGACTTTACAGAAGTAGGCCAAGAAATAGTACTCCTAGAAAATATTTGTGAACTGCATTTTAGCATGAGCAAATATGCAGCTGTAGATTTGCTCAGGCAAAAAACGGAGTCTTAGCAAGTTCATTTTCCCTCCAACCACTTTTTTCCCAACCCTGGAAGACATTTGGGGGCTCATTAGGATGGCGGGCGGTCATTGCGACTGCCGTATTATGATGGGCATTGATAGCCCATTTCCTGTCCGCTGCAGTGATTGTGGTTCCGCCAGAAATCTCCGTCCACACCAGTAGCGGACAGAGCCAATAGAGAGGGACCGTCGTGCGGAATGCGGTGAAGACCGCCGGCCATATCACGATGCCTCAAAGAGCCCATCACACCTCAGCGGAGAATCCGGCCAATCGGGGATGGCGGTGGCAATACTGCAGAAAGCTCCATGTGTTTGTGACGGCTGGATAAACGGTGGTCTTTGGCCTTGCCACAGGAAATCCGACTGCCGCGGACGTATTTTCAGCTTTTCCGCCGGTGAATCCTGGAATCCGACCACCGCAGTAGGGTGTTTCAGGCAGGGCATCCTAATCCGACCGCCAGTTTTGCCGCGGTACCTGCGGGTGGTTAATTTCCGCTACCACGGCAGTCGTGATGGGTTTCCGACCGCCATCCTAACCAGCCCCTTGATGTCTGCCATTATCAGGAATACAGTTCCAGCCTTTCTCAGTCTTTTCCTGTGGCGACAGCTCCGCAGACGTTACCTCCATCTAACTCTTCCACCCAGTTGCTGGAGAAAATCTCCTCATTGAATTTGATCTCACTTCAGGGGATTTTGAGCCAACTGAAATCTGGAGCACCCACTGATGCCGCTCCCCCTAGTATTTTAAATTTAGTCTCTGAAACTGTAGCACCCGTGATCTTAGAAGTGATCAACGCTTCTTTAGAAAAGGGACTAGTACCTCCCCTTTGGAAACAGGCTATGGTTAGAGCTCTTTTAAAAAAACCTAACCTTGATCCTGAGGTACTAGTGAATTATCGCCCGATATCTTTGCTTCCAGTAATAGGAGAAATGGCTGAGAAGCACGTAAATTCCACAATCTCAACCTTCCTGGAAAACAATAATTGTCGTCACCCCACAGAGCCAGGATTCAGATCTCAGCAAGGCACTGAGACTGCACTTGTGACAGTGGTGGAAGAACTAAGAAAAATTCTGGATGGAGGGGGCTGCGCTGCACTCATTTTGCTTGATCTCAGCGCAGCCTTTGACACGGTTAATCATCAGTTGCTAATTCAAAGACTCAGGAATGTTGGAATTGCTGGCTCAGCATTAAAGTGGCTACAATCCTTTTTAGAAGACCGATCCTTTGTAGTCTTTGAAGAGGAATTTACCTCGAAGTCCATGCCTTTTAGGTGTGGGGTTCGTCAGGGCTCGTCCCTGAGCCCCACTCTATTTAACGTTTATATGAGTTCCTTGGTGGAAATAGTAACACCCTTTGGTATCCAGATCATCACCTATGCTGATGACACTCAGTCAGTGGTGTCGCTTAGTCAAGGGGACAACTCAGCCTCAGGCCTGGCATCATGCTTGGAAAAGGTCTCTAGCTGGATGGATAGCTCATGTTTGAAACTTGATGGAGCTAAGACAGAGCTGATGCTCCTGGGTAATCATACCTTACGGAGAATAGTTTCCTTCTGGCCTATTTGTCTTGGCCCACCTCCCTACCCTAAAGTTCAAATTAAGAATCTCGGAGTGTGGGTGGATCACAATCTGGATTTTAAGGAGCAAGCACACAAGGTGGCAGCTTGCTGCTACTGGATCTTAAGAATGCTAAGAAAGATCCTACCCTTGCTTCCTTTCTCTGCTAGAAGAGTGCTGGTACAGGCACTAATTCTGTCTCGCCTGGACTACGCAAGCGCTCTATACCTAGGAGCTCCACTTTCCACTATCAAAAAGCTGCATATTGTGTAAAATTGTGCGGCACGTCTGCTTACTAATTCTTCCAAACACACTTCAGCCAAACCTGTGCTTACTTCGCTTCATTGGCTACCGATTCAAGAAAGAATCCAATTTAAGGCGATGTGTATCACTCACAAGGCCTTACTAGGCAAAGGCCCACCAATGATCAGATCTATCATTCAGCCTTAACGCCCCTCTCGGTCTTTAAGATCTGACAACAAGCAGTTGGCAGCAGTTGCTACAATAAGGAAATCACGAAGCGGAGGGCGCCGCTTCGAGTATAACGCTGCTAAACTGTGGAACCAGTTACCCCTATGGATTCGACTTGAACCAAACTATCTGACCTTCCGCAAGCTTCTAAAGACCTTTCTGTTTCCTTAACTCCTCCTGAACTCAAAGCTGCCTGCATTTAGCGCTGGGATGCCCCCGGGCAACCATGCGCTCTAGAAATGTCTTTCATTCATTCATACGCAGCGCTTGGATTACGGCACTCCTATGTAGGGGGGGATAAATGTAGGTGCCTTCTAGCCAATAATCTATCTGCTTTGAGAGATTTTTATAAAGAACTCTAAACAGGACAAGTTCTAGATCCAGACTGCCCCTCTACATATCTACATGAGGTAAACATGACACGACTTTCTCCAGAACAAGCGGCTTCCTTGGATTGCCCTACCCATCTGGAAGAGGTAATTTTTGTTATATACCGCCAAAAACCCTTAAAGTCTCCTGGACCGGATACGTTTTCGGCTATCTTCTATAAAAACCTTTTGCCATGCCTTAGCCCTAATGTTAACCAGGCTGTTTAACAGGTTTATGGGACCAGGATCCATTCATTCCCCCCCTGTTATTGGCAGCCATAGTGGACATCCTGAAAACTGGGAAGGACAAACAGCGATGCAGCTCATACCACCCCATATCTCTCCTAAAAGTAGATACTGTCAAAACCTACGTCCACCCCATACTTGGGGAACCAGCTGGCCTCCTCAGTACAAATGACTGCACATACTGAACTACAGATCTCTACTTTGTCAGCTTAGAGACAATATTTCTTGCTGGACACCATCTTTCCTGGCTCAGACAGGTAGGGGGGTTGCCCTTAAAATGACTGCCTTATCTAGAATTCTGTACCTTTTCCAGGCCTTATCGGTGACACCCCCGGAGGGGATAATCCAAACTTTACAGAAAGAAGTGAATCAATTAGTTTGGATGGACGGCAGACCATGAATAAGAAAAGACTTGAGCTAACAAATTTCAGATGCAGGAGGCTTGGGTCTACCAAACCTTCAGCAATACTATCAGGCGGTGCAGCTGAACTACCTTGTAGAGTGAAACAAGGATGAATCAGAGACACAATGGTTATTCCAAGATAGGGCGATAGCAGGGCTACACCTTTGGAAACTCCCCTTCCTAAAGAATCTACATCGAGCAAAGAGTCTATATCTGTCCCCATCGCCAGGGTGACAATGGAGGTCTGGGATCAAGTGCGGGCCCGGCGGAGCCTCACATCATTTCGCTACCCGTTGACACCATTGTTCGATAACGTCGATTTCTCCCCAGACACGGACCAGTGGGCATTTGCACCATGGCGACAGCAAACTGCCACTCGGAGGGTCACATATTTGATATTTTGATTTGCTCATCTGCGCTCCTATTACAACCTTCTAGAGTTCGAGAGGATGCATAACATGCAAATATGCCATTGGCTCATGCACCCATCAAATTGCTCTGTGGTACAAAGACACATCACGCTCTATGAGAAATGGCTGGTGACCAAATCATCAGGATGGAATTATGCAGACAACTGACCTGAAGGGAATGGTGAGAGGTCTATCACAGAGCGCGAAACACAGCATGCAATACTGCTAGCATCGAAACCGCCATTAAGATAGCGACTTACTGGTACCTTATGCCGGTGCGTCTCCACAAAGGCAATCTGGAGCAGAGTCCAGATTGCTAGAGGGGCTGTGGCTCTCACGGCATTCTGTTTCACCTGCTATGGGATTGCCCCAAATAACGAACCAAGATTCTGGATGACATAGACCTACACTTAGACATGCAACTCATCAGATTCCACGCTTATACGATCCAAGGGTTGTCCCAACCCCTTTACTTTTCAACTGAGATCTCGACGGGGAGACAGATGGGACTGGCTTTGGGGGCTGCACTCCAGAATATATATATATTTTTTTCTTTCAAAATTCTTTTATTGAGCATTTTCCAAACCACATCAACAGAGACAGGCCTCTACAGCATACACAGCTCCCTTTCAACAAGCCACAATATGCCATTGTATCTTTACAATTTCGTAAAATACATGAAAGAGTGATGCCTTAATAACCTCGTATATACGTAGGATCCGGCCCGCCCTTCTGCAGAGTCTCTTGAACATGAAGATAATACAAAAGAGATGGGACGCTGGAAAGAAAAGAAAGGGAAAAAATAACAACCCGCCCTCCCTTCCACCCCGCCCACCCTAAATCTGTCAGACCCAGCTCCGCAGGATTCAGTCGCAGTAGAAATGAGAGGTCCGACTCCTGATCTTTCCAGCACGCAGATAGAGAATACGCACCGGGTGCTCGAATGATCGGGTGAGGGAAAGGGAAAAGGAAGGGACAGCGTGGGAAAAGAATCTGCAACAAGAAATGTAAAAAGTTAATACCACAAAACAGCCTACTCTCAGTAAGATCTCTCTAGGGGTTTTTGCTGCGTACCTAAATCTGGCTACTGCTGAGGACACTTTCATGACATGGCGAAACACCTGTTCTGCACACCCGGTATGGTGCTAAAAGAAGGGAAGAGAAGCAGAAGCGTTATATACAATCACCGCATTCATGCGAATCTCCACCTTCATTAATGACCACTCATACATACCCCACAGATTGTATTCTCTATCCGCTAGTGATATCCACAGCCAAATCCTAGGTTCCAACTACCGTGGTGCATATACCAGAAATCAAGGTTCCCCTTTCCTTGATGCAGAGCCAAAGCGCCAGAAACCCTTAGTTCTCCCCCGAGGTTTTATTCACCTCTCACAACAAGTACCTTCCAGGATGAACGGCAGCTGTGAATGTTCAGCACCAGAAACGATAGTCATTCAACATACAAAAGGAAAAAAAAAGCTGTTCAAATAGCGGTTAATCCTCACCGCCTTTAGGTCTTGCCAATAACTTAGTATGTGGTAATCCGCCTCCATACGGTAATACGTGGTTATTGTCACCACTGTATTCCGCTGGATCTCAATGAGTGCTCAGTATCTCTCAAAATCCCCACACACGGTAATACGCGGTCCACAAAGCCGCTGTACTCCGCTGTGGAGCTAGTGTCAAGGTCCCAAAGCTCACGCCCACGGAAGAACGCGGCAACCTACCGCCGTACTCCGCTGCGCCTCCTCCAAGTAAATTCACACAACAACACCACCAAAAGCGCACTGTGGTCCCCGAAGGAACGGTAATACGCGGCTTTGCCTACCGCCGTATTCCGCTCCACGAATGTCCCCCAAACAAGGGCTCCCTTCGGTACTCACGGGATCCGTGGGGATTTCTCCGGTATTCAGGACTATGGGGTTTGAACTCCGATAAAGCCAGAGTAGTTCCGCGACGCTGACTTCTTCCGTTCTCCCAGCCGAGAGAGCGAAGACGTCCAGAACACAGAATAATGCGCGGCTTCCTGAGCGCCGCCGGCCACTAAATCCGCTTCCTCCACCAAGCCTTCTGGGAAGTGTAGTTCTTTATCAGCATAGTAGGCGCGGCACGCTCGAAACCCTGACAGTAGGTCCCCCTCACCTAGCGCCTCCTAGGCCAAGGTTTCAACGGGAACCGTCTGTGAAAGGAACGGATAGCCGAAGGAGCATGCACATTCTGCCACGGTTCCCAAGAATCTTCCTCAGCGGAGTAGCCTTTCCAGGATACCGGATACCATAGCACTCCACGTCTTCTTTTGGAATCCAGTATACTCCGCACTTCGTATTCCATGCCCCCATCGCACATCACCGGAGGTGGAGCGCGCCTCCGCGCCCCTAAAGCGGGTTTCAAAAGGTTGCAATGGAAAACTGGGTGGATGCGAAGGGAACCAGGCAGCTTAAACCGGTACGTCACAGGATTGAGTTTCTGCACTATGATGTACGGGCCAATATATCTCGGATGGAAAATGCTGCGCAGTTTGAAGCGAATGTTCTTGGTGGATAACCACACCTTGTCGCCCACCTTGTATTGCAGCCCCTCCTGTCGATGTCGGTCCTCCCACTTTTTGTAGGCCTTCTTGGCCTTATCCAGATGCTTCCTGACATTGCTTTGTATTAGGTGGTGCTTCCGCATATGAGCCTGCACCATGGGCTGATGTGCCACCTCCTCAGGAATGGTAACCGGGAGGATCCGGGCGTCGTATCCATAATTGGTGTAGAAAGGAGACAGCGCAACAGAACTATGCCAAGCATTGTTATAGGCCAATTCTGCCATCCATAACAGGTCAACCCAGGACTCCTGAGCCTCCTTAGCGTAACACCTGAGGTATTTCTTTAGAGTTTGGTTCAACCGTTCCGTTTGCCCGTCGGTCTGTGGGTGAAAACTAGTTGACAGAGCCGGCACAATGTGCAAGGCCTTACACCAGACTTTCCAAAACCGGGCAATGAACTGGGGGCCCCTGTCAGATACTAAGATCTCAGGTAATCCATGGAGTTTGACGATGTTTGTCAATACCAGTTGGGCCGTTTGTCCGGCGGTAGGAAGGTTTACGAAAGGGATGAAATGTCCCATCTTGGAAAGTCCGTCAACTACAACCAGAATAGCAGAAAGCCCCTTCTCCATGGGCAATCCGGTGACGAAATCCAAACAGATATGTTGCCTGGGGTATTGCGGAGTAGGCATAGGAATGAGTTTTCCTTTCTTGCAACGGGTTTCGTTTTTTGCTCTGGCACATTCTTCACACCGGGATACCCAGAAGACCACATCAGGATTCAGAGATGGCCACCAGAAGTGTCGTTGGAGTAACTGTTGAGTCTTTTTTATACCCGGATGACCGGCTAAAGGAGACGCATGACACCATAAAAAAGCCTTATTTTGGACCTGGGCTGAGGGGAGGAACAGTTTGTTTCTATAGAATGGCAATCCTTGTCTCAGGGTGCGTTCTGAGTTTTCCGCCGCCCAGTCTTCCCATACGCAGAAGGCTTGGTTTTTTCTCACTTCTTCCAAGAAGTCCTCCACTCGGACTACGCATGGTACTTTGGAGGGTTCGATGATTGCCTCAGTCTTGACGTCATGGAGAGAGAGCTCTTCTGAGTTTTGGAATTGGCCTTGTGGTTGTCCGCCCCTGCCCGAAAAGTGATGATAAAATCATACACTGCGAAAAACAACATCAATCTCATTTGCCTCTGAGACAGGTGTTGTGCTGATTTCATATACTGGAGATTTCTATGGTCTGTGTACACCGTGACAGGGTGGCTGGCCCCCCACAGGTAATGCCTCCATTCCTCAAAGGCCCTTTTTATAGCCAACAATTCCTTTTACGCGATGTTATAATTTCTTTCCGCAGGGTTCAATTTTATTGACATATACGCTACGGGATGTAGCTGTCCTGTGTTTGGATCTCTCTGGGACAAGATCGCCCCGAGGGCAACTTCCGAGGCGTCGGCCTCCACCACAAAAGGATGTTCTGGCCATGGATGCGCTAGCACTGGGGCTTTTGTGAAAGCGTTCTTAAGGTACTGAAAAGCTTCCTCCGCTTCGCCAGTCCATTGGAAGATACACCCCTTCCTCAGCAGACGGGTGATGGGTGCCGCTATGTGCGAAAACTGGAGAATGAACCTCCGGTAGTAGTTGGCGAAGCCTAGGAAACTCTGCACCTCGCGCATGTTCGTAGGGGTTGGCCAATCTCGTACTGCTAGCACCTTTCTTTCTGCCATGTGCAACCCCTCGGGACAAAGCATCACCCCCAAAAATTCTACTTCTCTCACCCCAAACTCACATTTGCTCAGCTTGCAGAAGAGCTTGTGTGAACGCAACCTAGACAACACTCGCATCACATGACCATCATGTTCTTCTACCTTTTTAGAATAGATAAGGATGTCATCGATATACACCACAACAAACAAATCCACGAAGTCCTTTAGCACATCATTAAGAAAATACTGTTAATGGATTGGGGGACAGGATAAAACGAGGTGTGGTCCTGCAGTTCTTAAAGCGAATCTCGCCCGATATAGTTTTTCTGCAGGAGACACACCTCATTGGCAACTCCATTTGTGCCATGAATAGACGGGGCTACCGCCTTGTGGCCCATTCGGGCTTCACGTCTGGTTCAAGGGGTGTGGGCATTATGGTTAAGAACTCGCTCCCGTTGGAGATTGATGAGGTGCACCATGACGACAGGGGACGTTACACGGTTTTGGTGGGTAGAATGGAGGGCAGAGTGGTCGTTTTTGTGTCTGTCTATGTCCCGCCGGGGCTGCAGACGACCACCTTTGCGGATCTGGGGCGCCTCCTCCTTGGCCTTCCGGAGGGGATTCTAGTGGTGGGTGGGGACTTTAATGCTGTGGTTTCCGGAACTGTGGATCGTCACCCCCCTAGGGATCTCCCCCGTGCCCAGGCATGGTTGTCTGGCCTCTTGGAAACCTTGGGGCTGGTGGATTGTTGGCGTTTGAAACATCCCACGCAGCTGCAGTACACCTTCCATTCAGGGGCTCATGGTAGTCTCTCACGGCTAGATTATGTCCTGGTTCCGGCGGCGCACGTTGGGAGGATAGGGGACGTGCGCCATTTGGCACGGGGTATTTCGGACCACTCTCCACTCTTGTTGCACTTTGATATTCTTCCGAGGGGAGAGGGTAGGGTGGTCCCGATTAATCCCTGGTACCTGCGTGACCCCACCATTCGCGCAGAGCTGGTTAAATCCCTTAAGCGCTACTTTGACGAGAATATGGGGTCTGTGTCATCAGCGATCTCATTGTGGGAGGCGCTCAAGACGGTACTCAGGGGAGAGGCCTTGTCCCTTATTTCCCACTCCCGGAGGCGCGAGCGGGAGGAGGTGACTCGTATTGAAGCGGAGATAACCGAGTTGGAGGGTGATCTAGAATGTGGGGTGACGGATGACAAATTACATGTTCTTCGACTCAAGCAATCGGCTTATAAGGCCCTCGTCACGGAGGCGGCCAGGGGCCTCAGTAGAGAGAAACAGGGGAGACTGTATGATGTGGGTGACAAGGCTGGTAAATTGATTGCATGGTTGGACAAAAAGGAGAGAGCGAGTCGAGTTGTCCCTTCGATTGAGAAACAGAATGGTGTGTGTGTCACTGAACCAGAAGAAATTGTCACCTGCTTTGCAGACTATTTCCGTGGGGTGTATTCCCCGGTGTCCTCCCGCTCTGAAGAGGATTCCCACGCCCTGCTCAGGGATATCGCGCTGCCTTCCCTTTCGGAGGAGGACAGAGTGTCGTTGGACGATGCTCCAACTTCCGAAGAAATTGCCCTCGCCATACGATCGGTCGCTTCCGGCAAGGCCATGGGCCCTAATGGTCTTCCCATCGAGTTGTATAAATTACGACCGGATACGCTGGCGCCACATCTCCGTGCTATGTTCCTCGCGGCCCACTCGGCGGGTTCCCTCCCGCTAGACCAGCGTCTAGCTACTATCGTGGTTATCCAAAAGGAGGGGAGGCCACGGGACCGGGTCACATCCTATCGGCCTATTTCGTTATTGAATGCAGAGCCCAAAATCCTCGCCAAGGTGTTGGCCAATCGGCTGGTCGGCGTAGTGTGTGACTTGATTCACCAGGATCAGTCCGGCTTCATCCCTCATCGCAATACAGCGCTTAACCTGCGGCGTTTGCATGGGGTGCTCGCACGTGTCCCGTTCATACGAGAGCCGGCCATTTTGGCGTCCTTGGACGCCACTATGGCGTTTGACACGCTTGAATGGCCCTATATTTGGGCGACGCTCGCGAAGTTTGGGTTTGGCCCAGGATTCATCAGTTGGGTAAAATTGTTGTACTCTGGCCCGCTGGCGCAGGTCGTGGTCAACGGTAGAGTGTCGGCCTCGTTCGAGCTGGGCAGGGGCACGCGCCCGTTATCGCCGCTCCTTTTCGCGCTCGCTTTGGAGCCCCTGGCGGAGTGGCAGCGGTGGGAACCTTCTATTCGTGGTCACCGCTGGACCCCCGAGTATGAGGACCGCGTATCTCTATACGCTGACGATATCCTCCTGTACCTGGCTTCCCCACGTAAATCACTGATAGTGCTGGTTGATGTATTGCATTCATTTGGTCTTAACTCCGGCCTTGTCATCAACTGGGCTAAATCGTGCGTCTATGTTCTCTCTGGGGAGGACCCTATCCTTCCGCGGGGCTGTCCCATCTAGATCGCCCCGCGGGGATTTCGGTACCTTGGTGTCTTCATTACCCTGGACGCGGAGGCCCGATATAGTCAGAACTTGCTTCCCCCCCTCCAGCGCCTGAAGGAGGATGTTGCGCGTTGGAGGCGCTTGCCGCTCTCGCCGCTCGGCCGGGCGGCATTGTTTAAGATGATGTCGCTGCCGCGTTGCCTCCATCCCGGAGTATTCCCCTCTGGAGGATAGAGTGCTAGATGGACATGTACCGGACAGCACGATCTATAAAAAACGTATCAATGACCGCTCGGGACTGCTGACTAACCTTCGTGAGGCATGGGTGGCCGATGGATTGGAGCTGGATGACGAGGACTGGGTATCGGCGGTGGCCTCCCCGAAAGAGGTGGCTATACCGGCCCGCCTTCGCTTCGTCCAGCTCAAGGTACTCCATAGGGTCTATGTCACGGGGCCAAGGCTACTGCGTATGGGATATGCTGTAGACGGGTTGTGTAAGCGTGGGTGTGGTTCTTTGGGGACCTTTTTCCATATTTTGTAGGAATGCCCGGAGGTGGAGCGATTCTGGCGTGGTGTGCATGAGGTCCTGCGGGTGGTTACGCGTGTGTCGCTGCTGCCCCAAGCGAGGAGATGCCTGTTGAATGTGTGGGAGCCAACCGACTACTCGGTACCACAGACGCGGTGGGTGACTCTGGGATATATGGTGGCCAAACACGACATAGCTCAACTGTGGGGTTCCCAGAGGTCGCCGACTGTCTCGGCATGGAAGGATAACATGGATTGGTGCATGTTTCGGGAAAAAGTGGTGTATGTTGCGAGAGGTAAGCCTGGGACATGGGTGAACGTATGGGGCCCCTGGAACGCCTACCGCGGGGGAATCTGTACCCCGCCGTTATTGCCCGATCCGTCACCGGCCCCATCCCCTTAGCCAGTTTATCTCCCCGGTCCCGGGCACTGAGTCCACCTAATCCCAGTCTTGCCCTTTTTCCCCCCCTTGCTACTCCTATGGATTGGTAGGGTCCCCCCCGCTAGGGGAGCACATGCTGTTGTTTCCGATTGTGGGTTGCCTTGTGGATTTGTTCTTTTGTTGTTATTTATATTAAAATGAAACCGTTATGTGTGCCCGGATGGTGTGGCTACCACTGCTTCTAACTCCTGTGCATTTCCCTTTGCCGCGGCATGGGCGCTATTGTTTGTATCCAATGCTCCTCTTGCTTGCTAGCGGCCGGCCTGAAGGTTGTAGGCCCATCTCTGTATATTTTTTTAATTTTGTAATAAACGGTTTCAAAAAAAAAAATAATAAATAAATAAATAAATACTGGAAGGCCGCCGGGGCGTTGCAAAGGCCGAACGACATCACAGTATATTCAAAAAGTCCGTAGCGCGTTTTGAAAGCTGTTTTCCATTCATCCCCACTCCTGACACGTACCAAATGATAGGCACCTCTCAAGTCTAGCCGGGTGTATATCCGGGCTCCCCTCACTTGATCAAGTAACACCGAAATGAGGGGCAGGGGGTACCTGTTTCTCACGGTATTTTTATTCAGTACGCGATAATCTACGCAAGCTCTTAAATCCCCATTGGCTTTCGAAATAAAAAAAAGCGGGGACGCTGCGGGTGATATGGAAGGCCTAAAGAACCCTATCTCCAAATAATGATCCAGATATGTGCGCATATGTTTTGTCTCGGGCTCAGATAGAGCATACACTCTACAGGCAGGCAAGGTAGCTCCTTCCACTAGATCTATCCTACAATCAAACTCTCGGTGGGGAGGTAATTGTTCCGCCTGCACTTCACTAAAAACGTCCTCAAACTGGACATACGCTATGGGTAAGGTTACATCTTTTTCAGCTGCCGTGGCCACCACATACGGGTGTGTTAAAGCCTCCACAGGTGAGCTAGTCACAGACTCTAAATGGTTTTGGGATCCTTCCGAGAGAAACTGAATGGTTTTATCCTGCCAATCAATAGTGAGATTGTGGTTAGCTAACCACGGCATCCCCAGAATAACCTCATACTGCGGGGCTTCTATTATGTTCAAAGACAATTCCTCAGTATGTTTTTTATTTACCTTACCATGTGGAACGTCATAAGGACAGTTTCTGTTTGTTCCCTAACCAAACCTGATTTCAGGGGCTTGCCATCTACAGCGAACACCTCTTCCGCTGTTTGTCTGCGCACCCTCTGCAACCCAATGTGCGCAACCATCCCACTATCTATAAAATTACCAGTTGCACCCGAGTCTAACATCACCTGCACTGTGTGGGACTGATCGCGATAAGCAAGATCCATGGGCAGCACTATGTGTGATGCAGTATCTGGCTGGTCTGAAGTGGCCAAGGATGGGAGTTGCCACCCTTTATCCCCACTCGAGCCTAAAGAACCCCCTGAAGGGGGGAGGTTACCTGAAGAGGACACGGCCACCCGCTTACCCCGAGACCAGGCCTCAGAAACCTTAGGCTTAGGAGGGACATTCCCGGACGTAGTGGCCTTTCTTTCCACAGTACATACATAACCCATGTACCATCCTGTTGTCCCTTTCCTCTTTAGACAAAGTGGCACGAACCGCCCCTATGTCCATTGGTTCAGCGGATGTCTCTGGGCTACACCCCACTCGCCGTTGGGGTTTCTCAGATCGATAATAGCCCCGCTCCCATTTCTTTCTCTCTCCGCCATTCTTCCATCCAACCTTAACGTCAAGTTAACCATATCTGCGCAATTCGTGGGTTGGGGGTCTATCTGCGCCAACACATCCTTCAACTCGTCCCTGAGTCCCTGATAAAACAGAGACATTCTTTTCTCCTCCGGCCATGCTGTCTCAGCCACCAATCTGTTAAATGTAGTCAAATACGTGACCAAATCACTCCTCCCTTGTTTAAGCTCCAATAGTTCTCTATCTGCGCTAAAGGTGGTCGCCCTACGATCAAAAACCCTTTCAAACTCCGCCCTGAATGCCGCCCAGTCTGACAGTATTGCATCGTTATTTCTTACCTACGGCACAGCCCAATTTGCTGCATCCCCAATCAAATAAGATATGGCACAGGTAACCCTAGAATGGTGATTGGGAAAAGAAGCGGGTTTACACGAAAAGTGTAACATTATCTGCGTTAAGAACACTTGCACTTTCGCTGGATCACCTGCGTATCTCTCGGGACTTGCTAAAGGTATGGGGGGAAGCACTGTGACCTGTATCTGTGAAGCCATGGGGTTTACATCAAAAGGATTTCTAGAAAGTCTTTCTACTTTCGCTCTTAGTGCTGCGGTTTCGGCTTTTGAAGAAGCCAATTCCTGTTGCAAACCAACCAACGCCAGGAGGACATCCTCCATGGTAGCCATACCTTTCACCGGACTGAATCGGGCAGAGCTAAATACGTGGGCGCATTATTCTGTCAGACCCAGCTCCGCAGGATTCAGTCGCAGTAGAAATGAGAGGTCCGACTCCTGATCTTTCCAGCACGCAGATAGAGAATACGCACCGGGTGCTCGAATGATCGGGTGAGGGAAAGGGAAAAGGAAGGGACAGCGTGGGAAAAGAATCTGCAACAAGAAATGTAAAAAGTTAATACCACAAAACAGCCTACTCTCAGTAAGATCTCTCTAGGGGTTTTTGCTGCGTACCTAAATCTGGCTACTGCTGAGGACACTTTCATGACATGGCGAAACACCTGTTCTGCACACCCGGTATGGTGCTAAAAGAAGGGAAGAGAAGCAGAAGCGTTATATACAATCACCGCATTCATGCGAATCTCCACCTTCATTAATGACCACTCATACATACCCCACAGATTGTATTCTCTATCCGCTAGTGATATCCACAGCCAAATCCTAGGTTCCAACTACCGTGGTGCATATACCAGAAATCAAGGTTCCCCTTTCCTTGATGCAGAGCCAAAGCGCCAGAAACCCTTAGTTCTCCCCCGAGGTTTTATTCACCTCTCACAACAAGTACCTTCCAGGATGAACGGCAGCTGTGAATGTTCAGCACCAGAAACGATAGTCATTCAACATACAAAAGGAAAAAAAAAGCTGTTCAAATAGCGGTTAATCCTCACCGCCTTTAGGTCTTGCCAATAACTTAGTATGTGGTAATCCGCCTCCATACGGTAATACGTGGTTATTGTCACCACTGTATTCCGCTGGATCTCAATGAGTGCTCAGTATCTCTCAAAATCCCCACACACGGTAATACGCGGTCCACAAAGCCGCTGTACTCCGCTGTGGAGCTAGTGTCAAGGTCCCAAAGCTCACGCCCACGGAAGAACGCGGCAACCTACCGCCGTACTCCGCTGCGCCTCCTCCAAGTAAATTCACACAACAACACCACCAAAAGCGCACTGTGGTCCCCGAAGGAACGGTAATACGCGGCTTTGCCTACCGCCGTATTCCGCTCCACGAATGTCCCCCAAACAAGGGCTCCCTTCGGTACTCACGGGATCCGTGGGGATTTCTCCGGTATTCAGGACTATGGGGTTTGAACTCCGATAAAGCCAGAGTAGTTCCGCGACGCTGACTTCTTCCGTTCTCCCAGCCGAGAGAGCGAAGACGTCCAGAACACAGAATAATGCGCGGCTTCCTGAGCGCCGCCGGCCACTAAATCCGCTTCCTCCACCAAGCCTTCTGGGAAGTGTAGTTCTTTATCAGCATAGTAGGCGCGGCACGCTCGAAACCCTGACAGTAGGTCCCCCTCACCTAGCGCCTCCTAGGCCAAGGTTTCAACGGGAACCGTCTGTGAAAGGAACGGATAGCCGAAGGAGCATGCACATTCTGCCACGGTTCCCAAGAATCGTCCTCAGCGGAGTAGCCTTTCCAGGATACCGGATACCATAGCACTCCACGTCTTCTTTTGGAATCCAGTATACTCCGCACTTCGTATTCCATGCCCCCATCGCACATCACCGGAGGTGGAGCGCGCCTCCGCGCCCCTAAAGCGGGTTTCAAAAGGTTGCAATGGAAAACTGGGTGGATGCGAAGGGAACCAGGCAGCTTAAACCGGTACGTCACAGGATTGAGTTTCTGCACTATGATGTACGGGCCAATATATCTCGGATGGAAAATGCTGCGCAGTTTGAAGCGAATGTTCTTGGTGGATAACCACACCTTGTCGCCCACCTTGTATTGCAGCCCCTCCTGTCGATGTCGGTCCTCCCACTTTTTGTAGGCCTTCTTGGCCTTATCCAGATGCTTCCTGACATTGCTTTGTATTAGGTGGTGCTTCCGCATATGAGCCTGCACCATGGGCTGATGTGCCACCTCCTCAGGAATGGTAACCGGGAGGATCCGGGCGTCGTATCCATAATTGGTGTAGAAAGGAGACAGCGCAACAGAACTATGCCAAGCATTGTTATAGGCCAATTCTGCCATCCATAACAGGTCAACCCAGGACTCCTGAGCCTCCTTAGCGTAACACCTGAGGTATTTCTTTAGAGTTTGGTTCAACCGTTCCGTTTGCCCGTCGGTCTGTGGGTGAAAACTAGTTGACAGAGCCGGCACAATGTGCAAGGCCTTACACCAGACTTTCCAAAACCGGGCAATGAACTGGGGGCCCCTGTCAGATACTAAGATCTCAGGTAATCCATGGAGTTTGACGATGTTTGTCAATACCAGTTGGGCCGTTTGTCCGGCGGTAGGAAGGTTTACGAAAGGGATGAAATGTCCCATCTTGGAAAGTCCGTCAACTACAACCAGAATAGCAGAAAGCCCCTTCTCCATGGGCAATCCGGTGACGAAATCCAAACAGATATGTTGCCTGGGGTATTGCGGAGTAGGCATAGGAATGAGTTTTCCTTTCTTGCAACGGGTTTCGTTTTTTGCTCTGGCACATTCTTCACACCGGGATACCCAGAAGACCACATCAGGATTCAGAGATGGCCACCAGAAGTGTCGTTGGAGTAACTGTTGAGTCTTTTTTATACCCGGATGACCGGCTAAAGGAGACGCATGACACCATAAAAAAGCCTTATTTTGGACCTGGGCTGAGGGGAGGAACAGTTTGTTTCTATAGAATGGCAATCCTTGTCTCAGGGTGCGTTCTGAGTTTTCCGCCGCCCAGTCTTCCCATACGCAGAAGGCTTGGTTTTTTCTCACTTCTTCCAAGAAGTCCTCCACTCGGACTACGCATAGTACTTTGGAGGGTTCGATGATTGCCTCAGTCTTGACGTCATGGAGAGAGAGCTCTTCTGAGTTTTGGAATTGGCCTTGTGGTTGTCCGCCCCTGCCCGAAAAGTGATGATAAAATCATACACTGCGAAAAACAACATCAATCTCATTTGCCTCTGAGACAGGTGTTGTGCTGATTTCATATACTGGAGATTTCTATGGTCTGTGTACACCGTGACAGGGTGGCTGGCCCCCCACAGGTAATGCCTCCATTCCTCAAAGGCCCTTTTTATAGCCAACAATTCCTTTTCCGCGATGTTATAATTTCTTTCCGCAGGGTTCAATTTTATTGACATATACGCTACGGGATGTAGCTGTCCTGTGTTTGGATCTCTCTGGGACAAGATCGCCCCGAGGGCAACTTCCGAGGCGTCGGCCTCCACCACAAAAGGATGTTCTGGCCATGGATGCGCTAGCACTGGGGCTTTTGTGAAAGCGTTCTTAAGGTACTGAAAAGCTTCCTCCGCTTCGCCAGTCCATTGGAAGATACACCCCTTCCTCAGCAGACGGGTGATGGGTGCCGCTATGTGCGAAAACTGGAGAATGAACCTCCGGTAGTAGTTGGCGAAGCCTAGGAAACTCTGCACCTCGCGCATGTTCGTAGGGGTTGGCCAATCTCGTACTGCTAGCACCTTTCTTTCTGCCATGTGCAACCCCTCGGGACAATGCATCACCCCCAAAAATTCTACTTCTCTCACCCCAAACTCACATTTGCTCAGCTTGCAGAAGAGCTTGTGTGAACGCAACCTAGACAACACTCGCATCACATGACCATCATGTTCTTCTACCTTTTTAGAATAGATAAGGATGTCATCGATATACACCACAACAAACAAATCCACGAAGTCCTTTAGCACATCATTAAGAAAATACTGTTAATGGATTGGGGGACAGGATAAAACGAGGTGTGGTCCTGCAGTTCTTAAAGCGAATCTCGCCCGATATAGTTTTTCTGCAGGAGACACACCTCATTGGCAACTCCTTTTGTGCCATGAATAGACGGGGCTACCGCCTTGTGGCCCATTCGGGCTTCACGTCTGGTTCAAGGGGTGTGGGCATTATGGTTAAGAACTCGCTCCCGTTGGAGATTGATGAGGTGCACCATGACGACAGGGGACGTTACACGGTTTTGGTGGGTAGAATGGAGGGCAGAGTGGTCGTTTTTGTGTCTGTCTATGTCCCGCCGGGGCTGCAGACGACCACCTTTGCGGATCTGGGGCGCCTCCTCCTTGGCCTTCCGGAGGGGATTCTAGTGGTGGGTGGGGACTTTAATGCTGTGGTTTCCGGAACTGTGGATCGTCACCCCCCTAGGGATCTCCCCCGTGCCCAGGCATGGTTGTCTGGCCTCTTGGAAACCTTGGGGCTGGTGGATTGTTGGCGTTTGAAACATCCCACGCAGCTGCAGTACACCTTCCATTCAGGGGCTCATGGTAGTCTCTCACGGCTAGATTATGTCCTGGTTCCGGCGGCGCACGTTGGGAGGATAGGGGACGTGCGCCATTTGGCACGGGGTATTTCGGACCACTCTCCACTCTTGTTGCACTTTGATATTCTTCCGAGGGGAGAGGGTAGGGTGGTCCCGATTAATCCCTGGTACCTGCGTGACCCCACCATTCGCGCAGAGCTGGTTAAATCCCTTAAGCGCTACTTTGACGAGAATATGGGGTCTGTGTCATCAGCGATCTCATTGTGGGAGGCGCTCAAGACGGTACTCAGGGGAGAGGCCTTGTCCCTTATTTCCCACTCCCGGAGGCGCGAGCGGGAGGAGGTGACTCGTATTGAAGCGGAGATAACCGAGTTGGAGGGTGATCTAGAATGTGGGGTGACGGATGACAAATTACATGTTCTTCGACTCAAGCAATCGGCTTATAAGGCCCTCGTCACGGAGGCGGCCAGGGGCCTCAGTAGAGAGAAACAGGGGAGACTGTATGATGTGGGTGACAAGGCTGGTAAATTGATTGCATGGTTGGACAAAAAGGAGAGAGCGAGTCGAGTTGTCCCTTCGATTGAGAAACAGAATGGTGTGTGTGTCACTGAACCAGAAGAAATTGTCACCTGCTTTGCAGACTATTTCCGTGGGGTGTATTCCCCGGTGTCCTCCCGCTCTGAAGAGGATTCCCACGCCCTGCTCAGGGATATCGCGCTGCCTTCCCTTTCGGAGGAGGACAGAGTGTCGTTGGACGATGCTCCAACTTCCGAAGAAATTGCCCTCGCCATACGATCGGTCGCTTCCGGCAAGGCCATGGGCCCTAATGGTCTTCCCATCGAGTTGTATAAATTACGACCGGATACGCTGGCGCCACATCTCCGTGCTATGTTCCTCGCGGCCCACTCGGCGGGTTCCCTCCCGCTAGACCAGCGTCTAGCTACTATCGTGGTTATCCAAAAGGAGGGGAGGCCACGGGACCGGGTCACATCCTATCGGCCTATTTCGTTATTGAATGCAGAGCCCAAAATCCTCGCCAAGGTGTTGGCCAATCGGCTGGTCGGCGTAGTGTGTGACTTGATTCACCAGGATCAGTCCGGCTTCATCCCTCATCGCAATACAGCGCTTAACCTGCGGCGTTTGCATGGGGTGCTCGCACGTGTCCCGTTCATACGAGAGCCGGCCATTTTGGCGTCCTTGGACGCCACTATGGCGTTTGACACGCTTGAATGGCCCTATATTTGGGCGACGCTCGCGAAGTTTGGGTTTGGCCCAGGATTCATCAGTTGGGTAAAATTGTTGTACTCTGGCCCGCTGGCGCAGGTCGTGGTCAACGGTAGAGTGTCGGCCTCGTTCGAGCTGGGCAGGGGCACGCGCCCGTTATCGCCGCTCCTTTTCGCGCTCGCTTTGGAGCCCCTGGCGGAGTGGCAGCGGTGGGAACCTTCTATTCGTGGTCACCGCTGGACCCCCGAGTATGAGGACCGCGTATCTCTATACGCTGACGATATCCTCCTGTACCTGGCTTCCCCACGTAAATCACTGATAGTGCTGGTTGATGTATTGCATTCATTTGGTCTGAACTCCGGCCTTGTCATCAACTGGGCTAAATCGTGCGTCTATGTTCTCTCTGGGGAGGACCCTATCCTTCCGCGGGGCTGTCCCATCTAGATCGCCCCGCGGGGATTTCGGTACCTTGGTGTCTTCATTACCCTGGACGCGGAGGCCCGATATAGTCAGAACTTGCTTCCCCCCCTCCAGCGCCTGAAGGAGGATGTTGCGCGTTGGAGGCGCTTGCCGCTCTCGCCGCTCGGCCGGGCGGCATTGTTTAAGATGATGTCGCTGCCGCGTTGCCTCCATCCCGGAGTATTCCCCTCTGGAGGATAGAGTGCTAGATGGACATGTACCGGACAGCACGATCTATAAAAAACTTATCAATGACCGCTCGGGACTGCTGACTAACCTTCGTGAGGCATGGGTGGCCGATGGATTGGAGCTGGATGACGAGGACTGGGTATCGGCGGTGGCCTCCCCGAAAGAGGTGGCTATACCGGCCCGCCTTCGCTTCGTCCAGCTCAAGGTACTCCATAGGGTCTATGTCACGGGGCCAAGGCTACTGCGTATGGGATATGCTGTAGACGGGTTGTGTAAGCGTGGGTGTGGTTCTTTGGGGACCTTTTTCCATATTTTGTAGGAATGCCCGGAGGTGGAGCGATTCTGGCGTGGTGTGCATGAGGTCCTGCGGGTGGTTACGCGTGTGTCGCTGCTGCCCCAAGCGAGGAGATGCCTGTTGAATGTGTGGGAGCCAACCGACTACTCGGTACCACAGACGCGGTGGGTGACTCTGGGATATATGGTGGCCAAACACGACATAGCTCAACTGTGGGGTTCCCAGAGGTCGCCGACTGTCTCGGCATGGAAGGATAACATGGATTGGTGCATGTTTCGGGAAAAAGTGGTGTATGTTGCGAGAGGTAAGCCTGGGACATGGGTGAACGTATGGGGCCCCTGGAACGCCTACCGCGGGGGAATCTGTACCCCGCCGTTATTGCCCGATCCGTCACCGGCCCCATCCCCTTAGCCAGTTTATCTCCCCGGTCCCGGGCACTGAGTCCACCTAATCCCAGTCTTGCCCTTTTTCCCCCCCTTGCTACTCCTATGGATTGGTAGGGTCCCCCCCGCTAGGGGAGCACATGCTGTTGTTTCCGATTGTGGGTTGCCTTGTGGATTTGTTCTTTTGTTGTTATTTATATTAAAATGAAACCGTTATGTGTGCCCGGATGGTGTGGCTACCACTGCTTCTAACTCCTGTGCATTTCCCTTTGCCGCGGCATGGGCGCTATTGTTTGTATCCAATGCTCCTCTTGCTTGCTAGCGGCCGGCCTGAAGGTTGTAGGCCCATCTCTGTATATTTTTTTAATTTTGTAATAAACGGTTTCAAAAAAAAAATAAATAAATAAATAAATAAATACTGGAAGGCCGCCGGGGCGTTGCAAAGGCCGAACGACATCACAGTATATTCAAAAAGTCCGTAGCGCGTTTTGAAAGCTGTTTTCCATTCATCCCCACTCCTGACACGTACCAAATGATAGGCACCTCTCAAGTCTAGCCGGGTGTATATCCGGGCTCCCCTCACTTGATCAAGTAACACCGAAATGAGGGGCAGGGGGTACCTGTTTCTCACGGTATTTTTATTCAGTACGCGATAATCTACGCAAGCTCTTAAATCCCCATTGGCTTTCGAAATAAAAAAAAGCGGGGACGCTGCGGGTGATATGGAAGGCCTAAAGAACCCTATCTCCAAATAATGATCCAGATATGTGCGCATATGTTTTGTCTCGGGCTCAGATAGAGCATACACTCTACAGGCAGGCAAGGTAGCTCCTTCCACTAGATCTATCCTACAATCAAACTCTCGGTGGGGAGGTAATTGTTCCGCCTGCACTTCACTAAAAACGTCCTCAAACTGGACATACGCTATGGGTAAGGTTACATCTTTTTCAGCTGCCGTGGCCACCACATACGGGTGTGTTAAAGCCTCCACAGGTGAGCTAGTCACAGACTCTAAATGGTTTTGGGATCCTTCCGAGAGAAACTGAATGGTTTTATCCTGCCAATCAATAGTGAGATTGTGGTTAGCTAACCACGGCATCCCCAGAATAACCTCATACTGCGGGGCTTCTATTATGTTCAAAGACAATTCCTCAGTATGTTTTTTATTTACCTTACCATGTGGAACGTCATAAGGACAGTTTCTGTTTGTTCCCTAACCAAACCTGATTTCAGGGGCTTGCCATCTACAGCGAACACCTCTTCCGCTGTTTGTCTGCGCACCCTCTGCAACCCAATGTGCGCAACCATCCCACTATCTATAAAATTACCAGTTGCACCCGAGTCTAACATCACCTGCACTGTGTGGGACTGATCGCGATAAGCAAGATCCATGGGCAGCACTATGTGTGATGCAGTATCTGGCTGGTCTGAAGTGGCCAAGGATGGGAGTTGCCACCCTTTATCCCCACTCGAGCCTAAAGAACCCCCTGAAGGGGGGAGGTTACCTGAAGAGGACACGGCCACCCGCTTACCCCGAGACCAGGCCTCAGAAACCTTAGGCTTAGGAGGGACATTCCCGGACGTAGTGGCCTTTCTTTCCACAGTACATACATAACCCATGTACCATCCTGTTGTCCCTTTCCTCTTTAGACAAAGTGGCACGAACCGCCCCTATGTCCATTGGTTCAGCGGATGTCTCTGGGCTACACCCCACTCGCCGTTGGGGTTTCTCAGATCGATAATAGCCCCGCTCCCATTTCTTTCTCTCTCCGCCATTCTTCCATCCAACCTTAACGTCAAGTTAACCATATCTGCGCAATTCGTGGGTTGGGGGTCTATCTGCGCCAACACATCCTTCAACTCGTCCCTGAGTCCCTGATAAAACAGAGACATTCTTTTCTCCTCCGGCCATGCTGTCTCAGCCACCAATCTGTTAAATGTAGTCAAATACGTGACCAAATCACTCCTCCCTTGTTTAAGCTCCAATAGTTCTCTATCTGCGCTAAAGGTGGTCGCCCTACGATCAAAAACCCTTTCAAACTCCGCCCTGAATGCCGCCCAGTCTGACAGTATTGCATCGTTATTTCTTACCTACGGCACAGCCCAATTTGCTGCATCCCCAATCAAATAAGATATGGCACAGGTAACCCTAGAATGGTGATTGGGAAAAGAAGCGGGTTTACACGAAAAGTGTAACATTATCTGCGTTAAGAACACTTGCACTTTCGCTGGATCACCTGCGTATCTCTCGGGACTTGCTAAAGGTATGGGGGGAAGCACTGTGACCTGTATCTGTGAAGCCATGGGGTTTACATCAAAAGGATTTCTAGAAAGTCTTTCTACTTTCGCTCTTAGTGCTGCGGTTTCGGCTTTTGAAGAAGCCAATTCCTGTTGCAAACCAACCAACGCCAGGAGGACATCCTCCATGGTAGCCATACCTTTCACCGGACTGAATCGGGCAGAGCTAAATACGTGGGCGCATTATTCTGTCAGACCCAGCTCCGCAGGATTCAGTCGCAGTAGAAATGAGAGGTCCGACTCCTGATCTTTCCAGCACGCAGATAGAGAATACGCACCGGGTGCTCGAATGATCGGGTGAGGGAAAGGGAAAAGGAAGGGACAGCGTGGGAAAAGAATCTGCAACAAGAAATGTAAAAAGTTAATACCACAAAACAGCCT
This sequence comes from Triturus cristatus, assembly GCF_964204655.1. Lineage (NCBI taxonomy): Eukaryota > Metazoa > Chordata > Amphibia > Caudata > Salamandridae > Triturus > Triturus cristatus. The sequence goes on from NC_140583.1 coordinate 359,685,360, forward strand.
ACTCTTAGTAAGATCTCTCTAGGGGTTTTTGCTGCGTACCTAAATCTGGCTACTGCTGAGGACACTTTCATGACATGGCGAAACACCTGTTCTGCACACCCGGTATGGTGCTAAAAGAAGGGAAGAGAAGCAGAAGCGTTATATACAATCACCGCATTCATGCGAATCTCCACCTTCATTAATGCTCACTCATACATACCCCACAGATTGTATTGTCTATCCGCTAGTGATATCCACAGCCAAATCCTAGGTTCCAACTACCATGGTGCATATACCAGAGATCAAGGTTCCCCTTTCCTTGATGCAGAGCCAAAGCGCCAGAAACCCTTAGTTCTCCCCCGAGGTTTTATTCACCTCTCACAACAAGTACCTTCTAGGATGAACGGCAGCTGTGAATGTTCAGCACCAGAAACGATAGTCATTCAACATACAAAAGGAAAAAAAAAGCCGTTCAAATAGCGGTTAATCCTCACCGCCTTTATGTCTTGCCAATAACTTAGTATGTGGTAATCCGCTTCCATACGGTAATACGTGGTTATTGTCACCACTGTATTCCGCTGGACCTCAATGAGTGCTCAGTATCTCTCAAAATACCCACACACGGTAATACGCGGTCCACAAAGCCGCTGTACTCCGCTGTGGAGCTAGTGTCAAGGTCCCAAAGCTCACGCCCACGGAAGTACGCTGCAACCTACCGCCGTACTCCGCTGCGCCTCCTCCAAGTAAATTCACGCAACAACACCACCAAAAGCGCACTGTGGTCCCCGAAGGAACGGTAATACGCGGCTTTGCCTACCGCCGTATTCCGCTCCACAAATGTCCCCCAAACAAGGGCTCCCTTCGGTACTCACGGGATCCGTGGGGATTTCTCCGGTATTCAGGACTATGGGGTTTGAACTCCGATAAAGCCAGAGTAGTTCCGCGACGCTGACTTCTTCCGTTCTCCCAGCCGAGAGAGCGAAGACGTCCAGAACACAGAATAATGCGCGGCTTCCTGAGCGCCGCCGGCCCCTAAATCCGCTTCCTCCACCAAGCCTTCTGGGAAGTGTAGTTCTTTATTGGCATGGTAGGCGCGGCACGCTCAAAACCCTGACAAAATCGAACCAGAATATTCTTTCCCTCTGGGGTACAGGTTGTATACCTACACATCAGTGATGGCTTCATCGCTTAAGGCATATCCTAGGTATGGAAAAGATCACCCTCTCCCTTGCTGCTCCAAGTGCCTCGTTAGTGGAGCTTTACCACCGTCCCCTTCTCTTTTATCAATAGAATTTTGAGAACTCACTTGCCCCAAATACCTGTGCATACTCCATTTGACAGATGTTTACCCCCACTGCCCTGTTGACGAACATTAATTAGGCAACTTTTGCAAGGTCTCCTGTGTCGTAACTATAGTTTTACTTCACTGTACTGAGTACTGAGGGGTTGGGTGAGGGGGGTTGGTTTTGTTGGAGGTACTATTTTGTTATTTACTAATATTGAATATATTATATAGGTCTTATGCAGTGCGCTGTGGCCCTCTTGTTGCTATATCTGTGTCAGGACACGCAACTGAACCCTGTCCTGTTTTCTGCGGGTCAGCGTGTGCGAGGAAGCGCCTTGGTGCACAGAAGACCACAAGTCCCATGAACACTGGCGGCGGCACGTTACGTCCACAGAGGAGCGGAAAAGCATTAAACCCGCTTCCGCCTCTGAGACGTTGCTGAGTATTTTGTTTTCTAGGTAATCGACGGATAGCTTGGCTGCGGAGCTTTTGATCTGTTTCTTGAGCCCCGGTGTGGAGCTCATCCTTGGAGCCCCGGTGCGGAGACTCATCTTTGGAGCCCCGGTGCGGAGCTGATCTGTGGAGCCCCGGTGCGGAGACTCGTCCTTGGAGCCCTGTTGCGGAGCCGAGTCTAGGTCCGGTAAGGGTTCGGCAGCACCACAGCATTTGGACTGTTCATGGTATTCTGGCTGATGGAGAGAGTGCGTGTATGTAAACTTTGGCACTACAACCAAATAAGGCTTTCCAGATTTCCAAGGCGCTCAATGTGATTCAGGTTTGGCCATACTTTCAAACCCTTTGCGCAAGGTGTCCCTCCTCATTGGTGAGACACACATTTGTTGTCTCCTGCGAGTGATAGGGGTTCTGGCGCAGGGTGTACAGAGTGAGTGGTAAACATCACCCCCAGTCCACTCAAACAATATGAAAAGTGCCTGTGTGCACTGGTGATTTTCGGTGTGGAGAGTTTCCCCTCACGTTGGAGAGTTAACGTATTCCTTTGACTCATGCGGAGGTGAACCTAACTATAGACAAGTAACACATATATCAACTGGTGTTTGTTCCATTGAGCCGTATCAGAAAGTAACCTGGCTGGGTGAAACGATACAGAACTACGTTAACATGCAAAGTATTGCACAGAGAAATATCATATGAGTTTTACTATGGAGTATCTTATGCCAACCCAAGGTATTGGGTCTCACTAACATTTATGTTGTATTGTTTGTTTATGTCTAACAGTTGGATATCTTCTTTTCTTTAATGCAAAGAACTGTAGCTTGATTTCACATGGGTCATATGCATTCCGACCTTCTGGTCCTGGAAGGTACACGTTGATTCTGGTTGGACCAGTTACTTCTTTTTCTTTACAGGTAGTTATTCTATATGTTTCCGTCTATTGATATACGGGGGAGAATAGGTTAGTCAGTAGAAGTTAACTGCTTAAATCTCTTGTTCCGTGTCATTTCAGCTCTCCTTCCCTGCTGTCCCCTCCCTTTCCTTCCCTCGCTTGATCGCTTCACTGATCTGCGCCATAACAGCACTCAGACTTAGAGCCATCAAGAGGTGGACCATTTAAGAGCATCGTTCCGATCCTGAGGAGTTGAGGAGCCCGACAATCTGATGTGAAAATATGTATAAAGAGATTTGAACCATAAACAGATTTTGACTTAGTTTTTTTTAGTAACTTTGTACGTGTAACGCCCTGAACGTCTCAGGATCGTTTAACAGACACGACAATGAGGACGCAACCACTTGTGAAGGGTTAGTTCTTTTAATGAAGGCAAATAAAATACAAAGAACAAACAAAAGTTATAGTCACTGGAATCCTCCAGGCTAAGTACGTTACCAGCCCACAGCACGGATGGTCCTAACCGTCCTCTGCATATACGCCGATCCCGGCGTATGCCAACAGAGGGCAGAAATGAAATGGCCGACAATGCCAATCGGTAGGCTGTGAGGGGCACGAAGAGTGTTGGGGAGAATCGAGGAGTCAGGGAAACACCCAGCCGGGGTCTCTAGCTGAAGGGAGCAGCCGCTCAACCTCTTCCTCAGACTGCACCGGGACGCGGAGTCACCTCCTGGTGATGCGTCACCGATACCCCAATCACAAGCAAGAAGACTGAACCGAGAGCAGCCGATCGATCCTGTGGACTTCCGAGTCTGTAACGCGGCAAACACCTCCTGGTGTGCGTTACAGCTGGCAGTCCCTGTGTCTCTGGTCGGGCTGGGAGTTACGACTCCAACCAGCAAAAGCGCCACTGCGCTTGGACTCAGCCGAGTCAAAAAGCGAAGCTCAATGGTTGACCGGTAGAGCTTCCGGGTCCTTCACAGGTGACGATGGGGCAAGACACGGCCCAGGGAGTAACGACTCGACCTACCTCCGTTCTTGCCTTACTGGAGCACCACTCCGGAACACTGCTCTTCACGAAGCAGGTACGTCGGTGTAAACACAATATCCGACAGCCTTGTACCTCCCGGTTCCTCCCTTTATAGGGCGTGTTTTCCTTGAGTTATGTAACAGCTCTCCTGTTTACATAAGGGCGTGTTTCCCTTGAGTTATGTAACAGCTCTCCTGTTTACATAAGGGCGTGTTTCCCTTGAGTTACGTAACAGCTCTCCTGTTTACATAAGGGCGTGTTTCCCTTGAGTTATGTAACAGCTCTCCTGTTTACATAAGGGCGTGTTTCCCTTGTATGACAGGAATTCTTGACAGTACATCCTCCCTCTCAGCGGCTCCCCACGGGTCCAGCGCTGGCAGGAAAACGCCGATGGAACAAGGAGACCAAGCGCGGAGCATGAACCCCTTCAGCCGGTTCCCATGAATGCTCCTCCGGGCCATAGCCTTTCCACGCAACCAGGTACCACAGCTTCCCCCTGCGCCATTTGGACGCCCGTATGCCCGACACTTCATACTCCACCTCCGACTCCACGCATACCGGCCTAGGTGTCCCAGACGGCTTGGAGGGTGCTGGTTTGAGCAATGATACATGAAAGACAGGGTGTATCCGCAATGACTGGGGCAAGCACACCTTCACGTTCACGGGACCCATACACTTGGTAATTCGATAGGGGCCCATGTACTTGGGATGGAACACACTGTTCTTTCGAAACCTCATGTTTCTTGTGGATATCCAGACGTAGTCTCCAGTGCGGTACAGTGGCCCGGGCCTTCTCTTCCTATCTGCCGCAGCCTTGTATCTTCTCTTGGCCTCTATTAGGACAGCCCTTGAGCGCATCAACGTGTCTTTTATGTGTGCCACCCTGTCCGCTGTGGCGGGAATCCTGTCCTCTCTGAACGGATGTAGAAATGGCAAGAACCTGGGATGTTGGCCATAGTTGCTATAGAACGGAGATGACTGTGTGGAGCTGTGAGTGGCGTTGTTATAGGCTATCTCTGCAACCCATAGCAAGTCGACCCATTCTTCCCTGCCCTGGTCCACAAAACATCGCAGATACTGTTTGAGCGTTTGGTTCAGGCGCTCGGTTTGGCCGTCCGTTTGAGGGTGGTAGCTGGTGGACAGGGCGGTCTTAACATGCAGCGCAGTGCACCAAGTCTTCCAGAATTGCGCAGTAAACTGCGACCCCCGGTCCGACACGATCACCCCAGGTAATCCATGCAGTCGTACCACATTCTTTATGAGTAGTGACGCCAATTCCCCGGCCGTAGGGACTCTCTTGCAGGGGATGAAGTGCCCCATTTTCGTCAAGTAATCCACCACCACCAGTATTGCCGTCATCCCCTGGTCTACCGGTAGGCCCACCACGAAGTCCAGTGATATGCTATCCCATGGTCTATCCGGGGTCGGAAGTGGATGTAAGAGCCCTTGGGTTCGGCCATGGTCGGCCTTCATGGTAGCACACGTAGGACACTCCTGTCCCCACCTCCTGACATCCACTCTCATGGTTGGCCACCAGAAATGCCGTCCCATGCTAGCCACCGTTTTTTCAAAGCCCAAATGACCTGCGCATGGAGAGTCATGGCACCAGATGAATGCTTGTTTCCTTAGCCTAGGCGTGGGTATCAATAGGCACCTGCCCTTCAGGGGTATCCCGTCCTTCAGCTGCCATTCTCTGTGACTGAGGAGCCACCTCCGCCATGCGAATGACCCGATCCCTCTCTTTATTCCCCTCAGGAAAGTATCCGGTTGGATAACCCCCAATACCATCCTCGGGGAAATGATGGAACGCTCGGTTGCAGGCAATGGCTCCTTAACTGCAGATTGACGGGACAGGGCGTCCGCCTTCCGGTTTTCCGTCCCCGGCCGATATGTGATGCGGAAGTTGAACCCCGCAAAGAAGATCATCCACCGCAGCTGCCTGGGAGAAAGGTGTCTAGTGGCCGTCATGAACTGTAGGTTCCGATGGTCTGTGTACACCGATACCACATGTCTTGCCCCCATCAACCAATGCCTCCATTCGGTGAAGGCGTCCTTGATTGCGAGAAGCTCCTTCTCCGCAATATGGTAGTTGCGTTCGGCGTCGTTGAGTTTGCGGGACATGTACGCAACGGGATGAAGCACCCCTGTGTCGTGGTTGCGTTGGGACAAGATAGCCCCCAGCGCCACATCCGACGCGTCCGCTTCCACCACGTAGGGGAGATCCGGATCGGGGTGAGCCAACACCGGCGCCTTACCAAAGGCGCTTTTCAGGGCCTCAAAGGCTTTGTTCGCTTCAGGGGACCAGACAAACTCCTTGGACTTCCTCAGTAGCTGTGTGATTGGGGCCACCACTCCTGAAAATCCATCTATAAACCGCCTGTAAAAGTTGGCGAAGCCAATGAAACTTTGGACGTCCTTCACGCTTTGGGGCACCGGCCATTCTTTCACCGCCTTGATCTTTCGTTCTGCCATCTCCTGTCCCTCTGGACTCAGCATCACTCCGAGGAATTCCACGGATGTGACGTGGAAGTCACACTTGCTGAGTTTACAAAACAGCATGTTTTCCCTCAGCTTTTGGAGCACAGCTTTGACGTGGTGTACGTGCTCCTCCACACTGGACGAATAGATGAGGATGTCGTCGATATATACGACCACGTAGATATCCAACTCCTCTCTGAATACCTCATTCAAAAAGTACTGAAAGGCTGCCGGGGCGTTGCACAGACCGAACGGCATGACGAGGTACTCAAAAAGGCCGAACCTGGTCTTAAAGGCGGTCTTCCACTCGTCTCCGTCCCTCATGCGCACCAGATGGTATGCCCCTTTCAAATCCAACTTGGTGTAGATACGAGCTTTCTTGACCTGTTCCAGAAGTACATTGATGAGAGGCAAGGGGTACCGATTTTTTATGGTTATCGCATTCAATGCCCTAAAGTCCACACAGGCTCTCAGCTCCCCATTAGCCTTCGGGATGAAGAAGAGTGGCGAGGCGGCCGGAGACTTGGACGGGCGGATGAATCCTAGCTTGAGGAGTTTATCCAGGTACCCCCGGAGATGCACGTTTTCAGGCTCCGTCAGGGCATACAGCCTGCCGCTGGGAACGCTGGCCCCTGGCACCAGGTCGATCTGGCAGTCAAACTGTCTATGTGGTGGTAGCACTTCCGCCTTCACCTCATCAAATACATCCTCAAAACTGTGATAAGCCTGGGGGAGAGCCACATCTTTTTCTGCCGCTGTAGCCACCGTCTGACTCCCGCTCTCATCTGCGTCAAGGGATTCCGTTCTTATTCCACAATGCAGGATGCAATACGGTGACGTCATTTCGATGCGATGTGTTGGCCAATCCACAAAGGGGTTGTGTTTCTGTAGCCACGGCAATCCCAATATGACGCCATATTGGGGCGCTCGGATGATGTTAAAATCGATTTGTTCCAAATGGTTCCTCCCATATCTCATCGGAAGGACCCCCGTGTGCTGTCCGATGGGCCCCGTCACCAATCGCCTTCCGTCTACCGCATAGACGTCTTCGGGTACTGCTTTGGGAAGAAGCACTAGCCCTAGCCTGCATGCCTCGTTGTGGTCCATAAACATGCCAGTGGCCCCTGAATCCACCATGGCCACAACGGGTATCCACTGGTCATGCACTCCCACGTGCACCGTGATAAACAGGTGTCGTTGTCCCTTAGTGACCGAGTTGGAAAGTGAAGGGATGGATGAGTGACTCCGAGATGCCCCTTCTCTGGTCTTGGAGTCCTCTAGTTTTCCGCCGGTATGTCCACCACGGCTGTTACCGACCGGTTGGCCCGATAACGTGACGTCTTCGGTTTGGCAGGGCATTCACGTACGTAGTGGCCTTTTTTGCCACAATATAGGCACAATCCTTGTTTACGGCGTGACTCTTTCTCCGTGGCTGTGAGGCTCGCTCGTATTGCGCTGATGTCCATGGGTTCTCCCTTGGATGCGGTGGAAGTTTCAGGACTTCCCACCGTCACATAGGTTGGAAGGGATTTTCCTTTTCTCCCATGATCCCCCTTTCTTTCACTTAGCCTATGTTCCAGCCGTAATACCAGGTTGATAAGGCCCTCACATGTCTTGGGTTGAGGGTCAATATGAGCCACGGCGTCCTTGAGCTCATCGCACAGCCCTTGATGGAAGAGCGCCGTCTGTTTAGCAACAGGCCACTTGGTTTCCGCAACCAGCCTTCGGAACGCGTTGAGATACTGCACCAGGTCGTTGGATCCCTGTCTCAACTCAAGCATTTCACGGTCCGCCGTGTACGAGTCAGCCCTTCTGTCGAATACCTTCAGGAATTCCTCGCGAAAAGCACCCCAATCACATAAGAGGGGGTCGTCCCTGCTCACCAGAGGTACGGCCCATTGTGCCGCGTTTCCAGCCAAATAGGATATAAGGAAAGCCACACGAGCCTGACTCGTGGGGAACGCCTTTGGTTTGCACGATAAATGTAGCGCCACTTGTGTGAGGAATACCTGCACTGTGTTAGGATCCCCACTGTACCTCTCTGGTGTTGCCAAGGGGATGGCTACCGGCATTTCCACTACTACCGCAGGGGTCTGGTTCGTGAGGGAGGTGCTGGGCGTGAGCGGGTCCAATTGGATAGCATCCAGTCTGGCTTTTACATCGGCTGTTTCTTGCCTAGAGGCAGCCACTTCAACTTGCATGGCCGCTAAAGCAGCCAGCACATCATCAAGTGTTGCCATGTCTGTTATCGACCGGGAGACAGTTAGTGTTATTAAGGTCGGATATTTTGTAACGCCCTGAACGTCTCAGGATCGTTTAACAGACACGACAATGAGGACGCAACCACTTGTGAGGGGTTAGTTCTTTTAATGAAGGCAAATAAAATACAAAGAACAAACAAAAGTTATAGTCACTGGAATCCTCCAGGCTAAGTACGTTACCAGCCCACAGCACGGATGGTCCTAACCGTCCTCTGCATATACGCCGATCCCGGCGTATGCCAACAGAGGGCAGAAATGAAATGGCCGACAATGCCAATCGGTAGGCTGTGAGGGGCACGAAGAGTGTTGGGGAGAATCGAGGAGTCAGGGAAACACCCAGCCGGGGTCTCTACCTGAAGGGAGCAGCCGCTCAACCTCTTCCTCAGACTGCACCGGGACGCGGAGTCACCTCCTGGTGATGCGTCACCGATACCCCAATCACAAGCAAGAAGACTGAACCGAGAGCAGCCGATCGATCCTGTGGACTTCCGAGTCTGTAACGCGGCAAACACCTCCTGGTGTGCGTTACAGCTGGCAGTCCCTGTGTCTCTGGTCGGGCTGGGAGTTACGACTCCAACCAGCAAAAGCGCCACTGCGCTTGGACTCAGCCGAGTCAAAAAGCGAAGCTCAATGGTTGACCGGTAGAGCTTCCGGGTCCTTCACAGGTGACGATGGGGCAAGACACGGCCCAGGGAGTAACGACTCGACCTACCTCCGTTCTTGCCTTACTGGAGCATCACTCCGGAACACTGCTCTTCACGAAGCAGGTACGTCGGTGTAAACACAATATCCGACAGCCTTGTACCTCCCGGTTCCTCCCTTTATAGGGCGTGTTTTCCTTGGGTTATGTAACAGCTCTCCTGTTTACATAAGGGCGTGTTTCCCTTGAGTTATGTAACAGCTCTCCTGTTTACATAAGGGCGTGTTTCCCTTGAGTTACGTAACAGCTCTCCTGTTTACATAAGGGCGTGTTTCCCTTGAGTTATGTAACAGCTCTCCTGTTTACATAAGGGCGTGTTTCCCTTGTATGACAGGAATTCTTGACAGTACGACTGCAACTAGCGATCTGCAGCGTCTTTTAGCTTGAAAAACATTGTTCTTGTTTTATCACTGATCATTCCTCTTTCTTAGTGAAACTAGAGTTGGCAGCTCTTCTCATCCACTCCCAACTTACCAAGGAGTATCCGTTTTATACCATGATAGGCTATGGTTATGGTTCCTCTGGTGTTTACTGCTTGGGCTTTGCCTACTAACAATGGGGCGAGATGTTGCCACCTGTCCTTTGTCAATTGACTAGTCTGCTCAGCTAGATCGAAATTGATAAGGAAAGCCCCATGGCTTCTAGAGAAGTATTTTTTTACAGGGAAGTGGTGGGTCTGAGTCCTTTACATTGAACGAATCCCGTTGCCAACTGCAATGGACTTTCTGCAGCTGTTCTGCCTGGTTCTTAACAGTGTCTTGAAGATGCTCGGTTTGGCATCAGCCATCTTAATGTACCTCTCCCAGGCCCATTCAAGTTTTTCTTGACCTTGCTGTCGATGCACTATGGTTTCCATCTTTATCAAATGGGTGGCTGATCCCACTTATGACTCCCCATGTTGTCAGGAGGGGGAGTGGAAGCACTGGAAATACCAAACAAGTTTGTGAGATACAACGTTGTTATGGTTTGGAAAAATTGCTTGCAATGAAGAACTTTGTTGCAAAGTGATAGGGAGAAGCAAAGTTTTTATGTGGTCCCTTTCAAAAGTGCAGTTTTTCTTTACTTTTTTGAGGGTTCTTATAACAGCAAACTCAAAGTAGTAATAACAATAAGGAAACGTCTCCTCCAAAGACATGGACTGTAACAACTAAGGGAAAGTGTCCTTTGTTTGTCCCCTTTTTTTAATGACGAGTGTTCTCAAGTTATATATGACTTATTGCCTTTCACCTTTTATTATGGGAAAGAAAAGAAAAAAACAAAACTCATAATGCGAGTTGGCAGTACTGCCCTGTTGGGTAATCCCTCTGCTTACTAGTGCCTCAGAGCCTGCCCGCTAAACCGTTTGCACCCTTGTCGTGTATGCACTGAGCAAACTATGCCCCTCTTGGAGTGGAGTGAGAATCCAGCGTTCCTCTGGTCCTCACTGTAGACAGGAAGCTCAAGGGCTTCTCGTAAGGCCCCCCTTCATCGGCTGGGGATCCTAGGAGTGTCCTGCTCTCCACTTGGCCCTGCTACCTCTGGGTCCCACACAGCTTTGGTTCCCAGGTCTTGGAGTTCTTCTCCCTCTGCACATCCCTGGCGTACCAAGACTCCTTCTCTGGTCTGCCTCATTCCGGTGTCGTGTTCTAGAGGAAAAAAACAGAAGCCCTTCTTTTCACACTTTCCCCTTGTGGCCCTTGTACTTTTTCCCTGTAATTGGTTTTTTTCTCTTCCAGGTCGTTCCAGTGGTGATGGGATGGACGAATCCAAGGAAATAAGAGGTAAGTTCTCAGTGTCCATCCCGTCACACTGAGCAATCCTGTTTTCAAATGGTGTCTTTCAAAGGCCATGCAGATTTTCCCACCAAGCTTTTAGATCAGATCCAAGCTTTTGTCTCTCAGTTGGGTGTTGGGAGTGTATGGATTGCACCATTTTCTGGCAGTCTCTTTGTTGCTGTGCTAGTGATGCTGGCAATCTACAAGGTCGAATAGTTATGGAGACCACTTGCCAGTGTGGCTTATGATGTCATACCCACCCCTACCAAATAGCAAGCAGGAGGAAACCGTTATGAGGTACAGTGAGGTGTGCAGCTATAGATCTGCAAGAACTAGTGAATGGCAAGTTCAATGTCCTTATTTTGCTCCAGGCATACAAGGATCGCTTTGTTGAGGGCTCTCATAAGGCGTTCTACCTCAACATTATCCTGGGGCCAGGAGGGACTTATTTTCCTATGGCTGATTCCAAATGAATACACATAAAGTTTAAAATCAGCAGTCCTAAACAGTGGTTCATTCTACATCTTTATTGTCTTTGGTACCCAAAAACTTTGGATCATCTTTTCTAATTTGGGTTGTTCATGATCAAATGCCATGAACGCCGGTATCTCCACTACCTGAAATTTAGAATACGTGTAAGAAATAACGAGCACGTATCTGCATCAGGGAGAGAGCCAAAGAGGACATCTTGCCATGGGCCGTTACTGGGGTCTACGGTAATCACAGTTGCAGGTCTGCCAAGATCGGTGGACACTCAACACCACTGACATTCAACCACTACTGAGTCAATCATGGTATTCACTGTTTCCTGAAGTCTCTATGGCACCATACACTTGCCTATGTGGTAGGCAAGTGCCCTTGAATACCTGCCAAATTTTCAGGAGGAAAAATCCATAGGCGTAAAATGCCTCTTTGTGGGTAAAGGCTTGACCACGGTTCGGGAAAAAAAAATCAATCTAGGAAAAAGGAGGAAGCGAGGAAACAAGAGAAGGAATGCAGCTTTGTTGCACTGCACCCTTCAACCAGACTGAGGCTTTTAAGCAGTAAAAGAACAGGAAAAGGAAAATGACATCAAACACCGTATGACAGAAAACATATTGGATTGGGAAAAACAGAAGGAACAGCCATGATGGAAAGAGAAAAGAAAATGAAAAACTGAAGTTGACTAGCTGTGGAGTCGCTTTAAAAGGCAGCTGTAAACCCCCAAGCAGGTGATTGCCATTTTGGAGTTGAGAGAAGGAACATCAGCCTGGTGCCCAGGAGCATGAAAGGAAACAGTCTCAGGTGAGAGACTCTACGAGCATGCTATTGTGGGTTTTGTACTGTGTCGTTTGAGCCCAGGAACTGCGGGACAGCACAAATTTCTGCGGTTCTCTGGTGCCCAGCAGTGTAGTATGCCCTAGGGCCTCCAATAATGACACAGACACCTGTGTCAGAGGCAACTATGAAACTAATACAGGCTCTATTCATGTAACCCCTGAAGCTGCACCCGGAGCCAGGATGCATGTATTTGTGTCTGTGTTATGCAGGTGCCAAGTGGAATGTGTTGTTTTGTGCTCTATTTTTCTAATGTACATGGAGAACAACAATGGTTCACATTTCTTGGACAAAATTCAGTAATTTTTCTGTCACGTAACTTTTTCAAAACTACTTGAGAAATGTTGGTGAAGCAGTCAATAGGATACCTCGATGAATTAAACTCAGAGATATCTAGTGCAGTCAGTTCACTAATTTGATTCTCTGATGTATGCAGAGATTGGCAAATCACAATTTTGAATCACACCTCATTCTTCCATCCTTCAAGGTCAGCAAAGTACTATTAAAATTGGGTTCCAGTCAAGGCCACTGGTATTATGCAATTCTGCCACATAATCTATCATCTGCTACATAATATGTTGTTTTTTTTAAAACCCATTTTATTGCTTTTTCACTCGTACCAGTACCCAACAAACACAGCTACCGCTCCAATAGTTATCCCTAAGCCCCAATACATCATAAGTTGAACAGTATCAATCGGTTTTCAGCTATCAATCCCACTCGTCCAAACCATGGTACTCTCACCATTTGCCCCATATCTTTCCATGCTTTTGTGGTTAACCCCAGCCTTCATAGGCAGGCTTTTCCTGCTCGGCCCACCAATCCACACCCGCCTGCAAATCGACCATCGTAAGGGTGTCCCACGGATTTCAACTTCTGTGCAATATACCTCTTAGTGACCACTGTCGCCATCCCAATGAACAGGCATTCCGCCCTTGGTCCACCCAAGTCCTCCCACACGCCCAGCAGGAACACTCTCGCCGTGAGCCTTCAGTTTTCAGTTCAGGATGAAGGAGAACTCTTGCTCTATCCTCCTCCAGTGTTGTATTATCATTGGGCAAGACCACAACACATGAAAGAAGTCCGCGACTGGTGAGGCAGCAGAAGCAGGCTACTTGTGAAATCATGTCCGCCCGGTGTAACTTCTGAAGGATCATATATGTGAGATTCTGAGTTTGTGCCTTGTGATTATGGCCCATTCTCAGGGAACCATACTGGCTCCCGATACTCTGTGTCCTCCAGCTCACCTACCCATGCTTCGCACTTCAGTCTCTGTCTGCCGAAGTGGTCCGGTGTATTGAAAACTAGGGTGGGTGGGCTGGATATGGCACCCCTGTGGAGTTTCCTGGTTAGTAACTTAGTCTTTAAGGGGCTAACATCCAGGAGGATGTTGGCCAAGAGAGCGTGTCTCAACTGTATTTGTGAAAACGAATGTGACAGTTGGAATTGCGGATGGATTTCTTGCAACGCCTGTATGTGACCACCAGCCCATACATCCCCGAGATGCGCGATACCCATGGTGTCCCACTTTGAGAACCCCTCTAGCCCTGCAGTGTGATGCATATATTCCTACATCAGCAGGGAGTCATCCTCGTCAGTCTATCATCCCTGCCTAAGAGGTGAAGCGCTGATCTCCAAATAGGGACTATTGCCTGACTTAGTACCATAAGGGCTCGTGAAATTGGGCCCCATATATGTTGCCCATTATAGTATCCAAGCCCATCAGGTTTAGTTCCACTAGGTACGCCAGACCCTCTCAGTCTCCCCTTAAAATAATATGCACATTTTAACAAAAAAATTGGTTGTAGATCAAATGGATCAAAAGTTGCTAAAAATGTGCCTGCACAATTCCCCATGCAATGGAAAGCCCTTAGCAAAGGTTGACTGGCCTTTTTGCAATTGCTGATCGCTGTATTTGGTATCAAATATGCACTATTAAGTGCCAGATAGGGTTACCCTGTCTGAAAATTGCAAAATAATTAAGTAATACTGCATACACGTGCCAACAGGAACGACTCAGGCGGGAGACGCACTTTTTTAAAACTCTAAAATAGCTTTAATTTAGTCATTCATGCAAAAATAGCGAGAGCAAATATCCTAATATCAGCGTGTACCGCTGTGCCCTAAAGGCTTCCAGTGTTCAATAGTAGTCAATCTTAAATCAAAGTCCAAACTCGAATTAACAGCTGCTGCTCAAAACAAGCAATCTTTGTAATCCGGTTGATAGTAGAAATCAAGAATAAGACACCAATGTTGACATCACATTTGTTACTGTAGTTGAAAAAGCATGTATTTTTTCTCTCAACACTGTGTCCACAGTGGCCATGTATAGAACCCAATGCATTTCGGGTATAATAACCTTCATCATGGGTAACTAGAAGAATAAAAAAGAACAACTAATTTTGCAACCAGAAAGAGGATTTTTCAAGGCGACACCGATTACCAACATAACATCGTGTATACACCAGGAAGAAAAAGCTGTGATTCATGTCTATTATCCCGCAACATGCATCAAGAATCCTATTACAAAGGAACCAACCAGTATTGTTGATGGGTGTGTAAAGACTTCAAGATTCAGCATGCATTGGTGTTGTAGTCAGTAAAAAGCGGTCCAATATTTTAAAGACAGGTGATAAAAAATTGTGTGCTCAGTGTCTTGCGAACATCGTAGAAACCCGAAGTGACCGGGGAACACGACACCAGTGAAGTGCGAACAGAAGACATCTTAATTCAGACATAATGAAATGGCTGCAAAAGCTGTATGGCTATTAATACTAGTGTCAGAAAACTTCAATATTTTCATGCTGTCAAGAAGGGTGTGAGAAATCAGCTAATACCATATCCATAACGGCACTGTGATTCCCCCCCAAAAATGAAATAACAAGCGTCTACTTTTTAGTAATGCACAAAGCGTCAGGTGTAGCGATCTAGATCCCGCAAGAAGACCACCCCGCAACCTGTTGGCCCGGAAGGGCATACACACAATGTAGCACTCTCTGGCCAGGCGTGGCCAGAGAGTATAAATAAACGTGACTTCCGTTCCAATAGTCGGTAGTCTTATTGCGAGTCCTGCAATAAAGGGCCTGCTCCTGCGCGCTGCTGCGACCGTCGCAGTGAGGAGCGTCACATCAGGTGTGGCGTCTGTGTAAATAAAACCAACAAAATGGTATGAAGAAACGCACACACTATCAAAACAGTGTTATCCAAAGAGTACGAAGAACTTAGGAGATTTATTCTGAAACTGAAACAGGAGGAGTGTTCAACTGAGACCTAAACCTTGCTATATGCCCAGGTGTTAATCAGTGACTCACAACGCAACGTGCGTGTGCGTAATGAAAAGGGGAAACAAGCCATTCCTAGTGCGAGCACCTTCATTAAAAGGGGAGCTTGGGGGGGGCAGGCGACCGCAGGGAGTCCCCACCCCCAGGCGGTTTGGGAGGGGGCGTGGGGGGGGGCGTGGCTGGCCCCGCGCGGCTATTTTCGAATTTGGGCTCCTTTTTGTAGCCCAAATGTAGCCCAAGTATAAATGCTTTGGGCGCCTGCTCCCGGCCACCATTTTAGGTTTGGTGACCTGGTGGCTGGGAGCTAGGCTAGTGGTGTTTTTTGTCAAGTGCTTTTTGAGCTTTCAATTGGTTGGAATTTAGCGGTTTACGATGGCGGAAGGTGATTACCGCGTTTTGGAAGCCCTCCGGCTCCTGAGCGAGGCGGGCCGGATGGACCTTGTCGTCGGGGAAGTTGCGGGGCCGTCGCGTCCCATGCGACAGGCCTCGGCAGGCGTAGCGGCGGCGGTGGCGGCATGCACTTCACCGAAGCACATGAAACATATGGCGGTGAGTGAGCGGGGCCACCAGCGCTTTAAGAAGGCGGCCCCAGCTGACGGTATGCAGCGGAGGGCTCCGGTACCGGGGGGTGACGCGGGAGGTGTGAGTGGGGAGGGCCGGGAGGTCTGGCGCGCTGAGGAGCTCGCTTCGGGGGTGCCGGCTGCAGCGGTGCACTCCTATTCCTCCCCCGCGGTGAGAGGCAAGCGCGGGGGAGGGCGCGTGTACAAGAGGCGTTCCTCTTCCATGCCGGAGGCTCCGGCTCTGTCACAGAAGGAGGCGGGAGGCGTCAATGGGCGCGGAGCTGGTCGGGCGGGTCAGGAGGTCGCGCATATGGCGCGTGCTGCATTTTCTCATCGCGCGGGTGTTTTCAGGGAGGCAGGTGACAGGGCAGGCAGTGCTGGGGGCTTGAGGGGACAGCTGTCTGGTGCTGGCACGTTTAAGGAGCGTTTTGTGGGGCAATCAAGCGAGGAGCAGGATTTTGGGCCGTTCGGCATGTCAGAGGAGGCTGGGGAGCAGGGGGTTGTAGGGGTCTCAGGAGGTGAGAGTCCTTTATTGTTTCCCCCCCCTTTATCTTTAAGGGGAGGGCCGGCGTCTGTAGGGGCGAGTTCTTTGGGAGAAGGAGAGTGGGCTCAGGTGGGGGGGGGGTGGGGTTCTGAGCAGGACTTACTTCCTTTCAGAGATGTTGGGGTTTCTAGGGCTTCAGTTTCTTCGCGTGGGGGGGGGGGGTTCGCGTTCTATGGGTTTTGAAGACGGTCAGGGCAGGGGTGGGGATGAGGTTTTGGTTTTCGGGGATCTGGAGCCAGCTGGGGGGGGGGGGAATTTAGCCTGGGAAGGTTTGGATATTTTTCCCTCTTGGTCTGAGGGGGTTCGGGGTATTGCGGGGGAAGTTGCGTCGGGCCCGTTTCAGGTGCAGGGGCGCGGCGTTGGTTTGTATTCAGGGGTGCGGGCAGGCGTGGATGTTTGCGGCTCGGGTTGCGTTGGGTTAGGCAGTTCACGGGTCGGTGGGGTTGCGCAGGATATGGGATCTGCGTCTGCGGTGGTGCAGGCGATGCTAGATTGGAGTGGAGACGAGGAAGGTGTGTGTCACGAGGCGAGCCGGGACACCGGATTGCATGGGGCGGACTGGTGGGAGGTGCCGGAGGTCACGGACAGTGTTGTTTATGATTTACAGGAAGACGAGTGGAGAGGGACAGCCGAGGAAGAAACCGCATCAGAGGTCTTCCCCTTTAACTGGGATCAGCTACCCGGAGCGCACGCCCACAACTGTGACGTAGTCGTCGAACATCCAATAAGATCGGAGCTTGACGGACCCGTGGTGTGTGGCTACACCGGAGCGGAAGCAGGAGAGCGAAGGAGTACGGAGTTGAGAGAGTCTACCACAACGGAGAGGTCGGAGACGAGAGAGTCTACAGCGACGGGGACGTCGGAGAGACGAGAGCCTACGTCGAAGGAGAAGTCGGAGCAGGGAGGACTCCGCACCCACGTTTCGCCGAGCCGCGCCCACGGAGGAGCGTGGCTGACCCAGGTGCGTGAACGTTTTACGGGCTGGGTCGGGAGGAGGGAGAAGGCTGAAAAAGAACCTAAAGGCCTCTCGCCGCCGCACCTGTAAATATTTAAGCACTTGGTCCTTTCTACCCCCCCCTCACTGGCACTACCTTTCCTGAGCACCCCGGTCGTACTGAGCGTAGGAGACTGACACACGAGCACCGGAGTGTACCCTTCACGTCCTGGGCCCCGTTTTGTCCTTTACCTTTACCACCCTACTGACCAGAGTCTTTGTTGGTTTTGTCTCCCCTCTATCGGTGAGGTCGACATCGGGAGTCCTCTGACGCCACCACCGGGACCCGTCCCTTGGCCACGCCACTCCTAGAAGACCGGGAAAGCCGACCCCTTGGGGAAAGAGACGCCAGAAACTGGATAAAGAGCACAAAATCAATCTTCCAAAAATAAAACCTTCTCTAACTAGACGCCGTGTCCTGAGTCGTCTGTCCGAACCGTCCACAGTGTGGTTTCGACGTTTTCGGGCGGTATGGTGCAGGCAGGTTTTTCCGGGGGTAGGCAGAATAGGGAAGTTTTTTCGAGTGGTCATAGGGCAGGAGGCGCGGTTAGCTTTCAGGGATCCAGCACACCAGTCCAACCTTTTTCTTTTCAGGACAAGAAGCGTAGCAGCGCAGCAGACTCGGTAGGGCGAGGTGCGGCCCATTATCGCCGAGGAGAAGGGAGGGTGAGGCCTTGAGCGGCACATTCCGTACCGGTGGGGGATCCGGTCGGGGCCAGGCGCGACCTCGCTGGCCCCAACGTCACGACGGTCAAGGTGGACGGAGTTTTCAGATAAGATGGATGGTTATAGGAGTCAACGAAAGGGGGAGGAGTGGCGAGTACAGTCGGCTCCCCCGCATGGTGGTTTTAAGGCCGTTAAGGCCGGCTGTGGTAATGTAGGGTCTGGTAAGGCCCGTGTGGTGGATTTTGCTGAGGAAATTTTGCAGGTGGAGGAGCCAATTCTGCTTGATTATGAAGAAGACAGCCCTGAAGAAGGGGAAATACGGGGATATGAGGAGGGGGGGACACTCTCATGTTTCTCGTCGTTTTTTGCAGGTTTCAGGTGTGGCACCCATTAAGCAGTCTGTGGTGGTGAAATCCAAGAGAGAGCACGGCCCATCGGTAAGGGCTCATCCTCCAAGGGATTCTTCGGAGAGGTTGGAGAGGCAGTCGGAGTCGGTCCGCGCACCCTCTTTAGAGCCAGGTGAGAGCGTTACATCACAGGCCAAACCTATTATGGTGTCTGTGGGGTCCGGGGAGGACGGGGGAGGGGGTGTGTCGGAGGGTAGATTGCACAAAGGAAAGTATGTAAGAGATACAGGGGTTGGCACGGGATCAGTGGGAGTGGTGTCAGGGGCCAAGGTGGAGAGTGGGACTAATACAGAGGCAGGGGTTACCAAGGAGACACCACAGAGTAAAGAGTTGAAAATTAAAAAGCTTCCTTATATGGGGGTGACTAAGCCTTTAGGTGCCCACTTAATGTTGGCAACAAAGGAGCGTATATGGAAGGGTGAATATGTGGAGATTTTGAAGCTATTACACAGGGAGGTGAGGTCTAAGGAGGGCTCTAAGGAGGAGGAGTATGAATTGGCTAAGCGCCCTAAGGTGCCGCTGACAATTGAGAATTGGACGGCGGCATTTCTAATTTACGCCAGTGTGTACGGTGAGAAGTTCCCGGAGCGCTGCGTGGCCATATTCAAGTATATGGATGTAATAAGGAAGGCCCAGATTACAGGTAGTGGTTCCGCTTGGGCACAGTATGACGAAGAGTTTAGGGCTCGTATGGCTTGGGATTCAGAGGCAAAATGTGGTGAGCTAGATAATGATTTGTGGCAACATACCATGGGGGCAGCGCCAGGGGGTAAGACTATTTTTACAGCTAGTGGTCTGCCTCTAGTTTACCGGCCCTTTCAGGGAAAGCCCACCCGGGGTGGGGTGGGAGGCTCAGTCGCATCACAAACTGGAGTTGGGGCATGTTGGGATTTCAACAAAGGCTTATGTACACGGGAATTTTGCAAATACCGACATGAGTGTTCTAAGTGCGGGAAGCGGCACCCTCTCGTCAACTGCTGGGGCGTTAGACCATCGGGCGGACAGCAAGGGCAGCAGGCAGGTGCAGGGATGTCTGGCAATGCGCAGCAGTCGCAGGGTGGACGGGGGGGAAGGGGAGCACAGGGTTCTGGGCCAAAAGGCTCCTACGCCAATTAAATTGGCTCAGCTTGAGGAAGCATTGAAGGGCTACGGGAATGTGGAGGCAAGACAGACACTTTTGGATGGTTTTAAGTGGGGTTTTCATTTGGGGTACCACGGGCCCCGGCTGAGAAGGTGGGCGGATAATTTGAAATCCGCATCAGAGCACAAATTGGTGGTACGTGAGAAATTGAGTAAAGAAGTGCATGAGGGGAGGATGGCAGGCCCTTTTGGAGAGTGGCCAGTTCACAATTTGATCATTTCCCCTATTGGTGTGGTGCCTAAAAAAGAGGAAGGGCAGGGTCGTGAGTCAATGATTTTATCGATGAAGACGCTGCTTCGGTGTCATATTCCTCAGTTGACGTCGCCATGTCACTTGTGGTGACCGCGGGCGCAGCTGCAGGCATGGCAAAGTGTGATATCAAGTCGGCTTTTAGGCTGCTCCCGGTTCATCCGGACGATTGGCCTTTGCTGGGGATACAATTTGAGGGTAAATGGTATGTAGACAAGGTGCTACCAATGGGCTGCTCTGTGTCATGTGCTCTGTTCGAATTGTTCAGCACTTTTCTACAGTGGTTTTTCACGAATCACACTGGTCACAGCTTGGTCACACATTACTTGGATGATTTCTTTTTTGTGGGTTCCCCGGGCTCCTCGGAGTGCCAGCATGCTCTGGACTCTTTTCACGAGCTTATGAAGGAGCTGGGGGTGCTGCTAGCACCGGAAAAGACAATGGGGCCTGATACTGTCATCTCCTTTCTGGGTATTGAGCTTGACTCAGTTGCAATGCAGGATTTCCTTTATGGGTAAGCTTTTTTGGGGTTATTCCCCTTCTGCTGGGGAAATAGGACGCAGGATGCTTGAGGGCTGGGCTAGGGAGCGGGGTGGGACCGTTATGTCCCGTTTACCTATTTCCTGGCAGACGTTAGCACGTTTGTTGGAAGTTTTGCCTGCAGTTTGCAGGGATGATTTTGAGGTTTCATTGTTTGCTACCCTTATGGTGTTTATGTTTTTTGGGGCTTTTCGGGTTTCTGAGCTCCTCAGGACCAAGGTAAAGCGGGGCATTTGTTGGCAGGACGTGTTCTTCACGGACACAGGTGCGAACATTTGGCTGTCCAGTTCAAAAACGGATCAGAGGGGTGTTGGAAAGGGGGTGTGGTTAGAGGCAGGAACCCCCAGTTGTACTTGTCCGCTGCGTTTGGCAAAGCAATGGAAGATACTATCAGGAGGAGATGGGGGCGACTTTGTTTTTAAGCATATGAATGGGTCACGCGTCACAGATTATCAGCTGCGTATGGTTTTGCGCAAGGGGTTACAGCGGATTGGTTTGGATGGGGCCCAGTTTGGGACTCACTCTTTTAGGATCGGGGCAGCGACTGAAGCGCATAACCGGGGTTGGTCTCAGGGCGACATCATGCGCTTAGGGCGTTGGTCATCAGACTGTTTTCATAAATATGTAAGAGCGAATGCAGCGGAGGCGCATGCGTCAACCTCTTTGGTGTGATTCTCATTCTCGTTTCTCTTTTCAGGTTCGGTGGCTGGGCCCCACGCAAAGGAATTGACGGTGTGGATTGTGGGGCATTCCTTCGTCAAGTGGGCACATGTACAAGCGTGCAAAAGTTATTTTGGGGGAAGGTTGGGGTTCAATGACAGTCTTTTTCGGATCATCTGGAAAGGAAAAGGGGGTATGCTTTGGAGGGAGCTTATTCCATGTTTAAATAATGCCATGGTGAGGGGACAATGCCCTGATATTCTTTTGATACATTTGGGAGAGAACGATCTTTGCGGTGTGAAATGGGTGGTCTTATTGCGGGCAATGAAGAGGGATTTGGCTTTGCTGAAGGAGCGCTGGTCGGGTTGTCATGTGCTCTGGACGGAATTGGTCCCGCGGAGGGTGTGGAGAGGGGCTTTGAACCCCAGAGCTATTGACAGGGCACGGAAGAAGGTGAATGCGGAGATTTCCAGATTTTGCAGCGATTTGGGTTTCGGGAGAGTGACCCACAAGGATATTCGTTTTGAGGCGGTAGAATTTTTTCGGGGTGATGGGGTGCATTTGTCAAGGTTGGGCATGGACCTTTATTTGTTGGAAATTAGGGAGGTTTTGTCCCGGTGTTTGAACGTGCAGAATCATGCTTGAGGAGTTTAAAGCTTTCTTTTGTTGGGGGGCAGAAAGAGGGGTGGGTAGTGGTTACACCACCCCTTTCTTTCTGGGTGGCGGGGGTTATGGTGAATTTTGGACAGTTTTACCGGAGGTTGGTGGAGTTATGTTGTTGAGTTGGGTTATCGACAGGGAAAGGATAGGTTGGTAAGTTTAGTTCGGTTCCACAGTTTGGGTGGTCGATAGCTGTAAAGGGGCAGGCAGGGGAGTTTGTTTAACGGAAGGTTTGTATTTAGAGATTGTTGGTGGGGTTATACAGGAATGTAATGTTTGATATTGTTGTAATGTTGTAATGTACGGGCGGGTTCGAAGGAATTTAGGGGAGGGGGCAGGGTGCGGGGTTAGGTACGTTATATTTAGTGAGGTCTAGTTTTGGAAGGTGTTTGGCCAAGGTTTTAAAATTGTAATGTGCACCTGTTCCAATAAAGCGGCCTTTTACACACAAACTTTTGTCAGTGGCCTGCTTCCCCCCCATCCCTCCCTCCCGATGCAAAGAAGAAGATAGGGAATGAATAATGAAAGACTTCCTGTATCATTTAATAAAATAAAACTCTGAAAAATGACATAGAATGAAGTTTAAATCATGCTTAACATATGAGTGAGTATACTGGTCTCTTATCTCTGATGTTGACATAGTGACCAAGACATGGGGTTATCTGATCACTACAGGCAGATCTAAAGAACTAACAACGATTCCTAAGATTTCGATGCATGATAGGTATGATCAAAAATGAAATATTGTAGTAAACAAAACATACAGTTATATGATCACTGCGAACAGATGTAAAGTGTTGGCAACAACAACTCCTGAAACTGCATAGCATTTACATTGATAGCAGCACATAGTAGGGTACAGGGTGAAATATGTAATTTGAAATTAATTATTTCTCAAGATCCTGAGAGTTCAAACTAAAAATTGATGACGTGTGATAAGTCCTGCAACAACATAATGTGTTTATGACAACGTCTCTTGAAACTGTGACAGAAATCTGTCTGCACTATATGTATAATGTGCAAATGTAGGAAAAAGGAAGTGAAAAGATACCATATGTGAAGAATATCATATGTGAAAAATGTGGTGGGTTTTGAGCAACGCTTATAGATGCAAGACTTGTGTAGTACTTTACAAAAAGCATGCCATTTCCAGTTAATCATTTAATCCTCTGGGTGCTAAAGAATCCAGATATTTGATCCAGAATATTTCTTGCTGAGACATTACCTCTACGTCCCTCGTCCTCGACCCAGTCATAACTAATTAGGTATATTCCACTGACAGGAAACTCTTTTAGGCTCCACCCACCATCCTGCCAGGGGCTATAACCACATAGCCAGCAGAAAACACTTCCTATTTTGTTTCTTGTGGGTGGACATTACAGGGCACGCTGTAGTAATTGCCGGGCTCTTACCTTGTTGCTGGATGTCCTCTGGTTCCCACCTTTTCAGGGCTCTGGGGGTGCTTTTGGACTTAAGTGGAAGCGGCTGGAGTCAGGACCCATTAACTAACAAGAAAACAATGGTTCCTGTGGAATAGTCTATATCTATATATAAATATATTTGTGCGCAATCGCAATAGAAGGGTTATACTGATGTCAGAGAAAAAGGGACCAAAGGTATTATAGAACACATATGTATGTATTATTCAGATAATATACAAAACATACAAAAAGGAAGGCAGTTGTGCAAAGTTTGTCAAGTGTTACATGAACCTAACAGTTTACTGACATAGTGTGACAATATTTACAAGGTTTCAAGGATTTTTTTCTACAGAGAACGACCATTTCTGAAATTCTCACTAAGTATGCTTCAACTCTATACAGTAATAAGTGCTGAGTCAGTGGTTAGCTTTCATCATTACTGTCGACTGCGTTTCGACCCTCTCTAGAATCTAGGGTCTCATCAGGACCTATGATTACAGGGACATCTAGGAAAAGAAGGTGAAAAAATGTGAGGTGCGCATATGGCCCTTGTACCAGCACAGTAGTGGTGGATCATGTCAGCAGAAGACAATTGAAAAAATACCTTGGTAGTCAATTGCGCAGTTTAAGTGAAGAAATTGTGCCAACCGTGAGTGAAGTGAAAGCAAGATACTCACAGGGACACACAGGGCTCACCCTCGATGCTAATACTCCGATTCCTCCACTTAAAGGAATCGTTTCACAATTCTTTGAAAAGCGGAAAACCTGCCACATCTTGGCCCGCATTCCTTATCCTTCACGTACCAGAAGCAACGCCCTGGTAAGAATCTTAACAACCCAGCCTTCTGTCACTCACAAGACTATATCTTTTAAGTTGCCATACTGGGTGTGAGCGCCACCACATGCTCCTATTGGCTTTCCTCTTACCAGAGTTCCCCTTTTGATCCAAACCTACATCTCATCCGCACTGCATCGTGATCGCCAGTCCACACCCTCAACAGTGGTAAGTGTCCCCACTGTTCCATATCTGTAATTTATCGCTAGAGGAGCCCTATGACTTTCTATCCTTTCACTATCTTTCTTTACCTTGTATACCACCAGAACTCGGCTGGGTCTCCCTGTGAGTATCTTACTTTCACTTCACTCACGGTTGGCACAATTTCTTCACTTAAACAGCGCGATTGACAACCCAGGTATTTTTTCAATTGCTTTTTGCTGACATGATCCACCACTACTGTGCTGGTGCAAGGGCCATATGCTCACCTCACATTTTTTCACCTTCTTTTCCTAGATGTCCCTGTAATCATAGGTCCTGATGAGACCCTACATTCTAGAGAGGGTCGAAACGCCATTGACAGTAATGATGAAAGCAAACCACTGACTCAGCACTTATTACTGTATAGATTTGCTGCATACTTTGTGAAAATTTCAGAAATGGTCGTTCTCGGTAGAAAAAAATCCTTGAAACCTTGTAAATATTGTCACACTATGTCACTAAACTGTTGGGTTCATGTAACACTTTGCACAACTGCCTTCCTTTTTATATTTTTTGTATATTATTTGAATAATACATACATATGTGTTCAACAAGACCTTTGGTGTTTTGGTCCCTTTTTCTCTGACATCAGTATAACTCTTCTATCGCGATTACGCACGAATATATTTATATATAGATATAAGACTATTCCGCAGGAACCATTGTATTCTTGTTATATGCAGTCACCCTGGTTCCGTAGTGAGTAGGGTTCCCTTGTTCTCCACTTTCTGGAGTCAGGACCTATGGCCTCCTGGACTCAATAAGTGACGCCGGGTGCCTGAGTTGCTGGGTTTGTTAGGCCTCGGTTGTCTTCGGCTTCTTCTCCCTGCTAGACAGTGCGTACTCTCCGTTCCCCTTCGCTCCATGGCTCTGAGGTGATTTGCTGTATTGCCCCAGGATGGCTGGATGCCCCTGCAGTGTTCTCAGATTGCGCGGTGGGGTGCCACCGGTTTTTCCTTTACTCCAGCTGGTGGGACAACAAGGGTAACATTAATTTTTACTATTGGATTCCCCTTCCACTCCGCTATAGGGGGGAGTGGTGGGGATCCGTTGCTGCCGAGGTGGATTGCTGCCTGCTCCTCAACGTTGTTGCTCTCGTTGCTATGTGCTGCAGCGAGAGCCTCTCCGTTTGCAGTGTGCATGGGAGGCACGGTGACGATGGCTTCCTTGTGAGCTAGCAGGGTTGTGCCGTCTTCCATCCTCCCCTGTTTGCTCCAACTGTTGCTGGGGCGAGGTGGCGCTCCATGTTTGTCGGCATAAGCAGGGCTGCCAGACTCGGGGGGTTGGTTCCGGGTCTGCAACGATGGGCGGCAGCTGTTCGGACTTCCGCTAGTCCGCTTCTGTGTGCAGCGGGAGCCCCTCCCACTGCAAATGTGGGCTACGGCAGCTGAAATTTTCCATGCCTTTTACTCCCGGTGTCATAGGCCAGGCCCCCCTTTTCATTGCTTTCGTTCCTCAAGTCAGCTGACCGATGGGTGTACTGCCTGTCACTTAGCTCGCTGGAACTGGTGTAAGCTGCTTCTACACCCTTATTTGCATAAAAGGGGGGAAAGTACATTTCTATGTAATTTGCTGTTGATGCTTAGTCACTTACGCTTGTTGTCACTATGGGGAAGCATCACCAGAAGCGCAGGCATGTTTCTCCTATGTCTTCTCCAGGGGACAGTGTGGATTCCGGCCCTCCTATAAAGCAGGCCAGCTTAGATGATGACGTTCGTTTGAGAAGGCTGATTTTGGATACTTTGTTGACTTGAAGTTCTCCAAGAAGTCTGCTGGTGTACGTTCGGGTGGGGGTCGTGACCTCTACTCTTATATTTCCAGTTCTGAGTCTTCCGATGGTTTCTCCTTAGGTGCAGTGGACCTTAAGGGGAAATATATTTCCAAGGATATGCTGCTGGACATTTTGTCCCATGTCAGTGAGAACATGGGTTTCCCAGATGAGGAGGTTGCTAGCACATCCAGGGATAAAGTGTTGCAGCAGTTTCGGAAGCAGGCTACGAAGGCTCTGCCCATTCATTTCTTTGTAATGGACGTACTTTTAAAGGAGTGGAACGATCCGGATAACATTATGATGCCTCGCTTCATGTCAAAGCTCTACCCCTTGCAGGACATGGAGGATAACATTCCTGAGACTGTTTAAGTGGATTCAATTGTGTCCAGTTTGGTGGGGCGTTCTTACACGACTGATGATAATATCCTCAGAGATGGTCTAGATAAGAAGATTGACTCTTCTTTGAAGAAGGCCTATGAAGGGTCGCATCTCGCCATCTGGTCTGGGGTGTATGGTGCTTATGTCGCTCAGTACTGCTGACCGACTTTAAGACCTTATTCACCACCATGCTGGTGGGTGGCAGTTGTCCGGACTTGCTGGAGACCATGGAGCATCAGGCTGAGCTCTTCTCTGATGTTGCTTTAGACTCTGTGTGTGCTTCAGCCATGTCTTGTGGTACATCCACTGCTGCGAGGCGGAACTTATTGCTAAAGGGATGGAACACTGATGTGGCTCAACGCTCCATGACTTTGCGTTTGCCTTTTACTGGTCCTCAGCTTTTTGGGAAAGGCCTTGAGGAGAAGTTACACAAGGTGTTCAAATAACAGAAACATTCTTTGTCCTTCCGGCACGTTGTAAGGAGTCGTTCTTTTCCAATGCTAAATCTTTTTGTCAACTTTCTCGTCTGCACAGGAATACGTTCAAAAACCAGAAGAGCTCTGGGAAAGGTTTCCAACGGCAGTTTCAGAAGAAAACCCCTCCTGACGCAGGTCCTAGTAATCAGCGTACCAGACTATGCCGACTCCCGGTTCATTCCGACTAGAGTGCTGCCAGAAGTTGGTGGAAGGTTGCACTTTTTACTGGCGGCTTGGCATCTCTCTGCGTCAGACCGGTGGGTCCAGGATGTCCTGGGAAGGGGTTACCGGATCAAGTTCATATCCTCCCCCCCAGCGTCGGTCAGGATGCAGACCCCGATGCCGAAGGATGTGTTGCATCGTTGAGCCCTATTGGACGGAGTTCAGTTCCTATTTCAGAAGAAAGCGATTGTGTCTGCACCACGGTCGGAGTGGGGTCAGGGGACTTATTCTGTCATCTTTCTTGAGCCGAAGGTCACGGGGGCTTTCGGATCGTAATAAATCTCCTGCCTCTGCACTAGTTTGTCCAGAAGATTCCCTTCAAGATGGAGACCCTGCAGCATGTGATACCGTTGATTCAGGCTGGCTGGGAGATGTCTACCTTAGATCTTCGGGATGCATACCTTCATGTTCCTGTGGCACTGGAGTGCCAGCGGTTTCTGAGGTTTTATCTGAAGGGTCGACATTGGCAGTTTTGAGTCCTACCTTTCGGTCTGAGGTCGTCTCCCAGGGCTCTTGTTGTCCATCTTCATCTCCTGTGAGTGTCTGTGTTTCCCTACCTGGCCGACTGGCTTCAGCAGGCCCCTCTGTCTTGGTGATGTCTCAGCATCTGACTTTGACCATTAATACGCTAGTTTCTCCTGAACTTTCCGAAGAGCCATCTTCTTCCTGCCACCTGGAGATCCTTTATAGGAGCGGACTTCGATTCTGTTCTGGGCAATGTGTTCCTGCCTCCTTCCCGGATTCTGCATCTGCAGTCAGTGGATGGAGGTGCAGGGTCATATGGCTGCATCAGTGTTCATGGTTCCATGGGCCAGGCTGCATCTTCGCCCATTGCTGTGGCATCTTCACCGCTTGGTGCCTTTCCCTGTTCAGGATTTATCCATGCCTGTTCTAGTGTGTCCGGAGGTAGTGACCGCTCTGCAGTGGTGGATGGATTCTTCAAATTTCTCCCGGGGCATGTGGCTGCATCCTCCTCCACCTGTGGTGTTGATGATGGATACAAGTGCATCGGGTTGGGGCGGCTACTCTGAGTCAGTGGACTGTGCAGGCTCGTTGGCAGGGCTCGGAGTCCCACCGGTCCTCCAACTGGAAGGAACTGTCTGCTGTGGAACGGGCCCTCCGGTTCTTTCAGGACTGTCTGCTGGGTTCCAATGTTCCGGTGCAGTCCGAAAACACTGTAACTGTGGCTTACATCAATCATCAGGGCAGTACTTGCAGCCCGTTCTTGGATCTGGTAGTCTGTTCGATTGCAGGTTGGGCAGAGCTTCATCTCCAGGCCATTTCTGCTCAGCACATCCGGAGCTTCGACAATGTGGTGGCGGATGCACTGAGTCGAATGGTTTTCGTCCTCTCTGACTTGGGTGTTCAGGTTGATTTGCTGGAAGTTCGGGACTCCCATGGTGGATTTCTTCGCATCCAGGACCAATGCTCTGCTTCCGCTCTTTTGTTCCCGGATTCTGGAACTGGGAGCATGAGGGGTGGAGGCCTTGTCTCTCCTGTGGCTCCCTTGGTTACAGTATGCCTTCCCTCCTTTTCCTCTTATTCCTGCAATTTCTGCTAAAGGTTCAGAGGGTGGGCGCTCAGGTGGTGGCTGTGTTACCTCACTGGCCCAGAAGGTCTTGGTTCCCGTTGTTCTAAGCATTGGGCCTCTTTCACCTCCTGGTGTTCTAGGCTTGGTCTGTCTCCCACCTCCAGCCCTGTCGCTGAAATTCTGGAGTTATTTTTGGATGGGTTCCACAAACATTATGCTTTGTCTACCCTGAAGGGCCAGTGGGCTGCTATTCTGGCTTTTCGGGATCCGGTTTCCTTGCCCTCTTCCGATGGGTTGTTGGTGTCTCGTATGTTCCAGGATTTCTCTCTCTCCACTCCTGCTGTTCGTTCTTCTGTTCCTCTGTGGGATCTTTCTCTGGTCCTGCGTGCTCTGCAGTCCTCTTTAATCGAGCCTTTGTTGTCTGTTGATCTCAAGTTCCTGTCTTTTAAGGGGCCTTTCTGGTGGCCATTACCTCGGCTCGGAGGTTGGGTGAGCTCACTGCCTTGAGTTGTTCCCCTCCCTTCTTGAGGCTTATGGACGACGCTGTGCTTTTCTGTTTGGATCCTAGTTTTTGACCTAAAATGCGTTCTAGGTTTCATACTTCTCAGGAGTTGGTCTTGCCTTCTTTCTGCCCTTCTCCTTCTTCCCCTGCTGATCATTAATTGCACACTATTGATGTTAAGCGTGCTCTGACTGTGTATGTGGACTGTTCAGTGGCTTTTCGCTCAATGGACTCTCTGTGACATTTGGGCAGGCTGGTCCTGGGAAAGCTGCTTCGCGGCTTACACTGGGTCGTTGGATAAAGTCGGTTATTTCTTTAGCATATCAAGACTCTGGTTTGCCTTTTCCTTCTGGGGTGCAGGCCCGGTCTACGAGGGGTGTCTCTGCTTCCTGGGCTGCCTTTCATGGGGTGCCACTGGATGAGATCTGTCATACTGAAACTTGGGCTTCTGACTCTACCTTTGTGTAGCCTTACCAATTGAATTGTGCACTAAATTACCGTGTGAATTTTGGTTGTGGTGTTTTGCGTGCTGTGGAGCATGTTGCTCCCCCTTGAATCTGTTAGGCTATTACACATTTCACTTTGGTGCGCTTCAACCCTGTGTGCGGTCTCTTTTGTTTCTGCTGGTGTTCCAAAGGCCTTCATGTATTTGCGTGCTTTAGTATGCCTCGTTAGTTATGACTGGGTCGAGGACGAGGGATGTAGAGGTAAAGCTTTGATTACTTACCAATAATCCTCATTACTCGTCCTCGACCCAGTCATATTTCCCACCCACCCTGCCTGATTCGGGCCTTTTGTGCTTGGTATGTCAGGAAGTGCTTTCTGCTATAGTTGAGTTGGGGTTCTTTAGTCTAATCAAGCTTTAATGTTCTGTCATCTGGACTACTTTCCTCTCTGTCTTTCCGACATGAAGGAGACCACATGGGCAATTAATGCCTCGGTTACTTACCGGTAATCTTCATTACTCCAAGTATTGTCTTCCTTGCCACATGAGTTACGTAGTGAGTTTTAGCTCCACACCAAAACTCTCCAAAGTAAATTAGCATCCCATGCCTCCCATCCCTCTCCAACATGGCTGACCACCGAAATCCTTGACCCAGTATACGGGGAGGGTCGATCCATCCCACTATCCGTAGAACTACCAAGCCCCAAGAACCACATGAAGCCGATTGCCAAACAGGGAGGGAGGGATGGGAACTCATGTTACGAGGAAGACAATACTCAGAGGAATGAAGATTACTGGTAAGTAACCGGGGCATTACCTCCTCGTAAGTCTTCCTCGCCACCAGAGTTACGTAGTTAGCACATACCCAAGCCAAACAGCTTCATGGAAACTCACAAGAAACCACAGACAACAGGATAAAGCAAAACAGGAAGCTGAAGACAAAAAAATAAAATACGTTGGACAACAACCAAGAAGGAACACAGAAGGCGCAATAAACAAAAGCTGGAAGAACCAGCCCCAAGAACTGCCACAGCAAAGCACCTCGCAGAAGGACCACCCAACACCACCCGGTAGCGAACCAGGAACATGAGCGGGGAGTACCAGGAAGCGGCCCACAGAGATCCGCAGTAGAGATCCCTTGAACGAGACCCAGGATACAGACAGGCCCCTGATAGACCGACCCTGCACCCGGGCAGACACCTCAGAACCCGTGCAACCTAGGTCAGCAAGATAGACAGCTGAGCCCAACCACCCAGGGTGGAGAGAGAAGGCTAATGACCAGATCGGACAGGACCAACAGTGACAAACAAGACGTCACAGCAGCAAAAAGACACAGTCCGTGCCAAATACAACAATACTGCACGTCGGACAACCAACAGCAAGAGAGCAGAATCCATCCCAGACCGAACGACCTGGTGGGAAAGTTGGAAACACAACCTTCTGGGACCGGAGGACAACTGAGGGGACAGAGGGCAGAAGCCCAGGATCCAGATGCCACACATTACGGTCCGGCAGGACCTGCGAGAATGGAGGACAGCACCGAGAGGACCCCAGCTCTCCACACCGACCCGCAGAAACAAAGGCCACCAAAAATACCCCCTACATGGTGAGGAACCAGAAGGCTACAGACTCAAGGGGCTCAAACGGACCCCCCGGAAGGGAACGCAACACCAACGGAAGAACCCAGGATGGCACAAGGCAAACTGCCCTAGGATTCTGCAGGTAACAACCCTGAAGCAACCCAGCCACCAAGGATCCAAATCTTCCGACAGAGGGATGTGGAACACCCGCAAGGCCTCCCACTGAGCCCGAAGAGAAGGGACTAGGCCCAAGGCAAAGCGATCAGAAAGGAAAGCTAACACCCCCTTTGGTGCCCCAGAAACAGAGGTGAACCCCACAGAAACACACCAATGAGAAAAAAAGACCCCCATTGGTGCATACAAGACAGAAGAGGAGCCGGGAGACAAGAGCCTAAAGAAACACGATCACCCGTAGGGAGCAACCCCGAGACAGCAGGCTCAACAAAACTAGGCACAGGCACGAAGATGAAGACGACGTAGAACCCCCACAGGAAGCGGAGGGCCCCACAAAGGACAAGAAAGATTGCCCTGCACTCCAGGACTGCCAATTCCCTCAGCCAAGGCAACCAAGGGCGGTGAACCCAGCCGAGTAACTCGAGCAAACAAAGCAAACAGAGGAAAAGCGTAAAGCAGGGAACCCGGCCAACGGAACGACAGTTCATCCAGCTACCACACCCCAGTGCACGGGAGGAGAGCGCAGAAGAAGGCAAGTGAGCAGTGAACTCGAAAGAAAACTGAACCACCGAAGGGCACCCAAACCGAGCCTGCAACAGAAGGGACACGGCCGCCCACAGGGATAAGGAAGCCATGGGAGGAAAGACCCATCCCAAGGGAACCGCCACGCAGGTTACCCTCCCCGGGAGAAAAACAGCTAAGAGTGACAATACCGTCACCCCTGCCCAGGACAGAAGCACCTGTGAAAGAAACCAGAGGAAGCGACTCCAGCAACCCCTCAGGGGAATGAGGCAGCCCATCACCACCTGAGTGACTATCCGGACAGAAACAGGATGCCCCCAGAGGTCTGGGGCAAAGGCCAGACAATCCAAAGGAACGGCCCACATATCCCGGAAGCTGTACCAGCAACCCACCTACAGGCGATCCAACCGAACCTGACCAGACCGGAAAACCAATGTAGCCCCCCAGCACTCAGGCCGGCGGAAGTAAGCACCCGGGAAGGGGACACTAGAAAAGGAAGACCTCAGGAGAGATTGGATGCCACCTATCACCAACCCAGATTGGACCGAACCTGTGGAGACACAACCACCGGCAGAACGAAATCCTCGGAACAAGGAGACCACTGGAACAAGAGCAGGTTCACCAATGGGAACAGATGAAGACGAGCCCAGGGAAGCACACCGACAGCCGCAGCCATCCACCCCTGCAACCTCAACCCCTGACGGACAGGGGTGTAAACCGAGGCCATGAGACAACACAGGTCCCCCCTCAAGGGCACCCTCCGCCCTGCAGGAAAGAACACCATGTCCATGTCCAGGGGACTCCCGATGAACACCAAGTCCTGGGTAGAATCCAGATGGTACTACATATGGGTGAACCGGAACCCATGACGTCCCAGGACCACGTAGACCCTCAGGTTGGGAAGAGCTCCCACAGAGAAAGACGAGGCAGAGAACAGCCAGTCAACGAGGTACAAGAACACCAGAAGTCCTTTTCCCGTGGAGAATCCCTACCAAGGGGGCCAACCCTATCGCAAAGACCCATGGGGCAGAAGACAAACCAAGGGAAAGGACCTGGAATCTGAAGAGCATGTCCCACACACAAAACTGGAGGTAACAATGAGACGAAGGGGGACAGGCACATGGAGGTAGGCAACCAGCAGATCCCAGGAAGCCAACACAACCCCCTGAACCAGGAAGGGAAGAATATACTACATGAGAGAAACGAACGCACCCTCTGGAAATCCAACATCTGACGGAAGTCCACAGAAACCGAACTCACCAGAAAAAGGACAGAGGAAATTCCAAGATCCTACTGACAAACAGAAATGGGATGAATGGACCCACACAAGAAGATTCTGAATGCCAGCCAACGGAGCCTCCCAAGTAGGCGTGGCAGAAGACAAGTGTGTCAATGAAAGCCTCCAGAGGGAGGGAGTTGAAAACAGCTGGGAACGTCCTTGCAAAATCTGCTTAACCGACAGCACCTGGAAATCACAGGCAGGATCCCATCCAGGTACTAACCAGGCCTACCCATGCATAACATCTGAGAACAGGTATCTTCAGGGTGGTATAGCAGTAGGCAGAGCCCACGGATTTGAGACTGAGGCCACCCAGGTCATGATGAAAGGCAACAGACGCCCCCCAATAGGAGCCCCGACAGCTAGAACCCAAAGATAAGCAGGACTCGGACATGTGGCAGAAGCAGCCTGCTGAGACCGGGAGATGGCGGAGAACGGGGTGCTGCGGCCGTGAACCCCATCCATGAAATAGCAAGCCCCTCTAGGAGCAGAAGTAGAAGCAAAAAGCCCACATGGGACTGAAGAATCGGACCTGGGAAGGACGGACCGGAGCCAACAGCTTCCCTCCCTCAGCAGACCTGTACACAATATCCTCCAAGGAAGAACCAAAGTCAGGAAAAGGGAATCAGCAATGCAAGGGCAAATATACCCAATAAATTCATAGACACGGCCTGTGAACCACAAAATCAAAGGGCATGCGACCAGCCCTACAAATGGAAACCATAAGTGCAGATACCCAGTATGGAGAGTACCTGTTTGCCCCAAAGAAGTGCCGACACTCTCCCATAAAATGCATTGCAGCAGACTCGAAGAGGGAAGGAAATCTCCCTTCCAACAATAAAGAAGTGCAGGTACTCGGCACCAGACTAACTGCACAACGAAAGCACCGACTACGACCACAAACGGTCTTAGGCGAAGTACCAGGCCCCCATTGTGAGTCCGAAAAGGTCTTACTGAAACACAAAAGTAGATTTAGTGAATCATTGGGAATAAGAGCAAGTCAGAAGGTGGAGGGAACGGGAAGTCACCACCCACTCGCTACGCAGAACGAGAAGAATCAAAGATATGTGCCCACAATCGCACATACCAAGCAAAGAAAAGATACCAGTACCCCACAGAGGGTGACAACCGAATCACAAAAGGAAAACCGTACGTTAACTGACAGTAACACATGGAGAGAAGCAGACTGTGAGCTGCAGGACCACCGCCTGCCTCCCACTCCCCCATGCTCTCAACCCAGACAAAAAATATGCTTAGTACTTACCAGCGTGGGAAATATAATGTAAAGGCATGCCGTC
Source organism: Triturus cristatus (assembly GCF_964204655.1). Taxonomy (NCBI): domain Eukaryota; kingdom Metazoa; phylum Chordata; class Amphibia; order Caudata; family Salamandridae; genus Triturus; species Triturus cristatus. The sequence goes on from NC_140583.1 coordinate 359,719,846, forward strand.
TATAGAAGGAGACCATGCATGCATTCCCCGTCAATCTCAAGGGGTCACAATCAGAATCTGCCCAATAAATAACCATTAGGTAGGCCATACACCAAACCCCTGCAAATGTGCAATGTGAGACGTGCTGAATGCAAAAATCACAACAGGGTTGCAAAACAAAATGCTGTAGTGCATTGGGCCCATGAGCCGCGAGAGGCGCCGCCCCCCCTGGAGGCAGGAAAGGAAGGAAGACCGGAGTCGTAAAAACCTCCGGTCACTCAAGTGCAACATCAGGAGACGAGTAGGAGAGCGTCACGTGCCCCACGACCCATCAGAGAGACGGCGCGGAGGCAGAAATGCGGAAGACAAACAGACCGGGAAACAGGCACGCCGGTCAGCAAACATTGCCGCACACTCGTGACCACCGCTGGAGCAGAGACCCGGGCAAACTGAGGTGAGCCTGCAAGTGCAGAGCCGCACAATATGGCAGAGTCCCATGCCGCCAGAGCCCGCTAGTGCAGGGCAGAACCAAACAGCAGAGCCCAAAACCACCAGAGCCCGATAGAGCAGGGCAGAATAAAACAGCAGAGCCCCATACCCCCGTGCCCGCTAGTGCAGGGCAGCCACAGAAGCAAACAGCGCAAGGGGAGATACCCTTGACACCAGCTGGTAGCCATGAGGCATGGGGGGATGGGAGGGGAACCTAGAAAATGAGCCAGCTTGCACAGGGCCTCCTCCCAAGGCTAGAGCCGGACCTTGCCCCAACTTACCTTAAATGTGCTCTGGAAGAGTCTGCAGCGCAGAACAAAAGAAACAGGTAGTGGGATGGGTCGATCCTCCCATTATGCTGGGTCAAGGGTGATCGGCCATGTTGGGGAGGGATGGGAGGCATGGGATGCTAATTTGATTTGGAGAGTTCTGGTGTGGAGCTAAAAGCTCACTACATAATTCGGGTGGTGAGGAAGACTTACGAGGAGGTAATAGCATATACCACCCCTTGTGAGCTGTAGTTGGCCGAAGGCTTCAGCTTGTGTTGCCTCCCTGTTAGAGGATGTGAGACGAATTTGCCCACAATGACATTGCCGCAAAGTATACATTTGTAGCATTTACTTTTTGCCATTGACCATTGCCTCAACAGAAATCAATGCGAAAAATAAGTTCCCTGCATTTTTCCAAAATCTTTCTCTTTCCAATATCAAAATGTTGTCATGTGTAACGGTCTAGTTTATTTAAGTGCACCCCCTTCCCGGAAACCATAACACACATTGTATCACTCTCTGGCCAGGCGTGGCCATAGAGCTTAAATAAAGATGCCGAGGTCGCTCGTGACTTCCGGCGGGTTATACCCTGTATGAGTGTTGATGTCTCCATGTATAACAGCCCTGCAGCGCGCGACAGCAGAGTGCGATACTAGGTGGGGCCTACCTGACCCCACGACACTGGCGACGAGGGTGGGATGTGCCATTCCCTCGACTACGAGAATCACCCCCGACGAGAGCCGGTCTACCAGAGAAGGAAGAACCCTAGCGCTGCATAGCGTGGATGACGCGGCTGCCAGCACCAAAGAAATCCTGCCGAGTGCGACGGAGGTAGGCGCCGCAAGCTGCCTGCGTCACCCAAGCCGCCGGTGAGTGCTCGCAAGCGGAGACCCCAGCGCCCGCTTACGTATCCAGGATAAGACGCGCTGAAGCTCCCGAGTCAAGCCCGGTCGAGCACGCGTCAGGAGGAGCAGTGCGCATGCGCAGTGGTACCATGCTACGTCCAGGCCTGAGAAAGGGGGAGTGAAAACACGAGCGCATCATCAGCGCTCAGGAAGCGCAGCACAGCTGACTCCACACGGTGCAAAGGACAAGGAAGGGGCAAACAAACAAGCCCAAGCTAATGCAAGTGCAAAAACACCAGTAAAAAGCCAGCTTGTGAAACAAATGACTAGGGGGCATTAAGCAGCGTCTAGCACTGGCAAGTGCAAGCCCCAGGCCAGGAAATTAGACCATACATAGTGGCTAAAATCACACAGTGGCCATATCAAGATAGACTCACACCAGGAAGAGCGCAAAACGACAACCAACCATGGTTGACCAAGCAGCAGCTGCGCCAGCACAACAGCCAATTGCCCCTGCAGCTACACCTTCACACCTGCACACACAAGTGAGCGCACTTCCTCCGTTTAGTGAGTTAATTGACAGTGCAACAGCGTCGCCCAGGTGGAAGGTATGGATTGGCCGTCTTGACAATTACTTTATAGCCACCAGGGAAACAGATGGAGCGGTAAAAAGATCACTGTTGCTACACTTCACAGGGGACGAAATATAGAAGTTGTTTGCGCATCTACCAAACACAGGACCACAGACAGACTACGACGCAGTGGTCAGAGCCTTAAATGCCCATTTTGACCCTCAACTTAACCCTGATTATGAACGTTTCAAACTCCGACAAGCTCGCCAGTGGGAAGGGAAGTCTGTGGACACGTGCCTACGCGAGTTGGCAAGCACATGCACTGAAGATGACCAAGTAAAAGAAGTACGGGCGCAACTTATCCAAGGATGCCGCAACAAGACTCTGCGGACCCTCATTCTTCGACAGTCACGCATATCTCTTGAAGACATACTAATCCTAGTTAGATCGCATGAGCTCTCAGATGTCTGGGCGTCCGCCATGGAGGCCGCCCTTAACTCCACGACCGTACAAGCGGTGACGGACAAAACAGAACGAGTGGATGCCGCTCGGGCAACGAGTCGCGGTGGGCGACGAAGGTGGCCCAACAGGAACTTACGACAACAACAGTGCGGATACTGTGGGAAAGAGGAGCACCCCCAAGACAGCTGCCCAGCGAAGGGGAAAACCTGCAGAAAATGTGGCATTCCCAACCATTTTGCGAGTGTATGTCAAGGTGGTACGAGATACAGAGGGACTTCAGGGCGGAAACCACCATCCAAACAAGTGAGACACCTCACACTGGAGGAACCTGCCACCTCAAAGACACCGATGACGACAGCGCACCGTCTGCATTACCTAGAGGACTCCTCCTCAGATGGCGAAGAGGAATGCCACCTCATCTCCTTTGTGAATGATCTCAAGCGAAGACGTCGGCCACAACCAACATGTGCCATCGAGATAGCCGAGACACCGGTAACAGGCCTCATTGATACAGGAGCATCAGCAAATGTCATGGGGTGTCAACACTACAAAATGCTAAGTCCATGGCCATCACTCACACCGTCCAAGGCCAGAATCCTCATGTACGGAAGGCAGACTCCGCTTCCTCTGAAAGGAAAGATGTCTGTGCAAGTCAAATCGGAGGACCACGAAGTCACCACAACTTTCCACATAGTGTACAGGGAAGCAGACATATTAGTTGGAAGTCACACTGCCGAAGACCTGAGCCTGGTCACGTTTGCCAACGCAGTAAAGTCACTTCAAACAGAAGACATACTGGAGCTATTCCCACAGTTGTTTGAAGGCTTAGGGAGCATAAAAAGACCACCCATAAGACTACACATCGACACAGCTGTGAAACCCGTTGCCCTACGGCATCGAAGAATACCATTTCACTTACGACCACTAGTGGAACAAGAACTCTTGAAGGTTGAACAGCAGGGGGTAATAGAAAAAGTGACGGGCCCAACACCTTAGGTGTCCCCCATGGTCATCGCCGAGAAGCCCAGGCAGCCAGGAAAGATCAGGATCTGCATTGATATGAGGATGCCAAATTAAGCGATCAGGAGAGAAAGGCACCTAACACCTACCGTTGACAACATACTGGCTGTCCTCAACGGATCGCAGTGGTTTTCTAAATTAGTGTAACGCCCTGAACGTCTCAGGATCGTTTAACAGACACGACAATGAGGACGCAACCACTTGTGAAGGGTTAGTTCTTTTAATGAAGGCAAATAAAATATAAAGAACAAACAAAAGTTATAGTCACTGGAATCCTCCAGGCTAAGTACGTTACCAGCCCACAGCACGGATGGTCCTAACCGTCCTCTGCATATACGCCGATCCCGGCGTATGCCAACAGAGGGCAGAAATGAAATGGCCGACAATGCCAATCGGTAGGCTGTGAGGGGCACGAAGAGTGTTGGGGAGAATCGAGGAGTCAGGGAAACACCCAGCCGGGGTCTCTACCTGAAGGGAGCAGCCGCTCAACCTCTTCCTCAGACTGCACCGGGACGCGGAGTCACCTCCTGGTGATGCGTCACCGATACCCCAATCACAAGCAAGAAGACTGAACCGAGAGCAGCCGCTCGATCAATCCTGTGGACTTCCGAGTCTGTAACGCGGCAAACACCTCCTGGTGTGCGTTACAGCTGGCAGTCCCTGTGTCTCTGGTCGGGCTGGGAGTTACGACTCCAACCAGCAAAAGCGCCACTGCGCTTGGACTCAGCCGAGTCAAAAAGCGAAGCTCAATGGTTGACCGGTAGAGCTTCCGGGTCCTTCACAGGTGACGATGGGGCAAGACACGGCCCAGGGAGTAACGACTCGACCTACCTCCGTTCTTGCCTTACTGGAGCACCACTCCGGAACACTGCTCTTCACGAAGCAGGTACGTCGGTGTAAACACAATATCCGACAGCCTTGTACCTCCCGGTTCCTCCCTTTATAGGGCGTGTTTTCCTTGAGTTATGTAACAGCTCTCCTGTTTACATAAGGGCGTGTTTCCCTTGAGTTATGTAACAGCTCTCCTGTTTACATAAGGGCGTGTTTCCCTTGGGTTATGTAACAGCTCTCCTGTTTACATAAGGGCGTGTTTCCCTTGAGTTATGTAACAGCTCTCCTGTTTACATAAGGGCGTGTTTCCCTTGAGTTATGTAACAGCTCTCCTGTTTACATAACCTCTCAACCGCTAAGCATCCTGGGAGATGTAGTCCGTTTTCGCTGGTTACCGTTTTCCTCCCCTCGTATGACAGGAATTCTTGACAATTAGACCTAAACGCCGGTTACCACCAATTGAAACTAGCCAAGGAAAGTAGGTACATTACCACATTTCAACGCATCTAGGTCTGCGACGCTATAAAAAGCTAAACTTCGGGATATCTTCAGCAGCTGAAATATTCCAGAACGAAGTGAAATAAGTTCTGTTGGGGCTTCAAGGAGTCATTAATGTCAGTGACGACATTTTAATACACTCAGCCACGATTGAAGACCACCACCGCCGACTCAAAGCAGCCCTAAAGCGTCTGGGAGAACATTGAATGACTCTCCACAAAGAAAAATGCCAATTCTTCAAAAGATCCATTGAATTTTTCGGTTATGTCGTCAGCCAAGACGGAGTGAAAGTGGACCCCAGGAAGTCGCAGGCGATTCAACTCGCCCCAGCTCCCACTACGGCATCCAAAGTCAGAAGCTTCTTGGGCACGGTGACATACTGTGGGAGATTCATCCCGAATTTTGCCACAATTGCAAAACCACTGCGTAACCTGACAAAAAAAAAAAAGAGTCTTCCTGGCGCTGGACTCAGGTGGAAGAGGAAGCATTCCAGAAAGTAAAATCGGCATTGCTGGAGAGCACAACTATGGCATACTTCAACACGATTAGGCCAACAGAACTGTTAGTGGATGCCAGTCCAGTGGGTTTAGGAGCTTTACTAACTCAAGAAACTGAACCAGGTACCTGGGTTCCGCTGGCATTTGCTAGCAAAGCATTGACAGCGACCGAAACTTGCTACTCTCAAATTGAACGAGAAGCACTGGCTATTAAGTGGGCCTGCAATCACTTTCATTTATAGGTCAGCGGTCACCCATTCAGAGTAGTAACAGACCATCAGCCATTACTCCCGCTCTTCAAAGGGACTGCACCTCATCCCCCACCCAGGATCGAGCGGTGGGCGATACAACTTCAGCACTATCAACTTGAACTAGTGTACAGACCAGGCGCCAAGAACCCAGCCGACTTCCTGTTGTGTCACCCGGCACAGCCCGCAGAAGCAAGCTCTGATCAAGAGCTGAAGACGGAAGAGTTTGTCAACATGATCTCCCAGTGGTCTTGCCCACAAGCTCTCTCAATTGACGAGATCAAGACTCACATGGACACAGACATGGTAATCAAAAGGGTAACGGAAGCAATACGGAACAGATCTTGGGAAGGCTTTCTCCAAAATCTCCAAGGATGGAACACTGTCGACAGGTCCTGACTAGGGAAGATATGGAGAATCCGAGATGAAATCAGCATTGCTTAGTGTGGCATACTGCTGAGAGGGTCACGTATCATTATTCCTCAGAGCCTCCAAGAACGCGCGACTGTATTAGCGCATGAAGGTCATCAAGGCACAGGAAGGATGAAGTCCCGAATGAGAGAGAAACTGTGGTTTCCTGGACTAGAGAAAGCTGTTGACAACGTCGTAAGGAACTGCCAGGTCTGTCAACTCACCGGAAACGCAGAAGTACCAGCTCCTGTGATAACTGAGGACCCTGCTCCATCACCCTGGTCATGGGTGAGCCTTGATTTTGGGAGCTTCCCAGATGGTAGGGTCACAGCAGTTCTAGTCGACAGCTACACCAAATATCCCTGTGTTGAAGTCCTACCGTCCACAGCGTTCAACCACCTAGAGCCAGTGCTGACAAAGATATTTGCACTATTTGGTCTACCACAAGTGATCTAGACAGACAATGGTCCCCCATTCCAAGGTAACGAATTCAAAGACTTCCTCACCCGGTTGGGGATAAAATACCACCAAATCACACCGCAATGGCCACAAGCCAATGGTGAAGTAGAACATTTTATGCGGACAGTGAATAAGATTTTACAAATAGCAGTCGCTGAACAAACTGACCCAGAAATGGAGTTGCAGAAATTCTTACGAGAATACCGCAGCACACCTCACTGCACAACCCAGAGATCTCTGTGGTCCCTCATGCTGGCAGGGCCTCGACGAGATAACTTTCCACTAGCTGATAACTGGGAGCACGAACCATATGACCCTGCAAGCACCCAAGCCAGAAGAGTAGCGAACAATGAAAAAGCGAGCCACAGGAGGCGACCACAAACACGAACACTGGTACCAGGGTGTGGAGTCTTGATAAGAAATCGCAGGAGCGGAGGAAAGTTCCGTACGAAACAGGTTTGTGGACTGTGAGGGCCGTCCGAGGGACAGCTGTGACTGCAGAGAAGTAATAACCAGAAACATCTCATGGTTTAAAAGAGTGCCCAGGGCCAACGTCGAGAGTCTAGGCACCAAACTCACGGGGTGTAACGACGCCACCCTGGGAGAGTCTACGCCTATTCACACTAATGGGGTATCTCAGAGTCAAGTATCATCTACACGCACTGCTGAGTGCATCCCGCAAGTAGTGACCAGTGGGGGAGGAACAGTTAGTCCCACAAGGGGCCTGAGTCATTATCAACACCAATACAACCTCAGGCCTAATCCTCGGCCAAACCGAAGACTGGCAGATTTTGAATGCTGATTTATTTAAATGCAAATGTTGAAAAGAACTGATTTGGGATGGGATGTAATGGTCTAGTTTATTTAAGTGCACCCCCTTCCCGGAAACCATAACACACATTGCATCACTCTCTGGCCAGGCGTGGCCAGAGGGCTTAAATAAAGATGCCGGGGTCGCTCGTGACTTCCGGCGGGTTATACCCTGTATGAGTGTTGGTGTCTCCATGTATAACCGCCCTGCGGTGCGCGACAGCATAGCGCGAAACTAGGTGGGTGTTGTACGGTCTAGTGTTTTATGCATCATAGAGACGCATGTCTCATTGTCCTCTGTGTCACGTGACGCCCCGTCCTATCAGGACGGGCGTTTCCGTGACGCGGAGGGGGACGGGACATTGAAGGAGAGCGCGGCCGGCGAGTGGAGATCGCCGCTCCTCGTGGGCCCAGTATTTCACATGTTGTTGGTGTTATACAGTTAATAAATCACCACGCTGTAACTAAATTGATGCCAGTGTCCTTCCTGTACCCCTGGCACAACAAATGGCGACGAGGGTTCTTGCATCTGGGCCCACGAGTGTCTCTCCATGACCTGCTGCCTTCGCCGGTTGAAGCGGAGCCCTCCCTTGTGTTGTGTGCTGCTGAAGCCCCTCCCTGCATCCTCTGGTTCCCGTGTTGCTGCCTGCCTCGTCCGTCTTCTGGCCACGTGCTCCTGCCTGCTGGTGCTGTTCCCGGGGCCTTTCTGTGCTGGCGCCCCCCCCCATCCTCTGGCCTCGGTTGGCCTGCAAGCTGCTGTCTCCAGCCCTGAGTGCCAGGTACTTTCTGTTGCTGCGGGGTCTCGCCTAGCGGTGCTTGCGCCCTGCTTGGTGCTTCCCCATCGTGCTCACGTTCTGCCAGGCCTGGGGGCTGCCGCTGCGTGGGGGTGCCTGCCTTCCGTGCCACGTCTGTGGGGAGTATACGTCGTTCACGATGGCGCACGGGGGCACCATCTGTGTCCCGCCTCTCTTCCTGGAGGTTCCCGGCAAGCCGTGCATGAAGTGGAAGAGCTGGTTGAGGGCTTTCGAGAACTATATTGTCTCCATTGATGGCGCAGGGTACGCGGCGGAGCGGAAGAAAGCGCTTTTGTTCGGACTGCTGGGGAAGGCTGGGCAAGAGGTCTTCGACAGTTTGCCCGTGTACGTGAATCCGCCTGGGGTTACCACTCAGCTCAATGTGTTTCAGGAGGCGGTGAAGAGGTTAGAGCTGCAGTATGCTGAGGAGACTAACATCATGGTGGGGCGCCACAAATTTGCTCTTCGGAAGCAGGATGAAGGGGAGACCATAGAGGAATATATTGCTTGCTTGCGCGTTCTGGCCCAAGACTGTGAATTTGCGGGCATGACGGACACGTACATCAGGGATCAGGTGGTGTTCTACTGCCATTCCAAGAAGGTGCAGGAAAGATTACTGACATGCCGTGATCCTACGCAGCAGGAGGTGGTGGCGATTGCGAAGGCCATCGAGAGATCACTGGTGTCCGCAAAGGAACTTGCCAATACTAGCCACGCTGCCAATGTGTTTTCTGTGCAGGACAGAAGCAGGTCCGCCCAGAGGCCTCCTGAAAGAGGGGCGAGTGACAAGGGGGCGGGTAGGAAGCCGCTCGCTTGCTTCAGGTGCGGAGCGCTGGATCACTTGGCGGACAGTAAGGCCTGCCCAGCGCTTGGTAGGAAGTGTACTAAGTGCAAAAGGGTGGGTCACTTTGCTGCCGTATCCAAGACCAGGAAGTCGGCTAGCAGTGTGAAAGTGAGTTCTGTGAGCGAAAGTGATCTCGAGGCGCTTGGGGATATTGTACTCTCTATTGATGCGGAGGATGGGCGAGTGAAGGGGCCCATAGGCTCCGTTATGATCGGCTCTGTTGAGCTTCCGTTTACAGCTGATTCAGGTTCCCCTATTACCCTGATTTCCGACACCACGTTTGATGCGAAGTGGCATGATGTGCAGTTGCGTGTGACGGATGTTAATCCGAAAGCGTTTGGGGAGCAGGACATAGTGATGAAAGGGTATTTTTCCGATACCCTCGCTTTCAAAGGGAGGGCCATCACTACTAAGATTTACGTAGCCGAGAAAGGGAGGAGCCTCGTGGGATGGAAGGATCTGGCGAAGTTGGGAGTGATGCTAATCCCAGGGGCAGATGATCCCATAGTCCTCAGGGCAGACTGGGTCAACTCTATTCAGGCAGACGATGAGCCGGGTGGGTTGTCCGGAGTCCTTGCAAAATTTAATTCAGTCTTCGCGAATGAAGTAGGGTGTGTGAAGGGCTTTGTGCATGACATACAGCTGAAGGAGGGGGCTATGCCGATCAAACACAAGGTCAGGACCGTGCCTCTCTCGGTCAGGGCGGAACTCAAGGCTGTGCTGGACAAGTTGGAAAATGAAGGTGTGATAGAAGGTGCCGGTGCTTCGGAATGGGTGTCCGCAATTGTCGTGTCGAAGAAGAAAAGGTCCGGAGACATCCGTCTATGCGTGGATCTGCGTTCCCTCAATAACAATATCCTGGTCAATTGCCATCCCCTGCCCAACATTCAAGACATTTTGGCGTCAACATCAGGGTCCCGGTTCTTTACCCTGATTGATCTGAAGTCTGCGTACCACCAAGTCTGCCTCACCGAGGGCTCCAAGAAGCTGACCACGTTCGTCACTCCGTTCGGGGCGTACAGGTACGTCCGGCTGCCCTTCGGTCTCGCCTCTGCTTCGGGGGTGTTCCAAAAGTTGATGGATCTGCTGTTCTGTGATATGGAGGGGGTCGAAGCGTTCCAGGACGACATCTTGATTCACACCAAGGACGAAGCGGAGCACCTGGTGGTATTGGGCAAGGTGTTGGAGGTCTTGCGTGAGAAAGGGATGACAGTCTCCAAGGACAAATGTAAGTTTATGGAGACCAAGATCGAATACTTGGGGCATGTCCTGACCCCGGATGGTATTGCTCCCAAGGATGACCTGGTGAGAGCGATCAGAGAAGCTCCGTGCCCTGGCGACAAGGACGCCCTGCGGTCTTTCCTGGGGCTCAGCGAGTACTATTCAAAGTTCTTGCAGGGGTACGCGACCACGGTGGAGCCACTGAGGGCCTTGCTGAGGAAGAATGTCAAGTACGTCTGGGCAGCGGAGCAGGACGCAGCGTTCGAGGCCGTCAAGAGGGGTATCGCATTGGCTCCGGTGCTGCAACCTTACAACAAGGACTTGCGGAATGTGGTCACTGTCGATGCCAGTGCAAAGGGCATTGGGGCGGTATTCTGCCAGTTCCACGGGCAGAAAGAAAACACCATCGCCTTCATATCCCGCTCTTTGAGCGACGCCGAGAAGCACTACAGTACCATCGAGCGCGAGACGCTCGCCTGTGTCTGGGCGGTGGAGAAACTGAAGAACTACTTGTGGGGCAAGGTGTTCGAAATCGTCACGGATCATAAACCCCTGATCTACATGATGGCCGGCGAGGGCCGTGGTAATGGGAAGGCTAGTTCGCGGCTGCTGCGCCTACTGTCCAAGCTGCAGGAATACCACTTCACGATCCGGCACATCAAGGGTGGCCTCAACTACAGAGCGGATTGTTTGTCCCGCTTGCCGGTGGCAGGGGATGATGACGTGTCCCTCGATGATGCGGAGTGTGTGGTGGCTCTGGTGGATGCCACGACGATGTGCGAAGGTTCCATCTCAGAGGAGGAATGGCTGGCTTCTCAGGAGAAGGACTTGATTCTCCGCACCGTGATGGGTCACATGACATCCCATTGGCCTCCTGTTCGGAACTTACACGGTTCGCTACGAAGCTTCCAGCAGGTGAGTGCGGAGCTCACTCTCGAGAATGGTTTCTTGAAACGGCACGAGCTGTTCGTTCCCCCGGAAGGCCTCAGGAGCAAACTGATAAGAATTGCCCACAAGGGTCACCCTGGCGGCACCGCGACCAAGAATCTGCTGAAAATGTACTACTGGTGGCCGGGGATGACCAGCGACGTCTGCGACTTCATAGACCGATGCGAGCAATGTCTGAAGGCGGACAAGCATTGGAAGACCAGCAGAGGGGAACTGCAGAGGGTTGACATTCCGGTTGGCCCATGGAGCAAGATTGCCATCGACTTCGCAGGTCCGTTCTCGTTGCTGCCGGAGGATTGCAGATTTCTCATCGTGATCACCGACTACTACTCCAAGTGGATACAGTACAAGTTTGTCCGAGAAGTTACCACGGTCCGGGTGATACAAGTGCTACGAAAAATTTTCGCCCAGGAAGGGCAACCGAAGGTCATGGTTTCTGATAATGGCACACAGCTCGTATCCAGGAAGATGACGGACTTTCTCGCCCACTCAGGGATCAAGCAGGAGAAGACCTCGTTGTACAGCCCGAAGAGCAATGGGCAGGTGGAGAGAATGAACAGGTTCCTTAAAGAGGGCATTCAGCTAGCCATTGCGTCCAATTTGGACGTCAAGATGTTCCTTGCGGACAAGGTGCACACTTACCATAACACCCCAAATGCTGTTACAGGCCATACACCCTTCTATCTGATGAGGGGGAGAAGGTGCACCAGCGAGCTTACTCCCAAATACAACAAGTGGTATGATGTAAGTGAAGACACGGAGGGTGTGCAAGAGGAGTCGCTAAGAGTCAGGGAGCGTATCATGGCCAAACAGGAGTGTGCCAAGCGATACGCTGATACTGTGAACAGAGCCAGAGCAAAGGACGTGGAACAGGGAGATTGGGTGCTAGTAAAGAAGCCGCATAAGGTGATGAAGGGGGAGTCAGTCTTTCAAACTCCTGTACGGGTGCAGGAGGTTAGGAAAGGGGCAGTGTGCTTGGAGGGTGGAGGATGGAGAAGCAAAGATGACATCGTCAGGCTCAAAGCAGGCCAGGAAAAAATCATCATGAGTAGAGGCCGTGCGAGTGGGTCTAGGAATGACGATAATGCACCAGAGTGGCAAGGTAATGAGGTTGCGGATAGGAGTGAGAGGGAGGATGATGGATGTTTGCACACCTCGCCTATCGATAGAGCTAGCAAAGGCGAATCTGCATGTTGTGAAGAGATGCGATTTGAGGCATAGTGGTGCCGGTGTGCGGGGTGGAACGAAGTCTGTGCCAGAGTGTGAAGGCATCCAAGGTTCCCAGGGCCAGATGTAGTAGCACTCCAAGCGCCGAGGGGCAACCTCGGTTTGTGACTCCGAGGAGGCCTACCAGACTTGTTAGGGCGCCCAAGCGTTTTGAAGATTTTGTCATGACATGAATAATGTTTTGCTGTTTATATTGTTGAGGGGGGAGATGTTGTACGGTCTAGTGTTTTATGCATCATAGAGACGCATGTCTCGTTGTCCTCTGTGTCACGTGACGCCCCGTCCTATCAGGACGGGCGTTTCCGTGACGCGGAGGGGGACGGGACATTGAAGGAGAGCGCGGCCGGCGAGTGGAGATCGCCGCTCCTCGTGGGCCCAGTATTTCACATGTTGTTGGTGTTATACAGTTAATAAATCACCACGCTGTAACTAAATTGATGCCAGTGTCCTTCCTGTACCCCTGGCACAACAGTGGGGCCTACCTGGCCCCACAACAGGCATGTATGATACTATAACAAAATGTGTGGCAAATACGCTGCAAATTCCATTGGCAATGTTTATAGTAAGACATTATTCTACAGCAGTTACTCTTCAAAGTTTTCTTTCAATTGTGTTGCCTAATAAGATAGGAAACCCATGCGACATGATTTATACAAATGTTTGCTAAAGAAACTAATGGTGTTAAATTCTGAGCATACTTCAGATGCAAGGTCAGGCAGCGTGTGCCATCAAGTCAATTTCTCTTTGACGCTCAATTCCCTTCAATGTACTTATTAAAATGTTAACAGGTTCCGATGGACACATGCGGGATGAATCACAAAAATAAGGAACGTATCCACCTTTGTGAGCAAACCAACCTTCATTAGGCACATGCTCTTGAGTCTGCTCAACGCGCTTTCCCTCCCGGCCCTGCGCCGACATTAGATGAGGAGCCGCGTTTGCCTGACCTGAAATTTCCCAGCATGCTCCGCAGCTACTTCACCTCGTTAGGAAGCCCCGGCGCCGCTTACTGCCGTCAGAGCTACTGAGTGGACCGATGGGTCCCTTTTAATGTCGCGTACGGTAAGACACTTTTCTTCTCCGTTTGAGTGCCTGTGGAGGGTCCAGGTGCGCCCCCTGGCTGCACCTGCCTTCCTCTGAGGACGGTCTTGTAGGCCACTGTGGTTTGCCGACTACTGCCCGTGCCGGTCGCCATCTTGGGTTGTATGTTACTTTTCGCACTGCCACCCCGAGAGACAGCCAAGTGGTAGCAGGTATTAAACAAAAAAAAAAATATTCGTCCAAAACGCGCGGCGCGGCTGAGGTTTCTGCATGAAGGTTTCATCACTACAGACTTGATCTCCGTTACCTACGCTGAGCGTGATGCTGCATTGAAGGCTGCTGACCATCCTTGTTTTGATTTTGCGGGGCTCGTGCGGGGGAGGAGTGAAGGCGGGATACGTAGTTTCCTTTAGCCTTTGCTTGTGGTTGGAAAAGTACCTGCTTCATGCGCGTGGTTTTGACTTTTCTGGGCGGCATATAGAGCCCTGGTCCTGTGTGTTTTGTTTGAGGCAGTGTTTGTGTGCATGACGGCGCAGCTAGGTTCCTTGGGAAGCGGTCTAAACTCCCCCCCCCAACATTATCATCAGACCAACGGAGCTGATACAGGAGTCTGAGATGTACGCATTGTCTCCTCCCTCGTAGTCGGGCACCTATTACACGGGCAACGGCTATCCAGAGAACGAGTTAGTAGGCACGTGGAAGCCCTTGTGGTCCCATCTCTCTCATTCAAAAACTTGTCGGTACCTACCATCATCTAATTTGTGTTAGAAAGTGGCATTATTTTGCCTGGGGTTTTGCAATGTAAACAATGTTTTAGTACGTAGGTGAATAACAATTTCCGAAATAAACTTTTTGTTGGGGAATATATGAATATATATATATATTTTTTTTTTTTTAAAGTAGGTGGATAGATGTTGGAGCACGTTTTTAACTCTTGCATGCATTTTTTCCCTTTTTCTTTTTGACTAAATTGGATTTCCAGCTCAGGAGATTGCGATCGTGCTATACCTTCCCTTTCATTGCAATCCAAATGTTCCCTTTTTAAGCCTTCTCTACTAAAGTGATCAGTAGTAAGAGTCCTGTGTTTCCATGGGTGTATATAGTTCACAGTGAGAGCTGGAACTGTGATCTGGCCTAGCAGCAGGAGTCCAGAACTTTGAAAGAACTATGGGGCATATTATCAAGCACGGCGTTCCAATTATCGCCGCTTTAGCGGCAGAAAAATGTTGACACCAGAACATGGGCTTCTATTGGAATTCTTCAGGGCATATTATCAAGCCCATTATCGCCGCTTTAGTGGCAGTTTTCTGGTGCTAAAGCGGCGATTATTGTAACGCCGTTTCTTGATAATATGCCCCTTCGTTTTAATATTTGTGTAGCCCTTTGTACCACTAATTTGCTGAAGCACTTCGCTGATGGGTAGCATGTACTCTGACATCCTTACAATGTTGTAGACGTCATGCACATGGAGGTACATTTTGTCAGCTATTACACAGTTTGTATGCGGCCAGCCATGTAGTTTGTCATGCAATCTGTTATGTCAAACTGTTAAAAACTGTCATGTAGGGAGAAGTGCTAGTGTTTGCCTGTGCAACCTTGTAGTGGTCATGCAGGCCAGAGGAAATGCCTTAGCTCATGTCTTAGTTCAGGGTCATTCCTATATCCACATGTGCCGAGTTTGATATGCATACATGATTTTCACTGAATCTCAGACAGTGTGTTTGTTATAGCTCAATCTGGTAATATGAGCAGTTTAATTAAATAATGGGCAATTTAATTACCTTTAATTTATGGCAGATTTAGTGCATTTAATATGGGCTCAGCTTTTGCTATTTTGTGTTTCGAAAAATGAACGCAAAATTAGCTGTCCAGCTATATAACTGTGTTGTTCCAGGGACGGACTGCAATAAAAGCAAACCAACCTTCCAGCATGTGAACACAGTGTCGGAGGTCAAGACAGTGCGCTGTAAACCCCTCGGCCCATTTTCTGCTTGTATTAAATAAGTTGCTGTCTGACACTTCAGTCTCCATGCTCCGTTTGTTATTTAAATTCGAACTTCAATTCTTGATCTTTTCCATCTCAAATTGATACTCCAATTTTTAAAATGTTCTTGTTTAAGACATTTCCTTTTATTCACATTTTGCTGATGAGGAATAAAAAGTCAGTGCAATACTACATACCGTCTACTTCATCTTAACTTTTTTTACTGGGTGGTTGATGGCTTCATTAAGTTTATGTGCTGTATCTTGAGTGTAACCCTCACAGGTTGGATTCCAAGACCGGTTGGAATCCAAGAACGCCTACTCAAGTCTTTCATCCTGCAGTAGGTAACAAGAATGCCACATACCTGGGTAATGTCTGCCCTCCAGAGTGTAATAGTTGGTTGTCTAGCCAAAGATGTTTTCCAGGTTATTGTGTATGTGATCCTTAATGGCTAATGTGCTTATAGTGGGCTTTTGTCCCTAGTTTAATTCAGTCAGGTTTGCACTGCTGAAATCTAACAAAAAGCTCGATCTTTATCACACCGCGATACTGGATGTGATAAACGTCGAATCACTTTTAATTGGGTCCTAATTTAACAATCCACTTGTAGTGCTATCATATGTGGCTTATGAAACAATAGGCACATAAGATCATCCTCTGCCAGCCACTTTTGGTATGTTTTCCAGTGGTTTAATGTTTTGTGAACGTACTACAAGCATGTTTGAGTGGCCTGACCTATTTGTATTCCTAGAACGTAAAGTATAGGGTGCTTGCACTCTGCTTTTGAGCAAAACCTGTGCTTGGTTTGCTGAAGGTGAGGCGTATGGACACCAGGGGAGGTTGTCCATTAGGGTGGATTGTTACTGTTTGTTTTTAAGAATTAAAGCTGTATCAAGATTGAGACAGTATCACTAACTACACCCGTGCCATCTTCTTAGTGGTGGTCATAATTGACTTTAACAATGTATCTTTAGCAGGTTTGGTTTGGAAGGTTGTATCTCCAGCACAAGCATTAGGCTTTTGGTGCATGGAGGATGCAGGCAGCAGTCCACTTCATCCGTAGCCAGATGCAACTGTTTGAAGGATGGCGGCATCACCACCATTCCAGCCCCACCTGACCAATAGCACATTTCACTAAAGACGTGCACTTTTTAATGTGAAGACTTAAAACCCGTCATGTCAGAGGAGTTTCACATAACCCTCTTCACTGTTGGCTGGAGGAAGGGTATCTTAGGGAATTCATTTTGTCCCCATGATGCAAGCCTACCCAAGGGGTAGAGGTGGAGAATGCATTAACTTTATACACCAATTTTATATGGCACTCCAGTTATCTGCATGTATGTGGAAGTAAACAGTCAGCCTGAGGTGGCAACAACTGGTTCACAAGCGCCCCTGTCTTAGAGGTCTCCTAGATACGAAGAGTTTATGGGTTATCCACTGATAATGTAGGGTAAAACAAGTCTGAGAACACGACCATGCGAGGAGAGTGATTTAGATATACAAGTTTTGGGCATACTTGTAGGCTTCTTTCTTTCATCCATTTTGTGAACACTGCGGTGGCCCCAATGGCCTGGACCACAGAAGGGTCTAGAATAAAGGGGACTGGACATACTTGTATGCCAGAATTGCAGAAACAACTGTTACATATGGAAAGCGAGTTCATTAACTGCTGTGAGTTTTAGTGCAGCGATGGAGAGGAGTAGTTCTTTGGTCACACTGAGAAGTGTTGCCTTGTGTTTAACACCGCACTGGAAGGAAGGAATCTGGCTCTCTTTAGATCCAGTTGGTTGTCGGGAGCACAGAGCAATATCTATGACAGTGATGGTAAAGGGAGGTACAGTGTAAGTGGTGGAGCTGGCTGAAATCTGAGACTTGATATACCTGAAATGAATGGTAGATCGATGACTGAGTGGTGGAGGTTATTTGAATGGTTGTAGAAGCAGTGAGTGACTAGTTGAGATGGGTAGAGTCATGGAGCGAAATAGTTAAGTAGTTGTTGGGATGGCAGAAAACTACCTGGAATGACAGCTAGGGTACCAGGTGAGGGGCTAAAGGGGTTTACTGAACTGGTTAGATTAGGAGATTCATTGGAGTGACTTCTGTAGTTGTAAATTAAGTGACTTGATGATGGTCAATGTGGTGATTTGTAAATGAGGTACTAGCCAAGGAGAATACTTGGCATCGTTGGCAGAGCAGTCCAATTGAAGTAGTTGTGAGGTAACAGAAGTTTCAGGGTAATTCTGGTCAAAAGAGCTTCAGAACAATATGAGACAGGATATGGAATGGCTTGTTGGATAACTTGATGCAACAGGTTGAAATTGGTTAAGGTACTCTTGTAGCCGTGTCAAGTCTCTTCTGGTTTGGGAGTCCTTTTACAGTTTTTCCCGATTCTTACCATTAAGTTTTAGAATTCTGACTACTAATTATTGTCACTGTATGGGAAGACTTTTACATTATTCTTACCAGCCAGGCAGGATGAATTAATCTGAAAGACAAGAGGCAAAGAGTTTCATATTTTTGGAAATGTTGGAACATTAGTTGGAAATTATTGAGGCATATAGTATTTTCTTTATCCCTAGTTGAAGTTTAAATTCAAATTTGGCCAAATGATTGATAAGGGTATTTAGATTCAGCCTCTTAACTAAAATGAACCATAGAGAGCAGTTACGTGGAATTCCTGTAGCCCAAAGCCCGTTTTTGAATTGCTAATATTCAAACCCTACTATTGAAGGACCCCTGGCATAATCAGAGAGGCTATTTCGGGGCTCTTACATAATGAGATTGCTGCCATAATTTGTCACCGCATTACATGGCACAAAAGGGACAAGTGGATTTTGTTACAGGACAAGTAGATTTATGAAGCAACCTGCCCCATGGACAAGTTGATTTATTAAATTTCAGACCCCTGGAGAGTTTGTACGTAGAAAGCTTTTAGTCTGGAATGTTAATTTTGTCAAACTAGAACTTAACAGATCTCTAACTTGAGGAAGCGATATAAGGAAGAAAATAATTTTATATCGATTCAATGTGAGAGGAGTGTAGGAAGCTTGCTCTTTATATAGTATACTAAAAAGCGAGATGCTGTGTATCCCTTATAAGTAAGTGGATTGAGGCTTGTTTCCACAATTCAAAGGTGCGCTATTTGTGTAAGTGTGGTCGTGCAGCCTTGGGCTTATCAGAGAGGAGTGTTAAGCATTTGTTGCATACATTGAGTCAATAGATGATACACACACTCAACAAGGAGATCCACACCAATTTTGAAAAAAAGCACATTTTAATATATATTTCAACAAGAACTTTGTAATTGGGTAATTGCTTTTCAAGTTAGGACTTTTACAGTTTTTAGCAATCTTAGCAAATAGTGCATTTTTACGCTGTAATGCTTTCCTATAGAGAGAAGGATATCTACTTCTTACAGGTATTTGCAATCAAATATGATTTAGAGGGTTCCCTTTAAGTCGGGGGTTCTTGGGGTGCTAAGGTCCCATGTTCCACCAGCAGTTAGGTTTTACTTGCCCGTGTGTGTCTGGGATCAGAAGTGCTAGATGGATTTGTAGCCTTGCGCGCTACACCGTAGGCTAAGAAGGGGGCCAAGTAGAAATAGGCTGCAAACGGGACAAGTCCGGGAGCTCCATCGGGAGGCTCTGTTCGTGAGGGTCCTGGGAGCAAGGGGGGCCAGTCTGTGTTCATGGACCTGGGCCGGAAGCTTGGGTACAGGAAGTATTAGTTGACTGGCCCTAGTTTATGGTAGGTCATCACGTTTCTTGATCTGAACTGCAAAGAGGGACAAAACAGGACAGCCAGGCCACTCTCTGGGCTGTCCTCTGCTGAGCTGATATCCCTCGTTGGCTGGTTAACCTTCGGATTGTTGAAGTCCGGATTGTTCTCCAAACAAGTGTTGGTCACTGCGAGGGTCCAGTACCCTGGCTATTGGTGCAGGCAGTGGCTACTGCTTCAGTGGACCCAGTGGTCAGCAGCCTCTTGGAACTGGACATCCTGGTCGGTGCCTGTAGGATGCAGGCGAGTAGCTCCTTCACTCTAAGGGATATGCTGGCTGGTTTTCGAAGTTCTTGCAACCTTCCAAGGCTTTTGCAGGTGGTATGCCATTACAACACATGCCATTACAACGCATACCTTTACCCCGACTTGCTGTCGGATGCGTTGGAATTTGGAATAGTATGATTTACTATACCAACTCCATTGTGTGCAACAGTAGGGAAGGTGTTGGAGTTAACTCCAACAGCTTCTACCTCCTGCAACAAGCCTTTCGCGTTGTAATGATATGCGCTGTAATGGCATGTGTTGTAACGCTTCTATTGAAAGGCTGTTTCCCCTTTTGGAGGATGCACAGTTGCAGGACGTTTTGGATCTTTGCAATTGAGTCTGGAGCGTGCAGGCAGTCTTTAAGTTCTCTCATTGTTTGTCCCTTCCGTGTCCTCTTCTTAGTTAGTCAGATAAATCTTAAGTTCTGGTGTCAGGGGGCCTCCAAAATTTCTATTTAGGGGAGCGTAGGTTAGAAGCCAATGGGCTACTTACCTATGGGATCACTGTGCCTCTTAAATGATCACTTCATGTGGGAAGTGGGCATAACCCTGTCCCAGTGTTTCTAATTCTGCTAGCACCGAGATGGTGGAATGTTCCTACAGTGAGGAACATCAGGCAACTCGCCTTTGGAGTGTGTGCGACCTGGGTGTGCTCCTCCCCTCCTCGCATAACTAATTTCCTGCCTGTCCTGGTGCCAAATGGGCTTCAGTGAAAGGGGGTGGCATATGCCAGGGTCGTATATCAAAGGTGGCAGAGGCTTTGAAGCCTCTGGCCTTGGTATGCTGATTCACTAGCCGTCCTGCTAGAGTAAGCACCTCCTGCCAGAGCAGATATTGTTCCTGACCTCTGAAAGCAGGGCTCTCACCTCCTAGGGGGTCACAAGCACATCTGTGGTGGCAGGCTCAACTGTACCAGTCAGCCAGCACACTAGAATACTAGTGGGGTTGAGGTAGAGCACCTCTAAAGTACCCTCTGGGTGCATGTATTAATGAATCCATCACTCAAATTAGTGTGGTTTATTAATACAAGATGTCTGATACCAAACATCTTTCATGTCAGTGAAGCCAGCATGTAGCTGGGTAACTCATAATCGCCAGTGCCCAGTACGTATACTCCACATGGCATCCTGGTTCACTTGCAATGTCTAAGAATTGACTTGGATATCACATGGGCATGTCTGCTCATGTAGATATGTCCACACATGTAATGTAATATAATGCACCCTTCTTTAGGGCTGCAAGGCCTTCTGTAGGGTGACTTACATATATTGCATGCAGTGTCTGCAGGCATGGCACACAGTATGTGTTCCATGTTGTGTTTTTACTTTCATCTGCACCATTTCATGCAGTCTGCAATGGCAGTCTGTATGAGTGTGGTGAGGGGTCCATTAGGTTGGCACAATACATGCTTCAGCCCTTAGGGACCCTCTCTAGGTACCAGGTGTATAATTTACTAGGAACTTATAGGTGTGCTAAAGAACTTGCCAATTGGGAAACAATTGTACAGTTTTAGGGAAAGAGATCTGGCACTGGGGTTCTGGAAAAACGGGAACCCAGTGCACTTCTGTCAAAATTGCATCAGATACCAGGCAAAACGTGGGTGTGACCTTGTCAATAAGGTATTCATTCTTAATGCTCACAAGAGTCTGGTGGTGGTGTCGTTTTTAGCAGAACCATGTTTCAGATAGAGATCTGTATTAACAGTATTAAATTGATAGGACTATCAGAACACTTTTTTAAGTTCTTCACGGGTACAGTGTGTACATTGCAGAGAATGATTCCCCGAATGGAAGCATTGGGGTACTGTTATCTGTAGGAGAACCGGATTTCACGAATCATTTCTAATTGTCGTTTGTTGAAAGCCATCAGTTAAGTACGATACAAGCCGAATTACTATCATCCCATTGAAACTCATACGATCTTTAACGGTTTTTAATAAAGTGCTCTTGTGTTTCTGGATATTAATTATGAAGGATGGCAAGAGTGCCAAAGAAAAATAATATTGGAACATATATAAAGCAATGCAGAAAACATATGCAGCATCTTCGCTCTTAACTCTTTGTTTTTCCTGCATCAATAAAGCCCCCATTGTGTATAGCACTCATTACTTTGTAGCAGAGCACACGCATGCGAGTTACATGTGTACAGCTTAAAATATAGAATACTTTTGTTCTGTAATAGAAAGTTGACTGTAATTTAAAGCAGAGTATTCTACACATACTAAAATGAATGGACTCGCAAACCTAGCAAAAATAAAGTTTTATGGCAAGCATCTTAACAGAGACCATTACATTAACCACATAGTGTGATGGTAGGTCCTATAAAGCTTGCTTTAAATGGGACAGATAGGCAAAACACAGCTTTAGTACATAGATCTACTTTCGCTTGCTTGCTATGCATCGGATGTACAATTCAGTGAAAAACTTAATACAAAAAATTATTTTTAGCCTTGCTTCGTTTGTATGACATAAGCTATCCTTAGTTTAGAGGGTGGTAAATATTTATTCATTAGACAGCAAATTATTTCTTAGCATCATGTATCTGACTGTTGATAAGGGGGCAGTGTTACTCATATAGCCAATGTTGTTTCTGCTGAGGGGCAATCCTGGTCCTTTGGCAATCTTGTTGCCTCGCAAAATTTAAGAAGGAAGATTGTATATTGATCTTAATTAAGTTAGACCTTCTTGTTACTTGAACTGAGGTTGCCCTGTAAATTAGAGGGAACATGGAAGGAGGTGACGGTATGCCCATGTGAATGCTGTAGGCTATCGGTGCTGACATCATATCCCCACCTGTTAATGGATTTACTAATACCTTCATGAGAAACAAACCCATTTGTTCATGTTTCAGAGACATTTTTAGGCAGGTCTAGTACAACTATTGGGGCAGTTACAATATTCCAAAGTAAAAAGGGGCTTTTGTGTATCATCAAACTTCAATGACATTGAAGCTATTTTTTGTAAATGGCTGTAAGTTTCAATTGTGCACTCTTATTTTTATTTTTTATTTTAATAAATGAGTAAAAATACTCTTCTTTTACCCATTTACTTTACCAGCAATAAGGTAAAATGTATGGCCTTGGTGAGAAATTACTTAGACAATCACACACCCAACATGCTCACCCTGAATGCCTCAGTCTGGACTTTTCATGTGACCAGTTACAGAAATGTAAGTTTTTTTTTCCTTCTAGGAATAGGCAACTGGAGTATCATATTAAACTAAACACCTCAAGTGTGCTGTAAAACAATGGAAAAGCCTAGAGTTGAAGTGGTGATTTTGTAGTATGAGGAATCCGCATGCAGAATTTTCCTTAGTGATTTTTTTTTTTGTTTAAATATCTTTATTAGGGTTTTCTTTTTTTTTTTTTTTTTTTTTTTGTTCCAAAAAATTTCCCCATTTGCTCATGGTACATATCATAACAGTTCTTCAGAAAACAGATTAAATAAGAGCAATGTTTCCAAATATACATTGCATTTTTGCGTCAATATTGTTGCGAGTAAACCACTCCGATTATTGCAGATCATAGTACAATGCGTTCCAACATACACAATTTTCATCGAGTGACTATCGCTCCTAACACTCCCCTGATCAGCAGACCTACATATCCCGCCACAGTGCTTAATCGCCCGCGGAGAGAGAGGAGTACAGCCAAGTGAGAAGTGAGGGAGAGAAAAAGATGCCAGTGCTACTTAACAACATTTCCTATAGCAGTAAGACCACCCTTATCAGATTGTCGTGCGAATGACAAGTGTTGAAAAACAATCTTCAGTGGCCAGTACACCAGGCTGACGAGGGACTGGTGCCAGAGGGAAATAGGAAGGAGAAAAGCAGATACCCCAACAAATTAACCCTTTTTTATATAAACTATAAACAATTAAAAGGCTGCCTTCTAAAGACCGTTCTGAAAATCATTGCACTACAGAGTATGGGACTTTTAAATGCAGGAGGTATGGCAGGAGAGGGCACTGGGGCGGAGGTCGAGCGCATGACAGTGCCATGGACCCGCTCCAGGTGCGTAGGTGCCGGGACATAATAAAAAAAAAGGGGGGGGGGCAGAGGATTACGCTGCGCCAGGCCCACGGCACTAAATGCAACCAGTGAGAGGTGAGTGAATGAAGGTCTCCATGTGTCCGTCTCCCTCCCCCCAGGACCGTCGGTATGTGTCGTATGGGACGACTGCCTAGGTGTGGTAGCCCTCCCCAGTATTCACAGTGTTGAAAGCTGTCAGTAGGGCGTCCCATTGTAGTGCTATGGGATATTTACGGAGCCCCGCCGTCTCTTCCCTATGAAGTGCTGTGCTTTCTGCCTGCGCCCATATCTGAAGTGAGTGCGTCCAGCTGATCGTCTCCGGAGGGTTCGCCCGTTTCCAGAATTTTCCTTAGTGATAAAGTATTATTGGATGCCAGTATCATATCAGCCAGTGGCTCTCTGGAGTTAGCCATCTTACTCTGTTTTGTCACAATGCGCAGTAGATTGTTCAGAATCATCCACCCCAAAGCGTTCATTATCTATGCCTTTATGCTCCTAACTGGTCTTTTTATCCCTAGGACTTTGGAGAGATATGCAGGAAAGGGTTTGTTTGCTTGGATTTCTCCTCAATGACATGTTGTGGTGCATAGAGTGCTAAATTTCATGTAATTGTGAAGAATCTCACAACCAATTGATCTAGTGAGGGGTAAAAAAAATAAAAGCATCCGTGTGATTTAATTGCAAGGAAGTCCCTTATATCAGCAATGCCTCCATTTTCTGCAGCACATGCAAAAGCACTGGGTGTATACACTTTGGAGAAGGAAAAGAATCCCAGCAGCTACATTGAACCTGCTAGGTTTACATTTCAGAAAAAGGCTACCCTGATCACACCACTGCACTAGACTCCAGCATTTTAGTAGCTCAGAATCCTAGGCTCTGTTTTTTTCTGATCCAGAAGTATGGCTGGTGTCCTGTTGTCCAACCACTCTTAGGTTCCTGAAGGTCCTCAGCCTAAACAGCCCTAAATTTAGGAAAATGCCAATTGATGTAAGTTTTGGAGCCTGATCCTAAAGAAGACTTCCCCTGTGCTAACACTGCACAAAAATGTTTTATTGATCTACTCAAAAAGTGTCCTTGAAATAAATCATTAAACCTACCTCTTTTAAGTGAATCCACCACAGCCCATGAAGGTTTACATTTATGGTTCAAATCTGTTGTATTGTTTTTAACTGGGAATACACATACTCCCACCTACATTTGCTGGCCGGTGGGGCTAACCATGCTGACCATGGTTAGGAATGAGGGGGAGTGGGAAGTAGGGAAATCATCCAAGGGGTCACTGGAAAAACAAAGGTTACAATATAAGAAACTTCCCAACGCTCACCAGGATGAAAGTGAAGCTCAAGACAGGTAGTTCATAGAGTACCAGGCAAAAAGCCAGCACATGGCACTGCACACGAGTCCAAGTCCTTGAGTCGCAAGTACCAGGAAATGTTTGAGGCAAGAGTTTCCTGAATTCTTTAGCCAAAAAGGTCACACAGGGGCCCCACTGATGCTCAAACTGCCACTGGTGACAGTTAATGTTGGCGGAAATCTTCTCCATACCCAGAGTATCCCATCACCTTTGGAGCAAGTCCCTCTGGTCCTGCTCATAGTCCGTACCCCATTGGGCCGCGACTACCTGCAGGGGCAGCGTAAAGTGCCAGGGTGATTGCCTTGACTTTGTGAGTGGAGGGGATATGTGAGTGTTTTGGGGAAGCCCAGTAGGATATAACTGGAGAATTGAGGGAGGTTGATATCAAAGATGCTTTCTATGTTGGTCAGTACTGCATCCCAGTAATGTTGATGTTTATGGCAGTACCATAAAAGGTGTGTCAGGGAACCTGTGTCCCCTACAGTTAGACCAACAGGCAGAGGACACCCCTGGCTTCTACTTGGCCATGTGCTCTGGGATATAAAATCAATATTGTGCTGTTTTGAGTATTGTTTCCGTAGCCATTGTGCTAGTTGGCGAGATTTGTATTCTACAATATATCGCTGCCTATTCTTCGTCAAGGGGAGGCCCAACTCCAGTTCACAATGGCACTGTGCCGTTACTCTTGCAGAGGAGGAGGCCCCTACCAATATTTTATACAGTTTGGATAGCAGCATATCATCATATTTGGTCAGCAACCATTGTTCAAAGCGGGCGAGTGATCTGGCAGCATGAAATTTAATGGAGGGTTAGAGACCTAGTGGCGGGTGTGTATATATCGCCAGTGCTCGAATTCCAGAAGCCCATATGACTGTCGAAGTTGATCAATGGCATCAAGCTGTCCGAATCGAAGAAATCCCCCATTAGTTTAAAGTTAGCTTCCTGTCATCCTAGAAACCCCTTGCCGGTAGCAGCTGGGGAGCGGGGGGATCTATGCCATTCCAACATATATCATAATTGGGCAGCAAGATAATAATTGGTAAGATTTGGAATCCCAATGCCGCCACCTGTCTGAGGGTGGTACAGCTGGCTCCGCCCCATGCAATCTGCCACCCTATTCCCCACCATGAGGGACGTTGTAATTTAGTGAGGGAAAGGGGTGGGATTGAGCCGGGAGGGTCTTCATGATCAAAAGTATTTTGGGCAAGAGGGTTATTTTCAAAGCTGCCCTGCGGTCTAGCCAGGAATAACCCCCGGAGGGTCAGGTTTGCAGGTTCGAGTTCAGCACAGTTACTGGCGCTTTGTAATTGCGCTCCACCGTACCAGCTACTGATTGGCATAATGAAAGACCTAAGTATGTGATGGCCTGAGGTGAGCGAGAACATACCTTTTTAAGGCGCGGCCGTCATTGGCTGGGGTGGAGAGGTTGAGGATTGGGGACTTTTGAACATTAATTTTAAAGCCCGAAAACTTCCAGAAAAGGCAGAGCTCATCAAGAAGGCCGGAATGGTGGTTAATGGATCTGTTAGGGAAACCAGAACACTTTTGGCGTATAGTGCCAATTTATGGTCTCTCCCACCATTGTGATCCACCTGCTCATTCGAATGTGTTCAGCCAGAGGCTCCATGTCTGGAACAAAAAGGAGGGTATTGAGTGAAAAGGAGGGTATTGAGCAAAAAGGAGGGGAGGGGGGTAGAGTGGGCAGCCCTTTCGCATGCCTCGGAGTACTTTAAAGGACAGCGAGAGAAATCCATTAACCCTTACTTGAGCTTGGGGTCAGATATAAGCACTCCTGATTCATCTGCGGAGCAGAGGCCCCAATCTGAATTTCTCCAAGGTCTCCTGTAGAAAGGGCCAGTGTACCCAATCGAACACCTTCTCGACACAGAGAGAGGCCATCAGCACGGGCTTACGAGTGCAAGGCCTTATCAATAAGGTGTAAAATGTGTTTGGTGTTGTTGTCGCTACAGCTCCTTTCTGGAATAAAGTCCGCTTGGTCTGGGTCCACTAGCCCCTGCATGTATGGCTTCAGGCAGCTTGCCAAGACCTCAGTGTACAGTTTGGCATGGACGTTCAGAAGTGAGAGAGGCCCATATGAGGAGCAGTAGGCTGGTGTCTTTCCTTGGCGTGGGGATCACAGAGATCACCACGTCACACATAGTGGGCAGGAGGTGACCTGTGATACTGATGGAATTGAATAGGTGGAGGAGTGGGCTAAAGATCTTGTAAAAGGCTGGGGTAAAGCCACCGGGGCCCAGGGCTTTCCCAGCCTTGAGTTGGGAGATGCCAAAGATGATCTCCGCCAGTTGAATATCTTCCTCAAGGTGATCTGCCTTTTGCGAAGGAAGAGATATGATCGAACATCCAGAAAGGTACTGAGAAATAGCCGATGGCTCACACTGGTCGGGTGCATAGAGGGCCCAGTAAACCTCTTCAAATTCCCAGGCAATGTTCTCGTCCGTCTGGGCCTCGTTTCCATCCTGACCGAGGATCTGCATCACTAGTTCACTGTGGAGTCTGGCTTGGAGTTTGCATGCTACTAGTTGGCCGGACTTATTACCACCAGTGTAATATTTTTGCCTCTGGGTATTCAGCTTTGTCTGAGGGCTTTGAACTCTTTGCGAGTGACAGACTGCTGTCTCCAGATTGAGCGCGCCGCCGTTTAATTATGGCGGGCTTTTGGATCCTTCAATCTAAGCTCAAGTTCCATGCATTTTTCCTGCCAAAGGGCTTTAAACTGAGCTGAGCTAGGTTGCAGCCCTGAGGACAAAACTAAGGGTCTCCCATGAGAGGGAGGGGGTAATGTTGGGAGTATTGTTGGCCCTGAAGGTAGAGAGTATTTTGCTCCGATATCTCCTGTATCTCAACCGTAACTTATTGTTGACATTGTATGGTGTCGTTTGTCACAACAGGCGATGGGGGTACTGGAGGGAGGGAGGGACTTGGATTATTAAGGGGAAATAGTCGGAGAGGGCGGAGACTCCAGTAGATGTAACCTGCACGTTAGGTTGCAGAAAGGAGGAAGTCCAGAAATAATCTAGCTTGGCGTCTTACTGCCATGCAGCCAGGGAGGTTGTAAGGATTTTGGGGGCCCTGGGCCAAATGTATTTTGGGAGCTCCTGTTTGGAACAACTTTGAATTTATGATTCAATTTCAGCTCTTTCATGCCCTATTTGGCCAGGCCATTGAAAGATTGAAAGTGTACAGGCACACTCGTTCAATTTCTAAATGTATTTACATCTAATATTCAGGGATAGTGACTTTTTTTCAATATTGTAAAACAGCAGCAGCAGGTCCCTAATGTTACTGCAAATAATCTAAGTGACACATTCCCATTTCTCATATGTGAAGTCCTATTGTCATCTAAAAGAAACTTTTTTTTATAGGTGTTGTATGAAACAAACCCATTTCTCTGCATAATGTCTATAACAGACAATCGCACATCACCCACTTTAAAATATATTAAAGGAAAAGGGTATTTTAAAACATTCTGTTTAAGAGTTATTCAAGGCCAACAGGGCAAGACTTTTAGCAGGACAGAGCTTGCTCTATCTATGGGGGTGGGCCCTGAAAGGCTGGGGCCCTGGGCCAAGCCCACTTTGCCCATTTCGTAAAACGTTTCTGCAGGCAGCAGAATAGGAAGTGAAATCAATGGAAAAGGGGTTCCTCACCTTCAGTCAAACTCATCTTGGCGAATCATTGCAGCCCCTCAGTGGAAAAAGCACTGGTATAACTGGCCATGTGGATTAAACGAACCAGGGTTAAGTGTAAAACCAGACTGTAGTCTTCTCCTATCAGGAGATGTGCGGTGGAAGCCATTGCATTGCATTGCCCAGAAAGGTTTCTTGGTGTTCATTAGGAGTGTATTTTGCTGCCATGACCAGGGTAATGCTTGCCACCGGAAAGCCAGAAGGCGCCCTGGTATCTCAGCGACTGTACTTAAACCTGACCTGTCAAACTATGCGCCTACAGAATCGCGACTTCTGCAGTTTTCTTGGAGCTGGAGGTGTGAAACTGACATGCATATGCTATAGACCTGAGTCATGGGCAGTCTTTCTTGCTTAGGTGGGTTTTCTGGAGCAGACGTATGTCCGTTCTGGCTTCTTGGAGCATAGCTAAGATCACCAACCTCTTAGAGAGGGCATTGAGGCCACAGATACTCAAACTGAGTATCTCAAATATAGTGTTCTACAGAGTGAAGCACAGTGCCTATTTTGAGCCGGTGGTTCCCGGTACCGGCACTTAATTGCCAACACCGGCACTTATGACAGTGGTGGTGCTGTTGTCTAATTTAGAGAGCAGCATAAAAACAGTTGTTTGTCAAATCAACATACTTCCGAAATGACTCGTACCGACTGCCCAAGCTATCTTATAGCGTTGGGGGCCTGGAGTAGTCTGAATTGTCACATTTGTAAGAGTGATGGTTAGTAGCTCTGTTGGTGCTCTCATTGGCTGTGCTGGTCGGAGCAATGGGTAATGCAAGCAGCAGTGGGCTACCAATGAGGGCCCTAGCACTTATTAATTTTTTCCCTACAAATTATGCACTGGTGAAGTGTATGCCACATGCGCAGGACATGGGAGCGCCCTTGTGGGGGAGTTTTGTGTGTGTGTGTGTGTGTGTGGTGCAGCCGAGCCTCCGCTTGTATGGCATCAGAAAGTGCAGTTGAGCGGGGGACAAAATAGCAACAGGAACCAAGTTCCAAACTGTGGAACAATCTGGAGAAAGCTGGGTATGGAAGTCAGTAGAAGCCCCGCGATGTGTGCTGCGAAGGCCCCATCATGGGTGCAGTCAGGAGTAGGGGCCGACAGTTGTGAGTGATGTCTCGGAATTGTCATACTCTCAGCGACCCTCAGCAAGGCCCTGCAACTTCAGATGATGTAAGAGGGCTGACTGCTCCTTGCAGCTGTCTTCTTTGGAAGGTTTACGGGTTGCGCTCCTCGTGGACCGGTGAGTCCAACCCTAGTATCTTTTGTCAGAGGTAGGTCTAGCATCTGCAGAGGTGGCGCGAGAAGGTCTGCTGAACTCTCCAGGTGTAAGAAAGCGTCTGCTTCTTCCAATGTGCGAACTGAGTTGGTGATGTCCTTTCACTGGAAGGTGGGAGGCAGGGGGTAACCCCACTTATACTTACTGTAGCTGTTTGAAGGTGGCTATGCTTTTGAAGCGTTATCTGCAACAAGTCTTGGTAAAGACACAGTTTCGCACCCTCCAAAATGATGGGGCCCGACACCTGGGCCGCCGCCATGATTAATTCCTTCTGCTGGAAGTGATGGACACAGGTGAGGATATCCGCCCCAGCCCCATTGGGGCCCATCTGTCCTTCACTGTGATCCAAATGGACATCGGAGTCTGTAAGCATTGGAACAACATGCCGTAAAAGCCCAATTTATGGGCCCTCCCGGGTGTCATAGCTCTTGATGTCGCCATTGTCCGCACCCATGGCATCATGAGGGTGCAAATATTGGAACGGCGGGAGAGTTTTCTTTCTCTCTTTTTTGTGTGGAATGTATTTATTTGCATTTTCTTAGTTACAATACAAAAAAGAATCAGATATTCAAAGCATCTCATTTCTTCCTTCATTACAACCAGAGCGGAGTTCGGCAATATTGTTACACAATAGTCAATGATATAAAAAGAATTCCAATCAATTGAAACCCTTCCCCCCCCCCCCCTCCCCCATGTATCCTCCCCCCCCCCCCCCTTTCAATTAACTGAGTCCGTGAGTGTAAGACCATAATATGTCAACCATGGCTTCCATATTTTCCAGAATTTATTCGGGCACCCCTTTGCTTTGTAGGTTGTTTTCGCCCCTAGCATATACATCTCCATACCCCTTCGCCATTCTTCTAGCGTTGGATTAGACGCAACACCCCATGACCTTGCCAAGTCTCGTTTGGCTACTACCAAACGAGACTTGGCAAGGTCATGGGGTGTTGCGTCAGTTTCACTCTGGGGAGGTCAATCTCTGTAGGTATGCCCAGCAAAATATACATGGGATTTGGGGCTATTGATTCCTGCAAAATAAGTTCCAGCTTTCTCAGCAGCGTTCCCCAATGTATCTGTACATGCGTGCACCCCCAGACTGTGTGAAAATTGTCCCTTCCGTGATCTTACATTTCAGACAGTTCGGTGACTCTGCTCTACATATCCTATGTAGTCGGGCTCTGTCATAATACATTCTGTGTAAATACTTAAGTTGGATCAGTCGAAGTCTTGATCTAATAGCTACTTCCCTGGGAAACATCAGAGCCATTTCCCGATCTAAGTCGTCTATGTCCTCCAGATCCGCCTCCCAGCTTGACCTTCGCTTTCGTAAAGGGTCTGGTATGTTGTTCATAATTGTCCTATATGTCCAGGACACTGCCTTTTCCCCAATTTCGTCCATCAATTACCGTCCTTCTAGCGGGGCATACTCAGGGAGACCCTCCAGGTTAATATGTTGTGCCCGCCAAGCATGTTTCAATTGCAAGTATTTAAAATGCTGAGTTTTGTTCATATCTTATTCATTCTGGAGGTGCGAGAACGTCACCAGTTCCTTACGATATACTATGTCTTTAAGCTGAGAGATGCCCACCAAATCCCATTTCTGAAAGCCTGTCAGCTTGACAAATTCTTTGAGCCGTGTTCCCACCCAGAGCGGGGTTCCCTTGGTCTCCCGGCCGTCCCATCTCATGTATCTCTGCTTTCTTCCACGCCATTATCACAATTTGTGTGGCCGGCAACAGCTTTGCGATTCCCCTGCCCCCTTAAAGATAGTGCAAGTATGGCCTTTTGATGAACTGTGTGTGTTCAAGCGCGTATGTGGGGTGGTCCCTCTCTTCGAATGCTCATTCATTCACTACTCTCAAATGGGCTGCCCAGTAATAGGCCCGAAGGTCCGGCAGGGAAATGCCGCCACTGTATTGGTTGCATTGTAGCTTTCCCAATGCTATCCTAGGGGGTTTCCCTCCCCAGAGGACCTTTCCCAGAATAGCATCAATCTTGGTGAACACCTCTTCTGGAATTGGGTGGTAGGTATTTTGCAAAACATATAAAAATTTTGGAAGTATTATCATTTTGAAGAGCGCCGCTCTTCCAAGCAGCGTCAACGGTAGTGATGCCCATCGTTCTGCATCCAAGCGAAATTCCCCAAGCACCTTATAAAGGCTCCGCTCTAGCGCCAGTGGCATATCCAGCGTAACGTAAATACCTAAATATTTTATCACAGAGGGTGCGACCTGTAGTTGGCTTGGTTAGACAGCATGTTCGACATTCTGCCTTGCTGGATAAATACATGACTTTTCCCAGTTATTTCTATACCCTGCGTGTGTGCCATATTCCTCGCAGCTCGTCATAATATTAGGGAGTGTCGTTTCGGGGTTTGTGACATACAACAGTATGCCATCGGCATACAAAGAGATGCGCTCATCGAGGTCATAGTTGTCACCCACACGAAAACCAGTTATGTACGGATGCTCTCAGATGACACATGCAAGGGGTTCCAAAACCATTGCCAAAAGCAGAGGGGACAGGGGCAACCCTGTCTAGTGCCCCTTTCTATTGGGAATTACCGAGGCGTCACCCCGTTGACTCTAACCCTTGCCAACGGTCTTTCGTACAGAATGGCTATCCTCCTCCTGAACTCAGGACCAAATCCCAGCCTTTCCAGTACTGCCATGAGAAACGGCCAGTGGACTGTGTCGAATGCTTTTTCAGCATCTAGGGACAGTATGAGATGTGGGTCAGTTCTATGTTGTACAATCACCAACCAGTTAGATACTCTTCTAAGGTTAAGTCCGATCGACCTCGTAGGCATAAGCCCGACTGATCCCTGTGAACAAGTCCCATGATGACCTTAGTGAGTCTATTGGCCAGAATCCTGGCCAATATTTTAGTCTCCATGTTTATGAGGGAGATGGGCCGATACGAACCACATCTTTGTCGACCGCCCTTCTTTGGGTATCACCACAATAGTCTCTGTCTGCAGTTCTTCGGGAAGGTTGCCTCGTTCTTGCACCTCTAGGTACATCTGCAGTAGATGTGTGCTAAAAAGTGCCCCATGCTGTTTAAAGAAATTCCAGGGGGAGCCCATTGGGACCAGAGGACTTCCCCGTTTTCATCTGGCTTACGGCCTCTACAATTTCCTCTTTTGTTAACTTTTCCTCCAGTGCTTGTGATTCACTGGAGCATAGCCAAGGGAGCTGTATAGATTGTAAGTACGTGTGAATCTGCTCAGTGTCTGCTAGGGATCCTTTCTCATAGAAGGCCTCGTAATATCCGGCAAAAGCGTGCGCTGTTGCAACGAGGGTCACGTGGGCCTGTCCATCTTCCGTCTGTATTTGGGCTACCCAACTTCTTTTCAGCTCCTTTTTGCTAAGCAATGCAAGCAGTCTACCTATTTTATCACTTGCATCGTACAGTTGCCTATGCATGGCCTGTATCGCATGTTGCACATCCCTTTTGGCTAGCGCAAGGTATTCTTGCTGAAGGAGCTTCAGTCTTCTCAGCTGGGAGGGGTTACCGCCTGCGGTGGCTTGCGATTCAGTCTGCAGGAGCTGCGCTTCAATTCTCGCAACCTCCTCACTCTCCTTACGTTTCGTATGTGCTATGATATTTTGGGCTCTGTCCCGGAGGACTGTCTTATAAGCCTCCCACAGAATAATGGCAGAATCCACTGACCCCACATTTTCCCGGAAATATAGTTCTGTATCTACTCTAATCTCCGCAGCCACCTGTAGGTCTCCTAGCTCCCATGAGTTCAGTTTCCATTCTCCCGTTTGGCATTGTCTGAGCCCCCGTTGTCAGCCTTAAGGGTGAGTGGTCTGGGAGACCTCTTGCTAAGTATTCAATCTTTTGGACCTCCCCTATTTCCCTTGCCAGGGTGAATATGTAGTCCAGTCTCGAGGCTTTGTGGGCGCCTGAATACAAAGAATATGCTTTCCTCTTGGAGTGATTTCTGTGTCACAGGTCAGTGAGAGTCAGTGTATCTGCAAATCTCTTGAATGGGGTCTTCCTGGGGCCTCCTGCTGGGACTGTCGTGCGTTCCCATGTAGGGTCCATCACATCGTTTAAGTCCCCTACTATAATGTGGGTGAACCTGATTCAAGAATAATTGCGGCCAGTTTGTACATCGTTTGCTTCTGTAACCTAGGGGGTACGTAGACACAAATGTGATATGTCTTCTGTCCCAAAGCCCCTTCACTGCCACATATGTTCCGTTAGGGTCAATCCATGTGCGCTCTATCCAGAATGGCGGACTTTTCCGTATTAGTATGGCAACCCCTCTTGCTCCTATAGAGAACCCTGCATGTGCCAGTGTTGTGTATGCTCTACGTCCCAAGAAGCTGCATCTCGTGCCCTTTATGTGCATTTCTTGTAGAAGAATCACATCCGGCTTTAGCCTTCTACAGTACGCTGCCACCAACCCTCGCTTAACCTTATTCCCCCATCCCGTTGACATTCCATGATAAAACTGAATATGGGGTCTGATTAGATGTCATTCCTTTTAAGTCTTATTGAACATTGTTTCTCCCCCCCACTCTGCTCTTCCTCCATCTTCTCTTCTCTGAATGGTTGCAACTAATACTTTCCTGACTTTTTCCCAAATAACTGCAGTAACCCCTCGTTCCCATCCCCTCCCTGCCATTGCCCCCCCTGCCCCCACACTCGCCCCTCGCCCCCACACTCGCCCCTCACCCAATCGACTCTCCCTCGGGTCAACATGACAAACTTTGTCGTTTTGGATCAAGAGAGGTCTGTCGCCCCAACTGTTAAGCCTTCAACCTCCCCTCCCTCCCCCCCCCCCAGCCCCTTCTGTGAAAAACTATACGCCTCCTTCACACCCCCAGAAGACCAAAATCTCACTTGCGGCGTCTCAGACGGTTTTCAAGGTAAGGGGGTGATCCACCAAACAGACCAATACAAAAAAGAAAAATCAAACCTGACACACATTCAAAGTATAAAAGGCACAAACAATCCACTAAAAGAAAAGGGGCGGGAAAACAGACGGTAAAAAGAAGGGGGGTAAACGGACGAAAAACACGAAAAGGAACGAATCAAATTACTCTAAAATACACCAAAACAAAGAACTGCACACGTGGGCAAGCGTGAGAGCCCTTCAGTCTGCTTACTGCCCTTTCAGTTCTCCGTGCCCAGCACTGCTCATCATTCAGTAATGTCTTCCTGTCTTGTTTGTGTTTCTGCACCAGTTGTCATGTCTGTTTCTCCTGGATTCTCTAGGAGATTAATGTTCTGCATAAGGGGATGATCTTCTTCCGAGTCTGTGGTGAAATCCTGGTCGGTACAGTCCGCCGATCTGTTGAGCTGCTTCTTCCCTTCTGGGTCGCTCACGAGGTAGGTCCCTCCGGGAAAAGCTTTCTGAGTCCGAGGCTCCCGTGTCCGGCCTGTAGCCCCTCTAGCGCCATACGGTGTTGCCCTGTTGTGTCCTCTTTGTTACGCCTCTCTGTCTCTCCATTCAAGCCTCTTTGTCCGGAGCCTATTACTGCGTCTGATCAGTGCTTTCCCACTGAAAGGGCGTTGGGCCCCGGCAGCTCTGAACTTAGGATGTTATTCTATCCAGTGCCAGGCCTCCTCGGGTGTGGTAAAGAACATTGTCTTAGTTTGATATGTCACCTTGAGCTTAGCCGGGAAGAGGAGCATGTAGGTGATTTGCATCTGCCTCAACTTGTCTTTGACAGAGTCCAACTTTTTGCGCTGTTTCTGGACCTCACGTGAATAGTCTGGGAACACCATGATTTTTATGTTATTCAGCCGGATTTCCCCTTTCTTTCGAATTCCTTGGAGGACGAGGTCACGGTCCTGATAGTTGAGGAATTTTGCTATCAGCGGTCTTGGTGTCGCACCCACCGGAGACCGAGCTCCGGGTATGCAGTGTGCCCTTTCAATGATGCAGCACAGCGGGAAGTTTACCTCTGGGAGAGAGTCTAATATCCACTGTTGCAGATAGGCACCGGCATCCGTGCCCTCAATGGTCTCCGGAAAGCTACTGAAGTGGAGGTTGTTTCTCCGTGCCCTATTTTCAGCATCATCCACCCTCCATAGCACATCTTTCATAGCCGTCGTCAGTTCTGTGACCTCCTTCCGGAGTGTATGTGTGGTGTCTTCCACTTATGATATTCGTTGTTCTGCCTGCGTGACTTTTTCGGAGACGTTTCGTAGATCTTGACGGAGCAGGTTGACGTCTATCTTAATGCCATCAATTTTATGCTCCAGCGCTGA
This sequence comes from Triturus cristatus, assembly GCF_964204655.1. Lineage (NCBI taxonomy): Eukaryota > Metazoa > Chordata > Amphibia > Caudata > Salamandridae > Triturus > Triturus cristatus. Next base: position 359,755,936 of record NC_140583.1, read on the forward strand.
AGAACCAGAACCTTTTGGGTCCGGCGGCGCAGGGTACGCTTTAATCTCCTGGGTTCTCCTGCTTCAGCTAACAGAGACACGCGGACACTCTGTCGACGTAAAAGATCAGATTTTATTAGCTGCAGCTAGTACAGTTGTCTTAGAAGTACACACGGTATTTTCTCAGGAGACTGCCACTTCACTCCGTGGCGTACAATCTTATATTGGTATAGAAGACATATACATTAACCAGAAAACACACCTCTTACACACATTGAAAGCCAATAAGGAAAGTTTTAGATAGGATAGAGCCAATAGAAAAGGTTGGAAAACAAAAGTATCGAGTAACTCGAAGAAGCCTCTCCTTCAACTGTGTTTGCCACCCCTCCCCACAGGTTAAGGTATTAACGTGTCTGTAGCTGACTTGCAGGTGGCGAGATACGTTCGTGTGTTTTGGAGGACAGTTGTGAAACGAGAGAATACGAGCAGAAGACAGCGAAGGCCAGAAGATAAGATAAAGTCAGGAGAGAATAGTGTGAACCAACAGATAGTTGAGACGGGGATTAGAAGAACCAGACAGGGATTAGTGTACTCGGCCAGTTTCTAACACCAGCTTCGTAAACAGAGGCAGAAGGCTATTTTGACACAATATCGTCTGTCGTGCTGCCTGAGTGAGGGCAACACAAAATGGCGGCGGTTTACAAAATGGCGGGTCAATACGATCGAGATCGAAAATCGAATTTCCTCAGCGCCTCCCTAGAGGACCGGATCACCTGAAGAAGACCATTGTCTGGCGCATCCATGGTTGCCAGGTGGGGGGAAGGGGGGGGCAGGGATCTGTCCCCTGCAGGGCTTTAGCGAATTTGTCCAGCTTCCCCTGTTTCTACGTTTTAGGGTCTTTGTCTTGCGCCATTGGTACCCACTTTTCTTGATGCCCGGGTTCTGTAACGGCACCGCTGGTCTTCACCTTTCTAATTCTGTCAGGGAGTCCAGCTCCAGCTGTAAGTTCATGGTCTCGCCTCCCCCTATATTATTGTTCGTCGGCGTGCTACTCTTCTCTTCACGGCCAGCCAGCTTAGTCGACCAGTCTCCGCTTGGTTTTCCCTCTCGGGTCTTAACCCCTGGCACTGACGCACCCGGTGCCCGTTGGTACCACCCGTCGTCTTCTGCCAGGTAGGTTTACTGCACCACTGTCACGCTGCTCAGGCAGGTTTCTCTGGCCCCTGGCTAGGATTGCGCTCCAGCATTTGCTTCTCGAGGGTCTTCAGGCGCCCAACCGTGAGGGGTGTTGTCTTGTCCCCACTTCACCGGGCTCACCCCACCTCTTTAGGAGCCTTTTTATATGCGTTTCTGGGCTTCTCACGGGGCCTCACTGCCACCTGGCCTCTCTTGACTTCCCAGCAGGGGGGGTTCACTCCCTTGGTCACACTCGTGCCGATCAGTGTTTCTTCAATCTATTCTCCTCAGTCCACTCGGCGTGGCCTGGGGGTCAAGCCATGCATGTGTTGCCGATTTCCCCCTCCCCCGGGCTGCTGCTCTCTCGCTGTCGCGTGTGTAGTGCTCCACTCTAAGCGGGGGCACCGCGGCTCGCCTCAGCCTCCTCTCCCCTCTTACTGTGCGAGCTTCTGTCGCGGCGCCACTCTCAGCACGCCCAGGTCTGGTCCCGTAACTCATCAGGGCCTACTCTTCTCTCTCTGGTGCACCACTTTGCATGAGCCCAATGTGTGCGGTCGCTCGGCTCTCCCGCTTCTTACTCTCACTGTCTGGGTGCTCCCTTCCCTTGACCGACAGCTGCTTTTGTCTTCTTGCCTTTGGAGTCCGAGAGGGATCAAGGCTCGTCTTTCTTGTCCCGCTGTTCTCAGCCGCCACTCACCCCCTTCGGGTGCTCTCTCAGCAGCCGGCAGCCGGACCCAGGCCGCCGCGCACCGCCAACCCCCGTACACACCTACTGCGGCGGCCCGGTCTCCAAAGAGGTGGGGGGAAGAAAACCTCTGATCTGACAACCCTCCAGGTAATCTCAGTGTCTCCTTGCCTTCCTCAATTACCCAGCTCGGTTCGGTACCGCTGTCTCAGGCTGTTCTCTGTATTTCGCTCTACGCCATTCCTCCCGACCCCATCTTGACTTCCAGGTGAAGTCTCCGCACGTCTGTTCTCCGGGTGTCACGAAGCAACACGGGCATTAAGTCCCTCTCCACTGGCGCACTGTGTTCCCCTACACTTGGGTCGGGAGTGCAGGGCTTTAGAATGAGTATGAGCTCAGGAGTATGTCAGGATCGTTATCGGGCCACACCCCCGCCCGCGGGAGCGGTTTTCTAAATCTTCTAGGTGGGTTTAAAGATCTATGTTTTGATCCTGCTGTCAGTCCCCCCCAAGGCTTCTGCTTGGTGGGGTGATCCTGCAGAGGCGACAAGAACCACCACCCCGTTCCCTGCCTTGCCCTAGTCGAGGTTGAGCACCGTCTAGGATAAGCGGGTACCCGGGGTAGAAGCCAGATAGGAGCAAGTCTAGATGGCGCTGGACACCAAGCTGTGAGGGAAAAAGGGAACACGGTTACCTTACTGCCCGTTCCTTCTCTTTCCTCCCCCGTGTCGTGCCCCGCCTATGAAACCCTGGTGTACCTGTTGCGATGTCGCGAGACCCCCCTAAGTGACTGGCCTCCACTTCCCGGTTCCTGAACGGCAGTGGCCGCAGGGTTGACGTGCAGCTCCACAGGAACCAAAATAAAGAAAACGAAACCAGCGCTCCTGCGCAAATGAGAACGTGCCCAATCCTGCTAGTTCAGATTAGTAACCAAAATCATGTGGACAAAACCAGCGCTCCTGCGCAAATAACATGCCCAATCCTGCTAGTTCAGTTTAGTAACCAAAATCATGTGGACAAAACCAGCGCTCCTGCGCAAATAATAACGTAGGGTGGGAGACCCCACTCCACCGTACACCCTCCGGTGTGCAGTGGTAAGCCAAGTGTACAGAGTTAAGATGGCAGAAACAGCCGTCCCTCTAGCCTTGAAGCGCCCTCTGTTTAAGACCGTACCTGTGCCTTTTGTAGTCCGCAGCAGCGTCCTTCCTTCGGCGGTTGTTTGTCTTCTCCGGATTGGCGTCTCTCCTTCCGTGGCGATGGCGAGAATTCAAAGCTGTGATTAGCCGGAGTTCCCGGCTGTTATGCGCGACCAACCGGAAGTGAGTCTTTCGGCCTTCCGTTGTTGTCCCGCAAGAACTAGACCACTCACCCTTCTTCCTCGAGTGGCGGGCGGCTCGCGGAACCATGACACCTGCAACTCCACAACTGCTTGACGTAGTGTGTCGATTTCTTCCTCACTAGCATCCCCACCATCCTCCTAAGAAGAGACCCTATACCCAGATGGTTGAGATCATGGTGCTCCTATTTAAGGTCTGCTATGAGCTCTTGGCGGAGGCTCAGAACATTATCTCTCAGGGTCTGTAGGAAGTTGCCTCTGTATATACTATACCAAAGTAAGGTATAGTATGCACAGAGTCCAGGGCATCCCCAGAAGTATAGCAGAGGCTAAATTGGGTAAGTAGTAACTTCTCTCTTTATGGTAGTGTGGGCGAGCAGTTAGGCTTATCCAGAGGGTGCGTCAAGCATTTATTGTATTCACTCAATCAAGACTGATGCACACACTCAGACTGAATCCAGACCAATTGGGTAAGTATAAAAAAGGTATACTTGTATTTTATTTCTAGAACCAAGCAGGACTTGGTACAGGTAGATAAAATATACTTTCAAATGTAGACCTTTACGCAGAAATGCAATTGAGGATGGATTTACAGTTGTTACATGTTTGTATCACTTTAAATGCAGTTTAAATCACACAGTGATTACTTTTTATTTACTTTTGTATTACTTCGAGTGTTGGGGGTGGTATGCTTAGATACCACACTTTAGGATCTCAATACACGGTAAAACGTTTTATACTTTGCAGTTTAGTTCTTTTATCCATACAAACATCAGTTCAGCAGAACATTTTAGACCCAAAAATCTCTTAACTTGGGTTCCTATGTGAGAAAAAGTGTTAGCGGTTTCTCTGGTAAGTACACGACTTAAGAGTGGGAGTTTTGGGTGTTAGGACCATGATTCCCCAAGGTTTAGATGGGCACTCTAGTTGCACCACCTGCATCACTGGGGTGGCTTGGTGCAGAGTGCGAGGGCCCAGTGTTAGCCAACGGGGCTCAGGGGGGCCTTCGGTTAGGAACTGCTGACGAGCAGACCACTCAAGTGTGGGAGCAAAGCTCCTAGGGTTAAGGTCAGCGCTGCAGGGGCCAACGACCAGCACAGGAGTTGCACCACCAGCGGCACTGGGGTGGCCGGATGCAGGATGCAAAAAGCATGTCGGGCACTCAGTTCTTGTCAATAGAGCCCTTCGGTTCTGCGGTGTAGCTGCAGACTTGGGCAGGAAGACTTCCTGAAGGTGACCACTGGCTGGAGAGGTAATGTGGGTTCTTGGGGGATTCCTGGACCCCCGTCAGTTGGGCCACCCAAGGCCGTGGGGAGTCTGGTGCAGGGGTGTCTTCTGGTGTCTGGTTTTCTTACCAACTCTGGTCGCAGGGACCTTTCCAGTTGAAGCTGCAGGCGTCTTGAAACTTGGGGCAATCCCAGGTCTGGATCACTGGGGCCACGTCCTTATGGTGTTGGACCACTAACTCAGGCCGTGGGCATCTGGTGCAGAACCGCAGAGTCGCCGGAATCCGGACTCTGAGGCTGAGTCTTGGATTGAGCAAATCCGGTGCTCATGGGAGAGTTTGTAAGATGGTTGCAGGGCAGGTCCTACAGGCTCTGGGGCTTGCTGGTGGCTGTACTCGCTGGGGTTCTTGATGCAGGCAGGCCGTAGACTGGACAGGCCGTTAAGGCTGGGGCCAGAGCAGTTTGTGTCCTCTTCTTTTTCCTGGGTCAGCACAGCTCTTAAGTCTTCTTTCTTCCTCGAATCTGAGGAGGCGAGGTTACCCTAATTACTAAATTTAGGGGCGTTAAAGGTGTGTGCAGGTCTGGACCAATGGATCTTCCTTGGGTGGCTACACTCCATATTATGCCACCCCCCCACCCCCGTGGGTGGGGGGCATGGGCCTCTTCCTCATTGGCTGAGTCCCCGCCGTCTTCAAAATGTAGGGGACTATGATGTGTGCTTTACCGCGCCACCCGCACCTGAGGGGTGGGGTTGGCAAAGGTGGGCACACCTTTCTTCCTAGCTTGGTTTCCCCGCCGATTCTCCACCCCTAATTGGGGTCTAGAACCGGTGGGTGCCAGTTGCTGAGGGCAACAAAAGCCAGGGACCGCTGCCAAAGGCGGCAGACCTTTTGAAACGTCCATCTTCGTGGACCCAGCCCATCCTGGGGGAACAGACATGACACCTGCCCAGGATGGGCTTCGTTTCTGGACCCAGACTCTTCACTTTTCTCTGCACCAAAACACGCAGCCTGCAATGGCAGTGGGTGGGTGTCAAGGTACAGGGCCTCTAAGGATGGCACAATAGGTGCTGCAGCCCTTGGAGGCCAACCCTGGTCACATTGCCCTTTGTACCCATGGTACCTTTTTCAAGGGGCTTACCTCTGTCCAGAGATGTTCCAATTTTGGGTACAAAGGTAGTGTTGGGACAGAACATAGGCCCTGAGAACCTGATTGGCAGGGACCCAGGACACATCAAGTCGGGTTGTATCAGATATCAGGCAAAAAGTGACGGGCAACCATGCAAAAAGGGGCCCTTTCCTACAGGGCCCCAAACAAACTCTCCAAAATGATTGGGTGATGGGGGGCCTCCAAGTCATCAGAGGTGGAGCTGACCCTCACTGGTTCAGATTGACTCACCATCCTCATGCTCCTCACTTTGTGGGTAATGTCTCTTAGCTGCCGCTTCAGCAAGTAAGTCCTTCACATTGTAGTCTTCTTTTTTCCGACCTTAGTGAGTAGCCATGAGGGTGGTTTGAATGTACTGACCCCAGAGTTGATGTGAAAGTTATCGATCAAAGGCTTCAGTCCATGCTTAGGCTGCAGGGAGTGTGTGAGACGGTGAGGGTGGAGAGGGATCTGGAACGCTCCTCCGGAAAGCTGCACCTGCTTTCTCCCGTCAGAAGCTATCAGACTTCAACAGGGTGAGCAATTCAAGGTCCCATGCTGCCACAGCCAAGATGAGAGGATATCAGAAAGGGACACGGGCGAGTAACCCAGAAGCAGGCCCTCTATAATGATGTATGCTTTGAGTCCCAGAGACACCGGTACCGCTACACACTCCCTGCTTGTGGTCTGTCAAGAGCACGCTCTTCAGTGGCCAATGTCAGTGAAGAATGGTAGGCCCTGGTCGGTTTAGGGTGGAAGCGCCATAATGTGTGTCGCTCATGCAGCAAAGTCTGCCGCCTAACACCATAGAAGGCCCGGCACCATATTCCTCTACAGCACCAGCCACTGCCGTGTCTGCCAAGAGCTGGGACCAGTGCAAAGCGATCCTGAGGCCTGATACAAGCCCAGCATGTGGATGCAGCAGATACAGTCCCTGGGGCAATGGATGCTACAGGAGGCAGGGCCAGCTAGCTGCAGTAAAGATCGCAGCCTGCCCCTACCAGTCTCCCACGCTCAGACTTCTGGTCTGCCTTCGGCAGGTGCTGACTCTAGGCTGGGGGCTTCCATAGAGGGTCAGATGAAACCTGCGGGGCAGTGCAAGCTAAAGCACATTTTGCTGCTCCTGGCCATAGCCTTGCACACTGGTGTGGTAATCCATTTATGGAGATTGGGCGACGGGCAAGCAGGAAGCGACGTTGGGCAGAACACAGTTCGTTGATGGGCCCGACAGCTGCACAGTTTGAGGGATACCGCCAGGCGAGGCTCAATCACATGGAGCATTGTAGGGCTGTGCGCCGGCCCAACTGCTATCTTAGGGGCCACAGTTTGGACCAGACCCCGCGCGGCCATTACTTACTGGCCACCTCACTCCTCCGTAACACCCCTATGTCACCTCGGCACTCCCTGCACCGGAGGGTCCCTCTGCAAACGAGAGGGGAAGCAATTATGAGGGCAGAAAAGCGATGCAGCTGGTTGGTCAGTGCCGCCTTGAAGAAACACTCCTACTCAGCTGCCATCTTAGCCACTACCCCCACCCCAAAAAAGCTTATATTTTTATCAGTCTTGATCCTGCTCCAAAAATAAGACTAGGTTCTTTCTGAACTGGAACACAAGCATCCTAAGACTGGTTTTGACCTGATTGAGACACATCAGTCAGTTTAAGCTTGGTTTCATTGGCTCAGTAAACATGGGGCACACGTCTGGACATATCCTTGTCACTTAGTGAGGATATGGAGGACTTGGAAGATATCCTACATTGCGTTTGAAGGAAGTTCCACTTTCACTTTCTGGTCCACCGCAGCCTTAGAAATGACGGCATACTTGTTCACGTAAGAATTCTAGCTGTATATATGGTTGTGATATGATATTTTATGGCATATCTGCCACTCCTCAAAGGTGTGAATCGTTTACATTGTTTTTAATAAATAAGCCAGACAATTGCCATTCAATTTGTTTTGGCAGTGGTGTTAATGTGGCATCTGGAAAGATGGGTCAGGAGCAAGATAAATTCTCCTCTATTTGATCACCTGGTAGGATATTCAAACCATTTTAAGAAACTGAAATTTTACTTCAGCATAGTTGGCAAGATAATCCGATTATGTGCACCAAAAGTAGGTCCTTTTTAGGTCTCGCTGAGTCAGCGCGCATGCGCTGCTCGGAGAGACTTTAGTAGGGGAGTTTTCAAAGTGCTGCTGGCTGGCGACAAGCTTGCGTTATGCGAGCGTGCACGCGCGAACCGCCAGCCTTCAGCGCCATCCCTCTTTCCTCTTGCTTGCTCCCTGCCTCTGCCCCTCCGCCCGCCTTCGCGCTTACTTTTTCGTCACTGCTATTGAAAACGAAAATAAAATTACAGACCAATGTGAAAAATAATTATGCAACACAAAAGGTTCTACATGCACCTTTACAATTTTGCATTACTGCTAACAAACCTTTTAAAGCTTTACTCATATTTACAAATACGTTTCCGATCTTCACTTTTTACAACCCATTTATCATTGATTACCATTAGTTTTACTGTATTACTTAAATATGTTTTACACAAATGCAATGCTCTATTTACTGATGCTACAAAGCACTGGCAAAAAGTTCCAAAAGGAGAGACCTATTGGCTTTGCTAATGCTTGCTTCATATTGCCAAGATTGGGTTCCACGTTTCAAAATCAAATCTCCCGACAGTCTTTCCATGCATTAACTGTCCTCTACTTATACTGGACGTCCGTGACTTCAGCCTTTATCAGAGCTGAACGCTGCACTTGAAACACACTGGTCACAATGTAACCGCATTTTCAGCTCTTCTGGGTCGCATACCAGCCGATTCCTCTGATGAACATATTCTGGGGTCTGTCTGCGTGCAGGGTTTGATACTGTTCTAAGGTGATTTAGGATTGGCGCATTGGTGGCACATCAGCCAATCATAATCGGCTGCACACAATCCCTTAGTGCTGATTGGCTATGGAGTTTGCACATACCTATGTCCAAGCCGTCCCCTCCCAATTGTCAACGGGCTGCTGCCCATGCCCAGTTTTGCAGCAGTAATAGTTTGACGGGTCATTGAAAGAATGCTGTCAGCCTATCTTGGTCCCTGTTGACCGTGGTCCTGGCTGAGAAGAGGGAGGAAGCTGGGTGGGAGTAGTGCTGATCATGGGCGGGCAGGGTGTGCCATGCTTGGACCGAATGATTAGAATCCCTCGCACCCGCTCAGGTGACTGTCTGATCTTTTCATGACTGAGGGATGGACAAATCAGCTTCTGTGTAGTGGTTCTCACTGGGTTCTCACGTAACTGGGTCTGAGGCCGGGTCGGACCCTTTATTTATATTCAGTTTTTTAGGTCTCGCTGAGTCAGCGCGCATTCTCTGCTCGGAGAGACTTTAGTAGGTGAGTTTTCAAAGTGCTGCTGGCTGGCGACAAGCTTGAGTTCACGCGAGCGTGCACGCGCCTACCGCCAGCCTTCAGCGCCATCTGTCTTTCCTCTTGCTTGCTCCCTGCCTCTGCCCCTCCCCCCGCCTTCGCGCTTACAAGTGTTCGGGATTCTCCCAGTGGGTGCATCTCCGTCGGGCAATATCACGCCCACCTTAAATGTATCTTCCATTGCTGCCTCAATGTGCTTTCTCTTTCCACAAACTCGATGTTTGTGTTCCTTATTTTGAGATGCTTTTAGTATTACTGTCACACACCCAACCACAACCACACCCGCACAACCACAAGCACACGCAACCACACACACACAACTGCGCACACACACCCGCACACAAACCCGCACACAAACCCGCACACACACACGACCACACACCCGCGCACACAACCACACACACACACGACCACACGCACGACCACACACACGCACGACCACACACACGCACGACCACACACACGCACGACCACACACACGCACGACCACACACACGCACGACCACACACACGCACGACCACACACACGCACGACCACGCACACGCACGACCACGCACACGCACACGCACACACGACCACACACACACACGACCACACACACACACGACCACACACACACACGACCACACACACACACGACCACACACACACACGACCACACACACACACACGACCACACACACACACGACCACACACACACACGACCACACACACACACGACCACACACACGACCACACACACGACCACACACACGACCACACACACGACCACACACACACGACCACACACACGACCACACACACACGACCACACACACGACCACACACACGACCACACACACACGACCACACACACACGACCACACACACACACACACGACCACACACACACACACACACGACCACACACACACACACATGACCACACACACACACGACCACACGCACATCCGCACACACACAACCACACACACATCCGCACACACACAACCACACACACATCCGCACACACACAACCACACACACATCCGCACACACACAACCACACACACATCCGCACACACACAACCACACACACATCCGCACACACACGACCACACACACACACGACCACACACACACACACGACCACACACACACACACGACCACACACACACACACGACCACACACACACACACGACCACACACACACACACGACCACACACACACACACGACCACACACACACACACACGACCACACACACACACACGACCACACACACACACACGACCACACACACACACACGACCACACACACACACACGACCAGACACACACACACGACCAGACACACACACACGACCAGACACACACACACGACCAGACACACACACACGACCAGACACACACACACGACCAGACACACACACACGACCAGACACACACACACGACCAGACACACACACACGACCAGACACACACACACACGACCAGACACACACACACGACCAGACACACACACACACGACCAGACACACACACACACGACCAGACACACACACACACGACCAGACACACACACACACGACCAGACACACACACACACGACCAGACACACACACACACGACCAGACACACACACACACGACCAGACACACACACACACGACCAGACACACACACACACGACCAGACACACACACACACGACCAGACACACACACACACACACGACCAGACACACACACACGACCAGACACACACACACGACCAGACACACACACACACGACCAGACACACACACACACGACCAGACACACACACACACGACCAGACACACACACACACGACCAGACACACACACACACGACCAGACACACACACACACGACCAGACACACACACGCACGACCAGACACACACACGCACGACCAGACACACGCACACACGACCAGACACACGCACACACGACCAGACACACACACGCACACACGACCAGACACACACACGCACACACGACCAGACACACGCACACACGACCAGACACACACACACACGACCAGACACACACGACCAGACACACACGACCAGACACACACACGACCAGACACACACACGACCAGACACACACACGACCAGACACACACACGACCAGACACACACACGCACACGACCAGACACACACACACACACACGACCAGACACACACACACACACACGACCAGACACACACACACACACACGACCAGACACACACACGCACACCAGGCACACACACACACACACGCACACCAGGCACACACACACACGCACACCAGGCACACGCGCACACCAGGCACACGCGCACACCAGGCACACGCGCACACCAGGCACACGCGCACACCAGGCACACGCGCACACCAGGCACACGCGCACACCAGGCACACGCGCACACCAGGCACACGCGCACACCAGGCACACGCGCACACCAGGCACACGCGCACACCAGGCACACGCGCACACCAGGCACACACACACCACTGTTGGACAGGCCACATGAAGGGCTTGCTCCCTCCCCGCATGACAAGGCCCAAGCCCCGGACCCCCAGGTGTTACCCGCAAGGGCAACCCGCACCCCGTCTCCCAACGGAACTCCTGCCCCCGGACATCCATGTATCATGGGGCCGAACCCCTACCGGCTCCCCCGGCCGGATCAGCCGCCATCTTGGACACTGCGCCACGAGGCCGCGTGGCCTCAGCTCGACCCTAACCCTGGGCCTGGCCGGCCCCGACATCCCGGCACCACCATCCACCCAGGAGGTGAACGGACCACTTGGCAGGTCAATGGGATAAAGAAGTGTCGATGGCTCTCCCACGCCAGGTGCCGATCGCCCTCCAGCTCCCCCAGGCGCTGGCTCCACCCCCTGCTGGGTGTCTGGACTCCCTCATCCCGGACCCCCCGACCTCCAAGTGCGAGGGTCCGGACATCAAAGGGCGCCAGACCTATAACTAGGGCAGCTCCAGAGCAGGAAGGCAGTTGTATCCTGGAGTCGAGAGACACCGAGAAGAACTCAGCCTTGACGGACTACTGGCGCTGCCGTAGCTCTGCCTTGTGAAACATCGTCCTGCCTGCTGGCGCTGCCGCGGCCTTCTGCATCATCCATCCTCGTCGGGACCTGCTGGCGCTGCCGCGGACCGTTGTAACGACCACCTTCATCGGGACCTGCTGGCGCAGCCGCGGACCGTTGTAACGACCACCTTCATCGGGACCTGCTGGCGCTGCCGCGGACCGTGTAACGACCACCTTCACCGGGACCTGCTGGCGCTGCCACGGCCCGTCCAAGCTAGAACACCGAGCTCGAGGATTGTGAGCCATCCACCATACCATCTCAGCTACCAGATTGGTAACCAGACTGTCCCGCTACCCCCTTTTCCCAAACCCAGAGACTAGAATCGAGGGGACCCCTGAGTCCAGACCTCCTTGTACCATTCCATCGTACCTTAAGAAATCGCTTATAAAGAACGTTAAATCCTATCCTTGTGTGGTGTACATCTGTGGGGGGGGGGGGGAGTTACTCGTCTGTACGATCGCCGGAGACCTCTCCCCTTGTCCTCGGCCGACCCTCCCGGTCCGTCTAACAACCACGCACAACCACACCCCCCCACACAACCACACACCCCCACACAACCACACACCCACACACCCCCACACAACCACACCCCCCCACACAAACACAACCCCCCCACACAAACACAACCCCCCACACAAACACAACCCCCCACACACGCACAACCCCCCCACCCCCACAATCACCCCCACAATCCCCCCCACAAACACAACCCCCCCACACACACAACCCCCCCACACACGCACAACCCCCCCACCCCCACAATCACCCCCACAACCCCCCCACAACCACAACCCCCCCCCCCCACAACCACAACCCCTCCCACAACCACAACCCCCCCACACACACAACCCCCCCACACACACACACAACCCTCCCCCCCCCCACACACACAACCCCCCTCCCCCCCACACACACACAACCCCCCCCACACACACACACACACAACCCCCCCCCCCCCCCCACACACACCCACAACCACACACACACAAAGGGAGGAGACAACTGCAGCAATGCTTGTTCTGGGATGCATTCGGTCTGTCACATGGTATCCATGGATTTCCTAATTCTCTGTCGAGTGTAGTTCCTGAAAGTGTAATGTACATCCTGGAAGTGTTAAATAGCTTGACTTCTGGGATCTTAATTGGGTGTCGAGTCATCTTTGTTGCATTTTGCTCTTTTATTTCGTTTGTGTGAACATTTAGAGAGCTATCCTTCATATTGTAGTATTTTTAATAAGCCTAATTAATATGTGAGTCTGATCTGGGGATCTTCTACCTTGCTCATATCTGGTGGTTTTGGATCACTTACCCAGAGACGAGTAATATCTACAGATAATTGAGAAGGTAGTATTCGTAGGAACAGTCCATCGGCCATTACTGGGTGGGATATATTGAGTCAGTCAGGATCTGTTGTGAAAAGATTAAAGATCTCTCGTAAAAGATACTAGTCGTCTCCAAGTCTATATATTGGAAAGTTTGTGTGTTTTTGTATACCTTCGTGAGTAGTCCCAATTGAAATAATCATATTGTTTCTGTGGGGGAACGTTCACTGGCTAAAGAGCACTGGTCTTTTATGCTTCGAAGGTGATGTTAAGGGAAAAGGGTTTGATGTAGTGTTTAACGAGCGTTCAAGCTGTCCTCCATATCTCTCTCCTGGTGTAGTAGTTCACTATATGTACTATGACTGGGCGCAGATGAGCTGCAGGGGACTAACTGATCAATGGACTGTCTTTGCCAGGAAGTGTCTGGAGCAGTTATCTTCTTGAAATCCTCCTTGTACATGTGTCTGCAGCCTCCTTCAGGGTAAGCACTGCAATGTTATTGTTTCTGATTCATCAGTTCCTGCGCTCAGCCCTCTCTGCTACCTGCAACAATGCCTTCTCCAGCTGTCTTGCGAGGTTGAACACGTTGAGCATACGATCCTCCACAGGTGCAAGTTTGTCCTCAGCCTTGCAGACCCATCCTGATATTTCAACGTTCTAGCAGTTATTACCCTGATGACTACTGTATCAAATTTATTGATCATGGAACATACTTTTTCTCTTACCTTGCAAGCAGACAGTTAGACGTCATCACTTGATGTTTACACGAAAGGCCCAAGCCTAGACATGGACATGGGATTACAACCTTAAGGCCAGAAAACAAACTTTTCCTACTTATATTGCGCTGTCTTGAATGTCTGCTGTGATTTGCTTATCTTTGCAAGGAATGGGAAGGTAATAGCTTTTACGCTATTCTGATTCTAGGACCAGAACAGTCAATTGAGCGCATACTAACTGTAGGTTGGATAGACAAATGAGGGATAATCCAGCACCCCTGGCTTCACCCTCGGTGCAGTAGTCACGTAGAGTGGAATAGGTGGGCTGTAGCTGAAAGAGGACCGGCCTAACCCAATCAATATAAAACCTTAAAATGCTCACTGCAAGCAATCCAAAAGTAATGCTGAAGTATGTATTTTGAAGTGGATGGGTAAGACTGGGAGAATGGAATACTGGTGGGATTGGCCTTGACTTAAACTAGACAGTGATACGCTTCTCCTTTGGGAAGCACGTGAATGGTGTGCACATGTGTAAAATGTAGGCATGAACCCAAACCAGGTAACCATGAAGATGGAGAGCAGTTTGGTCTGGACCTTAGGAAGCATCAATGGGAAGTGTAACTCCGAGGCAACCATGAAGGGCCTTTGTTGGCCCCTAGATCTTGCTCAGCAATTGCTCAAATACCACACATGTAGTTTGGGATCCCACAGCTGTGTACACGGTATTGTTTGTATTACTTATGCCACCCTCTGAAAGACCAAGTGATCATACCCCATGCTCGGAGGTCATATTCTTCATAAGCGCACAACCTTTGTACTGTGTTGTGATAAATGGGTGATGTAAGTAATTCAAGATCCAGCAACGATGGATGAACAAAGTGATGGAACTGCTCAGAGTTTACACTGCTTCTAGCGAGTTGAGAGCGCTTCAGACCCACAGGCCAAAGCTGCCTTGTATATTTGGAAGGAGAGCCTAGCAACAATTGTATGGTATATCTTATGTTGGGGTCTAATGCCTTTATAAGTCTGTTATTCTTGTGTATAGACTGTTTTGACTATGTTTACATCCATCTGCTGTGTCAACTGAAATATTGGTGTTTTGGATGACTTGAAATATTCTGAGCTGAGCCTACATATCTGTTCGATCTTCCTTACCTGTGGCATAATTCTTGTTTCTACTGGTGACTACTGAGCAGCTATGGTACAGAGAGCACCTCAACAAGACAAAATCTCCAGCCAAGCCGTTCTGCCCTTTCCGGCGAAAGTGGTAGAACGATGGGTCAGCACCTGCCTCTCAACCCACCTTGAGCAGCATCACGTTCTGGACGATTTCCAATTCGGATTTCGTCCAGCCCATGGCACCGAAACAGCAGTGCTTACTGCCATGGAAGAACTTCGAGTGCGTGCAGACAGGGGCCAAGCCGTGGCCTTGATCTTATTAGACCTGTCTGCCGCATTCGATACTGTCAACCACGTGACCCTGCTTGAGAGGCTGAGAGAGGCTGGGGTTGATGGCACGGCCCTGCTCTGGTTTCACTCTTATCTCAGAGATAGGAAACAGGCCGTATCCCTCCCTCCTTTCCAATCTGCCTTCTCCCCAGTCCCTCACGGTGTACCCCAGGGTTCCTCTATCAGTCCGATCCTTTTCAATGTTTACTTAAAACCACTGGTCACTTTAATCAAATCCCATAATATGACTACAGTAAACTATGCGGACGATACCCAGCTCCTTTTCTCTTGGGAGGGCGAAGATTCCATTCCCTTGGAAGCCTTCCACAACTGCCTAAGAGACACCGCAGGCTGGTTACATCGGAACTCTCTCCAATTCAACTCCTCGAAAACCGAGGTTCTGTTCTGTCCTGCGAGCCGTATCCCTCGCCTTCTGCCTGCGGAGCTCTGGCCCTCGGAAAACCCAAACAATCCGCTACCTGTTGCCAGCGTTCGCAATTTGGGCGTCATGCTAAATAACAAACTTAGCATGGAAACGCAGGTAACAAGAACAGTCGCCACCTGCTCGGCCCTTATGCGCTCACTGCGCAAAATCCTGCCATTATTACCACCTCCAGCCCGAGCATTGATAGTCAGGTGCACTATTCTGAGTCGCCTCGACTATTGCAACGCCCTCCTGCTTGAATCTCCTTCAATACTGTTAGACAGACTCAAACGAGTCCAGTCGGCAGCAGCCAAACTGGCCCTTGGATGGACCAGGAGATCCTCGGCCACCGCTGCCTTGGCCGAGTTGCATTGGCTTCCCTTGAAGCAACGAATAGCCTTCAAGGCCCTTTGCTTGGTCTTCAAGGCACTACACGGTTCAGGGCCAAGACCTCTTCAACATCTGTTCTCTTGGTACATCCCTACCAGAACGCTACGATCCGCGACCGCCTGCCTTGTGAAAGTACCCAGATTTAAGAAGGCCAGGATCGGGGGAAGATCTTTCAGAGTAGCTGCCGCCAAGCTCTGGAACAGTCTGCCTGCCGACATTCGCCAAATTCCACAGCTCCTACCTTTCAGGAAACGAATAAAAACATGGCTCTTCCCCCAGCCTTCCACCCCCGCCCCCCCTTAATCAATACCCATCGCTTCTAACCCAGGAGTAAGCTACCAGCGCCAGGATACCTGCCAGGTGACAGCCGCGCTCTATAAAGGTTTTAAATAAATAAATAAATAAATAAAGAGAGAAGATTGTACGGACCAATTGTTGTTCGAGAGGTAGATGTGGAGGTTGCAAGTTGTGAAAGAATCCAGCATCGCTTTCCTGAAGAATTGTTTGAAAAGTGATAAAACTGTTGGCAACATCAGTTACATAAAGGAAACGCATGGTAGAGAAAGTCTGCTCTTGCCAGCATTGATTGTGGCGCACAGCGCAGAGTAAGAAGATGATTGCGTCATACCTTCTTTATTGTTGCATCAGAGTAAGGTATATTCTCTCTTGGTACCACATACCTAGTGACTCATTATGTACCAGCATTTGTGCAGCCATCTTGGTGAAGGCTTACACTAAGTGGCTCTGATGCACAGCGTGAAGATGGGTTGTGCGTGAGATGACCTCAACGTGAAGTGAAGAACTCATCTGGTGATGGACACACCCTTATATTTGCCTTCCAGAGAAGGTCTTTTTTTCTCCATACATCTTTGTTTTTTAATAGTATGCATACACATACCATAGGGAAAACTAACACTATAACCAATATGGCAACTCTGGGATAGTAGTTTACACAGATATAACAGACCAGTAGTGTATGTATTGGGTCTAAATTGTCCACCGATGTTGCAAGCATATTAACCCTTCAGACCTTTTTCCCTCTCGTAGGGTATTATCACCTAGGCTGGCACACATGATCATAACTCTTTCACCAACTACCTTCCATGGGGCCCTCCTTGTCAAAATTATTTGGGCATCCACATGCATGATATAGAAGTTCTCCCACCAGTCCATATTCAAACCCCAATGAACCAGTTGGGCCATAGTAACACTCCCCCCCCCCCCCCTCCCCCCCCCACACTTCCCCCTCCCCACAGCTGCGCAATGTCTCTTCCAGTCACTGTTGGGGCTATATTGCATTGCAAAAGTATATACTTGGATAACAACAAGAGAAGTGCTTACCTGTGTTTGTTTTTTAAAATGAAAGCTGGTGTCGGGTCAGTTTGTAGGTTTGTGCGTTTGTCCTTCATGGTGATAAGCGCCCTCTAGTGGGTGACAACCTCCTGAGTGCTTGCAGTACCAGTGATTGGTATACATTAGTTACTGGTCTTCACAGTGGTTATAATCACACCAGAGGTGATTGTTATTCACTTCATTTTTGTAGTTGTAACTTATTATAAGTTAAATATCTCTCCAATAAATATTCTAGATGTTTTTGGGAGTGACATAAGTTAGGGAGAGCCTCATTGCACTTGTTTGGTGAGTACACCCTTATTGTTAAAACATAGAAACTTACTTCAACATGTATTTTTGTACCCTTAAGAGGTACTTCTAACTACTTGTGTCATTGAATAGTCTGTGTTCCTGTGGGACTTCTTTCCAAACTGCAGTACCATAGTTTTCCGCAGTTCTTTGTGTCCGGTGCTCATGAAACAAGGTCGTTGGGCGGCCCATGGAAAGTAATGCAAGTCAAAGATGTTCACACCTGGCATCACCAGGTAGGTGTTTTGTTGAGTCACAAGCAAACAGATGCTATTCCAGTACGGGGGTAGTTGCATGTAGAGGCTCGCCCCACGCATCCAATAGTGATCTATCCGCCTGGAGGTGCTAACCTGCATATCAGCGTTGTAGGTGGTGATGTTGCACTTGAGGTTGCCCCTCACCGTTAATGTCCCATTTCCTCTGAAACCAAGAGAAAATTGTATTAATTTCATTGCTAGTCGAGGGTGTGTGTTAATTCCTGTCCATTAATAACTTGGTATGTTTGTATTACATATTTCTTAACATTGGCCTGTTAGCTAATAAAATCTTAGGTAACCGTTTGTCTGAGTATCATCCCATAATGCTATTGCTCTACATGTGAACTTGGCTCCAGTGTGCCATTTGTCATGGGCAAATACTGATACCGTAATGCTAAGACTTAGTGGTCTGATCGCTCAATTGGGGTAGAGGTTAACTACATAATTACTACATTCGGACGATGGGTAAGACCTTCCAAAAATGCCTCGGTGTAATGCCCCTTTTTCCCCACTCTGTGTGAGCCCTCTTTTGCCCTGCCTTCTTTGTTCTTGTTATCTCGTCTATTATCTCCTGTTTTATGTCAGGACTTTAGGGGTGGTATCAAATCTAGTTGTATTAATTTGTGCAGTTACAGAGCTAACATTAGTTTGTTGTAGCTGTGCTTTTATTCTGTATAAAAAGAGGTGCAGGAGACAGCGTGTAATATTTAGCAATACTTATTAAGGGAGATGCAATCTGTCCATGGCAGCAGCATAGGGGATGACGGAGCATATATAACTAGTGTTGGGCGTGGATTTGCCTGTACTGTACATTTGCTGGTACCACATTCTCAAATAAAGCATTATGGAGAGGGTAATGGTCAGTATCATTATCAACAGTTCTATGCGTGTGTGTAATAGCTGATGTAGGATCAAAGAAATAAACATGCACTAGGGATAAGAATAGCAGAATTGGTACACAGAGAAGGAAAAACAAATTGGAAATGCATAATTTGAAGGAAGTATTGTTGAAATGATAGAGAGAGGCTTTACTCTGGTTGCTTCTCCTGTTCTCCCCCCACCCCCCCTTTCTTTTTCCTCCTCGGTGTCAGAAAGGATGGATGGCACAGCTATAAGTGTAACCTGTTTAGAGAAGAACTGTGTGGCTTTGTTAGATTAGAAGTGTAGACAGACATTTTACTTTGTACGACTTCATGCCAATGGCCGCTCCTCCGCTGCAGCGGAGGGGCATCGCCCCACTGCTTTTAAGCACTGCGTACATAGTAGAAACATATAATAGGTTTTTTGTTTTTATTATTATTTTATGCTTCATGCTGTTTTGCGTGTGTGCGGGCTGCTCTGCTCTCAGAGCAGGGCAGGGGAGGAGTAGTTTGCCCACGCTTAAGTGTACAATGACTGTTTGGTCAGCCCCTCTGGCCGCCAAAACCAGCCATGCACACTTTCCCTGTTCTCCATGCAGGCTGCATTACAGCCTGTGTGGAGAACGTTCCCAGGCCCCCATTTTCTAGTTGAGCGTTCAACCAGGACACTCAGAACCAGTCTTAATGCTGCTGGGCTTCCTGTTCCTCGTGGAGAGCAGGAGCGGAGACGCGGGAGCGGAGACGCAGGACCAGCGGCAAGGTACTTTAAAAAAAATGTTTATTTGCCCGCCTGCCCCGCCACCCGTGAGCATAGCTGGCCACCACTGCTTCAGGCGCACTTTCAATCTACAATTTATGTCTACCTAGTGGCACAGATCTATTCATTGCTCTCCCTGTCAGTCTGATGTGGGGTCAATTGGTAATCTGGTCTTGAGGTGTTTCTTAAGGTGAACAGTGCTAGTGAAAGATTTTGTTTTTATTAGGCTGTCCTTGGAGTTAACAAATTTTGTGTTTTTTTTCCCCCTAATGAGGTAGGGAGGTTGGAGGAGATATTATTGAGGACGTGGGTGCCAAAGTTGGACTTGGTGCTCCTCGGGAACTTCCTCACGGACCAAAATATTAGCAGCAGACTTGACATCACAGCGGACACAGTGTCAGGCTTCTTAACCCCTTCGCCGCGGCACGAATTTTGCCGCGGCGCTGGGGGGGGGGTTTGGGGTGTTTGCGGCGCCGCCATGCTCGTGACTGAACCACTCCGTCATGAGCCACGGGCGCGCTGTGCTCATGACGGAGTGGTTCCGTTACGACTCCGCCCACTTGCATTGATCGCCCGCACAGGCGGGGAATCAGTGCCGCGTGGGCGGAGCGGCCGCCAACGGCCGCAGCATGACGGAACCACTCCGTCATGAGCACACGGCGCCCGTGGCTCATGACGGAGTGGTTACGTCATGAGCAGGGAAGGGGTTAAGAAAGGGCAGACTACAACTATCAGATGGCGATAATGAGTGCACCTGGTAATCATATCAATGTCGTCAATGTGAAGTTCCGTGAGTGGTCCATGTTGTGCGGGTAATATGGAAGCTGTTACCTTAAAGATGGTGCTTGGTGAATACTGCCGGCGCAGGGTACAGATGTGTATATACATTACAAATTAATCTTGGCATATTTTGGAATAAGCTGTTGTCTCTGGCAGTGTGTAAAAGAAGATGGAGTTGGTTTAGGGCTAACAGTAGCAATGCATACGGCATGACTGGTTTCCCTGTGGATATCTTATATGTTAAATCTGTTCCTGTCTGTGTCCTCTAGCTTCGCACAACTATTTCTCATTCTTTGGGACACTTTCTTGTATCCCTCTAGGGTGCAGGTAAACTGTCTCAGTATAATGTTTTGATGCGTCCAAAGGATCAGATGGTGTAGATATTTCACTAGCTACCAAAACTGTTGTGTGCGCAAAGAAGGTAGCAAGGTTGACAGTATGACACTTAACTGTTTTTAGGGATGGTGATGATATTATTTCATAACGTGATTTTTTTTTTTTGTTGTTTTTTTTTGTTTTTATAAACCCAATTTTACTGATTTTATTTATGTAAGCAATACAGCCTATTATGACATTATTTTGCACATCAGGAGACCTCCATTGTTGCACAGTTATTTTCCCCATTAGTATACTCGTTATTTTACAAAGTTTTGTTATAATTGCTATAATTGTCCAATATTTGCATGTGCATTTTGTTACATTCTTGTGCATGTTGTCTCTTTACATTCTTGATGTCTCTGCTATAAAGTCGTCTAACCTAGAACACAGTAACATATCCCAACTCCCTAATATCTCTTGACTGGCTCACTCCCTTACTTAATGTTTTAGTGTCAAGTTGTACATTCGTACTGTGGGTTATCACGTCTTAACTGGTGCATTTACTAAGCATTTTCTTATTTGACAACATTATTCGGGGGACGGTACTACACAAACTCAGTGTTATACGGGGAAGGGGGACGAAAACGCACTAGGGCCCAGAGGGTTCCGCCAGATCCGCAGCCTTTAGTATTTCCAGCATCTGGTCCCACTCCATGGAAATGGGTGTTTAACGCAGCCCACGTAATTCCTCTCTTATGATGATGACCATCTCCGTGTGCCAAGTGTGTAACGTAGGGGGGGGGAGCTGATTTTCATCCTATTGTGATGACATGTTTCGCTATGCGGATTGCCATGTCTGCAAATTTATTCTGTATTTTCTGACTCTTCGGGCGAGGGTGTAGCCCTAGCAGGCAGCTAACTGCTGTGTCCCAGACGGAGGTGCCTGTTGTTTCCTGTATTACACGACCTATCCTTGACCAGAATCCCTTCAGGCATGGGCATTTCCTTAACATGTGTAATATATCAACATCTAACGTCTGACATCTAGGGCAGCAGACTTGTGCATCTGGGTATATACGATTGAGGTGGTGTGGGGTAAGATATGCCCTATTTAGGATCATGTATTGAATATACTTAAATATAGCATTACGGGACACTTTTTTAGGGAGCGCCAGAGTAAGCCCACTCCCTATCCGTTATGTCTTTACCGAAATCCCTCACCCATTTTTCATGCAAGGGCACGAGAGGCACCCATGTGTATTCTGGTACCTCTGTAAAGCCAGCGGATTAAGTGATGTCCCTCTCCCATCAAATACACTGCATTTACCAATCCATGTGTGAAGGGTTCTTTCACTTTTGAGGACTAGTGTTTCTTAATATAATAAACTATGGTAGCGTGTAAAATGAACAGTGTTTGTGGCACTCCCTGAATGTGGGTGTAATTGTCGTGGTCAGCTAGTATACCATCTATAAACAAGGTTCCTACCGTTGTTACTCCTTCTTGTGCCCATTGGGAGATTCTCCGTCTGGTAATTAGCCCTGTTGTAATGGGAATTCCAAGTAATGGAACATTGGGTGAATATTGGGAAGTCTGTTTGGTATATTGTAATGTTCGTCTCCAATATAGGAGGGCCGTTTTAAGCAGAGGGGGAGTGGCAGGTGGTATTTTGGAGTCAGGCAGCAGCAGTAGTGTGTGTAGTGTTCCTTGTTATTTTATAATCTGATACTCTATTGTTTTGGCTTTCTGAATGATCACAAATACTGCATATTCGGCATACAATATCCGAGGTTCACCTACAACAATGGGGGCGCCTTCTTTCACTGCAAAGGCTACAAGGCTACCATTGCTAGTACTTCTTTATAAGGGTAATGGCCTTTCATGACCGAATTAAGTAGGCCACTAAATTCTGCAGTTGCTTGGGGCCTAAAGGATACTTGAGTGAGGACTGCCGTCATCAAACAAAAAAAAACTTTATTGTAGTCTGGTGTTCCTAGCACTAGTGCATTTGGTATCTCTGTTTTTAACTTACTAAATGTTTGTTTCATCTCTTTTAGTTCATGTTATCCTGTCCTTCTGTGTTTTAGCCCGTTTGATAGATGCAAGCAGTGGGAATATTAAAGTACTGTTATCAAAAAAACAATTGTCTAACTTAATTACACAAGTGCAGGATCTTCTGCTTTCCTTTCACAGTCTCGGGCATCTGTCTGCTGGATGCTGCTCTGTGAATTGTCGGCCATATGTTGCCATTGTCTGGCAATTCCATTCAACATTCTTTTTAGACCGGCATTCTCTAATAAAATGTCCTGGCTTCCTGCGATAGTAGCATGTTTGTCCGCTCTGAAATAAATTTGATCTATTTCCTCAAACTTCCTCTCCCTCCTCTTCTATGCATATAATTTTTTTCCTTGGGCATATGGTTGGCATTGTGAAATGCCTGCAGGAAGCACACACAGGAATAAAGCGACTGACTTAGTAGCGGCAGTGGCAATTCGTCACTCCGTTTTCTTGGCCAACTTCTGCTGGACCAATTTTACTGCTGCTTTCTCTATTTTGTCTTTCTCACTCTTTTCCTGTCTCATCTTACAAAAGTGTATTATAAGTGCATGTATCTCAGTCTATGGTTTTGTATCTAAAGCACTTGGTTATGTAATTTGTCCTGTACTTTAGCGGGTATCCAGTTCTTTACTATGTTATCACTAGGACCCTCTGGTGTTGGCCATTTTTGGAGCCTTTTTCTTGACCTCTTCTGAACTTGTGCACCTACTACTTGTTTCTGAGAATAATTTCTCTTTGTACTGCCCTTCGGTCTGTCTCTGGGTCTCTTTTGAGTGGGAGGACCGGCAGGCTCCTGTGGCCACAGGTGTGTGTGGTTTTTAGTGGCATCGTACCATTATGTACATTGTTTTTCTATCCTGTCTTTGTCTCAGCGGAGGACTTCAACCAGGTGTTCTACAGGGGACCCCATATGTCTTTGGCAAACACTTAAATTAGAATAGGAGGTTGATTTGGACAATGCGTCAATATTTACTCCATTAATGCATTGTTCACTTCTCTTGCTAACCTCCAAAAACTCTACTTGGTAGGCCTGTTGTCTTACTACCTCATTTTTATTAACTTTTTGTATTCCTCAATTCTTCTAATATGATCATATCCTTCCATTTATTCCTTATTTTCCTTATACAACCTATTTTTCCTCCCATCAAACTCACATATTCTCATACATTATTCTAAATAGTTTAAACAAAAGCAAGGGTGCACCACCGAGAAACCCAGACAAGGAAAATAGAATCTTTAAATACGTGTCCAAGTATATTCTTCCAAGTTCTTCTTTTATTATGATGCAAGTTTAAAACCCGGTCGGGGTGATAACACTAGTTTCGCTACGGTCTTCATTTTCTCTAAGGATTGGAGAACCATGGAATTATATTAAATTATTCTTATTAGGATATGCCTCATAAGTCTTGGTCAACAAAGCTTTACTATGCAATGGGCTATAGAAGTAAAGATATTCTTACTCTGCTACTATGTAGGTTTTTATAGTTGACCTATAAGTTGTGTTTCCACCTTGTAGAATAAAAATTCCTCGTGTTTATCTTTATCATTCACATAGTAAACCGATTAAGCATACATGTCGACACAGGCTATGGGTAATCAAAGTAAAGATACTTGACTTTGCTAGTATGCAGGCTATTGACTTACAATTGTGTACCCAACTTGCAGATTTAAAAATTTATCTCAACACTGTAAAAACCACCTCTTCAAGATGGCGGCCGTTCTGGCTTAGATCGTTGGTCAGTCCGGTTTTATATCCGGATAATTTTTCAGTTTTGTTGCCCAAGAAACTATGAATGTGTAAACCACTTCCTTTATATAATTTACATAAATTAATAATTACTTCCTTTATTAGAATATTATAACTCCTGCCTAATCCCTGATACTAGGCTAAGATGGCAGCCTTTCCGGTTTTACTCATGGGCAAGTATATCTACTTCTTCCCTTCCACTATGCGTAATGCAAAATATATTTTTTCGGCACAAGTTGCCAATTCTTTCGACTTGGAGAGTGTTTTTTTTTTTTTTTTACATTTATTTATTGTTTAAATCTCCCGGCAGTCCGATACCCGGAATAACATCACTATGAGATGACTACCATAGACGCATCGCCGAACGCGGAATACCGTAAGTCGGCACTCGTCACTGCTCACAGCTGTTTCATGTTGCCCGAGATAGACGCGGGTATTTAAAACCTGGATCGCCAATACTAGTTCATTCCGTCCTGAAACTCGAGACGAACAGACGTAAGGAACCCGCCTACCGACGGATCCTGGTAAGAGACTCTACGCGATTAGGCTTCCCTTTACCCCTTACCTTATGGAATTGGTTATTTTACTTCTTTTCTCCAAGGTTGTCGTGGACCTAGTTTAAAGCTATTTGGTTAATATCTGGTGTTCTCTGGCTGTTACTCTTATTTATCTATGGGTATAGCCTATCCACCCTGGCCCCATAGGCAATAAGATTCTCATGCCCATAGCGGTAGTTTCCTCTACACACACTTTTTGGCTTAGACATTGCTACATTTACAAGTGGCGAATTGGCTGGGATTAAAGCTCCTATCTTTTTCCTTATCATGTTGGCTTTTTATAAATAATCAACTAATAAGAATTAGAAGGAAATTCACTATAATAACGCTTTGGTTGACCTTGCCAACTTGATCATTTTTTCTCTGGTTGATTACTACCTTGACCTTGATCATGATTTTGACTAACTCTTCCAATTCAGGCTGGTCGTGGCATTTCTTCTAACTAATTTGGTTCCCCCTTATTGATTCTGGACCATGGATTATTTCACCATGGAGTGACTATATAAATATCTTTCTTGGCAGACAAGGCACTGCCTAAATGCAAGGTAAAGTGCGTATAGGGAACATGTTTCTTGCTTTGCCCCTGCTCTCCCATTCAGCTCACTACTACATAAACATATGTGGTCAATCACTCTTACTCCCCTCTTTTTCAGTTTTAGATAAATCGAAGCCTTCATCCAATTTGATATTACCAATGGCACCGATTACTTGACTATCTGGACCACTTCCTTCGTTCAATATATGTGAAGAGCCATTTGCCTATCCTACAAAGTGAGTACAGAAGCGAATTTGATTGACTTCTGCTCAGGATACTCATAACTCTTTTAATTAGTAGATTAAAAGAGTAATCCTACCCTTCCCTTATTTTTGATAGAAAAGCTGACGGAAGTATACCACATCCTCGGCTATTAACACTATTGGATCATCCACCGCCCTAATAAGTGTACAGATTTATCTCGGTGGGTACATTTCATAATTTCAACATATACTGGGAATAGGGTTCCTATGGCCTCTTGCACTTTTTTTTTTTTTGATGTATCACACATTTGGTACTCCTAATGGGCTTTAAGTCTATTCTTTCCTTTTATATATATCTATATATACACACATATATCATTTTTTCTCTTCTAATTTCCATCTTTTAATTGTAGGTTTTCCTTTTTTCTATATAGGCATATAAAAGGTCGTTTTTTGCCTGTATTGTGTAAATATCAGATCATGAGTGTTTGTATCTCTTAAACCTTGTTGCTGTCTTTGCTATTTAATTATGCAAATTGATCCTTTTCCTGCACAGATGACAGTAATAATACAATGATTGCGATCAGTGTTACATATTTGTGTAGAATATGGCTTGTATATAACATTAATGCATAGAGCAATTTGGTTTTTAAATGTTTATAAATGGTGTTGTATTTCTGTCAAATGTCCGTTGTCACACATTTGTTTGTGTATATGTATGTTAAACCAACAGCCCTGAAGAAGTCCTTTGTAAGGATGAAATGTGTCTGCTGTTTTTTTGATCACCCTGACCGTGTTTTAAACTTGCATCATAATAATCAAAGAACTTGGAATAATATACTTGTGGACACGGATTTAAAGATTCCTTTTTCCTTGTCTGGGCTTCTTGGTGGTGCACCCTTGCTTTTGTTTGAACTGTGAAATTCCTGGATTGGAATTACATTGTGACAGTAGGTGTTTTAAGGTGTGCTCACAGATTTCTGGGTAGTTCCAGAATATATAGATATAACATAAGGATAGCAGGTCTGGTGCTGTGGCCTATAGGGTTCCACTGTTTAGCTTCATTGTTTCTATTATTCTAAATAGTCCAGTTTCTTTTAGCTGATGAATCTATAAGCAGAGACTAGTCTAACAACCTATATTGTATACACTTGTAGATATGATAAATATTTTATTTTACTTTTATATGTGTTAAAATGATCGCAATCTCCAAAAACATTTTTATGCTGCAGTTTTAATCTACTCAATAGGAAAATGTTGTCACATACTGACTATTTGTTATTAACACTATTTCTAAGTTTGTTACAATTTCTAGCCCTGAACAACTTCTCGATTTGAATATTCGAACACCACTGTAAATTATATTTTTTATTACTCCTGTATGTCTGTCTTTTTTCTCCTTGTTAATTTTAGTGCAAGATTAACAGGATCTTTTTGTGCCATATTGATGGGTACATACTTTAATATTATTGAGACTAATATATGTGTATGTGTATGTATATGTGTATATATATTTCCCTATAGAGAGCCTTTCCATTTTGTTATTATATTTAGTAGGGCCATTTACAAATTTTGTTAAAAAAAAAGTAATCTTCATACAGTTCACTTTGTGGCATTTAGTCTGACAAGGTAATGGGGGAGATTGATTTAGAATCACTTGTTAGTCGTGGACTCTTGAGGAATTTCCCTAATTCTGTCAATTACCTAAATTTCCTTTGCTAACATTGTACAACATTCCTCACAAAATAGGAAATCCTAAGTTATACACTACAGAACACATTTTTTTTTTTAATGTCATTAATCTGTGGCCTCGCTTCTACTCACACCTATAAATACATATACATTAATACTAAATTTCTTGCTAAGGCAACCAAAACACTACTGCATGAATTCTAAATTATATACTAGGGCAAACCAAACACTACTGGTCACTTCTCTCTGGGTTCGTAGTGAGGACAACTTTTTACGGTTTGCAACTACAAATTGTGACTTCCAGACGTAAGGTCTTGGTAGTTTGATTGTTCTGTTCTTAGTTAGGGTGAAGTTCCAATGAACACAGGGCTTCTTACCTGTCCCTTTATCACACTTCAGAACATACGGTGATTGCTCATCCTCAAACCCTGTTTTACCTTGACCACTTTCAACTTGTATAGTTGAGTCCCTGGAATCTTCCAGACTTAACCACTGTGATCCCTTAATATGGTGTCAATACACAATTTTGCATGTGTCAAAAATAAAAACATATATTATTGTGAAAATTGTTAATGTCTTTACATATACAAAGGAATTGACCTTCATACTATTCCCATCTTAAAAACACTTAACGCCCTACCTGCTCCTTAGAAATGCAGAGACTTTTACTGAATGATGGAGTCTCTCTTACCTTTTTAAAAAGTGTGCAAGTCACTTCTTGGGGGACAGGCAGTATTGTGGGCTGGCAGTTGAAGTCAAGGAGAGCTCCTGGCTGGCTTGCCAATATGTTGGAGGGAAAATCCCTCTAATAAAGTACTAAAGCACAATTTTACACAATAATTGTTATACTCAAGAAATCAATCGGGGAAAATCTGCCTGTCTCAAAAAGAGATGAAAGTCTGAAGTTCATAGTTCTGGATTAAAGGCAGTAGTGTATATATACTGGAAAAGCCACAAAAAACATGGATTACGCAAATAGTAAGCTGGGCAGATAAGATACTGCTAAAACATGTAAATATTCCCAAGAATTGTGTACGTGTCCATGCTTAGCAGAAGCCCCCTCTTGTGGGTTAGTTCTCAGAATAATGATGAGTTAACATAGAAACACATTTTTGGTTTTTCTACAAAACAAGTGATTATCTCTTGGTTTACGTCAATGGGCCCATCCGAGCCCATCTGACTTTCATATTCTCACATAGCCTGCGCTGAGGTAGAATTGACCCTTGTTTACACCCTGTGCTCAATGCTCCATGACCAAAAACATTTTCTACTGTTGGCCTCTCATTGTTTGACAGAAATATGGTAACCTTTTCTGTGACATAAATAATAATTATTGATGTCCTGTCAAGTTTGAGTCGCAAAGAAATATAAAATATTTGTGTTTCAGCGCAGCTAAATTGACCTTGCGACTTCAATGTGTTTTTTCTAAAACTAATGTGCACTGTGACATATGTATTTCTGCAGAACCAACAGTAATCTTTTTCAGCACATCCATTTAATTAACCTAGGCAAGTTCACTATTTACGTAGGTTTAGAACTATCCCTTAACTGAAATGTTTGTATTGGGGTTTGTGATTTTATATTTGCGTCTATAGAATGTATTCCTATTCTTTCCCTATCAGTTTCTTAACAAAAAGAATTGTGACATTTCATTTATGTTCACCCATTGTCTACCTATGTTCTTTATGCAATACCTGTGCTGCTCCTCACAAATCAAGCTATGGATACCAAACTCTTATATAGCCTCCAATTTCAAATTACTTAACAATATAGAACTTTAAAATGTTTTGCTTTTGTATTTATTTTTTATTAATTTGCTAATATTTAATTTTCTAAACAGTCGCTTACCCCCTTGAGTAGCAATTGCAAAACCCAGGCTAAGAACACCTGTTCTTGCACTGTTTAGGTGCAGAATGGCACACGTTTTAGAAAACTTATCTCAACTGAGTAAGAATGTGGCAATGCCTACTACTTGCCACGTGTAAGCACAGTTCTCTCCCGGGGGGCGGTGGAGGAAGGGCTACTAGATGGTGTGAAGCAGCACAGCTGAATCAAGCCTTGAGGCCTGCGTCGGCAACATGGCTGGCTTCGTCACCAAGTCGCGCAGCCCCTGAGAAAACACCGATCAGCATGCTGTATAACAAAGAAATTGATGTCCTGGCCCGGAGGCCTCTAGTGCTGGCAGCCCTACGCACGTCAGGTCCCTGGACGGAATCTTCGATGCAGTGTACAGCCTGCGTGCCCTGAGCTGACATGCAGCAGGCCGACCTCACGCTGTGGCCATTACACTTGAGGTGGCCTAGCCAGAGAAGGCTGAGAGCCCTGCCTGTGTACCCCCTGCGCACCAAGACCCACCAATAACGCGCTTCCCACAGAAGTGGGACGGCCATGCCTCATGAGGCTACCTCTTCATATCCCCTGACTGTCTTGGGACTTGCTAGAACTCTCAGCCAGTGTAATCTTTAGCCCACGTATTCCTACGGGTGACCCAAACACTCAATTCCCACACACCAGGGCCTGCAAGCACCGCATAACTCGCAAAAACGATGTGGCCGGGCCTGGAGGCCTTCAGAAGAGGCCGGTTGCCAGAAGCTAGGCCTGATCACCTTCTGGGAGACATATACATAAATGCCAGTAGTCGCAGTCTGGCAATTAGGGTTGCGATCGAGCTCCTCTTGCCCCCAGAGGTTGCGTGCAGTACTGGCCAGTGCCTGCGGGCAACAGCCCTGAGCGGCCTGCGTATGCGTTCTCGAACACCACCAGGCCTAAGACCTGCTCTTCACTGACCTCCTACCAAACTCCAGTAACCATCTGAAGGAGAGGAGGTGGTAAATTAACGGCACACAGACCGGCATTTATAACATACAATTGAAGGTGAGAGGAATGCTGTTAGTGTGCAGGAAAATACCTAGTTACTCATGGGAGGACCAAGTAAATCCAGTAAGAGGTATACATGCACTGCTGCGGAGGTGTCTTGGTGAAGGAATATGTATTTCCATGTTTGTTGTCGTTGTCAGATTCTTGAAAAGCATAATTAAATGGGAAAGCTACCCAAAGGGCACCCTGTCTCAAAATTATATTCAATGTATTCTAATTCTATTGAGGAATATTGAAAGATTTGTGTCATTGTACAGAAACTAAGCTCTTTGTATAATCCTGAGATGAATGGAGCTGTGGAGCATATGAATGAGAGGTTGAAAGTAGCATTGAACTAGCATGAGCAAAAAAATCTGTATTGAATAAAGGAGTTACAATAAAGCCTTACTGCAAATCTCCACGGTCAAATCTTAGTTTGAAATGTTTAATGGGTGAACTTCTGGTACTAAGATGTGCCCTTGGTCGATGTCGTGGAACAAAGGTGTGCTTGATAATGAGATTTGGACGTGGCTAGTAAAGGAGAAGGAATTTCGGGTCAAGAGGAAGCAGTTTGACCAGAGGTAAAGTGGGAAAGTCTCTAAAATTACCATAGGTGATCATATTAAACTTAGGGCTCCTACATGGTGCAATGTCTGATTTAAGTTTAGAAGGCGTTTAAAGGTTGTTTTTCAAGTATTCAGTTAAAACCGATTACAGCAGGATTTGGAGCAAAAGTAGAGTGATGGTAGTGAAGACAACTATTGGATTGGGATGATGGGGCCGTGTGTATGGGGAACGGTAGTCGGAGTGAGAGTTAGGAACTGATACATGGAGCCAATGGTGAAGAGTAGGTGGTTGTAAGAAAAGTGAGTGTGGTTTGAAAGCCATCTTGCTTTTACGATTTTGTTATACGTTTACCTCTGTTTTAATTTCCTATTTGTTTAGACCACTTGGTTTCATTTTTTTGTGTTTTTTTTTTTATATTATATACTATATGGTCTTGTACTTATACCATTTAGTATGAGTCAACCATGTTATTGGGAAGAAAAAGTGTGGTATATTTTATGTTCCACTCCAGTGCCTTTTAATAAGAATCCTAGTTCTAGATTTAGAATGTTATTACTTGAACTTTTACATCAAATCTGTCAGTTGGAAGATTGCTGTTTTTGCTAAGGTGCAATAAACTGAAATGGTGTTTACGTGCGTGTTGAACCATATGCAAGAATTCCTAGGTAAATGGGGAACAAGACCTATATGGGTTTGTGAAGATGATTTGAAGGATGATACTTTGAGCCGTAATGAGAAGTAGATAACATGGGAAAAGTTATGTGCGAATAAAAGTGAAAAGCAAATAAATGGAAGAGTTTGAGTGACGTAATAACATTATTTGTTGGCATATCCTTAATTGACAAATTTGATGGAGATGTATATTAAAAGGCTATTAGGTGATACGTTTGGCAAATCTATATTTTTGTACTCAAAACCCAAAAAGCACTGGTAAAATAAAGTTCATTATTTTTCTTCAACCTGCTTCATTATATCTGTAGTTAAGGTTGAAGTTCACTTAGGGGTACATGCATCACGATATGCTTTTGCGAGTCCTTAATTGCAATTGCACCAGCTGGAGGATTGTAAGCAGCTGGTTCGCTAACACTTGTACGTGGATCTTCACCTCAGAGTTAATAAGTGAAATCGGGCGATCTGGCACACACCAATCCACAGGGTGGCCTGGCCTAGGGAGGAGTACTATAGTTGCTAACTCAAGTTCGGGGCGGAATGTGCCTTGTCCATCGCCTCTTTATACAGTCCAAGGAGGTAAGGCATTGAGTGGGCCAGAAAGTATTTGTAATAATCCATGAGGGATCCATCTGGGCTCTGAGTTTTCCCCAAGTTCATGTCCCAGACGGCCAACGCAATCTCCTCTGACTCCAACGGGCGATCAAAGTCCGCCTTATCACTTGCCGAGATCGTGGGTATCGGGATGTCAAACCCCGGGGGATGCATGCAAATACAGTTGCTATATCCTCAGCAGTTCCTTCTACCCCCCTCCTCCAAATTGGATAGAAGGAACTACCATGGAGGCCATTTCTCTTGTCGCCAACCAGTACAGGAGCTTGCCCAACTTGTGTCCTCACTTGTAGACCCTATATGTCGAGGCCATACAACATTGGAGGGCCTCATCAAGCGCTAATTGATGGAGTAACTTCCACCGCACAGCTACATGGTGTAAGTCCGCAGCCGCCATATTTGCATGGCCTCCATGTTCCAAACTGAGGATATTGGATTTCAGCTGCATGATCTATTGCCGCTGGGTCCGCTCCTGCCCCTTCAAATATGGCCTAGCCACCCCCTCTAAACAGCTTTACTAGCCATCCAAAAGGCACCTGGCAAAAACCAGGCATTAAGCCCCCACATTGGGTTTGGGCAGATGCTTACCAAATAGAAGTCACCAGGGTATGGTCTGAAATCCCTCTGGGCAGAATCTGAGATCCAGAGGTTCCGGGCAAATCCAACGCCAGAAAAAGGAGATCCTCAATACGGTACAAGGATTTATGGGCCGTGAAGTGGTAGGTGTAAGCCGCTATGCCAGAGTTCTATACCCTCCAGGCATCAGAGGCCAGGGTCCTCTGACCACCTGTGCAGTTTTCTACTCTCCCTTCCTCTGGTTGCACCCAGCCCCAGGAAGTCCTCCCCAGAGATCATAATGTCATTGAAATCCCCACCACTAAATATTAGGTTGTGAGGGAGTCGAATCTCAGTTGCAGATTTGCAGCGTGAATCTTTCTGGATTCGCTATGATGTGCATCATTCTGCCATCTAGTGGTTGGGTCCGGAATTGTAGTATTTCTTTTTTTTTTTTTTTTTTTGTTGTCGCCCAGGTGGGCATCGACATACCACCATTCGGTGTCCTTCGTGACGTCGACGCGCTTCCTCCGGAAGCTCCCACCTTTGGTCGCCATTTTCAGAATCTTTTTTCTGCCGTTGGGTCTTGATCGTTTCCGAAGAGTTCCAGAGTTTTTGGAGAAAGAATCGACGGAAGAGAAGAAAATCGACGGAAATCAAACTTTTTCAGCACACCCGACTACAGTCAGGTAACCGGGACGACGAGGGAGAAGGTTTTCGACCAAGATCTCGACGTTCCACGGAGAATGCGCTCGCAGGGGGCTCCCTGAGCGCCGGAATTGACTAAACACCTTTCAAGTTTTGCACCAATCGTCACCACAAATACGCCCAGGACAAGCCTCCAGTCTGCAACCTCTGCCTGCCTCTCGACCACAACAGCGAGGACTGCAACGCGTGCTCGGTGTTCACACCTAAACCCTCAGAGTAAGAGAGGCAGAGAAGGGCGAACCACACTGAGCAGGGGCCACCGCCATCGCTCCGAGACTTGGGCCTCTCCAGTGGATAGGAGGACAACCTCGCCGAAGGACCAGAGGACTGCACTGTTGTCTAGGTCCAAAAGAAGACTTTGAAGGAGGTAAGGGAGGCGTCGACCCCCAGATACTCGCGTGACACTCGAAAGGGTGAAGCAAGTCCTCGAACGACACTCGTAGGACTGAAGCAAAGTCCTCGAAGGGAACATTGCCGCCGAAACACCCGGTGAAAGCAACGGCACCCAAGGACAAACAGCCCTGTGGACCCTTCGAAAAGGACTCTGACGGGGAAAGCCCACGAAAAATCGAGGTCGTCGAAGGATGCCCTCAAAGGACACCTTGGCGCCGAGAAAAGAAGGGCCAGCAACTACTTAGACGATAGCGAAGCGCACAAACTCTCGACACCGAACAGGCCGCCGAGATGGAAAGGAAGAAGAGGATGCTCAAGGCCGAAATGGCCAGCAGCGAAGGAAGGACTTCGACGAAAGGAAGAGCCAGTACACCATCCCACTGAAGCCCGCGCTCGAAGTAGACCGAGACGACAAGGACGCCGAACCACCGAAAACACCTGAACCGGTCGAGAAACAGGAGGAAGAAGTCCTTTATTTTTTTGAGGAAGAAGACGACGCGGATCGGCAGACTTACCGAGACTCGACGTCCTCGAAGGCACAAGACTTGGTGGCATGAACTCAACGCCGAATTGCTGATAGGAGTAGACACATACCCTTCGAGGCCTTCACTGCCAGACTACATAGGGAGCTACAATATGGTCATCCAAAAGGCTGCACAGACATATGGGGTGAAACTGGAGGAAGAGAAGCCCAAGGCACGTTTCCTCCTGGAAAAACTGCTGCTTCAACAGACTAGCAGCCAGTTCCTGCCCATGCTCCCTAGTGTGCTGGACCAGGGAAGGGATGCTTTTAATGAACCAGCAGTATGCAAAGGAGTGACTCCTAGAACAGAGAAAAAATATAAACATTCCTCAAAGGACCCTGCATACATCAAGGGTTCAGTGCCAGCCGATTCCATCCTACAGCAACGGCTAGGAAAAGGACCAATGTACCCACAAATGCCGGTACACCTCCAGACAAGGAGAGTAGAAGGATGGACCTTGTGGGGAGAAAGGTGGAGCGGAGTGCGGCAATTCAATGGCGCATCGCAAACTCCAACGCCCTGGTCAACAGGCGCACACAGACCAGCACTGGGAGGAAGCGGGGCAACTCCTAAAGCATCTAACAGACCAGTACCAACAAAGGGCAGGTCAACTGGTAGAAGAGGGCAAACACATGGCGAATACATGTTTGAAATCGGCCTTGGATGCTGCGGACATATCCAGCAGACAAATGATGATCGGGGTGACCGAGAGAAGACACGCATGGCTTAAAATTTCAGGCTTCAAGCCAGAGGTGCAAAACAACATCCTTAACACACCTTTTAACAGAGAGCAACTGTTTGGTTCACCAGTTGACGAAAAGTAAACCCAGCTCAAAAAGGACGAGACAGCAAGGTCCATGGGAGCGCTGGAGTTCAGAGGAATGAGAAGGGGTACACCCGCGAGAAGGCCAGTGGTAGGGGAGGCACCGTGCCTACTACATCACACTAGACGTTCCAACAAAGCTATCAAGGGAACAACCAAGGCCAGCAGCAGCAGGGACCGCCAAAGTTACTTCCACCACGGAGAGCTGTCTCACCCCACTCTGTCCGCCACTTCTCAAGTCTTGTTGCAAAGGGGACACCTCAACTCCCACCTCGCCAATCTTGGTCTCCGTCATCCGAGAGGCTTCAATGGGCAACAGAATTGCTCTGGATTCGTCTGCTGGGAAGGGGGGGAGAGTGGTGGTTAGGTGGGTGGGGGGTCTCTGGGTATCTGTCCTCTCTTGCGCTTAAAAACTGGGTAGTGTAACGGCCCATCTTGGATTGGTTCTGCGCTCCGGCGGGTCTGTCGCGACCCATGGTAAAACCTCAACTAGGCCCCAAAACCTCAATGGAGCCCCATCCACTTACTTCACTTCTTCAGAGTTCAGGACAAGGCCCATCTGTCACTCCACAGCCTGCTTACACCACTGAGCGGCCAGCACGTGTAGCTGGAGTGAGTCGTCTTCGTCCTCCAAAATCAACCCCAAGTGTAGGCCTCCATTCCTCCACCCCGTTGTTCCACATTGCCGCTGATCACCCTCCCCTCAATCCAAAGTGGGGGTGAGTGGAAAGGAAAGGGGGGCCTTGAACAATTCTGCCAATAACTCACTGGCCACCCTCCACAGCTTTGCATTCAGTCCTGTTCCCACTCTGGGCCCCACAGGCTCATGTTCTGCAAATGGTCTCCAGTTGGCCAACCTCTGCCACGATCCAATTGGCCTAAAGGGGGCTAGAAAAGAAGAGCCGTGGGGGCCTGGTGCCAGAGTCCGCACCCCCCTTGGAGCGCTTGTCTCCACTCTGTTGCTGATAGGAGTCCGGGAGCGCATAACCTTCATGTGTGTGCTGGTTCCTTATTAGTTTGTAGGTCACGCTGCTCTTAATGCGGCTGACCGCCGTCGGTCCTAGGACTCGCACCGCCCAGTTTTCACCGTAGCTGCCTGTTGCCTCAAACTGAGGGGTAAAAGAGGAGAAGGAGGAGGAGGGAGAACTCCGACCCCTATGAGCCCTCCCGCTTAATTTGATGGTCTCAGCGGTCGCCAGCCATTGTATGCTGGGTTATCGACTAGTGTGGCTCTCCCAGGACAACAAAAACATGCCACACTCCTGGGAAGCACAGTACCAGGATCAAGTTTGCTTTGACACTGCCATCGGGAGCTCTAACAAGGAGAGAGGATTAAGGGTGTGATTTATTTTTTTTTATTTATTTTTTTTAAAATTTGTTTTATACCTATTAAAGTCAGCAAGATGCAAGTCGAGCATCTCTAAGTTAGTTCTGTTGTCCATCCAAAAATAACCAGAGGAGCTGTGATAAAATCCACGTTTAGCTGTATATAGCATACATTTTCTGTGTAGAAGCTCCTTTGCATCCGTAGTTGTAGCCAAAGGGCGAATTGGATTCCTCACCTGGCACAGTCCAGCCCTTCATTTTAAGCTATAGTGGCATTTTCTAATTTTATTTTTATATGTTTTTAAGTTTCTAGTAAAGACAGAGCATGTTTGTCAAAGATATTTTTAGAGTTCCTTACTTGAACTTAATCAATCCTAAAATTAGGCAGGATCTACTGTGAGAACAACATTTCCTTTCAGCAAACTTGTAGAGTTGTATGACAGCAGAGAACCATTGTGTGCCTTGTGGAGTAAGAGCTGATCACTGGTATGAGTAAAAGTGGGCAATGCATACACCATTACGCTGTTTTCCAAATGTAACTTTTGAAGAGAAATCCTGGTTCTCCGTGCACGCTAGAAAAAATGCAACATAATCTTAACGAATGATTTAAATGAATCTTATGAGTTTGTTGTTTATGATGCCTATATATCACAAGATTATTCAAACAGGGGTCCTAGGGAAAATGTTTAAAGACCAAACTGAATATTATCCCCAATCTGAACCTTTAATAACGCAAGAAAAAACGTTGGTCTGTTCACACTACGCTTCAACAGCAACAAACTAGTCTGAATTGTTTAAAGTAGTCCTCTTTAAGAGGATAGAATTCCATCACCCACAGAAGTGGCATGCTTCACCATCTGGGATCCCCTCTTAGTTGCAAACCCTAGTGCAACTAAGGGCTATAACCTTCTCAACGGTAGAAGGGAGCTCTCGGATGTTTTTTTGGGAGTAGTATGAGATGGAATCTACTATGATCCCAAGATGTGGAGCCTCCAAATATTTCTAAAGGTGATGGTTGCAGTGCATGTAAAAATTGTGTGTGAGAAGTGATATCTTAAAATTGGCTACCAGGACACACAACAATTTTAATAGGCGTTATCCTGGTATCAAAAGTAAAAACAGTGCGTGTGCAGTTTCTGACAAATAACTGCAAAAAGGTTATGATGCCTACCAGGAAAGAGACAGTAGACAATTAACTTAGTCTTCCATGTTTTTGTTCTCCCCTGATGCATAATACATTTTGTCCACCAGTCTACCGTTTGCTTCTTGGTTTAGCAATTTTTAGCATATTCGTACTCCCCATGTCTGCTAAGGATTAACCCAGTGATCTGTTGGACATTGGCGACCATCTTCATAGCTTTTCTCCCACATAAAGTATCAAGAGCAAATTTGTTGATTTCCCAAATGTTGGGGTACCCAAAGTATGTGAATGCTCTATGGAGGACTTAGATAATAGCCAAAATGTGCAAAGTCCAGTGTGTGTTTTGTTTTAAAACTATTATTTTAGAACAGTGGGGAAAAGTGCTGTGCAAGTATGTGTGCTTTTATTTTTTTCATTAAAAAAACTTACTAAAAAATTCTTGATGTGCTAAGATCTCTTTCCAACTTTCAGGAACAGACAGTTGGAAAGAAAACATACTTTTTTGCCATAGGTTTTGCAGTTTTCAAATTTTCTATAACCTATTTGTGTGGCTCGAATTTGCGGGCGGAAGGTGTGCGACTCACCAGAGCCTATACATTTTTGAAACCTAGACAAAATTCTGAATTCTGCACTTGATTTTCCCCAAAGAAACTATTAGTTGAAATCTAAATATAGTGAAAGTAAGTCTGAAAAAAATAATACGCAGTCATATTCTCATCTTTAGTGTTTAGCACTGAAGGCCTATCCACAACTGTATTATACTATTACGTCTCTATGACTCTTTCAATAGTAGAGATATATAGTATGTGGTGGTTGTCCAGAAACATGCAACTACAGAGCCATCAACTGAGCTGTGGCTTTGACCATGGAAAAATTCATAAGGTAAAACCTGTTGATTTAAAAAAAAAAAAAAAAAAATGGGTATGAAACAAAGCTATGACTTAAAAAAAAAAAAACATGTTTTTTAATGCACTTTATTTAAAACTTGGGTGCAAATATAACCATTTAACTGACTATTGGATTTTCAAGACCAGCAATCTTGAGACGTATCATCAATCCATCAGGGGAATTATAAGCGCGCTACTCAATCGTGAGGCACTTTGGGGGTGGGGGGGGAAGCAGTTCCATTCAGTCGAAGAGCCAGGTCTTGAGTGTCTTCCTGAAGATGTTCTAGGAGGGTGCGTGTCTGATGTAGACCGGGAGTTCGTTCCAGGTCTTGGCTGTGATGTAGGAGAAGGCTCTTACACCTGTTCTCTCTCCGGATGCTCGGAGTTTCGGCGAGGGCAAGGTCGTTGGATTGGAGGTATTGGGGTCTGGTGTTGTGGAGGCATTTGTAGGCGTGGGTAAGTATCTTGAAAGTCACTCTTCTCAACGGGGAGCCAGTGGAACTTACGCAGGTGTTGGGTGGTGTGTTCGTGTCGAGGGATGCCAAGTACACGTCTTGCTACTGCGTTCTGTATGGTTTGGAGTTTGCGGAGCAGAGATTTGTTGATCTCGGCGTAGAGGGCATTTCCGTAGTCTGCTGGTTATGAATGCGTGGGTGACTGTCTTCCTTGGTTCGGGGGCGGGTCCATTTGAAGGTCTTTCCGAGGATGCGGAGTGTGTTGAAGCAGCTGGAGGTGACTGTGATTACCTGTCGGGTCATGGAGAGGGAGAAGTCGAGTACAATGCTAAGGTTTTGGGTGTGGTCCGTGGGGGTGGGAGAGCTGCCGAGGGCAGTGGGCCACCAGGTGGTGTTCCATGCCAAGGGGGAGGGTCTGCGGACGAGGACCTCTGTCATCTTCGACTTGAGCTTCAGGCAGCTGCTGCTCATCCAGAATGCAACATCCTTCATTCCTTCCTGGAAGTTTAGTCTGGTGGTGATGGGGTTCTTGGTGAGGGAAAGGATGAGCTGGGTGTTGTCAGCATAGGATACTATACTGAGTCCGTGCAGTCTGACGAGGGGGGCCATGTAGATGTTGAACAGCATGGGACTGATCCCCGATCTTTGGGGTACTCCGCAGTTGATTTGCGTGGGTTCGGAGAGGAAGGGTGACAGTCTGATTATTTTTTTGGCTTCTGCCGATGAGGAAGGAGCGGATCCAGTCGGGCAGTACCCTGTATGCCAGCGTCATGGAGTCTGGCAGGGAGTGTGCGGTGGGAAGACGTTGTCGAACGCTGCAGAAAGTTCAAGTAGAATCAAGGCCATGGTGTGTCCTTTGTCGAGGACGGTGCGGATGTAGTCTGTGGCGGCAAGTAGAGCGGTCTCAGTGCTGTGGTTGCTTCAGAATCCGGATTGGGAGGGGTCGAGGATGAAGTTTTCTTTGATGAATTTTATTAGCTGGGCATTGTCGGTCCTCTCGGTGACTTGGGTCGCGAAGGGGACGAGGGAGGTGGGTCGGTAGTTCTTGAGGTCCGTGGGATCTGCAGAGGGCTTCTTGAGCAGGGGTCTGACTTCTGCGCACTTCCATTCGTTGGGAAAGATGCCGGTCTTGAGGGTGGCGTTGATGGTGCGTCATAGTTCTGGAGTGGTGGGGGCTCTGTGAAAGGTGTGCGGCGGGCAGCCGTCCGTGGGGGCTCCTGAGGGGATGCCTTTCATGGTTGAAGTGGTGTCTTCGTGGTGACTGGGGTCCAGGAGGAGATGGTGGTTTGGCTGGCATTGCCGGAGAAAGAGGTGGTTTCGGATTCAGGTGTCTGGTAATTGAAGTGGTCGTAGAGGCTCTTGATTTTCAGATGAAAGTTCGGATCCGAGCTTGTTGCTTGTGCTGTCTGTCGGAGTTACAGAGGAGTGTGAGCTAGTCTGCGCAGTTGGAGATCCATCTGTGGAGTTCTTTGACTGCGAGGTTGACTTTGGTCGAGGTGGTGGGGGCGTAGTGGTTGAGGGTGGGGTTGAGCTGCTCCTCAGTGACTTTGCT
The DNA here is from genome assembly GCF_964204655.1 of Triturus cristatus. Taxonomy (NCBI): domain Eukaryota; kingdom Metazoa; phylum Chordata; class Amphibia; order Caudata; family Salamandridae; genus Triturus; species Triturus cristatus. The sequence continues at coordinate 359,796,756 of NC_140583.1, forward strand.
CCAGTTCCTTTGTAGAGGGCACGGTGCAGGTTTGGGTGGTGTGGGTATGTCGACGTGGAATTGTACGCAGTGCTGGTTCGTCCATGGGGGTTGTTTGGTGTGGCTGGAGTGTATGTTGTTACCTCCCGCGAAGATGGGATTGAGGGTGTGTCCTGCCTTGTGTGTGGGCGTGGTGATGAGCTGTTTCAGTCCGATGTTGTCCAGGAGGGTGGTGGAGTTGGGGTTGCTGGGATTGTCAAGGTGGAAGTTTAGGTCTCCGTTGAGTATGTAGTCCATGGAGGTGATGGCATAGGGTGCGATGATAGTGGCGGTTTTCTTGACTCTTATTGGATCCATTGGAAGATCTTGCGTAGGCTCTTTATTAGGCCGTAACAGGTGATCACTATTTGGGTTAACTTGTCTTTCATAGATAGATTGTCCTCTATTTTTACTCCAAGGTTGCATACCGTGGGTTTAAGAGAAGGACAGGGGTCAAGACTTTAATGCCACCAGTTGTTAGACCAGTGTTCATGAGCCTTGCCAAATAGGATGATCTCGGTCTTACTGGCATTGAGCTGCAGATATTTAGCTTGCATCCAAATGTTAATGAGTCGTACAGTTTTTAAATCTATTTCTAGTATCAGTTGGATTGGGACCAAGGGTGATTAGTAGCTGGGTGCCAGCGTAGGACAATACATCAAACCCATATGATCTCCTCACTTTGGACAGGGGTGTCACATAAAGGTTGAAAAGAATGGGACTAAGTATAGATCCCTGGGAGATTCCCTTGTCGACCATCTTGCTTCGAGAAGCTAGGGTGCCCAGTTGTACAATGATAGTTCGGTCTTTGAAGTAGCTTCTGAGCCAGCTTAGGGCTGTTCCTCTGATACCCATCTTCCACAGTCGTTGTTCTAAAATACTGTGGGAGATGGTGTCGAAGGCAGTCGACAGGTCCAACAGGACAAGTATGGCTGACTGTCCGAGGTACTGGGCAAGTCTACTATTGTCGACTACCTCAACCAGAGATTTTTCAGTGCCATAGATTCTAACAGCATCTGGCCAGCACAGATATTAAAGGTGATCCCTTAGCTGGCTCTGCACTGTTTTATTAGCAACTTTGATATAAGAAGCAAAATTCAATTCTCACCAGGCACTACAAGACCGATTATAGGATAAAGGTAGAGTAATAAGAGGTGCCTTTCTTTTGACTGAAGATGGGAGGAAGCCACAAATCTCAAAAATCAGTAGCATTATATCCAAGATTGGAATTATGTGAAATCTGAATGAATGTATAATTCCCATATTGCAAGCAGTGTGCTTGCTTATGAGGAGCAAGGGTTATGTACTAATGTTCCGGTATTGATGTGATGACTGATGCCACTAATTTAGAAACTGGGTTGCTTTCTTCTAACCACTAGAACAACCCTACCATTCCTAATATTATTATCAGAAGACACCGAAGCACAATAATTTTCACTTTCTTGGTCCAAAATTGTTGTATACCAGACACTGGAGTCTTCTCCTCCTGCCATAAATCAAAGGGTGATTTCCCAAACGGTCTCCGCTCAATACTCCTAGTCTTACCCATATTGTATTATTTATGTTTGATGTACTAATACCTGTTCTTGATGAGTGAAGCTTCTCCTAATATTTGTCTTTATGCTCAGACCATTCTCCTTTTTTTTTTCTTTCTCTTTTCTACCCTTCCTTTCCTTGGATAGATAACCTTGTTTCTGCAGGCCTTTTTTTTTTTCCCAAAAAGAGAAACAAAGCAAAATCCCCTGCAGAGTAACGTGGCTAAGGCCTAAAAATTCCTTATCCTACCAAAGAACATCAAGAGTTCTGAGTGTCCTTTACTTCAAAGCCTCACTGGCAAGTGTATGTACAGTTTCAGACGTTGGCGGTCTGGGTTGCGATCTCTCCAGAAATAGTTGGTTCATTCAAAGTCTGTAGTTTTCGACATTCCAAGGTCTCAAAATATACCTAGGCAAATCACAATCCGGATCCTCAAATAGAGGTGTTGGTATCAATTTGGGCTTAACCTGAGTGAAGTTGATCAGTGGATGCGCTACTACTTCTTCAACCGGCTCACCATCATTAAAAGATACTTTCTGTGTAATTTGTGCACTTTCCAAATCAGGACTTCCTTCTTAATATGGTTGGCATGCAGCCAGTTTCTGATGGATACATCTGCCAGTGGATTCCTCACCTTGTGAATATCCCTTGCGCCAGCAACATTCGGAAACATTTGTAGCAGTCCACGCCCATGAGGTCGGAGATGACGTCACAGAGACACGGCTCTGCTCTCGACTCCGCTGACGTCACCGGCTCCATAAGAAGACCTCGTCTGTGTGATGACGTCGGTTCCCTTTTTTCCGCGCCGTCGACGCCAACGGATTTCGGGAATCTCTGTAGCTATACTGGTTACTTTTTCTGCTTGTTTCTCTTTGTCTTCTTCTGCAGAAATGTCGACTAAGGAGTCAGGATTTAAACCCTGTTGTGAATGTGGGAAACACATGGCCATAACGGATCCGCATGACGACTGCGTGTGGTGCCTGTCATCGGACCATGATGTCAAGGGATGTTCTTGCTGCCGCAAGATGAGTTCCAAGGCTCTTAAGGCGAGGGAAGCAAAGCTCTTCATCGCAAAGATGAAGAAAGAAAAAAGAGGCCGGAGAAAGTCTAGGTCGGCGTCGAAGTCGACTTCAGGACATGCTTCCAAATAAACAAGTTACTTGCCTTCGGTAACGCTTTTTCTGGTGGATGCAGTATCTGCCTGTGGATTTCTCACTGACCCGCCTCCCCGTTGTCCACCCTTGTATACCTACAATTCTAATGATGATGTTTCAAAATGTATTTGTTACTGTCAAAGGCATTGTGTTATTTCTTTTGCCTTCCTATTTATTCTTCACACTGTGTGTTGCATTGTATATTATGTACGGTGTATACTGTGTGTGTATATTGCTGTCAGTCCGTCCGTGTGCCTCAAAGGCATGGAAAAAAGGGCGGAACGGACGTCATCACGCCTACGAGGTCTTCTTATGGAGCCGGTGTCGTCAGCGGAGTTGCGAGCGGAGCCGTGTCTCTGTGACGTCGTCTTCGACCTCATCGGCGTGCACTGCTACAAAAGTTTCCGAATGTTGCTGGCGCAGGGGATATTCACAAGGTGAGGAATCCACAGGGAGATACTGTATCCACCAGAAAAAGCGTTACCGAAGGTAAGTAACTTGTTCGTTTGTGTCCCATGCTCTTAACAGCAGTCTGAGTCTCGAGTAGCACTTGCACCTGTCCTTTCCAGCGTGGCTTAAGACTGGATTTCCTCTCCCTGGAGACTGGGTCTTCACCCAGCACTTTCAGACAGGCCTTCACCGGTGAATGAATCGAAAGCAATTCTTTACTCAATTGGTCACAATAATCAACAAGAAGAGGATATTCAATTTCATAAAATATTTTCTTTATTAATACACCCCATACATTTGCAGGCCCCCCCAGGACTACCTGAAATGGAGATAATCCCATTTTCGAATATTTCGTATTGCGCATTGAAAACAAAGCTATGGGCAAAGCATCGGGCCTTTTTAATTTTGTTTCAGCTCATATATTTCCCAGTTTTCCTTTCAAGATACCATTGTATCTTTCCACTAGGCCTGCAGCCTTTGGATGGTGGGCAGCATGAAACGTTTGCCTTATCTGCAAGCCTTTGCAGACCAGGTCTATCACTTGGCCAGTGAAGTGCGGCCGATTGTCGCTCCAAAGAACTCTGAGAAAACCAAATCTTGAGAAGTACTTTTGCAGTACTTAAGGCTGCGTTATCTTGTGCCTCCACCCACCTACTAAAGGTGCAAACCACCACTAAGACCTACTTAAGTTTGCCCACTCGTTCCATTTCTATGAACTTCATTTGCAGGACTTCAAAGGGCAAATCTGGAGTTGCAAAATGGCCTGTTAAGACTGGGGTACCTTTTCCTGGATTATAAGTAGCGCACATCATGAATCTTTTGACATGGGAATCTGCCTCCCTGGGAATCAGTTTGTTTAACCATACATGGTCTAATGTCACTATTCCTTTGGCACGAATGTGAGCAGGGCTATGTGCCATAGTAACAATAGCGTTAAAATAACAATTGGGAAGCATCCAGCTTTGTTTCTCTGACGGATCTATCCAACATCCGGAATCAAGACAAAATATATTGCAAGAAAGAATTCTCCACCAGCTGCAGTGGAAGGGTATTAACAAAACCCCATACGTTGCGGATGTGATACATTTTGCTTTGTATATATGTAACCACTCCCCTGGCGGCTTCCTCCCCAGTTTCTTAGCAAAAGAGGCTAGGGCTAAGGTTGTTCAAGTGAAAGCAAGTTTTTTAGCATTTTAAATCTGGAACCAGGTATCATTCTGATTAAATAAAATCCCAAGATATGAGAAATTCCTGGTCTTGTTTCCATCCAGAAACATTTCCCTGACCCTCTGGAACCAGTTACCGCATCTCATGACAAACGTTTTAGAGACATTAACACTTAAACCTAGGTCTTTCATAAAATCATTAAAACTATCCAAAACCCTTTGCAAACCATTCTGTGTGCGCGCCATAAGGACTGCGTCATCTGCTTAGAGAAGGGCTGGGGATGGGTCGCCCTCCAGCTTGGGGAAAGTCTTGTCCCTGTCTGAGCAGTGCATCGCCAAGACCATTTGTATACAAATTAAAAAGGAAAGGGTCCAGGACACATCCCTGACTGACCTTCTCCTAATGGGGAATGATTCAGTACGCTCCCAATACAGGCTGTACCGAACACTAGAAGAGGCTCCACAGTAGAGACGCTGCAAAAAGACAAAAATGTTTGGATCCACCCCCATGACTGCAAGGACCTCCCACAGTCTCCCATGCCTCATAGAATTGAAGGCTGCAGTAAGGTCCACAAATGCCAGGTACAGGGAACTTTTTTTTGCTCTGATGTATTTACCCATCAGAATAGATCAATTTAGACTTTGTTCGATGGTACCTAGCCCTTTGCGAAATCCATACTGTAGATCAGACAGTACCTGGTTGTCTTCCCTCCCCCCCCCCACCCCCCATCCTGCAGACGTTCTAGGACAACACGTCCCGCCACCTTTACCGTTGAGTCAAGCAGGAAAATTGGCCTATAGCAGCCCGGGTCATGTCGGTCCCCCTTCTTGAAGATTGGAATGATGATTGATTTCACCTAGGTCTCAGGTAGTGATGTTCTGACACCGGCATTTATAACTTGGGTAATTACAAGACCCCAAAGAGACACGTTGGATTTAAATAGATCAACTGGCACTCCATCCGGTCCAGGGGCCTTTCCACCTAGACTACATAAATGTGCTCTATTAACTTTGTCCAGCGGAATTTGAAACTCTGCCTTATCGAACTGAGCTGTAAAGGTGGAGGACATTTGTAGATCAAAATTACCTTGCCCATTATACACCTTGGAGAAGTGATTAACCCATGCATCCTCTGATATTGCCGTCTCAATTGAGGGACCGGTGCCGTTTAATAAAATGGGGCCCTTACTGCTCTCTGGAAAGCGGCACTGTCTTTATGCTGGGCCGATGTGTGGAGGGTTTGCCAAGCTTCCTGTTTCAACAGGCGTTTCCTGTCCGCTATAACCCACTTGTATTCCGCTCTCGCCTGTATGACCCTGTTGGGGGATTTAGGTTGCCTGTGTATCTCATGTTTCAAATTTGTGAGGGCTTGTTTACATTTTTTATCAAACCACCCGAATTCTTTGTGTTTGCTACGGTGCTTTACATGGAGTAGACTCCTCACCTCATTAGATGTATCTAAAAAAGAATGTACAATACTATCACTGGAGGACGACTCACTCAAACTTATATCAAAGGCCAGTTTGCAATTTGTGATTAATTTCGTGAGCATTATGTCAGGGTCCACTTTAGACCATCGTAAAGAGTAGCCATTTGTTCTGCTCAATTCTATGTTACCTATTACTGGATGATTTTGTCTAGCCTTCCTAGTTCTTGAGGGAGGCAGTTTCACCTCTAAGCAGAGTGGAAAGTGGTCGCTCATTGGATTGTCCCCGACCTTGAAAGAAGACACCCTGATTGCAAATGAACATGACAACAGGATGAAGTCAATAGTTGATGCTAGTCCTCTTCCATTGAAACTATGTGGCATAGATACAGGGGGGAATAAAAAATTGTTCACAAAACCCAAGTCATTAGCAAATAACTCGTTGAACAAATCACCCGTCGGGGTATGACAAAAATCAGTGATTCGTTCACCTTCCACCTCCTCAAATCCACATCTTCTTATATCAGCAAGGTTACGCATCGTGCAGTTAAAATCCCCCATCAAGATTATCATACAATCCTTTGTATCCCTCTTACAGCTGTCGGTCAAAGCCCCATTTAAATTCCTAACCACGGTACCCAGTTCCCCAGGTGTAACGTTATTATAAAAGTTGACCAAAATCATACATTGTGTTGCACTCGTAAAACCTACCAGTATGTGGTAATAGCAATCCTCGGCACATTGGGCTATTCTTACAATCGCCAATCTGTTAGAAATATAAGTGCAAAGACCACCCTTAGGTCTCCCTCCCAAACCCTTTACCACATTGGTGTTAAGCGTTTTAAAACCATTAATGTGAGTTGGGTCTAAGCACCATATTTCCTGCAATGCCAATATATCGTTATTTGCTATGACCTCACCCTAAGCGGGATCTTGAATTTTAGATCGCAGCCCCGTGATATTCCATGAAGAGATCCTCCAAATAGGGGCTGCGAGGGTAGGCGGTGGACCTAATGAGGCCAGTACTGATGGAATGGTCTGATCAACACAACTTAACACCTGTGGGCTAATGCGGAACACACCTTGTTCTGGCCTCTGTAACAGATGCACTAAATCAACGTCTCTCCCTCTAGGGTCAGTTTTTGTCTGCATATGGGAAACCGTCTTCCCTGGAGTGAAGCAATCCAAACCCATCACCTGTTTCGAGGACCCCTCTTCACATCCCACTGCTAGTCTACCACCCAGGTCCAGCTGCTGAGGGGAAGGGGTTAGTCAGTCTGTCTTCCAGGTTGTTAAGGGCCTCATAATGGTTGTTGACTGGGGCAACATAGCTGTGCTGTAAAGGCCCGAGCAGAAATGCTCATCCAGGGAAAACGTGATGTTATAGGGGGATGGTAGAAAAAAGCTAGGGGGACAACATTAATCCCATTACTCCTGGCCAACAAGTTTCCCGTCCTTTCTATAATAGTTCTGACCAGGGCTCTAATGGACAGTACTATACAGTCTCCAGGCAAGGTTTTATTAGATGGTCCGACCCACCCAATCCGCTTTGCCATCTTAAATTCGGTAAAGAGATTGATGTTCAAACCTGTTTTCCCACTCAAAAAATGCAGGGCTTTATTTCGGAGAGTCGACCAATGCTAGACTTCTCCTGATGGCAATGGGGGGACAATTGCCAGTACTACAGTGAAAGGAGTTGCTTCAGGCAGGAGATGCAATACTCCTAAACCCTGGGTACTGCCCAAAACGGGCTTATGGAAGCCCGGCATACTTTATGACCCCTATGCCCCCATTCCTCTGATCTTCTCTACAGCTCACAGGGCCCTCGCTACCTACAGTTACCCAGTTAGGAACAGATCTAGAATTGTCCTGTCTAGGGTGAGGCGCCTCTGTCCGTATCACCAACCCTAGCGCTGCTTCAACATCCCGGGGAAAAAATTGTGCTGGGTCACCTTGTGATACTTGGGGCATCGACACTAATTGGGACGTTGGTACGCTAAACGGGGCAATACCCTGGGGATGTTTTATCCCAGAATCACCCATATTGTTAATGGGAGGGGCGTTAGAGCTGCCTACTGAACCTTCCGTCCTCTGCTGGTGGGCGGTTCATATATCTTTCCATATTGGTTATTCTCCCCTCTATATTTGTTAACGTGGTGCATAAAGGTTTAAAAAGGGTTGCAAATGTTTTCTCCATCTTCTTCCAGAACAAACCCTTGATCAAAGTCTGTAGGGCCATTAATTACTACACTAGGGTTGGGGGAAAGAGTATAATTCAGATTTAATTCGCTCACGCTAGTCGGGTTTTCTTGACCAAGTGTTTTCTGCCTGTTGGAATCCTGCCCCTTTCTTCTTTTCGCGGGAGGGGCAATAGACCTCGCTTGATTATTTTTCACTTTTTGAGCCCTAGTAATGACATTAGGTCTGTTTAGGCCAACATGTGATTCCCGTGACTCCAGAGGATTAGGGTTTTCTCTGTCTGTTACTGGGGAATAGGGCAGAGTGAGTACCTCTGGGTCAGAAACTTGTGCCACGTTAGTTTCCTGTACAAGCGGTAGCAAATGAGACTGGGCTACTAATGGCTCAAGCAAAAGTCTGCATTCTGTTAAAGCAATTTCATGCATTGGAGCGGATTCAGGCCACAACAAAAAAGCGTCTAGAGTACCCACAACGCCGTGCCCTGTTAGCGACTTATGTTTACTCATCGCAGGTCCCCTCAAAATAACAAAGGATAGGGCATACACCAATCACAGTACCATACTGATAAAACAAATTACTGCAATTTTCCAGCAGTCTAAGAAAATGAGACCAACATGTAAATAACTTGGGCCGGGCTCTTTCGGTCTCTGACGGGCTCAGACCGGTAGCTGATGAGGATTGGGGTAGTATGGTGCACCCTGGGATTCCGACTCCCACCAGGCTGTAACAGTGGCGTTGGCACAAACAGGAGTTGCAGCAGGACCGGTAATGCAGAGGTCGGCCGCCCGCAGCCCAGGCAAGAGGAGTACCAGCAGAAAAAGCAGCTCGGACACTAAAGAGTTACCAGCGCATTACTATTAATTCCCCATGCTGTATTTTAGTCAAATGTGAGGTCAAGAAGCCTCTTTCCATAATCTTCCAAATGACTGGACAAAACCAAAGGCGTACTGACTGTCAGTATAAATATTTACAATCCGATCTTTACTCAATTCATATGCCCATGAAATGGCAATTGCGTCTGCGCTTGTGCTGAGATTTGCTGTATTTTGCATGAATCTACCACTGTTCAAAGTGGTGATGGCATGTGTAGCAGTGTTTGTACCATCTGGTAATTTGAAAGATGAACCATCCACAAACCACTCTCCCTGTGAGTCAGATATGGGAGTATCGGTTAGGTCTACCGGTCCCTGGGGTCTCTTCTTCAGTGGTGAACAAACAATCATGGTGTTCTTCCCCTGAATCACTGGGGATGAGTAGCATTGTGGCTTGGTTCAAAACATTGCAACGTTTCAGAATGATATTTGTAGCAAAAAGTGTTAACTCATACCCTGGTCAGGTGCTGGGTCTGAGTTTTGTTTAGTAGCACATCCACAGCGTGCGGTACCATAACTGTGAAATTGTGACCTAGATCATATATTTCCGATTGTAGTCAGACAACAGCAGCAGCTGCTACTGATCGCAAACAATTTGGCAAAGCCTTAGCTACGGGATCCAAGGTGGAGGAAAAATAAGCACAAAGTGTATTCCTCCTCCCATGGGATTGTGTTAAAACAGATAGACCACAGCAATCTTTCTCATGGACAAAAGAAACAAAATTCCTTAAAATAATCAGGAGTACCCAAAGCAGGTGCATTGCATAAAGCGTTCTTTAGTTGTTGAAAAGCATGCTCACACTCATCTGTCCAAGGGAGTGTGTTACTAATATTTTTAGATGTTAAGAGCAAGCAAAGGTTTTGGAATTAAAGAGTAATTAGGTACTGCAAAAGGAAGTAATACTTGTAAAGGCATGAACATCAGATTGGGACTGTGGATGTTTCATTTTCTGTACCAAATCAATTCTTTGTGGGTGCAGTCATCTACCCCCCCTTTGACAGAAGGTGACCTAAATAGGCAACCTCCTGTTTACAATATTGCATTTTAGATAAGGACACTTTATGTCCTAGGAGTGCTAAATGATGTAACAAATTAACTGTTGTCTCCTTCCAGCCTTCGTATCTGAGGCAGTTAATAGATCATCATTATATTGGAGTAATACAGAGCCTTTTGAGGGGGTAAAAAGATCTAATTGTTTGTTCAACGCTTGACTATATATACTAGGACTTTCTGTATACCTTTGAGGAGTGTTTAAAAATCGGCACAGTAAAATATTTGGCTAAAGAAGGAATCATGGTAAAAATAGAATTCATGTCCGGAACAGGATATTGGGGTACTACAATTTTATTAATAGCTCAGAGATCAATCACGAATCTATATTTATCAGGGATTCCCTCTATTTTTTGTTGTTGTTGTAAGAACAGGAAGTATAGGAATTTAACATGGGCTGCCTTCTGTTTCTTTAACTATCCCCTTCTGTATTAAATCGGAGATAACCTCTTTGAGACCTTCCTCTCCCTCACGGGATATTTTGTATTGAGGAATGCGGGGTAAGGGAACACCTTGTTTAACAGTGATTACTATGGGCTCTATGTCCATCTTACCAATATCATTACCTGCTGAAGCCCAGAATGTTTTATCAATTGCCTGTAATTCAGGTGGTTGGTGACGTAACATAGGTCATTGTAAAACTTTTTCTAAAACTATCCGAAGCTATTGCATTCATCCTTCCAATGACCCTCCTGAAAGCAATAGGCACACTGATTTTGGCCTAATGCTGCTCTATGTTGCTGCGCAGGATCTGATGAGGCTCTGCCAGCCCCTCTTCCACGTCCACCTTCCCTCACATTTCCCATACCCCTTTGTCTTCCCTTGTCTAGGAATGCTTGCTACAGCAAAACCTTTGTTTTTAATTCTTTAATTTTCTTTAATTTTCTTATTCTTTTCTGTATTTATTTTCTAGTAATTATCATAATATGTAGCCATTACCAAAAGATCTGCAGATTCTTTAGTTGGCCAGGTGCTCTATGATACTTTAATAAACTCTTCTAATTCTTTCATCTAATTATTCACAAATTTATCCTTTCCCCATGACAGTTGCCAAATCCTGACCACTATGAGCCCTGAATATTTCCTCCGTCCTAGTGAAATAGCTGGTATTTTATCCCAATGTACATTTTCCCTTGGTATTATTCGTAGCAATTAAGTAATAATGAGATCAGGTAAATCAAGTATAAGTTGATCTGGTCTGTCTCCTGATCTTCTCTGTGTGTCAAGATTTTCAGAATGTACACAAGCATGCCCAAAGTGCGCTACATAATTATGTCTATGTATTCCATTCCATATTTCTCTGGGGAGTAAGGCATCAAAAAATAGATCCAAGTCCTTGAATGTCATTACACATAATATAGTGGCCGACTCTAAGGCTTCATAAAATCTCTTTAGGTTTTCCTCTTTCTTTATTGTCATTAATTCATACCTACTCCACGGAGTATGAACAACGGGAGCACCAGCAGCGGGAGGTGCAGGAAGGGGGTGTATTTCCCTCCTGGGATATTCCCCATTCATTTTTTGATATTTTCTTTTAACCTTAACACCCCAATGCAAACAATTTTCAACAGCCCGTGGGACATCTGGGGAAGTAATCATATGACCTTGTTCATCATGCCACAATTGTAACACCTCTTGTGGGGTATTTTTATATTTTATTACACCATGTCCACCAGTCCTCTATCCTTTTAGTATTATATTTAATGAGTACCTTTTGCTGAAAAACATCAAACCTATTAACAGTTTGCATAACAGTATTCATGGTGGCATTATTTGTCATCCATCCGTCTATGGGCTATCTCTTTTAACTCTTTTGGATCAGCTCTCTGTGGTCCATATTAAGTATTGGGTCTGTCCCTCCAATTCCCACTCCTATCCCTCAAATTACCACTATGCTTGTGAACCTGCAGGCGTGTTTCCAGCAGATTGGGATGCAGAAGGGGTTTGTCCAGGCACTAGCCTTGATAAAATATTTACCTGCAGTGTAGTCAATAAGTTTGGTCCGGGTATCGCTTGTCCTGCTTGTGACTGCTGTTGAACAGAAGACTGATTAAGTATTTGTCTGGGTAGGACAGGCAGTTGCTGACCTGGTAATGGGGCAGGAACGATTGGTTCATTTGGAATGTGTACTAGAGGTGCATTTTCCTGCTGACCCCTCTGTAGTTGTACATTTTGTGCCTGTGCGGGCAGGTATGAGAACCTGTGGGACATATGGTGGGGGATTCTCCAATAGTATCTCTAATACCTCATCCTTGTCCACATGTTTTTTCTCTTGGGTCTCGTATGTCTTGTTAGTGGTCATTCTAAACTCTTTGTCCATACATCTATACTTTCAGTTTATTTTTATTGATCATATGCTTTGGAATTCTGCAAACCCTCCCCTTTTCTGTTCTCATTCCTTCTCTTTTGTAGCATGTTTTCCCATTTATTTAAACTGTCCGACATTGCTCGTCTGACCTTTTTCTCAAACAAACATTGCTGCAAATATTGAATTTTATCTAGATCAAATGAACTGTCCAGCGGCCATCTCAAATCCTCATTTCCCTTAGTATATCGATGCCACAGTCTGTTTCACAACTTCACACCTGTCCCATATTTTGTCATCTTCCATGCAGGACTACCCTCGACCTGGGACTGGTTGGGACTCATTCAGGCGTGGACTCATGAAACAGCCAACAAGGACACGGTGAAATATATGTAATTATTTTGCTAATTGTGCCTTAAAGTCAAAGACTATCTTAGTGAGAAAACTTACCAATACAATCCATACAGGCCTATTTATCAGGTCCAACCTGAACCCCAAACAGTATAATGCAATACAATTCTCAATACTAATAATTCAAAATGCTGGTTACAAATTAACGCCGAATAATCTCACAAAGTATTTTCGCTGAAGACGTCTGACTCTCGCTACTCTGCAATTCAGCCACTTTTCACTTGACCAGTTTGGAATCTCTGCTGGGGAGATTCTGTTGCAGAGGGTGAGTAGTTTGGGACTTCATATGGCAGCTACGAGAAACTAGTCTCGTTAGCAGGGGCCCCAGCAATCAGTTATCCTCGGGTCGTGTCACCTCAGCCGCAGACACAAATGCTGTTGGAATACCCAAGTAGATGCCCCATGTTCGGGCGCCATTTGTGGAGAGCGCACCTCTGTGCTCCTGTAAAATTCCACTCTTGTCCAATTAAATTCAAAGTAGTACAGGTAGTCGGAGTTAAAACAGATCAGTTTATTCACGCTTAAACAGGTGCAAAACCAACAAGGAAAATCCATGTTCCATGAAGGTAAATGAACCACTAAAACAATTCTCCTTTCATATTTATACCATACTTCAAACAAGTCTGCCTCCACTCCCCTCCCCTTAATCCATTGGTAATTTCCTTCGTTATATATACAAAAAGAATAGCTAACCACACTACATTTTCAAGGTGAGTAATCACAGACCATCACTAATTGCAAATTGAATGGAAAAAACAGTGTGTCTTTCCATCTCAGAGAAGCACAAAAGATGAACAAAGTGTAATTATTCTAGCAACCTTTCAGTACTTTTCCAAGGGCATGGTAAGAAAAGAATGCACAATGTCAGTACGTACATGGAAAATTCCTCAGACAGCGTTGTACAAAGTCAGGTGGATTAAAAAAAAAAAAATCTGCACTTGTGTTCATATTATATAACTTTTTCCTCAGGTCCAGTAAACACGTTATAGGGGATAGTTCTATATTTCAGTCAGTGATGTCATTAAGGTAATTAAGGACTTCAGCCCAGTATTATGTAAGGTGCAAGGATTCCCAAACCATGTGTAACATCTTTGCTACCATGATACTACATTTGGGACAAGTAGGCAGGGCATGTGGAAAGAATTTATTAATTCTACCTGGCGTAAGATGCGCCCTGTGGAGGAAGTAGTAATTGATCAATTTAATCAGTGCATTCTTAGATTCTTTCAGGACTGCACACAGGCTTTTCACCTAATTATTCTCTGTTCTGGAGATCCCTATATTCTCCGCCCATTTATCTTTAATAGCATTGAGGGAGGTGTTCTGCTCTTAGCCCTCTAAGTTCATTTCACTTCTGTGTTTTGATGGAAGAGTGAGCTGTACTAGTACGGCTTTCCCAGACTCTTTATATCTCCACCATAAACCGATAGTGATTGACAACAGTGGGACTAGGGACGCAGCACTAAATTCACTCTGTTACTATTGTTAACTAACAGAATGACTAAACAGTGCACAAGAAGGATGTCTTGTGTCCCCTCTCATTCTGTTGTGGGAATGTAAGCGGTCTAAGAGGGCTGGAAACACGGCACAGAGGGTTGAGGGTACTAAGATGGTTGAGGGACAAGTGAAGGACAATGAGAGCGAGGCTCTAAAAGGATTTGAAGAGTCTGGTACTAGAGGACCATGGCACAAGAGAGATGGCGACCGAAGTGCAAGAGTGATGGGGTTATTGAAGAATAATAGGGTTGGGAGATAACAACCGAGACATAAGACTACCAAGATCTGAGACTAGGGTAGATGAATAAAGACTAAGGCATGGGTAATGGAGCAAGGTACAAGAGGAAATGGAGAAGCAAGGCACTAAACATTCAGGCGACCTTAGCACAAAAGAATTGGTTAACCAAGGTTTGGGTTTGGGAGCAATGCACCAGGTAGATGAAATTAGTGATGCTGATCTCTGAGAAGATTAAAGAGAATTCTGTACTCTGCTGCCAGGCTACTGATATATGTAAAGCCACTAGTACATATCTCGCCAGCCAAGAGGGTCCTATATATTTATATACATGGAAAAAAAGTAAATTATATTCCACTCGTGTATATGTATATATTAAATGTGTATATATTTTGAACTTTACACATTCATATATAAATATATATGTATCTTTGTGCATATGTGGAAATATTTTGGTCTATACTTTGTAGAGGGATTGTATTGTGCTCTAGATGTATAGGAGAACACATACATATATATCTATATGTTTCTATGCATATACATAGTTTTTAAAACTGTTTTTATTAGCACAAATATAGGCAGTACATGGACAATCCAGAATCGGCAATGCATAGAAACAGATCGGACATCGTGGTAGCACAAGTAAAATAGTACAGTGTGGTTTAGACATCAGTAAGTCAGCGATTAAATTGGTAATCTTTGGACTACATACATTGACCATCATATTAGCAGTCAGGACCTGGGAGAGGTATAAAGAAAACAAGGGTATATGAGGACTAAGAGAATTGGGTAACTGAGGGGGGGGGGGGTGCATTCTTCGTCTTGTTATTCCTCGGGCTTTGTCCCGCTACGCTATGTCCCTCGCTGACTCCCTCCATTCTCAACCCGTAGTATTTCAGCCAAGGGGTCCAGATTTTGTGAAACTTTTGGGGGTATCCTCTCGCCTGGTATGCCAATTTTTCCGCTACCATGTAGAGATCCATATGGCCCTCCACTCGGGAAGTCTGGGCGGATTTTGGGCCCCCCACTGACGAGCTATATCTCTCTTGGCCACTATGAGCCCCAAATTACACAGTAGGAGTTTGCTGTGTGGCTGGTCTATCTCGGTGGGAATGCCCTGTAGGACATATTTCGGCTCCACATTTAGTTGTGCCCCCAACACTTTATTCAGTTCCGCCAATATTTAACTCCAGTACATTTGAATCTGACTACAGTCCCAGAGAGTGTGTGTATGTATGTACCCTACTCTGTTTTACACCGCAGGCACTGAAGTGTCTCTGCTCTGCCCACGGCGTGGAGATACGCCCTATCGAAATATTCTCTATGGAGAATCTTGAATTGTATGAGGCGTAGCTGCTGTTTAATGGCCACTTCCCTCTGGTACATCAGAGATGCCTCCCAATCCATGTCCTCCAGAGGCCCCGTGGTATTTTCCAACTTGGCCCGAAGTAGCCCCAATTTATATGGGATATTATTCAATAGCGTTTTATAGGTCGATAAAATAGCTTAGCTGTAGAGTTTGTCTTGAAGTGGTCTGCCTTCTAAAGGGGCGAACTCTGGGATGTCTGTGTTTATCCCCTCTGTTTTCCAGGCATGTTGTAGTCTGAGATACAAGTATCTCTGGGTGTCACATAATTGGTATATGTGCTTGAGCTCATCAAGGAGGACTAGAGTACCTCCCTCTATGATGTCTCCTTTCTTAGAGATCCCGATTAGATCCCATTTTTGGAACACTGAAGAGTTTACCAATCTCTGGCAGTTTCGCTCCCTCCCACAGGGAAGTCTCCCTCGTAATCGGTTTGCTCCATCCCATTTGTCTTTCAGCCCCTTTCCAGGCCTCTATTGCTGTTTGAGTGGCTGGCAAGAGCTGACTAGTTCCCCTGCCTCCATATAGATAGAGGAGATTTGTACGGTTCCCAAACTGTAGCCTCTCTAGGGCGTAAGTGGGGTGGTCTCCTGCTGCATGCCCCCACTGATTGACCACTATAAGATGTTCTGCCCTATAGTATGCTCTTATGTCCCATAACGTAAATCCCCCATTATATTGATTTTGTTGAAGTGTTTGCAATGCGACTCTCGAATGCCCTCCATCCCACAGTAGAGTATGTAGGTCAGTGTTTATCGTGTAAATATAGCCTCGGGTATTCTGCAATACGTGTTCTGCAACACGTAGAGCAGTTTCAGGAGCATAATCATTTTATATAATGCTGATCTTCCCATTATCGTTTGTGGGAAGTAGTTTCCACCTCTCAACAACCCCCGTGAAATTCGGTAAACCCCCGCTTTATATTCTGATTGAGGTTAGCCATGTCATTGATGCTGATATATAGACTCATGTAATCAGGAAGGGGGGACACAAGAGCTGGTTGTTTAAAGAGGTCCTGTTCTAATGCTCCCAGGGGTCTACGTAGGAAAAGACAGGTAAGAGCAGTTCCTCTAAATGGCCAATTTGGAAAAGATAGTAATGATTAATCTGATCTGAGAAGGGAAAGTTCAATTTCAGATCTTGTTGCCCTCACACACCTGTTAGGGTGTCATGCTTCATCATTGGGCGTGCTCCTCGTCGGACCGGCGCTGCAATGTCCGACGGGCCTGGTGGCATCTTTATCGGAGATCTTTTGATCTGAGAACGCCGTTTTGTGTGAAGACCATGTAAATGATTGTGGAGGGTAATAGCTCCTAAGAATGTGGGGATTCGAAAGGATTAAAATAGGCCCTGGCCCCTCAGTAGTTTTAATAAGGTTAGGTAGGGCTGGGACTAGGTAAAACCAGGGAGGCTACTCAGGTGATTCTAGGTATCAGGGTAGCCTATAGTTGACAGGGGTCAACATGTTTCGTGTCACAGATGCTCAAGTTCGAGCGACACTTCTTCAGGACCGTGGGACCAATAATAAGTACATATACCTCAGTTTCTTATAACGGGGTATTGGAGGTCAACCACATGTAAAACTGAACCTAAGTATGGTACAGAATAAATGGCTCCGCCTAAACAGAGGGAGACAAAAAATATAGAGGACAAGCATAAGCCACCCATTCGTAGCTTAGTCAAAAGTTAAGGGTCCAAACGTCATATTGAGGTGTCAATTATCTCCTTCAAAGGACCATGATTTCTACTCTAAATAACGAACTCGTTAGAGAGAGGACAATAAAAGAAATTATAACTAGTACATATAAAACACAACTAAATAATCTCAAGCAGTGATAAACGACTCAATTCTCCTTAAAATTATCAATAGATTTTCACAAGCAAATTTCAGAAAATCGGTCTTACCTCAGAGTGAGGGGTTCAGAGCTTCATAGGTAAAGGAGTAGCAACCGGACCACTGGAACGGTCCCACTGTGGCAAAGATATAAGCATCGCAAAATAACATGCTGTACAACATGTGAATGAAATACTCTATCTCTTTTAAGAGCGTGAGATGTGTTGCTCAGGGTGGTCAATATGCTACTTGGTGCCGATCGGCTCTCTCCTCACAATGGGAATAATGTGAAGTGCTGTGGGCTAAGTAGTCTAGTACACTGTGGTAATGGTTGGTGTCCAGAAATGATGGTGATAAGCATGGAAATCCATGGCTGTGAAATAACACAATATGACAAGGTCCGCCGCGGTGGGATGTAATGGCACACACTCGTACAAGTTAAAAAATATATAATCTAGATCGTGACAAAATCCGATCTCTATCAATTAACCCTGACACGATACGCGAGGTTGATAGGAGGTGTGTTTTATATTGTGGTGAGCCTCCGTCTATTAGTGCATAATAATTTACTAATTCGTGAATACCAGTGGTTGCCCAGCTCCTTACGGGTAGCGTGTTACGGCCAAACAAGTGTGGGCAGAACAGACCCATAAGTCGAGTGCGTGGTGCTCGTATCCACCCATGGCTAGAGTTCCGGTAGGGACTCAGTGGCGAACATATTGCATACAGTGAGCGTAGTCGAACACTTACCCAAACGCTGGCGGGGGGCAGGCCAAAACAGGACGTGTCTGCTCCTCACCTGAATATTACCGGTGTCGGATTCACTTCCTGTATTTAACCTAAGGTCGATTGCGTGGTCTCGCGAGACTACGGAGGGCGCCATTTTGTCCCAGGAGAGATGCCTGACCTTGGATATCGAACCCTATTACGAGCTGGTTGGTGTGGTACAAGGAAGATACATACGTTGGAAAACAACGTTATATCTTGGTAGACTGTTATATCAGGAAAGAAACTATCGATTTACACGGATCTGGATATTGAAACTGGCATATTGTAAACCTAATAAGGATAAAGGTTACTGGACGTTATTAGTAACTATATAGTCATCAGTAAACCTGCGTAGAACCCAGATGGTGCTATCCCTTACAGAGGTTGCAGGGTGTATAATCAGGAAATGTTACATAACTGTCCAGGGCGGAAATGTAAATTAGTGTAAAACATAATTTATGTGTAACCAACACAAGGTATGGTTTGGTGATGACAACCAAGGGGTATGAACATGTTTGTATATATGTTAGTTCTATGTACATATAGAGACAGGGGTAGTTTGATACCATTAGAGGCCTTGCACCACCGTCTTGTTAGTGGAGGTGTGGTACTGACAGAGCCCTGTATAGTAGGTGTATTATCACATTAGTTCTGTCCATGGAATTTCGTCGTTAAGACCCCTTTCTTGTGTGGATAAGCGAAAAATCCATCTCTGTTCAATTTCAAAAAGTTTTTCCTGAGACCATGAGGGGTTACTTTCAATCACGGTCCAGTGTAAATCATTGTGTCCATGCGGGTGAGTGAGGTAGTGTGTACTCAGTTTAGTCGTGGATCTTCCACACCGTATGTTGCTGCGGTGTTCCATAATTCTTGTCTTTACTGGGCGTGTTGTCATGCCGACGTATCTTAATTTGCAGGGGCAAGTAATTAAATAGACGCAATTATTGGTGTTGCAGTTAGTATGATTTTTCTGAGTCCAGACTTTGCCTGCTTCAAGAGTAAGTTCTTTTGTTGTCTTGGTAAGATCACACACTCCGCATTGTCCGCAGGGATAATGTCCACGTACGGGATCCATATCCCACAGGGTCCTTTGTTTAGTTTGTTTTCCAATCTTAGGACGAGTATGTACTATGATGTCACGTAGGTTGCTAGTGCGTTTGTTCGCAAATCTTGGAGGGGTTAAAGCCACTTTTCCCGTAGTCAGGATCTTCCAGTTCTTTTTTATGATCTTCTGGATCGTATTAGATTCTGGTGTGAACGTTGTCACGCATATCAGTGACTCATCGGTGAGTTTAATTTTAGGTTCCAGCAGAGATTCTCGGTTGTTGTTGAGTGCTCGTTTGTTTGATCTTTTTACAATAGATGTGGGGTAGTCGCGAGTCTTTAGTTGGTGACTGAGAATAGCTGCTTCCTTTCTGTAATCGCTGGTTTTTTCGCAGTTTCTGCGGAGACGGAGGAACTGTCCAAAGGGAAGGTTATCCCTTAAGGCTTTTGGATGATAGCTTCCATATAATA
Organism: Triturus cristatus; assembly: GCF_964204655.1. Taxonomy (NCBI): domain Eukaryota; kingdom Metazoa; phylum Chordata; class Amphibia; order Caudata; family Salamandridae; genus Triturus; species Triturus cristatus. The sequence continues at coordinate 359,816,559 of NC_140583.1, forward strand.
ATAAGCTATTCCGATCTGTTGGTTTTTTAAAAGTCTTGGTTGATAATCCACCATCTTGTAAGGTTATGGTCAGGTCTAGGAAGTGGATCTCTGTGGATGAAACAGAACGAGTGAACTTTAAGTATGGGTCCAGAGAGTTGACCCATGTAAAGAATCTGTCACACGTCTCACTATCACCTTTCCATAGGATCAGGATGTCGTCTATGTAGCGTCTCCACAATACAATGTTGTCACAAAAGATGTTATCTGTCATGTGAAGATGTTCGAAATTAGCTACATAGAGACAGGCCAGGCTTGGAGCAAAGGTGCTGCCCATACAAGTACCTTGGGTTTGGTGGAAGAACTGGTCTTTGAATTGGAAGTAGTTCTCACACATAGCTATTGTTGCGCACTCCATAATGAACGACACTGGTGTAGTAGAGGTCCAATCTTCTTTAAGAAGAAGGTCTTCAATCACTCTAAGGGTTTCAGTTTGAGGGATATTAGTATAGAGTGCCTCCACGTCCAATGTCATTAGGAGATCCACTTGATTGTTAGTATTGAACTCGGATATGAGATTCAAAACATCCCTGGTGTCCTGTAGGTACGATGGTATACGTTTCACCAGTGGACGAAGAAAATGATCACAAAATTTGCTGAGGGGTTCTAATACTGAGCCGATCCCTGATACTATAGGGCGTCCAGGGGGTGGGTTCTGACCTTTGTGAATCTTGGGAAGCGTGTAGAACGCTGGTATGCGTGGTAGTGAGTTCCCAAGGAAGGCGGCCTCGTTTTTAGAAATCCAGCCCTGAGTTTCTGCAGATTCCACGATAGATTGTATCCTCGTCATCAGCTTCCCTGTTGGGTCCGCCGTTATTCTCTTGTAGTATTTCTCTTGTGAGAGTTGGCGTAGGCACTCATTGTCGTAATCTGTAGTGTTCATTAAGACAATGGCACCACCCTTGTCTGCTGGTTTTATTGTAATGGTGAGGTCTTCATTGAGGGTCTTCATGGCCTCTCTCTCGGCTTTAGGAAAGTTGTCGTAGTGTGACCTTGTGGGAATGTTATTCATTTCTTTCAAAACTGCTTGTTCAAAGGTTAACACCTCAGGAGGGACCATCCCATCATGTGGTGTAAATGTTGATGGTGGACGCAGGCCTGAATCCATGGATTCCTGGGGGTTCTTGTCTTGAAAGAAGGCCCTTAGGCGTATCTTTCTAAAGAAGTTGTGGAGTTCTTTGTGTTGGAGAAAGTGGTCCACACGTGGAGTGGGTACAAATCCTAGCCCCCTATTTAGAACTTTTATTTCAGTGGGTGTTAGGTTTTTGTCTGATAAGTTGAGCACTAGGTTTTGTTGTTCTTCCTGCTCCTCAACTCCATTCGTTCTTGTTGTTGGGGAATGGGTTGGTCCTGCCATTGGACTTGTTTCGATTGACCGTCTCGTCTTCTGCCTCTTCCCCTGCCCCGGCCTCTTCCTAAAAAAGGCTGTTGGTTCTGGTTGAAGTGGTACATGGGTGCAGGCATGTGGTACATAGGATTCCATGGTGGTTGTTGACCATAGAAGGGATTCATTGGGTATCCATACATGGGTGGTGGTGGTTGTCCCCAATTCTTCTTCAAGCTGGAACGACTTTCATTGCTTGATGTACTGCTATTAGAGTTGTAGCGTGGTCTGCTCTCTACCGAACTGCCATCTGAGGAGTCTTCGCCAGTTGGCGCTTGGTAATCCTCCTTTATATAGGGGTACACTTTCTCCTTGTCGAATCTCTTTATATCTTTCTGCAGTTTCGTGATTTTCTGTCGCATCAGATGATTCTTGTGGTCATCTATTTCAGCATTAATTTCTGATAGTCTACTTTTGTAAGCGGTGATGTTAATGGAGGCTTTTAAGTTGTTTTCCGCGATGGTGATTTCAATAAGTAGTTTGTCAGCCAAACGTTTAGCAGTGTTAATGATCAGGATCAACCAGTCCCTGGTGCACTTCCAAGCCACCAGGGACCATTCTTTTCTGAACCCAATGTCTTCCAGGAAGATTCTAGGAGCGTTAGTGACCAGTAGGCCGTTCGGGGCGATGTTTGCCCTTAAGTATTCTGTCATCATTGCACCGTGAAGTGCAATCTTGGTCTGTAATTTCTTCTGATTTGTAATTGAATTCCAATCTTCAGTAGTGCTGCTAGAAGGCGTGCTGCTGTCAGTTTGTAGTAGGGAGGGAGCCCGTAGGATTTCCGACACCATGTCGTCAGAAAAACTTAGCCCATGATTATCCATGGTGAGGTGTTGAGGGTTTTAGGGACGTTGGGAATCGGGAATATGTATCTGCTTGAGACTTAGAGTGAATGATAGTACAAAGTCAAATGTGGGATTAATTCAATTATATGAATAATTAAGTCCCTCGGCAATGATGCCGTGCATAAGCATGTAATCAGGAAGGGGGGACACGAGAGCTGGTTGTTTAAAGAGGTCCTGTTCTAATGCTCCCAGGGGTCTACGTAGGAAAAGACAGGTAAGAGCAGTTCCTCTAAATGGCCAATTTGGAAAAGATAGTAATGATTAATCTGATCTGAGAAGGGAAAGTTCAATTTCAGATCTTGTTGCCCTCACACACCTGTTAGGGTGTCATGCTTCATCATTGGGCGTGCTCCTCGTCGGACCGGCGCTGCAATGTCCGACGGGCCTGGTGGCATCTTTATCGGAGATCTTTTGATCTGAGAACGCCGTTTTGTGTGAAGACCATGTAAATGATTGTGGAGGGTAATAGCTCCTAAGAATGTGGGGATTCGAAAGGATTAAAATAGGCCCTGGCCCCTCAGTAGTTTTAATAAGGTTAGGTAGGGCTGGGACTAGGTAAAACCAGGGAGGCTACTCAGGTGATTCTAGGTATCAGGGTAGCCTATAGTTGACAGGGGTCAACATGTTTCGTGTCACAGATGCTCAAGTTCGAGCGACACTTCTTCAGGACCGTGGGACCAATAATAAGTACATATACCTCAGTTTCTTATAACGGGGTATTGGAGGTCAACCACATGTAAAACTGAACCTAAGTATGGTACAGAATAAATGGCTCCGCCTAAACAGAGGGAGACAAAAAATATAGAGGACAAGCATAAGCCACCCATTCGTAGCTTAGTCAAAAGTTAAGGGTCCAAACGTCATATTGAGGTGTCAATTATCTCCTTCAAAGGACCATGATTTCTACTCTAAATAACGAACTCGTTAGAGAGAGGACAATAAAAGAAATTATAACTAGTACATATAAAACACAACTAAATAATCTCAAGCAGTGATAAACGACTCAATTCTCCTTAAAATTATCAATAGATTTTCACAAGCAAATTTCAGAAAATCGGTCTTACCTCAGAGTGAGGGGTTCAGAGCTTCATAGGTAAAGGAGTAGCAACCGGACCACTGGAACGGTCCCACTGTGGCAAAGATATAAGCATCTTCTTTAGAAAGATACGCCTAAGGGCCTTCTTTCAAGACAAGAACCCCCAGGAATCCATGGATTCAGGCCTGCGTCCACCATCAACATTTACACCACATGATGGGATGGTCCCTCCTGAGGTGTTAACCTTTGAACAAGCAGTTTTGAAAGAAATGAATAACATTCCCACAAGGTCACACTACGACAACTTTCCTAAAGCCGAGAGAGAGGCCATGAAGACCCTCAATGAAGACCTCACCATTACAATAAAACCAGCAGACAAGGGTGGTGCCATTGTCTTAATGAACACTACAGATTACGACAATGAGTGCCTACGCCAACTCTCACAAGAGAAATACTACAAGAGAATAACGGCGGACCCAACAGGGAAGCTGATGACGAGGATACAATCTATCGTGGAATCTGCAGAAACTCAGGGCTGGATTTCTAAAAACGAGGCCGCCTTCCTTGGGAACTCACTACCACGCATACCAGCGTTCTACACGCTTCCCAAGATTCACAAAGGTCAGAACCCACCCCCTGGACGCCCTATAGTATCAGGGATCGGCTCAGTATTAGAACCCCTCAGCAAATTTTGTGATCATTTTCTTCGTCCACTGGTGAAACGTATACCATCGTACCTACAGGACACCAGGGATGTTTTGAATCTCATATCCGAGTTCAATACTAACAATCAAGTGGATCTCCTAATGACATTGGACGTGGAGGCACTCTATACTAATATCCCTCAAACTGAAACCCTTAGAGTGATTGAAGACCTTCTTCTTAAAGAAGATTGGACCTCTACTACACCAGTGTCGTTCATTATGGAGTGCGCAACAATAGCTATGTGTGAGAACTACTTCCAATTCAAAGACCAGTTCTTCCACCAAACCCAAGGTACTTGTATGGGCAGCACCTTTGCTCCAAGCCTGGCCTGTCTCTATGTAGCTAATTTCGAACATCTTCACATGACAGATAACATCTTTTGTGACAACATTGTATTGTGGAGACGCTACATAGACGACATCCTGATCCTATGGAAAGGTGATAGTGAGACGTGTGACAGATTCTTTACATGGGTCAACTCTCTGGACCCATACTTAAAGTTCACTCGTTCTGTTTCATCCACAGAGATCCACTTCCTAGACCTGACCATAACCTTACAAGATGGTGGATTATCAACCAAGACTTTTAAAAAACCAACAGATCGGAATAGCTTATTATTATATGGAAGCTATCATCCAAAAGCCTTAAGGGATAACCTTCCCTTTGGACAGTTCCTCCGTCTCCGCAGAAACTGCGAAAAAACCAGCGATTACAGAAAGGAAGCAGCTATTCTCAGTCACCAACTAAAGACTCGCGACTACCCCACATCTATTGTAAAAAGATCAAACAAACGAGCACTCAACAACAACCGAGAATCTCTGCTGGAACCTAAAATTAAACTCACCGATGAGTCACTGATATGCGTGACAACGTTCACACCAGAATCTAATACGATCCAGAAGATCATAAAAAAGAACTGGAAGATCCTGACTACGGGAAAAGTGGCTTTAACCCCTCCAAGATTTGCGAACAAACGCACTAGCAACCTACGTGACATCATAGTACATACTCGTCCTAAGATTGGAAAACAAACTAAACAAAGGACCCTGTGGGATATGGATCCCGTACGTGGACATTATCCCTGCGGACAATGCGGAGTGTGTGATCTTACCAAGACAACAAAAGAACTTACTCTTGAAGCAGGCAAAGTCTGGACTCAGAAAAATCATACTAACTGCAACACCAATAATTGCGTCTATTTAATTACTTGCCCCTGCAAATTAAGATACGTCGGCATGACAACACGCCCAGTAAAGACAAGAATTATGGAACACCGCAGCAACATACGGTGTGGAAGATCCACGACTAAACTGAGTACACACTACCTCACTCACCCGCATGGACACAATGATTTACACTGGACCGTGATTGAAAGTAACCCCTCATGGTCTCAGGAAAAACTTTTTGAAATTGAACAGAGATGGATTTTTCGCTTATCCACACAAGAAAGGGGTCTTAACGACGAAATTCCATGGACAGAACTAATGTGATAATACACCTACTATACAGGGCTCTGTCAGTACCACACCTCCACTAACAAGACGGTGGTGCAAGGCCTCTAATGGTATCAAACTACCCCTGTCTCTATATGTACATAGAACTAACATATATACAAACATGTTCATACCCCTTGGTTGTCATCACCAAACCATACCTTGTGTTGGTTACACATAAATTATGTTTTACACTAATTTACATTTCCGCCCTGGACAGTTATGTAACATTTCCTGATTATACACCCTGCAACCTCTGTAAGGGATAGCACCATCTGGGTTCTACGCAGGTTTACTGATGACTATATAGTTACTAATAACGTCCAGTAACCTTTATCCTTATTAGGTTTACAATATGCCAGTTTCAATATCCAGATCCGTGTAAATCGATAGTTTCTTTCCTGATATAACAGTCTACCAAGATATAACGTTGTTTTCCAACGTATGTATCTTCCTTGTACCACACCAACCAGCTCGTAATAGGGTTCGATATCCAAGGTCAGGCATCTCTCCTGGGACAAAATGGCGCCCTCCGTAGTCTCGCGAGACCACGCAATCGACCTTAGGTTAAATACAGGAAGTGAATCCGACACCGGTAATATTCAGGTGAGGAGCAGACACGTCCTGTTTTGGCCTGCCCCCCGCCAGCGTTTGGGTAAGTGTTCGACTACGCTCACTGTATGCAATATGTTCGCCACTGAGTCCCTACCGGAACTCTAGCCATGGGTGGATACGAGCACCACGCACTCGACTTATGGGTCTGTTCTGCCCACACTTGTTTGGCCGTAACACGCTACCCGTAAGGAGCTGGGCAACCACTGGTATTCACGAATTAGTAAATTATTATGCACTAATAGACGGAGGCTCACCACAATATAAAACACACCTCCTATCAACCTCGCGTATCGTGTCAGGGTTAATTGATAGAGATCGGATTTTGTCACGATCTAGATTATATATTTTTTAACTTGTACGAGTGTGTGCCATTACATCCCACCGCGGCGGACCTTGTCATATTGTGTTATTTCACAGCCATGGATTTCCATGCTTATCACCATCATTTCTGGACACCAACCATTACCACAGTGTACTAGACTACTTAGCCCACAGCACTTCACATTATTCCCATTGTGAGGAGAGAGCCGATCGGCACCAAGTAGCATATTGACCACCCTGAGCAACACATCTCACGCTCTTAAAAGAGATAGAGTATTTCATTCACATGTTGTACAGCATGTTATTTTGCGATGCTTATATCTTTGCCACAGTGGGACCGTTCCAGTGGTCCGGTTGCTACTCCTTTACCTATGAAGCTCTGAACCCCTCACTCTGAGGTAAGACCGATTTTCTGAAATTTGCTTGTGAAAATCTATTGATAATTTTAAGGAGAATTGAGTCGTTTATCACTGCTTGAGATTATTTAGTTGTGTTTTATATGTACTAGTTATAATTTCTTTTATTGTCCTCTCTCTAACGAGTTCGTTATTTAGAGTAGAAATCATGGTCCTTTGAAGGAGATAATTGACACCTCAATATGACGTTTGGACCCTTAACTTTTGACTAAGCTACGAATGGGTGGCTTATGCTTGTCCTCTATATTTTTTGTCTCCCTCTGTTTAGGCGGAGCCATTTATTCTGTACCATACTTAGGTTCAGTTTTACATGTGGTTGACCTCCAATACCCCGTTATAAGAAACTGAGGTATATGTACTTATTATTGGTCCCACGGTCCTGAAGAAGTGTCGCTCGAACTTGAGCATCTGTGACACGAAACATGTTGACCCCTGTCAACTATAGGCTACCCTGATACCTAGAATCACCTGAGTAGCCTCCCTGGTTTTACCTAGTCCCAGCCCTACCTAACCTTATTAAAACTACTGAGGGGCCAGGGCCTATTTTAATCCTTTCGAATCCCCACATTCTTAGGAGCTATTACCCTCCACAATCATTTACATGGTCTTCACACAAAACGACGTTCTCAGATCAAAAGATCTCCGATAAAGATGCCACCAGGCCCGTCGGACATTGCAGCGCCGGTCCGACGAGGAGCACGCCCAATGATGAAGCATGACACCCTAACAGGTGTGTGAGGGCAACAAGATCTGAAATTGAACTTTCCCTTCTCAGATCAGATTAATCATTACTATCTTTTCCAAATTGGCCATTTAGAGGAACTGCTCTTACCTGTCTTTTCCGATATATAGACTCAGTCATCAGAATCCCTCTTGGGCTACCTGCAAGCATCTCGGGAGTCATCTCCTGTCTATGGGCCCCACTACCGAATAGAGACGAGATTTGACCCAGTAAATGCTATATCCTGTGTGTTGACCATACTCCTGGAAAGTGCTCAGGACTTTTGGGAGTGTCCTGTCAGGGTTTGTTATATCTAATAGGATGTCATTGACATAGAGCGATATATGCTCGTCTGGAAGGGCCTTCTCATTTTCTTTAAAACCATTAATCCCTGGGTGCTTTCTGATTATGCAGGTCAGCGGTTCCAGTACCAGTGCAAATAACTAAAAAAAGGGGCAACCCTGTCTTGTGCGTCTCTGGATCTGGAAGGCCTCCGAGGTCTTCCCATTAACTCGGACCCTGGCCATCGGTTTGGTGTATAGTAGTTGCATTCAGGCTGTGAAAGCTGGGCCAAATCCAAAGTTTGACAGGGTTTGCCTCCGGAATGGCCAATGCACTGTGTCAAAGGCATTCTCTGCATCTGAGGAAAGGAACAGGTGTGCTGCGGATCTATTCTTTGCCGTGTACATCCAGTTGGCTAGACGACAGATTGTTTTGTGGCTTAAAGCCCGATTGGTCCCAATGAATAAGGGATGATATTACTGTCAGGGTGACTAGCAAATTCAGGTGGATGGATCGAAGGTTACGATTGGGAACGTAACGTATAATTTTGGATGAAATGAAGGCTGGGCTGTTCCCATAAAGGGATTTGAAGATAGTGCAACCCAATTTGAAGAGACCACGCATGGCCACAGGCAGCCAGTGGAGGCCTTTCATCAGAGGCTGAATACGGTGCCATCTAGGTTGATGGAAAATCAGTCTGGCAGCCTGGTTCTGGACAAGTTGGAGGCGTCTAAGCTGGTACGCCGGGATGCCTACGTAGAGGCAGTTGGAGTAATCAAGTCTGGAGATGACCAGAGCTAAAATTACTAAGGTCAGGGCTTCCTGAGACAGGAATCTGCTTATTTTCTAGATTCTGCGTAGTTGGACGAAGCCGGCAGAGACCACCGAGCTGATCTGGGCTTTCATTGATAAGTCGTTGCTGACCACTATTCCAAGGCTCTTGGCGGAGCTGGCCGGGGGAGGGGGGGTTGCCTAAAGAGGATGGCCAGAAGTTGGAGTTCCATGGGTTAGCAGGTCTGCCCGTGAGGATCAGTTCCGTTTTATCGGGCTTGAGTTTCAGTTGGTTTCCATTCATCCATTCGCTAATGAAGATCACAGTGCCTTGGAAATGGGTTAGCGAGGAAGGGTGGAGGTTGATGTTAAAAACCAGCTGGAGGTCATTGGCATAATTGTATATTCCGACTTTCCTGTCCCGGAGAGATGAGATTAATGGAAGGAGATAGAGATTGAAAAGAAGCAGGGAGAGGGAAGAGCCCTGAGGAACTCCGCAGAAGAGATCAATCTTCTTTGAAGAGAGGTTGGCGAGGCGAACCGATTGAAATCGGTTGCTGAGAAAGGAGGCGAGCCATTTTAGAGCCAGGCCCTGGATCCCGGCATTGTTGACACGGTCCAAAAGGATGTTATGGTCGACCGTGTCAAAAGCTGCTGACAGATCCAGGAGAACCAGGGCCTGGGTAAGCCCTCTATCAGCGCCCCCTCTAAGCTCGTCCATGACTGTCAGGATGACAGATTCTGTAGAGTGAGAGGGTCGAAAGCCGGCCTTGTGGGGGTCCAGGATGTGGTGCATTTCGACAAAGGAACTTAGTTGAGTTGAGACATAGGCCTCTAAGACCTTTCCAAGGTAAGGTAGTAATGAGATAGGGAGGTAGTTACCAGGGGTAGAGGGATTAGCACCTGGTTTCTTCAAGATGGGGATAATTTCCGCCGTTTTAAAGAGGTCAGGAACTATGCCCTCTTCCAGTGATTTGTTTAGGAGAGAGAGAGGGTGGTCAGGGCACATGGAGAAGGTCTCCTGGTGGACATGAGGGGGGCAGCAATCTGTTGGGGACCCCGAGCCAACTCTTTTTAGTAGAACCAGAAAGGTTTCTAAGGAGATTTGGGGAAACAGGGTCATCAGGGGTGACAGATCACCGGTATTAGGAAAGTTGACTGGGGTGATAGAGGACGGAATGCTAGCTTTGATGGCAGTAATCTTATCCATAAAGTATGAGTTGAGTGAGCCGCAAAGGGGTTGAGAAGGGATTAGCTTGGGTACTATTCTATCAGGTTTGGATAGCTCGCTGACTATAGAGAAGATATCTTTGGCTTTGCTAGCTGAGTCCACGACTTTCTTTGAGAAATAGTCAGTTTTGGTTTGAAGAATGGAGTTTTCATATTCTTTCAGTAGGTTAGTGTAGATGTTTTTGTCAGTTGAGTAATAGTGAAGTCTCCATCTACGCTCCGCTTGTCTCAGTGCTAGCTTCTTGGTTTTAAGGCCACGGAAAACCATCGCTGAGCGTCATGCGGTCTAATAGTTTTAGTGTATTTAAGGGGAGCGACGCACTCGCATGCTGATTCAAGCCATAACTTAAGGTTTGTGGCCTGAATGTGGATTGACTCTGTGGCAAGAGGGACCGTGGAAATGAGACGAGAGCAGAAATGATCAATATTGGCGTTTTTCCAGTTTCTTGACTTGTAATTTTTAGTAGGTTTGGGTTTGTTAGGCTGAACATCCGGGAGAGTGAAGGACACAAAGTGATGATCCGACCAGGTGCATGGAGAGATCAAGAGGGTCGAGGGTGTCATGTTGGCTGTCCAGACTTGATCTAGAATGTGTCCCTTGGTATGGGTGGGTGCCTGCACATGCTGGGTGCAGTTCATGCCAGACAGAAGATCCGTCAGTTCAATAGAGCTGACACTCTCCATTACGTCTAAAGGCCAGTAATTGAAGTCACCTATGATAAGGAGTCTAGCGTGAGCGATAGCCAGGTGGGAGATCATTTCTCCCAGGGCCTGGGGAAAATTAGACATGCAGCAGGGGTGTCTATAAAAGAGGGCGCAAGTGAAGGATGTCTGGGGGGATTCCAGTTTAAAAACTAGGCTGTCAACAGAGCGCACACCCTTAATCTCCAGTGTCTTAAACTGATGGTCCTTAAGAATGATGGCTGCTACTCCACCGCCCGCTTTCCCTGGGGGGCGGTTAGTTTGCAGGGTATAGTAGTTAGCTGGTAGGGCTGCCAGAATGTCAGGTGTAGATTCTTCAGTGAGCCACGTTTCCGTAGGGAGAAGTAAATCGGGCCTTTCCAACTGTAAAAGTTGGAAGATCTCGAGCTGGTGTTTTACCATGGACAGTGTGTTTAGGTATATAACTGAAAATCCCCTTTGTCCATGACTACTGAGGGTGTTAAGGGGAAATACTGTAGTGGAGGTGTCGAGGTTGTGGCTTGGGAAGACTTCAGGGAAGGTGGTTCTATGTTTGAAAATACCTGATTTAGCTTAGCTAAGGCGGATATGGGCAGCAATCTCATAGTTCCCATGTAACTCTCTCAGTTCCATAGTAGAGTATTTTAGAGAAAGGGCAGAGTTTAAGGCCCCTGGACATGTACGGCCGCGGACGGGCGCAGACGGGCTTGCCTTTGGCGCGCCACCTGCGCGCGCCGCTGTCCGGCCATGCCCCCATCTAGCTATATGCGCGTCAGGGCCGGCGGCAGGAAGTGAGGGAGGAAGCGGGGGGAGGAGTCGCGTCCCCTCCGTTCAATCTGCACAACAAGCCGTGACGGACCGGGGTACGATGAACTCCCTAGGATGCCCCGTGAGTGATTGGCGGCAATGCGAGGGTGAGTGAGCACAGTTAACACAGATTCTTGATTTCAGTTAAAAAGTAAGGTTTTAAAAGGGAAAAGCGACTTGACAGATTTAAAAACACACCATGTAACACAATTCGTAATTCAATTGGTTATCACGCAGTTATAGGATTAAAAAGGTTGTGGCAAGCTTCACCTCGCGGCGCTCACTGCATAAATATGTCTACCTTTGTAACTGTGATTATACGGAGGGTACCTATGAGGGTATAACCATATATTTTAGATATTAAAGAAATATTGCCTATGTATAAATATGATTAATTATCAACAACCAGGGCAGCCCTGAAACCTGACCAAGGGGCAATCAATACTAGAATCCTAACAAAGGTTCAAGTGTAATACAAATATATAAAACATACACCCAAAAAACATTATGCTATTCAAAGAAAAAAGAAATAAGAATCATGAATATAAGGAAAAAAAAATTCAAATATTAAGTACCCATGCATAAGTAAATTCAATTTGTAGAAAATGTATTAACAAAGGATAAATAATTACATCCAAAAACCTATAGTAACATTGGAGCTCAACACGTTACACAAACAGAATAAACACTACAGTGTGTAATCCAAAAAGTGGCTGAGGAAGAAATTATACAAAATAGGATGTTCAGGACAAGACAAAAACACAACACAATGCAAAAAATGCATAATTTTTTTTGATGTATGTTTTATGTATTTAAGTGTTACACTTGTACCTCTTTTAGGATTCTAGTATGTATAATTATGCACAACAGACGTGTGTATTTGAGCATGTAAATATTATTACATCTATGTACATATGGGCATAGATAGGGATCAATTCAGTTCATTGTACATGTATAAGTATATATGTGTATATTTAGATACGTGGGTTGGTCTATATGCATGTATATATTACTATTGTTAGATATATTAGAAGAAAAAATGCTGCTGCTTAACGTGTGTGTTATATAGATAACATGCATAGATGACACTGCTTATTGTTTTTGTTTTAATGATGATACATTTATATCGTAGTATTACAGTATGTAAATATGATTATAGGGAAGATGTGTAAGTGTTTACCAATTTATTAAAATATAAAGTAACTGCCAGCTCTGGCATATGAAAGCAATTCCAGAGGACCTTGAGGAGCATCACAGGCCTGCTAATGAGAATATGGAGTGGCCATTTAGGATTCAATCGCCTACATGACACACTTCTCTCTTTTCACAAAGCTGTGGTACCTTTTGTAAAAACAGCCCTCCTCGCATGGGTAAATTGGCATAAGCCAATAAGTAGCTGCATAGCTATGTGCTGAACGGGAATGTAGGTCTAGAGTATGTACCAATTTCTTCTTGGTCCTTGGGCAGTATTCATGGGTTGATTGAGTACTTTGTGAACCTCATGAATTGGCCACCCAGGAAAGAAAACATGAAAGGGGCTCTCCACCCAGTCCTACATTACAAACCGTCAACAACAATAGGCCTACCTGAATGTTCTTTTGTTTGATGTCTGGCTGGGTTTTGAGACCGTGTGACATTAACTGTTCAGCCCTTTTAATGACTGCCACAGTCCACATGTCAAGCCTTTTCAAGCTATGGTTGTCAGACCAAACCGGCTGCATACACTTTGGAAGGGAATTCTCCTGTGAGGGGGAATGTTTACCTTTCTTTTTTGAGCTCTAACACCTGCCTCAGAAACTATAAAGAAATAAACTGTATTTGAAGTACAAGAAGTCTTGGGGGTAGTGGGTATTTTAAAAAAGATTCAAATACTATTGCAATTATATGGAATGTGGTTACTGGATAGCATTGATGTAGACCATGGGTACTCACAAACTTTCTGTCTGGTGCCAAAATTACAATGTGGTTTGTGGCCGAGGACCGCACCGGTAGGGTTGGGGTTAGTGGGGGGCGGGGGGAGGGGAGCAGGAGGGGGGCGGGCTAGAGTGAAAACGATCAAACCCGATTCAAAACATTAGACAATGCTGTATTTCAAAAGCAGATGTAACTACAAAGAGCACATTTTAATAAAAAAAAATTATTAGCAGACAATAGCTATCTTAAGAGGCATTGCATAGCTTCAAACACACTTTGACCTCAATTCCATCACAGTCTCCCACTCTCGCTCGGTCAGTCAGTCTCTCTTTCAATCAGTCTCTATCTCAGTGAATCTCTCTCTCTCTCTGTCAGGCTCTGTCCGTCAGTCTCTCTCTCTCTGTCCGTCAGTCTCCCTCTCTGTCAGTCAGTCTGATAGTCTCTCTCTTTGTCAGGCAGTCTCTCTCTCTCTCTCTCTCTCTGTCCGTCTGTCTCTCTGTCAATCTCTTTCAATCAGTATTTCTGTGTCAGTCTCTCTATCTCTCTCTGTCAGTCAGTCTCTGACAGTCTCTCTCCCTGTCAGTCAGTCTCTCTTCCGGTCGGTCAGTCTCTCTTCCGGTCGGTCAGTCTCTCTTCCGGTCGGTCAGTCTCTCTTCCGGTCGGTCAGTCTCTCTTCCGGTCGGTCAGTCTCTCTTCCGGTCGGTCAGTCTCTCTTCCGGTCGGTCAGTCGCTCGGTCAGTCGGTCAGTCAGTCGGTCAGTCAGTCGGTCTGTCAGTCGGTCAGTCAGTCGGTCGGTCAGTCAGTCGGTCAGTCAGTCGCTCTGTCAGTCGCTCTGTCAGTCGCTCTGTCAGTCGGTCAGTCAGTCGCTCTGTCAGTCGGTCAGTCAGTCGCTCTGTCAGTCGCTCTGTCAGTCGGTCAGTCAGTCGCTCTGTCAGTCAGTCGCTCTGTCAGTCAGTCGCTCTGTCAGTCAGTCGCTCTGTCAGTCAGTCGCTCTGTCAGTCAGTCGCTCTGTCAGTCAGTCGCTCTGTCAGTCAGTCGCTCTGTCAGTCAGTCAGTCGCTCTGTCAGTCAGTCAGTCGCTCTGTCAGTCAGTCAGTCGCTCTGTCAGTCAGTCAGTCGCTCTGTCAGTCAGTCGCTCTGTCAGTCAGTCAGTCGCTCTGTCAGTCAGTCAGTCGCTCTGTCAGTCAGTCAGTCGCTCTGTCAGTCAGTCAGTCGCTCTGTCAGTCAGTCAGTCGCTCTGTCAGTCAGTCAGTCGCTCTGTCTGTCTGTCTGTCCTGTCTGTCTGTCTGTCCTGTCTGTCTCTCTCTGTCGCTCTCTCTCTCCTGTGTGTCTCTCTGTCGCTCTCTCTCTCCTGTGTGTCTCTCTGTCGCTCTCTCTCTCCTGTGTGTCTCTCTCTGTCGCTCTCTCTCTCCTGTGTGTCTCTCTCTGTCGCTCTCTCTCTCCTGTGTGTCTCTCTCTGTCGCTCTCTCTCTCCTGTGTGTCTCTCTCTGTCGCTCTCTCTCTCCTGTGTGTCTCTCTCTGTCTGTCTGTGTCTCTCTGTCTGTCTGTGTCTCTCTGTCTGCCTGTGTCTCTCTGTCTGCCTGTGTCTCTCTGTCTGCCTGTGTCTCTCTGTCTGCCTGTGTCTCTCTGTCTGCCTGTGTCTCTCTGTCTGCCTGTGTCTCTCTGTCTGCCTGTGTCTCTCTCTCTGGGGGGCCATGGGTACATTACCCGCAAGGTCCGCGGGCCACCAAGGAAGGCCGGCCGGGTCGCTTTTAGCCCGCGGGTCGTACTATGAGTACCACGGATGTAGACTGTGCCTTGTAAACTACATTTTTGATGTGTTTATTTACATTGGTTTATCTTTTTCCAATAAGACTAGAGCAT
Source organism: Triturus cristatus (assembly GCF_964204655.1). Taxonomy (NCBI): domain Eukaryota; kingdom Metazoa; phylum Chordata; class Amphibia; order Caudata; family Salamandridae; genus Triturus; species Triturus cristatus. Next base: position 359,831,681 of record NC_140583.1, read on the forward strand.
TATAGTGGAAATTCTTAATGTGCAGTACATTTAACCCCCGACAGCTGCATTGTTTGTACATTTTTTCAACTCTTTCACCATATTTAATAAATAGGATTTTAACCCAGTACATGCATAGATATGCAGCATATAAACAGTTACACTCTTTATTTTACTATAAAATAATCGTATGTTTTTGTTTACGCGTCTAGCAAAGACGCTCATATAGTGTTATCCTGTTTCTTTAGGATCACAATGGCTGAACTATTCATGGAGTGCGAAGAAGAAGAGCTGCAACCATGGCAGAGAAAACTGAAGGGAATAGTAATAGATGATGATGACGATGATGAGTTAATATTTGTTGGTGAAATTGTCAGTGCCAAGACAGCCAGTACAAGTAATTTTCTTTTTATTGCTATTTGCACAGATTTCCTCTGAGTGCTTTGGACATATGATTGTTTTATCAACAGATTTTTGTGGTATCTGATTGTGTGATATTGTGCAGTGCAATGTCTTATGTTTGAACCAATACCAATCTTGGGAACAAAATAATAATTTACTTTTTGTAGATGTCCAAAACTCTTTAGGCTTAAGTATATATAAGCTTAAACGTTTGTATTAGTCTGTGCAGCAATACATATTCTGGACTCGATGGTAATGGGAGTTTACACACAAAGAACTCACCTGAGACTTGTAGGTCTCATTCCATTAGCAGTTCTGTTACAAAATCCATAATATGGAATTATGTATTTTAGAAACACAAGTGTAAAATGCTCTCAATACTGTCCTTTCAAGTTTCTTTACAACCATTACACTTAATTGTCATTTGCAATCTGCATTTTTCTGCTGGATGGACACAAGTGAATCAAATGGATGGCCTCCGACAACCTTTCCATACAGCTTCCTAGAGAGCTAGACTGCTTACAAAAACTTCTTTGGAAAACCAATCGCCAGTGTGTGATTTGTTTTAAACATTCCTTTCCAGACATGGCCTGTAAATGGGTTCTCTAAACACTCTGAAACCCTGGACTTAGTAAGTGTGCCAGTCTGAGACAGAAACCCTGCTGGACCACAACCACCCCACAATCTACTGAGCATTATTTGAGTGGGATGCGTTCTAGGTAACCATCTATCCTGTGAGATTTCACCGGGATAGTTGGTGAAAGAAGCTCAAACTCTGTTTCGTTATTGAAAGGCACAATCAAAAACAGTAGGAGTCCAGAAATAATGTAATCAATTTTCAAGATCGATTTTTTTTAAATCAAAATGCTATCCTATAGCATACAATATGAATAGTAACTATCATAAAGGTAAATAATAAATTATATGGGTACGTTGTGGTGATATCTAAAAGCTACTTTAACAATATCTTCATCATCCCCTTTTCGTCTGCTTAACATGGCACCAAAAGAGGGCTTCTTAGAGTTTCAGTGATGGTTCAAACCTGCATACCTGTTTTTTTTGTTGTTTTAATTTTTTATTAGGATTTCATAATTGCGATACAAGAAATATGATAACATTGCATATCTTAAAATGCATTATAATAGAGAAAGAGTAATGAATACAACTATATATAGAACAAATGTAACAAAATCCATAGAATAGCAGGAAAAAAATAGGAAATTAGGGGCAAAACGTATTATATCAAATAAAGATAATACTCATTAAGTATTAAATAGTGAATAGGGAATATTAATCCATTAAGCTATTAATTTGACAAATCGAAAAAGCTGAAAATAGAATGTCAAGCTAACAAAACATAAATTGCATATTTCATTACAAGAATTAATTTGGAATATTAAGAGGAAATACATTACAAAAAATACAGAATCACACCAGTAATAGGTATAAATATAATATGATAAAGTTGACTGATTAAATACAATTCAGTATGCTCATAAGTCATTAAACTATAAGTACCCAAAGATCAATTCATTGTAGTGAACAAAGTAACCTAAGAAGTATGCATACCTGTTTTGAACAATAGAACTAATGTTTAGCAAATAATCTGCGTCTGCTATTCTCTTCTTTGTCCAGAGGCAGGCATATAAGGCTTCTAAGTGAAGGCTGGATGTGCCTTCCCTGTAGCCTTCAGTAAAGGAAGGTGATAACTGCTCTCTATGACCCTCCGTTTTGAATCCCTGATACTATGTTCCCCTCTAGCTCAACACACTCTAAGTATTTAAATGAACATTTTCAGATTAAACCATTGGTAGTAAAGTCCTGGCAACCTTTCACTTACTTAGATTGTGTGAAACCTTGCCTAATGTTTAAAAACAGCTTCACTTCTTGTTTATTATCAGCTTCTATAAAACCTTGTTCATTATGTAAAAACAAAAATCCATTCTGAATAAAATAAATATTTTCAAGCAGATTCAATTGTCATGCTACAGTGAATAACAACATAAATAATTGTGCCTCTATTTGAAACCTGTGCCTAAATACACAGCTTGTATTATCCGAGAAGGAGAAGAAAATAGGGTTATTATAATGTGTGCATATCATTGAGGGCTTTGCAAGTGAGTTTGTTGACACTGTTCTACAACACTGTAGTTGCAATACTTTCTTCAGAATATAGACAAACATTCATGATTTTATTGAATATTGTTAACAGGAATATTTATTTGCCTGGTGCTAAACACCCAGGTCACTGGTTACCCCAGCAGTGTATCTCATATGTCCATATGATTTCAAATTTCTAAGAGTAGAACACAACTGTATAAATGCAAAAGTCAATCCATCTTTGATCCTTAATAAGTAAAGTCTCTATTTCTGTCATAAATTTCTTCAATTTTCAGGAAATTTTAGAAATATTCACATCACTGTGCTTTATACCACTAGAACAGTCAGTCCTAAATTAAAGTAACAGCCAACACATCTTTCGTGACACAATTGCTTCTTCAAGGCTGTTAATAAAATTATAATTCACCCATGGCATATATTTATACTTCTTGTTAGCCGTAGTAACATAATAACAAGAACACCAACTTAAATTTACCAAACATTACACCTATCACATGCACTGTAGTCAATAAAAGTGAGGTATTGTCAATCAGCAATCATTTGTGAACATGGCACTGTTGATTAGACGGATTGTAATCAATTGACAGTAACGTGGTCCTTTGATATATACTTATTAACATTTTTACAATATTGCTTGTTTGGAATTAAGTCAAATTTAAAATATTGAGAGAAAACACAATGCATACCCAATCCATATATCATCTAAGCATCTGTTATTAGCTAAAATGACTAAATATATTTGATCAACATGACTTAATTCCTCAAGTCTTTCACTACATTCTCTGATGAGAAGATTCATAATCAAATTTTTATCTTTAAAATGCATTGCTTGGGTTAATAATTTATGAGTTAATGGATCAACAATACTAGTACTGCTCGAACTATTTATTTTATTTTAAAGGTTTTTATGTAGAGCTGGCTAGACCCGGGGGTATCGGAGCGCTTTACAGGAGCAGACACAGTACAGGAATGAAAACATTTTATCAGGGTAAAGCATAAACAGTCAAATTACAACACCACACTTGAGTTAGAAATAGAAAAGGGACGGGGAGAAGAAATTTACATGAGAGGAGGGTTTAAGTGCGAGACCTGGACAATCATTTAAAACAGCAATTGGATTAAAAATAAAGAGGGGACGGGGGATGAGCAATTTACATGAGAGGAGGGAATACGATGTAGCAATTTTACAAAGGTAATAAGAAAATGCAGGGGGAGATGGAGCAGTTGAGTAAAGTAGGGGGCTAAAAATATGGGCTGTGTGGTGAGATGAGCAGCTTGGGAGGAATAGGTAGGAGAGAACAAGTTTAGGCATAGAGGAGAGAAACGAAGGAGAAGAGATGGAGGGAAGTGAAGTAGGAGTAAGGAAAGGAGACTGCATGGGGAGGGGGTAGAATGAGGGAGCAGGTAGAAGTTAGGAGGATAGATGTGTAATGTGAGGAGAGAGGAGTGAGCAGGGGGAACACGAGGATCATCAGTGAATTGGAGGTAGAGAGTAGAGTCTGAGGAGGGCTAAGGACCAAAGTATTTGTTTAAGAGGTGTGATTTAAGATCTTTTTTGAAGCTGCAGTTATGTTATGTTAATTTATTTCTTCTATAGCGCTCGGCTACTCCAAGGAGCATCCCGGCGCTTTGATGAAGAACATCGGCAGGCAAAACAGGACATAACAACCACAAAGAGGAGACTGAAGAAATGAATCAGGTTTATTTAGATGAAAAAAAGTTTATTTAGTAAAAAGCCACGTTTTTAAGCTCCTTTCTAAAGGCAAGGAGACTGGCTGGGAGCCTGTCTAAGAGAAAATGGTAATTCATTCCACTCCTTCGGGACTAGGTAGCGGAAGGATTGACCACCCATCCTTGCGCGCCTAATGACCGGGACTGTCATTTTAGATAGAAAAGATGATCTCAAGGCCCTGCCTGGTACATATCGGGAGAGACGTTTCCTTATGTACTTGGGGCCAGAGCCTTGTAGAGCCTTAAAGGCAAAAGTCAGGCACTTAAAAAGAATTCTTTTAGCGATCGGCAGCCAGTGTAAAGCTTTCAATAAGGCCGTGGCACCGGCTCTTCTCGGGAGCCCGTAGATAGCACGGGCTGCCGAGTTCTGGACCACTTGCAAACGGGTCAAAAGATATTTTGGTAGACCCAAAAAAAGGGCGTTTCTGTAGTCCAGTCGCGATCCGATCAAAGCCTGAACAATAATCTTCCTATGCTGGAAAGACACTAGAGGAAGAAACTTTCTCAGCATCCGTAAAATGCCAAAGCATTTACCTGAGAGGCACGAAACATGTGGCCCAAAGGACAATTCACTGTCCACAATCACTCCCAGATTTTTTGCCTTGAGAGACACGCTGTCAGGTGGAAACAAATCTTGAGGCCACCAGGCTTTCCAGTCAGGCTCAGAGGTGCAACCAAAAAAGAGCAGCTCCGACTTGTCGGGATTGCACTTTAACCCATTACACCTAAACCACTCGAAAACCGCCCCCAGACAATCCTTGATCTGTACGCCATCGAAAGTCCCTCCCCTGTCACAGGTGAACAGGAGCTGGGTATCATCGGCGTAAGATATGATCTGGGCGCCAAAAGACTCCGCGACTGCCGCCAGAGGGGCCATAAAGATATTAAATAGCATGGGGCTAAGGATGGAACCCTGCGGTACCCCTACCTCTAGTGGAGACATATCCGCGGAGAAAGGGAGCGCCCAGATCGTTTGTCGGCGGCCGGCCAGAAAAGATTTGAGCCAACTCCACACCGTCCCCCGGATGCCGCACTCCCAGAGTCTTACAAGGAGGCGATCGTGAGGGACAGTGTCGAAGGCCGCCGATAGATCTAACATTACCAACATGGCCCTTCCTCCAGAGTCGAGTACTTCCCTGATGGCATCCGTGACCTCTAAGAGAGCCGACTCTGTGCTGAAATTTGCACGGAACCCAGATTGCGTGTCATGCAGCAGGTCGTGTTCTTCGATGAAATTGGAAATCGTCCGATGTGCAAATTTCTCGGCCACTTTCGCCAGGGCAGGGAGAAGGGAGATAGGCCTATAGTTGGCATGGATGAGGGGGTCCAAGGTAGGCTTCTTGATCAATGGCAGGATCAGAGCATGTTTCCATGCTTGCGGGACTACTCCCGTTAGCAATGAAGAATTCAGAAGTGGGTTCAGCAGGGCATTTAAAGCAGGTGCCACCTTCCCCAGATGTTTAGCTGGGCACGGATCAAGTGGAGAGCCTGATTTCAAGCCTGACAAAAGCTCCAGAGAGGTGTCAAGGCATAGATGTGGAAATTGTGAAAGAGAAGGGCCTAGACTCTCCCTAAATGAAGGGGGGGGATGAGGGACCCGCGACCAACTGAGAACTAGAGTGGAGAAGAGAGGCTTGAATAGTTGTGATTTTGCTGGTAAAGAAAGTTGCAAGCTGTTTTATCCATACTTCAGAGTGAGTATGAGATGGAGTGCAAATAGCTGGGGAGGTAAAATCCAGAACAACTTTAAAAATTTCCTTACAGCCATTTTCGGCCTCATCAATTCGACGCTCAAAATAAGCTTTTTTTTTCATTCCAGATTGACTGGTGATAGGCTTTGGTTATTACTCGAAATTTCGCTTTCTCAGTCAAGTCATAGGTCCGTCGCCAAACTCTCTCCGCCCTTTTACAGCCCTGCCGCTGCTCCCTTAACTGGGGGGTGAACCATGGGGCCGACGCTCTACGTTCGCCTGATATAAGCTTTTTTTCGGGAATTAAGGTCTGGAGTCTGGCTATCAGCCAATTCTGAAAGAGACTAAGATTCTCTTCCAAATTACCCAAAAGAGGACATGGAAAGGTAGTAAGGGCCTCAGATAACATTTTCGCCGAAAGTAGATGGAAAGGGCGCGAAGTTCGCATGGTCTCTATTGATTCTCCCACCCGAGTAAGAGCAGTGGCAGGTACCGAGAAAGAGACCAAAAAATGATCAGACCATAATACGGGTTGTATAGACTTTATCGCAATAGCTTTTGTTGAAAAGATCTGGTCAAGAGTATGGCCTTTATTGTGCGTCGGCTTCAGTAGAAACGGAGACAGTCCTAATGGAACTGTAATGTCACTTAGTTTCATTGCGTCAGGGTCCGCTACGATATCCATATGAACATTGAGATCCCCAAGAAGAATACAGTGCTCTGATCTGAGACAAGGGACGGAGAGGGCGACTTGTAGTTCATCAAAGAACGACCCTGCAGACCCCGGGGCTCTATACAAGAGAATCCCGGTACAAGCCTGGAGGGGTTACAGCGCAACTCCTTAGAGAGTGAGTTCCAGATGTTCGGGGCGTTCCCGGTGAAGGAGCGAGATTGGGTGGATTTCTTATTAAATAGAGGGGGGACGAGGAGGAGAGCACCCAGCTTCGTTGAGTTTGTTTGTAAGATAGGAAGGGATTTGCTGGTAAAGAGCTTTGTGCACAATGCAGACAGTCTTGTATAGGCATCTTGCTTCAATGGGAAGCCAATAGAGGGCTTTGAGAGTCAGAGAAATGTGGTCAAATCTTTTGCAGTCAGTGATGAGCCTAGCAGCCAAGTGGAGTACAGCTCTAAGGGGGGGGCTTAAGTGTACTTTAGGGGTTCCGGTGAGTATAGCGTTGCCATAGTCTAGTTTGGAGAGAACTAGAGATTGGACAACCCATTTGAAGTTATCTGATGGAATGAAGGGTTTTATTTTCTTGAGGTGTCGGAGGGGGAAAAGAGCACTTTTGGCCGAGTTTTTTATGTGGTCCTTGAGAATGAGGTTTTTATCAAGAGTGAAACCAAGTAATTTTGCCGAGTTGGATAATGAGAGCGGGCAATATGGAGCATTAGGGTCCGAGATCCAGCTTTGGATGGGGAGTCGCTTGTTGTTTGGAGAAAAGAGAATAATTTCTGTTTTTTTAGGGTTTAGTTTGAGGTGGTTGGAGAAGAACCAGCTTGGATCTTACTCAGGGTGTTGTTGAGATGAAGTATGTCAGAGTGGGATCTAATCTTGTAGTAGTGTTTGGTATTCTCAGCATAAAGGTGGTCATTGATTCCGGCTTTTTTCAAAAGGAGGGTACGTGGTTCCATAAAGAGAGTAAAGAGGGAGGGGGAGAGAATAGAGCCCTGGGGGACGCCCAGGGAGACAGGTGTAGGATTGGAGAGGCAGTCTTTGATTTTGGTTTGTTGCATTCTATGTTGAAGGAAAGAAGCGAACCTGACCATTAAGGCCGAAGCAAGCTTTAAGTGAATTCAGTAAGGCAGAATGGTTAACAGTATCGAAAGCTGCAGAGAGGTTAAAGAGTATAAGAAGGCTGGTCTCACCATTGTCGAGGGAACCTTAAATGTCAACAACAATGTTTAGCATAGCGGTTTCTGTACTGCAGCCTTTTCTGAAGCCAGTTTGAAGGGAGTCCAGTAAATTGAAATTACCAATGTGTTTGTCCAATTGGAGCAATGCACATTTTTCAAGGGCTTTGGATAGAAGTGGGAGGTTAGATATAGGGCGGAGATTATTGAGATCGTTCGGGTCAGCAGTCAAGTTTTTCAGTATGGGTGTGATTTGACCAAGTTGAAGTGAGTTTGGTACGCAACCAGTGGCAAGGGAGGAGTTGATATTAGTCCAGACAGGGGCAATGATGTGATTAAGCTCATGAACAAGGTTGGAAGGGAGGGGATCTTTAGTATGCGAGGATGGTTTTAGTTTAGAGATGATCGTGGACACTTCGAGTTTAGTCATAGGGCGACAATTATGCCAGAAGGCTTTGTTTTCTAGAAGTACGTTGAAAGGGTTGTCATCAGTAGAAGTTGTGGAGGGTAGGAACATGGGAGGATTAAGAGGTTGTGGTGGTGTTAATGAGGGGAGCGTGTTATTGGTAACTTTAAGGGCATATGTGGGGCTATACGGGACAGGTGGTAGATGGAAGGATTGGTCAATTTTGGTGATTTTGTCCGTGAGGAAGTTAGCAATTTCCTCACCTCTCTGTTGAGGCCAACAACTCAGGAGGGGAACATGACCTTTGTTTTCTAACAATGTTGAACACTTCTCTGGGCCTATTTTTCGTACGCTCAAGTTGAGCTCGAAAAAGGGTAGCCTTTTCAGAGAAAATGTGTTTCCTGTAGGTTGATCTAGCTGACCTGAGGCGGGCGACATGAGAGGGAGAGGGGTGTTGTCTCCATGCTCTCTCTGCCAGTCTAAGTTGTCGTCTTTTGTGGTTTAGTTCCGGATTGAACCAAGATGTGGAATTCGTTTTTCTTTGATGCTTCAGTTTAAGAGGGGCAATTTGGTCAAGGACGTCGCTAACGGTCTTGTTAAAGTGATCAGTCAGTTTGTTAGGGTTTTGGGATGGGGGTAGAAGTTGTGCTTGGAGTTTAGCTTCGAGTACTCCAGGAGGGATTTGTTTGAGGTTTCTGTTCCACTTCAAGTGTTTGGTGTGTATAGTAGGGGGAAGTGGGGCATTGTAGTCCATCCTTAAATAGGATGAGGTGGTGATTAGACCAGTCGGTGGGGATGATGTTAGAAAGGGAGGTCACGTCAAAGTTGGAGATAATGGCATCCAGTGTGGCCCCTTTGATGTGGGTTGGTTTGTGACACAGTTGTTTAAGGTCATTAATCTCGAGATGGTTGATGAGGCGATTGACAGTGGGATCCTCAAGATTATTACAATGGATGTTGAAGTATCCTAGGAAAAGATTTTTAGAGTCAGAAAGGGAGGAGTATGAGAGAAGGTCGGATAATTCATCGGCAAAGAGAAGAGGTTCGCCAGGAGGGTGGTAGATGTTGTGTAGTCTAATCGGGGGGAGCCCTGAATGGTGAGTTCGGCGCCAAGGTATTTAAAAGTTAAATGATCAGAGTTTTTTAAGGTGTTGAGGTGGAGTTCATTTTTATAGATTATAGCTAGTCCACCCCTTATTCTGTTGGGTCTGTCTTTCCTAATGGAGTAGCCGGGGTGAATAGTGGGGGGTGAGTAAGTCAAGGATAGCTGTCGAGAGTTGATTGAGCCAGGTTTCTGTCTGGAAGGCTGTGTCAATAGCCTCACTGAGGATAGTTTCTGAAATTTCAGTAGCTTGTCGGACTGCCGAACGGCAATTAATAAGAAAGCAAGAAAGGGGATTATGGTTGTCTCTGACAGGTTTGCAAGAGTGGATGGAGGTAAGTTGAGCTGGGGGTTGAGGAGAGAGGGGCGAGGAAGGGGTTCTCTCAATGCCCATAATCACTGGGACATTGACAGGTATGTTAGAGTAGATGGAGGTGAGTAGAGCTGGAGGTCGAGGAGAGATGGGAGAGGAAGGAATTCTGTGTATGCTCATAATCACTGGGATATTGGAGTAGGGGCGCCCGTGATCCATTATTAGGGGGTTAGGTTGGTAAGAGTTGACTAGGTTGGCTAGGTCAGAAGAGGATAGGTAACCCACCGCATGTAATGGTCTGTGAGTTCGGCTGCAGAGGGGTTTGTGCTCCATCGGGTGTGATGGAAAATGTTGTGGGAGGAGGGACAAACTGGATCGGAGCGGTTGGGGAAGGTCCTGGAGATGAGGGTGTGGTAGTTCTCCCTGAGATGTGAAAGTTCAGTCGTCATAACTGAGAGTTTGCAGTCCATGTTGGTTAGTGTCTGTACTATAAGATAGAGGGGGGAGTCTGAGGAGAAGTGGGGGGGATGAGGAGGCGTCGGAGTTGACAGATGAAGGTAGTCTGATGAGCGGAGATGGGGTGAGGTAGGAGGCTGGAGTAGGGATTATTGAACACATGATTTTGAGTGGGGAAGGGCGGTTCAGTACTAGTATCAAGGAGAGTGATGGGAGAGGAGAGGAGGGAGAGAGGGATGCAGGGCTCAACCTCTTCGGGATGGGAAGGTAGGATGCTATTGATTAAGGTATTTTGCGTACAGAAGGACGTTAGTCTTAAAATCAGGAGACGTAATGTGAGAGGGACAGACAGTGATGGGTAATGGGAACAACCACGTAGGGTTGAGCGGGGAGTAAGATCTTAGGAAATGGAGAGTTAGAAGTAGGGGAGAGTAAAGTGGGATCGTCCTCCCAAATAGTCAAGTCAAAATAGGGTTAGAGGGAGAGCAAGGTGGGAAGGTAGGGGCTAGAGGAGGGGGGTTGATATAGAGCAGAGGTCTTCAAACTTTTGAAGGTTGAGCCCCCCCAGCTGTATTGTTTTAGATGTCGGGCCCCCCCACCACCTGACAAATTTCAGGAATCTGGTACACTAAATAATCAACCGCCACCCGCATATCCCAGGCCATATCCGGCAAATAATGTTCAACACAATAAGTGTGTTTAGTAAACTGCAGGTTTGTGAGTGGGTGTGGTTAAATGGCAGAGGCTTATTACTCAGCTCAAAACACAGATTTCCAAGATAAAATGTGCACAAATTGTTTTTACTAGGATGCTTTGTTTTACACATGACATAGGATAATAACACCACCAACATTAATGTGACTAGTGTGCCTGTTTTTCGCCACAGACGGACAGTCTGTGGATGGATCTTTGCTACTGCCATACTCAGATTTGCTCCACATCCAGAAATTCTAAAAGTGTTTGCATCTAATATTCATAGATAGTGATGTGTGTTTTCACTGTAACACCGCAGCAGCCCACTAATTTGACAGCGCATAATATCTGTGACATCCTCCAATTTCTCATTTGTGAGGACCCGTTCTGATCTAAAATAAACTATTTTATGGTTGTTGCATCAAACAAACACATTTCTCTGCAAATAGTAATCGACTCTCTCACATCAATCACATTAAAAAGAAATGAAAAAAAACAGTATTTACAAGAATCTGTTTAGGAATTATTCCAGGCCGTCAGCGCAAAAACCGAGCTGTCACTATCAAGGGGCCCCCTGAAAGGCTGGATTGCAGTGCATGTAAATGTGTACTTTAGTTTTTTAGGACGAAAACCTTGATGACCATAATTTGTAAGGGGTGCAACTAGACCTGAACTTCGGGGGAGGGGGGGGATCTAACACTCCCAGCCATGGCTGGTCCTAGCACTGGTCGCACACAGTGCAAGTCTTTTTTGGTGCCCCCTCCCCATTTCCTCCTTCTCCATGAATTCCCTCACTACCACTCAGCAACAATGCACCTCATCTCACTATAGCACCTTTCTGACAAACTTATTTTTTTTATAGCGCTTCTCATAGTTTGCTCACACTCAGTTCTTTGATCTGCTTGTTACACATTCTTTGTAGCAGGCACATTAACCTTCTGCGCTATGTGGGTGGCAGGAGTGCCCATGTGAGTGCACGGTAAGGGGTGCGACAGTGTGAGAGTACTTGCAAACGCAGCTCCCCCCAGAAGCCAGCACCCGGTGCGATGGCACCGGTCGCACCGCCCTAAAGCCAGGCCCTGGCTGCAGCAGCCCGGGCTGAGACACAATGGGGTGGGGGGACTAAAGCCCTTTTAGCCCTCTGGGTGTTGCGCGCCTGATGGTGTCCTACTGCTCCAAGAGACAGCACAGGTCGAAGGGTGGGGGTCACTGAGACAGAAGCGCAGACAACATCATACATGTAGAACATCACCTTCTAATGTGCAATGAATTGTGGGAATGACATCTAAACCAATATTTAGGGCACATTTTACAACAAGAGTCCATGGGTGTTTCTGCCCCTCTGTCCTATACTGAAATAAGATGTGCAGTAACTGAAAGCAAGACATTAACCAACTGTGTCACTTTTACTCTCCGCCCCTTTTCTCCCAGTATTTCTCAGGTGCAGGCCTTCGATGCTGGTAATTACACCTGCATTGCCTCTTGCCAGGCGGCTGAAGCCGAGAGGACATTCATCCTTCTGGTCCAGAGTAGGTGCCCGTCGCACTTTATTGGATGACATACTTAAGTATGAAAGTCGTACGGGTAGAATAAATAGAAAAGGTTATAGAAACCTTAGCCAGAAGCAGTGGAAAGGAAAGGGATCTCTGTGTTTGTCTAATTATTCCTGTAGAGAAGGCAATTGATTTAACGTTCTGATAAATTTTGAAACCCCTGGGTTTCGGGTGGCGCAGGTGTAGCACAGTAGATGCCTCCGCAGATGTTATCTCCCTATTTACGTATTGTATTTCAGTGAGGGTATCTTGTCACATTTTGGCACTTAAAAGCAAATGAAGATAATGCTGGAATACCAAAAAATGCAAACTGAGATGGAACTAGGGAAATATAGACATTCATAGCAGGCAAACCGTGCATGGCGTGTAGAAGGTGGAAGCAGAGGGCATGCATTGCAGTATAATCAGTGGAACTCCAAGGTGTGGTTTATGTAAAGTGCCCTGCTGGAATTTAAGTGGTTAAAATCTATGGTCCAAGCTCTCTTAGCGCAGAATTTGACAATCTAAATTGGGCACAAAAACTCTTTTCTGCAGATTCTGAAGTTACAGCAGCCCTGGAATGAGGCTATAAACCGGGGCATTGAAACCACAGGAGATGTTTGTGTAATTTTAAGAGAAATGTTCTCTCCGTTCTGGGAAGAGCTAACCGTCCCAGGACAGGGTTAATTCCTAGAGCTGAAATGTTGGTTGCTTTCGGTTTCATAACAGAGGAGACTCTTTGAATTCTACTGCAGCGGAAGTATTTCAGCTCTAGGAATTAACACCTTCTTGGGACGATTAGCTTTTCAAAATAGACAAAAGCATGGGCACGTCGTACCCCACCGATTTCCCCTCCCTCTTCCCTACAGCCCTCTGTTACCGCCGAAGCCCCAGGCTGATTATCTGCTGCTCCAGCGGGACAGTGGAAAACAAAGGTGAGTTTAAGGTGGAGTGCGCGCCCCTCCTGAGAGGGTGTCGCCCCCCCCCCTTCCCCAGGGGGGCGCGCCCCACAGATTGAAGAACTCTGATATAGAGAGTAGAAAATGGAGCTTGAGAACTAGAAGACTGGACAGGGGAGGTTCCAAGGGGAGAGGAGAGAGTTGGTGGAGATTTAGTGGGAGGTTCAGGGGGAAAGGGGGGAATTGGGGGACTGACGATGCCAACGTGAGGAGTGTGAGGAGGAGGAGAAGGGTTGGACAAATGGTAGAGGACTGGTGGGGACTCTGGAAGGTGCTCGAGTCTATGGGAGGAGTTGGGGGCAGAGTCAGGGTAGAGGGTAGTGGCAGAGTGGATGAAGTCGAAGTTTTGGGAAGGGGAAGAGGGCCTGTGTTGAGTGGGGAGTGTGGGGAGGATCTGGGGCGATGCATTGGGGTCACTTCAGCGACGGTAGGGGTAGTTGGGTTGAGTGTAGAGAGGAAGGTGAGTATAGGGGGGAGGGAGAAGGAAGGTGGCAGTCTAGCGGTTGGGTTGGTGAGATGTTCAGAGCTGGTTGGGATAGTTGTTAGGATAGGGAACAGAAGTGGTTGTCAGAGATGTTGAGGTGATTTTCATAGGCTTGGATAAGAATGATACCAGTTTTGAAAATGGAAATGTCAATAACACCAAGAAAGGTAGGTGATGGGGTGGTAGATAATTTGTGTCCCTAGGGGATTTTGATTGATTTAGAGATGGTAAGGTGGTGAAGGAAAGTGTTTTTCCATTTGGAGGGACGCTTAGTGTAGAAAATAAAATGTGTTGTCATAGGAGAGGAGAGGCTATCAACAATTAAGAGTTTCGGGGTGACGAATCAAATGTTTGTTTAAACAATTTCTGGCGCTTTTTGAGAGATTAGGCGGGTATAAGATGGTCCACGAGTTGAGGCCATGTTTGGAGAGAGCAGGATCAGGGGGAGCGGGGAGGGAATGGGAGAGAGGGGTACATGTTTGGTCGCAAGATGAGGGTGTGGGGGAAAGGAAGACTGGGGAAGGGATAGGGATTTTGGTGTGATACTACAGCTAGAAGAGGAAATTAAACCGAGCTTGAAAGGTCAGGGAGAATGGCAAAAGGTATCTATGAAGTGAGTCCTAATCAACCTGGGGGCGGTCAGCTCTGAGGTCTCAGGGGGCAGTAGCCAGATAATGTTAGACAAGTTAGCATGTTCAGCTGCACGAAGAGAATTGAGCATTGGTGTAAACACAGTTCAGGGAGGTCAACATTGGCGATCATTAGTGAGGATCCATTTTATCCATGTGGGGAGCTTCAATGTGGCTTGGAGGGGAGCAACCAGACCATGCATCAGAAACAAGGCCAAATCCAAACTGTATCAACGACAGTCTAGGTTGGAGGCAGAAATGGTCAAGTAGATAAAGCCTTCAACCTCCCAGGAAGTCAGGCGATGGGAATAAAACAGACGGGACCTAGTCATTGGCAGTGTTGTGGAGGGACAATCCTATAATTCAAATATAGGATATGCAAAAAATAACATGCACAAATTTACCCACCTCACCTAGGTTGCTTAAATAGTGTTGCCTTCTTGTCCTTCACTGGTTGTTCCCTTCTATCTTTGCAAATTATCACTTGCCAAAGTGAAATTAATTAGTATTTTGCTCGTATATCTGTTTGTAAATGAAAAATGATCATTACTAACATGAGGACACCATTTGGTTCTAAGATGCTGTCGGCATCACCACAGCACCACGGATATGTGTTGCCTTGACACTTTTTAAAACCCTCTTAAATACAATTAAATAGAGTTGAAACAAATCAATAATGATCATACGTCCTAATTGACCCAACAGTCCGTATCACTGATAATTATGCACAACGCTAATATCCCAATCTTTATCTAACGCATCAAATCCTTCATTCCTTACTCCAAAAGAAGTCCACTCGGTTTACTTTGTGATGATCAAAAAGTACCACCTTTTTACATCATTTCTGTGTGCTCCTTAACCCCATGATACCGGAATCTAACAGAAATAATATTGATAATATAAAAGACCTTATTTTTATAGACATTCTAATCCAAACATATAATGCTTCTCCAGCTCTTGTCATGATCTTTACTAACTTGATAAGTGCGAGTAATAGAGAGAATAGGAAGACCGGTCTAGATACGACCCTGATGTTTGTCTGCCTATTTATATGGCATTCAGAATGTCCGCCAAGTTGTTCCCACTCTCACACCTAGGAAATCAGAGTTTACTACCTGGTTTATCCAAAATTTTAAACTAAACATCCTGTTCAAGTTCTAATCCTATTGCATGATGCAAAGAACTGGAAATGTGTTAAATTCATTCAGTTATTTAAATATTTAAAACTGAGTGAAACTTTATAATATCTGCCTAGAAGTAAGGAATGTTTTCTTCGAAGGTCATTCGTCAATAAAAAATAATTAACTAAAGAAACCATGATCATATTATTTCCTTCCCAGGATCGAACACCCACTTGTCTGACTGGAAACCTCCACTGATAAAGCTGCACCACTGTTGTGATAACCGAGTGACCAGTAACTTTTCTTATGTTGAAAAACTCCAAACCAAAATCATAATGCAAATAATCTTGTCCTAAACATTGTTCTTCGAAACTATCCAAATTAGTAATCGTTTCTCTAGTTCACTCCTTTTATTGCCTGAGTATACATCTGAATGGAGCTGTGAACCTCTTTATGGTAGCCACAAATTTAATCCCTTCCCCCTACCATACTGTCAAATTTCACTTCTAATCGAATGCAATACTAATGACAGTACTTGACTCAATTCTAAAAGGAAATTCTTCATAGTCAGTTTATCACAATTTTCTGGACCATTCAAGTAAGGCACACGCCTAAATGCAAACCAAACATTATTTCTCTAATTGGTCACATGAAAACCTGAGCAATAACAATCAAACTCAAGACCTCTTGATAATGACATTGGCATTAATCTCCTACTCCACCGTATTGACTCATTTTGCTCTTGATGAAATCCCAATACTAATGGACCTACAAGTTAGTAATGTTCCAGCTTAGATAGTCATATAAAAATTGATAGTTATCTTGCCCATATCTAATCAACAGACTCATAATAGATAAACACATGTATAACCAGGACCACAGCATAGGTTGAGGTGTTTTTCACATAATTGGGGATCTACCGCATTTGCAGCGTAATCCATCAGCAGATTTTAATAAACAATTGTTTATAGCTCAAACGGTTCAAAGTTATTAAAAACTCACCGTCACGTGCCGCAGCGCAGTGGAAGACCCTTTCCAAATTCTCACTGGTTGCATTTGTTGTTTATTGCTATGTTTGGATGTTAAGCTGGTACTAATTCAGTGCAACCTTTGTCCGGACAGTTTTAAGAAGTTTAAAAATGACAAAATAATGGAGTAATACTATCTGAAAATGTGCCGCATTACACATAATTTGGCTTTTCTTGGTGCATAATTTAGCCAGCCCTGCCTCATAATTGGTCCCTCCCCTGCTGCATTATTCCAGTGGCCCTGTTTATAACCAACATGGAATTTAAGCCACACCAGTGCAATTGTACCCGACCTGAAACTTCAGCATTGGCGGATCACGGCTCAACATATAAAGTAACTGTTTTAAATTGCTGCAATACATACTTTTACTTTTTAATCGCCGCATAACTTAATTTCTTTGTGGGGTCTGTGTTGGGTGGATGGGAGTTCTTTATTTTCCTTCTGGCCGTGATCCTCCTATCTGCCACCGCTTTCTTGGCTGTTAGTGCGGAGAGGGTGCCGGCGCTCTAAAGGAAATTTTGTTCTTGTACTTCCTGCTTGGTCGTACTGCACCGCCATCTTGGTTGTTGGCGGTCTAGTTCTTTTTGCGCACGTGGTTAACTCATTCTACACCTACTCAAGGCACATGGCAGCGCGTATGCGTGCAGCTGCCACACCGAAGTCTGAGTCTGGATGACGCCAAGGATGCTGTTGCTTCTGAGGTCAGTTTGGCCATGGTAAGGACCTACTCACATGCCCTACCCTGGACTTGCAGAATCGAGACTCAAAATCGACTTGTCAGTCTACACTGGATGTTTACAATAACAAAGTCAAGCACTGTCTTAACTTCCACTCTAACACCTGCACTGGTCCTGTGATCCCTTCTTCCTCGTCTTTGTGAGACTTGCACCTGGATGTAGTCACCAGTCATGGACCCCACAGCAAGTTACGGTTATGTGCACCCTGCTCAACTACTGGTCCCTCATTAGACACAAGAGGGAAATTCTGGCGTTCGCCTGGACTGTCTTTTCATAACAGAAACATGGGCTACATAGGACTCTGGCCCTAACCAGGTGGAAGCTATCCCACCAGGTTATACCATCACTACATTGGACTGCTAGGGTTGCATGGGAGCTGGGTTAGCAGTTACTGTATGGGATGGATTCAGATGTAATTTGGACTCTGTGGCCTTGGGCAAAAAGAGGCTGCCTTTGTTAGTCTTACAATCTCAGTCAGTGATGTTTTTTTTTGGCCTTATGGTATACCATCCATCTGTCTAAAGGGCCAACTTTATTGAGATCTGGGGCCTGGTTGTCGAACCATTCCTAGTAAATACTCCTATTACCCTTCTGGGTAACGTTAATTTCCATCTTAATGACCCTTTATGTAAGGACTCCTCCTCCTTCCTTGAACTCCTGTCTAACCTGGGGCTTTCCCTGTGAGTGTGTGTGCCTACCTATACTTCAGTAAAAGACATTCAATTGATGGACTGAATGCAGAACAAATCAATACAGTTACCCTCAGTCAAGAGATCTGGGTTAAATCCATCATTCCTTTGCTCACCATGCCACCCAACTTAGACCTGTCCATATGCAAATCAGTCTTGACCCTGTGCCTCATGGGAACAGTCAAGCCCGAACTGCCAAGCCAGGTCCTCCCTGGACCGAATTAGGCCTCCTAGGACCGTTTTTGGGGTTTCACCCCTCATCAACCAGGATAGCTTGAATCCAATGGCAGAGTGAGCCCAGGACCTGCGTACTTAGATGAGCTGTTAAAGCTTCTCCATGAGGTGGGGAGTTTAGAATCTAGTATGCTGTGAAGCACTCAGTAACGTGAATGTCCAGTACTCTACTTGGAGAAAAGAAAAATATTTTATTAAGAGGTAAGTAAATTTGGCACTTTTTGGACTAGAGAACTCGCCCAAACATTATCAAAGCATCCTCTGAAGAAGCCAATGTACGATCTCTCCAAGCACTTTCATTCTAAATAGCCTTTATCAAAAATAGCAATTTTAAATGGATCTGTGCTATAAAAGATCTTTTATAGCACAGAATGTACACAAGGAGGTTTTAGAGCACTATGCAACCAGAGTAGACACAGAAGGCTTGCAGTGCAGGGATGGACAGGGTGGAAGTGCCACATGGCATAAACAAATTGCATTGGTCAAATAACCAATGCTAGGAAAGCACAGTAGGACATTAAACATTGAGGAGTAAAACAAAAATCATCAGCTATTGGTTTGAACCCTCACATCATAAATTTACATAGTGACACAGGACTGAGTGCAGCAGGTTAGCATTGTGCTGATTAATCAGGTTAGGTAGTGAGTGTAATTGGTTTTCTGACTTGTTGGTGAAAAACCGCAAACCAACCATGCAAGTCTTTAAACATCATATCCTAAATCGACAGTGGAAAAATAAAAACCTAGTCTTACTAGATATGGGTAGGAAAAGTGTAACTTGTGAATGTATATTGCATAACGAGGTAGGTGTAGCTTATATGGCTATTACTACTTTGAGGGATAGTAAGCATTCCTAGAGCAAGGAAGTAAATACAGGAGATTGGTAAACATCAGGAGTATGTTTCATTTTAATATATAATGTTCAGATTTCATTTGGTGAAGGTAAGTTAATATTACTCCTCTTAAAAGGAAAATGTAAAGAATATAGTCCTATGTAATCGTATACACAGCAGATTACTAAACCTGAAATTTGATACTTCAGCTTTAGGTAGCCAGCAGCTCCAGCACTCCGTGCCCAGTCTTGTTAGGTGCTTTACTTTACTTTTTTTTTTTTTTTAGACAGAAACAGTTCCTGATATTGTATATAATACACTCCTGTTACTGCCACGGAGGTGAAAGGTTTGTTTGACTTCAGTAAAGGTTTGCATTGTGACACAATAGAATTACAGGCAAGTAACTTAACGGTCTTATGCACTGAATGAATGCACTAGAAAGGAAGGGGATGGTGGGACCAGAAACTAGCACACGTTATCTAGACTGTTTCCTGAGGAAAATTTGACATACTTGGAGTATACTGGGCAGTTTGAATCCTAACATTATCTGGTAATTGTGTAAACAGACCTCCAGGTTGTGATAAATCTCAGAAATGGGAACAATTTTTTACTAAAGTTTCAATGGCACCTCTTCACTGTGTTTAGTGGGTCTTAGATTTCGAGGTTTCGAAGGCAGAGTTATTTTAGCCTTTTGTTAACAACAATTTAGTTGGACAGTAGACATTTGAATAAGGGTAGTTCACAATATTTGTTTAATTGCAATTGTCTGATTTTTATTTTCCTTTACCAAAAAAAAATAATCTCTCTATCCTGGAGAGGTTTGGGTTGGAAAACAATGGGCAAGTAGATTTCTCGCATTGATCAGACACCTTTGATAAAAACAAAAAGTAGGTTTTTGTGACCACCCTTTGCGAGTGGGGAAATTATGTAATGATTCTGGGAGCAGAGACCTTCTCTCACTAGACCTGCATGTGTGTAAGGGATTGCTATCAGTAAGGCTGTCATCTAAGATGATGTAGAAATGTTGTATGAATGGTTCAGAAGAAGAGTCAATGACTTTTCATCTGACTATTATCTAATTACCCTGGGCGAGATGCTCTCCTAATTTGGAAGGCTTTAATACTCTACGCAGCACCTTTGGTCACAGGAAACATCGAAAAAGAACCCTAGGAAGGGCTTTTTCTATATATTGCAATCGTAGCAAGATGAGGCATTATAGATCAGCACTGCAGATCGGACCTAGCCACATAGAGGAGATGCAGCAGAACCGCTCCTTCCACCTATTTAGAATTGGAATGCATATCAGTGCGCCACATGCAGAGGCTTCTTAATTTACAGATGTGATGCCCTATTGAAAGGGTGCATTGTCTTTTGCAAAATCTTCATACACCATGGATGTATTGGGGAACCATGCCATCAAACTCAAAGATGGTAGTTTAGGGCAAAAGATTTCACGGAGTTTGGAGGGGACATTCAATATGCATATAACCCTATGAGAGGTCTCTGTTTTGGAATTATTAGGGTCATTCTGTCCTTGGAGTACAAAGGTTCATTATCACTTACCTAATTAATGGGATAAGTAGAAAAGCTTATACAACTGTTCCTGACTCGCTAGCCAAAAGGACATGTTTCATAGTCCATGGAAAGGTTTTCTCATTTGTGTTTGTTCTTTGGGCTACTTAAATGATTTTTTGCCAGTTTCTTCACCTAAGCAAGAAAGGTAAGTATTTTAGTGTGGAAAAATGGATGTAGCTTCTCTCAACCAGCACTAAGTATTCTTGTTGGCATAAAAAGGTTCAACATTGTACTTTTGTGATGTGCAAGCTGCTCAATAATTTCATGGATTTGCCAATTTTTCAAACTTGTATGCAGGAATCTTAATTTTTGATCTGGCTATACACTTAGCAGAATGCACATATTCAAGTTTAATCCTTGGACATGATTCACTCTAGCAAAAGGGTCACAATACAAACTACCAACTTTTGGAGGTATAAACCCTCTATCCCTGATGATTGTAGTACGTACTTCCATTCTTATCTTGTAAGTTGAGCATTTTGGATGTCCAACGCCCTTCTGTTGGTTATACTAAATTATATGTGCCGATTTTTATGAATGGGGAAACTGCTTTTCTGGGTTGCAATCTAGTACTAGTATCTGTCAAACATCCGTATGCGTCAGCTGTTGGTGAGGAAGTTGGCCTAGGGTATGCTTTCAGACCATCTGGACCTCCTAAATTCCAACAGAGTTGATCCCTAAAGAGGATGACTATGAAAATCTGAGATGCCTGCCATTACTTTGAAACCCCCTTTGAAGGGTGAAACCAGACCCCATCTGCAGACAATACCTTTGTTGTGTGAATGCAATGTGGGAAGTGTTTGTTTTTATTATCCTGACAGTGGCACACGAAGTTGAAGGGTGAATGCTGCTGGGAATGGAGTGGAGAAGCAACCTGCTGAACTTGGTACGTCATGGTAATAGCAGATTCACACACTTGAGGTGAGGTGGGAGAGTGGGTTGAGACTGAGGTGGCTTTTTATTTACTGAGTGCATTGTGTGCTAGTGGTGGAGGTGGCTAAAAATGCTAATGGAAAAAAAGCAGAAAAGAGGTTAATGTTCTTTTCCCATGTGTCAAAAACCTTCAGTGAGCCCCAGGGCTAATAGACCGAATGCTGGCACCAGCTGCCTTTGCATGGCATGGGCAATGCAACTGAAAATGTTATCTTCAGAGATTTACTAAAGCGTTTGAGCGTGTGATGATGGACTTAAAAGTTCATATAACAAGGATTGAACTTGGTGAGTTAGTTGGAGCATCAAGTCAGCACAGTAGAGTCTGGGCTGAAGGGATGGCCTTCGAATCGCAGAACTGTGTGCCTGGGCGGTGTGGTTACCACCGTATCACATGTTGGTAGAAGAATCTTGGCTGTTGACGTTGTGCAGTTGGCAGTAAGAAAGTAAGCTCTTGGCGGAACTGGCATGCCCCGTACAACGTGATTGAAAATAGCCTGCTGTCTAATGGTGTTGAAGCACCCCTCTGGTTGCCTACACAATGGAAGATAGTACACATTGTTCCTAGCTCAGTGCTGTTAGAGACCTCTTAGAAGTCCAGAGGTAGTGTCTACAAATTGGGAACCCTTTGCCCCCTTCTTTCTCAAATATAAAGTTTTATGTGAACCTATTGATCTACTTTCTTTTGTGGCTACTAGTTTACTTTGATGCTATGCCCCTTAAGTGTCTAAGTTGTATACTTTTATGTCTCATGTCTATCCCACTCTTGCTTTCCTTGCAGTAACTGTGAACTGATTTTTAGCCTAGAAATGGTGATGTTCAAAACAAATTGTTTTCTAATCTTCTGTTCAGAGTTTATGCCTGGGGTTTGCTATGTTATGTATATTGAAACACAAGTTTGTTTTGTTTCTAATACAGTATGACTGAATTGTAACAAAAAAAATATTCAATCGTAAAGACGGAACGCTTTTTATCTTTATAGGGCATTGCTTCCCAAGTTTATAATTCCATGACAGCATCAATTGAATCCTTATCTCCTTATGAAATCTTGAAAACCACCAAAACTGCTGCTCTATAGGCTAAATGACATTGCTTGTCGGAGATCCAATTGATAAGGACTTGGAGCTAACTAATTTATTTTAAAGATTATTTTGTTCTTTTCTGTTTTGTTTCAGTTGTTAACCTCACTTACTGTATGCATTGTAACTCTGTATGTACTTCATGAATGACCAAATTTAAATCAACCTCAGCCTATGTAAACATTGTATTCAATTCGATGTTAAATACTGTTCCATTTTTAGTTAGGCCTGCATCACGTTAAATAAAACTGCTAATAAACACATTATAAAAACATTTCTGCATCTCAGTACACAGAAAGTATATGTTTTTAACTTAAAACCTTTGCTCTCTTCAAAAGACTTGCCAGTAATTTTCCTAATATGACGGTCTCTGCCAACTGCCTTGCATTTATCAGGCCATTTTGTACAGACCAATAAATGCACGCCAGCATTAGGAGAGAATTCATACTTATGATGGATATGTCTTCCTGCATATTTCTTATCTCCTAAATCCATTACGACACTGTACTGAATCGAGAAACTTGTAGTAGCTCTCCTGCGTCAGCAGGTGTAGTTTTGGTAACCACTTTAATCCGTGCATCCCTAGTCCCGAAGTCACAAAGCCGTTTAAGAACACACCTGCTGCAGTAACTTAAGGTCCTTTTTTCACAACAATATATCTAGATCCTTTTTTAAAAGACATTTTTGAACATCTCGCCTGACTCGGTGGCAAAGGCAGCCGTATATGTTCTTATTACATTCAGATGAAATTTACTTTCTCAGCCTTCCTCAAAGTTTGGTTAGGCATCCCCAACTGGTGCAAAATGCCGCAGCCAGGCTTATTTTTGAAGATACCAAGGCATAAACGATCTGAAACAGGCAGTTAGTTATAGATTCCTTACAGTAGAATTTCCCCCCAGGATCAGACTGCATCTGGAGAATGTTTCTTAGCATTACTCCTGCGCGTCGATAAGTGGAGTCGGTCGACTTCCCGTCCGTCGTCTGCGTTGTGGTCGCCAGGATGATGTCACTATGCCTACTTGGACGTCACCCGTGCGCACTGACGTCAGTTCTTTCTTTTTCCACGCCAGCCTAGCACAGATCCGGAGAGAACTACATCTTTAGTGACTTTTGAACTAAACCTTTTTTGACGTTTTTCAGCTTCTTTTCGAGTCTTCGTCTCCTGGTGTATGAGGGATTTCCCATCGTCGGACCGGCTTCAAGCCTTGCGAGGCCTGTCACAGGCTGATGTCGATTGCAGACCCACACCACGAATGTCTTCGGTATCTGGAGGGTAACCATGACCCTAAGTCGAGCTCCGACTGCTGGGCAATGAATCCTAAGTCTTTACAGGAGCAGTCCGGAAAGCTCTTGGTTGCCCGGCGGTCGGCTCCACATCGCTCCCGGTCTCGTTCGAGGGTAAGGTCTCGAGACCAGTTGTGGAGCCCAAACTCCTCTTCCCATTCCAAGTCTTCAAAGTCCTTTGGTAAGTACAAGTACAAGAAAAATGCAAAGAAGCAACGGTGCTCTTCGCCTTCTCCCCTTCAATCGGCTGACGACACTCTTTATCTAGAGCATCGTCGTTCTAAGGCTCCGTCTCTGGTGTCTGATTCAGGGACGACCCGTGCCTCCTCCAGTTTCCGTGAGCCAGGTTCGCCCCCTACCCAACTTTGTACATTTTATGAAGCCCTCCACCGTATCTTTTGCAGCCAGGCTCCGCCGGCGCACCTTAGGTCCCTGCAAAGCCGGGCGAGGCCCTGGGCCTTTGATGCCGGCGGCTCCAGCCCCAACACCGGAGGGCCCCTGTGGATCCAGGCCTGGATCCGGGTTGGCACCGGTTCATCTTAATCGACCTTCCCCGGCAACTACTCCCCTGGCATTGGCCGAGCCCCCGGCGACGCCGCCCACCCGGCGACACCATCCCCATCTTCATCCCTGAGATGGAGCCGGACCGACGTCGATGCCAATGCCATAGGGTACTTTTGTATCCCTGTTCATCCCGGATGTTCCCTGTCGCACAGAGGGAAGTGGTGAGGACTGGGAGGGGTCATCATTACCCGTTGGCTCTTCAAGCTGGTCTGCCAGACTTTAGAGACGAGCTGGGTGATGCCAGTGGTCTGGACACTTCTCCAGACCTTGGCATGCTTTCTCCCCCTACCGTGGCTTTGGAGGAGGGAGAGTCCTACGCTGTGGTGGTGCGAAGGGCAGCCGAGGCCTTGGGCCTAGAGATCCCTTCAGTGGCGGTTAGGACTTACCTCTTGACAGAGTTGCTTCAGCCTGCGGCAACCTCCTCTGAACCCCTCCTGCCCTTCAACAAAGCCCTCTCTGACGTCCTTCTGGGCACCTGGTCCACACCCAGCACAGGGGCTCATGTAGAAAGGACGATTGCCCGCTGCCCAGTCCATGGCGACCCAGTTTTCCTCACCCAACACCCTTCCCCTGAGAGCTTGGTGGTCCAACCTCCTCTTACAAGGGCACATTCCCTTCTGCTCCCCCAGTCAGGAAATGCAAGAAGCAGGATCATCTTCGGAAGTGCATTTTCTCTTTCTTCAGCTTGTCACTACGGTCCGTGGATACCGCGTGCCTCTTGGGCCGATCCTCCCATACAATCTGGGATACGGTTTCGCAAGTGCTGCCTCAGTGCCCGGAGGAGACCTGGGCTGTTCTCAGCCAAGCAGTGGCAGATGGGAGAGACTCAACCAAATTCATGATTCCATGTGGACTGAATACCACCTACTCACTAGGCAGAACGATTGCCACGTCGGTAGCCCTTCGGCGCTACGCGTGGTGGAGAAGGTCTGGCAACCTTGCTGGACATGCCCTTTTGATGGCCGTCGCCTTTTTGGTGACTAGGCAGACTCTGCGCTGTAGCCCTTCAAGGATTCTTGAGCTATGGCCAGATCAATGGGGTCTCACTGCGTCTTCCCGTTCACCACAGTCTGCCTTTCGTGGCAACGGAAGGGGCACCCCACCACGTCTGGCCCAGTCTAGCCACCGGTTCACGCAAGCTGCCCAGCCACGGGTTGAACGTGGGACCCAGCGACCTCGCGGGCTAGTTCACCCTTTCCCCCCCCTTTCAGCAGCCTCCAAACCTTCCTAGTCCAAACTTTCAGGGCCACCAACGGCCAGTGGGTGGCAGGATCAGTCATCACCTCCCCACTGGCACAACATCACTTTGGACAAGTGGGTTTTGCAGATAGTCCAAAGGGGCTACTCCCTCTCCTTCGAGACTACCCCTACCTCCATGCCACCTATACTCCTCGCATGTCGGAGGATCATTTTGCCTTTCTCCATCAGGAAGTTGCAGCTCTCTTGGCCAAGGGAGCCATCGAGCAAGTCCCTGTGCCAGAGATAGGTGGTGGTTGCTACTCCCGCTACTTTCTGGTGCCCAAGAAGGACAAAGACCTACGTCCCATCTTGGATCTTAGGAACGTCAACCGCTTCCTCCAGAAGGAGAAGTTCAAAATGTTGACGCTCGCTCACGTCCTGACTGCCCTCGACCCTGGAGACTGGATGGTAGCGTTGGACTTGCGGGACACTTATTTTCACATCTCTGTCCTGCCGGACCACCGGTGTTACCTGTGGTTCACGGTAGGCCACAAGCATTTTCAGTTTACCAAGTTCCCCTTTGGCCTTACCAGCGCCCCTTGGGTGTTCACGAAAGTGTTGGTGGTGGTCGCAGCTCATCTGCGCAGATCAGGGGTTCCAGTCTTCCCCTATCTCGACTGGCTGTTGAAGGTGGGCTCGCCCCAGACTGTCGTCTCCCATCTCCAGACTTTTGCCGACCTCCTGCATTTGCTGGGGTTCTCCATCAACGTGCTGAAGTCACACCCGATTCCCTCTCAGAAGCTCCTCTTCATTGGAGCGGTTCTGGACACAACGTAGTTTCGGGTCTATCCTCCCGAGCAGCGAGTCTGGGATATTCGGGCTATGATTACGATCTTTCAGCCTCTTACCCCAGGTTTCGGTCAGGATGACCCTCCGGCCTGATGGCCTCCTGCATCCTACTGGTGGACCAATGCAGATGGCATATGCAGGCTCTGCAGTGGGACCTGAAGTTCCAGTGGGCACAACATCAGGGTCACCTGTCCGATTGCGTCCAGATCTCGGAGGGCACTGCACACCAATTGCAGTGGTGGCTAACGAACCAGGATTGGGTCGACAGCAGATCCCTCTCCCTTCCCCAACCAGAGTTCACAATGGTGACCGGCGCATCACTTCTGGTATGAGGCAGCCACATGGGGAATGCGGAGATCAAAGGCCTCTGTTCTCTGGCGGAGTCAGGGCTCCACATCAACTTTTGGAGCTTCGGGCGATTCATCTTGCACTCAAAGCATTCCTTCCCTCTGTCTGGGGAAGAGTAGTGCAGGTGTTCACGGACAACACCACCGACATGTTGTACTGCAACAAGCAAGCCCGGGGTGGGGTCGTGGACCCAATGTCAGGAGGCACTCCGCCTCTGGACATGGCTGGAACATCAGGGCATATCCCTGGTGGTTCAACATCTGGCAGGTTGCCTGAATGTCAGGGCGGACAAACTCAACCGCAGGTGCATGATGGATCACGAATGGCGTCTTCACTCTGAGGTCTCTTTCGACAGTGCAGAGAGCCTTGGTTGGATCTATTCGCCACCGAAGAGATCGTGCAATATCAACAATTCTGCGTGTTGGAACTTCCAAGGCGGCACTTGCTAGGCTGAAGATCAAGCGCGACCGGGCCCAAGTCATTCTTGTGGCTCCGGATTGGACACGAAGAGTCTGGTATCCTGAGCTGCTACACATGGTCTTCGAACCTCCCATCAGACTGCCTCTTCGGGAGGATCTTCTTTTGCAGCAGCAGGGGACGGTCTTCCACCTGAACCGTTCCAGCCTCCACCTCTTTGTGTGGAGATTGAGCGGCAGCAGTTGATGACGTTTGACCTGCCTCCCGAAGTCGGTGATGTTATCTTGGCCATCCAGGCGTACCTCCACTAAGACGGTATAGGTATATATGCAGATGGAACAAGTTTGTGACATGGTGCACAGCAAAGGCTGTGGATTCCCTTTCTGCCCCTATTTCTGAGGTTCTCTTGTACTTTCTTTCTTTGGCCCAGCAGAGCTCTACTCTGGGCACTCTAAAGGGCTACCGCTCGGCCATTTCCGCCTTCCCTAGGCTTCCTGAACAGCTTTCTCTTTTCAAGGCCCCTGTTGTAAATCGCTTCTTTAAGGGCATTACTCATCTTTTTCCTCCTGTTCCCTTCACAATGCCCCAGTGGGACTTGAATTTGGTTCTTAAATATCTATTGTGTGCTCCCTTTGAGCCGCTACATAACTGTCATCTTGGGCTTCTAACCTTAAACTGCTTTTCTGGTGGTCATCACGTCTGCTCGCAGGGTGAGTGAGCTCCAAGCACTTTCTTCTAAGCCTCCTTTTCTGACTGTTCATTCGGACAAGGTTGTCCTTCGAACTCGTCTATCCTTCCTTCCCAAAGTGGTTACTCCTTTGCAAATTGGACAGACCGTCACTTTGCCTACCTTTTTCCCTCACCCTTCTAAGGGGGGAGAGAGGCTCCACCGTCTGGATCCAAAACGTGCGCTTTAATTCTACCTGGATCGCACAAAACAATTCCAGGTGGATGACCAGCTCTTTGTTGGCTACGTGGGCGCTAGAAAAAGGTCGGGCTGTGCACAAACGGACCATTTCCAGATGGGTCATTTTGTGCATCAAAGCTTGCTATTCCTTGGCAAAGAAGCAACCTCCAGTGGGGTTGCGCGCCCATTCCACCAGGGCGATGCAGCTGCCACTGCTTTGTGCCGTGGAGTCCCCCTTAATGACATATGTCTGTCAGCTACGTGGGCATTGCTGCACACGTTCACAAGACACTACTGCCTGGACAGCCAAGTCCGGGACACTGCTTTTTTGGCTGTTCAATTCTCCAGGACTTCCTGGTGTGAACTTACTTCGCAGACCCACCTCTGGGGTTGGTATTGCTGGGGTATCTATTCTAAGGCAAGGAATCTATAACTAACTTTTTTCATTTAGATGAACAAGTTACTTACCTTCGGTAACGATATATCTGTAAGAAACATAGGTTAGTTATAGATTCCTTACCTCCTTACCCATCTTCCCCGTTCTGCGAACTGACTTCTAGTGTTAAAGACTTCCTTTCAGGACCCTAGTTTTGTACACCAGTGGTCAGTGTCCTGCATTGCTCTGCACGTCTGGTGTGGAAAGTTGTGTACAGAACTGACATCGGCGCGCGAGGGCGGCGTCTATGTAGCTACCGCGATATTATCCCGGCGACCACAACGCCAATGACTAACGCAGAGCCGACCGACGCCACCTTTCGACACGCAGGGGTACTGCTGACGAAAAACTTTCCGGATCCAGTCTGACTCCTGGGGGTAATTTTAAGGTATGGAATCTAAAACTAACCTATGTTTCTTACAAATACATCGTTACCGAAGGTAAGTAACTTGTTCATTGGCACCAAGATACCCTTCTGTGTTAATGTGTGCTTTAAAAATGTACATTATGTTAATCGCATTGGATACCTATTTCAAGTTGAGTCTGGCAAGGGAAACCACCAGAAAGATTTCCTGAGATGAGTAGATTTTTCTTTGGTGTGGTATTTCTCCATGTGGTGATGGAATCTGCAGCTATCTGGGGATGTAATTATTCAGTAAAGTTCCCCACCCCCTAAGTTGGATTGACTTAATCAGTTGTTCACGTTCCGTTGCTTAAGCCATCAGTTTATATCAACAGCACACTTGATTGAACCTGAACTCTGAACACCAACACTAGTGTTAAGCTTGGAAGATGGCTTTTTTGCTCAACAGTTCTTTGTAAGAATCTGTTGTAATGTTGGAATTATATTATATGCTTGTCTTCACTGTAAGCATAATTGTTTTTCAGATAATCTAAACAGAGTTAATCCTGGCTCTTCACCAATAGGAATGCAGAATGGTTCACCAGGCAGAGGTATAAACCATTGAAACAAAAATGTGCTACTTGTAATTGTGTTAAGTAAACAGCATACAATGTATTGCTTACAAGATCCTGTATTGAAATGTCTAATTTAAAATTAATAGGTGTGGTTACTACTTTCAAGTCTCCTAGTCCACAGTACAAGAATCTTCCCTCAGCTGGTACTATGGCTGTTGAGCCAGTTTATCAAGCTGCATCCAGACCTACGACAACCTCAGTAGTCCTCCAGCCAGTATCTAGGTCGAGTGCTTCTGGATCAACACATTCATCACAAAGACCTGTTCCTGGTAGTTTATCACCACAACAAACGTCTAGACCAATTTCTGGAGTGCTACAGCCAGCTAGTAGACCTGTAACCATTCCTGTAACATCTCAACCAATTTCAAGAAATGCAGGCATTCCAATAACTGCTCCACCAGGACCCAGACCAGTCGCTACAGTAACAGCACAGCCAGTGACTGCAAATCAGGTAACGTGTGGGCTCACATTTATCAAATATCTGGGTAAGACGTCATTTAGAATTATCGGCTCCCACATGTTGGTAAAATGTTTAGTTCTGCATGGTAAATTACCTATTGGAAAATGGTATTTTTCTGCTCACTTAGACTTACAGTAACAAGAAATCAAAATAGCAACATCTATAATAATTTTCAATCCATTATGCAGTTAATCAAACTATCTCCTACGGCCCTCAGTATAATATAAAGACAGGCTTATCTGAGTGATTACAACCCTTCATTTTCGATAGCTAACTACTCCAGAACGTCCTGTTATATTAGAGTATGAGACCATAAAGTGGCATTACCACATTTTGAGCATCTTCTTTGTGGGAAGCTTTTTTTACTCGTATGCCCTGGATATATAGTGTACTAATAACCTACTAGGAGTTTTAAATTCATTTTTCTCATATCTAAATCTGCTGATAGAAGTAAATATGGTGATATGCTTTTGACATTTTCCATAGTTAAACGTGTCCCTGATTAGAACTCTTGCAAATGCAATTCAGGTGATAAAATAGCATGAAGGTGAAGTATATTAATTAAAATCTATTAAAACTATTGACAAAGCTATTTGAAGAAAGGCTATGCACTTTCGGTTTTAAATTTGTTTAGGGTCTTTAATATTTGGTTCCTTGTTTTATAACTTATAACTTTCTCAAAACTATTTTTCTCTTCTAGTAAATCCTTCCCCTTTAAAAATATCTACATCTATTATTGATAAAACCTTATAGTATGCCACTAGGAATGCTATTCTATACTATGCAAGGTTTTTAGAATTCCTTTCCGATGGTAAACCTAGAAATATTAATGGCTAATATGAGAGATCTCAGAGGTGGTTAGAAAACTCTCCTCTACATAGTCCATTGAAGTTGTTTTGTGATAAATGGTCTTTTTCTATTTTGTATGTTTATGGGAAGCAACAAATGGTTGAGTATGTTTGTCTATTACCACTACTTTTAACTCTACAAGGCAGCCTTGGTACAGTATTAAATATAGAAATTAATTTTCTTTTTGTTGCTAATGCTTTGGATGAACCAGTATTTAGGAGGTTGCCAAATTGAACAATGCTTCTTTGTGATTTTATGGTATGATTCATGGAAATCATATTTCCTTTTGTGAATTGAATTGCATATATGTTTCCAACTGACAATGCATATCACACGGCTTGGCAAATGTCTCCTTTTTATCTAATTCAAGCGGATGAAAAGTTCTTCATCCCAAATTTTATTAGCTATTAAACTCCCAGTTGCAAAAGATATGTTACGGACAATAAATCCGTTTTAGGTCTGTAATCACTTTCTTAATTACTTTTCTGATGATCCTCTCAATTTCTTACAATACGTTGCATTGTATTTAGCTACATTACTATTTGATGATCCTTTCATGTTTTCTTACAATAATGTCTATTGTCTTCAAATAGCTAAAAAATGCAAAATATCTTGCTAGGCTGAAGAATATCATGAACTAGATGGTTAGGCTGTTACCCCATATTATATTCTTTAGTTTCCACATATTAACATGTTAAATGTATTTGTTTGCCACAAAATTGTGTTTATATATTGTCTTTTAACTAACTCTTGGAAAATACTGCAAGCTTGTGCTTCCTCGAAACATGTCTACCTTCATACGAGGAAGATCCCAGTGCTTTCTTCAATTTCTGCAGTTGGATGCACTTTTTAGTTAATTTTATTTTGGATTAATTTGCAAAGTGAATTTGTCTTGATGTTTGGACAATTGATTTATATAATACAATTCAGTGCTTGAAAAATTCAGCAACCTATGCTATACAAGGTCCTCTTAAAAAGACTTCTTATACTATCACTATCAAAACATGACAATACACTTTCTAACTGGCAGTCTTCAAATAAAGTTTATGCAAAAAAGAAAGACCACTTTCCAGCTCTCAACCTGCTTCTACCATTCTCTAGAAAAAATAGCCATCTTTGCTCCCACCTCTCCCAACTAACCCCAAACTACCCCACTGTTTACTGTGCAGGAAACCATAGGGCAGGAGAATGGAAGCATTTGAAGGCATAGTGCGAGTCAGACAAATCTTTATTCAAATTTATATACAAATTCATAAAAGATAAACATGGTCATGCAACTTAGCATCCTGTTGCCCGATTATGCCAATGGTTTTTGTCTGATTGCTCAGATTTGTGTTGTGCTGTTAACTCTGCACACGCCACATCTGGTTTTCTGTGTTTCTCATCAGCAGTCACATTTACATTTATATTTTAGCGGCTTGTCTGCTTTTAGACATCATGTAATCTGTTTTTCTGGTTATATACATAGCTAAATGAAAGATTTTATGCAGGTTCTGATGGACATTCTGTCATCAGGACAGAAGAGCAATAAGATTGAATCGGTTAACAACTTGCAAGAAGCCTTAACACAATATAGCAGGCATAAATGAAAAGATATTAAGATATTAGGGCACTGTTTGTCTGATCTTTGTAGAAGGGCAGAAGAGTGGTGCTAGTGGTACAAATCATGTCATTTCCAATGCTAGTATTTTGTGTTCCTTGGAGGTAGCAAATTTTAGATTGCGACAAGTCCAGTTTGTTCTGGATTCCGCACAGAGCTACTCCCTTCATTTTGTCATCCTACGATTTGGTGGGTAGCACTTTTTGTCTGGCCCTCATGTGGATGACTTTCAGTTAAATTCAATCACATTGACACAGCTAGTTGTGGGTGCCCTCTAACTGAAGCAACTGTCTACATTTTGTTGTGGAAAAACATGTCACTCAAGCAAACTTTTGACAGTCTGTCAGCCTTTGTATTCAGTTTTACACAAGAGTAATACAGGTAAGGTAAGTGCTCCAGCTGAACTGTATGTAGTAGTGGCTGCTCTACAGATTACAAACCATTTTTTCCTGCAATGCTCTAAGACGAGAGGTGCTGAAGGAAGGGAGACCTCTTCCACCAAGCACTGACTCTCCATACAAGTTCACAGACCACACCACACAACACTGGTCAGAGGAGGACTTCGGAGTTACCTTCCAGAGTGGGGTCAGCAGAAACTTATACCAGCGAGTTCTCTTCCAGGGGATCCTTATCAATAGTCATAAGCACTGAATATTCCCGCCCATGTGCGGGGACCCCGGAAATAATAAAATTATATATGTAAAAAACATACATATATACAGCTCTGTATATGTATAAACATATATCATTTTTCCCAAGCAAATGCAGCTCCCATAAAAGGCTAGGCAATGTAAATATACACATCCAATAACACACATATATATATATATATATAAAGGTATAACAATACACCTAAATCTCTTTTTTTTTTTTTTTTTTAATGAGGTAAACACTCATGAGAAAGCAAAAAATAAAGAGAACAAACTGTGGAAAAACACAGATGTACAACACATTGCCAGCCTGCAGGCTGCATTGCAATACAATACAATAGAGACTAAAAAGCCCTGTACAGGTAAAAACTGGCACCGTGCCTTTAAGGCAGCCCTGACTTCCATATCCCATCATGCCTCAGGGGTGACAGTTAGGTCAGTTGTTCTTTCCGGCTCCTTCAGTCAGGACCCTGGAATTCAGCTCTCTTCTTTTTTGACTCTTTAGTCAAGAATTATTACAACTTTAAGATTTTTTTGGACTTCTTCTTACAACTTCTGTGAGGAAGTCAGTATCCTGTGTTTTTCTGACTGATTTTTCAGCCGTTTTGTCAGAAAAATGCCTTCTTTATTTGTTCCATGCCCATCTTGTGGAAAAAAGAAGGCTGCGTCAGACACACATGAGGTGTGTATCATCTGTCTGCCGGACTCTCACTCTCCAGCAACATGTCGTCATTGTGAAGACCTTTCCAAAAGGACTTTAAAGGAGAGGGAGAGGATTAGGCTGTATGGCCTAGCAGAACGGTCGACGTCGAGGCAGTTGGTCCCTGTTTGCTCCCCATCGACGTCGGGCTCGGCGTCGAAGACTCCAGCGGCGGGATCGTCGCGGAGAGGTGAGGAGTCAAGGGGAAGTCATGCTGCAAAGAGAAAATCGTCGTCGACTTTAGATTCAGCGTCGAAGCGGATGCGTTCGACGTCGACGGCATCTAAAAGCTCGGCGTCGAGGTCTCGGCGCCACAGTTCAACGTCGAAAAAGCATCTGTCGACGTCAAGAGAAGATCGATCGACGTCTGCACAGAGATATCGTTCGTCGTCGAAAGAAAGACATCGTTCGACGTCGAGGTCGGCGAGACATCATTCGACGTCGCGAGAAGTACGTAGGCGATCTCCACAGTCAACGTCGAGACCAAGATCGCCGTCAAGATCAAGATCGCCGTCGAGGAAACATCGTTCGACGGCGAAGAGGCTTTCGACGTCGTCTGAGCATTCGACGTCGAGACAAAAGTCTCCGTCAGGAGTGACGTCGGGGCAGACGCCTCCGTCAGGGCCGACGTCGAGGCAGGAGCCTCCGTCGGAGTCGACGTCGAGGCAGAGGCCTCCGTCGGAGTCGACGTCGAGGCAGAGGCCTCCGTCGGAGTCGACGTCGAGGCAGGTGCCTCCGTCGGAGTCGACGTCGAGGCAGGTGCCTCCGTCGGAGTCGACGTCGAGGCAGGTGCCTCCGTCCTCACAGGTCTCCAAAGCTTTGGTGAGGTACATGAAGCCTCCGTCGAAGATAATCTCGACGTCGAGACAAGAAGCTCGGAGCCTCGAAGATTCGAGTCAAAGATCTCCGGTGATAGGCCTATCACCGTCGAGGCAGCCCTCTGTTGAGGGTACGCAGGAGGTGTCGCATATTCGCCTCACGATTCGACCAGTCTCAAGGCGAAAATCTCCTCATAGACTGATATATACGACTCCTGAGTCACCGCGTCTCATATCTATCTCGCCTTCAGGATCAGAGGGCTCAGGTTCAAGATCAGAATCACCAGAGCTTGTGCATCAATCTCCAGTACCTGCAAGAGAAAGTTCGCAGGAGGAGGACAATGCTGTACCTCAGAGTCCCGTAAGGGAGATGCCTCAGAACCCTGCTGTACCAGACGCAATAAAGGCATCGCTATCAAGAATAAGGGGCGTGGTATTCCCAGCGACACCGATCAGACCAAGATCTCGAGAAAGAGAATCCCGAAGTCACTCTCGAGCACCAAGAAGGCGATCCAGGTCT
Source organism: Triturus cristatus (assembly GCF_964204655.1). Lineage (NCBI taxonomy): Eukaryota > Metazoa > Chordata > Amphibia > Caudata > Salamandridae > Triturus > Triturus cristatus. The sequence goes on from NC_140583.1 coordinate 359,866,816, forward strand.
GCCTCCCTCAGAAGAGAGTCGACCAGATCAGAGAGAAGGCGCCGTAGGACCCCTTCTACCTCCCCTTCTTCCAGATCATCCAAAAGGGATTATTCACCGACACTCTCGGAGACGCCACCCTCTCGGGTATCTCCGGTAGATGATATTTCTACATTTCAAGAAGTGTTGTGTAGAGGAGCTACAAAATTAAATATCCCTATGCCGGTTCAGGAGACCACCGCATCCATAATTTTTGAAACTCTTCATGAACGCACGGTGACACGCCCGTTATTGCCACTAGTCCCCGGTTTGCTACAACCGGTAATGGATATCTTTCTCACGCCAGCAACCACCAAAACGGCGCCGGCGAGAATTCTAAAAAAGTACCGTCCAGCTCCGGAGGATCCGCTATTCCTTAAAACAGATCCTCCACCGGACTCTGTCATCACCGCCGCTGCCAGAAAGACGCATGCAGTAGCTGGATCTTCAACGGTGCCACCAGATAAGGACAGTAAAACGCAAGACTCCTGGGGGAGGAAAGTTTGCGGCTCAGCATCCTCAAGCTTGAAGGTGGCAAGTGCCTCGGCGCTTCTGGGGCGCTATGATAGGTCACTATGGGACTCTCTTCAGAGGTTCATTGAAAAAGTTCCTTCAGAGGACAGACGGGACTTTGAAGAGATTTTGCATGAGGGGAGTCTGGTTTCTAACCAGATCATAAGTGCAGCGGCGGATGGGGCAACACTGGCAGCGCATGAATATGCACATGGAGTCACAGCCAGAAGAACATCCTGGCTTAGATTGACGGCCTTGAAACCGGAAGCGCAGGCAAGAATTTTAAATCTGCCTTTCTCCGGTAGTTCTCTTTTTGGGTCCCATGCAGACGAGGAAATGGCCCGTATGAAAGCAGAGCTGGAGACCATGAAAGCAGTCGGGCTTGAAAAGAGGAAAGAGTTTCGACGCCGCAAGGGAAATGACAGGCGCAATTACCAACAGAGGGTTCAAACCCCTCATTGGCAAAAGAACCAGGACCAGCAAGGTCAAAAGAAACAGCAATACCAGTCCCGCAAGCCATCCAGGGGACGAGGTAACAACAGGCAGTCTAATGCTGGAAACAAAGCACCGGGGAAGCAATGAGAAACCGCTTCCTCCGATGCTGTCCACCGCTCCGGTGGGAGGAAGTGTTGCGCATCATCTTCCAGAGTGGCAGACAATCACAAAGGACAAGTGGGTACTCAATATACTGCGTCATGGGTACTCGCTTCGTTTCAGAAGTCACCCCCCATCTATTCCTCCTGTCAAGTCATCCCAGCATCTAAAGCAGCTCAGAGAAGAGGTAGCGACGCTACTACTCAAATCTGCAATAGAGAAAGTGCCCATAAACCAGAGAGGAAAGGGAGTTTACTCCAGATATTTTCTCATCCAAAAGAGGAGTGTGAAGGTGGAGTTCAGACCCATTTTAGACCTACGGATACTGAACAAGCACATAAGAAAGGAAAAATTTCGCATGCTGGCGCTCCACCAAATATATCCTCTTCTCCGGATGGGCGATTGGATGTGTTCACTGGACCTTCAGGATGCATATTTCCATATTCCCATCCTAAGGAATCATCGAAAATTTCTCAGGTTTGTGGTAGGCAACGCTCACTATCAGTTCAAAGTCCTCCCATTTGGCCTGAAGTCAGCTCCTCGAGTATTCACAAAATGCGTGGCAGTAGTAGCGGCTGCTCTGAGGCGCGCAGGAGTCTTCGTCTATCCCTACCTAGACGACTGGCTAATAAAGGGCTCATCACCACAGAATGTGCGGACACAGCTGTCGCTATGCCTGAACTTATGTCGCAGGTTGGGTCTCAGAGTGAATGTCAAAAAGTCCAATTTTTCACCAACGCAGAGGATCCACTACCTGGGTGCAACTATAGACTCCGTAGTAGGAAAAGTGTTTCCTTCGGAGGAAAGACAGTCATCCATTATGCTAAAAGGCAGACAGATTATGACCAGCAATCTGTCGTCGGCAAGGCAAATCTCATCTCTGCTAGGGGCCATGGCATCCTGCATCTTCCTAGTGCCCAATGCCAGGCTAAGGATGCGTCCTCTCCAGCAAGATCTCGAGGACAAATGGGATCAAAGGAACTCCCTGTGGGAAGAAAAGGTTTGCCTCTCCTCTGCAGCCAAACAGTCAATCAAGTGGTGGCTGAAGCCAAGGAATCTGCAAGTGGGGATTCCCTTCCATCAAGAGCCCCCAACTCAGACCTTAATCACCGACGCATCCCTTCAGGGATGGGGTGCGCATTTTGGGACTCTGCAAACTCAAGGTCGGTGGTCCAGCAGCGAGCAGTTGTACCACATCAACATGCTGGAGCTCAGGGCGGTCCACCTAGCCCTCAAAGCGTTCCTACCTGCGATAACGACGAGTACCATTCTAGTACAGACGGACAATACCACCACAATGTACTACCTGAACAAGCAGGGGGGTACTCGATCCAGAACGCTCTCGCTGGAAGCTCAGTCCCTGTGGCACTGGATCCTAGCAAGGAACATCTCATTGAAAGCGGTGCACCTACCAGGAGAACTCAACGTGCAAGCAGACTTGCTCAGTCGGCATTTTCAAGAGCCAGAGGACTGGGTAATCAACGACGAAGTGTTAGAAGACATCTTCGGGGAATGGGGGCGCCCGCAAGTGGACCTCTTCGCGGACGAGCAAAACACAAAATGCCGAGGCTTCGCCTCAAGATACCATCGACCAGGATCCCTAGGGAATGCCCTTTTGATCAATTGGTCAATGACATTTGTGTACGCTTTTCCGCCTCTCCCACTAATTCCCAAGGTGGTGACCAAGCTACAGAATTCATCTGCCAAGATGATACTCATAGCACCGGACTGGCCGAGGCAGTGGTGGTACACGGATCTCCTACACATGTCGATCCGCCCCCACAAGCGGCTGCCGTGCAGGCCGGACTTGTTATCCAAGATGCAGGGGAAGATTTACCATCCCAGCCTTCCCTCGCTGAGCTTAACAGCATGGCTCCTGAAGTCCTCCAGTATGGCCATCTGAACCTCCCTCAAGAGTGTATGTCCATACTGAAGGAAGCCAGGAGGCCTTCGACAAGACACTCCTACTTCTGTAAGTGGAAAAGATTTTATATATGGTGTGCTCAGCATCATTATGATCCCACTAAATGCCAGGAGGATGTAATTTTGCCCTATCTTCTACATTTAGCAAGGGCAGGGTTGAAATTTTCATCCATAAAGGTTCACCTAGCAGCCATAACAGCATACAGGCGTTCGCCTTCACAGCAGTCATTTTTTAAAGTGCAGGTAGTGAAGGATTTCTTGCAAGGGCTCAAGAAAGTCTATCCCCCTGTTAGACCTCCCTCTCCTTCCTGGGAGCTAAACTTGGTTCTGTCGAAGCTCATGGGTTCGCCTTTTGAGCCTATTCATAAGGCTACCCTACAGCACCTCACATGGAAGACAGCATTTTTAATAGCCATCACTTCAGCACGGAGGGTCAGTGAGATACAGGCCCTCTGTTCTAAAGAACCCTACACTGTTTTTCATCTAAATAGGGTGGTGATGAGAACTCACCCTTCGTTCCTACCCAAGGTGGTATCGGAGTTTCATGTAAACCAAGCCATCTCCTTACCAACCTTTTTTCCCAACCCCTCCTCTCCGGCAGAGAGGGCGTTGCATTCTCTAGATGTCAGAAGGGTCCTAAAATTCTACCTAGATAGGACTAAGAATATCAGGAAATCTGACCAATTGTTTGTGAACTATGGGATTGTCCGTATGGGCTTTGCTGCATCCAAACGTTCCATTGCTAGGTGGATTGTTTCTAGTATTACTTTGGCCTACCAACTGGCTCAGAAACCATTGGGGGCGCGCCCTAAAGCGCATTCGACAAGAGGAAAAGCGGCTACCGCGGCTTTTCTCAATAATGTCCCACTCTCCGAGATCTGCAAGGCAGCCACTTGGAGATCTGTCCACACTTTTACCAGGCATTATTGTCTGGATTCGGACACCAGAGCAGACACTCAAGTAGGACAAGCCTCCTTGAGGAATCTGTTCCAAACATAATCATTTTCATGATTCTTTTTCTCCATGGGTGATACAACCTTAGTTTCATTTGCCTGCTGGTGGAAGGGGAGCTTGCTACTCTATTCAGTGCTTATGACTATTGATGAGGATCCCCTGGAAGAGAAGGGTAAGTTACTTACCTGTAATCCTAGTTCTCTTCCAGGGGTATCCTCATCAAAGTCATAAGCAACCCACCCACCTCCCCAGGCAAATGAGAAGAGGTGTATTATTCATTATGGAAAGGATATATCTTTGTGTTTAGGACTACGGTCCCGCAAAGAACAACTGACCTAACTGTCACCCCTGAGGCATGATGGGATATGGAAGTCAGGGCTGCCTTAAAGGCACGGTGCCAGTTTTTACCTGTACAGGGCTTTTTAGTCTCTATGGTATTGTATTGCAATGCAGCCTGCAGGCTGGCAATGTGTTGTACATCTGTGTTTTTCCACAGTTTGTTCTCTTTATTTTTTGCTTTCTCATGAGTGTTTACCTCATTAAAAAAAAAAAAAAAAAAAGAGATTTAGGTGTATTGTTATACCTTTATATATATATATATATATGTGTGTTATTGGATGTGTATATTTACATTGCCTAGCCTTTTATGGGAGCTGCATTTGCTTGGGAAAAATGATATATGTTTATACATATACAGAGCTGTATATATGTATGTTTTTTACATATATAATTTTATTATTTCCGGGGTCCCCGCACATGGGCGGGAATATTCAGTGCTTATGACTTTGATGAGGATACCCCTGGAAGAGAACTAGGATTACAGGTAAGTAACTTACCCTTTTCTCCACCATTGTAGACTGATAATGTTTGAGGAATAATTCTTTTCCACTCAGTCACCTTCATGAGCTTCACAAAATCAACCGATTATGGGATAAAATACAATTGTTTTATCTGCTCAGGGGCTGTAGAGATTGTACATGTACATTAAAAACTAGCTTTGGAACACGTAGAGTTTTGTTTAGACTGAAAGATGAATAAATAGAAACTTTGGTTTATACATGAAAGAATGGAGAGTTTACAATTTAATTATATTTATCCATCAAATAGGTCAAATTGTAAATGTTAGTCACAGGAGTGCATTTAGCAAACCCTAGTAGCTGGATTTAAATGTCGGGTGGTTTTGCAAGGCTTTTTGTGAAACCTTTTTTGTATGGTATTACGTTTTTCACATATAGCCACTCTATTGCTGCTTCCACTGCTTTTTGATGCAGATGGGCTTGCATTTCTGTTAAGTTGTTAGGGCCATCAAAGATGCCCTTATGTCAAGGTAATTTCCACTTGATTAGGCCTGAGGTTGATGTAGGAAGTTGGAAGTCGGGTTTCTGTTGCAGTAACCCCCCACTTTTTGCCAGACGACTGATGCACTTTGACTCGATGTGCCCTGGGTCCTTGCCAATCAGGTACCCAGGGCCTGTGTTCTTTCCCAAAACTGTACCTTTGTAAAACCAATTGGAACCTCTCTGGCCACATAGAAGTCCCTTGTAAAAGGTACCATGGATACAAAGGACATTGTGACCAGGGAAGGCCTCTAAGGGCTGCAGCTCATATTTTGCCACACTTAGAGCTCCTGTACCTTAACATACACACACTGCCATTGCAGGCTGCATGTTTTAGTGCAGTGAAGAGTCTACATTGCAGACATACATATGTGCCATCCCTTCAACCCACTGCTTATGGTATAGGTAAGACATCCCTCTAGCTGGGTGTACTAAACCACTGATGAGGGACATTGTAAGTTCAGTAAAGCCATAAAGAGTATATGGTCTGGGAGGTTGTCATTACAACCTCCACAGCACCATAATGGCTTTACTGAATTTGTGGAAATTTTGTGTCAAACTACTCAGCATAATAAACTCACACTGATGCCAGTGTGGGATTTATTATACCATCCACTCAGATGGCATCTTGGAGATGCCCCCTGAAAAAGGACCAGCCTCTGATGGGTTCCTCGAATGGTAAACATCAGCCTGCCACCACGAGACTTGTTTCTGCACCCATGGGGTGGGAGTCTTCGATCCCTGACCCAGAAACAAACCCTTTCCTGGGCAGAGGAGGCCACACCTCCCCCAGGTCAGGAAGAGCCATTTATGGCAGAAGAGCTTCAAAGGCCTTGCCGCCTTTGTAGCGCGACTCCAAGCTTCTCCTGCTATCAGGAGCAGGCTCCCTTTGCCTGTCTAACTCCTTTTCGGCTGGAAGACAGGCCGGAAAAATGCGAACAGCCCAGAGGGTGTGCCCACCTCTGCCAACCCCCCTCAACCACCACCCAGGTGGGGCAGGCGAGGTGAAGCCCAGCATACGTCATACGTCATTATCGTCTAATCACTTAATGGCCGTTTGTATTGCAAACAAGCCGTGAGCTCCCCACTATGGAGCTTCTATTCCTAAAATGGCAGGCCGCACCGCATACCACACTTGAGCTGCCACGCTCACACCAAGCTGTCTCCAGTCGCACGCTAACAACGGTAAGAGCAGAATTGCTCAATAAATGCCATAATAAAAACAGTTATACTAAAGTTTCTGAAACCTTCTTCAAATTCTTTCACTCTCGCTATTATTTTTTTAACATACATTTACAAGTTAAAACTATATCAATAAAATTATTTTTTTAAATTAAACACACACCAGACAACAACTCAATTTTTTAATCTGTAAATTGAACCACTTTGCAGCAAACCAAACTCCATACACACATACCTTGAAAGATTTAACAAATAAATAACCAAAGAATACTTTTCTGCTCAAGTTGCAGCAAACAAAAGAGGAATATGATGGCAGACGACAGTATCTTATCCTTAGAGTTCTTTTCTATTGTTTGGTTGTGAGGTTCTATTCTAAAGTTCTTTGAACTGAAGTAGTAAAAAAAACAACAATATGCATAATGGTAGCCTCCTGTCTTGCCATAAAATCTTGTGGGCTGCCACCAGGCAAGAGCAGGTTTCTGTTACCCCCGGGTGGGTGCACATAAGACTTCCCTCCATGCACTCTCGTGGACAGGGAAACTACGGTGTCCTGGAAGTTGTGGTCTCCAGGACATAGTAATGGAGCTGGCCCTGCAGATGATGTCCCCAGCGTCATAATATGGCTCGGGCACACCCCTTCATTTACATATCGGCCCACCGGTGATGAGTCCCCTGGGCCTCATGGAGGTTCGAGGAGAGGGCTGCATGTGCACCACAAATTGGAATATATATATATATATATATATTAAAACATTGGGGAGGAAGAAAGGGTGAGTTTCTAGGGTATTCCTGTCCCCTATATGTTTTTTTTCCAGACTCCTATAACGGCTGCCGCTCCTCGCAGTTGATCTGGTTGCAGCCACTCTGATCTAGTCTTGGGAGCTTTCAGCTCCACAGATCACTGAGGTGTGACACATACATACTTTGAGTCTTAAGTTCTCAAAGGATTTACGTCAAATAGCAAAGCATACTCTCTGGGCCAAGATCTATTTTTGTGCCGTATACGATTTTTTTGCAGCATCGCTGTACAAATTTCCTAAGCAAATAGGGAAAATAATTTTTGGGACCCCTTCTCCTTTTCTCTGCCCCTGCTTGGCGGATCACCCCAAAACGTTTCGGGAATGAGCTGAGATGGATGAGACTTTTTTCTGGAAAGTTTCATGAAGATTAATCAAACAGCGTGTAGGAAACTGGCTCTATATATACTACACCAAAATGAGGTATAGTGTGTATAGAGTCCAGGTACCCCTGTTTGTGGTAGAGTGGTCGAGCAGTAAGGCAGTATCAGAGGACCGTGTTAATCCTTTGATGTACACACTCAGTCAGCAAATGAAGTCACACACTCAAGAACTGAACTCTAGGCCAATTGTTTTTGTATAAAAAAATATACAGTTTTATTTTTAGAACCAAGCAAGCCTGGCACAGGTAAGCAATAAATACTTTTCAGTAATAAGTTGCTGAATATAGAACAGTGTGAAAATGCAATATAAATTGTACTTTGTTTGACTTACAGGGGGTGCAGCAGGTTGCAACACTTGGTAAATACAGTACATTAAAATGAATAGGCTTTTTCAGTGATTTACAGAAGTTTTTTTTGTGTTCCTTTTCTAACACAGTGCTGGATACCTAGATTCAGCACCAGGACATTTTCTGTAAATAGGTAAGTAAATACGTTTTGGTTATTTGTGCGATTTTTAAAGATTATTTTTAGATTTCTAAACTCTACACTTACAATCTTTTTGAAGTAAATTGTCAATGTTATCCTATGGAGGAAAAACAGGTTAACGGTTCACAGGAAGTAATCGACTGTGGGAGTTAAGGTTCTGGGGTTAGACTCCGGGGTCCCCCAGGGTCAGTCATGCACTGTTGTTGCACCCTCAGCGGCACTAGGACGGCCGGGTGCAGAGTGTTGAGGCCCAATGTTATCCAATGGGGGATAGGGGGCCTCTGGTTTGTGGCTGCAGGCAAGCAGGCCACTGGGTTGTGGGAGCAAAGCTCTTGGGGTTTAGTTCAGGGCAAATGGGGAAACAAAGTAGCACGAAAGGTGCACCCTAAGCGGCACTGGGGTGGCTGGGTGCAGGGTGCTGTTTTGAGGTAGAGTGCCCTGTTTTAAATGGAGAAGCTCCGGTTTGCAAAAGCACTGCAGGCATGGAGACAAAGGACTTCTGGGTGCACGCACTATTTTGAGAGGCAAGTTGGGAATGTCAAGGTCCCCTCCCAAGGCTTACCTTCTGCTTGATGGGGTGTTCCTGCAGAGGCGACAAGAACCTCCACCCCGTTTCCCGCCGTGCCCTAGTCGGAGTTGAGCACCGCCTAGGACAAGGGGGTACCCGGGGTAGAAGCCAGAGAGGCGCGAGTCCGGATGACGCTGGACCCCAAGCTGGTGCGATGTTGTGAGACCCTCCTCAGATATCCGGCTTCCAGTTCGCAGGTCCGGGACTACAGTGGCCGCAATAATGTCTTGTAGCTCACTGATGGTTGACGACCCAAAAACAAGGAAACAAAACCAGCGCTCCAGCGCAAATAATAAAGGTCCCTGGTGTACCAGTCCGGTACTCTCCTGTTTCAGGGAAGGTGTGTGGCCAAAATCATGGAAACAAAACCAGCGCTCCTGCGCAAAATATAAATGCGATGTAAGTATCCCGCTCCACTGCACACTCCCCGGTCTGCAGTGGGATGACTGACATACAATGTTTGAGACGGCAGAGTCAAGCGTCCACCTACCTTCGGTGCGCCCTCTGCTAATGCTGAACCTGTCCCTCTCGAAGTCCGCAGCAGCGTCCTTCTTCGGTGGTTGTTCGGGAGCTCGGGAACGGCGTCTTCTCCTTCCGCGGCTGAGGCGAGAATTCAAAGCGCTAAGCAGCCGGAGTTCCCGGCTGTTATGCGCGATCAACCGGAAGTGAGGATTTGGGCCTTCCGTTGTTGTCCCGCAACACTAGACCGCTAACCTCCCCTCCTCGGAAGCGGGCGGATCGCGGAATCATGACAGCACCCACCACGAAACAGAACCCCCACCCGGCAGCCGGAGGATCACACCGAGGTGGCAGGCCGAGGACAGCCAGGATGACCCAAGTGGAAGGCCCGAACCAACCGGGAGGCGTGGCGGACATGCGACAACGGCTCCCACGACCGCTCCTCAGGACCATAACCCCTCCAGTCCACCAGGTAGAAGAGCCGGCCCCGGGTCCTCCGGGAATCCAGAATGGCCCGAACCTCGTACTCGATGTGGTCACCACGAAGAACAGGAGGGGGAGGAGCGGAGGCAACACAATCAGGATGAGCAGCTCGCAGGAGGGAAACGTGGAAAACAGGATGGCATTTCATGTGAGGAGGCAGAGCCAACTTAATGGCCACACGGTTGATCACCTTAGCAATGACGTATGGACCCACGAACCGGGGCAACAGTTTCTTGGGACCGTGTGCATTGATGTGCTGGAGTGACACCCACACCCTGTCACCCACCTTGAACTGCGGCTCGACCCGTCTACGTCTGTCCGCGAACAGCTTGTATGATTCCTTAGCCTTGGCTAGTTCAAACCTGGCCTGCTGCCAGAGATCACGAAGGAACCCATGGTACGCTTGCACTGTGGGCAGAGGACTGGCAACAGGACCCTCCAAAGGGGTCGTTCGGGGATGTCGTCCATGGAGACAAAAGAACGGGGACATGCCGATAGCGGAATGTCTGCTGTTATTATAGGCGTATTCCACCAGCCAAAGGACTTCCGACCATTCGTTCTCGACGGACAGGAGGAGACATCGGAGGTACTGCTCCAAGGTCTGGTTGGTTCTCTCGGCCTGTCCATCGGTTTGAGGGTGGTATGCCGTGGATAAGCGCACCTCCATGCGCAGGATGCGACAAACCTCGTTCCAGAACTTGGACACGAACTGGGAGCCCCTGTCCGTGATGACTACTGATGGAATGCCATGTAAGCGTATCACGTTACGCAGAACGATCCCTGCCAAGGCGACCGTCGAGGGTAGCTTTTCCAATGGGACGAAATGGGCCATCTTGGAGAGATGGTCCACAATGGTGAGGATGGTGGTACAACCTGTCTTAGTTCTGGGTAAGTCTACCACGAAGTCCATGGATATGGTATGCCACGGGTACGGAGGCACAGGGATAGGATGCAACAGCCCCACCGTGGGTTGAGACGACCCTTTTCCCTGAGCGCAGACGGCACACCGCGCGATGTAGGCATGTACATCCGTGTCTAGGGTAGGCCACCAGAAGTGTCTTGACAACAAGTCCTTCGTCTTCTGACGACCAGGGTGACTGGACAGAGGGTGATCATGGCACATGTACAGGGCCTGTTGCTGAAGGTGAGGTAGAGGCAAGTAGTACCGGTCTCCCTGGTATATGTACCCATCCTTAGCGGTAAGCCCTTTAAGTTCCCCCATCCACAACGAGGCGGCCTTTTGTTGTAGGTCGTCCTGCAGTCGGGTCAAGAAGCCAGAAGACAGAACGGTTCCCAGAAAACAGCGGTTCGGGATGATCGGCGCCGGTACGTCAGCAGGCGAGGTCTCCTCGTTTCCCGTGAGTCGTGACAGGGCGTCAGCCTTGGCATTGTTCTTGCCAGGTCGGTACTGGATGTGAAAGTCATATTCGTTAAAGAATAAGGTCCACCGCAGCTGCCGAGCGGTCAGGGCCCTGGCTGAACGAAGGAACTGGAGGTTCCTATGGTCCGTATATATGGTTACGGTATATCTTGCGTCCTTGAGGTGGTGGCGCCATTCCTCGAAGGCGGCCTTTATGGCCAGCAATTCCCGGTCGGAAACCGTGTAGTTCTGCTCTGCCGGCTGTAGTCTTCTCGAGTAGAATGCTACCGGGTGCAGCAAGCCCGTGTTGGCATCCCTTTGGGACAGTACCCCACCCAGGGCGTCTTGGGAGGCGTCGGCCTCTACAATAAAAGGCCGTTCCGGGTTCGGGTGTGGCAAGATGGGGGCCGTAGTGAACCGAGTCTTCAGGGCTCGGAAGGCACGTTCGGCGTCGTGGTCCCACTCAAAGCATACCCCTTTTCGCAGAAGACGAGTGATGGGAGTGACGATCCGAGAAAACCCCTCGATGAAGCGACGGTAGTAATTTGCAAACCCCAGAAATCGTTGTACCTGCTTTACAGACCAGGGGGAAGGCCACTGTAGTATAGCTGCCGTCTTCTTGGTATCCATGGTAACCCCCTCAGGGGTGATGACGTGACCCAGGAATTCAACGGCGGTGGTGTGAAAGACGCTCTTTTCCAACTTGACGTACAACCCGTGGTGTAGCAGTTGCTGTAAAATGGAGCGCACGTGTTGAATGTGTTCCTCGCGTGTTTTGGAGAATATCAATATGTCGTCGATATAGACGACACAGAACCGGTCGATGAAGTTCCTCAATACTTCATCAATAAAATACTGGAAAGCCGCCGGGGCGTTGCAGAGTCCGAAAGGCATGACCTGGTGTTCGTATAGTCCGTATCTGGTCCGAAACGCGGTCTTCCACTCGTCTCCCTTTCGGACTCTGACAAGATGGTAGGCCCCCCGAAGATCCAGCTTGGTGTATATGTTGGCGGTTTTTACTTGATCCAGTAAGTTCGTGATCAGTGGCAACGGGTATCTGTTTTTTACCGTGATGGCATTCATCGCTCTAAAGTCGATACACGTTCGTAAATCTCCTTCCTTCTTTGCCACGAAAAAGAGGGGAGATGATACCGGTGATCTGGAGTGGCGGATGAACCCATTACGTAAATACTCGTCCAGATACATACGAAGGTGTTTGTTTTCCTTTTCGGTGAGCGAGTATATGCGGCTACAGGGCAGCTTCGAGCCCGGAATCAGGTCTATTCTGCAGTCGAAGCTGCGATGTGGAGGTAAGGTATTCGCCCCTTGTTTGTTGAACACCTCGGCTAGGTCCAGGTACGCCTCAGGTACCGTCCCGTGTACGGTTAAGACAGTGTTGGTAAGGGGCAACACGTGCGCCTGTATACCAGAGGGGCCTGGGGTACACGGTCGGGGGTAACAGAGACGTACAACCTTCTGAATCCAAGTACATCACCCTGGTCGCCCAGTCAATACGTGGATTATGAGCCGCCAACCATGGAAGTCCCAGTATCAGGTGGAACTGCGGTGCGTCAATGGCATCAAAGGTGATGGATTCCGTATGGCTATTCTGGAACGTCATCTCGAGGAGTTCGGTTGAAAAACGGATGAGCCCTGACGTAAGATCTGTCCCATCCACAGCCTTCACGGCCTCCGGCGTCTTCTTTGGTACCACTGCCATTCCTAGGCTAGCCATATAGTGGTTGTCGATAAAATTGCCTGTGGCTCCGCAATTGATAAGGGCTGTCACCTGCCATACCAGTCCCGTCTGTGTCTGCAGTGTAACTTCTACCCCGAAGTGATGGCAACCGACGCCGTTTCCCGGGGTTGGTATCCTGATGGATGACGAACCCAGTAGCCGGACCCCACCGTTTACTGGGTTTCTTCGTTTCCCGACCAGTCTCCCCTGGAAATAGGAAGCGCAAAGGGTCTCTTCGGCCTCGGTTTTGTGGGTTTAACAGGGCACTCCTTCACGAAGTGGCCGCTTTTGCCACAATACAGACACTGGTTCTGTCGCCGTCTCTTCTCTCGTTCCTCCTTGGTCAGTGCTCCCCGAATCCCTCCGATCTGCATAGGTTCGGGTGAGTCAGGGTTGGGGACCGCAATGTCGGGGTTCTTCTCCCTCTGTGGCACCACTCGGGGATCCCCGCCTCTGTGTCGATCGGTCTTCCGTTCCTGTAACCGGAAGTTCAGTTTAACAACCAGATCGATAAACGGCCCGATGTCGTCTGGTGGGTCCGGGATCTGGGATAGAAGATCTTTCATGTCGTCCCGTAATCCCCTATAGAAGACCGACACCTTCTTGGACTCAGGCCACCGGGCTTCGATAATCAGTCTGTTGAAAGTGGTGATGTAATGTAACAAGTCCGTGGTTACCTGTTTCAATCCGAGCAGCTCGTTATCCGCGGCCTGTACAAAGGTGTGACGGGCGAACATCCTTCGCATCGTATCCTTGAGGCTGGTAAGTGGTACAAAACCGGGTCGTCATTCTCCACCAATGGTATGGACCACAGGGAGGCATCCCCTCCCAGATAGGAGAGGATAAAGGCGATTTTAGAGGCATCGTCTGGGAAGGCGGTAGAACGGGCCATGAAATGCAGCTGGCACTGGTGCATGAAAACGCTGTACTTCGTGCTGTCACCAGAAAAGCGCTCTGGGGGGGCCAGCTGAACGGTATGCGGGGCTATCACCTGGATGGAGGTGTCTTGCATGGGAGTCGATGGAGAACCACCGGGTTGCAAGGTGGTGTTGCAGGGATTCTGCTTATACACAGAACTATGCGTAGAACCCCAGGACCTCAGTGAGTTGTGGTGTACCAGAAACTCACCTCAGAACCCAGAACCCAGTATCCGGCTAGCATAAGTGTCCCATTCGTTATCCGAGATTCGGCTCAGAGATCCCAATGAAAAGACAACCCAGAACAAGCGACTCAGTATACTCTCAGTAATGGTGGGAATCGGAAATACCTGTTCGTATATTATTCTCACATCAGTCCACAACAAGAATCAACAGAGACACGGTGAAAATAAAGAGTTTATTTTTATAGACCACGTGTCCTAAGATGCAGTACTTTGGCTAATACAAGCAGACAAATGATTAAAATCAAAACCATCAGCATAGTTACAATTCCATAGAATATAAAAGGGGTGATCATGTTATAATGACAGTGGATACTACCACCTTCCCTTTACCAAGAAGCTAATATTATTATTAGACTAACAGAAGGTCTCTTAGGCTTGAATAGGGGACCCCATACCTCAAAGATCAGCTTAGTGAAATCACATCACAGGAGCCTTCTCGCAGGAAGGCTCGTCTTCGGTCTGAATAATAAACATGATGTCTGTGATCTTAAAAGCACCAACTTTCAGGTATTTGCAGCTGCTCGTGTGTTATGACTAAATAGTGGGTCGATCAACCTAGAGTGGAAAACATGCATTGTCTAACAACTCAGACTGTTTGTCACATCGTGTGCAGACCAAGGTCGCTGCGCAGAGCTCAGGATGGTAACAGATTGCTCTCGTGTGAGGCAAAACTCGAGTCAGCAGTTTGTTTAAGCAATAACATGTGAACGCAGTGTCGTGTGCAAAAGCAGCAAGATGGCTTTCTAACTTCGAACGTGGTTATGCTAACTTAACAATGTATGTACGTATTAAGGGAGTCCTTACTACAGTGGCGGGTCTCAACAGGCCTTCTCGCAGTACTCTAGATGTGGGGAACTGTCCCCAAGGCCCTGTTCCGGTATCTGCAACCTGTGTCTGCAACGCGGTTATGTCCTGGCGCAGGCTGCGGTTTTCCGCTTGCATAGTGGCCAAGATGGTCGCAATGTCTTGTAGCGTAATCTCAGGGTCACCCATGTCGCCCGGGCAGGAGGAAGTACTTGGGCTTTGAATTCTGTCAAGGTCCCCTTGCAAGGCTTACCTTCTGCTTGATGGGGTGTTCCTGCAGAGGCAACAAGAACCTCCACCCCGTTTCCCGCCGTGCCCTAGTCGGGGTTGAGCACCGCTTAGGACAAGGGGGTACCCGGGGTAGAAGCCAGAGAGGCGCGAGTCCGGATGACGCTGGACTTCAAGCTGGTGCGATGTTGTGAGACCCTCCTCAGATATCCGGCTTCCAGTTCGCAGGTCCGGGACTACAGTGGCCGCAATAATGTCTTGTAGCTCACTGATGGTTGACGACCCAAAAACAAGGAAACAAAACCAGCGCTCCAGCGCAAATAATAAAGGTCCCTGGTGTACCAGTCCGGTACTGTCCTGTTTCAGGGAAGGTGTGTGGCCAAAATCATGGAAACAAAACCAGCGCTCCTGCGCAAAATATAAATGCGATGTAAGTATCCCGCTCCACTGCACACTCCCCGGTCTGCAGTGGGATGACTGACATACAATGTTTGAGACGGCAGAGTCAAGCGTCCACCTACCTTCGGTGCGCCCTCTGCTAATGCTGAACCTGTCCCTCTCGAAGTCCGCAGCAGTGTCCTTCTTCGGTGGTTGTTCGGGAGCTCGGGAACGGCGTCTTCTCCTTCTGCGGCTGAGGCGAGAATTCAAAGCGCTAAGCAGCCGGAGTTCCCGGCTGTTATGCGCGGTCAACCGGAAGTGAGGATTTCGGCCTTCCGTTGTGGTCCCGCAACACTAGACCGCTAACCTCCCCTCCTCGGAAGCGGGCGGATCGCAGAATCATGACAGGGAAGTTAAGGGTTGGTTAGGCATCTTTGGTTTGGGCACACAAGGCAGAGGGGCGTCGGGTGCAGGGGTGCCTTTGAGGTCGGATCGTCTTACCAGTTACGGGTTGCAGTTAGGGGGGCCTCCTGGATTTAGGCTGCAGGCGTCGGCTTGAGGCAGGTCAGGGGTCGCCGGATCTCTGGTCAGGTTTGCCGGGATGACCTCCTCGTGGTGCTTTACCACTGGAGCTTGGGCCGGGTTCGGCGGATGCAGAGTGGGCTGGATTTGTGGTCTCCGGCTGCTGCCAGAGGTTGCCGTTGAACAAATCTGGTGTTCACGGGAGAAGCAGTCTTTGGAAGTGAAGGCACGCAGGTCCTTGGGTTTTTGAAATTTGCTGGCTGCAGGACACCGGGATTTTGCAAGAGCAGGTTCGAGGGGAGACAGGCCGGTAGGGCTAGGGTGAAGTCAGTTGGCGTCTTCCGCTTGTTAGCTGGCTGCACGGCTGTTCGGTCCTTCTTCTTTTCTTCTTGTTGTCAGGCTGGATCTTCGGAAGCAAGGTTCAGGGTGACCCTAAATACTAGATTTAGGGGCGTTACAGGTAGGTAAAGGGCAGGGACCAATGGGTCCTTTTCCTGGGCTGGGTACACCCCTTATCGTGCCACCCTCCAGTGGGAGAAGGGCAGGAGCATGTCCCAGCTTGGCTAGGTCCCCCCATCCTCAAGATGGCGGGGACTCAGAGTTGTGGGCACACACCTTTCCCTCACTTGGTTTTCCCGTCGGTTCTCCCACCCAAAGTGGGGGGTAGAACCAGTGGGGACCAGTTGCTGAAAGCAGCAAATGGTCTGGGGAGGCTCACAAAGGCAGCCTACCTTTGAAGCTTCCCCTTCGTGAACCCTGCCCATCCCGGGGGGGGGGGGGGGGGAGGCTTGGCACCTCGTCCCAGGATGTGCATTGTTTCAGGCCCCCGAGAGCAGCAGGCTCTCGACCCAGGGGTCCAGAAACATGTCTGTTGGTGGCAGCCTAAGCAGCCACTCAATCAGGTCACTAGAAGTTGGTCGAGTTTCAGAAGGCATCTCTAAGATGCCCTCTGTTGTGCATTTTACATTAAATCCCACATTGGCATCAGGGTGGGTTTAATGTGCTGAGAAGTTTGATACCAAACTTCCCAATCTTTAGTGTAGCCACTATGGTGTTGTGAAGTTCGTAATGACAAACTACCAACACCATATACTCTTAATGGTAGCACTGCACTTACAATGTCTAAGAATGGACTTAACACACTGTAGGGGTACAGGGCTCATGCACCTGTACCCTCACCACTGGCATAGGGCACCTAGCTAGAGGGGTGACTGATGTATGCCAGGGCAGTGGTTTGTGGGCGGTTATGCACCAAGACATGCAGCCTGCAAAGGCAGTGTGTGAGTGTCAGGGTACAGGACCTCTAAGGGTGACACAATAAGTGCTGCAGCCCTTAGAGGCCTTCTCTGGTCACAGTGCCCTGGGTACCTGTGGTATCATTTACCAGGGGCTGACATGTGGCCAGAGATGCCAATTGGGTTTAGGCCTCAATGCACTTTTAGGGAAGGAACATAGGCCTGGGTACCGGATTAGCAGGAGCCCAGGGCACACTCAGTCAAAGAACATCAGCAATTCTGCAAAAAGTGGGGGCATACCATGCAAGGAAGAGGGCACTTTCTCACATACCGCCAAAGTTATAAGCAAATCAAAATGTGCTTTCCCTAAATCCCATCTAATTGTAACCCAGTGGTGACAGCCACTGGTTAATTAATATAATTTATATATATATATCTCGGCCTCCACGCCCCCAGTGGTGTTGGCGTACTATCATCTGTGGCTTCCAAAATGCCGGTGGCGTCAGAGTTCAGTTCTACGATGATTGCTGCCAAACATTTAAATCCGCACGCTCTTTATAAGTTGTTATATTTGCGTGTTTATTACCTTTGTCTTTCTATTCAGGCTTGAATGTGGGTGCACTATTGTTACAGCGGTGAACTCATAACTGTCCAAAATCAGACATTTTTAGGTTTCAGTCCTAACTCGTTTCCAGTTTGATCGACTGGATCCATGCAAATTGAAAACCTCAATACTACACATTTTTTGCAAGTGCTGAGCTTCTTGAACCTTAGAACTATTTGTTCACATTTTATATTGTTTAACCAATAGCCATGGTGTTGTATAGTGTTTTAATAACTCAAATGGGGTTTAATAGTCCACCTTCACCTCTCTGTACTCACAGTGAGAAATGAGACTATTTGTTTCATATTCTTATAGTTTGGTATAATGTTTAGCATTGTGCCATGTACTTAGCATTGAGCCATCCTGTTTGTGAAGTAAAAATACTTAAATTATGCCCACCGCCCCCTCAATTTTAGTTTGGGTAGAGCTCTGCATCATATGAGACTCACCGCTCACAATTAACAGCCAGATCAATGCCGTATCCTCGACCTGCTCTAACACCCTCCGCATGCTTCGAAAGACATTTAGATGGATCCCATCCGAATCCAGAAAAACTGTCTCACACTCTCTCATCAGCAGAATGGACTGCGGCAACGCTCTCGACACCATAATCAACAAGAAACTCCTTTGCAAAGTCCAGACTGTCCAAAGCGTCGCAGCCCTATTCTGATCTTCGACAACCCCCGTCTCAGTCACATCGCCCAACACCTCTGAGACCTCCGCTGGCTCCCAGTTGAAAGAAGAATAACCTTCAAACTTCTCACCTGCGCATACAAGGCCCTTCTCTACACCAGACCTATATACCTGAACAACCGCCTCTCCTTCCAGGTACCCAAAAGACTTCTACGATCAGTGGACCTCGCCCTGGCCTCCATCCCTCACCTCTACAAGACTAGAATAGGAGGCAAGTCCTTCTACCTCGCAGCCAAAGCCGGCAACGACCTCCGCCTCCAACTCTGGCAAGCCCCCACACTGCTCCAATTCAGAAAAGACCTCAAGACCCGGCTCTTCAGATGACTCCAAATCTCAACAGAGCAAATCCCACCCACTCCCCAGCGCCTTGAGACCCTTACGGGTAAGTAGTTGCGCTATACCATCACCTGATTGATTGACATATTCAAACAGTCTAGGGGTGTCTTTTGAGGTCTGATTTCACATTACCAGGCCACTGGTGGATGGGGGTGGGGTGGTGCAGAGGGGGAGTCTCCAGGCAGAGGCTGCAGACATCGATGAGTCCTGTAGGAGTCAACCCATGGTGGCCAATGGCTCCAGAGCATTGGGGGACCTGGCTGGGACCAGTGGGCCATCTGGATTTGGGCCGAAAGCGTCCCATGAAGTGGTGGTTCCAGACATCCGACTTCTTTGTTTCTTTGTTTAAGCAAATGGCAACAAAACCTAGTGAAAGAAATAGAGAGTATGCTTTTCAACGGGGCAATCAATAGTGGAAGTAGGAGACCAGGTAAGCTTCATGAGTATGTTATTTTTAGTAGAAAAGAAGGATAAAGGATGGAGACCAGTTATGAATTTAAGGGATCTAAACTATTGTATGATATACAGGCTTTTCAAGTTGGAGGGCATTCATCTGTTGAGAGATGTTTTACAGGATTCAGATTGGTTAGTAGAGTTGGGTCTGGAAGATGCATACTTTACGATTCCAATGTTGGAGAACAGTCGGAGATATCTTCAGTTCAGGTGGGAAGTACATGTCTTTCAGTTTGTTTGTCAACCATTCAAGTTGTCTTCAGCCCCTTGATGTTTTACGAAGGTGATGAGATCAGTTGTTGGTTTTTTGAGAGAAAGGGGAATTTGGATGATTGTGCGTTCAGATGATCTACTGATTATGAATCAGGACGTGATGGTTTTGAGGTCACAATTAGAGACTGTCTAAGATCGGTTACAATCTTAGAGTATTATGATTAATGTGGAGCCATCAATTGTAGAGCCTGCTCAAGCTTTAGACTTTTTAGGATTTGTAGTGAACACGGTCAAAGGTCGTTTACTGTTACCAGAAAATAGGCTAAAGAAGGGCAGAAAGTGGTATCTTTATTGAGTAAACTCATGGTGTGTTTGAGAGAGTGAGCAAGGGTAATTGGTCTTTTATCTTCCTCGATGCAAGCAGTATTTCCAAAGCCTTTGCATTACATAGCTTTGCAACGTTTTAAGACTTTGGGTCTGGTAGTTGGCTTATGGTATGGGGATTGTGTACCAGAAAAAACAAGGAGAGCGCTAGTTTGGTGGTTGGAAAGATGCTTTCACTCCAAATTGGAAGGAGAGGAGGGGGTATGCGTTTCCCCCGTTTGCAGTGATTCAGAGGTTGTTGATAAACAGGTTACTCAGATAGTGTTAGTGACCCCTGTTTTGGATTCAAGCATGGTTCCCTTCAGTACTGAAGATGGTGATGGAGAAGTCCCTTTTGATAAGGGCCTACAGTGGAATGTTAATTGGACAGGAAGGGATAGAACATCCTTTGGTGGAGGAAGGTTCGCTCAATCTTTTAGCTTGGAAAATATCATGGGATCCGAAAGCTTCTCAGGCCTTTCGGTAACAGCTTCAGCATTACTCAGTGAGTCATGGGCACCTGGGACTTGAAAGAGATATAGGGGTGTATGTTCAGTTTGGTTACGTTGGTGCGTGGAAAGGGATTTGGATCCCGTGGAGGCTGATGAGTTGATGGCATCACATTTTTTAGATGAACAGTTTGAAAAAGGATTGTCATACAGAACTATAAATTATTACAGATTGGCCGTTTCAGCTGGGTAGCCCTTTAATCCAGGGTGTATCGATTAGTAGGAGTTCAGTGGTTTGTAGAGTAATGAAGGACATAAGGTTGAAAATACCTCCTAAAGCAAAGTATAGTTCAGTTTGGGATGTTAATTTGGTTTTAAAGTTGTTAGAAGGTTTGCCTGCTAATAAGTATTTGGGTTTGAGAGAATTGTTGTGGAAATGGTTTACTTTGTTGTGCTTGGTTTCGATAAAGGGAGTGTTGGATGTAAAGGCATTGAATATTAGTTCTAGGTTTTATCAACCTCAGGGAGTGATGTTTGAAATTTGGAGAAGAACTAAGACTATGTCAGGGTCAGTCTTTTATCCTTTGTTGGGAGCGACCCTTGACCTTGCTGGTAGGTCGCTCCCCCACCACACAGCTCCGCCTGTGTGTCGCGCAGCTGGCGCTGCTGTAGAAGTTGAGGCCCTCCTCCCCCCGCAGGCTACCACCTACGCCTCATTCCTGGCGGCCAGTGGTAGGCCTTAGGTTTGTATCTCTGTCGCTGTCTCTCTTCCCTGTACTGCCTGCATTCTTATCTGTGCCCGTTTTGCTTGCCTTCTGTTTACCCCTCGCTGCCCCTGATTGTGCCCGGTTGCCTTCAGGTGCCCTCGCCGCTCCCGTTCTCGCCCCTGTGTCCCTGCCGGCCCCGCCCCTTCACTGCCCATTCGCTGCCCCTGTCGCCTGCCTGCTCCTCCCTCCCACATACCCATATATGGCAGCTGCCAAGAAAGACCTCAACCACCTCCGATGCATCCTACAGAACACCCGCTCCGCACGCAAACACGCCGTCGAGCTCTGGGACCTGCTCGACACATCATCCCCGGACGTCACCTTCCTGACAGAGACCTGGATGAACGACTCCTCCACACCCAACATCGCCATAGCCATCACAGACTGCTACAAGATCCCCCGCAGAGACCGCACCAACTGAGTCTGAGGAGGAATCGTCATCGTCCACAAGAACAGCATCAGGGTCTCGACCAGGACCGACGATACCCTCAGCACCGCCAAACACATGCATTTCCAGGTCCACACAGACCCCAACTCCACCCTCAGAGGCACCTTCGTCTACAGACTCCCCCAGACCCCGGCCCCAGTTCAGCGACTCCATCGCTGACTTTATCAGCACGCACGCCCTGACCTCCACCGACTACATCCTCCTCGGAGACCTGAACTTTCACCTGGAGAACGACGACAGCAACTCGACAACCCTGATCGATAACCTCGCCAACCTCAGACTGAGGCAACTCGTCACAACGCCTAACCACTTGACCCCATCTTCTCCACAAGCCCCCACGTCGCCTTCAGCCACATCACCGAACTCCTCTGGACCGACCACCGCGGCATCCACTTTACCTTCCAGAAACCCACCGCACCCAACAGATCCCTTGCCGCTGCTGGAGAAAAATCACCGAAGACGAACTACACGCAAACCTCGCTCTCAGCCCACCCACCGATCCCTCCGCTGCCCACAGCTTCAGATGCTGGATCGACGACTGCGCCAACACCCTTGCCCCGCTGAAGAACTCCCCCGCCCCCCCACAGAGACCAGCAAGAGGGCCAGCTGGTTCACCCAGAATTCCTAGCCATCAAGCGAGCCTGCCGGAAACTAGAGAAGAAATGGCACAGCGAACAAACTCCGGACAGCCATGCAGCCCACAAGGACACCACCTGCAAGCACCTTCACCTCATCAGGACTGCCAAGAGGACCTCCTTCAAAGACTGCCTCGACAACAACGCACACAATAGCAAGGAGCTCTTCAGCATCGTAAAGGAACTCTCCAACCCCAGCTCCAACCCCAACGACATCCCGCCGTCGCAAGCCCTGTGAGACTCCCTTGCCACTTTCTTCTACCGCAAGATAGCAGACATCCACAAACGCTTCAACACCCAGACAGCCCCAACAGACAGCAACACAACGGAATCTCCGCACACCATCGACCACGACCCCCTGCTAGCCTGGACTAGCGTGAGCATCGATGACACCAAGACCATGAGCACAATCCACACTGGCTCCCTGTCAGACCCATTCCCGTACCACATCTTCAACAAAGCCAGCAGCTCCATCGCACCCCACCAGCACAACGTCATCAATCTCTCCCTCGAGTCCGAGACCTTCCCAGAGAGCTGGAAACACGCTGAGATCAACGCCCTACTCAAAAAACCCAAGGCAGACCCTAGAGACCTCAAGAACTTCCGGCCCGTCTCGCTGCTCCCGGCCAAGGTCATCGAGAAGATCGTTAACAGACAGCTAACCCGATACCGCGAAGAAAACAGAATCCTGGACCCCTCCCAGTCAGGGTTCCTCAGCAGCCACAGCACCGAGACCGCCCTCATCGCCGCCACCGCGAACATCAGGACACTGCTGGACAACGATGAGACCGCGGCCTTTATCCTCCTGGACCGCCTTCGACACCATCTGCCACCACACATTACGCGCACGCCTCCACGCCGTAGGGATCCGAGACAAAGCCCTGAAATGGACCACCTCCTTCCTCTCCGGCAGAACCCAGAGCGTCCGCCTCCCCCCATTCCGATCCGAAGCCTCCGCGGTCACCTGCGGCGTACCCCAGGGTTCCTCCCTCAGCCCGACACTGTTCAACATTTACATGGCCCCGCTCGCACACATCGCCCAACAGCACGACCTCAACATAATCTCCTACGCTGACGACACTCAACTGATTATCTCCCTCACCAAGGACCCCATCACCGCCAAAGCCAACCTCCACGAAGGAATGAAGGCCGTCGCCGACTGGATGAAGACCAGCCGACTGAAGCTGAACACGGACAAAATGGAGGTCCTTCTCCTAGTCTCCAACCCTTCAGCCTGGGACGACTCCTGGTGGCCGATGGCACTGGGGGCAGCCCCGACACCCACCGACCACGCACGCAACCTTGGAATCCTCCTCGACTCAACACTCTCCATGACCAAGCCTGTCAACGCCGTCTCCTCCTGCTGCTTCAACACCCTCCGCATGCTCCACAAGATCTACAGGTGGATCCCGACAGATACAAGAATAACAGTCACCCAGGCCCTCGTCAGCAGCAGACTCGACTACGGAAACGCCCTCTACGCAGGGGCCCCGACCAAGCTCATCAAACGACTACAACGCATCCAAAACGCCTCGGCGCGACGGATCCTCAACGTACCACGCCACTGCCTCATCACCCCCCACCTGAGAAACCTGCACTGGCTGCCCGTCAACAAAAGGATATCCTTAAAGCTCCTCATCCACACAGACAAGGGACTCCACAAGACCGGCCCAGCCTACCTCATCAAACGGCTTTCCTTCTACATCCCCAACCGCCAGCTCCGCTCTGCCGACTTCACACTCTCCACTGTCCCGCGCATCCGAAGAACAACCACCGGCGGGGGGGTCCTTCTCCCACCTCGCCGCCAAGACCTGGAACACCCTCCCACTGAGCCTACGACGGACCCAAGACCTGTTGACCTTCAGGAGGCTACTCAAGACCTGGCTGTTCGATCAGTAGCGCCCCCCCCCCCCCCCCCCCCTCCCCAACGCCTTGACACCCTCACGGGTATGTAGTGCGCTCTACAAGTGTTTGATTAATTGATTCCTGAAGCTTTTTACGTTCAAGTATTTTAGAATCAATCTTTTTATTGGGTGATACACTTGCCAAATACACAGCTCGGCTGCCTGCATCCATGGGCCGGCAGAGCGACACAATATATGCCATACACAGCGCCCAGGTAGACCACGCAAACCGAGATGAAAAACCGGACAGGCCAGCCAGGAATGCACTCGAAAATCCCAGGTTTAACGCAAGAACCCAAAACAAAACAAACAAACAAATCCCCACCCCCCTCCCGCCCCTCTCCGCATCAGCCTCTACCCACTACCCCGAAACCCTACGAGCCCACAATCTCAATCAATGGGGAATCAAACCTCCCTAGCGCCCCTTTCTGGTTCTAGCGGGATGAGTTGAAGAATTTGCAGGTATTTAGGGCACGTAACTTCCCGCATCTCCTTGGATAAAAGCTGCACAAAGGGGGCCCAGAGCTTCACATAATCCGATCCCTTCCCATTGATTCTAAGTGATAGGCACTCCATCGCCAGCAGATGCCAGAGCTTCCGAATCCAATCTCGCTGATCCGGCACAGCCGAGGAGCCCCACTGCGCCAATAGCACCTGCTGTGCCGCCAGCAGCGCCAGGGCCAGCTGCCTGCCCCGCAACAAGCGCAAGGGGAAGCACTTGGGGTGCGGAAGGCCTAACAACGTATGGACAGGTTCCCGCGGCAGTGTAATTTGAAACGCCTCATCATGGTCATCCAAGATCGTAGCCCAGTACCGAACCAGCTTCAGGCAACGCCACAACAAGTGCAACAGAGTGCCAGACTGCCCACACCCTCTCCAGCAAAGACCCGATTTAGCAGAGTCCCAAGAGTGAATGCGCGCCGGGGTATAGTACCAGTATGTCGCCACTTTATAAGCGGAGTCAGCCCCCGCCGTATCTGATGCCTTATGATGGGCGCGATAGAAGACCTGCTCCCACTCCTTAGCCGTCAATGGGCGCCCCAGCTCAGTCTCCCAACAAACCTGCGCCCTCGACCTCTGCTGCGTAGGACGCGCCATTAGGAGAGCATAGAGTTCCGAGATGAGCTTCCGATCATCTTTCTTGTAGATCAACCAGCGCTCAAAAGTGGTCAAGGGACGGGACATCAAGGCGAGTTACGAGGAAGGGACACCCAATGTGCAAGCTGTGCATGATGATGGGCGTCAGCGGGCGGTAGATCAAAATAGTCTCTGCGCAGGCGGGAGAATGGAATCGCACCATCCGGCTCCAGCAGGGAACCCACTCTCTTACAACTTGCCTCACGTCAACGCTGAAATACAGGTGACGCGCAACCCGGCGGAAAATCAGGATTGTCCACGATAGGCGTCGTAGGGAGGGGAACGTAGTCCACCCCCGAGTGCTCACTAGTTGATCCCATTCCTTAAGAGTCGGAGAAGTCACTGGGGAGGAGTAAAGACCCCAGGCCCTGTGCTTCCGTGGGAGCCAGAGCTCGCGCCAGATATTACAGCCCACAACCGTCTGGTCCATAAAAAGCCAATTCTTGCTAGAGGACGGTCGATTCCACTCCGTGATATACCGGAGGCAAGAGGCCTGGTAATACGCCAGCAACAGCGGAAAACCCAAGCCACCAGCAGCTTTCGGCGCAGTAGCGATTGAGAAGGCGAACTGTGGCCTCCTATTGTGCCACAAAAACTTATTGAGCAGGTCTTGCAGCTTGCGGAGGGAACCAGGAGGCGGCTGCGCAGGAAGCATCTGAAATAGGTAAAGGACCCTCGGCAACACCGTCATCTTGATCGCCGCGAGGTGCCCATACCAGGCCAGACCAAGCCGAGACCAATCTGCGAATGCTTTAGTGGTGTGCTCCACCAATAGCCTATAATTAAGGTGAGCGGTTTTGACGACGGACGGAGCCAAGCGCATCCCCAGATAAGAGATGTCAGAATGCACCCACTTGAATGCGAAATCTCTCCGCAAATCATCAACATCCTCGTCAGGGATAGAAAGATTAAGCACCATCTATTTGGAGAAGTTAACTTTAAAGCCCGCAACCGATCCAAAGTCCAAGGAGGTGCGCGGGCGGGTAAGAGAGAGAATAACATCGTCCGCGTAAAGGCTAATTTTGTGAATGCCTGCGCCGAATTTAAGGCCCTCAACCCCCGGACTCGACCATATGCGCTGCGCAAAGGGCTCCATATAAAGGGCGAATAACAGCGGAGACATGGGACACCCCTGCCTCGTCCCTCTAGTGATGGGAAAGGGTGAGGACCGACACCCGTTCACCCTCATGGACGCCCTAGGAGCGACATAGAGACAGTGCACCCAGCGAAGGAAATTCTGCTTGAAGCCAAAAGTACGCAGGACCGCAAACATGTAGTCCCAGTCAACCCGGTCAAAGGCCCTCTCAGCGTCAATGGAAAGGAGGCAGGCCGGGGTCCGAGACCGATGGACCAAGTCAATAAGATGGAGAAGACGTTTTGTATTGTCCCCTCCTTGACGCGTAGGAATGAACCCTGACTGATGCACGCCACCAGGATGCCCGCAAACAATTTAGCATCAACATTTAAGAGGGAAATTGGCCTATACGAGACGCAGTCCCGCGGGTCCTTCCCGGGTTTAAGGATAACCGTAATCACAGCTTCTGCCATAGTGGGGGTCACCTCCCCCGTCTCCAGAAAAGAATTAAAAAGACGAGTCAAGAGGGGAGCCAGCTCAGTACAGAAGGTCTTAAAAAATAGGGTGGAAAAACCGTCAGGCCCAGGCAACTTGGCGATCTTGAGGCGAGCAATCGCCGATATGACCTCCTCAATACGGGTGGTAGACTCCAAAGCATCAGCAGAAGCCTCAGACAACTGCGTGACACCACAAGAGGCGAGGTAAGCATCCTGGTCCGCCAGATCGGTCGCCTCCTTGGAGTACAAGTGCTGATAAAACTGCCGGAAAGACTCCACAATGAGGGCGTCAGCAGTTTGCTCCACCGCCCGAGCATCCCGAATAGACTGAACCGCCGCGCGTTGCATGTTCGCTCGAAGCCTGTGGGCCAATAACCTTCCCCCTTTATGCCGTAGACGTAACAGCGCATACTCTGCCCTGTCAAGATCCAGATGCTTCAGCATACGCCACTTCACCTCTAACTCTCGCCACACCCGCAGCGCTCCGGTGCGCTTATGGATGAACTCTAGGGCCCCCTCCTCATGTTCCTGTTCCGCCCTCTTTTCCCTACGGAGACACGCAAATGCAGCTGCCAGCGCAATGAACTCCTCCCGCACCACCAGCTTGACAGCTTCCCAGACCGCCGCCACCGACGTAGTGCCCTGATCGTTAACCGCCAAGTAAGTAATGATCGCTTCGCGAATCCGAGCAACTGTGGAGTCAGAGTTGAGCAAAGAATCGTGCAGGTGCCAGCCAGACTGGGAGGGATGGACCGCTGGAGAACTGAGATGCACAGAGATGAGGGGAATGATCGGACAGGGAGCGGGGAGCGACGGTCGAATCCGAGAGAGAGGGCAAAAGGGAGGTGGAGGCAAAGAAATGATCAAGGCGGGCATAAGTTTTGTGCGCCGCTGAATAGAAGGTATAATCGCGCTCAGTAGAGTGTTGTAGGCGCCATACGTCGTGCAGACCGTCATCGCTCAACCATTGTCTGCCCCCGGGGGAGAGAGCGCCCACTTGGTGCAATCGCTGCCCTGACCTATCAAGACACGCATCCATCACCACATTCAGGCCTCCCCCCATCAGTATCTGAGAATCAGGCGAGAATCAGAAAAGGTCCTCTTTAGGAAAGACTAGGTGGTCCTTCGGGGCGTAGATGGACCCCACAGTAAAGCACATGTTCCCCCCCCCCCCTTCACCCCCCCACTGCACACAAAGCGCCAAAAGGCTCCCTTTCACGTCAGCAACCTGGGCGAGAACCTTACAATGAGCATGCGCACTAAAAAGGATAGCCACCCCATGCTTCTTAGCCGCCCCGGAAGACCACACCTGCAGGGGGAAACAACGATCTTTCATCCGCTTATCATCCTTAGAGAGAAGATGAGTCTCCTGTAACAAACACACATCACCCTCCAAGAGGGATAGGATAGCTGAGCGCTTAACCAGATTATTTAAGCCCCGAACATTCAAGCTCACCATTTTAAGACTCTTGCTCATAAAAGACATGGGAAAGAGAGGCTATGATCAGGCGCACGAACCCAGAGCCAGTAAGGAGACTCACCAGTAAGGGCTCGGAAACAAACAACCCCCCACCCCAAAGAGGACTGATGCGGAGCCCCAACACATTCCCAAAAACACCCCGGACCCCCACCCCCTCCCTCCACCCCCAATCCCAAAGGCAACAAACACAGCAGACATAGGAAAGCCATTGCAGAACCCAGAACCCAAAGAGCCCAAAAGGAGACGACAGTCTAACAGATAGAGCCAACGGTATGGGGAACGTGGAACCCAGGAGGACAACCCCTCGGCACAAAGGGCATCAGCCATCCAACCCCACACGGCAGTTGACGACCAGCACCCCCCACCAAGGACCTCCGCCCCCCCCCCTTCGCCGCCAGAGAAAAAACACCTGATACTGCTCTAGAGCGTTCATGGAGCACCGTTGCTGTCCGTCACCTGCACTACCGAAGTGACCGCCGCCTCCCGTTCCAGGAGACTAGCGGACACATCGGGCCCCGAGGGCCGGGGTGAGCGGCCAACCCGCTGACAGCCATCCGAACGCCTACGCCACCGCGCAGGGCGTCGGCTACCCTAGCCGGAGAGGAGGGCCGCTCTAGTCCCAGAGCCACATAAGCTGCAGACAACGAGCGTAGCTGATGCAATTTGCCTTGGTGCTTAAAAATAAGACTGAGTGGATGGCCCCACGAGTACGGAATGTTATTCTCACGCAGGTGAGCAGTGATGGGTCTGAACTCCCTACGCTTCACCAGGGTGGAAGCAGCTAGGTCTTGGAAGAGGGTTGGTTGGTGACCACGGAACCGGATTGGGCTATGCTCACGAGCCTTGCGTAGAATCTGCTCCTTAAGCTGAAAGTCGTGCACGCACACAAAGATGTCTGGAGGGGGGGCCCTTGGACCCCTCAGCAAGCCAACGCGGTGCACGCGATCCATCTGGATGGCCCTCTCCGTCTCCTCCCCGAGAATCTGACGGAAAAGCTGGAGCACATACTCCCGGAGATCATCCCCCTCGCCCTTCCATGGCACTGCGCGGATTCTAATGTTATTCCGGCGGGACCGATTTTCAAGGTCCTCGACGTGGGCCTGCAAGTCTAGATTTTGCTCTCTGAGACGAAGGACCTCCTGCTGAAGCTGGTGCATATCGTCCTCGCGTCCTAAGTCATGCTCCTCCACGGTGGCGACGCGGTCCCTGAGAGCATCCACGTCGCGCCTCACCTCACGAAGATAAGATGAGATCTGGGAGCGGAGCTCCAGGATGTCCTCCTTAATGGCAGAGAAGAGGTCGAGCATAAAGGCCTTAGTAGCCGGCTGGTCACTGTCCTCAGGTGTTTGCGAGGGGGCAACCGGCTGAGAGGAGGCCTGCCCCCCAGATCGCTGCAGAGCATCCTTCGGAATCTTATCACGCCGAGCCTTAGTGGAAGACATGGCGGCTGCCCAGGTTCTCCACCGACCAACACAGGCAGACCGGCCCCTAGATTCGAAGCAGGGCGCCACGCACCAATACCACCCTGGCCCGGCTACAAAATGCTGACGGGGCACCAGCCCATTCCCCGACAGCCGACTTGCGGCCCGAACACCATCCCTGTTCAAGCAGCCAAGGCCCCTCAGTCGTGTGACAGCACGTGGCACACCAGCAACTGCAACAAGAGGCTTCCACCCTCCGGGCCCAGCAGGCTTCCACCGGCCCTCCGCCGAGGGGCACCAGCCACCTAGCACCGCCCGCCGATCCACAGGCCCAGGAACCAGGGACACTGGCCCCTCAAACCCCCAGCCAGGCCCTCCGAAACTCTGACAAGGCCGGGAGCCCCTGAACAGTCTCAGCTCTCCACCACTCAAGGGTGCCGCTATCCCCGAGGCCACCCGGAGCACGACCTCAGCCGTCGACCAGAGGGACCCCAGCCAGGACCCGGGCACACCCCAGTCTCTCCGCTCACACCATCCGCCAAAATGCGGACCGATCAGGCCTCACCACCGACCCCTCACTTAAGTGCACTGGGACAAAAGCGTCTCCCTCCGGACCACAGGCCAAAATGCAGGCCCCGGGCCAACTCCCTCCAAGGCCGCGCAGGTAACGCACCAACAGCTCCCTCACTGCACACCCCAGCAGCGACCGGTCCCCCGTCCGCCGAAATGCGGACCGAGCAGCACCCCCAGAAGCCAGCACTCACCGGGGTGTAGAGAGGCGCTTTCCACAGAGGGTGCGAAGCCCCGCCAGGTAGCGTGCGCCGGAACCAACCGCAGAGGGACCCTCCAGCAGATCCTCACACCTCGTGGCCCTCGCTGTCGCCAGCCGTCGTGAAGGAGGTCTGCACTAGCTCCCACCGCCGGCACCCTCAGGTCCATCGCCGGAGTCCGCTGGGCCGCCGGGTCGTAGCTGTGCCGGGACCGGAGGGCCCCGCTGGAGCCACCAAGCAACGTCCCACCTCACAGGTAAGCTTCAAGGCCTCAGAGTCCGCCGGCCATATCCCCACCAGCCGCAGGCCCACACGTGCGTCAACCGCCTCACCAATATATCAAGGCCATATTCGGCGGCCGACGCCGCCCGAACTTCACGTTTCGCGGGTCTCCACCAGCGCCCCCGCCTCCACCGGTGGCGCGTCAGTCAGCACCAGGCGGCCCGCGTACTCTGATCCCACAGGAGTCGCCTCCGTCGCCGCGCCCGCACCGCGGCCTGCCGGGCCGCAGCAAGACCGGGGCGGGGCAGGCTCGCGTCTCACACCGGAGCCCCGGTATTCCTCGAAACGGGGGCTCCGGGATCAGCCGGTACGTGGGCCACTCCAGCAGGCGACAGAGCAGAAGTTGATGGGCATCAGGGGACCGGATACACAAGGCGATAGGTGGCGGCGCCGGAGAGACGGAGAAACACGTCTCACTCGACCGGCATCTTAGCCACGCCCCCCCATTCATTTCACTCGGCCGCCATCTTAGCCACGCCCCCCGTTCAAGTATTTTAAAGAATGTGAGAGCAGGGTTTTGGCGTTAAGAGCTGTTGCTGATTTCATATGTTAAACCGTATAAGGCGGTTTCTGCAGCAACTATTGCTAGATGGGTATAATCAGTTATGAAGGAGGCAGGTGTGAACTTGAATGTTTTACAGCACATTCTCTAAGGGGTGCGATACCTAGCAAGACTTTTTCGTTAATGGTGGAAGTTTAGATTTCAGGAAATTGTATTTCAAACAAATTGAGCATGTTGCAAAAAAAGTTTTGAACATGCATAATGCTACCCTCCTGTCTTGCCATAAAATTCCAATTCTCATAGATGTATTGCATAGAGAATTGTTATTTTATTAAAGACAAGCAGGCGAGCATTATCCCTCCCTCCCACCTTGGGTTTGGGTTTGGAGTAAGAGGAGATGGGTTTTATGATGAGCGCTTTTTTGAGAAGTATATTGACTTAAGAAATCGTCTTTAGTAACTTAGTCTTAAATGTGTAAAAGTGATGGTTTAGAGTTTTGGTTAAATAAGTAATTTTTATTATTTACAGAAAGTTAGGATACATTTTTGTATTTGTGTGGTTACAAGACATAGTTACAGAAGAATCTATGTTTTGATCAAGAGGAAGTTTGGAGAAAACGAAAGAGGTAGAAGATGGTGGACGACAGGATCTTATGGGACCTTCGAGTTCTTTTCTATTGTTTGGTGTTAAGGTTCTATTCTAAAGTTCTTTAAAGTGCCGCTCAGAAGTGGTAAATAAAAGCAATATGCATAATGCTAGCCTCCTTATCTAAAATAAAATCACGATTTTCTATGCAATAATCTATGAGAATCGACATTCCCTGCCAACTCTCTCGCTGGCAGGCAGTCACACAATGCTACTGCCTGATCAGAGCAAACGAAAAGCTGCTCCCATGGGGTGGGAGCAATGTGTGGTCCCACTGTACATGAAATGGGTGCAGGCAGTGGAGCAAGTGAGGCTGCGCGGGCCACCCACCACTTGGATAAGCCAAACTGTCACAACAGAAGGGCTCTCCACTAGCATCAATAGTATGTCTTGACTTCTACCAATGCACCATTCAACATTTACTGAGTCCACAGCATGCCTTTCATTATCTTGATTTCTTTAGCACCAAGTGTGTTTTCTTTTTAGAAAGCTCAAATTAAATTCTTTTATCATAATTTATAATTTGAACAAAGTGTTACTAGATCCAGGTGAGTGTATATATAGTTCTGTAGTAAACACACAAAACTATTAAATAAGTTGTGTAACATTCAGAAATTATAGCTTCATTGTTGGTTTTTTCTAGGGCTACATTTTGACTTCTCCGTCAGTAACACAGAATAATTCTCAGGGTACAATGTTTGGTGTGCAACAAAAAGAAATTAAGCAATACCCGAGTAGTCCAACAATTCCTCTGGCTGGTGAGTAAATAAAATAGATTTTGAGGGGAATATGGGTTGGATGGGTGGGGAAGTGGACTTGGATTTTTGTGTTATGCAGTGAACTAAAATTATTTTTCCAGTCATTCTCTTTAGGGAAGTTATCTTGAACTTAACACTGTCCTAATGTTGCAAACTTCACAGTTTGATCCAATTTAAATCTGTTCATACTGCTTTGGGTTTCTGTACCATGAGAAAGGGGATTCACAGAAATGTTTCATCGGCGAAATCTGTTAGACTGCATTGTATTGGGATATATATGTAGAACATTGTGCCACAGGATATGTTTCTATGTTAAGCACAAATAAGTCTGAATTTTGATTGCTATTTTGCTTTAAATTCAGGCACTCTAAAGGGTACCTCATGGTCAATTATGTTCCCCCCCCCCCCCACTCATTTTTTTTTTTGTTTCTGAGTTTAACAAGGTATCGGAGCGCTTAACGTGAGCACTAGTTGCGTTACAGAAGGGCACATTCGTGTTTTGTTAGGCATGGGGAGATTAAGTGATATTCCCAGAATCGCAGAATGTTGAGCGTCCCTGCTGAAACTCGAACCTGCCGATACTCGAATCTGGTTTCCCCAGCTTCAAGGTCGACTGCTTCAGCTGTAAAGACACAACCTCTCTTCATTCATACTCTTTGGCCATTTTTTCGATCTGAGGCAACTGGAACCCCTCTCCACAGGTTTTTATTAAAGCCTAGTTGGCACACCTCTACCTGCCGATATGCACCCAAAGCTCCATTCCTGCTCTCTGTTGCATGAAAAGGCACTTTCTTTAAACACTCTGGACTTGTGTAGGTATTTATGTAGCACAAACCTTTTTAGGTCTCGCCTGGCGTTAGCAGCTCCCCATGCGAGGGCTTTTTGTAATCAATACTCTTTTGGAAGCTTCTGGAAGGGGACTTGAAGCCTCCCCCCCCGCCCCCCCCAATCTTTCTTTATTGTGTAGCGTCATCTTCCATGCGAAATGCTGGCTTCTGATTGTAAAGGAGGCTTCTTAGTCCCTCCTTGTTACCGCCTTGTCCACTTTTAGCGCCGTCCACCGGGACTGGATCTTTTACTTGCGGTGTTATACACTGTCTCCTTCATGTCGGTAAGCACTATGTTTTTGGCGCGCACCCAGATTTATAGTTCTCAGCGGTGCCTCTCCACTGGGACAGCAGACTCCCTGCCGCTGAGCGCCGTGCCTCGATCCCGTTTTATTTATATATATATCCGCTCATTATCGCAGACTGCTGACCTGTCCCTGACATTGCGCGCGCGAGCAGATGAAGGGCTCTGGCGATAGATGGGGGGGGCGGGGGGGGGCCCCCCCCTCTCCTTCATGTCGGTACACATTGTAGCTCCTATTAACTTGAATCGGATGCCACAGCGCTCTATGCAGCACACATTGTAGCTCCTATTAACTTAAATAGGATGCCACAGCGCTCTATGCAGCACACATTGTAGCTCCTATTCACTTGAATCAGATGTCACAGCGCGCTATGGAACACACACTGCAGGTCTTTTAACTTGAATCAGATGCCACTGTGCTCTATACATCCGGCATTGCAGCTGCTAGTGATCTGACTCAGATAGCAGTCGACTCTCTGGTCACTGTTCCTGCAGCTTCAAGCGTAGCATACAGGGACAGGCATCAGCCAGATCTTCTGCTGTGGGACAGTTGTTGTTTACAGGACTGAGCGAGGGCCACTGTGGTGTTCAAAGAGCGGGATCCTTCATTAGAGCATGCTGTAGCGGTCCTAAATTCTGAGGTATTTCCTAAAGGCTGGTTCATGGACATCTCACAGGAGCACAATTTACATCATAGTGACGTTTCAACAACCCTCACTGTGACCCTACTCGAGACAGCCACGTGGAGGCCATACATTGAAGTCAAATCCCACGTTTACCCTAGACTGCCTCCTTGCTTCTAAATCTCCCTGCTCAGAGTTGGCAGCCACAGCACGTGCTGTGGTTTAGACATGGTACCATCTGGAGAACTGGATGGGCAGTGTCATATGTTGCTTTTACTGTATGCCGAGAACAATCCCAGCGGATATTGCTGCGTTCCATGGAAATGTGATTTACAAACATGTAAACAAGAAGAACACGAGAGAAATATGTCACTTATTATCTGTCTGTGTTCAAGAATAATATGCATTATTTCATGCATTTAGTTATTCCTACACTAATTATGAACTTTTACTTATCTCAATTTCTATTACTGTATGAGTCATACAGTAATAGAAATTGTTGTTGACATTTAATATTAATATTCTCCAACTAAATGACATTCATGTGATCGAAAGCTGAAGATGAAAGCCCTGCACAGATGCAAGCTTACACCACACAAACAACATGGACATATTTGCTGCATGCATCCAACTCTCGGGTCTGTTTCTTAGGCTCAGAACTAGTTACATGCAGCTTACATAAGGAACTCTAAACCCACTGAGCTGTATCACTAGTATTAAAACCTGAGACCTGCCAATTACAGGCATTGCTTTTTTTTTTTAAACTCTTTTTATTAGAAACAATGCAGAGTTCAATCATATAGCACTTACATACATTGCAGTCCGTTGTTAAACATTCCCTTGACATTTTGCACATCATTATTATCCGCAGGCATAGGTATAACCGTATTCCCTGCGTTATTCTCGTATCTCCCCTCCCTCCTCCTCATCAGAAACCTCATCTGTCTGCAGCCTGGGTGGTTCACAGATGTAACCCCTGAACTTATTCCAAGCCCCCCCATACTTTATTCCATTTTCAAGGACATCCTCGATTGATGAACACTACTTTTTCGGCCACCATTGCTGTGTCCATGTCTTTGCACAATGCGGCGATTGTTGGCGACTCTTCCAAACCCCATTTTTGGGCAATATTACGCTTTGCAATCATTATTCCCAGTGTAGCCCAATCTTGTGCTGGGAGAGTAAGGTCATTCGGCTCCCAAACATTCAACAAACACCTCTTTGGTTCTGGCACCAGTGACACCTCCTCGATTTGTGATATTGTTCTCATTACCTTTACCCAGTATGCTTCGATCTTCGGACATTGCCATATGGTGTGATAAAACGTGCCCTCCTCCCCACATCCCCTCAAGCATACGGGTGTGGGGTCGCCCCTATTTTGCATAGGGTTAGTGTAGTGTAGTAGGTACGATGTAATATTTTGAGTTGCACTAATCTGAGTTTCGAGGGTATTCCCACTTCACGCGGGGACGCTATTGCCCCCTGCCATTCGGTTTCGTCCAGTTCCCCTACATCTCGGGTTCATTTTTCCCCGAGTGCCACCGTAGGATCAGGTAAATTGTTAACGAGCTTTTGATAGGTGAGGGAAGTAGCCTTTTTGTGCATGTAGTCAGTTAGTAGCCTATCTTCTAGGGGAGTGGCCTCTGGGACCTTGGTGCCGGGGGGTAAGGCTGTCTGTAGCGCATGTTTGATCTGTGTGTATAAATATTTCCGAGGGTGCCAACCCATACTGTTCTTTAAGGCGTTTAAATGTGACCACCTCCCCTTTATTCCATAGGTCACCCAACGTGGAAATGCCTATCTAATCCCATTGGGCAAACCCCTTACTGTTCTTGAGTCTCCCAAGCCGCCGTGTATGTCAAAGTGGAGTAAGCTGGGTTATAACTCCTTGCCAGCTCAATTTAGTGTGTGCCGTGTGCCATATGTTGACTGTCTGCAATGTAGGCCCGATTAACGAAGGGGTCGTGTTTTGTTGTAAAGTGCTGCCATAATTCCTTCTTCTCCCAACCCATGTCTATCTGCTTGGAACGCGGGGTCTGTTTGCGGGGCGTTTATCCACTGAGTAATGATTTTCAACTGAGCTGCCCAATAGTACAATTGTATATTTGGAAGGGATAGTAGCCTGGAGGTACTGGGAATGGCGTGTTTTCCAATGCGAACAGGAATCGGGGGAGCGCCATCATTTTTAAAAAAGCTGCTTTTCCTAGCAGTGTCAGTGGTAAGGCGCCCCAGTGTATCGCATTCCTTTTTAAACGCTCTAGGGGAGGTACTAGATTCCTTTTTAAGAATTCATCCGTGCTAGCCGTTATAAATACCCAAATGTTCGGGGCATGTGGGCTGCTGAATTCATATCTGTGCATAGATCGCCGCCTAGTGTTGGGTCCAGATGATTGCACATTGTCGTCCTGGAAGAGTCTTCGAAGTATCACGAGATAGGTGGCTCCTCCCCTGGACTACAGTGCGCATGGGCATCCTCAGATTGTTTTTTTTCCGCCATTGGGTTCGGATGTGCTTATCTTAGCTCAAGTTAGGAAAAACTTTATTTAGTCTTTAGATATCGTCGGTATCGTTTGCGTTCGTTATCGATAGATTATTTTATTCACCTCTATCGGATCGAGTTCGGTTCAAACAGAAAATCAACGTTGGAGGATGGAATCGAGGACTCCCTTCAAGAGATGTCCTCTATGTCACGCCAAATATCCACACGTCGATGTCCAGCCGGTGTGTAACAAATGTTTATCACCGGATCATGATGAAACCAAGTGTATGGCCTGCGCTCGGTTCCGGTCCAAGAAAACACTTCGGAATCGACGAGCGGCTCGATTGGAGGCCAACAAATCGGCGCCTACCCCGGTCAACATATTCGGTACCGAGGATGAAGATGTCGAGCGTCGAAGAAGTAGAATCTGATCCTGCTTCGGAGCATGACTCCCAATATTACGATGACGACGAGGAGATCTTCGAGGAAGAAGACGTAGTCGATGAGGTAGGAGATGACAATGAGGCCCTTGGGGCCGAGGAAGATAGCTCAGGCGAAGAGCTAAGCCAATCCGTCGATACGGAGGCCGGGGGACATAGTCTCCATAAGGCTCAGGTCGAGGGTTCGCCTGCAGGCCTTACCCAAGATCGCCCGGATCGTTCTACAGCCCCGCCTGCAGGCCCGGCTTTGAACATTACAAAAGAGCCAGAAATATCTAAAAACACTGGAGTCGATCCCGCAAAATCGGAACCAAAAGCTGCACCAGTAAAATCGAAACTGAAAGTGCAACTGGTCCTGGTCGGATCGAAGGCATCGAAACCTTCCAATCCGTCAACACAAAAGAAGGACATCGGAGCCGAACAACCTAACAAGGACTTCGGTACCGAGAAACCAAAAAAGGACTTCGGCACCGAGAAGCAAACGAAGGCCCTCGGTCCCGAAAAGACGCAAAGGCCTATGGCACCGAAGGTTGGGGCGCCGAAGACCAAAGTCAAGGTGGTCGATCAGACTACATCGACACCGAGGGGTGCTGAGACTGCAAAGATGCCCGATCAACAAAGCGTCGGCC
Organism: Triturus cristatus; assembly: GCF_964204655.1. Lineage (NCBI taxonomy): Eukaryota > Metazoa > Chordata > Amphibia > Caudata > Salamandridae > Triturus > Triturus cristatus. Next base: position 359,904,674 of record NC_140583.1, read on the forward strand.
CGAAACTTCGGATCGAAGCCCCTAAAACAGGAAAGAGACAGCGTCGAAGCCTGTCTCCAAAGAGCCTGTCGGATCAAAAGCACCGTCAACATCCATGTTAAAGCAGGTATCGGAGTCCCTAAAGCGCATCAGGGAACGGGACACTCTCGAACCGAAACAAGGCCCCGAACTAAAGAAGGTCGCCAAAGCTCCCTCAACGCCGGCGCCTATCACGTTTGGATTGCCACCACCAGGGACACCCAAGATGTTCGAACTTAGGAAGAGTATCGAGCACCCAAAAACAACGTCCACTGAAAGAACAGATGTTGAAGACTCACAGGAGCAGTTTATCGACGTAGATACTGGTAGACTGCTGTTCCGCAAGCGCAAAATTGTCCCAGTAAACACTTTGGATTCATACAAAATTCCACTCAAAAAGAAAATGGCGTCGGGTTCCACACCAGTGCTTGTGGAACCTTACCAAACATATAACCAGGAACCATAATACTTTTCTCCCACACACTCGGAGGCGGATGCAGGAGACGGCTATTATGAGGATACCACTTATCCTATGGATAATGACCCTGATGACCAACAGCACGACCAGGATCAAGCATGGGGAGACCCTAATGACCATGGAGACACACAAAATGCTCCTGACACTCATGTTTCTAATATAAAACCATCTCCCGCTGAAGATACTGCTGCTTTTAATGCCCTCATTGAACGAGCAGCTGCCAATCACGGAGTGGAACTTCATTCTGACTCTGTGGAAGAGGATTTCTTGGTGGACACGTTCTCAACATCAGAAAGAACGGTCAAGACTCTACCAATGCTAAAAGGGGTTCTTAAACATGCTAAAGACATCTTTAAGGAGCCAACAAGAACACGGGTATTAAACCCAAGAATAGAAAAAAAATACAGACCAGCCCCAGGAGACCCTATGTACATTAAGGGTCAATTGCCATTAGACTCAATGGTAGTCTCTAATGCTCGCAAAAGAGCAAACTCGCAGACTACAGGTGATGCTCCTCCTCCAGACAAGGAGTCCAAAGTGCTTGAAACATCAGGAAAAAGGGTGGCAGCACAAGCAGCAAACATCTGGCGCATTGCCAACACCCAGGCACTCCTAGCCAGATACAACAGATCCCACTATGATACCCTAGACACACTTATAGAACACCTACCAGATGACTACAAGGAGGGAGCGGAGCTCCTCATCAGAGAGGGACAACTCATTACAAATGCGTCCATCAAATGCGCACTAGATGCAGCTGACACTGCAGCAAGGGCAATCAACACTAGTGTGATGTTGAGGAGGCACGCATGGTTGAGAATATCAGGTTTCAAACCTGACATTCAAACTAATATCTTGCATCAACCAGTCAACCCAGACTTTTTATTTGGCCCAGAAGTTGACGCCACACTAGAAAAGATTAAAAAGGACACTGAAACTGCAAAATCAATGGGGGCTCTACAATCGCAGCAGTTTCGGAGTGGCTCCTTTCATCGCCCCAGGAATGCAGGAGCAGCTAAAGGTCAGGGGTCCCAGCAGCAGTACAATAAAGGAGGTACCCAGAGTACCTATAATAAGAACAATAAGGGTGGATACCGTGGATCCAGCACCAAAGGCAGAGGCAAAGGCAACAATAATACCAGGTCCTCCGCCAATAACAAACAGTGACGTCTTGTCACTGCCCCCCGACCACATAACACCTGTCGGGGGGAGAGTACAACAGTTCCTGAGAGTCTGGAGATCCATCACCACAGACAGGTGGGTCACAGACATTGTCCAGTACGGTTATTGTCTAGAATTAACATCCAATCCACCCAACATACCACCAAGACACCGTCCTATGTCCGCAGAGCACTTAACATTATTGCAGCAGGAAGTACTAAGTATGCTGCAAAAAGGAGACATAGAGCCCGTGCCTGCAAAACAACAAGGGTCAGGAGTGTACTCTCTGTACTTCTTGATCCCAAAAAAGGACGGGTCTCTAAGACCTATACTGGACCTAAGACCTCTCAACCAATACATTCTGTTAGAGCATTTTCATATGCTCACCCTCCAGCAGGTTCTGCCGTTACTCAGTCAGGGAGACTTCCTAGCAACACTAGATTTAAAAGATGCGTATTTCTACATACCCATACACCCATCACACAGAAAATATCTCAGGTTCACTATTCAGGATCAACATTATCAGTTCAAAGTTCTCCCCTTCGGAGTAACAACAGCACCCAGGGTCTTTACCAAATGCCTGGCAACAGTGGCTGCACACTTACGGAGACAGCACATTCACGTCTTCCCTTACCTGGGCGACTGGCTTGTTCAGACAAAGTCAGCCCAGCAGTGTGCCAGCCACATGTCCCACACCATTCATCTTCTTCACAGTCTGGGATTCTCACTAAATTATCCAAAATCACATCTTCAACCCGCCCACGTACGGCAGTACCTGGGCGCCACCATAGACACTCTGGCAGCCAAAGCTCAGCCAAATCTTGTGAGGATCAACAGCATACAACTGCTGATAAAAAAAATTCAGACCTCAACACTCCCTTCCAGCGCGAGTGTTCATGCAGTTGATAGGCATGATGGCCTCCTACATCTTCATAGTCCCGCACGCGAGACTACATATGCGCCCGCTTCAGGAGTGCTTGGCACGTCAATGGAATCAGGCTCAGGGTCAGTTGAAGGACCTAGTGTTGGTGAGCGGTCGGGCATACAACTCTCTGCATTGGTGGAATCCACAAAACCTTTGCAAGGGCCGACCGTTCCAAGAGCCTGTTCCACAAATAATACTGACAGCGGACGCCTCTCTCCAGGGTTGGGGAGCTCATGTACTCAATTACACAGTGCAGGGACTATGGACGACACAGCAAAAGAGGATGCACATCAACCTTCTGGGACTGATGGCGAGCTTCCTAGCCATGAAGGCATTCAAAGTACACTTATGCAACAAAGTCGTGTTGATCCGGACGGACAACATGACTGCCATGTACTACATACAAAAGCAGGGAGGAACACACTCTCCACAGTTGTCTCATCTGGCTCAGAGCATGTGGAAGTGGGCCATTCAAAGGAACATGTTCCTCATGGCGTAACACCTCCCAGGCAAAGACAACCAGATGGCGGATCTGCTCAGCAGACACAGCCACCAAGTACACGAATGGGAGCTACATCCATCAGTACTTCAACCATACTTCCAACAGTGGGGTCATCCAGAGATAGACCTTTTCGCCACAAGGGAAAACGCAAAATGCCAAAGCTTTGCCGCCAGGTTCCCGCATCCACAGTCACAGGGCAATGCGATATGGATGAACTGGTCAGGCAGATTAGCGTATGCTTTTCCCCCAGCGCCATTAATACCGCTAGTGGCACACAAACTGAGGCAACACTCAATGACGCTCATCCTGGTTGCTCCAACGTGGGCACACCAGCCATGGTACACCACGTTTCTAGAACTTTCCGTGGTGCCGCATCAAAGGCTGCGGCTAACACCCACACTTCTAACGCAGAACCATGGCGAAATTCAGCACCCAGATCCGCAACAGCTGAACCTGGCGATCTGGCTCCTGAAGTCTTTGAGTTTGGCTACCTGAACCTGCCTCCTGAATGTATGAATATCATCAAGGAGGCCAGGAGACCCACAACCAGAGCTTGCTATGCAGCTAAATGGAAAAGATTTGTCATTTACTGTAAAAACAATCACATTAACCCGCTGGATGCATCCATTCATAACATCATCTGTTACCCGCTACACTTATACCGGTGCAATCTGGCATACAGCTCCATACGTATACATCTAACCGCAATAGCAGCCTATCTTCAGAACAGGCAGCACCTCTCTTTATTCAGAGTGCCTGCCATCAAAGCCTTCTTAGAGGGACTCAAAAGAGTGATTCCTCCAAGACACCCACCGGCACCAGTGTGGAACCTAAATGTGGTCCTCACCAGACTGATGGGTCCACCTTTTGAACCTCTACATTCATGTGAGATTCAGTTTCTCACCTGGAAAGTAGCTTTCTTAGTGGCAATCACTTCGTTGAGAAGAGTTAGTGAACTCCAGGCACTAACCATTCAAGAGCCATTCATACAGGTTCACGCAAACAGGGTCGTACTACGTACCAACCCCAAATTCATGCCTAAAGTGATATCGCAGTTCCACATGAATCAGACTATTGAACTGCCTGTTTTCTTTCCAAATCCAGAAAATGTCGCTGAGAGAATGCTCCATACACTAGATGTAAAGAGGGCCCTCATGTACTATATAAACAGAACAAAGGATTTTAGGAAAACAAAACAACTGTTCGTTGCCTTTTCTCCACAACACAAGGGCAACGCCATTTCCAAAGCAGGGCTAGCCAGATGGATCGTTACATGTATTCAAATTTGCTATAAAAAAGCTAAACGCACATTAACGATTCCTCCAAAAGCCCACTCAACACGAAAGTTAGGGGCATCCATGGCTTTCTTAGGGAACATTCCTTTAGAGGAAATATGTAGAGCAGCCACATGGTCCACTATACATACATTTACCAAACACTATTGTGTAGATGTACACTCAAAACAGCAGGCAGCTGTAGGACAGGCTGTTCTCAAAACCCTTTTTCAGACTGCTGCAGCTGGCACGGGCAGCCGCCGCTAATGGAGGGACTGCTATATATTCTATGCACAGATATGAATTCAGCAGCCCACATGCCTCGAACCGAATATGCTACTTACCAGTATGCATCTGTTCTTGGCATGTAGGGCTGCTGACATTCATATCGCCCACCCTCCTCCCCGGCGCCTGTAGCGGCTGCAGCACTCAGAATTACTGTATAGCATGGTCATCACTTACTATATCTACTCCATCACTGCCACAATGGGGAAAAACAATCTGAGGATGGAGAGGATGCCCATGCGCACTGTAGTCCAGGGGAGGAGCCACCTATCTCGTGATACTTCGAAGACTCTTCCAGGACAACAATGTGCAATCATCCGGACCCAACACTAGGCGGCGATCTATGCACAGATATGAATGTCAGCAGCCCTACATGCCAAGAACAGATGCATACTGGTAAGTAGCATATTCGACTTAAATGTGCCCTCAGCGATCTGCAATTGGCAATCTCTAGGAAGTTGTGGCGGTGGGCCATGAAGTACAAATGAGATCGATTTGGACCAGTTTATGGTATAACTAGATGCCCGACCAAAGAGTTCACAAATATTTAGGAGCACCAGAATGGAGTGCTCAGGGGAGGCCATATATAACAATACATCATCCGCATATAACAAGATGCGGTCCTCCCATCCTTCCGCCCACCCAATCCCTCGGATCATCGGTTCCATCTAATCCATGCCGCCAGTGGTCCCAGCACAAGGGCGAACAGCAGCGGTGACCGTGGGCAACCTTGGCGCGTGCCACGTGTCAATGGGAAATCTTTGGATAGGTGGCCGTTTGCCGTAACATGTGCCAGTGGTTTAGCATTTAATAAGCGTATCTACGTGCAGAACTTGGGCCCAAACCCTAGGTGAGTAAGCACTGCGAAAAGGAAGGGCCATTCCACCATATCGAATGCCATTCGGGCATCCAAGGGAAGGATGACAGCTGGCTCTTGGATATACGGTATACGGGCTATCAAGCGATGTATGCGTCTCCGTGTTTCTGCCCGGCATGAATCCTGACTGATCTAGGTGTATTAGGGTCGCAAGGTGCGGAGTCAGTCTTGTAGCAATGAGTTTCGCATGGATTTTAGCCTCCGTATCGATTTAAAGATATGGGGTGATATGAGGCACAGTCTTCAGGGGGCTTTCCGGGTTTCGGGATTGCTACTATGGTGGCCATCCGCTGATCTAGTGGGAGTTCTCCTGCCTGCAAGCTATCACAATAAATATGCAATAGATGCGGGGCAATTATCCCAGCTGTCTTTTTATAGAGGTCAATGGGTATACCATTGGGTCCCACTGCCTTCCCTGAATGTAGAGCTCCGATTGCCACCTGTATCTCCTCGGCCGTAAAATCGGTCTCGAGCGTGAGAGCCGCCTCTGGCATGAGCTTGGGCATATTAATATCATGTATATAGGTCAGCGCCTCTTCTGTAGTCCTGGTGGACAGCGACGTGTAAACCTGTTGAAAGTGGTGAGCTAGTGTGCATACTATTGTCTGTGGATCAGCTACCAGTAGACCATCTAGTGTACGCATTTGTGCTATCCATTACTGGGGAGTGATCTGATATGCCCCAGGGTCGGATTTCAATATTTACCACGTTTCTCAAACTGTCTGCTGACGCGAGGAAGTAGTCTATTCTGGAAAGGCTATTGTGAACTCCAGAGTGAAAAGCAAATTGTCGTGCTGTGGGGTGGCGGTATCTCCATACATCGGTGAGCCCAAGTGCGTCTAGAAAGCCCCCATATGAGTGATGCCAGTTGTGTGTACCTTTGTGGGGTATCGGTCTAGGGCCCCATCAATCGTGGCATTAAAGTCTCCCCCAATCAGTATTTCCCCCTCCGGAAGAGCAAGCAGGAAGTCACTAAGTGCTGGGAGTGTCACAGCGTAAAGGGCTGGAGGAACGTAGACTGATACTATATTATTAGGTCGCCCCTCCCATTGACCAGCAATAGCCGCAAAGCGGCCATAGTGGTCCGACTTTGTCTGATGTATTATTAGCGGCGACTGCTTTCTGATTAATATACCTACTCCTCTTGAACCAGAGAAACTCGGAATGTACTACCATTTTGAACCCCCACCTATCTAGTGCTTTGCAAGTGGTGCCGGTTAGATGCGTCTCTTGCAGGAGGGCGACCGTCGGCGAACATAGTTTTAAACACTGCAAGACTAAACCTCTCTTTATTTTGTCCCCCAGGCCATGCACATTCCATGTAATCAGCGATCGGGGAGTTACTTCCGGCACGGGGAACGTCTGCGGATTAGGCTCTTGTGGATCCTGCGTTGTCATTACTGGTATAATGGATATGCGCTGTCACGGATTCGTGTCTGCAATGTGCCTGGTGTGCCATGTCTGAGAACGTCTCATATATGTGTCCTTTTGGAAACTGCAATCAAAAAAGAACATAACCATATTAAACATCCCCCTCCCTCCACCCCCCTCCCTGCCTCCCTGCTTGACGGAATTAAAACTACCTGCCACCCCAACTGTGCAGAGTGCTTAGTGCCCGTCCCCGTTACCATAACTTGGGGTTGAGAGTTTGCGTCCGCTGTGTATTAGAACCCCCCACCCCCCGGCGACCTCATTAAGCGCTGCTTCTCTTCCCTTTTTGTTATATAGTATGGAGCATCGTTTCAAAGAGGGTAGGTCTCTACGGTGACCCCCATTAATTTCTGTATGTGGTCAACACAGTCCCCCCATGGCTTATAGTCAGTTCAGGGGGAATGTCTCAAGTTTCAGCCAGTCGATGCCATGGTGGCCTCAGGTTGCGAGAGGCCAACAGGGTCCAGTTGGTTGCCTCCCTTTTATACATATCGTCACAGTTCTGCTTCAATGCAAGACAGTCTAGTAGGTTCCCTCACTCTTGTTCTTCTCTCCTCATGTGTTCTCTGCGGTGCGTCTCCTGTCCTCCCGATCTTCCCGATCATGTGGCCTTCCGCCATCCCTCCAGCCATTCTTGTACGTCTTCTGGCGTAAGAAAAAAACACGTTTTCCCTCCTGCTTCCACCCTTAACTTCACCGGGAACATCATGGAGTACTTAATCCCTCGGTCTCCAAGGGTCTTCTTCACGTCAAGAAATCCGCGACACTGCCTAGAGACTGCTGCCGTGTAATCCGGGAAAATGGTGATTGTAGCATTGTCGAGGCATATCGGGGGAGCAGTACGTGCAGTTTGCAGTATTATATCTCTGTCTCGAAAGTTGAATATACGGGCCAAAATGGGGCATGGAGGCGCTCCCGGTTTTGGTCGTCCCCCGGGGACACGGTGCACCCTCTCAACGGAGAAGTAGTTGGATAGGCCTTGTGGTTGGAGGTGATTGGTGATGAGGTCTTCAACAAAGAGATCATGGGCTGGGCCACCCGTTCGTTCTGGTACACTAATAAGGCGGATATTATTCCTCCGCGATCGCCCTTCTTGGTCTTCCAGCTTTGCAGCCATCAGCTTATTTTCCGCCATGAGTTGGGTCACTTGTTTTTTCAGAGTGGCCGTGTCGGTCACTAGAGTTGTCGTAGTTTCCTCCACCTCCATTATTCTAGTGGACAGTTTATTAAAGTCGGCTCGGATCAGGGAGTCTTCCACCAAGAGAGCCCCAATGCGTGTGTCCACCTTGGTCAGTGTGGCCATAATGTCTTGTAGGGTTACTTCTGGTGGCGCAGCACTAGTTAGACTTGGTGCAGGCTGGGCTTCCTTATCTTCAGGGTCCGTCTGCGATTTGGAGTAGGCATATTTTTCCAGCTTTGTCTGGTTCAAGCCTCTCGGATTCCTGTTACACATCCTGGCTGTCAGAGTGAGTGTGCACCCGCTTTGGGATCGAGGGCAATATTCACCGCCGCCAGCCAGAGGGTTAGTCAGACCTCCGCGGCCTGTCTGCTTTCCCACCCCTTCTCCTCTCTTCCGGTGCCTTCACAGTTGCTCCCAGATCGATGATAGTCTTGTGTGTTTGGCCCTTAATTCTGACTCCACAGAGGGACGGAGGAACACTGTCACTTGGGAGCGCTCTTCTCCCTTACAAGATTGCTGCAAATCAGGCACTCTCCTCTCGCCGTCCCCTATGCTGGGGTCTTTGTGGTGGGGTTGCATCGCGGTGGTGTAGCTGTGCACCCGCCACACCACTTACATCATCGCAACCAGTATAACAGTTGGTAATGGTAATGGTAAGGATATTTCTAAAGCGCTGTCATTCATCCCAAAGGATATCATGGCGCTAAGATTGACAGAGTGCAGAGTGTTGCCGAGAATAGACAGGAAAGTTAGCAAGTGTTGGGGAACAGCATGGTTTTAAGTTTTTTCCTAAAGGTGAGGTAATCATCAGTGAGTCTTAGGTCTGTTGATAAATTGTTCCACAGATTTGCGGCTAAGTGTGAGAAAGCACGGCCTCCTGTCCTGACCTTTTTTATACGGGTGGTTACTGCTCTTGCAGCGGTTTGGGATCGGAGGTTTCTGTTTGGTACATAGAAATTGACTCTATGTTTTAGAATGTTCGGGCCGGTGTCGTGCAGGACTCTGTGAGTAATGCACAGTATTTTGAAGGCGGCCCTTTCTCTCATTGGCAACCAGTGTAGGGTTCTCAGGCAGCTAGTCGCTGAGTCATATTTTCTCTTGTTGCATACAGCTTTCGCTGCCGCATTCTGAACAAGCTGTAGTTTTGAAAATAGGTAATCTGCCATGCCGACAAATAGGGAGTTCCCGTAATCCAGTCTACTAATTAATAGTGACTGGACTAAGATCTTTCTGCATTCCAAGGGAATCCAGGGAAATACTCTTCGAAGCATTTTCAGAAGTGCAAAGCTTTTGCCGCAAGTAATTGATACATGGTCTTTCATTGATAATGCATTGTCAATGTGGACTCCCAGATTCTTCGCCTTCTGAGTTGGTTTGGGGGGTGTGCCAAGACTGTTGGGCCACCAGGTATCATCCCAAAGCTGCTGGGAAGCGCCGAATAGCAAAATCTCTGATTTGTCAGCATTTAACTTCAAACAGTGGTTTTGCATCCAACTAGATAATTCAGAAAGACAGTTGTGCAATCTGTTTTTAGTGCCACTTCACCATTTAATGCAATCATAAGTTGCGTATCATCTGCGTAGGAGCAGATGTCTACGCCCCACTTCTTCCCGATCGCAGCTAGTGAGGAGACATAAACATTAAATAGCGTTGGGCTTAATGATGCCCCCTGTGGTACACCATATTTAATCTTTCGGGGAGTGGAAGAAAAGCCGCCAAGTCGAACCGATTGCAGTCTGTCAGTTAGAAAGGAATTCAACCACCGCAGGGCTTTTTCCTGTATTCCTTTAGCAGCTAATGTTTTTATCAGGAGGTTGTGGGATACGGTATCGAAAGCCGCTGATAAGTCTAGCAATATCAGGGCCACCGTTTTACCCCTATCCACCTGGTTTCTGATGTCGTCGAGTACTGCCAAAAGGGTTGTTTCAGTACTGTTGTTGGACCTGAAGCCCGTCTGTGAAACGTCAAGCAGGTTGTTAGCTTCCAAAAATTGTGAGAGTTGCTTGTTCACCAGTTTCTCCAAAACTTTTGAGAGGTATGGTAACTGTGATATGGGTCGGTAGTTAGCTGGGTTTTTTATATCTGTACCTACTTTTTTTAGTAAAGGCGTAACCACTGCTGTTTTCCAAATAGTTGGAAATTCCGCCTGGTCGAGAGACATGTTGAAAAATTGTGTCACTATTGGGCAAATGAGAGGAATTATTTGTAGGAATATGTGGTGTGGACATGGATCCAGTGGAGAGCCTGATTTAATTTCAGACATGACCTTGGCTACTTGCTCTTCTGAAAAAGGCCCGAAGGCGGGACAGCTAGCCAATGTGCAGGACTCTGCATCGGTGTGCTGCTCTGGCGATACCGGATCGGTACTTGAAAAGGATGAATAGATTTTATCGATTTTATCAAAAAAGAAATTACTAATTTCGTTGCATCTTTCCTGTGAAGGTGACAAATTTGTTGTAAGGCCAGGGGGAATGCAAAGTTCTCGAACAATTTTAAAGAGTGCTTTAGAAGAGTGTTTATGTTCGAAAATTTGTTGTGAAAAGTAATCTTTTTTTGCTTTTCGTATGGCTGTATTGTAAGCTTTCAGTTCCTTTTTATAAATGTCTGTCAATCATGGTTTTGCTTAACCTCCATTTGTGCTCCAGCGTGGTGCATTTTCTTTTAAGAGTTTTAAGATCCGGGCTATACCACTTTTCTGAGATCGTTCGTCTAGATTTAGTTTTGGTAGCGTTCGTGGAGCAGTGTTAAAGAGCATCCCCGATGCTTTTTTGTAGACCATAAATTTCTTGCTCAATTGATGAGCCCGGGTTGGTCTTAAAATGGAAGTGCTGTTGGAATTTTTCCAATGAAATTTTTTTCCAGTTTCTATTTGTGGCCTGTGCCTGTATTATTGGTCTCGTGTTTTTTATGGGGACGCTGATGGTGAAGTCAATCCTGAAATGATCAGTCCATGTGAGAGGCACAATGTTGTTGATAGTTGCGGACTTAATATTCGTAAATATCAGGTCCAACATGTGTCCCGCTCTATGGGTGTCTTGGTTGACTAGTTGGGTTAATTGCAGGATTTCCATATTATCTGCAAGATGCTTGGTAAGTGAGTTAGTATGTAACTCGAAATGAACATTAAAATCTCCTAGTACTAAAATATTTTTGTGTTTTAAACAAACGGGAAGTATCTGAGAAAGAAGCTGCATACTGAATTCTACTGTACTTCCTGGAGGGTTATAGATAGTTGCTCCTCCCATCAGTGGGTACGTGCCTAAGGAGACTGAGTAAATCATTACTTCGTGTTTGCTATCTTGGACAGGCACTTCTTGGGTGCAAGTAAACTTTCCTTTAAATAGCAGGGCAACCCCCCCACCCTTTTTTTTGGGTCTATTTAAGTTAAGGATTTTATAGCCTGTGGGGAGCGCTATTGCAATATCAGGAGTACTGTGCGTGTCGAGCCAGGTCTCCGTAAGGAACACTAGGTCCGGTTGCTTTTGATATAGGGTGTCCCACAGTTCAACGGCGTGTTTAGGAAGGGATCGTGTGTTAAGATAGATACAGGATATATCTAGTATGGAAGGATTTTGTTTGAAGAGATCGTCTTTGGGTTTGTTTTTCCAGCTGCATGTACAGCAAACAAATGAGCCCGTGATGTTAGTGGGTTCCACTTTAGCACATTGTGAGTGGTCCTGTAGGGGCTTAGTATCAAGTGACATTAATTTGTCTTTGGTGTACATCAGTCGCCATGTGTTTGACTTGTCGATGGTCTGTGCGGCTGAGTTGGTAGCCCCCAGCCCCGTGCAGGCGCGGACGGGCGCAGACGGACTTGTCTTTGGCGCGTCTTCGGCGCGCCATCGACGCGCCCGCTGCGCTTCCTGCCGGGGTGAGGCATTTATGGCCGTAGGGGTGGGACGGGCCGAGCGCTGTGCCGCTCGCCTCGTCCTCACCAAAGATGGCGGCCTTCGCTCTAGTCCCCGGCAGCGCCCGGTCGGCTGCGATGGGGCGGGCAGGCTCGTGGGGAGAGAACAAGAGAAGCAAAGTTCAATACCCAGGTAAGAGTGCCCCAAACTAAGCGATTCTGTTTCCAAGGCAGGTCGCGTACAGTACACAATAACACTTAAAAGAAACCTTAAAAGCAGTTAAAATACTGTTAAAAGTTGTAATTTAAAATCCGTTCTCTCACACAATCACAAGTCCCGGCTTCCGCCTCAGGACCTCAGCAGTCGCATGCAACTGTCAATCGGTGCACGCGCTCCAAATTGGTGATTTTGAAGGATTAGGGGTGGGAGGGGCCGAGCGCTGTGCCGCTCGCCTCGTCCTCACCAAAGATGGCGGCCTTCGCTTTAGTCCCCGGCAGCGCCCGGTCGGCTGCGATGGGGCGGGCAGGCTCGTGGGGAGAGAACAAGAGAAGCAAAGTTCAATACCCAGGTAAGAGTGCCCCAAACTAAGCGATTCTGTTTCCAAGGCAGGTCGCGTACAGTACACAATAACACTTAAAAGAAACCTTAAAAGCCGTTAAAATACTGTTAAAAGTTGTAATTTAAAATCCGTTCTCTCACACAATCACAAGTCCCGGCTTCCGCCTCAGGACCTCAGCAGTCGCATGCAACTGTCAATCGCAACAGTTCTGGGCGGGGGAGGGGGCTTAGAGGTTAGTTCTCCCCTAGGTCAGTTCAGGGATGGAGGATAGTTTTTGTATGAGAGCGCTGTGCTCTCTGACAAGATGGCGCCTGCTAAAGTAGTTTCCCTCGGATTTTTGTGTTTCTGGGGCCTTTTGAAGGGGTTGCACGGTGTCTGTGCACCCGCGCTTCAGTTGTGCTGTGCTGCTGGTGTACTCCCGCAGGTATCGCAATGCTGGGCGGGGGGGGCCTCTGGATTCACGCGCCCACCCGCACCTGCCACGGAGCTGGGCCCCAGCTGCGTACCGACCGGAGAGCAGCGTGCGCTTCACAGGCAGCAGCGCTTACCGGATCTCTTCAGTGTAGAGCGTCCCTGAATGCTGCCGCTCCCGGTGACCTTCCGCCACCTCGTCCTTCAGTTTGAAGCGAGAATGCCGCCGGATAAACGATCGGATTAGCGGGGTCGGTTCTGGGACCCTCGGAGCCTCTCTAGGCTGCGGCCATGTTCTTCGGCTGCTAGCCACGCCCCCCCATTCCATTACAGCCATTGTTGGGCTCTTCAAGATTAGTACAACACTCCATCATTGTAGTAACAACTTGTTAGTAAATTAAAAACACTCAACTCAGGCCCGCTTTCATTCACCAAGGAGTGATGGCAGAGAGTCACGTGCACTGTGAGGATCAAATGTATATAATGCAAAGATTGTAACTTCAGGTGTACCTTTAAATAATACTAATGACTTTTGGGAACATACACCATTTGGCCCCATTTTTATTTCGGTGGAGTACTACTCCTCCCGTGAACGAGGCCTACCTGAGAGGGGAGGGGTGGGCTTGAGTCCCTCGGATTGTTCAGGAGGGAATCCTGGCCTGTATTGGAACCAGACGCAGGTTGGACACCTCTGAGCTGACCAAATTAGGGAAACCCCCACAAACTAGCATTAAAAATGCAATAGGTCTCGCCTTTCATTAAGTTAAAGCCATTTGCGTTGCTATACAATACCATTAGCAAAGGAAATAACTTTAACTTAATCAAAGGCGAGACCTATTGCATTTTCAATGCTTGTTTTGAGCAGGGAGTACGGTATTTAAGAAAAACTGTAAACGATTTCAGGGGAAATTAAGGAATGCTAAAGTGTGCAGTTGGAGGTTGTAGGGGGGGGGATTCATGTAGCTGAGTTAGTAGGTCTGAAGGTCCTCCATTCATGAGAAGGTGATACAAGCCAGCTTTAAGAGGTATAATAATCAAATGCTCTGTCATTTGTATTTGTGATGTTCATAAAGACTGATTACTTCTGACCGATTTTCCTATCCTACTTTGCATATACTGTCTTCCTTCTACTTTGTCTCTACTTAGTTACACTCAATAGAGCATAATTATTGTTTGAAACCTCAATGTTAAGCTGACAATACTATGTCTATTACCTTTCTCAAAAATAATGAAAAGGTAAGAACAATGGAGAGAGAAACTGTGGGTATGGAGGCTCACTTTGTAGTGTTCCGGGTTTCTCATATGAAAGTGTGAGCATGTTTGCAAACATGAAGAATTAAAATAACACCTATAGGGCAAAATTAAACATCAAAACCTATTGTTGCAAACAGTTCAATACAAGTCAGTAAAAAAAATAGCAGCTGTAGCTCAGAACATGAAGAAACATGGAGAAAGATCCTAGCTTTTCTTCTTCTAAGAAGTGCAAAAAGTTAACATATTCTCTATGATTGTCACTGGAAGCTATTAAAATTGAGCAGAAGAAAGAAAAGCAAAGTTCCATTTGTTGTTTTAAACAGCTGCTTTAATTATGATCCATGACCTGACCTGCCTTTCACCTCCTCCTCCGGCTCTGGCAGCAGGCATACAGAACTCCTCTGTAATAACTGCATAATAGTGGAGTTCTGACTTCTTTTCTTTAAAATCGGCGACGGGGTGCGTCACAAGTTGCTGGATATAAAGAAATTAGTTACCGGCGTTTATACAGGGATTACAGAATCCCATGCGTTATATATAATAATTGTAAAAATTCTATCAAAAAGGTCTTTGACAATCTTTTTCATGCCACACAGAAGAGTGGAAAGTCCATAGCTGTTCTCTTCAATAGGTGGCAATGGAGCACCGGAGAATTTCATATTTCTCAATGTAATCTGTCACTGTTAAGGAAATTGCTGGCAACTGCATCCCCAGCAAAGAGCACACCAGCATCAAAGTGAGCTGTAATGTGAACAGTTCCAGCAACATCAAAGCAGTCGACATTGAATGATCCACCAATATAAAACAATGCAGGAACATCAATAGGAACTTCTGTGCTTAAGAAAATATTGTAAACTGTTGACACAGGACCCAATAGTTAAGGAGCTAGCAAGGCACTAGGGTCAATTGCACATCAGTGTTGCCAGAAGTGGTCTAAGAGAATGTTGTAGGACCTTGGTCGTACTGGGGCAACTATCATGCTGTATTTTGCTTGGGTACTCTTATGTACCAGTGGTGTCTGAGAGCCACCAGTGCTACTGCACTCCAAGGTATAACGGAGTTGGTTGGTTTGGGCAGTTGACTTCTCACATGTAGCAAAGTATTGGAGTGAAACATTGCTCGAGGTTAGTAAAATCTGGTACAGTGCTATATATTCAGAATACAATCTGTATATGAAAAGAGCAGTTAACAAATATTGGCAAAGCATAGATGTCGCCCGTGAGATAGAAGTTGGCTTTCTATTTTTTTACATTTATTTATTCTTTTAATATCATACCTGGGTGAAGGGGAAGTTGGGGAGCAGGTACAAGTCTTATGAGTGGATTCACTCCTCTTACTAGAATTACACAACAATCAGTTGAGAGTCCACTTGTTATCTGAAATTTAGATTTCTCAACCCAATGTTGCTCCTCAGGCAATCCTTGGAAGCTATTAAAAGGACTCTCACCCACTAGAACAGGCTAGTGGTATGATTCACCATTGAGTCTTCACCAGACACCTAGTGTGTCTGGGTGGGATCAACCTTCTGATGAAAGGCGCTCTTATTCAAGTATTGGGTTCTGTACTAACAGTTAAAATTGCCTTGAGATCCCTCTTATCTAATTAATCTAATACTGAGGGACTACATGTTTACAGCCACCTTCTTACAGCTCAGAGGGGTCTTGTGACTTGTCTCGGGACTTATGAAATCAGATTCCTAAATGTGAACAGAGGAATTTCCCCTTAGTTTCAACTTTGTTAGGCCAACCAATGTATTGATCACAAGAATGTGCGAGACAAACGCACTCAGTCATGCATTTCAAACTTACACAGCCAAAAGATTCACTGCCCCTTTCTTTAATTTGATTTAGGACCTGCTGTGCCCAACAGGGAGTTTAGAGGCAAACAGACTTTTTAGACAAACATTCGTCAAGGTGTCCTTCCAGACTTTGGCACCTACTGTATCCTCCAAAGTCCAAGTATTCTCTCAACTATTATTGTAGCCTGTTTTAGTCCTGTTCAACAGTACTACTACAGCAAGACAAAGTAAAAGATAAAAAGTGCTATGACATGGACAGCAGTGTCCGTATCGTAGCGTTTTGTTTTAGTCATGGTGGATGGGTAGGAGGGGGTGCTTTCTGAAAGTAAAAATCATACTGCTATTTTGTTATAGTAGGTGAGTGGAAGGGGCAACATGTACAATGGGAGGAGCAAATCAATAACACATGAGAGCAGGAGGGGGCAGACAACATGAATGGTCAGTAGGGTCAAGCATCAACACGGACAGCTGGAGGGGGCAGCCATTTCTTTTTTTTTTCTTCTTTTTTGCGATAGCGTACTTTAAGGGTTGTTTTTGTCTTATCGCCTGCATTCCACTAAAGCATAAGCTTTGGCACACACAGGCTTTTATAGCACTGGGAGAAGAGCTATCCGCTCCACTCAGTCAGCTGGCGTTGAAGGTGTACTTAGCATGACACTTCTCCTGACGGACTATAAATCTACTCCCTGGGCTACTGCAGAGAATTTAAGTGGGTAAATGCTTTGGGAAGTAAATTAGGCTTTGGCAAATGTTTCCCTTTTCATTCTAACACTTCCTTATTATGTTTAAATTCTCTGCAGTTTCCTCAGTGAAACGTGTTTAGAAAATGCACCATGACGTTTATAAACATTTGAATTCAATGTGCAGCTTTGGGATTGCATAAGATGTATGGTTTTCCTTTACTATCTTAAAATATTTTTTTCTTTCACTTTTTTTAAACAATATATAACCAACAATGGCAAACCAACAGCTTGGCACTCATTATAAAGGCAAGACCTTTTGGTGTTGTCAGTGATAGTTTTACAATATCCAATAGACAATAAATGTGAGAATAACTGAATAACTCCCAGTTATTTTACGACATAACAAATAAAAAATAAAAAAAAAGTTTTATTCTGTCAAAAACTGACTATACAAATACAACATACAAGACAATAAAATATACAGTGAGCTTTTGATTAAGAGACTTTAATAATTTGATCTTACATGCATGGCCGTTTTTAAAGATTTCCCACTGCATAACTTTAGCGTACTCCCCACTTTTTCTTTTAAAGTCAATTCCTTAATGTGGGAGGAGGCAGGGCATGTCTATAGTCAGGATATTTATGAAATTGTTGTTTGTACATATGTGAGAGTGAGTTGTTCAAACGAGCATATAGTATGGTCAGTCATAACGTTGCAAAGTTTGGATGGGACGCTCTTGTAATCTCTAGGGTGGTTTCGCTCTAATGAGTCAGTTATGCTGCTTTATTCTCCCTATTGTTTCATGCCATAGTTTAGTGACCATGGCAGGCGGCAAGTGTGAGTCTCCCATTATCCATTTTTCTGTTCTGAAGGTGAAATTCTTCTGTAGGTCACCAAGTTAGTTGTTTACAGTGATAAAGTATTCTGCATGGTAGAATGCCATAACATCTGTCGCACATATTCCACCATCCTGAGGAGATTTGCAGCACTTGGTCAAGGTGGTCCGCGGGATAGCCCCTGCCCATTGGAAGTACTGGATAATTGCGTCAGTGTATTTGTAAACAAGCATTTGCAATGCAATAGGTCTCACATTTGTAAAAGTTTGAGCTATTGGCATTGCTACAAATAATGCTACGCCAATAGCGCAAACATTTAGTAATGTGAGACCTATTGCTTTGCAAAAGCAATGGGGAGCGGACACAGGAGTAACAGAGGAGAAAGACATTTTAAGTCAATGGAAAAGTATATAGCGCAAACTCGACCCAAAGGTATCTGAGCGCTACAGAGCAGTCCGGCAGTAAATGGCAGTTACCAGTTAAACGTAATAAATTGTAAAACAACCCCCTTTTTAGCTATAAATGTTAAAAAAAAAAAAAACAAGAAAAAAAAACGAAAATGAAGGAAGCAACAGATGAAAGGGTTGGGGAGCGAACACTGGGGGAGAGAGGAAAAATGGGGAGTGGGCACAGGATTAACAGAAAAGGAACTTCGAATCAAATACATTTTTTATTTCAAAACTCCTACTGTCCGCCGCCTGGCTCAGTAACCCTTGTACCTACCTGGCATCAACATCACAGACGAGAGTGGTCTTCCGCCGGCAAACCCTGAGGTTCCCTGCATTCCAAGCCTTGTTAACTGCCCTCTGCACTGCAGAGTCCAGCTTGGAAGGAAGAAGGGAGCAATGGGGGGTGGCCAGAGGAGAAGCAAATTTTGATCACATAAATTATAGCGCAAACTTGACCCAAAGGTATCAGAGTGCAACGGTGCAGGCCAGCAGTAACCAGAAGCCACAGTTGTGCCATCTCGGGACCTGCTATAACAAAAACAGCATCAGAAACCCGCGGGAGCGCGAGTCTTTAACACTATAGTAGAGATGAACTGTGATGGGTGCGCCTTCTTCCTACCCGCGGGTACGTACCTCTCCACCAATATCGCTGGGAAAGTTGCTGCCAGGTTTGCAGGCGAGTTCGATGTCGGGCTTCTGATACGGGTTGGTGGGCTGCACAGATCAGGCGCAATCGGCGTTCACGCGGAAGCACCACCTCCAATTCGCAGAAGCGCTGACGTCCGCGTAGTCGTCGCTGATTGTAGAGAGTGTTCCCCTGAGCAACGTAGCAAGCAGCTGCTTTGCGTATTTTACTTTTGGCATTACCTGTGGTACCAGGCGCATACAGCTGCTTGTGGTCCGCCAAGTAACGCAGGATAGCGAGGTAGCTTTCTTCGTTGGACATTTAAGGCAAGGACTGAGCAGCTAGAGGAATGTTGTACTTTTTTCAGGCTAGAGGCAGAAGAGGGAGATGTACACAAGGGTCCATGTAGGCAACCGGGAGAGAATATGGCCATACTCCAGTGGACATGACATCAACCGAGGCTTCGACAATCTGATGTACAGCTGGTTCCATGTCTGAGATCGCAGGTTTATTCTCGCAGTATCGTACTATTTAAGTTAACATTTCAATGTTTATTTCCCGTTCAATACCAGTAGGTTTGTTGAGTAGAAACCGCTGATATGTGTAACTAGCAACAGCCGAAGGAAACGAGTGTTGCGTGCGATCAGCCCACCTCTTTCGTTCTTTCATTAACTTGCTTCCCTGTGAAATGGATCCAAAAAAGAAGCCCGCGAGTGGTGTTCGCGCGCGCCACAGCGAGACGTGGTTTCAATTATCGCGCCCATGTCTGGTCATGATAATTGAAACCACATGGCAGCGATGCACGTAATAGACACTAATAGGCCATGGGCGGAGCAATGCGCCCGCCTTTGGCCAATTGCGTGCTGTCTTTGATTAAAAAGACGCACGCAAAGGCCAATAGCGTGGCCCAAAAGGAAAAGCACGAGCGTGTGCGATTCCTAGGTAAGTTTTCAAACCCCCTACAAAAAGTCTCACTGCACCGCTAGGCGCGAGACCTTAAAATCACTTGGTATATTTCATGGATAATTTTGGAACGGATACGGCAACCTCAGTAGCAAGACCATATTAAAGATGGCTGCATGACCCATCGATGACAACAGGAGAGGGTTCCAGAAGGCGAAGTTGCTCTGCAGTCTTGCTATCTGGGGATTTAGATTACTCTTCCAGGCACATGCTTGATGTCTGGCTATGTAAATTCCAAAGTATTCATTCCCTTAAGTGGCTTTCATTAATCCAGCTACCCATTAGGGGTTTGGTGTCTGAGGTTTTGATTGCAGGCCTTTGTATTTTCCCAAAATTTAGATCGTAATTCATGCTCTCTTAACTGAGTATGATTTGGAGCCCAGAGGAGAAAACTAGGACCTTCTGCAATTAGTTCAGCAGCCTGATAAGCCTGGGACAAGTAACAGTTGTGCCAGTCATTAGAATGAGAATGAACAGTCCGTGAATATCCTCCACATAAGCAAGCGGGGCAAATCTATTTGATAAGAAACCGGGATTGATTGATGTCTGTAAGGCCATGGACAGAAGAATCTTTTATGGAGCAAGTTTGCGAAGATGAATGACTCAAGGAGTGAACTGTCTTTGGACTATGAAAAAAATAACTAGCGGTCTACCACTCTAACGAAATGTAAAGCTTGACAGGGTATACTCAAGGTGAGGCGACACTTGAATAGGTTGCTTGAAAGTGACAACAATGCAACTTGCTCTCTGTCCCTACTTTTCTAACCATGTTGATATCCTTATGAGATACCCTGGACTCTGGAATGTGCCTTAGGCATAACTTAAAGCAGAGTGATACTTTATTTTTGAGGTCAGCATAGTTTTCTTTAGTATTCTTGGACAAACAAGGAACCTTGTTCATTACTGTTATGCAAGGAGCAAATTGTGGAGGTAATTAAACTTCATCCGGAGTTGAAGTGCATTGTTAAATTGGTTTCAACAATTTTATGCTCTTCAGCTCTGGGACCGATTGGTGAACTAGATCACACTGGGTGTGATAGTTAAAACACCATGTCAATGGCCTGGGCAGGAGGAATCCTAGATTGTGAAGTTATGGTCTTTTCACTAGGACTACATGAAGTGTTCTCCTCCACAGGGTCAAGAATAAAACCAATTTGTAATTATGATCATCCGTTATAATGTTACTCTTACAATATATGTTACTTGAACAAGATTCAAAGAAATGTACTTTCTCACACAAGAATCAGAGAAGCTAATTATTTACAGTTCTGTTCTGTGGAACAGTGGTTCACCGGTGCCCATGTAAATCATTGTTCAAGGGGACGAGTGGTGCTGATATTGCATCTCTCCTCTCCATAAACACTAGACTCTTCAGATAATCTGTCAACATCTGCTTTACCTATAATTTAAGTCCCCTGGGAATTAATAGACTGATTTGATGTGGCCACTTGCAGAACGCTAGAACGGTTGTCTGTAGTTTGCAAAGCCGAGACCCACCGTAATGCTTTCAGACTGCAAAACATTAGTGTAGAAAACTGTGTGAGCAATGTCTTTATCTAGTATCCCAGTCAATTTGTAGAACAATGTATCGATAGTGGCAGAAGGCATTCGGTTCTGACTAGCAGAGACTAATGCTGGTGAGCGCAGTGACTTGTCACATACCCATAACCATAATGCAGAACAGGCAAAAGACAAAGAAGGTAGCCCAGCCTTGCCCCTCTGGCCCCATGTGTACCATTGACGGGCCCGGATGGGCGTTGTCTCAGTATCGCAGGGGAGTCTAGAAGTTCCCAGGATAACAAAATACACACGGAACGTTCAAACAATAAGGTACTCTTGCGGAAGCCTTCCCCACCCGGACTGTTGGTACAGATTTTGCAGACACACTGAGAGGCCCTCACTCATTTGAACCTAATTGGTTGTGCAGTTTTACTGCTGTGTCATTCCGTTCCATAAACGTGTAAAACCCACTTTCCTTCCTTGTTCAGTCTCTGCCTTGTAGTGAATCGAATACATAATCCACATTTTGCAGTGCTTTTCCATTTGAGATATGAAGAAGCAAACGTGCCCAGTGTGCTAGTTTGCCCCCCCCCCCTTATCTGGACTGCAATTGGACTTGAGAAAACTACTCATAATAGTCATGGCCCATTGTGGGATCCCAGAACATTTGGAAAATGGAGAGAGAAACAATTCTCAAATAAAGCGAAATAAGAAAGCTCTTGTCAGCATTCAACATTCTCAACATTTTATTTTTATTTTATAAATAGGTGTATGAGAACAAAACCCTCAGTAAAGTTTTAAATGCATCTAAACCACATATGAAAGCATTGCTGTGAAGAAGCTATTCTCATTCCTCTGCTTCTAAAACTGAAAAAATGTATTTGAAATATTCCCATAGACGTGCAAATCAGCCTCCTATAGAGAAAATGGTGGTGTCACTAATACTTTTCTAAATCTCTTCAACCTCCTAGCCTTCTCTACAGTCAGTTATTTCCTCTTTTTAATTTGGTACTTGCATAAGGATTTCAGACATGCTGCTTTAGGAAATGTTTTATATTTTTGTGTTTCTTCGAATATATTAGTATATATAGGAGTTCTGGCACTATATTTTGCTAAGTTTTCACCTGCAGAAGACATGCAGTTTGGGAGCCAGTGTGACTATTAACTAAAAATGTTCCACTGTTTTTCTCTTTTACATCTTTTTTCCGTGAGATGGGTTTTTCTCATTTGACAGGGGAGACTGATATTTGTACAACTTTTTGCCGTGCTGGAGAGTTGAATCCCTTTTCAGCGAGTCTAGTGTTTCTGTGTGTATGTGTATATAATATGAGAATGTACTTTATTTTTTAAAAACCTTGTTCGTTATTAGCTTTTCAGTGCACGTGATTGATACAGATTGTGTATTTTTATTTGTGCACCAGTAAGAATACAGAAGCTACAGCTCATACAGAAGCTTCAGATATATATATCATGTCGTGATCAAGACCGGGGAAACCCGGTCGAAACGCGTCATGTTGCTGTGAGAAGAAAAATAAAGCACTTCACTTTTGAATCTACTCGAGTGGTCCGTACCTGATTTCTCATCGAGAGTGCGTATCAGGATTGTGGATTGGAGATATATATATATGTGTATATTATGTGTATATTATGTGTGTATTATATGTATGTGTGGGTGTAAATATGTATGTGTATATATATGTATGTATATTATATACTGGCGGTCGCCAGTAGATAGTTATAGTTAGGACCCTGTTTCCATAGGAAATCCGCAACATTCTATTTGGAATAACTTTGGCGCCGGTCGACGAATCGTCGCGAAATGTTCAAAACTAATGGGGCGCTACGCGCCGCTCCTACCCTGAAAGTCTCGGGGGGATTAGTCAAGCGGGGGCTGAGAAAAAAGGGGGGTCCCAAAACGCGTTTTCCCCATGCATTTTTCCATAGGACCTTTAGACACAGCTACAGCCCGAACGGCTGAACAGAGTTACTTGAAATTTGGCAGAGAGGTAGTCGACAGGTCAAGGAAGTGCCTTTTGTAGGTCTGGTGTAAATCTGTTCAGTAGTTCCTGAGAAAATAGCATTTAAATCAATATATATATCTGTGGCAGCTTACGGTGCGCTTAGCGTGCGCTTACGGTAAGCTTACCGTACGCGTACGGTGCCGTGCGCGAGCGCGAGTCTGATTGGCTGTTAGATCTTAGTAAACATTCGAATCGGTCGAAACCAGGAAATGGCGGCCGCCATTTTCTCTCTCGCACTCTGAGGGGGGGAGGAAAAACAAAGTTGGATATCAGGAAAAGGGGCAGGCTAGACAGCTCCTAACCACCTTGCCTTGGTTAGGGTGTCCCTAAAGCTCCCCCAAGGGCAAAAATTATTTTTTATATTTATTTTTAAAACGCCGATTGCGCTTACGGTAAAAAATAATAATAAAAAAAAAAAATATCCTCAATTGCCCTCCCCCCCCCCCCCTGTGTTCCAAAGGTGCCCGTAGGGCACCTGTTGTGCATGGCATATTAAGATATTGAACATTTAATAGATAACCTTTCACAACGAAGCGCATAATATGTCCTCCGTGTGCGGACGGTGCGCGAAGCGCATCGTGCGTACATGGCCCATCCAGCGTAACGTGGGCACGCGGTGCGCTTAGCGCACCGTGTGCCCACCGTGCGTGCACGGCACCAACTGCGTAAAGTGGGCGCGCGGTGCGCGAAGCGCACCGCGTGCTCACTGAACGAACTGCGTGAAGTGGGCGCGCACGCCACGAACGGCGTAAAGTAACTTAGCATTTAAAAAACCGTACAAATTCACTGAAAAAACCATAGGTTTCACACACGTTATAGTTAGGAATTAGCATTTAAAAAACCTTGCAAATTCACTGAAAAAACCATAGGTTTCACACACGTTATAGTTAGCGGACATTTCACTCAAAAAAAACCAATGAAATTCCCCCGTTATAGTTAGTGCAGGCAACTATAACTCACGCGACCGCAATCCTCTGCTGATGCTAATACTGTATTTAGACACTTATTTGCCCATGGCTTCTTCCATTAAATTTTAGCTATACATATATTGCAAATATTTTTTTTTTCATAAAGAGACATATGTCATCAGCAGAGGATTGCGGTCGCGTGAGTTATAGTTGCCTGCACTAACTATAACGGGGGAATTTCATTGGTTTTTTATGAGTGAAATGTCCGCTAACTATAACGTGTGTGAAACCTATGGTTTTTTCAGTGAATTTATATATATATATATATATATATATATATATATATATATATATATATATATATATATATATATATATATATTCACTGAAAAAACCATAGGTTTCACACATGTTATAGTTAGCGGAAATTTTACTGATAAAAAACCAATGAAATTCCCCCGTTATAGTTAGTGCAGGCAACTATAACTCACGCGACCGCAATCTTCTGCTGATGACATATGTGTCTTTATGAAAAAAAATATTTGTAATATATGTATAGCTAAAATTTAATGGAAGAAGACATGGGCAAATAAGTGTCTAAATACAGTATTAGCATCAGCAGAGGATTGCGGTCGCGTGAGTTATAGTTGCCTGCACTAACTATAACGGGGGAATTTCATTGGTTTTTTATCAGTAAAATTTCCGCTAACTATAACATGTGTGAAACCTATGGTTTTTTCAGTGAATTTGCAAGGTTTTTTAAATGCTAATTCCTAACTATAACGTGTGTGAAACCTATGGTTTTTTCAGTGAATTTGTACGGTTTTTTAAATGCTAAGTTACTTTACGCCATTCGTGGCGTGCGCGCCCACTTAACGCAGTTCGTTCCGTGCGCGCACGGTGCGCTTCGCGCACCGTGCGCGCACAGTGAGCACGCGGTGCGCTTCGCGCACCGCGCGCCCACTTTACGCAGTTAGTGCCGTGCACGCACGGTGGGCACGCGGTGCGATGACAAAGCAAGAAAGCACGTCAACAAATCTGTTTCTGCTTTCCTCCGTGACTATGGTATGGGTGCCATTTACCACAACAACTTGCGTTATGACATGCAAGACATTTATAGAGGAGATGGTGTGCACTTCAATGATGAAGGGAACAGAGTCTTCCTCTTGAACCTTAGACTCTGCATCGGTACTTACTTGTAGGTACCACTAAAAAATCATTTCATAAACACAACGGCTCTTTTTAGAGCCCCCTAATATCTAAACACTTAAATCTGATTTTCATTTTTTTTTTTTTTTTTTCTACCGTACGCTTACCGTAAGCTTACCGTACGCGTACCCCGTGATTTTTTTTAAAATCAATAAATGTTTTTTTTGTACTTTTCTGTCCTTCTTTGACCCCCTTACAAATGTTAGGGGGTCTGTAACTCTCCTCATTGCCCCCTTTCCTTGTTTTCACTCTTTTTTTTCAGAGTGAAATACACAAAATGGCGGCCGCCGCTTCCTGGTTTCGACCGATTCGAATGTTTACTAAGATCTAAGAGCCAATCAGAATCGCGCTCGCGCACGCCACCGTACGCTTACCGTAAGCGTACGGTAAGCGTACCGTAAGCGGGCTCAGATATATATATTGATTTAAAGGCTATTTTCTCAGAATCTACTGAACAGATTTACACCAAACCTACAAAAGGCACTTCCTTGACCTAGGGACTACCTCTCTGCCAAATTTTGAGTAATTCTGTTCAGCCGTTCGGGCTGTAGCCCTGTCTAAAGGTCCTATGGAAAAATGCATGGGAAAAACGCGTTTTGGGACCCCCCTTTTATCTCAGCCCCCGCTTGACGGATCCCCCCGAGACTTTCAGGGTAGGAGCGGAGCGTAGCGCCCCACCTATTTTGAGAAATTCGCGAGGATTCGTCGACCGGCGCCAAAGTTATTCAAAATAGAATGTTGAGGTTTTCCTATGGAAACGTGGTCCTAACTATAACTACCTACTGGCGACGACCGCCAGTAGGTAATATATATATATATATAAAACCATAGGTTTCACACATGTTATAGTTAGGTGGATATTTCACTAAAAAACCAATGAAATTCCCCCGTTATAGTTAATTCAGATAACTATAACTATAACTCGCGCGCCCGCAATCCTCTGCTCATGACGTCACATATTACATCACTCATGACATGGTCAGTTGCATCACTCTTGACATCACTGATGACATCATCCTTGTGTTAGAGTGGCAGTCGCGCGAGTTATAGTTATCTGAATTAACTATAACGGGGGAATTTCATTGTTTTTTTACGAGTGAAATATCCACCTAACTATAACGTGTGTAAAACCTATGGTTTTTTCAGTGAATTTGTACGGTTTTTTAAATGCTAAGTTATGTATGTATTTTTTTTCTATATTGATTTTACAATAAACTATGTATTAAAAATTTTTAACTATTTTTTTAATGGTTTTTTACCGTGCGCGCACCCCGCGATTTAAAAAAAAAATAATAATAATTTAAATGTTTTTTTCTGCCTTCGGGGTCCTTCAGGGACCCCCTGACAAAGGCTAGGGGGTCAGGAACTCTCTACCCTGCCCCCTTTTCACGTTCGCCACCTTCCTTTTCCACTCTCGCACTGAAAACAAACAAAATGGCGGCCGACACTTCCTGATTTCGACCGATTCGAACGTTGACTGACATGTAACAACCAATCAGAATTACGCTCGGCAACGTAAGGGTGCGCGCACGGTGCGCGGCTATAGATATGTATGTGCTTTTAACTGCAATTTTTTCAGGAACTACTGAACAGATTGACTCCATATATGCAAAAGGCACATCCCTGACCTGAGGACTACCTCTCTGCCAAATTTAAAGTAATTCTGTTCAGCCGTTCGGGCTGTACCTTCGACTAAAGGTCCTATGGGAAAATGCATGGGGAAAACGTGTTTTGGGACCCCCCTTTGTTCGCGGCCCCCGCTTGACGAATCCCCCCGAGACTTTCAGGGTAGGAGCTGAGCGGAGCGCCCCATTAGTTTTGAACATTTCGCGAAGATTCGTCAACCGGCGCCAAAGTTATTCAAAATAGAATTTTGAGATTTCCTATGGAAACACGGTCCTAACTAGAACTATCTACTGTAACTATATACTATATGTATATTTCTCCTATGTTGTGTGTGAAACTACATTGAAGATAGTGAAGTACATTGTTGTATCCACACTCTCACCCTCAAGGTGGATGCATGTCAGATTTTGCTTCTGACACTATTAGTATTTTGTCCCAGACATCCATCGGCGTCTGTGGTGCTTCTTCTGTTGAGTGGCCATATTGTCTTCCACTATGCCCATTTAATCAAGTCCTTCAACCACTTCGGGGCAGGGTGTGCCTTCCAGTCCGTAACGATGTTCCTCTTGGCCACGATTAAGGTCAAATCTATTAACTGATATGGGTAATATACCTATGTGAATCTGAAACAATTGTTCCTTTAAATCTAGTGCACATATTTCAGCATGTTCTCTCTAGTACTATCCACAAGCTCATTGCTAAGTTATTCTCACCTGTGGCTTTTCTTTCGTGTCTCGATATGAAAAACTGTGATAAGTGCACTGTGTGTTAATGTGTTTGTAGTTGTCATGGTTAAGGTTGTACGATGGTACTAGGACGTCTTGCACATTCTGGATCCTGTTTCCTAACATTTAACATCAAAGGACCTAAAGAATCACCCTCCTGACTCTCCAGAGAACAGTTCACCCATCCTCTCCAGTCTGACATTGTTCTGGTCTGCATATCGTAGTGTTTAGGCTAGCAACTAAATCGCTGGTGGCATCACAGTGTAATCTCGTGGACATAGATATTTTTGACCTCCAGTTTTTTGTGCCGCAATATCGATGGGCCGTCGGATGTTTCTTAGTAATCTATACCCTAAAGCAGTGCAGCTACTGACCATCTTGAACCAGCTCATTGGTCAGACCAGTTCCGCTGCTAGGTAATACGATTCCATGATTGGCACTTCCAGCCCTCCCCCACGCAACCGGAGCATCATCTTGCTAAAGGCTATGGTCTTCCTTTGACCAAACCTTTCCCCTGCCTACCCTCACCCCCCAAAATATCAGACCGGGGATGTACCATATTTGAATCCCCAAAAAAGCATGTTTTAATATCATTGGTATTGCTTGAGAGTAGTTCAACACCCGTGGCTTATTTTCTACCCTTCCCCCCCCCCCCCCCCCCCCCTTTTCAGGAAGGTCCTTGAGGATTTCCCCCTGATGCCACAGCCTTTTACCAATTATTCTTCTCTAGTTGTTGCAAATATGAGAATGTACATAACAGGTAATTGGTATTTGTATAATATGGGCAGTATTGCAATTTAGAGGTTTTGGTGACATAAACCACGACTAGGAAGGTTATCCAACAATGTGTAATAATGCATGTCATATTACAAATGCAAAGCTCATTGTAAGGAAATTATAACACAGATTCTGAAATAAAATATGCTTTCTTTTGTAGACTATTGATGCTATCAAGTAGGCTTAAGAAGACCATGTTCAGGGGTGACAGGGCAGACAAGGGTCTCAGTCGTAGTGATTGAGGTGGTTTTTCACTATTGTCAGACTTACTGTGGCTGCCGGCAAGCCTCTCGATCTGTCGGCGGCATTTGATACAGTGTCACATTCTATTCTGATTTAATTCCTCCAGGAGATGGGAATACCTGGAACTGCCTTACATTGGTTTACCGACTTTTTGAAGAGCGGCACTCAAGCCATCACTTTTGGCCCTTTTCAGTCTAAGACTTTGTACCTGAGCAAGGGAGTTCCTCAAGGCTCTGCCTTAAATCCAACTTTTTTTTACAATTTTTTTTTTTTATATATACAGTATACAATCACAATTACTGTTGCAGGGTTAGCCACGAATGGTAGAAACTTTTTAACATTTATATTGCTTCCCTTTCTCGGCCAGTCAAGTCATCTGGCTTCGAAATTATTTCTTATGCAGATACTCAGCTGGTCATTTCTTTTGCTCAAGACATGGCGGATGTTAAACAGCGTTTCACCTCCTGCATGAGAAAAATTGCCTAATGGATGTCCCTAAACTGTCTACAATTGAATGGGGACAAGACTGAGATACTACTCTTTGGCAAAACACATCTTCACTGGACTGAGGACTGGTGTCCTATGGAGCTTGGCTCTGCCCTGTCTCCCAGAAGCACAGTGTGGAACTTGGGCATTCTCTTTGATAAGCTATCAGTGAAGGACCACGTGGCATGTGCTTCGGGACAATGCGCCTTCAAAGGATTTTCCAGTGGCTGCCACTAGCCTTTCGCAAGACTGTCATCCAAGCCCTCATAATCAGTCGCCTGGACTATGGAAACCCGCTTGTGGTAACTTCAAATGCATCTGTTCACGCCAAGATGCAGGTGGTACAAAATATGGCAGCCTGACTGGTTAATAAACAGCCACCAGGCACCTCTTAAGTCCCCCTGGTCATAGCCTTGCATTGGCTTCCCTTAAAGAAGAGATTAATTTTCAAACTCCTTTGCCTGACATATAAAGATCTGGCAGGTAAGGGGTCCAAATACCTACAGGACAAATTGGTTCCTTATCTTCTGGATAGAAACCTTAGATCAAGAAATCTGCTCCCTCTGTCCTCGACGCATTCGCACATCCAAGTATGATAGTTGAGCCTTTACTTACCTTGTCCCTTACCACTGGAATAAATTCCCCTTTTTATTAGACCTTGCATTTATTTTGTAGGTTTTAAAAAACAACTAAAAAGTGGCTATTTTAATGACTGCTCTTTACTTATCTGTTACCTCAGCGCCAAGATGCCGCTTTGGGGCAGAGTCGAGCGCTATACCAAATATCGATTAACATAACATTGCTTTGCAAACTGGGCAAAGTACACCTCTTTCTGCATTTGACTCTCTGGCTAGAAAACACAAGCCATTCACATGCCTCTCATAGTCGTAATGATGGTGGCGTGGGGAGCAAGAGCTCAGAAATCAACAGTCCTCCAATTGACACAGTATAGCAGTGTTCATCCCAGTACTTCTCTTTTAAGGAAAAGCGAAGT
Organism: Triturus cristatus; assembly: GCF_964204655.1. Taxonomy (NCBI): domain Eukaryota; kingdom Metazoa; phylum Chordata; class Amphibia; order Caudata; family Salamandridae; genus Triturus; species Triturus cristatus. The sequence goes on from NC_140583.1 coordinate 359,934,721, forward strand.
TCTTAAATCACACAGCACGATAAACTTGATTGCAAACTAAGTTGAGGCCCTGTAGCTCTTCTTCCCAGTGTCCTCCTGGTATCATCCTTCCTCTTGCAACGGTAGATTTCTCAAACGTCGGTAACCAACACACTAAGGGTTTAGATTGGATAAGGTGCAGATGGCTCATATACTTACACATGTTCAGTATGCTACTCGATTCAGTATCACTTTACCCCTTCGTCATAGTCTTGGTGTGTGTGGCAAGCTTAATCTGTGTGTGTTTCCCTTGTCCCTGGTGTAATCATTTCCCTGCGTTTTACTTACTGGTTATTTTAGTGGGTAGTGCTATGTGTTGGATGCAGTCCCAGCTGCCCCCCTCATGGCAGAGTCTCCTCTCCTCCAGGGCTATTAGCAACCTGTCTCTTAATGAAGTTGGTGGGGGCAATTACGTGAGAGTGGAATATGCAGTCAACTCTTGTCTTGGGCAGAAGTGGCCCTCCAGGCTTGCTACAGAGACCGGTCTTCTGGTTTGGCAATAGATAGTCTTTGACTAAATGTGTTTACTGTCTTTCTGAAGGTTACTTTGCCTGCAGTGGTGTTTTCATCTCTCTACATCAGGAAAGAGTGTGCTTGCTGTTTAACTGGTAATGTTTGTTAGAAGGGGCAATCGGTGTTTCTCTTTGAAAAGTGGAAATTATTTTGCAGTAAGGACCAATGTTGAAGGTGTAGGGAATGTCTGAAAACAGACTGCAGAGGCACAAAACATAGCAATACAAAATAGCAGAAAGTAGTAATGTATCTGATGGAGAAAACGAGCGGCGGATTCCCTACCATAGACTATCCCAGGTGTCAGGCCAGATCTGGAAACATTTGCTCGCCCAATAGCCTTGTGCGCTAGTAGGTGGCATCGATCGCCTCTGAATGAAGTAGTCATCGGCGTTGTCCGTGCCTGGAGTGACGTCCGTGTCGGCTGTATAGGTTGCCACCACGTCATGTCGGTGATGGATCCACACTTAATTTGTCTCTGGTGCCTGGGGCGTGACCATGACTCCTCGTCGTACTCAGATTGCTAGGCTATGGCGGCTTTGAGGGAGCCCCCTCACCCCACCCTTCGCGTGAAGTCGTTGAGTCGCTCAGGTAACAGGCATAAGAAACACAAGAAGTCGAAGTGTGCTTCCTGTCCATCGGCTGACAGAAAGAAAGACCCTCACTGCTCCAGGCCTAGTTCTGCGGAACCTGCGCTTGGGCCGGTTCCACGCCTCCCTGCATTTCTGGGAGATGGAGCAACCCCTGACCAGCTTAAAGATTTCTATACCATGTGCCTTATATTTGGGCGACCTGACCCTCCCGTCACGCCTCATGGCCCCTGAGGCTCGGAAAGGGCTCCATCTGGTCCCACCCAGCTGTTCCGGCACCAATGGATCCAGTGGTGTATGTGGGCCTATGCCGGCCGTCCCTCTGTGACCTTCCCCCCGCAGTAAGACTTCCGGCGTCGCTAGCACTCCCCTAATGGCGGCAGTCCCATCCTTATCCCCAACGGCTCGTATCAGCGCCTTTTGGTGCAGATGCCGACGGCACCCGTGTTGAGGGGCTAGGCATGGAGGAAGATTGGGAGGGGTCGCTGGCCCTTTACAAGACCAGACTGAGCACGAAATGGACAGGTATGAGGAACTGGGTGAGACCAGTGGCCTGAATACCTCCCCAGATTCTGGCCTGCTTTTTCCCCCCTATTGTGGCTACGGAGTAAGAAGCTTCATGTTATGGTGTTGAGAAGGGCAGCCGAGGTCCTGGACCTTCAGATTCCTTCAGTGGACATCAAGACTAACATCTTGACGGAGGTCCTGCAGCCAGGTGTATCCTCATTGGAACCTGTCCTGCCTTTCAACAGGCCTAAACTGATGTCCCCCTGTGCACTTGTTCCAAGGCCAGCACAGGGGATCATGTGAATAGGCTCATCACCCGCCGCCATCGCCCTGCGATCCCAAAATTCATTACTAACCACTCTACCCCAGAGAGCTTGGTGGTCCAAGCCTCAATCTTACAAGGAGTGTTCACTTCTGCACCCCTGGACAGGGAAGCTAAGAGGCTGGATAGTTTGGGAAAGAAAATGTTCTCCTCCGCCAGCCATGCGCTGCTGTCCGTGAACTGCATGACCATTGAGCCGTTGTGCCCGCTCCTTGTGGGAAACTGTTGTGCAGGTGCTACCATAGGTTCCGGAGAAACCCGGGCTCTTCTCTCTCAAGTGGTATCGGATGGGCGAGAAAATTTGCTATGCTCTGGCCAAGAAGCAGCTCCTGAAGTCTTGTAGCTCTGGTGTAATGAGCTCTCTACTGCTACCACAGCGCTGCAACGTGGTGTTCCAGTCCTTGACATTTGTCAGGCAGCAACGTCTGCATCGCTGCACACATTTACCAAACACTACTGTCTGGGCAGTCAAGTCCTTTGGGATTACTTTTTTCGGTGATCTGTCCTACAGGACCTCCTAGTCTAACCTTGACCACTGTCCCTCCTCCTGGTTAGTATTGCTGGGGTATCAGTTTTAAGGTAAGAAATCTGCAGCTAGAGGTCTCTATTAGATGGTAAAGTTAATTACCTTCGGTAACGCTTTACAGCTGTGGATTCCTAACCGACCCACCCATCCTCCCTGCACTGCGGACAGGGTTTCCGAGTCAGGGCTGATGCCTTTCAAGGCCCTAATTCTATGCACATCGCTGTCAGTGCACTTCATGGCTCTGCCGCTCCTGGAATGGAAATTCGTGAAAAGTAACTGACGTCTGCGTGCCGAGGTGGCACCTATGTAGGTGACGCTGACGTCTCTTCCAGCACGGACAACGCAGGCAATGACAAGCGGAACTGATCAAAACCATCTACTGGCGCACAAGGGTATTGCTAAAGCAAACGTTTCCGGATCCAGCCTGCCTCGTGGAATGTTCTAAGATAAGGAATCTGCAGCTAGATTATGTCTCTATCAGAAAAGGCATCATCGAAGGTGAGTAACGTCCTTTAGCGTCATTTAAAATTGTGCTGAAATTTAGACAGTTTCATGTGTGATGCTTTTTTATGTTACTTACAGCCACTGCAAGCTTGAAAGACAACACGTTTGCGAATAAGCGTCCTGCTACATCTGAAGTAAATATGGTTCCCCCGAAAATGTCAAAACCCATTGAGGCAGTTAAAGGAAACCGTGTATCCAATACATTGCCTCCAGTCCAACCTGCCACAGTGTCCCTCTCCCCATCAACATTGAGTTCTTCCAAAGGTAGGTGAAGTCAATTCATGTCTTGTGAAATATATTGTAAATGAGGACTTACAACTGTTAAATGTACAATTGATGTACAGTTTAAACCTAGGTACCTTTTTACAATGGTCTATGTACAATATTTGCACTCCATGTTTGTTGGATTGAAAATATTCTAAAGTAAATCCCATGTTTGTACTGGTCTTTTTAGGTATAAGTGCTGTATCCAACCAAATGAAAAATGGAACATCTATTCCTAAAGCTTGCCCAAAATGCAGTATTCACTACAGTCTCATGGATCCCTTAAAAAACCATATGAAGGTAAATATTGAAACCTATAAATTACATTGTATAGAGAACAATTATGTTGGAAGCTCAAACTTTTAAGACTGATGATAATTTAACATTTGGAGATATTATATACTTTGAAATCTCCATGATAGGAAAGTTATTTACTCAGATATTTATTTGTATATTTATTTGCATAAAACATCCATGCACATAGTTTTGTTAATAGTCAAACTTTGTGTTTGTTCTTTCTAGTATTGTTGCCCAGATATGATAAACACGTTCTTTGCTGGAGTGGTAACGACAGAACTCCCAAGTTCACCAAGGTATGAGGAAGGAAAGCTGATCATGTTAGTTAGCGATTTCTACTATGGAAAACATGATGGTGATTTGGAACTGGTTAAGCAGGAGCAGAAAACGAATACTACTTTCAAATGCTTCAGCTGTGGAAAAGTTCTGAAAAATAATGTGAGGTATGTCTGTTTCTCTACTCTATTTACAATTTTTGCAAATGTATTCAACTTCACTTAGATGCATGTGGGCACTTGTGCTACCCGTTGGCATATAATTGCATGACCATTGAGTTATAACATAATTTCCTTCACTTTATGGTATTAATTCATGACCTCTTTGGGGCTAGCTGTCGTCATGCATGATAGCATAGAGATAGTCTGTAGAAGGTGTACCTTTCAATTGTCTTTTACATTTTTTTTTAATGCTTTAAAAAATAAATGCAGACAGGTAAATACTGTTTACCCTGTATGTTTGTGTGAGAACAAATACTTTGGTAGACTACTTGTTGTCCTAGTTCTGTCTGAATTGATAAACATCCTACCTGTATCTGAACCAAGTGGGTAGAAGGATCTTTACTGGGAGAGTCTTGAGTTGTTAACGCAAAAATCAACTGTCAACTGACCCTGCAAACCATAATGTACACAGGCAGGTTCTGATCCACTTTGTTGAAAGCAAAGCACATGTCTTATTTAGTTTATTAATAGTGTGTGTAGAGGGGGATTCAACTACATGTAGTTTATAATATTCATTTTGAAGTTGTAATTAAAAATGAAAATAAAAATGCTTATTAAATGGGCTCCAGGATCCTCTGCATGGAGTATTCTACTGTTACAATTTGAAAAAATATCCGTGATGTAAGACTAGGATTACTCTTGTGTATTATTTCCGATCTTGTTGCTCAGGTGTTACAGTGGGACAGGCTGATCTGTATTACTTCATTGCCAGGTTTTGGGTTGAAATCTACTTAAAATAAATGTTTCCATGCACAGGTTACACAACTTTGATGTCCTATGTATTATATGGCTTTATTAATACATGTATTCTGAAATCAACTTTCTTTTGTAGTACATTGATGCTATAAAGTAGGTTTAAGAAGATCCCATTTAGGGGGCGCAGGGCAGACAAGGGCTGCTGGACTCTTTTGTGGAGATTGAGGTAGGTTGTCACTGGTGTGTGTCCAACTATGGCTTTGCAAATTTGGCAAGGTACTCTTCTCTCTGCATTTGACTCTGGATAGAAAAGGCAATCTAGTAACAGGCTTCTCATGGTGGTAATGATGGTGAGGTGGGGAGCAACAGCTCAGTAGTCAAAAACCCTCCAATAGACACAGTATTGCAATGTTCATCTCAGTGCTTATCTTTTAAGTAAAAATAAAGTGCTTTAATCGCGGTTTGCTATTTACTGACCGTCCTAGGTAACCTTTGGTGACAGATGTTAGTAGGTCTGCTGTTGAAGCCATTGTGCAATTAACTACTTATTACAATATGACTGCTACACTTTGCACAGATCATAGCGAGTATTCATGCTCACTCCATCAGAGCTAGGGCAGTTTCACTGACTTTCTCCAGATGTGCCCTTTGAAGAGCTGGTTTTTACTACATTCAATGGGGATTACTCTGCCTCAGTAGCTGCTCTCATTCCTCTGTACAACTTAAAAGTGTTAACTTTGCTTTCAGTCAATCCCTGTAAATTGAAAGCCTTGTTAGAACAAAGGAAGGAGGCCCAGTTTCATTCTCCCGAATTGGATCTTTCATAGATTCACATGCTTGAATCCTCAACCCTGCCGTTGAACTGATTGCCATACTGTAATTTAAAAAGTGTAATATCAAAACAGCCTAGGATTTGAACACTCACACTATTAGTACAGATACCTTACTGAAAGAACCAAGCTGCTACCATGAGGTGACAACTTTGAGACTATTCATAAATTTTGTATTTATTGTTTGCATCCAACCCACAAGGCTGAGGACTGCAACATCAGCAGGGGATTTTCCAGTACAACCTAGAAGGACAGAGAGGGCTTTTTGCTGTTGTGGCTGCAAAAATTCAGAGCAATAGATAACCCCTCTTTAGCAGATGATAAGCCAAATGAGTCAGTTCAGGTGCCTAAACATCTTCTCAGTGGCAACATTCAGAGCACAGGTCTACTTTAAGACCTTCTAAAGATGCTGTCTTCAACCTGCAAAGGGCCAACTTTAAAAATCCTACAAAAAACCTGGACAAGAAATCTGCAATGGATCTCAGCTCTTCTCTTAATGCAGTATGTGGGACTAAGAAGTTTTATCCTAAACTTTATCCTGATCGGTCCATATCCAAGTCATCAATACCCTGTAAAGAATTCTCCACACCCCCCACTTTCTAGCCGACAACCCTATCAGTGAAAATACAGGCAAGCCCACTTGCTAGGATCTCAGAGGTCAGTCCTATTATCCAGTATTGGGGTATCTTTCATAGATTCACATGCCTGAATCATTCCCCGTTGTCGTAGTGAGTGTCCCGCGGTACAAATAACATAACAGTAAATAGTAAAAAACCATAGGCCTAATAGATGCAAACATGCATTGTATAGCCTATTAGTCTCCTTTTGTAAAGGACCAAACTGAAACGCACGACCAATCGGATACCAGCACCCTGTAGAACCTTCCCAAGAGAGGGTGATTCCCTCAGATTTTCACTGCACTTCGTTGTGTAAGGGAGTCTCCCTGAGCTTGGCTCAGTTCTACAGATTCAGATAAGTGTATATCTTATACCTTATCAGGATTATGTCAGATTCTAAAGGATTATTAAGGCCTTGCCAGTCCTGTGGAAAAAAGAACGTTCACATTGATGATGCCCACAAACACTGTATTTATTGTCTATACCCAAAGCATGAAGCAAGACACTGTAAGATATGCCGCACTTTCCCATCGTAAACTCTGAGGGATAGATGTGAGAAAGTGGCTCTGTATAAACTGTTCCCAAATAGGTACAGTGTGTACAGAGTCCACAGTCCTCAGAGGTTTGGCAGAGGCTAAAGTTAGATATAACCTTACTCTCTAAAGTGGTAGCTTGGTCGAGCAGTAAGGCAGTATCAGAGGACAGTGTAAAGCATTTGTTGCACACAGTCAACATATGGTCTCACACACTCAATAACTGAACTCTAGGCCAATGGTTTATATATAAAAAAAACAATATATGCTTGTTTTATTTTAGAACCAACAATAGGTATAAAAATATACTTTCTCAGAATGAGATGCTTTATATAAATACTTTTGCAATATGCAACTGGCTTTTGTAGAAAGTTACAAGTGGTTGCCATAGGCAACACAATTTTAAACACAATAATGCATTGAGTTCAATGGAAGTTTCAAGTTATTTGCAATAGATTACTTTTTGGATTACTTTTGGAATTCCAGTACCCGATCCTAGATTCAGTCCTGGGACAGTAACTTAGAAACAAGTGATAAAAGTCGACTTAGTTACTGTGATGATTTTTAGACAATATTTTGCTATTTTAAAAGTTGACACTTAAAATGTATTTCATAGAAAACAGTCAATGATTACCTATGGCAGAAAATTCAAGTTGCAGATATAGTATGTTCTCATTACTTTTGTAATCCAGTACTGGGTGCCTAGACTCAGTACTGGGACCTTTTATCCAAAACTGGTAAGTAATTATGTTTTCAGAAATTATACGATTTTTAAAGAATATTTAAAGTTTGCAGAAATTGACAGAAGAAATTTCACAGAAAAACAGTCAATGATTTCCTATGGGAGAAAATTGGGTTACTGGTAAGTACAGTTGTAAGTATTTTTCAGAGTCAGTGCTGGGCACCAAGATCCAGCACTGGGAGCTCACCTAATAGCAGGTGAGTATTTTTGTTTTCGTTACTCGGTTGATTTTTGGTGAATATTTTAAGTTTTGAAAAGTCCACACTTAGAAGAAATTTCAGGAAAAAACTGTCAATGTTACCCTATGGAGAAAATTGAGTTATCGGTTTAAAGGTAAGTACTCGACTGGCAGAGTTAAGGTTCTGGGCATCGACTCAGGGGTCTCCCAGAGTCAGGTAGGTACAGTTGGATCACCCTCAGCGGCACAACGGCGGCCGGGTGCAGAGAGAGTTAGGCCCAATGTTATCCTATGAGAGGTAGGGGGCCTTGGTTGGTGGCTGCTGACTAGCAGGCCACGCGGCTGTGGGAGCTGGGCTCCTGGTCACTTAGGGCAAGTGGGGCAGTAGATGGGTGTAGAGGTTGCACTGCCAGGGCAACTCGGGCGGCTGGGTGCAGGGTGCTTTTGAGCCTTCGGGCTCTCAATTGATTTCAATGGGAAAGCTCCGGTTTAGAAAAAGACTGCAAGCTCGGGGACGGTATTCTTCAGGTGCCACCACCACTTCGAGAGGTAAGTTGGGTAGTTGGAGGATAGGTAGGTACCCCGGGATTGGGCAGGGGTGCCTTTTGGTGTCGGAAAATCTTACCCTCTGTTGATCGCGGTTGGGGGGGCACCTGGTTCTGAGGCTGCAGGCTTATTCAGGAGTGTCGAGGGAGGTCGTTGGGTGCCGGACTCAGGGTCACAGTCGCCGTGGGGTCGTCCTCGTGGTCTTTGTACACTCTGGCACAGGCCAGGCTTGGCGGGTTCAGAGTGTGCTGGGTTCGCTGTTCCGGGCTGCTTCCAGGGATTAGAAACAGATTTTGAGTAGAGCCTCTACTCATGGGAGTCCCAGGTGCTTAGAGCCAAAAGGTAGCCAGGTCCTCTGGGGTTTGTGAGGTTGCTGGCCACAAGAGATGCCGGGTTTGAGCAGGAGTAGGTTCGAGGGTCGACAGGCCGGTAGGGCTGGCGCCAAAGCAGTTGATGTCTTCCTCTTAGCAGCTGCAGGGCAGGTCTTCTTTCTTCTTGCTCTTCTTTGTATTTTTGGAATCTGGAAACTGGGGAAGGAAGGTTCAGGATGCCCCTAAATACTAGATTTAGGGGCGTTACAGGTAGGTGAAGGGCAGAGACCAATGGGTCCCTGTCCTGGGGTGGGTACACCCCCTATCCTGCCTCTCTCCTGTAAGAGGGGGGCAGTAGCCTAGTCCTGATTGGGCAGGGCTTCCCATTTTCGAGATGGCGAGAGCCCGGAGATGTGCTTCACCTTGCCTCCCCCACCTGAGGGGTGGGGTTGGCAGGCTGGCACATCCCCTGTCCTTATTTGGGTTTTCTGGCCAAACTTTCCGCCAGAGTGGGGGGGTTGCAGTGGCCTGGGGAAGCTCACAGAAGCGGCATGCCTTTGAAGCTTCCCTCTGCCCATCCTGGGGGCGGAGATTTAGCACCTCGCCCAGGATGTGCATTGTTGCAGGCCCAGGAGAGCAGGAGCTCTCCTACCCAGGGATCCATTGTGTGCCATGTCAACTTTTTGTCTTGTACCCAGACACTCAGCCAAGAACAGTGTGTCTGTGTGTTAGGGTACAGGGCCTCTAAGGGTGGCACAATGAGTGCTGCAGCCCTTAGAGGCCTTCCCTGGTCACAGGGCCCTGGGTACCTAGGGTACCATTTACCAGTGGCTGACAGGTGCCCAGGGTTTGCCAATTTGGGTTTTGGCTGTTAGGCAGTTTTTAGGGAAGGAACACAGGCCTTGGGCACCTGATTGGCAGGAGCCCAGGGCACAACAAGGAAAAGTGCTTCAACTATTAGGCAAAAAAGGGGGGGGGGGTTACTGCAACAGAAACCCGCTTTCTTACAATAGAGAAGAGCGGCTTTTATTATGGCAGAAAAAGAAGAATGACGCTTCTTCAGATGCGGAAAGTGATACTTCCTTCAGGTCTCATAAGAGATAGAGGTCGCCTGAGGGACAGCCTGAGGAAAAAAGGAAACAACCTAAAACCTCTCTTGTGGCAAAAGAATCCCTTAATCAGGAGAAAAAATATAAAGTCTCCTCAGGGATTTCATCCCCTCAGCCAGCAGGAACTACTAAGACGAAATCTGGGAAGAAAACCACCTCAGCAAGTTCAGTAGCCTTACCTGTTACTTCTTGAACCGCCGCAATGACGACTGTCATCTTCTAGACCTTCTGCAACAATTACCTCGTCGACGGCAAGTCTCAAGGGTTCCATACCATCGACATTGCCTTTATCGTCGACGACACATCCGTCGTTGAAGGCTTCCAAATCGAGAGCTATCGCCGATGACAGCATCACTCTCGGCGACGATGCCATCGTCGACGGCGCCACTGCTGCCGACACAGTCGACGACGATACCGTTTACGTCGGCAGCAATACCACCGTCGACGACGGATCCGTCTGACCAGAATTTCGCCTGCACTTATAGATTCCAGCTTTTTAACGCCGGTATTGCAGAGGGCGCGCATGGAGAGTAAAACCCTAAAGATTTCACCTTTGCCTCCCAGCAATCTTCTTGATGTGGAAAAAACGGACGATGAAAAGGGTCAATTTGGAGCGGCTTATAGCCCCTCGCAGCTGAATGTTAAATGTCAGGAGTACGATGACTATGATGAGGAGGAGCACTACTACCAGCAGTATGAAGCCCCTCCTACTCACTACTGGCAATTTATTTACTTTGAGCAGCCTGTGCAACCACCTGCCCAATTTCCACCAGCGTTTCTATTAGACCTCCAAAGTATGCTGCAAGATTACAGAAGAGGTTTCCCCCTCAAGAACAGGAAGTTATAGTGCCTCCACCACAGCCAGTAGTTTTACCACCACTGCCGCCGCCTGTTATGCCAAATCCCTCTATCCCTCCACAAGAGGACCCTGCTACCTCTGAAGAGGAGCCGGAAGAGGGTGAGATTCCTGACCCTACGACACCAGCAGACCATTGGGATGACTATGTGATACCAACACCATCGCCACCACCTCCTCGTCCTTCGGATTCACCTCATGAAGATATAAGTGGTTTCCATAATACCGTAGACAATGTTGCTAATAGGTTCCACTTGCCAACAGTTGTGTGTGAGGAAGACCGTTTTTTATATGATTTTAAAGAATAATCCAGAAAAATTGTGAGGTCCATACCTATCATCGATCACATTTGGCAGGAAGGGGTGAAGGTGATAAAACGCCTGCTTCTGTGGTCCCTGTGTTGCCGAGACTGGATATGAAGTATAGAGCCCCTGAGGACTTTCCTGCCTGTCTAACAGGTCACCCCAAGGTGGATTCAGTAATTTCTCAGGTGGCTCAGAGATGCTTGAAGGATCCGTCTGCTCCTATTACCTCCCCACCGTATAAAGATGGTAGGCGTCTCGACACAATCGGTAAGACATTTTCATCAATGGCGGCGATTTCTGTAAGAGCGGCTAATGCTCTAGCAGTCTTTAGCAGATACGATCGACAACTATGGTCTGATGTAGGGGAGATGAAATCCTTCCTCCATCACTGAAGCAGAAAGAGCAGCGTCGGAACTGATTGACATTGCTATGGACATTGCCACTACCAGTTTTAGTCAGTTAGCGGGAGCTGTCGTCCTACGGCGTCAAGGGTTGCTGAAAGCTACAAGTTTCCGCCCGGAAGTGCAATCCAAAATTCTGGATATGGCCTATGATGGGGATAGCGTGTTTGGTAGTCACATTGATGAGCCCTTGACTACAATTAAAAAAGATACACACCTTTCGGGGAGCTAGAGGCCGAGGTTTCTCAAACTACAGGAGCAATTACCAGCGTTCTCAGAACTATCAGTCTTACCAACTGCAATTTCGACCGGGATATCAAAACCAATATAACAGTCAATCCTCTACGGCTGGTTTCTCTCGTCAAGGCTCAAGACCGCATCCCAAGGCGGTGACTCCGGCCGCAAGCAAGGAGTTCAGTCGGGTACCAGCGAGTGCTCCTTTCCCCTTAAAAGGTGCAAAGCTCTCCAGGCATTTTCACCAGTGGCAATATTACTTCAGGCAAGTGGGTCCTAGATCTTGTGTCCCACGGCCACACCCTGGAGTTTATTCAGATACCACCCAATACCCCCCAGGAGATCGCACCCCCCTCGTCAGCATTTGCTCAAAAACAAAGCAAATATGCTCCAAAAAGGAGCAATAGAGAAGTTCCTTTTTTTGCAGAGGTGGAAGGGTTTCTACTCCTGTTTGTTCCTCATTCGCAAGAAATCGGAGTGTAGACCTATCCTAGACCTCAAAGTTAAACAAATTCTTAGAGTCTCAAACATTCAGGATGGTCACTCTAGCAGACATCTTGCGCAGCCTCAACAGTTGCGACTTCATGACTTCATTGGACCTCGAAGATGCGTATTTCTATATCCCTGTTCACCTGAAGCACAGAAAGTTCCTCAGGTTCACAGTGGCTGGTACCCACTACCAATTCAGAGTCATTCCTTTTGGCTTAAAATCAGCTCCACGAACTTTCACGAAATTCATGGCTCCAGTAGCAGCTGCATTAATGAACAGTGGTCATCGGGTATTTCCATACCTAGACGATTGGCTTCTGAAAGCGCCATCAGTTTGTCTAGTGGAAGAGGCAACGAGAGATTGCATTTCTCTGTTTCAGCGAAAGGCCTATCATTAAACTATCAAAAACCCTCGCTCATTCCAAGCCAGGGAATGTTTTTTCTGGGAGCAATTCTGGACACAATTCAGAACACGGCCGTCCTTTCCCAGGAAAGACAACAACGATTGCAGACGCTAGCACTAAGACTGTCCAGAAAAAGGTGCGTTTCTGTAAGGGTGTTCAAATCTCTACTGGGAATGCTTTCATTGGCAATAGACCTGGTAAAGTAAATCCGTATTTGTAAAGTAAATCCCTATTTGTAAAGCGCAAACTACTCCCCCTTACGGGTCTCAAGGCGCTGGGGGCCGTTGTGGAAATCAAGTGAGCTACTGCCCAGAGTCACATGGTGCCGAGCTGAGCTGCCGCCGGAGCCGGGGATCGAACCTTGAGCCCTGTGCTCCGAAGTCAGCTGCCCTGGCCGCTGCACCGCACCTCTCCTGGTGCCAATGACTCGACATGAGACCTCTTCAGGAGGAGCTCCAATGCCAGTGGATACAAACCAAAGGCTCTTTCGACGATGTAGTAGATATCACTCCACAAATGAAAGAATATTTCCTCTGGTGGGCTCAGCAATCAAATCTATCCAAGGGGCTTTCTTTTCTCCCAGTGATTCCAGACTATGTCGTGGCAACAGACGCTTCCATGGAAGGTTGGGGAGGACACTTGCAGGACCTTCAAGTTCAAGGGAAGTGGTCCTCAGCTCAGCGCAAAATGCAAATAAACAGATTAAAGTTAAAAGCAATATTTCTCTCACTCCAAGCTTTCCTCCCACGGATTCAGGGATCCTCGGTTCTAGGCCGCACGGACAATACCACGAGCATGTTCTATGTCAACAAACAGGGAGGAACCAAGTCCCTATCTCTGTCACAAGACGCCCAACAACTTTGGGACTGGCTAACGCTCCACAAGATCTCTTTAACAGCAGAACATGGTCCAGGTTTAAGAAATACCCTAGCGGATGCCCTGAGCAGAGCAAACGACAGCTGTCAAGAGTGGGAGCTGGAACAATTTCAACCAGACAGGATATTTGCGACATGGGGGAAGCCAGAACTGGATCTCTCTGCAACCCAGATAAATTCCAAATGACGATTCTTCGCAAGCAGATTCCCTCTCCCAGGATCTCGATAGAAGGCACTTTCCATGCGCTGGTCAGGGATCTATGCGTATGCTTTCCCCCCATACCACTGATTGCCAGAGTCCTCACGAAGATTAAGTGGGAACGCTTTCGCATTCTGCTCATAACCCCCAGATGGCCCAGGCAACACTGGTACTCAGAACTTCTCCTGTTGTCAGAAACGATACCCATTCGCCTCCTCCTGACGCCAACTCTGCTATCCAGGAGCAAGGATCAAGTGTCACCCGGAACCAGCTACACTACAGTTCCATGCGTGGCTCCTAAATTCTTTGAATTTAAAGACCTAAACATTTCACAGGATAGCTGATAGCACCATTAGAACATGCAAACTCAAGTGGAAGCGTTTCCGTATATGGTGCAGACGCAAAGCCTTAGATCCTTTTTGCTCTACTGCTTAGGAAATCTTACCTTATTTGCTCTTCTTAGCGAAATCTGGTCTTACACATTCATCTTGCTGCTATTTCGAGATACAGGCAATTGCCCAACTGCCCATCATTATGGTCATCAAGATTGGTGAAAGAATTCATGAAAGGCCTGTTTAGGACTTTTCCACCCGTCAAGGCTCCACCCCCAGAGTGGCTACTGAATGTAGTATTGTCTGTTGATGAGGAGACCATTTGAACCTTTTCACAAAGTGGAACTAAAATTCTTAACCTGGAAAGTCGCCCTTCTTGTGGCTCTCACCTCAGCAAGAAGAGTTAGTGAAATACAAGCGTTCACTATATCTCATCCTTTCCTACGTTTTTTTAATGAGGCAGTGTTGTTAAGAACAAACCTTAAGTGTATTCCGAAGGTGCCCTCTCAATTACATTTGAATGAACCAGTGATCCTAAGAACTTTTTTCCCTAACCCAGCCACGCCGGCTGAAAAAAGCTTTACACACTCTGGACATAAAAAGATGCAATGGACACAAGAAATACGCAGATCAAATCGGTTGTTTGTGGCTCACGGCCAAAACTGCCAGGGAGCTGCAGTCACCAGAGCTACCATAGCTAGATGGGTAGCAAATGCGATAGTTTTGCCACGCCAAGACTGGCAAGCCTTTATCACGAACTGTACGAGCGCATTCCTCTAGAGCAGTCTCTTCCTCGGCTGCTCTATTTGCCGGAGTGCCACTTGAAAAGATCTGCAGAGCGGCAACGTGGTAGACAACCCACACATTCGCACAGCATCAGTACCTCGAGTCATCGCACAGAGCTGATGCAGCTGTTGGACAGGCAGTACTACGAAACCTGTTTCATGAAGGTAAACCAATTTTGGTTTCTTACAATGTACTGGTGCATGTTATATACACTAATATGACTATATCTATGTTTTCTATGTTATAGATAGCATTTTTTGACGGTTTTCTTAGTAATGGAAAATGTTTGCTTTGCACTCCATCTTTTTTCATGTTTAGGAGGCTACTAAGCAATAAATTAGCACTACCCACCGTCCACTATAGTGCTTACCAACTAATACGCGTGCGTATATATATGAATAAGTATCTATTATCCATAGGGGCACTGCTTGCTATTCTGATTCAGGCATGTGAATCTATGAAAAATACCCCAATACTGGATAAGAAATAAGTTACTTACCTGTAACTGCAGTTATCCAGTATTGGTATCTTTCATAGATTCACATGCACCCACCCTCCTCCCCGGAGAGGCTGCTTCTAAACTATGGTACTTACCTCACTTGTGCTAGAAAATCTGAGGGAATCAGCCTCTCTTGGGAAGGTTCTACAGGGTGCTGGTATCTGATTGGTCGTGCTTTTCAGTTTGGTCCTTTTTTACAAAAGGAGACTGATAGGCTATACAATGCATGTTTGCATCTATTAGGCCTATGGTGTTTTACTATTTACTGCTTTGTTATTTGTACCGCGGGACTCCCACTACGACGGGGAATGATTCAGGCATGTGAATCTATGAAAGATACCAATACTGGATAACTGCAGTTACAGGTAAGTAACTTATTTCTTTCAGAGAACAGCGCTTTTACAGTCCTGCTGTCAAAGGACACCTTTCCAAAGATGGTCTCCCTTTCCCCGTTTATGCTGCTTGATACCGAGGATGCTGAAGAGGTTCTTTTGGCCCTGCCTTTAGGCCAGTGCAGTTGTAGGCAAAATGCCAGGGTCCAGATGAGGGGGGAAACTTTCCATGCAAGTGAATGCAGAGGAAGAAGGTAATGGTGAAGTATGCCACATTTCATACCAGACATTATGAAGGAGATGGCAATAGGATTATGATCCATATGGAAATAAGCAGTGATATGGCAAACCCAAGATTCAGATTTCCATATCTTTAGTCCGAGACTCGCAGCAGATGTCAGTGGACTACTACACTAGATTTCAAGAGTGGCCAAGTGGTTCACCAGCATTTCTACCCCCATACCTCCACTTGTTTAGCTGACTAAGAGCCAGACGTTACAGATGACATGCCTGGGAGCATGTCTAATTTCAAGTGAGACCTAAGCATTCCCAGTTCCTAAGAGTCCTGGCACTGACAGAGCAAACTTGCTTGTACCAGGAGTTAATACCTCTGACCATGAGGACTGTGGTGAGCCTAAAAAGCATTCTGCATACACCTAATTAGCCTTGCCAGACTAGAAATTAGACCAATTCAGGATTGGCTACATTGTCTATGGTTGCAAGCAGCCAGGTGTTGGGAAGATCTAGTGATGGTCACTGAGAGGGTGCAGAAACAGTCCAATGGTGGAATACAAAGACTATCACATTGGACAGGCCCTTCCAAGTGCCAAAGTCATTTCGTACCATCACAACACATTACATTAAACATCAGGATCTTATCAAGCCTATAGGATACAGTGAAACAGATGTGTTGGAAACTGTACACAGTCTTATAGCCCTGAAGGCCTTCCAGATGCAAGTCCGGGGTAGAATGGTTCAACTCCAGACAAAACATACAACCACCATGTTTTATCTCACCAACCAAGGCGGAACAAAGCCACGCACTGTCCTGACTAGCGCAGGATGTATGTAGATGGGCTGTTGAGAGACACAGGCCTAGTTGCCATAAACCTGTCAGAACTTCAAAACATAAAGGCCAAGCAGGTCGAATTTTGCCTCACATGTGATGGGGCTAAACCAAGACCTGGTGGAGATCTCTTTGCAACACCAGAGAACAGGAAATACCAAAACGTTGCATCCGGGTACCAACACACTTATGAATTGCCTAATTTCTCACGATGCATCTGGTGCTGGAAAAGTGCAAGGAAACACCCAAGATGTTAATTTTAATAGCACTTCCATGGCGCAGGCAGACATGGTTTTTGATATTGTGGTGACTGAACAGGAAAGGGTGATGAGGCTTCCAGTTGTAGGTAGCTGGATCTTTTTATAGTATACCAAAAAGAGGTGTATGGTGTAGAATCCAGGTATCCCCTGACAGTGGCCAGGTGCTTGCTTGAATACTCCCAAGGTGCTTTCTTTTTTGGTAGTGTGGTTCATCAGCCTTACACTTATGAAGGAGTGTTAGACATTAGTTGCATACACAATCAATAAATGACACACACACTCGTGGAGGTCTGCTCCAATATAGAAAACTAGCACGTATTTTTATGAAATTTTTAACACCAAGAACTTTATTTGGTTAACTACTTTTTTTAAAATGGACGTTTTGAAGAAAACCGGTAAATATACTTGTATTGTCTCTAATGCAGTAATGTTATCCTATGTTGAAAAAACTCACATACTGCATAAGGGTACTTGGCAATTACTTACAGACCAATCTTCTGGAGTTGGGGAAAGTATGGGGCAATGTCCAAGACATCACCAACAGTTCACCTCGGTAAGACATTGGGGCGTCTGGTTGGAGAGGTGCTATTTGGCACTGGGTGCCCTGTTGGTTTCAAACGGTCCAGTGGAAAAGAGGCTGCAAGCTGGGACTGGGTATCCAGTCAGATTGAACCCACGGCGGGGCTCGGTTCTTAAGATGCTCGCGCACTTAGTGACACTGTCGGTCCACTTCTCCTCTGGCTGTAGGGCTGTAGGGCTCGGGTGCAGTGTGCTTTTAGGCATCTGGCCAGTGCTGCGGGAGACCTTCGTGGTTTAGGGGGCCTACACAGAGAGGCTGCAGGTGCGACTGGGATTCCAGTCCTGGCAAACTCAAGGTGAGGTTCGACTCTGGATAGTCTCGAGATCTTTGTTTGCACCATTGTCCCACTTCGACTCGGGTTAGGGGCACGGGTGAAGTTGTGTTTTCCAGTGTCGGGGTTTCTAAATCCTCATGGTTCTTCTTGGAAGCCTGCAGGGTGAACGAAAGTAGCTCCGCTACTCTACGGGAGATACTGGCAGCCCTCCCATGCTTTTGGAAGCAGAGCAGTTTCAGGATGAGTTGTCTTTGGATCAGTTGTCTGAGACAGCTGGCAGAGTTGGCTCCAAGTCGGTTGCTGCTCCTCAGTGCTTGCTCCTCACAGATTTTCGGTGTCCTTCTTAGTTCGTTAGAATTTCCTTCTCTGGTGCCTGGGGAGCCCCAAATAATAGATTTAGAGGCTTTAAGGGAAGTAAACGGTGGTAGCCAATGGGCTACATAACCTTGGAGTCACTACACCCCCTACATGACCACTTTGTGTGTAGTATAGTGCACACTGCCTTAGGGCTGTAAGGCCTGCTGTAGGGGTGACTTACCTATGCTGCATGCAGTGTCTGCAGGCATGACACACATGGCTGAGTGCCATTTTGTGTTTTCACTTTTATCTGTAGCAAGACACAAAGCCAGCAATGGCAGTGTGCATGCGTTTTTTTGAGTGGTCCCTTAGGGTGGCAGAATACAGACTGCAGCCCTTAGTGACCTGATTTAGTACGCATGCTCTTGGTACGCGTCGTACCATTTACTAGGGAGTTACATAGGTTCTAAAGGTATGGCCAATTGGGGGAACAATAGTACAGTTTGGGGAAAGATATCTGGCACTGGGGACCTGGTTAGCAGGAACCCAATGCATGTCAGTCAAAATGGCATTAGATCCCGGGCAAAAAGTGGGGGTGACCATGTCAGGGTGCACTTTCCTACATCAGTCCATTATGACTTTTTGACAATACAAGGTGGTTAGGTGAGCCACCCTTCGCTTATCTGCATGGCACTTAAAGACCTCAAATTCAGATACCTAGGGCTCACCTCAAAGATACACGGAAGGCTAGGAGTCCCACTACATAATAATGCTATACCTGTAAATAGAACTGTTGTTTTTTTTCCCACTGGTGTATCAAGAAAGCCCTTATGAACAGTTCAGTACCTCTCATACTTCACACTTGTCATCCATAGTGGCATACACACTGGGCATCATAGGGAGGAGTTTCTTCAATACACCAGTCATCAAAGATTTCTACAGGGTGCAAAATGAATGCCTCACCAAGGTCTGGATCGAAGCCCTAACACAGCTAAAGAAAGTGTCATTTGAGAGTCTATGTTTAAGGGTAAACTCATGCTTAATACTCAGGACAACCTTTCTCATAACCATTGCATCATTACATAGATTAAATGAATTGTAGTCAGTCTTTTTTTTTTTACTGTTTTAGTAGGTTTTCATCATATGCAACACAAGGTTACATCTATGTTGATCTAGATACATTGCTGGTGATGCATGCGTTTGACTTATGATTACATTGTCTCTATTAATGTATGATAGTTATCATTCTAACCAGCGTGTAGTGCAATACGTGTATCTCCTGTATCTCCTGTATGTTATACAATGTTTGCATCAGAACATTGCAACCACATTAACCTTGGGGAGATGAATTGAACTGGGGCCACACTGAATGTATGAAGGAATACGATAATGGACGTGGAAGAACGATACTGCGAGTATACATTTACTCTGGTGCGGACAGTACGCCTGGGTTTTAAGTGTGAAAGGGGCTCAGTGGGGGGGTTGCTCCTGGGCTTACTCGCTCGTGTCGTGCCTGTTGCACCTTTTTGGTGGGTCCTCGTGCTCCGGCTCTGAGGTGGACGTAACCGATGGGATCGGTTGGGGATGTGGTGATAAGGGTGATCTTATGTGTGCTGGCGCGTGTTTAAAGTTATGTAATGGCGTCATCCATTGCATAGAGATATGACGCTTATGTATGCCCTGGGCTTCCTCATGACTTAGAACATCCTCTTCCGATGCTCCCCATTTAACTACCGCTCCCACCCAGGTTGCCAGTGGAGGGTCCTGCCAGGGTTCTCCAGTGCATGGCGATTCCACTTTTAGATAGTAAGAAGGCCAGGGTTGCAAAGCGTGTTTTGACTTTGTGGTGTTTGTGACGCTTGAATATGCCCAGAGCTAATGCATCCCAAGTGGCAAGCTCTCTGAGCTCTGTCACTTCACGAGCATGGTGTGAATTACGTTCCAGTAGGTGTGTATTATTATATTATGCAGTCCCCAAACATGTGAAAAAATTCGCGCTGGGGCGTGGTAACTAGGGCATGCGAATTGCGCGTCTGGGTAGTATCGTTGCAGGTGCTCGGGTGTCAAATACGCATGGTGCAGGACAAAGAATTGTAATTTTTTAAACCGGGATTTAAGAGACACTTTCTTCGGGTATTGCGGCCGCTGGAATTCCTCTTCTCGTTTTTTCCCCAGGGTGGTAAGGGACACTGTTTTTAGGTTGCGAATGGCCTTATAGGTCCACGTCAGTATATGGGCGCCCGGGACCCATCTGCAGAATGGTATGGAGGACCGGGTGCATTGCTGGTTCCCTGTCTATTGTTTGCCAGGTCCGATTGCAATCTGCCACCAGTTGCTCATAAAGAAGGAACTGACCTCTGAGGAGATCCGTCCCTTCTACCAACTCAGCAAAGGTAAGTAGGTGACCTTCTGCAAACAGAGCACCTATCTCTGTGAGTGAGTGTTCTGTCCAGATTTGGAGTGCTCACGCAGTATAGTGTCCCCGATCTCGTGGAAGGCCTGCCAGTGGTAGCAAGGGGGTATAAGGCGGAGTCTCATATGACATTCGGTGAATGCGTTGCCTGCAATTACGTCACCGGCAACGGGCGAGTTGCTATTGGTCTGGATCCCATCAGTAACATACGCCTATGTGCTGGAATAGGAATTGGTCCAGCTGCTGTATTTGTCTCCCCTAGTAACCGTCCTGCTATTGTAGGCATTCCTAACCCCGTAACCCTACCTGCAGATATATATTGGTAGGGTAGTTTTGAGGACAATCTCTAATTTCCTTTGCAGAAGAGGATTGTTGCAAGATTGTAGGAGGCTAGGTTTCTGTTGCAGTAATCCCCCCCACTTTTTGCCATATTTCTGATTCACTTTGACTTGATGTGCCCTGGGTCCCTACCAACCAGGTTCCCAGGGCCCGTGTTCTTTCCCAAAACCGTACCTTTGTACCCTCAATTGGCACCTCTCTAGCCACATATAAGTCGCTTGTAAAAGGTACCATGGATACAAAGGCACTGTGGCTAGGGAAGGCCTCTAAGGGCTGTAGCACATAGTGTCAACCTTAGAGTACCTGTACCTTAATACATACACACACGCACATGTACACACGCACATGTACCCACACACACACACACACACGTATGCACATGTACACACGTTTTGGTGCAGAGAAAAGTGAGGAGTCGACATGGCGCACATACCTGTGTGCCATGCCTGCAACCCACTGATTATGGTATAGGTAAGACACCCCTCTAGCTGGGTCTATTATACCACTCGTGAGGGTACAGTTGCATGAGCACTGTACCCCTAAAGTTCTTCGTCCATTCTTAGACATTTTAAGTGCAGTAAAGCTGTAAATAGTATATGTTCTGGGAGTTTGTCATTACAAGCTCTACAGCACCATAATGGCTTTACTGAATTCTGGGAAGTTTGGTATCAAACTTCTCAGCATAATAAACCTACACTGATACCAATGTGGGATTTATTTTACCATGCACTCGGAGGGCATCTTAGAGATGCCCCCTGAAAAACTACCAGCCTCTGGTGGGTTTCCCTGATTGGTAAACACCAGCCTGCCACCACGAGATATGTTTCTGGACCCCTGGGGTGGGAGCCTTCGCTCTCCGAGCCCAGAAACAAAGCCTTTCTTGGGCGGAGGTGGTCACACCTCCCCAAGGTCAGGAAGAGCCATCTGTAGCAGAGGTGCTTCAAAGGCCTTGCCGCCTTTGTAACATGACCCAGCAGGCCCCCTTCCTTTCTCCCCTCCAGGCAGGAGAAATTAGCACACTCCAGAAAGTGTGATCACTTCTGCCAATCCCACCCCTCAGGTAGGGTAGGCGAGGTGAAGGCCATTCTTCAGTGCCTGCCTGTAGGAAGCTGGCACTGTATATACTATACCAAAATGAGGTATAGTGTGCACACAATCCAGTGGAACCTCAAAGGTAGGCAGAGGTGAAAGTAGTTAGCACCTTACTCTCTCTTTGTGGTAGTGTGGGCGAGCAGTAAGGCTTTATCATAGGGTAGTGTTAAGTATTTGTTGTACATCCGCAGGCAAGAAATGTCACTCACTCAAATTGAACTCAGACCAAGTTGTTTGCATCAAAAGTATTTAGTTATTTTATTTCTAGAACTAGGACAAGCCTGGTGCAGGTAAGCAAAATCTTATGCTGTGATTTACAATAGAATGCAGGTTTTTAAGTTACTTTTACTAATCAGTGTGATATGCCTAGAGATCACATTTTGGACATTTGCAGTTTTTCAATGTTTTATACAAACCAACTCCATACCTAGAAGAAGTTTCAAGGAAAAGCAGTCAATGCAATACTATGGAAGGAAATGAAGTTAACGGTTTGCAGGTAAGTACTTATTTGTGGGAGTTGGTATTCTGGGGTTAGAACCAGGGTTCCCCCTGTGTCCAGGATGCATTCTCGGAACACCCTCAGCGGCACTAGGGCGGCCGGGTGCAGAGTGCTGAGGTCCATTGTTATCCAGTGGGGGAAAGGAAGCCTCCGGTTGGTGGCTGCTCACTAGCAGGCCACAAGATTGTGGGAGCAAAGCTCCTGGAGTTAGGCTCAGGGCAAAGGGGGATCTGAGTTGGCACACAAGGTGCACCCGCAGCGGTGGCTGGGTGTAGGGTGCTGTTTTGGCATCGGGTGCCCTGTTTTCAATGGGAGTTGACGGTTTTGGATTTTAGCTGCAGTCTCGGGCCAGGAAGTCTTCCAGGAGGAACGAACAGCTGGGCATTGAAGTTGGAGGGCTCTGGGACGTAGGTGCACCTCAGGTTCCTTCCTCCATGGCGTAGGGCGGCTGGATGCAGGGGTGTCTTTTGAGGTCAGATTTCACCGTACCGGGCCACTCGCTCTGGGGGTGGTAGTCTCCATGCAGATGCTGCAGGCGACGTCATAGAGTCCTGGAGGGGTCAACCCACAGTGTAGTCAGACTCTGGAGTGCTGGGGGACCTCGCTGGGACTGGTGGGCCACCCGGATTTGAGACTTATGCGTCGAGTGCAGTGGTGGTTCCAGGCGTCTGGTTTCTTTGCCCTCAGCAGGCTCAGATTTTGTCTTGGGAGTTTTTTTTAACAGAGCTGCTGTTCACAGGAGATCCGGTCATCAGTCCTTCCAAGGTTCTGGAGGTTGCTGGCTGCAGGACGAGGCGTCTTTTGGTGCAGGATCTCTGGAAACTGCAGACGGGCAGGTAGGGCTGGAACGAAGTCAGTTCTTCTCTGCAGACTGCAAAATGAAAAGGTTACCTACCTGTAGGAGTAGTTTTGCAGCTTAAAGTTTATGTATTCACATTTGACCCTTCCACCTCCACAAGGAATTAGGTGATTTTGAACTTTAAGAACTGATGCAAATAAATGGAAAAGCCAAAAAAAGCTTAGTTGTCAAAAATGAAAAATAATCTGAAGATGGCTACCCCACATGAGTGCTTCTGAGGTATGCCTGACATCACAGGAGGATGAATATAGCTCCTAATGGTCGACACTCAGCAAAAAAAAGAAAATAACCAGACCATTTCATACCCATTCACAGGATTGCAGAATAATGCACAGCATATGAATCCAGATATTTCTTTTGTTTCAATACACACGCACAACTGCTTTTCAGTAAAGGAAATGTTTGAAGATGCCCCTGTTAATTTTTCTTTTCTTTTCTTTTTTTCTTTGCTCATTGTTGAGCTATATTTAATAAAAGGATGATGACCAGTCAAACCAGCCTACAGTTGTGTACATTTTTAATTGAAGTCTTGCATATGTCACATATTATTCCACATGTTTGTTTGCTGTTCTGATAACTGAATTTTGTACTTAATTGAATAAGGTATAGGAGAGGGTGCATTTATGATGATTCTGTCCATTGCATGCACTTTCTTTTCAGTTACACGCAGCGCCCACCTTTTGTTTTCCTTGTAAACCTGCTATTATTGAATTCTCTGGCTACCGACAATAGGACCAAAGGTGATTGGTCATGCAACTTGTGTGTTCTGT
Organism: Triturus cristatus; assembly: GCF_964204655.1. Taxonomy (NCBI): domain Eukaryota; kingdom Metazoa; phylum Chordata; class Amphibia; order Caudata; family Salamandridae; genus Triturus; species Triturus cristatus. The sequence goes on from NC_140583.1 coordinate 359,958,479, forward strand.
TGCCTGAAGAAGTGGGCTTCATGTACACTGGCTCTGCATTTTTTGTTTTTGTGTGGAGAGCTTAATTGTTTCTGGTTTGGTGGTGCTGCATTTTGAGTGGGTGTAAGTGCACATCCAGCTTGCATGACAAACAGAAAAGTTAAACCGATCTTGATAGTTCATTCAAGTAGTGAAATAATGTTGGGCTGATAATAAAAATGTATATGGGCTGGATGTTAAAGCTTTTCCAGGCAGTGCAGAGAATATTGATCCCAGCAGCAATTGAGGATGGGGGTAAGTGGGCTATCAAGTTTTCAACTTCTGGGTTATAAGAAAGGGTGTCTGTATAGCACATTAATTTGGCAAAGCTAACTTTCTTGCTGTCTTACTGTTTGAATTATTCCTGAAAAAAGCATTTTGTGGTATTTTTCTCAATTGAAAAACCAGGTCTTATGTTTTACTATGTCATTTTAGGTTTATGAACCATATGAAGCACCATTTGGAGCTTGAAAAGCAGAACAGTGAAAGCTGGGAAAGCCACACGACTTGCCACCACTGTTATAGGCAGTTCCCAACTCCTTTTCAGCTGCAATGTCACATTGAAAGTTCACATACCCTTTATGAATCTACTAGTAAGTTTGTTACAATACTTAATGAACCTACTTTTTTTTTTTTGTCAAAGAAATAATAAGTGACCAAAATCTGAGTGTGAACGGCAGTGAGTTTTGCTTTTGAACTTTTCCCCTAAACCGCAAACACGTCAAACTATGCTGGGATTTATTTATTTTTTATTTTATTTTGACGGTTTTGTATAGTGCGAACAAGACCCTTGCGGGTATCAGAGCGCTTCACAGGGAAAATACAGGTGAATGACACATACATATAAATAAAGTGAATTATGCAAATACATTACCGGTAACTATTAGAGACTAGCACCTATCTACAAGGGTGAATAGAAAGTTCAGGTGAATTTGGACAAGAAAATGGATTTCACTTCTTTTTTGAAGAAAGCAGCGGATGGATTGAGTCTCATTTCTGGGGGCAAGGCATTCCAAATCCTGGGGGCCATTTCTGAGAAGGTGCGATTGTATGTTTTTTTTCTTGGAGAAACGTTGTGGTTTAAGTAGAAGATTATCCAAACTCCTAGTAGATCTGTTACCACCCGATAGCACTAGTTCTGTAGTAGGGGATCTCTGTGTGTAGTCATAATCATGTGAATAGTCCCGCCCATGTGCGTGGACGCTGGAGCAATCAAAATAGTCTCAGAAGTTGTCCTCTTCTGCAATCCTGCATAGACATTTGAGAGAAAATAAAGACAAATAATGCAGCCTGAAATAAACAAGGCTACTCTGGCCAGTACTTCATTCTGAAGTGAAAAAGGATAGCCAGATAACGCTGAAATTTTAACATTTTGCTAAGTTTCACACATAGAGAAACTCCCCTTCACAAAAATCCTTTGTCATGATAGAGGGGAAGGGTTGGACAGACAAGCCCCCATAGGCTGCCATTGTGCCTGTAAAAGGATACCGTGCCTTTAAGGAACCCTCCAGAGACCCTCTGTATCCCATGATGCACAGCCAAAGGCTAGTTACTTTCAGTTCTTTTTTATGGCTCCTGCTAGCAGGACCCTGGAGCATTGAGTTATTTTGATAATTTGAGTGTTTCACTCGACATCGGAGTCCTTTATCTTCCTTTTGCTGTCGTTTTGGAGCAGTTTAGCCACTTTTTTTCTTGTCAAAATGCCATCTTTATATGACAAGTGCCCAGAATGTGGCAGGAAGAAGGCCAAGTTGGACTCTCACAGGGTTTGTTTATTCTGTCTTCCTTCATCTCATGTTACTGACTCCTGTGTCATCTGCAAGTCATTCTCCAGGAGGACCCTGCGTGACAGGGAGAAGTTTTGTCTTCAAGGCTTTGAGCAGAGAAGACAACAGGCTGCAGGTGGGACATCTGGGCATGGAGAGAGCCTTTCCTCTTCCACAACCCATGCGTTGGCCTCTGGGGGGCTTCCCAGTCGAAAGAAGGCTCAGAAACTACGCAGGTCCCAGTCGACGTCGAAGGCGACGACCTCGAGGCCAGGTAGGACTACCATATGCTCCCCGTCGACCCAGGGCTCTGGGTCTAAACGATATTGAAGATCAACGTCGAGGGGAAGGACGTCAAGACCTCGGACGAGGTCAACGTCGAGGACTTCACAGACGACGTCAACACATCATCGCCGTTGATCTGAGTCCAGGAGACATTGGCGCTCGCCGTCGAGGCGACACCGTCGTTCGCCGTCGACGCGCAGGTTGCCGTCGACGAGAAGATCAACGCCGTCGAGGAGAAAGTCGTCGTCGAGGGGAAAGTCTACGTCAAGAAGACGGTCGACGTCCAGAAGTCCTCGGAGCTCGTCGTCGAGAAGCCCGTCGCCCTCTGCGGTCAGCATCTCCACTTCTGGGAGCTCAAGGTCAAGACGGCGTCTACGTTCACTGTTAAGGGGCACTACTTCCAGAGCTGCTTCTTCGAGGCCTGCCCGCAAGCGCAGGGGGGTGATTCATACTTCGGACTCTGAGTACTCCTGGACCTATTCTCCAACCAGGTCACCGGAATCCGCTCTGCCTGTGGCTCCTAGTCAGTCGCTGCTGCGACCTAGGACGCCTACTCCTGCTATTCCTCCTCCTCCTCCACCTCCTTCACGCCTGCCAACGCCTCCACCTCCACCTCCGCCGACGCCGCTTCCTCGGCCGCCGCCGGCTCCACCTGTGCCAGTGGTCCCGGCGGTGCCAAGAAGGCCAAGATCTCCATCCCGGCCGAGACATCGCTCTCGTAGCCGGCACCGGTTTTCAACCAGATCACGTTCCTGGTATACTAGGGACATGGAGTTCTCTAGTGCAAGTAGATATTCGCCGACTGTCTGATTCCCCACCACGGAGGGTGTCACCGGTCGATGACACTACCACGTTTCAGGAGGTTCTGGTATGGGGAGCGGCGAAACTGGGCATTGCACTGTCCGTGCCTACCCCGTCCACGTCTGATCTTTGAGACACTACAACGGAAGCAAATCTCTCGTCCTCTGCATCCTGTGGTACCCGGTTTGGAGGAACCGGCGATTGAGTTGTTCCTGACGCCTGCCTCAGTGAAGTCTGCTCCCTCGAGACTTCAAAAGAAATACAGGCCCCCGGACTCGGACCTTGCATTCCTGCGGGTGGATCCCCCGCCGGATTCAGTCATAGTGGTGGCGGCGAAATAGCAGCACGCTACGGCCCCTTCGACCACAGTTCCACTGGACAAGGAAAGCCGTAGACTTGATTCTGCGGAGAGAAAGGTCTGCAGCACTGCAGCCACTTCAATAAAGGCAGCAAACTCGACGGCTCTCTTGGGCCGGTATGACCGCTCCTTGTGGGAGTCAACAGTTTGTGGAACTCCTGCCTAGAGACAAACGCGAGGTCTTTCAGGAGGTTCACAATGAGGGTCTGATGGCCTCCAATCAGATCATCAGTGCGGTTGCGGACACCTCTGTCCTGGCAGCTCCTGGATATTGTCATGGTGTGACTCTGCGGCGCCATTCACGGTTGCGTCTCACCTCCCTGAAACCGGATGCCCAGCAACGTATCGCTAACCTGCCATTCTCGGGTTCCACCCTCTTTGGTTCCCATGCGGACGAGGAAATGGCTCGTATGAAGGCGGAGGTTGAGACCCTCAAGGCTGTTGGATTGGAGAAGCCGAAGGAACAGCGTAAGAGTTTCCGCCCCTACCAACGGCGATACTCTGCCCAGCGGTTCCAACGAGGACAGGGAAGTCCGGCTGGACAACAGCAGCAGCAGTTTCAGCGGCAGCCCTTTCAGAGACGTCAGAGAGGCAGGGCCAACCAGCAGTCCACACCGGGGAACAAGGGCCCAGTTTGGTTCTAAGCCCTGAGGGATTACTTCCCCCTCTTCTGTGACCCACTCCGGTGGGGGGGGGGAAAGCATTAAAAATTACCTGGCAGAGTGGAGAAAAATAACTCTGGACAATTGGGTGCTGAATATTGTTCGCAATGGATACTGTCTACGTTTCATCAGTCCTCCTCAATCTATTCCACCAGTTTGTTCACAATACCTGTTGCGCGAACTTCAAGTGGAGGCCGATACCCTGTTAAGAAAAAGGGCGATAGAACTGGTTCCTCCTCTTCAAAGGGGAAAAGGTCTATACTCCAGGTTATTTCTGGTGCGCAAAAAGGATAAAAACGAATTCGGGACCATTCTCGATTTGCGGCAGGCAAACAAATGGATTCGCAGAGAAAAGTTCCGGATGCTGTCCCTGCACCAGATTTACCCTCCGCTGCATCAAAGGGACTGGCTATGTGCCATAGATCTGCAAGACGTGCACTTCCATGTACCCATTGCAAGGAAGCATCGTTAGTTTCTGGGGTTCCTAGTCGGCACCAATCACTACCAATATACAGTGCTTCCATTCCGCCAGGATCCAACTGTCGCAACACGCTGCCCAGTCCTTGAAGTGGTGGTGTTTACCTCACAATCTCCTCAGTGGGATTCCATTCTACAAAGAGATACCGACTCAAACCATTGTGACAGATGCGTCTCTCCACGGCTGGGGAGCGCATTCGGAAAGGGACGTGGTCCCAGACGGAGTCCACGTATCACATCATCTTTCTGGAACTCCGAGCAGTTCACTTGGCGCTGAAAGCCTTTCAGCCATCGTTCCACACCAGTTCCCTGCTTGTACAGACGGGCAACACAACAACTATGTATTACCTCAACAAGCAGGGGGGCTCAAGATCGCGCACACTGCCTCGGGAGGCGCAGACGATCTGGAACTGGCTGCTGGCCAGGGGCCTGACTATCACAGCGACTCATCTGCCAGGTGTGCAGAATGCTCCGGCAGACGCGCTCAGCATGCTCGTTCAAGAAAATCACAAATGGGTCTTAAACGACGAGGTGTTAAGGGGCATCTTCGCAAGGTGGGGCACTCCAGACATTGATCTGTTTGCCACCGCAGAAAACAGCAAATGCCGAGACTTCGCCTCCAGGTTTTACCAACCGGGGACGCTGGGGAATGCACTGTGGATCAACTGGTCGAACAGCTTTCTCTACGCTTTTCCACCAATTCCCCTGATCCCGGCAGTATTGATCAAACTGTCCCAGTCCAGGGCCAGGATGATTCTCATTGCTCCGGAATGGCCTCGGCAGTGGTGGTTCACCGACCTCCTACATCTCTCTCCTGCCGCATCTTCGACTTCAGTGTCGGCCGGACCTTCTCACGAAGTTCGAAGGGCAGATGGTGCATCCCAACCTCTCGTCGTTGAGTTTGGGAGCATGGCTCCTGAGCTAGTACAGTATGGGCATTTAAATCTGCCTCAGAACTGCATGAAGATATTAAGAGTCAAAAAGACCGTCTACAAGGACTTCCTATGCATACAAATGGAAGAGATTCTGCATTTGGTGCACGTCTAAGGGTGCAGACTCTACATCCTGCAAGGAGGATATCATCTTCCCATACTTACTTCATTTGGCTCAATCTGGCCTTAATTTTCATTCCATTAAGGTTCACCTAGCAGCTTTAACTGCATATAGGAAATGCCCTTCACAAACTTCCTTTTCCAAATCCCAGTCATCAAAGATTTTCTGGAAGGTTTGTAGAAGGTTTTTCCTCCCATTAGGTGTCCTTCGCCTCCGTGGGAGCTTAATGTGGTGCTGTCTAGACAGGAGCCTTTTGAGCCTATTCATAAGGCTTCTCTACAGCATCTATCCTGGAAGGCAGCTTTCCTTGTAGCTATAACATCGGCTCGCAGGGTGAGTGAGATCCAAGCTCTTTGTTGCCAAGATCCCTATACTGTGTTTCATGCATCTAAAGTTGTCATGAGAACTCACCCAAAGTTTCTTCCTAAGATGGTGTCCGATTTCCATGTGACTCGAACGATCACGTAGCCCTCGTTTTTTCAGCATCCTTCTCCAGCAGAAAGGTCCCTTCATTCCCTTGATGTGAGAAGGGTGTTGAAATTCTACTTGGATAAGACTAAGTAGATTCGTAGATCGGATTAATTATTTGTTAATTATGGATCGGTCAGGACTGGTCTTGATACCTCTAAACAGTCCATCTCTAGGTGGATTGTGTCCTGTATTCAACTGTGTTACCAGAAAGCTAACAAGACTCTAAGGGGTAAACCTAAGGCTCACTCTACCAGAGGTAAAGCTTCTACAGCGGCTTTGCTGCACAATGTTCTCATTGCAGACATCTGTAGGGCTGCCACTTGGAAGTCAGTCCATACCTTTGCTAAACACTACTGCCTGGACTCTGATACCAGGGCAGATGCTCAGGTTGGGCAGGCTTCGCTGAGAAATTTATTTGCACAGTAGTGGTGGTCTGTTCCTTCCACCGCTGGGTTTGGTTTGTGGGGATGGGCTTGCCATTCTATGCACATGATTATGACTATACACAGAGATCCCCTACTACAGAAGGAGTGGTTTCTTACCTGTAACTCCAGTTCTGTAGTAGGGGTATCTCTGTTATAGTCATAAGTAACCCGCCCTCCTCCACGGTGGATGAAACGATAATATCCTGAATGCTACAGGCCTGGCTTTCTACACCTTCAAAAATAACTGAAAGTAACTTGCTTTTGGCTGTGCATCATGGGATACCGAGGGACTCTGGAGGGTTCCTTAAAGGCACGGTATCCTTTTACAGATGCATAATGGCAGCCTATGGGGGCTTGTCTGTCCAACCCTTCCCCTCTATCATGACAAAGGATTTTTGTGAAGGGGAGTTTCTCTATGTGTGAAACTTAGCAAAATGTTTAAATTGCAGTGTTATCTGGCTATCCTTTTTCACTTCAGGATGAAGTACTGGCCAGAGTAGTCTTGTTTATTTCAGGCTGCATTATTTGTCTTTATTTTCTCTTAAGTGTCTATGCAGGATGGCAGAAGAGACTATTTCGATTGCTCCGGGCTCCACGCACATGGGCGGGACTATTCACATGATTATGACTATAACAGAGATACCCCTACTACAGAACTGGAGTTACAGGTAAGGAACTACTCCTTTCTCTGCAAGGTATCTCGGGGTTTTGTGGTGTAATGCCTTGTGTCATACAGGCGATTTTCAAATGGATTTTGGCTTCAAACGGTAACCAGTTGAGGGAACAAAGGTCCGGGAAAATGCGGCAGTTTCTTTTGGAGCTTGTGATCAGTCTAGCAGCTGTATTGATTGAGGCTCTTAGCTGAACGGTTGTTGCTCTGGAAAGGCCGCAGAGAGCGACACTCCCATAGTCCTCTCTGGGAATTGCTAGAGTTTGAACTGCCTGTTTAAAGTCATTTGCGGGTATGAAAGGTTTCAGTTTGAAAATTAGCTCCTTTAGTTGCAGCGATGATGTGTTTCTGCATACTTAGCTTATTGTCCAGAGTTATTCCTAGAGATTTAGCGGAATCAATGATAAGAGGGTGACCGTCGAGTGCAGTTAGGTGCTTCATCCACTCGCGGATGATGGTTGTTTGGTTGGGGGGGGCCATTAGGAGGAATTGTTTTTAGTGTGTTTAGTTTGAAATGGTTCTTTGCCAGCCAGGATTGTATTTTTTGGAGCGTTGAGTTAAGGGACTTGATGTCTTCAAGAGATTGGACCTTAATGTACAGTTGTGTGTCGTAGACGTACATGTGATATTGGATGTTTGAGGAATTAAGAAGCTCAGTGAGTGGTTCCATAAACAGGTTGAAGAGTGTTGGGGAGAGGGGAGATCCCTGGGGTACTCCCAAGGTGACTGGTGTGGGGTTAGATAGAGATTGGTTGATCCTGAATCTTTGTGTTCTGTTTTGGAGGAAGGAAGTGAACCAGTTTAACACAGTTCCAGATAAACCCATTCTATGTTTCAAGAGGTCTAGTAGATTGTTGTGTTTGACTGTATCGAAGACTGAAGATAAGTCAAGTAGTATTATCAAACAGGCTTTGTTTTGATCCAGTATTTGTAGTGCGTCATCTATTATGTGGGTCATGGCTGATTCGGTACTGTGCCCTGATCGCAAGCCAGATTGGAATTGGTCGAGCAGGTTGAAATGGTAAATGTGGTTACTAAGCTGCATTTGGACACATTTTTCGAGTAGTTTGGCCAGGGTCGAGATGTTGAATATTGGGCGATAGTTATTCAGGTCTGACGGGTCTGCTGATACTTTATTTAGGATGGGGGATACCTGACCAGCTTTGGGGATTTCTGGGATGGTTCCTTGCAGATGCGAGGTATTTCTAATCCTGGTCAATAGGGGCACTAACAGTGGAATGAAGGTCTTAAGGTGCGTTGCTGGGAGAGGGGTCAGTAAAATGATTGGAGGGATTCAAAGCCGTGAGCGTGTTTAAGATAGTTTCTTCGCTGTAGAAGTTGAAGGTGGTCCAGGAGTCGTTCTTGAGGTCTAGCTTTGCAGAGCGGTTAAGCGAGGTCATTGGTGTGGTCAGCGAGGAGCTCATGTATGGGATAATAGGTCGTTAAGTAGGTCTGTCCTGAAGTTTTCAGTGTTTGTTGTGAAAAATTAGGCAAGTTCCTAGCAATTGGGGAGTGTTTCCGGATTAGCTTGGGAGGAGTGGGAGACACCCTTAGATTGAATATTTCGAATAGTTTTTTGGGGTGATTCTTAGCTTGGTCTAATTGTTTACATATGAAATCAGCTTTTGAATGTCTTATCTTTCTGTAATAGGAGTTTCTGGTGCTTCTTAGTAATTTGAGGTGGGAAGCGGATGGAGCGGCTCTCCATTGTCTTTCAATTGCGCTCAGTGATCTTCTGTCTTCATTTAGCCTACCATCATACCAGGGGTTTGAGTCTTTTGTGGAGACTCTTTTCAATTGTAGGGGTGCTAGGTTGTCAAGTACCCTCTTCATAGAGTGGAAGTAGTGATTGGTCAGATCCTGTACATCCTTAAGTCCATCTGGTGGGTGCGAGAGGATGTGGCTAGCGGTTGCGAGTGCAGCAGGATTGAGGTTTTCTAGGTTCCTCTACCAGATTTTCTTTCACGTGGGTTGGACGGAGAGTAGTTTAACTACTTCCTTGATATGGAAAGTGATTATTGTGATGGTCAGACCAGTCGCAAGGGAGAATCGATTCCAACTGGGTAGAATCTACTTTGGAAATTACTAGATCAAGGGTTGAGCCTTTATCATGGGTGAGGCTGTCACATATTTGGGACAAGTTGAGGGGGCACAGGAAAGCTTTGAGGCTATTGACCTCTGGGTCATTAAGATCGTTCCAGAGGAGGTTGAAGTCCCCCAGGAAGATTTGAGTATTCTGTTGACCTACATTTGTGGCTAGAATATCCATTATGTGTTCGATGAAGTTAAGGTTGTTACCAGGAGGATGGTAGAATGAATGAAGTGAGCATATTGGTTTGTTATTGCTCGTGATGTCTAGGCAAAGGTATTCACAGGAAGATAATACCAGGGAGTTGGAGCGGTTCACAGAGAAGTTGTTCCTATGAATGCAGGCTATGCCACCCCCTAGCCTATCTACTCGATCTAGTCTTGTGATGTAATAGTTTGGGGGAACTAAAGTGTCTAAGATGGATGTGGATGATTAGTTTAGCCAGGTTTCAGTTAAAATGATAAGGTCGGGTTAATTTGTTATGAGGTCAGCTATATCAGCGGCATGACTTGCTGCTGATCTACAGTTTATGCTTTATCCACTTTTATGTCCTCCCTATCTCTAGTGTCAATTACAAAGCAGATGGAGTCAGTCTGCCTGTAAAAAGGGCCATCCAATGACTGTCACAATATCTCTCAAAACCCAAGGAAAAGTCATAAAAAAACGCCACATTGTAAAATACTTATCATTGCCTATTGTTGGTGATGTGGGACTGGGTAAGCAGACCTTTCTATTCACTGGCTGGCCCATTGGAAAAATACGATTTTGCAGGATATCAAATATGATCTGCATTTATATCAGGAATGAGGTAGCCAAAATGCTAGGCACATTGGCGTTGAGTGCTTCTGTAGTTCTTGGATCGGTTGCTGACGTTTGTGGTCAAACTTGTGTCATCTTGCAATGGTTTGACATGAAGAGAAAACATCTCACAAAGTCATCCACCAACTTGCAATATTTCTTATCTTCACACTTGTGTTGTGCTATTGAACTCTTGGTGTACCATAATTGCTCATTTTAAATTTCCTTCGCTTTATTTGATTTGCGTTTTTCCATAAAGTAGTTGGTGGGATAGTGTAATGTCTCTTCCCTAATCCTAGCCCAGCATGGTTAAGGCTTGAATCCTCACTGCTTTAGTGGTCACGAAATTGCTTGTGGTTCTTCCTTTCTGTTCTCTTACCCTGCTGTAATTGATTATACTACTCTACTTTAACAGCTGGCCTAAAGGCAGCTAATTAAATGGCATCGCTGGCATCTTCCCTGTTTGAGCATATTTGTTCTTGGGTCACCTGAAGTTAGACCTTTTAGCCCTGTGCATTCTAGTCACACCAGCAGGAGTACCTTTGACAATTGGGACCATATCTCCAACAGACATTTAGCTTGACACCTGCTGGTGTTCGGTGATGTCCTGGTTCCAAATACCAGACAACTATGGTCCTTAACAATATTCATAGCAAATTACTAATCCACAATACTTAAAAAAAATTTTTTTTTTTAAAACCTTCCCTTCTCCCCTTCATTTTCACTAATCAAAGCCTATACAGCATTCAGGAAGCTAGATTAGGCAGTCTAGTTTTGGGATCTGGTGATTGCCTTGGACCATTTTAGGTAGAAACCTATCGAATGTGACTACACAGTAGGGTAGATAACTTTCCCAGATGTTTTTTCCAGAACTTCAGGAGACAACAATAAAATAAGTCTCACTTGAGCTGGATTTAATTACTGTAGTTCTTATTCCAAATCTAGGGGCCGGATTACCTGCTAGGTCCCTCCTCTGGGTGGGACCAGGAAGGGGGGTGGTTACACCCCCTCTCCTTTGTTCAGTTTCGCGCCAGGGATGGGGCTGGAGAACCCCAGCTCCGGTTTGAACTGGCATATGCACAGGGACACCTTGTGTGCCCCAGGCATGGCTCAATCTATTCACATCACCCTAACACACTACACAAAATCCTGTCTGGGGTGGTGCAAGCACCTCCCCTGACAGGAAACCCTTTGTCCAAATCTCCCAAGCTGGAAGGACTCCCAGCAGCAGGAGGGCAGACTTGTGTCTGTGGTGGCAGCATCCATTTTGTGATGCTGAGTCTGTCTAACTTTACCCGGGTTTCAGGTTAGGTACATGTCGTGTCCCTCTAGAAGGGTGGAATGCTACCCCCGTCGCCAGAATTGGCGAGGGGGTAGTATCCTAAATCGTATGACACCTTACTCGACATGTTTTGATAAAGCCAAACCAGAGTTAGCATTTGACCGCGTGGTTCATAATGCACTTAAGAGTATATGGTATGGCAATATCATGAAAACAGCTAAAGGACGTTGTTCCGATAGCTGCAGACAGGCTCAGCTCATGCCAGAGCACCATCTCACATGAAACCAAGCACTCTGCCTCCAGGATTGTTAAGGCCTGCCATAGGAGTGACTTATAGGTTACCATGTGTCCATATATGTTAGATATACTATATCTAAGTAAGAGGTGATTACACCAACTTACCCCAGCTGAGTGATGAGCCAGTTGTGTCAAATAGTGCGGCCAGGCCAGGGGTGGCATAATACATGCTGCAGCCCCTGGTAGGCCTTGGATACACCTATGCCCTGGCTACCTGGGGTACACTGTTACAGGGTCTAATAAGGTGAACCAGTTCCAATTGGTTATGCACCTAGTGTGCATTGGCATTAATTTAGGGAGAGAACGGCAGGGCTGTGGGTCTGATTAGCAGGCCCACAGCCACACAAAGTCATAAAACCAGTGAAGCAAAAGCAAACATTTGGGGTGACCATAGGATAGCAGACCCTACTCTCCTACATTCTCTACCTCTGGTATTAAGAGATCCTGTGGGGATAGTCTTGCAGCTCTTTCTCTCACTGGAACATTTTCTACTTCATTCCAATGAAGACTTGGGTCATGATTTAGGGTTCAGAGCACAGATTGTACTCCAAAGCAGACCTCTCTAGACGTTGCCATCAAAGTGACGGTACTGTTTGTGAAACCTTTAACTTGTTTTAATGACCACCACACCAAGATAGTGTTCTTCCATGGTGTGGGTGTAATTTTAAAGTTTTTACTGTCCCTTACCATCTAATTTTTCATGCCGTAAGAGAAAGTAAAAATTGGGCATTCGACTGCCCACTCTAAATCGGGCAGGCGGTCAAGTGACGAAATCTCTGACCGCACTTAATCTGTTGAGCTGTCGGTGAAATATGTCAGTGACAGAAATGGACTGGTCTCTGTCACTGACATGCTTAAGGTCCTCCAAACTGTAGACCAAGTGGAGCGGGTACTTCACGACAGAGTACCTTCTTTGCTCTCGAAGTAAGCTCCTTTATTATGAGAGCACCAACTTAGTATTGGGTGCCCACCTGCATCATGAGAAATGTTCCATTCCAAGTGAACAACGGGACTCTGGCTGATGCTTGCTACACTTGGGCGCTTAAAAAGAAAATGTAAAAAAGAAATGACATGTTCGAGGCATATGAGCTGCAGATCACACACTGAGGATAAGATCGCCATCTGGTGTTGGGCTCGGATGATTGCAGGTTGTTGTTGTCTTCGGAAGAAGCCTTTGGTCACGAGGTTGGTGACTCCTCCCCTGGACAACAGTGCGCATGGGCATCCACTCCATCGTCAGATTGTTTTTTTCCGCCATTGGGTTCGGATGAACTTTTTCCGCTCCAGCAGAAAACTTCCAGCAATCGATTTAATTGTTCAATCTTAATTCCATCGACAACAAAATCAACTCGGACCGGTTCCGGAAGCGGCTGATGGACAGGACACCCTTTAAAAAATGCCCCCAGTGTGGAGCGAAGTTCCCCCACAGTGACCACCACGAGGTTTGTAACCTCTGCCTGTCGCCGGAACACAACGAATCGACCTGTCCAGCTTGTGCCGCTTTCCGTTCCAAGAAGACCCTCCGGGACCGAAGAGCTCGACGCCATATTATGGCCAAACCAGCTCCAGAACCGGAGGACATCTTTGCTCAGGATGTTCCTGAAGATGACACCGAAGCTCTCGAGATCGTGTCCGAGGCCGACGATTCCGATGACCTCATCACTCCAGGGCAGCGTGTGAGTATCACCCCCCCCTGCCCCTGCCCCATCCAAAAAGACATTGGTCAAGACTCCGCCAGCTGGGCCCAGTCGCGACCGGAAATCCTCTTCAGAAGCCCCGCCCTCGGGCCCGGCTCCGAAGACATCTAAGCCTGTAGGTGGCTCGGACTCGAGCAAACCTCATGTGATTGTACCTATAACACCTTCGGCACCGAAAAAACTACTGTCGGCACTGAAACAGGCTTCAAGACTCTGCTTCTCGGGCGGTCAATACTAGCGTCTTACTCAGACGACATGCCTGGCTCCGTATTTCCGGTTTTAAACCGGAGGTTCAAACTGCAATTCTAGCTCAACCTTTCAACCAAGAGCAGTTATTTGGCCCTGCAGTGGACACTGCATTAGAAAAAATGAAGAAGGATAATGAGACTGCCAAGTCTATGGGAGCACTGCAGTCTCCTCAAAACCGGCGTTCCTTTCGTCGCTCCTTTTATAGAGGAGGCTCCAAAAACATGGCAACTGAGACCACGTCCACCTTTAAAAATTCTGGCCAAACATCCCCTAACAGAGGATATTTCCGAGGAGGTTATAGGGGAAACAATAACAAAGGGCGGGGCAACAACAACAACACCCGCACCTCCCCAGCCACCAAACAGTGACTCGCCACCACTCCCCCCAGACCATTCCACTCCGGTCGGGGGGGCGGCTCCAACAATTCCTACCTGTCTGGACTTCCATCACCACAGACAGATGGGTAAGACAAATTATCCAGTCTGGCTACTGCCTCGAACTCATACAATCCCCCCCAAACATACCACCCAAACAACGTCCAATGTCCTCACATCATCTCTCTCTCCTCAAACAAGTTGTTCAATCCCTGTTACAAAAACATGCGATAGAACCAGTCCCTCTTCAACATCAGGGAACAGGGGTGTATTCTCTATACTTCCTCATTCCCAAAAAGGACAAAACATTACGGCCCATACTGGATTTCAGACTACTAAACCAGTATATACATTCGGATCATTTTCATATGACGACCCTCCAACAAGTCCTCCCACAATTACAACAGGGAGACTTCCTTGCCACGTTGGACCTCAAGGACGCGTACTTTCACATCCCTATGCATCCCGCTCACAGAAAATATCTACGATTTGTGGTAGATGGGCAACACGATCAATTTACAGTTCTCCCATTCGGAGTAACAACAGCACCCAGAGTGTTCACCAAGTGCTTAGCACTCGTGGCGGCGCACCTCAGAAGACAACAGATCCATGTCTTCCCCTATCTGGACGATTGGCTCATAAAAGCCAATACTCACCAAAAATGCGTTCTCCACACTCATCGCACGATTCAAACTCTCCACAATTTGGGATTCACTATCAACTACCCCAAATCCCATCTCCAACCTTCCCACTTACATCAGTATCTAGGAGCAACCATAGATACCTCCAAAGCCATTGCTTATCCCAGCACTGCCAGGATAGCCAGTATACAAAATCTCATCTCTCAATTTCAAACTCATCCATCTCTTCCAGCAAGAGTGTTCATGCAGCTCCTAGGCATGATGGCGTCATGCATCTCCATAGTCCCACACGCACGACTTCAAATGCGTCCCTTACAGGAATGTCTAGCACAACAGTGGAACCAAGCTCACGGACAACTTACCGATCTGGTGTTGGTGGACAGTCGCTCACTTCGCTCAATGAAATGGTGGAACACCATCAACCTGTCCAAATGGCGGCCGTTCTTAGAGCCTCTTCCACAAGTTGTGCTAACTACCGACGCATCTCTCACAGGGTGGGGAGCCCACCTCCTTCACCATACCACTCAGGGCAGATGGACCAGTCAACAGAAACTGCTCCACATCAACCACCTGGAACTCTTAGCAGTGTTCCTAGCACTAAAATCCTTTCAGGTACACCTAACGAACAAAACTGTCCTCATACGCACAGACAACATGACGACAATGTATTATATACAGAAACCGGGAGGGACACATTCTCTCCAACTGTCCCAACTGGCACAGCAAATCTGGAGATGGGCAATTCCCCAAAACATCTACCTGTTAGCAGAACATCTCCCAGGGATCCACAATCAAGTGGCCGACCTCCTAAGTCGCCACACGCAGCAGATCCACGAATGGTTATTACACCCCAAGGTTCTACTCCCCTTCTTCCAAAAATGGGGACAACCAGACATAGACCTGTTCGCCACTCCCGAAAACACAAAATGCCCAACCTTCGCCGCCAGGTTTCCACACCCACAGTCGAAGGGCAATGCCCTATGGATGAACTGGTCAGGCAGATTTGCGTACGCTTTTCCGCCTCTCCCACTAGTTCCATTTGTGGTACGCAAACTGAAACAACAGTCGCTAACGCTAATACTAGTAGCTCCCACTTGGGCACGTCAACCGTGGTTCACCACACTTCTGGAACTATCTTTAGTTCCACATCAAAGGCTACGCCTCTCCCCGGATCTATTAACCCAGAACCATGGAGAAATCAGACACCCAGATCCTCAAACGCTGAACCTAGCGATCTGGCTCCTGAGGTCTTAGAGTTCGGATACCTCAATCTCCCTCCAGACTGTATGAATATCATAAAGGAAGCTAGACGACCTACTACTAGAGCATGTTATGCCGCAAAATGGAAACGATTTGCCATCTACTGTGCTAATAATGACATACATCCATTGGATGCTTCCATCCAAAACATCATTTGCTATCTACTACACTTGCAAAGATGCAATCTAGCGTATTCCTCTATACGCTTACACCTAGCAGCCTTGGCAGCCTACTTGCAAAATAGGCAACACCTGTCCCTTTTTAAGGTACCAGCCATCAAAGCGTTTATGGAAGGTCTCAAAAGAATTCTTCCCCCAAGATTGCCACCTGCCCCAGTGTGGAATCTCAATGTGGTTCTAACCAGACTTATGGGTCCCCCATTTGAACCTATGCACAAATGTGAATTACAATTCCTAACATGGAAGGTAGCTTTCCTTATCGCAATCACTTCCCTATGCAGAGTAAGTGAAATACAAGCCCTTACACTAGAGGAACCTTTCTTACAACTACACCGTAACAAAGTGGTTCTTAGGACAAACCCTACATTTCTTCCAAAAGTGATTTCCCCTTTCCACCTTAACCAATCAGTAGAGCTACCAGTCTTTTTCCCAAACCCAGACTCCGTAGCTGAAAGGGCCCTACATACCTTAGATGTCAAAAGAGCCTTGCTTTATTACATCGACAGGACAAAGCCTTTTCGAAACACAAAACAACTCTTTGTTGCTTTCGCACCACCACATAAAGGCAATCCCATCTCCAAATCCGGTATAGCCCGGTGGATAGTTAAATGCATACCAAAAGGCTAAACGTACACTTACAGTTCCCCCTAGGGCGCACTCCACGCGTAAAATAGGGGCTTCTATGGCCTTCTTAGGTAACATTCCCTTAGAAGACATTTGCAAGGCAGCCACGTGGTCTACCACGCATACCTTCACTAAACACTACTGTGTTGACGTGCAGGCCAAACAACAGGCCTCAGTGGGCCAGGCTGTCCTAAAAACTTTATTTCAAACTGCTGCAACAGATACAGGCGACCACCGCTAAGGGGAAGCACTGCTGTATAATCTATCCTCAGTGTGTGATCTGCAGCTCATATGCCTCGAACGGAATATGCTACTTACCAGTATGCATCTGTTCTTGGCATGTAGAGCTGCAGAGTCACACACGCCCGCCCGCCTCCCCGGGACCTGTATCTGTTCCAGCATCTGTCTTACTTAGACATTACACATGGACATCCTTTCTTTCATTCCTATACACTCCATCTTTTCCCATCATGGCGAAAAAACAATCTGACGATGGAGTGGATGCCCATGCGCACTGTTGTCCAGGGGAGGAGTCACCAACCTCGTGACCAAAGGCTTCTTCCGAAGACAACAACAACCTGCAATCATCCGAGCCCAACACCAGATGGCGATCTTATCCTCAGTGTGTGACTCTGCAGCTCTACATTCCAAGAACAGATGCATACTGGTAAGTAGCATATTCCTTTTAATGCTGGACGTCACAATACATTCCTACTTTTTGTCCAAGGGGGAAAGACCTTAAACATCCTTAAATTGGTTCTCTTCACCACCATGGCCATAAGTTCTGTCAGTTCTGTTACAAATTTGCAAGAATGGCCTCCACAGTGGCCACCCGTCACTCCTAGATGGGCCCCATATGATTTGTTTTATGAAGACATGTTTACAATTAATATATTGAAATCAATTTTATGAAATATTCAACTAATCATTTTCCTGTTTTTTGTTTTCAGCAATATGTAAAATTTGTGAATTATCTTATGATAATGAGCAAGTTTTGTTACAACACATGAAGGATAATCACAAGCCAGGTGAAATGCCATATGTTTGCCAGGTACTCTCAAGTAATCCACTTGTGCAACTTTACTTGTGCAACTTCATTTCAGTTAATGTATCAAAGTGTTATTTTTTTTTTTATTAGGTGTGTAGCTACAGGTCGTCATTGTTCTCTGATGTAGAAAGCCACT
The DNA here is from genome assembly GCF_964204655.1 of Triturus cristatus. Lineage (NCBI taxonomy): Eukaryota > Metazoa > Chordata > Amphibia > Caudata > Salamandridae > Triturus > Triturus cristatus. Next base: position 359,976,139 of record NC_140583.1, read on the forward strand.
TTAGAACAGTTCATGAAAATACAAAAGCCTTGCTTTGCCCCTTCTGCCTCAAAGTTGTCAGAATTGGAACACCGTATATGCAGCATTACATGAAACATCAGGTGAGTTGGTGGTTTGTCTGCAAGTTTAGTAGTAAAGGAAATATGTATTTATGTTAACAGAACTGTTTCATCACAGAAAACAAAGCTGCACTTAATAATTATAACTCCAGAACAATCTTATAGTTGGGTTCCTGAAGAGAAACTTAGTCTGATTATTTGTGAAGTATTACATACATGTATATTAACCCTTAAAAGTGTATATATATATATATATATGTGGGTGTGGGTATCTCTTCTCCAAGTCTATGCAGAAAGAAAACAACTGAAGTCAGTGCGCTGTGGAAGTGCCTATACAGGTCCCGCTTAAGTCATGTGATGCAGACAACGGCACCATGCGGATCCGAATGATGCCACCTACAGGCACACCGAGGTACTGCTCATGAAACCCTTCCTGATCCAGTCTAATGCCTGGAGATAATTCAAAACTACAGAATCTGCGATTAGAAGTTTCTACAGATACAATAATCTTGGTGATTCATAAGACTCCAGTGATAGAGTTCCCAATTTGGATACTGTCCAATAATCACTGGCTGCTGCAGAAGCCAAAGAAAAGGCGATACTAATAATATATATATGTAATATATATAATCACTGAAAAAACCATAGGTTTCATGCACGATATAGTTAGGAATTGGCATTTAAAAAACCTTAGAAATTCACCAAAAAAAAACATAGGTTTCAGGGGCGTTATAGTTAGTTGGACATTTCCCTCGTACAAAACCCTAGAAATTCCCCCGTTATAGTTAGTTCAGCTAACTATAACTCGCGCCCCCGCAGTGCACTGCTGATGACGTCACATATTACATTTTTCAGTGAATTTCAAAGGTTTTTTAAATGCTAATTCCTATCTATAACTTATCTCTAAAGCTATGATGTTTAATGATTTTCATTGGGTTTCTAAATTTTTCTATTTGTGTGTCAATTCCTTTAATTATGTTTTTTAAAATACTTTTTAATCACCATTTTTGTAACTTATTTTTTCAATTAATTCTTTTAAGAATTAAAGATTTGTTGTTTTTTTTTTTAAATTGTAAAAAAAATTTTAAATATTTTTTAAACTATATTTTCAAAACGTTATTTTTTATTTATTTTTCAATTTTGGGGGGGATTCGCGCACCCTGTGCGCACCGTTCTCGATCTCTGCGCATACCGCGTTGGGTACATGTGTGGTGCGCGATTGCAATGCGACCGGTACGCGACTCCAAGCTTATACACATCGCGTACGATGCACGTTACGCGATGCTCTCGCGCTTCCGCGATGCGTCATGTGCATGTATGATGCGGAGGGTGCGCGAATCCCGCAAAATATTTTACATTTAATAAAACATATATATATGTATTTCATGTGAATATTAATTGAGACAAACTCTAGACTACTCATAAAAGTAATACATTTTTACTTCTAATCCTATATTCCTTTTAAATTCAATTTCGCGGATGGTCGCTGGGTGCGTGCTGCGTAAGCGCACGGTGCGCGGATCCCATGTGACATGAAAAAAAGAGATTTGATTGGTTCACTACACTTCCTATTCTAACTATTGTAAGACTCCACCCATTTCAATCATTCTTCTTTGACCTTCTTTGGAGGAGCATCTCTCTGCAGAGAAGAACTTTTTTTGGGACATTTCCACAGCTACCATTCTTTTTATTCTAAAGAAAATGGCTTCTGGACAGCAAGCACCATCTGCTTCAGAACATTCTTCAGATGATGGGTTTCTTCCAGAAGCTCCTCGCCGATATAGTTCAGTGGTATCGACATTTTTTACCTTTCCTGATGGAGAAACCAAGACAAATGCAACGAAGGTGACGTGCAAAATTTGCCAGAGAGTCCTATCAAGGGGAGATCCAACTAAAAAATACTCTTGCGGGATTGCAAGCATGATGAAACACCTCAGGACTCTCCACCCCATCAACCTGGCAAGGGAAGAATGCAGAAGAATGCGTCACAACCCTCCGCCAGCAGTGGTAAGTACATCTACAGCACCGCCAACTGTTGTTCACCCAGATATATGTCCCGAATTTGGACAACTTAAAATTAGTTGCATTAAATGCAACAAACTGCTGTTACGGTGAGCAGTCCGTTGAGCTTAAGAGAAACCATCACTGCTAAATATATATATTTTTTTCCTAAAGTTCACTTTTTTGTTTAAAAAAAAAAATCACAAAATCGTTGAAAAAAACAAAAAAAATATAAAAGAAAAAAGAAGAAAAAAAAAGTTCTTCTAAGAACTAACTTTCCTGGTTTAAAAAAAAGAGCTATATAGGTTTGTTAGTGTGTGAAAGTATAGATGAATGTATGTGTAGTACGTAATTGACTGAACAAATGCATTAGTAGTATATGGTGAATGTATAAGTGCAGAACTATGGGGAAGTGCTGCAGCATCACACAGTAAGCTCTTTAACTGCAGTGTGCTGTGGTACTTCCGAAACACAGGGATGCAACATATGTACGTAAACTGCAGCCATGTGGTGACACAGGCACCCTTGCACCATGGTGCAAGGATATCTGTAGAGCTTAACTTGGGTCTAAGAGTGAACAATTATCACAAGTGACAGAGGTTAGTTACGGTAAACTCCCACTAGGAAAAATCCCTTTATAGGACTGGAACCCTCACTCACCCTGGGTGACATGCTTCATCATGGAGTTCTTTCTCCCGATGGAAAAACCTAGTTCCACCGAGGGCTACAACCCCCTCACTGTGAGGGAGGAGTCCAGGGATGTTATATGTAAAGATGAGGCTGTATACAAAGGAGATCCTTTTTAGTCCATTATGCGGTGAGAGGAGTGAGAAAACAGCAGCGCAAACAATAAGCTAATTTAGGAAAAAGTGTGGTGAAGTTAAAACTGAGTGGTGAGAACCAAAATATTTTTATTTTGTAGGTTTCACAAAACCTACAAAAGAGATTTATGATTTCTGATAAATCTGGAGATGTGTATTGTTCTATGAGTATTCAGTGCAATCAGGCACAACAACACTTATAGAACACCCTTTCAACGCAAAGTGGTGTGTATGATGAGGTTGTATTTACATGGAGTAGAAAAAGTACACGGAGTGCCTTTTCTTCTCTTTGTAAAGATGAAAGTGTCTTGCGCAATAACTGTTAAAGTGACATATTTCATTTTTTAAAATTGCTTGCGAATGATAGAAGGTAAACAGAGTTTGGTCTGCAAAGATGCTCAAAGAAGAATGATTGAAATGATTGCGGTCCTTCAATAGGTACAATGGGAAATATTATGAACCACTTTTTGGAGGTCACATGATATCCGATAACCGAGAGATTTCAAAACTACATAGGTATAAACAGAGTGTTTTTAAAAACGTGTTGAAACTTTGTAGCTTCTTGCAGATCTGCCCATTCTGTACATTAATACTTAGTTAAACTTACCTTCACAGTAATAGAAATTAAAAATGGTACACATTTTTTTTCAGATTTTTTTTGTAATGTAATTTGAGGTAAATTGCTTATTTTAGAATTAGGATCTGTGAAAGAAAAGAAAAAATATAACATGTAATAATACATTTTTTACAACACATCATAATTTCGACAAAGTAATTTGTTTGCCTTTTTTGCTGTTCTCAGAATATATTGAATTTCACCAAAAATAGTGATTTCAATCGTACTAGTCACTTAACAGCGGGCAAAAAAAAAAAAACAATCAAAGATTGTTTAAAAAAACCCAACATGCTATTCTCAGTAAAATACCAGAAAATACAAATAACACATATATGAAATGCTTACGGCTAGCAAAATTTTATAACTTTAACTTCTAAAAACTGTAAATGTTGTCGCTTTAAAATATTTACCGAGTCAATGAGCACAAAAGAGTCCAAAAATCCAACATATACCTTTCCTTGAGGCCAAATGGTATTTTTGCACTCCTTTTTATGTAAATTGTCCAATGGTAGTCCTATTAAATTATAATATTAAATTCCTCAGAGTGAATTATCTTCCTAAAACTTTGACTTTTAAAATATTGGGTAGGAATTTTGTAATTCCCTAGGCAAACGTTGTTTGAAAACCAACTGGAAATCATTACAAAGTGTCTAGCCTTTGTCACATTTTAGATAGGCAGTGTAATGTCCAGATGTTGTGGAAGGACCATCATGGAAAATTATTGCAATTGCTACCAAAGTCCTTTCTGATATTGATAGTTGTGTTGCTACAAATTGCTTTATTAAAGTATCCAATTTTCTTCCATCAGCTGTACAACGTTGCATCATTAAAATTATGTACTGTCCATATTTTGTTAAAAATGTGTATAACCGTTCTGATTTACATTGGCTGCACTGCATGTTTTGATTTGCACCTTTAACTAATTTATTGAAAGACACTGATTTACAGACCTTATAATGTTAAATATAGAAATCTTTCAGTGTCTACATTAGTGGTACATGTTTACATGCAATTTTCACAATGATGTTCCCAGTTGTAAGAAAGGCCAAAACGTTTTTCTATTTCTACACCTTCATTTTCAAAAATGGTAAGCATAAACATTAAAAATTCCTGAGCATCTTGTTGGATATTTTGTGTAAATTGTGTAGGACCAGAACACACATCCAAAAGATTACGAACATCTGAAACAGATTGTATTTTACTGGTATCTGTTGTCAATTTTTCATAAACGGAATGCAACAGAGAACAAAATCTTTTTTGCCGATTCTGCATAATTTGTTCTTGCAAACCTTCAAGATAAAAAACAACATTGACCACTACATTAGCATAGCAGTTGACACCTGAACTATTTTCAAACAGATAACCAACAATCTCTTTAACAGTGTACGATTTCTTTTTACTTGCAATCACAACATTATCTTGTTCTTTTCCCTTCTCGACACCTTCAAAACAGATATTCTCAAACCTTCTTTTTCGACCAACCACACGCTTTTCAAATACAGGATGTTGACCTAAATTTGGAGCATACACCCTTCTTAACCGATTATACTCTTTTACACAGTTTGCATCTGCAGTAACCTTTGTCTCATCAAAATCAATCAAAAACAAACCAGACAATGTCCCGACTCGCGACAAAGCAACATATGCCATACCCCCTTTAAATACGGTAGATCCAGTGTTCACCAATGCACTGTCTACACTTAATCCTTGAGATTTATGAATAGTCACTGCATATGCCAGAGAAAATGGAAATTGTTTCCTACAGACCTATAAATCTTTAACAAGCAAAAAACGAACTGAACAACGACCAATTTCTTTAACTTCTTCAATCTGATCAAATTTAATTTTTAAAAATTCAATTCCTTCTTTTTTCTGATAATTAACAAAATCCACTACTTTACCCATTGCGCCATTAACTAAACCTTTTTCTACATCCAAATTACGCCTTAAAATTACCCGACAGTTTACACATGCATATAGTGTCTTTTCTAAACCAGCTGTTTGAAATTTTTCTTCTTCTAAAGAATCCAGTTTTGTTTTCAACTTTCCCGTCAAAATAATAGTGATTCCTTCACGCGCTATTTTATCGATGGCTTACATTTTTATAATTTCTTCATTTTCAAGTTTCAATAGTTCTTCGTATGACTCGCGCAGTGTTGGCATTAAGCAGATCACCGATGTATTTTCTGCAATTTTCATGTACACTTTTGCAGGATCTACATTTTCATTTGGAAACACCTTGCAAAGTAATCGACTCTCCAAAGCTTGTTTGCCATGTTCTGTAAGAATTCCAATTCTTACATCTTGAAGAATACTTCCATATTCAGCATCATTTGCCTGTTGCATATTTGTTGTCAGTTCTTTGTATTCAAAATAAGTCCAAATGTTCACATTACCAACACTACCAAGAGACTTTCTGGTATCTTCATGTGCAAGTGTATTAAATACCGGTTGTCCTTTTACCGGAGTCAGTTGCAGTAGATCTCCAAAAACGATGACGTGTTTTCCTCCAAATAACACGTCGTACTCTGTTTGAAGAATTTGCTCCATTCTTAAATGCACAAAGGCAAGCATCAAGTTTGAGACCATGCTTACCTCATCAATAATGAGAAGTTTCATTTTCTTTCAGGACTCTTGAAACTTCACAACAAGCTTCTCCAGATAGCTTGTGGTATTCCAATTTGTTCTCATGCTCTACTGGTAGCATTAGTAAACGATGTAAAGTAATTCCTTTAATATTATGTGCTGCCAACCCAGTTGGAGCAGTGACTACACAAGACAAATGCGACTTAGTTGTTTTCTGCAGATAACTTGTAATTACTTTAATTAAGAAACTTTTTCCTGTTCCAGTTTGACCACTCACATACATTCGGATAGGTTGAAATGATGTACATGAGCACCCTTTCTTTACACGAAGTAATTCATGATCAATCTGCTCTTTCACTTGTTGATATATTTGTTTCTGTTCAACCTTTAGTTGTTCTTCCAAGTTTCCTAACTGTATTATATCTTCTTGAGCTTGATACATTGCTGTTTCCACCTCATTCATGGCAGTTGCTGCTTCATTTTCAACAATTGGTTGTCCAAGTGGATCTTGACTCAGTGCAGCAGAACTTTGACTGTCTTGAGAACTGTCTCTAGCAATCTCAGCTGCAATTGTAGCTTCTTGATCAATTTCATCATTCAACATTTTCACATAATTTGCAAAAGCTCTGCATTGTATGCTATCTTCACAAGCATTAAATTAATCTTCATAGCTCTGAATATCTCCAAGTAATTCCAGTTCTGAACGCCACGGTTTTAACATTTGCAAAAGGGCTAAATAGTAAAATTCCCTTTTGTCAGCAGTGTCGCAACTCAGTTTCCTGTGATTAATTAAATTTCCTTTGTTTCACCAGACATCCTTCGGAACCAATCACTGCATATTTTCCATCATTGATGATCTCTGTAGTATTCCGTTTAAAAGTGTAGTTTTGCAGCACTTCATAGAGACACATGTTCTCAAGATGATGAGTTCTGTTTGGGTAATATGTGTCCAACATATTCGTTTTAAAAATATCTGTACTTTCTGGTTCTTTTTTGCTAAATATTCAATTTCTTGAACAGATTTCAGTACTCGATTTCGCATTCCTGCAAGACCTAGACTCACCCAAATGATTCTTCTACTTTTGGAATATAGAATTGCAGATGATAACCAATCTGAACATTCATATGCTCCAATTTCACGATGCGATAACATCTTCAAACTGAAACTGTATAATTTCTTATTTAGTCTTCTCGTGAGAAATCTCTTCCCACATTTCTTTCAATTCCGTCTTTTCTGATTTAGTAATGTAGGATGTTACATATCGAGCAACAGCAATGGAATTGTCCGCAACATACTGAATATCCATGTTAGCGTTCCACATGGATAAAATAACTGGATTGTAGTCATTAATGTATTTTGATTCTTCGCTTCTTCTTAAGCTGTAGGTATTTTTCGGAGACTTTCTTGTGATGGTATGTCGCATAGCTGACATAAAACTGTTCACTCTTCCTTTGGATAAAACAGGACGTGGAAATCCAAAACGTCATTTGGTTTAGAACTTATCCTTTGACTTGGACTTTCGTCAACAGTATTTTCCACACCTATGGCTTTGGAATCGTAAGACTTGTTGTTTTAAGTTTTTATGTTCTCTGCTATTGGGCACAGCACATGTGGCATAATCTTCAATGAAAGACAAAACAATTTCATCTGAATCTGTTCCAAATTTGGGGGCGTCCTTCATCCATAACATATGTATATGAGGAGCACCTCTTGCTTGATACTCCTTTCTCCAAAAGAAATCCACAACTTCTCCAAGAGGAGGATTCTTTTTATTGCAGATGAAAGACATCATAGCTTCAAATCTATGATTGAAATATCTGCATGCATTAACAGGATCCAAAGAGCACGATTCTCCAGGTGTCTTGTATTCAATATTTTTTATATTGGAATTTGCCTCTTGAAGAAATTCAAGTAAATCATCCCAAGCATACTCAGCACAGCTTAGTGTAACAAACCATGTAGGAGTTCCCAAGTTCCGTAGTATACATTTCAGTTCTCCATGACGACGGTACCAATATTCATTAGTCCCACGCTGACTTGCCATCAGATTAATCAACTGAGATTCTAAATGATCATCTCTCTGATGCACTTTATCCATAAAATCCTTTTCAGTTACATTTTGCAGATGCATTCCAGTTTTTAAAATGTGATTTACTGCATATGAAAGTCCAGACAAGTCACTTTCTAACAGAAGATGAAACATATAAGGGATACATTGTCGAAATCTTGGATCTTCTGCATATAATCTTGTTGTCCGATATTCAGATGCAGGAATCTGCACAGGACGTTCATCATATCGTCCACCTTTTCCTGTTGGAAACAACTGCGGGAAACGAGCTTTCAAACTCTCTTCACATACACTCATGGGACTTCCTCTTGCTTTTTTTATTTGGAACAACTCAATCGTATTCCCCATCACCTCTTTGGAATGAAGTGGATGTACACTGTAATGTTCATAGAGTTCTTCACATCTGGACATGTCCACTTTTTCAATTTGTCCACTTAATATTTCAGTATCTTCTGCTAAATCTATTTCTTCTTCTCCTACAAACACATTTCTATAGTATTCATTATTTTTTATCGGATAAAATGATGCCGTTTGCACTTTTCTAACATCCACTAACTCTTGCCAGATTTTCTTATTCTTAGTAGGAACACCATTAACTAGAATGACTAGTGGTTCATTTTCTGCATGGTCTACACCAATAGTTTCAATATATTTTTTTAAATCTAACGGTAAATACACAACTCTTCCTTTCAATCCTCTTTGTAACTCTGATGGAGGTAATTTACCTGTTTTAGGCTCCATACGAACAATAGCCTGAAGCGGGTGCACACATTGAATGAGAATAGACTCATACGTATTTAAATCTATCAGCTCTGGAGGAATAGCAACCAACTCTAGATTATTATGAACAGCTCAAGCAGGCATTTTATTCTCATCTAATTTGTTATAACAATATTTGTAAATACGCTGCTCAGATCCCAAATCAAAACAATCCTCTACCAACAAATAAGTTGCAAATTCCTTCCTCTTATTATCTTCTATTTCACTTTTTAAATACAGATTGACACCCCTAGTCTGATTTTTATAGTGACTTCGCTGACAACAAATACAAGAAACATTTGGTCTTTCACCTGACATTACCTTAAACTTTGTGATTTCATCCTCAATTTTTTGTAATTACGGGTTCTATATCGTCTTCAACATTTTGTTCTACTAATGTGTCTGTTTCTGCACTCTCTTGCTGAGGACCAAAGTAACAAAACTCAATATCATCACAAACCTTCTTCACATCTGATACTGACCCACGCAAAAGAGCACTGTTCAACTCATTTAACTTTAGTGCTGGACTTTTTGCATAATACAATCTTCTCACTAACTTCCGCATTTGAGTATGATGTACTGCCAGCATCCTAAAATGGTGAAAAACACTTTGACAAACTTTCCTAGAAAGACAAGCCAAAGAATGACCTTGCAAACCAGTATTTTTTCTCACTCTGCAAGGGTCTAGTCCTTGCAACACCTTAATCTTTTGTTTAACACTTTTTTTACTATATGCTCGTAAAAAAAAGTACATATTTTATCAATAGATTCTTGTCGTACACTACAAATACTACTGCAATCCCAAGTTTACACAGTGTGTTTAGGACGTCTTCCTAGAACTTCATCAGCTATCACTTCTTCTGCATTTCTTTCAACCATTTTCTCTTTCTCAATTGGACAACCATCTCTAACCTCATAACCTCTACCACTGGTGTCCACTGCATACAATAATTTTTTGCTCTGTAAATAACTCTCTTCATTAAAGAAAGGCTCTGAACTGGAACTGTGTTTTTATTCTCCCCCCCCCCCCCCCCCCCCCCCCAAAAAAAGCACAATTTTTTTTCTATTAATTACTCTTTTCCTCCTACTTTTGGCCTTCATTAAATGGATTGGTTTATCTAGTGATCGAATTCTGTTTAACACTAACATGAATAGTTTCCTTTTTACTTCAAAAGCCTGTTCAACAATGTTTTCAATATGCTTCTTCTTTTTATAAAATAGAGCTCTCTTTTTATATTTCTTCACATCTTTCAGCAAATTATGTACTACTCTCTACTAAAATGTTTTTTGCGTAATTCCTTATACTGATTTTGCCTTCTTTTACCATACTTTGTCTCCTTTGAATGTCCATTTGCTTTTTTGCTTTTCCTCTTATTTTGATTTTTTTTTTCCAGTTGAAACATTCTCAGAGGTTTCAGCATTCTGTACATTCTGTTTGGTCCTACAAACATTTTTTATAAATTGCTTTGTGATCTTACCAGAAGATTTTTTTCTTTTTAGCCACATTATCTTGTTCATTCAATACTTGTGGTTGATGTTTCTTCAAGTAATTCTCCTGTCTCTGTTCTTTTCTTTGCATGATTTCTCTATTTTAACGTTGAAAAACAGTATCTGTAAAAAAGAATCACAAATAAATGTATATTAATAACTTTCAAATGTATACTATTCTATTACTGTAGAAACACATTATATATAAATACTGACTAAAAACTATAGCCCTGACGCACAAGTGTGACGATGGTTAAAACACTACATGCATAGTGCATACTACTTTGAAGCAGTTCATGCCCTAAAGCCTACCTCACTAAAAGACTACATGCTAACTGACTGAATGATTGCAGTACTATAAGGAGACACACTGGATGAGTGACAGGGTGTTTGCTAGATGTGTATGAATACTGACATGGATATTGATGGTGTGAAACACAAGTGTGTAGGTGATTAGAGACCTACATGCATAGTGGATACGTGTTTGAATCCATCCATATGTTAAGGCCTGTCTCAGTCCAATAGTACTTGGATACTGACTGAATGTTTTCAGTATTGCAAGGAGAGTGCCAGGATGAATTTATAAGTATTTGTATTTTAGTGCAATAAATACATTACTACATGATGCTGAATAAGTCACTGGAGAAGTATAAGGAGAGTGACAGGGTGTTTGCGGAAACTGTATGAATTCTGTCTGGGATATTGAAGGTGTAAAAAACAAGTGTGTAGCTGGCTACAGACCTACATGCATAGTGGATAGACGTTTGAAACAGTCCATAGAGTAACACTTGGATCACTGCAAAACTACCTGAGTACTGACAACCATTAGAGTACTACAAACAGACTGACTGGGTGAATCTTTTTAAGTTTTTGGGTTCTAGTGCAGTGAATAGATTAGTACTTAGTGCCAAATGAGTCAGTAGAGGTGTGCAATTAAAGTGACAGTGTTTATTGGAGTTTATAGATACTGACAGAGAGATTGAAGGTCTGAAGGCAATTCTGTTGGTAGTTAGAGGCCTCCATGCATACTGGAAACACGTTTGAATCAATCCATGTGCTAAGGCGTGCCTCACTCCATTAGTACTTAGGTACCGACTGAATGATTAGACTATTGCAAGAAGCATACCTGGGTGAATTTATTAGTGTTTCAGTTGTGGCGCAGTGAACGCATTACTACATGGTACTGAATAGGTCACTGGAACAGTGCAAGGGGAGTGACAGGGTGTTTGCTGGAAGTACATGGATACTGACTGGGGAATTGAAGCTGTTAAAGACAAGTGTATAGTATGTTAGAAGACTGCATGCATACTGCATAGACATTTGAAGCAGTCCATGTGGTAATGCATGGTTCACTACATGAGTACCTGGAAACTGACTGAATCATTAGACTACTGCTAGGAGAGTGCCTGGGTAAAACTTTTAAGTTTTTCAGTTTTGGTGCAGTGAAGACATTAGAACATGGTACTGGATCAGTCACTGATGAGTGCAAGATGAGTGACAGGGTGTTTATTGAAGTATATAGATACTGACTAGTTAATTAAAGAAGTGAAAGACAAGTGTGTAGGTGACTAGAGGCCTGCATGCATACTGGACAGACGTTTGAATCAATCCATGTGCTAAGGCCTACCTCACTCCATTAGCATTTAGGTACTGACTGAATGATTAGACTATTGCAAGAAGAGTGCCTGGGAGAATTTATAAGTGTTTCAGTTTTGGCGCAGTGAATGCATTACTACATGGTGCTGAATAAGTCACTGGAAGAGTGCTAGAAGAGTGACAGGATGTTTGCTGGAAGTACATGCATACTGACTGGAGAATTCAAGCTGTTAAAGACAAGTGTACAGTAGGTTAGAAGCCTGCATGAATACTGGATAGACCTTTGAAGCAGTCCATGTGGTAATGCACAGTTCACTGCATGAGTACCTGCGTACTGACTGAATCATTACACTACTGCAAGGAGAGTGCCTGGATAAATCTTTTAAGTTTTTGGGTTTTGGCGCAGTGAATAGATTAGTACATGGTGCTTGATGAATCACTGGAGGTGTGCAAGGGGAGTGACAGGATGTTTATTAGAGTATATAGATACTGACTGGGCAATTGAAGGTGTGAAAGACAATTGTATAGGTGATTTGAGGCAAGCATGCATAGTGGATAGACGTTTCAAGTAGTCCATGTGCTAAGTCCGGGTTTACTACATAAGTACCTGGGTACTAACTGAATCATTAGAGTACTACAAGGAGAGTGCTTCGGTGAATTTATAAGTGTTTGGGTTTTGGCGCAGTGAATGGATTAGTACATGGTGCTGAATGGGTCACTAGAGGAGTACAGGGGGAGTGACAGGATGTTTGCTGGAAGTGTATGGATACTGACTGTGGAATTAAAGGTGTGAAAGAGAACTGTGTAGATGGTTAGAGGACTGCATGCATAGTGGATAAGCATTTGAATCCATGCATGTGCTAAGGCCTGCCTCACTCCATTACTACTTGGATATTAACTGAATGTTTACAGTATTGCAAGGACAGTTCCTGGGTGAATACATAAGCAATGACTGCCTTCTAATTCGACCAAAACTTGAGAACAGGAAAGGTTTTTATGTTTAAAACTTTTTATTGAAACAAAACAAACCATGGGGGAGGGGGATAGGAGGCAGGATACATGGAATACAGTCAAAGAAGAGGGGATGTATCTCCAGAGGGTTGGCAATAGGTGGCGCGGTGGCTCAGAGGGAAGAACACAGTGACTGAACGCTAGAATTGCAAGCTGTGGAATCCCACGCGCGTATCCGAGACCCCAAAGCTGAGCAAGAGCATCCCCCCCCATCAACACCTCAACAGAACACCATCCCCCCCCCCCCATCCCCCATCCTCCCATTAACAAAACAACAACCCTCCCCCCTCCCCCCCGTCCTATGGTCCCGCATCAAAGCAGCCCTAGCCAGGAGCCCCGCACTCCCCCCCCCCTCCCCGGGGGTCCCCATCTCACATGTAAGCTAGTCCGCCGGGGTCACCGGCGGCCTCAGCCTGAGAAGCCTAAGGTACCTCGGGCAGGTGAGCTCCCGGAATTCAGTGGACAGCAGCGCTAGAAAGGGTTGCCATAGCTCTTCAAATTGGTCTACCTCCCCCGCAACCGTAAGCGACAGCTTCTCCATCCCCAGCACGTGCCAGAGCCTATGCAACCAACCGGTGATGGAGGGGACGGTGGATGTGCGCCAGTGGACCAGAATGTTCTGAACCGCAGACCCCAGCGCTATTGCAATCTGCCTACCCCTGCGGGACTTCAGTGGGTACATTAGGGCATTGGGGAGGCCCAGCAGGACATACGCCGGGAGACGCGGCAGCTCTATCCCAAAGTGCTCATCCACCTCGTCCAAGACTTCTTTCCAGTAGGCGGTCAGCACTGGGCAATCCCATAGAATGTGTGTAAGGGTACCTTCCTGCCCGCAGCTCCGCCAGCACCCCTTGTCAGTGTGTTTATGCATTTCATACAGTCTCTCCGGGGTGTAGTACCAGTATGTGGACACCTTAGTGAATGTCTCCGTAAGGCCCGTGTGGTATGCAGAGTGCCGAGCCCGATACGCAATTTGGTCCCATTCCTTGTGGCTGAGTGTCCTACCCAATTCCCTGTGCCAACGCTCCCTCCCCGGGTTGTAGTAGTGAAACGGCGGGGGTTGTAGGTGTTTATACAGATCAGTGATCAGTTTAGCGTCGGAGGTCCGAGTAGCCAACCACCGCTCGTACGGTGTAATTGGACGGGCAGCGGTGGCACGCACCTGAGGCTGGAGGGCCCAATGCCGAACTTGCATGTAGCGCAGTCTGTCCAGCTCCGTCAGGCCGAACTCCTGGCGGAGTTGCTGAAAAGGAACCACGCCCTCCGGACCATAGATCTGGAAGAGTGCCCTGCAGCCCGCCCGTACCCAGTGGGAGAAAACCCCCGGCTCCATCCCCGGGGAGAAGTCCGGGTTGCCCGCAATGGGCGAGAGCGGCGAGGGGAAGGTGGTGAGGCCCCGGGTTTCGCAGACCGCGTCCCACACACGCAGGGGGACCCGCGTAACAAAGGAGGCGTAAAGATTAGGGGGGCGGTGCGTGCGGCGCAAGAATGGGACCTCTTGTAAGGTGCGGCCCGCCACTGCCTGGTCTTGAAAAAGCCAATGTTTGTCGGACTCCCACCTGCTCCACTCCACCAGATAGCGAAGCTGTGCCGCCTGAAAGTACTTACGGAGGTCCGGAATGCCGAGGCCCCCCGCTTCCGGAGCGAGCGTGGAGAGGACCCTCTTCATGCGTGGCCTGCGGCCCTGCCAGACAAAGCGGGAGATGTCAGCCTGCATTTGTCGGATCCAGCCCACCGGGGGCTGGAGCGGAAGGGCTCGGAAAAGATATAGTATCTGGGGCAGCACCGTCATTTTGACCGCCGCGATTCTCCCCAGCCAGGACAGCAGGCCTTTGTTCCATCGGCCAAGCTCGTCCTTGATCTTCCTGCTGAGGGAGGCATAATTGGCCGTAACCATCTCCGATAATGTAGGCGCCAGCAAAATCCCCAGATACGGCACCGTGGACGAGGACCACTGCATGGGGAAGAGCCGTTGAAGATCCCTCCTGGTGTCCGCAGCCAGGGACACGTCTAATGCCATCGACTTGCTCATATTCATTTTGAAGCCGGCCACCCCCGCAAAGGCGTCCAACTCTCGGAGGCAAGCAGGTAGCGACCTCCTAGGGTCATCCAGAGTCAGCAGGACATCATCCGCGTAGAGACTCACGGTGTGGACGTACCGGCCCATCCGGACCCCGACAGCATCCGGATTATTACGGATCCTCTGAGCAAACGGCTCCATGTAGAGGGCAAACAGGAGCGGCGAGAGAGGGCAGCCCTGCCGCGTGCCGCGCTCGATGGCGAAGCCACCAGAGCTACACCCGTTTACCCGCACCGACGCTGAAGGATGCTTATAGCAATTAAATACCATGGTGCGGAACTTATCGCCGATTCCCAGTTTTGTGAGGACCCGCTCAAGATACGGCCAGTGAACTCTGTCGAAGGCCTTCTCCGCATCAACGGACAACAACATCCGCTCCCCCGAGATCCTTGAGGCCTTCTCCAGAACATGCACCACTCTCTTGGTGTTGTCAACCGTCTGTCTACCGGGCACAAAACCAGCCTGGTCCGCCTCCACCAAATCGGGGAGGTGTGGACCCAGCCTGGATGCGAGAATCCCCGTGTACAACTTGAGGTCGACATTTAGGAGCGAGATGGGCCGGTACGAGCCGCAGAGGGCCCGATCCTTCCCAGGCTTCGGGATTACCGCGACCGTCGCCCTCAGGAGATCCGGAGGGATGGCTCCCGGTTCGGAGAAGGAGTTAAACAGCCGCGTAAGGACAGGGGCCACGGTCGTGCAAAAAGTCTTGTAGAAGAGCGACGTGTACCCGTCCGGGCCCGGGGCCTTGCCATGTTTCAGCCGCGCGATAGCCGAAATCACCTCCTCCACATGGATGTCCCGCTCCAGGTGGTCAGCCTGAGCCGGGTCCAGTACCGGGAGGGTCACCGACTCCAGATAGCTATCGGCATCCCGTGGCGGGGAGGGCTCCTCAGCATATAGCGCCTCGTAGAAGCCGCGGAAAGTCTCCGCTACCTCCGCGTCCCCGGAGACAACCCCCCCGTCCGCACCCACCAGTTCTTTCACCACGCTGCGCTGTTGCGCGACCCGGAGCCGGTGTGCTAGGAGCTTGCCACATCTGTCCCCCCCAGTGTAGTAGGCATGTTTCAAGCGTAAGGCGGCGTACTCCGCCCTATCAAGATCCAGAGCCGAGAGGAGCTTCCTCGCTGCCTGCAACTGCCTCCATACCCTCGGCGCTCCCGTACGGCGGTGGACCTGCTCAAGCTCCCGGACTTGAGCTGTCAACTCATCCCTCTTCAGTTGCCGCTCCTTATTCTCGGCTGCAGAGATAGAGATGAATTCCCCCCGTAAGACGGCCTTCAGTGCCGCCCATTGTGTCGCCTGCGAAGTGTCAGTGTTGCTGTTGTGAGTGAGATAGTCCCGTATGACCTCCCCGACGCGTTGTACCACCGATTTTTTGTGTAGAAGTGTGTCCCGGAGGCGCCACGCCCCCCGAGAGGGGGAGGCCGCCGGCCACCGGAAAACGCCGGTGACTGGAGAGTGGTCAGACAGGGACAGGACCCCGATGTCCGCCGCCGTGGCAGCGGCACGCATCGGTCCACTCACCAGGAGGTAGTCCAGCCGTGAGTAGGTGCGGTGTGCGTGCGAGAAGAAAGAGTAGTCCCTATCCGTGGGGTGCAGGGAGCGCCAGAGATCATGCAAGTCCATTTCCGCAATCCGGGCCTTCCCATCCTGGGACAGCTCCCCCGTCTGCGGGAAGCGCTGGGCCGATCTGTCCATCCCAGAGTCAAAGACAATGTTGAGGTCTCCGCCCAAGATAATGTGTCGGTCTGGGGAAGCAGTGACATCCACCAGCGCGGAATCTAGGAAGCGCTCCTGATGCTCGTTTGGGCTATAAACGGAGCCAACTGTAAATGCTATGCCTCCCAGGCGCATGCGATACGCAAGGAGCCTCCCCTTCTGTTCAGCACACTTATGCAACACCTCCCCCCGAAAGGAGCTCGCTAGGAGAATGGCCACCCCCGCTGTCTTGTTCGCTGCCGAGGAAAAGAACTGGGTGGGGAACTTAGCTGATCGCATCCTATGGCAGTCTCGGGGCAATAAGTGTGTCTCCTGCAAAAGGCAAATGTCCGCCTGCGTCCCCTCCAGCAACGACAGGATCGCTCTGCGCTTCACCGGGTTATTCAGACCCTGAACATTAAGGGTCACTACCTTTAGGCCCGGCATTCCTCACAGGGATCGGGAGCGCCATGCAATGGGTAGGGAATCAGCGGGCGGGGCGCGCGGGGCCGCAGCGCGGGACAAGCCAAAACAAAACGGGCATAGACAACATCGGACGGGACCTTCCCAACCCCAAAACAACCCCCTCCCCCACCCAAAACCCACCCTCGGCAACTAGCCATCCCCAAACTCAAACACCCCATAGTCTCAGTCAAGCCCCAAAGGGCAAGTCCGTAGAGAAGAGCAAAGTGGACGTCCGGCCACTCACCTCCCCCCGCTCCCCCCAACCCCCCCGCCCCGTGCCAAGCATGTTAAGAAGCTAAAGACATCTCCCCCCGGAGTGCGTGTTAGGCCGTCAAGGCCACGCTAGAGGAGCCGGTTGAGTCCCCGGCCGCCGCCCTCAGGGCGTCAGCCCTGTCCGCCCTAATGGTAGGGGAGTCCGGGCGCCCTGCACTGGTCGCTGAGCGCCGCCTCGTTGACCTCCGCCGATTCCGTCCCTCCGAGGACCTCCACGACGGCGTAGCTCCCTCCTCCTCCGCTGCCGTGAGCCCCAGGACACCACAAACGTCTTGCAAGGAGCGTAGCTGGTGTAATACTCCGTTCCACCGAAAAATCAGGCGGAAGGGGTGACCCCAAGAGTACGGCGTCTCATGCTCGCGCAAAAAGTCAGTGGCAATCCTAAAGGACCTGCGTTTCTGCAGAGTGATGGCGGAGAGATCCTGGTAAAGCGCCACTGGCCGATCCCGAAAGGTCAGGGGCTGTTTCCTGCGGGCTTCAGCCATAATACGCTCCTTTAGTGAAAAGTCGGGCAGGAAGGCCAGAATGTCCGGCGGGGGTGCCGATGGCTGGCGCTGACGGCCAACCCTATGCGCCCTGTCGATGCTGATGGGAAAGTCCGTAGCCTCCCCCAGGATCTCTCGGAACAGGGCCCGCAGGTAGCCCCCCAGATCGGACCCCTCATCCGCAGTCGGCACGCCCCGCACTCGGATGTTGTTCCTCCGAGATCTGTTCTCAAGGTCCTCAGAGTGGGCCTGGAGCTCCACACACTGTTCCCGGAGGCGAAGAACGTCCTGCTGGAGATGGACTATCTCCTCCGCTCGCTGTTGGCCCTCCGTCTCCGCCGCTTCCACACGCTCACCTAGGCCCTCCACCTCTCTGCGCACTTCTCGGACCTCGCTGGCCACCTCCCGCTTCAGTGTCTGAAAGTCCTCCCTGAGGGAGCTAAACAGTTCCTCCATAAAGGCCCTCGTGACGGGTGGCTCCCCTCCAGTCACATCTGCCGGAGCCCGGGAGGGCCCCGGTGAGGGCTGTGCCCTGTCCCGCAAGTGCTGGACCCTGCCAAGCATGTCCGGTAGAGTACGGTCCCCTTTCTTCGGGCCTCCTTTTCCAGACATCGCCAGCTCCGCAGTCGGGCACTGGTCCAAGTGCCCCAGGGAAGCTCAGCCGCCGGCTAGCACTCGGCCCGGGTATCCCCCACAAGTGAGGTCGCTGCGTCACAGGTGACAAAATGGCGGCCTAGTCCGGTCACCGGCAGCCGCAAGAGCTAGCGGGAGACAACCAAGGAGGCCGCAGCGGAGGGGTCCCAACAGCTCATCCCTCCGGTAGGCAGCCCAGCAATAGCGGGAGGTCGCCCGCCGCCAGCAGCCAGGACTTCAGCGGAAACCGCCACCACTGCTCCTTCGGGGACAAAATGGCGGCCGGTCGGAGCAAGCCAAAACGACTAGGCCCGGCGACACCTCTGGGGCCCCGAGGCACCCCGCAGTAAAATAGGTACCACCCCCGGCTCCCGATTGTCACGCACAGGGGGCCAGATGGTCCGACCCCATCAGAGAGTCCGCCGTACCTCGGCTAGGGGTCAGGGCTTCCGCAGTGCAAGGTGTCGCCATCACCAGCCCGAGTGCCGGGGCACCCGTCCTAAGCCGTCCACACCGTTGGGCCCCTTCCTGCCAGGCTCCTTCAGTCACCGTCAAGCGGCGGGCCAGATCCCCTCCAAACCGCAACTTTCAGCACCAGGCCCAACCGAGGCGCCCGGACAGCTCTTCAATACGCTCCGCCCCTCGGGCTCGCCGCCGTCGTCCCTTGATCTCGGGCGAACTTTTGGGGGGGTTCCCCCGGGGCGATCCGGACAAAAACAGCACCGGTGCATGCCCCTGATGTTCCGCCACGCTCCTCTCCCGCGCTGAGCCTCAGCGGGGGGAGAGAAGCATAAGAAAAGGGCTTTAGCTTGGCCGGGCCGGAGGAGCTACGGGAGGAAGCGTCCGCTCACCCCGCCATCTTGGCCACGCCCCCCAGGAAAGGTTTTTAAGCAGTTATGCGTATGCAAAGATATGAAGAACCCAAATGCTTCTCTCACAGTGGTTCCCAAATGCACACAAACTCAGTGTGATTCTAGACAAGCAACACTATCACTAGGAGTTTACCAAAACTCATTCACTATTGTGGAAGGGGTAAGGGAACTGCACACAATCTACATATTTCAGTACTGCACTTTAGTGTCAAAGCCTGACTCATTTTATCAATGCATAAGCGAAGACTGGCTTGTCATGCTACTAAAACTTGACAAGATGACAGGTTTTAAAACGGTTATCTGTCAGCAAATACATGATGTTACCAAATGATTCTCTTACAATGGTTACCCAAATGCACACACACTCGCAGTGTGATTCTAAACAAGCAGCACTTCACTAGTCTGGAAGGGGTAAGGGTACTGCACACAATCTACATATTTCAGTACTGCACTTTAGTGTCAAAGCCTGATTAATTTTATCAATGCATAAGCAAAGACTGGCTTTTAATGCTACTAAAACTTGGCAAGATGACAGGTTTTAAAACAGTTATCTGTCAGCAAATACATGATGTTACCAAATGCTTCTCTCACAATGCTTGCCCAAATACACACAGACTCAGTGTGATTGTAGACAACCAACTATCCCTTGTACAAAATACATTTACTAGTCTACAAGATCTAAGGTGACTGCACACATTGCAGAAAATCTTCTACTACAGATTAGTACCAAAATGTTACTCTCAAAATGATTCCTAAATGCACACCGACTCACTGTGTGATTCTAGACAAACACTATCCCTTGCACTATACCAAAACACATTTCTTAATCTACGAGTACTAAACATGACTCATTTTGCAAATTCATAAACAATGACTTGTTTCTAATTGTACCAAAATATAAAAACAGCACACTTATCTGTCTGCAAACATATGAAAAACACAAATGCTAATCACAGAATGGTTTCTACATGCACACACACTGTCAATATGATTGTAGACAAAAAAAGTACTCCCTGCACTTTAGCAGGGGAAACACATTAGTTTGATTAAAATCAAAATAGACCACACACATCCCCTCACAATTAAATAACTAACCTTTCAAGTTGTTTTATAGATTAAGAAGTATATCAGTCACACACCAGATTTTCTTATACAGAATCTCTGCACTGTGCACCTGTCAGCAAAACCAAAGAATGGCAAAGTTTCCCTCTCAGTTTCCACACATATACATGTAAACATCAAATCACATTCCTTCCCACATTAATTCAAAAGCTAACACACATTTCTATTGGTTAAACATTTCAACCCCTTTGCAAATGACATACATTTGGACCCTACCCTCAATCTGCCTTCTGCCTGTTACCATAGAAACATGTCATGGAACACTGAACTGAGCACACAGGTCACAAGTTCAGCACACAATGTTGCTAATCAAAACAGCAAGTGTGCTTGACTTTTCAACATATCAGCTTATCATATATAATGTTCCTTTCAATCCGTTTTTGTTGACCAATAAGAACCATGTGTTTAAAAAACAGAAACATGCACCCTAGTTTTCAGTGTAGAAGGTTGTCAAACAACCAATGATTTCTTGTCTTTTTTCAAAACTGCATCTTAGCCACCATTTTAGGAACATCTTACTTTTCAAACTGCCAATTCATTTACAGAGACCATCTGAGTGCATCCAGACCTCCTTACAAGATGCTTACAGTGTGGATTGTGGGACACAGCTATATTTTCTGGAGCCAAAGGTATGCAGAAAACAAAGGCATTCACAAAGACCTAGGTTTGCCAAATGTAGACATTAAATGGATTGGACAGAGCGGGTTAAAGTGGCACCAATGTATGCCATTGTTAAAATCCTTTATGCATATCCAACACCCTGATCTCATAATAGTGCACTGTGGTGGCAATGACCTAGGCACTTGGACTGGGGTAGGTCTGGAAATGCTTATGAAGGACACCTTTGCAGAATTGATTTCACTTTTTCCCAAAACTGCCTTTGTGTATTCTAACATATGCCAAAGGCAGAAATGGAACTGGGCCAATCATTTTTGTCCACAAATTGAGAAAGCTAGGAAACATGTGAATAAATCTGTTTCTGCTTTTCTCCGAGACTATAGAATGGGGTCCATTTACAATAACAATCTGCGCTTTCATATGCAAGAGATGTATAGGAGAGATGGAGTACACTTTACTGATGAAGGAAACCGAGTCTTCCTCAACAGACTCTTTGTAGGTACTTACTTATAAGTACCAAAAACTGTCAATGAACACAACAGCTCTTTTTAGAGCCACTCAAGAACAAAACACTTAAGCTTGATGTTTATCTCCCAAAAATGTCAGTTTTTTTTTCTTTGATCCGCGCACCCAACGCGCTAGGAACCGCGCACCCAACGCGAGAGAAACCGTGCACCCAACGTGTTAGGATGCGTGACCCCTAATTTTACTGTAAAAAAAAAAAATAGCCCCTATCACTAACTTTTATTATCCCTGGGGACCCCATCCCCCGGGGCTTATAAAAAAATATTGGGGACCGTGGGGGGAGCCCCAACGGTCCCAGCCGGCTCCCCGCGTCCTTCGGGAGCCGGCATTGCTTTTCCACAGCTGCTGACATGCAGCTCCCCGTGTGGAAAAGCAATATTGTTAGGATTTTGAAAGAGAGAGCAGGTTTCCCTGCTCTCTCTGTCAAAATCCTATCGAAGTTTGCTATGGGAGGGCGGGAGACTCCTGCCCTCTCATACCAAACGACAGTGTCCTGGAGGTGGGCACCCCAGGACACTGTAGGAGCCGGCCCTGGGGGGTGGCGGTCCCCAGGGCCCTCGAGGGCTCCAGGAGGGGGGCCACGCAGCCCCCCTCCCCCATTAATTTGTAAAGATTTTGCCCCCAGGATTTGGCCCACCCGGGGGCTAATTATTAACGAAGCGAGGAAGTCCGCGCTTCGGGTTTTTTTTTCCCGGCCGGATCCGCGCACCCTGCGCGCATTCGCCATTTTTTTTTTTAAACAAAAGGGGGCCCCAGGGGGTCCTTCTGGGACCCCCTAAGCAACACTAGGGGGTCAGAGTATTTCTACCCTGCCCCCTTTACATCTTTCACACACTTATTTTCCTTACTTAATCAGCCTGGCTTCTACCAAGGCACAAAATGGCTGGCAACAGTTCCTTGTTTCGAATGTAGACACACTTGACAGCCAATTAGCATTCAGCGCGTGATCGGGAGAGTGCGCGCTCGGTTCGGGGAGGGTGCGCTTACGGTGCGGGTAGGGTCCGCGGATCCTCCCCGGCCATAGATATCACTAACTTTTTTACCCTAATTTTCTCAGTAACTACTGAACAGATTCACACCATTTATGCAAAAGGCACGAGTCTGAACTGGGGACTACCTCTTTGCCAAATTTGGTGTAATTCCGTTCAGCAGTTCGGACTGTAGCTGCGTCAACAGGTCCTATGGGAAATTGCATGGGGAAAATGCGTTTTGGGACCCCCTTTTTTCTCTGCCCCTGCTTGATGAATCACCACGAAACTTTCAGGATAGGAGCAGACCGGAGCTGGCCAAAAGTTTGGAAAATTTCGCGAAGATTCGTCAACCGGCGCCAGACTTATTGGGAATAGAATGTTACGGATTTCCTATGGAAAATAGGTCCTAAATATAACTACCTACTGGCGACCGCCAGTAGGAGATATATATCTATCTATATATATCTATATATATATATTATCTACTGGCGGTCGCCAGTAGATAGTTATAGCTAATACCGAGTTCCCATAGGAAATCTGAAAATTCTATTTTGAATAACTTTAGCGCCGGTTGACGAATCCTCGCGAAATTTTCAAAACTAATGGGGCGCTCCGCTCAGCTCCTACCCTGAAAGTCTCGGGGTGATTCGTTAAGCGGGGGCTGAGAAAAAAGGGGGGTCCCAAAACACGTTTTCCCCATGCATTTTCCCATAGGACCTTTAGTCGAAGGTACAGCCCGAACGGCTGAACAGAATTACTTGAACTTTGGCAAAGAGGTAGTCCTCAGGTCAGGGATGTGCCTTTTGCATATATGGTGTCAATCTGTTCAGTAGTTTCTGAGAAAATTGCAGTTAAAAGTACATAAATATCTATATGCGCGAGCGTAATTCTGATTGGTGGTTAGATGTCAGTCAACATTCGAATCGGTCGAAATCAGAAAGTGTCGGACGCCGTTTTGTGTGTGGCAGTGAAAAAGAAAGGTGGAGAACGTGAAAAGGGGGCAGGGTAGAGAGTTCCTGACCCCTAGCCTTTGTCAGGGGGTCCCTGAAGGACCCCGAAGGGTGACAAAAACATTTTATTTTGTTTTCAAAAAATCGCGGGGTGCGCGCACGGTGCATGCACGGTGAAAAACCCTTAAAACAAAACATTTTAAACGAGCCATTCCATATTACAGGATACAGTCAATCTATAACTATATACATAGGTAGTTTATTGTAAAAGAAATATATAAAAAATATAATACATACATAAATTAGCATTTAAAAAACCTTACAAATTCACTAAAAAAACCATAGGTTTCACACACGTTATAGTTAGAAATTGGCGTTTAAAAAACCTTGCAAATTTACTTAAAAAAACCATAGGTTTCACACACGTTATAGTTAGAAATTAGCATTTGAAAAACCTTGCAAATTCACTTAAATAACCATAGGTTTCACACACGTTATAGTTAGTAATTGGCATTTAAAAAACCTTGCAAATTCACTGCAAAAACCATAGGTTTCACACATGTTATAGTTAGCTGGACATTTCACTCGTAAAAAACCATTGAAATTCCCCCGTTATAGTTAGCTCAGCTAAATATAACTTGCGCGACCGCAATCCACTGCTGATGACGTCACATATTACATCACTGGTACAAAAGAGCGAACCACGGAGGAACCTATAAGATTTATTATGGATTACAGTCAAGAATCCAAAGAAATTGTTAACATTTTGAAGAAGAACTGGAAAATTCTACAGTTAGATGCAATCATTGGAGAAAAAATGGGAGGTCATCCAACAATAAAATACCGTAGAGCTAGAAACTTAAAAGACCGACTGGTACACAGCCATTTCAAAGTAAAAAAATCAAAAGAGACATGGTTAAACACAAAAGGTTTCATTAAGTGTCATAACTGTAAAGTTTGTGAGATCGTGAAACCAATAATGGAAGTTACAACGGCAAATTAAAAAAATCTGGCAAATTAAAGATTTAATTTCGTGCAAAAGTCAATACACGGTATATGTTATAGAATGCCCATGCCCATTAAAATATGTGGGCAGCACCATTTGTGATTTCAAGAAACGAATACTGGAACATGTACGAGCTACAAAAAATAAAGATAGAAATAATGCAGTAGCCAAACATATGGAGACGCATCATAATGCTAATTGGAAATCTTTAAAGTTTTATGGTATCGAATCTGTCCCGGTTAATGCACGTGGTGGTAACCGGGAGAGAACACTACGTCAAAAGGAATCCCGTCACATTTTGAACTTCAGAACTATGACCCCTTTTGGTTTGAATCAATCGGAAGAACTGTATATACACCTACAATAAAACTGAATACAAAAGTAAGCAACGGGTTTTGTCTGCCCAACAGAGTAACGAAACAGAGGCTCATATTAAATGTGGAATGAAGCGTGAATAAATGTCTCACAAGCCCCCTAGAGGGCCAGGAAAGAACAGACAAAATGCCTCAAAATGCCCACCCAGGGGCGAAAGGAAAAGCCCACCAGAGGGCCAAGAAAGAGCGGACAAATGCCTCTAAACGCCCACTAAGAGGTGAAAGTGTATAAGTTTAAATTAATGACACATATGAGTTGGAAATAAGATAATGAAGAAATCGCCGTGTAATGGACAAGTATCAACAGATACAAATCTACCCAGTACTTTCATTTGAGATAATAAAGGTGAAAGGCCCAGGACAAGCAAAGTATAAGCCTTAATAAAGTTATAATGTTTTGGATAAACATATATAAAAAATCAAAGGAAAAAACCTTTTGGACTGGGACGAACCTCATTACCCACAATCCAACGGGAAGCCGTGGGAGAAAACAGGAAGTGATGTAATTTCGCTGCCTTCAATTGGCTTTATATTAAAAAATTTAATGTAAGCATGCACAAACATACAACCGTGAACAAGGTATATGCTGATACCAGAACGCGTTGGTTAATCTTGGTTTTGCTGTTTAACGGATGAATTAAAAATTGGTAACAAGCTGTTGGAGTGTGACCTTTTACTTCTATTCGGGAGTTCTGTGCTCATTTTCGGCGGTTTGGTTCAACCGCGTTGGTCACGCACCCCTCGAGAAGCGCTTGAAGCTGGGTGAAAACTAACCGTGCTGGATCTATCTATCTATCTATCTATCTATCTATCTATCTATCTATCTATCTATCTATCTATCTATCTATCTATCTATCTATCTATCTATCTATCTATCTATCTATCTATCTATCTATCTATCTATCCTTCCTACTGGCGGTTGCCAGTAGGTAGTTATAGTTAGGACCAAGTTTTTTGTTTTGCTTATAACTTTGGCGTCATGTGATGAATCTTCATGAAATGTTCCAAACTAATTCTTTGTTCATATTAGCTCCTATGTAGAAAGTTTGGGGGTGATTCGTCAAGGGGAGGGCTGAGAAAAAAGGGGGGTCCCAAAACTTATTTTCTCCATGTTAATTTCCATAGGAAACTTTAGACAAGACTACAGGTCGAACGGGTGAACGGAATTACCCCAAATTTGGCAGGGAGAGGGGTCTTCGTCTAGAAAGCACGCTTTTGTTTATTTGGTGTAAATCCGTTCAGTAGTTTTGGACAAATATCGAAATTTACAGATATCGATATTTGGGAATTCTGCCTTCTGTTTGGCTGAGGGGTTACGAGCACGAGCTTGCTGCTTATTGGCTGCGAGTGGTTGCAACTAGGAAGTGTTGGCAGCCATTTTGTGATTCCGTTGAAGCGATAAGGGGAATAAAGGGCAAAAAGAGTAGGAAAGAGGAGGGTAGGAGGTCTGTGAGGTCTGTGGGGTGGTTAGGGTGTGCACCACAGGGAGTGTGAACCAATGTATTCACCTCTACCGGTGTGAAAATGCTGTTTTGCCCAGAGTGAGATGGTGCTGAGGTGAGGTGCCGGTGCACTCTGGGATGAAACCGTGAGCTGATTGCTGTTAACTGATGTGCTCTGGGCGCTGTAGCATACTGGCCGCTGTAGCATAGCTGTGCAAGTGGTGTTAGTATGGGTTTAGACTATAGCGGGAGTGGGAAGCAAACTACTCACCCCAACCGGTCTGAAGACTCTAATGTTGTGTTTTAGCAAATAGGAATAAAGAAATAATCGTGAAGAATATAATGCAGAATGTTCCAATGCCACAGAAGACAAATGGTGAAATCAGGTGCGTTTAAGAAAGCGGCTGTGTGAGATAAAGCGATGGAGCCTGCAAGTTATATAAACAGTGTCTTCATTTAAGTGCCATAAATGGAACCACTTGTGCAATAGCTAAGGCATCCAGCTGAGGCAAACTCCAACCGCTTCTGCTGTATTCAAACCTAAGCTCCTGCATCAGTCAATTCCACATTACAGTTCCATGAGACATAAACAATACCTATTAGACATGAATGACTGTAATTTGTAGAATGAAAATAAAGGTAGGATACGATTACCACACTGTGCCAACCAGTTCCAAAACAATGCTGTGATTCTGGATCTTAGTCGCTAGCTCGTGGGCAGAGAATGAGCTAATTTGTGTGAAACGACTTCGTGGATAACAGGCAGGCAGAGAGACGTGTGTACAAAGAACAGATATTGTTTCAAAATGGATGTCGGGTTTAACCCCTTGAGTGCCCATGACGAGATGGTCTCGTCATGGGCCGCGGTTGCGCTGTGCCCATGACGAGACTATCTCGTCATGAACCCCGCCCGCTAATTCAACGCCCGGCACAGGGCGGGGAAAGGGCGGGGCACACAAGGGGTTAAGCTAATTTAGCAAGTAAATAGCGTATTTGCATAGGCCATACATCATCCATCCCTGGTTAGTGTGGAGACGTAAGGGCCAATAATGAAAACACAGTTCAAATGCCTAAGCATACTTCGTTATTATATGAAAATAGTTCAATTGAAGTGTATTAAATAATTTGATAGGAAAAAGTCAAAAAAGTTGGGAAAAAACAATCCAAGAATAAAGTGAATTTCTTACAAGTCTTGTAGATTGCAGTCCGGAAGTTCTTCAGCAGCTTGAGATGTGTAATGTTCCAAGAGGCGATTGTTGCCATCGTGTGAGAAAAGCAAAGTGATCCAATTCATATCCTCGAAGGGACAGTAATGACCGGTTACTCACCGGTAATATTCATTACTCCGAGTCGTAGCCCTCACCGTCCCAGTCCAGGTGGGAGGAGCTATGCTCATGTAGTTAGGACTGGGACGGGGAGGGCTGACGAGGAGGTAATGTTCCTAGAATGTTGGAGCGGCAATTTGAATTGGCAGGCAATCTGCTATGTTGTCAAAGGTCACACGTTGCAGGAGATCTTTCGCGGCTGCGCAGTAATCCCATTCCGCCAGGATACTTTTTTGCGTTGCCTCCGCCATTGCTCCACTGCCCGAACAATCAAGTTAATGGTTTTTAAGATACTCCATTACCTGCTGGATATCTGGAGCGTTTGCTGGGATGTTGGCACGGCATAGATCCATTCGCCAGTCGATTGGGCAAGTTTTGCAATAAAAAGATGGTTGCATGCAGATTGTATATGTGTAATTAAATGTCATGTTGTAGCTGGCTCCGATAATGGAGGCAGGCAGCCGAAAAGTTGTTCTATTTTTTCACGGTATTGATGTAGCTTCGCCTAGAGGCGTATTTTGTCGGACATGCTTGTTACCACAGGGAGCGAAGCCATTTTTAACAAGCTGAAATAGTAGTAGGATGGCCGCAAACCGAGCGAGAATTATGGGCACTGTTGCTGTTATTCCAGAGATGATCGAATGAATGAATTCTGGTATTAGACAAAAAACTGTTTGAAAGGCTGTGAGCAGGCTGGAGGAGACAGTGTTAAAGTGTGCCAGACCTTAAATGTCAGATGTGTTGAATATTGTGTAACAATTCACAAAATGTAATGGGAGGTTCGTATTTAAAAGGGAGTGTATTTTACTTGAAGTTCGTGCTATCTGCAGTCGATAAATTACTTTTG
The DNA here is from genome assembly GCF_964204655.1 of Triturus cristatus. Taxonomy (NCBI): domain Eukaryota; kingdom Metazoa; phylum Chordata; class Amphibia; order Caudata; family Salamandridae; genus Triturus; species Triturus cristatus. The sequence goes on from NC_140583.1 coordinate 360,004,831, forward strand.
GAGAAGTGAGGGACACTTCTGTTTGAAACAAGCGCTTTCAGTTTGCTCCGTTTAATAAAATCTGTTTTCAAAGTAGGTATTGAAGGCCAAGTTGAACTTTGGGAGTTACTTTGTGTGGGTGGGAATAGAGATTGCCAGAGAAAGTTATACGGTTTGAAACAGTAAGGACATACGGTATGCCAGCTTACATTGCATAGCAGTCCATGTTATTAAGAAGCAGATAACTGCCGTTAGAAAGCTGTGTGAATGTTGGTCTGATTGTGTCAGTTGGTGTGCTTTTAAGAAAGCACGCAAGATTGGGGGCTGTAAGCTTAGAAGCGTTGTGCAGTTGGACATTCTTGCATAGTAATGAATGACTGCCATTGTGGTCCCACTTTTCACCTGTGAGAATTTTTGGTATCCTCTTTAAGACCGCGATATGTAAATGGGAGAAACCACTGCTCTTAAATAAACGCGCTACCTTATATAATCACATACAACATGAGAAACAACATGTACACCTAGCAGACACAACGATACTGCGTACTGTGTGAACCGTGGCTAGCCATGTACACAAACCAAACATTGCACCTCTGCCACACAATGCAGAATGCGGGGAGAGATGGGAGCAAAGTATGTGCGAAGGTGGCAAGTGATTCTCGATTTATTAAAAGTATACAATGCAAAGTGTTGAGGGGATATGCCAGACAGACTTGAGTATGCAGAGCACAGACATGTACATGTCAACATACAATGATGGTCTATTGAGTGAAGTGGACAGTGGGCGCAACCATGATAGTACAGTCAGTAGGGAAGATCACGAAAAGATAGCACGTACGTGCCCTCCTCCAACCCCCCCTCCATAAATCTTTAGCGTAGTGGGCTGGCTCGGCGTACGCAAGGCTAGCGTAGGGGTATGAATAAAAGGCACATTTCTCTCGGTGTGGTTCTCTTCCAGAATGGCGAACATGTCTGTCAGGTCTGCACAGCTTACACCGCCACGAGGCTGACGCCGTGAGTGAAGGTGGCTGCTTGAATAATGCTCTCAGCCTGCTGATACCCAGAAACCGTCATGGCCGCTGCAACGCGCATATGCCCCACAGTCCACCTTTCGACACCGCCGTATGTGAAAGAGGGCCCACCACGTGCCGGCAGAAGCTTTTGGGCCGAGGTCTGCGAACTGGGAAGGCTCCTGAGATCAACGCTGGCTACCGCGACACAGGCAGACAGCGCCCAGCCTGATGCCCAGCACCGTGGAGTGCTCTGTATACTACTAACACAGTAGTCCAACAGTGGAACGGTGTCTTGATCCCACATTGGACGATGTTAGAACTGCATCCTGAGAGTGCAGATGAAGGTACTCCCTTCGACCAGGTGCAAGCAACTCTAGGTCCCAACAGTGGAACGGTGTCTTGATCCCAGAATGGACGATGTTCGATATTACCTGCTGCTTGGTTTTCACTGAACTCCCTCCGTTGAGGTGCATCAGACCGACTCTGTGCTTCCGTAGCGAAGTGCTGCACATGATCATTGGGCTTGGCTGACTGCAGTCGCTGGAGTACACTGCGGTACAGCAGGTCCGAACAATGGAACGGGGGTCTTGATCCCAGAATGGACAATGTTAGAACTGCATCTGAGAGTGCAGATGAAGGTACTCCCTTCGACCATGTGTAACCAACTCTAGGTCCCAACAGTGGAACGGTGTCTTGATCCCAGAATGGACGATGCCCGATATTACCTGCTGCTTGTTGGTTTTCACAGAAGTCCCTCCGTTGACGTGCATCAGACTCTGTGCTTCCGTAGCTAATTGCTGCACATGATCATTGGGCTTGGCTGACTGCAGTCGCTGGAGTACACTGCGGTACAGCTGGTCCGAACTGTGAAACGGGGTCTTGATCCCACAATGTACGATGTTAGAACTGCATCTGAGAGTGGAGATGAAGGTACTCCCTTCGAATAGGTGCAACCAACTCTACGTCCCAACAGTGGAACAGTGTCTTGATCCCAAAATGGACGATAGACGATGTACGATATTACGTGCTGCTTGGTTTTCACAGAACTCCCTCCGTTGAGGTGCATCAGGCTCTGTGCTTCCATAGCTAAGTGCTGCACATGATTATTGGGGTGGGCTGACTGCAGTCGGTGGAGTAAACCGCGGTACAGCAGGTCGGAACAATGAAACTGGGTCTTGATTCTGTGATTGAGGATGTCAGAAGTTAGTTTGTGATGATTTGGGTGTACCCCCTCCGATCAGGTGCAACCAACTCCGTGCTTCCGAATCCAACGGCACGTGACTGTGAGGCGTTAATGACCACTGCTTCTGGCCTACACTGCGGTCAGCAGGGCTTATAATTCAGATCGAGTGGTGATTGTTTAATTACAGAATCCAGTAGGCAACTAACTACGTCTATTGAAATATATACAGTAGCCTTTTAGGATACTTGCTTGAAGAAGTTTTTTAAGTACAATGACTAAATTCTTCTTGGTACTGGTAAGGAACACTGAATAACAGTGTACACAGTGGACAGCAGAGATCGCAATTCGAATTGTTTTGATTTATTGCAGAGTTTGTTTAATATATGTTGTTGTATTTTGTGAAGAGGAAGTGAGAAAAAGTATTCATGGAAGACTGTGCTCACTTCTGCCTTCAATTTGCACTGCAGACAGCAGTGTTCACAATTCAGATCGAGTCGCTAGTGTAGATGACGCAGTCCTGTAGGCAAAAGACATTGCTCCAGTGCGCTCTGTCCGCACCACACATGCGCTTCATCGCAGGGTTCGCACACAGTTTTTGTTGCTTTGCGTATGACAAACTGGGCAGCTCAAGTCAACGCCACGTGGCTGTGGGCCCTTGCTGACTGCTCTCTGGCCTACACTGCAAACAGCAGTGTTTACAATTCAGATCGAGTCGGTATTGAGGATGATGTAGTGTTGTAGGCAACAGACATTGCTCCTAGTACGGCCCGACCGTAGCCCGCATAATCGCTGGCTGTGCACATGCTGAAAGCTTTTGATGTGGCTATCTAAGTGCACTAGACCTGATGGACCCTTTATGATACAATATTTTTGTGTATTATTTCAGATCTACTGCCTGTATCTCAGTATACCACAAGTTATGGTTCTTTTACAATAGAATCTTTTCTGTATTATTTCACATCTAGTGTCCCTACCTTACTGCAGCACAATCTATTGACCCTTTTATTATTAAATCTCTGTGTGTGATCCAATGATTACTGTTGTAGTTTGATGCTAGCAGCAACCATTCCCTTAGGGCTGCTTTACACTCACCCTTGCACGCATTCAGCACAGACATCACTTGATATGTGACCCTGGTAATAAAAAGGAGTTGAGCGCACGTGCCCGTACCCACTTCCACTATCTATCTGTGTCCGTGTGTTCAATATCTATGCATGATACTGCCCCTGGACCGTACCACATTACATTGTGCTGTGGACAGCGTATGCAACCATGCTACCTCTGGAAGTGGGGAAACGTTCTGTTATGTGGCTTTTAGATGCATGGCTATCACAGGTGGAAGGCCACTTTACACAGCATGAATATTGATGAAGATGATGAGTGATGTAATATGTGACGTCTTTGGCTTCTGAATCAGCCAGTGATTATTGGACAGTATACAAATTGGGTACTCTTTATCACTGGGGTCTTATGAATCACCAAGGTTATTGTATCTGTAGGGACTTCTAATTGCAGATTCTGTACTTTTGAATTATCTCCAGGCATTAAACTGGATCAGGAAGGGTTTCATGAGCAGTACCTCTGTGTGCCTGTAGGTGGCATCATTCGGATCCGCATGGTGCCGTTGGCGTTGTTTGCGTCAAATGACTTGTGCGGGACCTATATAGGCACTTCCACAGCACACTGACTTCAGTTGTTTTCTTTCTGCATAGACTTGGAGAAGAGATACCCCCAGTCACTTCTTGACTGACTCTTTTTTTTTTTAACCTTTTGTCAAAGACTTTTCAGGTCGAATCTAGAGTCAGCGCGCATACACTCCTCTACGAGACTTGTTGTACTGGAGTATGGAATAGAAGCCCCGCCCCACCCATATTTGTCATTAGTTTGTGTCATTGTTCTTTGTAAATGCTAGCTTCTGATTCATAAATAGGCTTGTTTGTCCTTCCTTAGTACCGCCTTGTCTTAATTTGTTACCTCCCGCATCGACTGGCTCTTTTACTTTGGTTGTTACACTGTACGTATTATTTAGTCTGTAAGCACCATTTTCTTTATTGAGTTTCTCTTGCTAAAGGCACGAAGTGCTTTGCTTGCATTAAGCGCGCCATGAAAGCTTTCTCTTTTCAAGCAGCCGGGACAATGGCAGGCACTTCTTTCCAATGACATAGGTCTGACATTAAAATGCGAGACCTATTTCATTGCCAATATTTTTTTATGTTGCTTACGCTAAACCCATCTTTTTTTTGTGCCTCATTTCACTGCTTCAACCCAAATCTAACTTCTGAGTTTCTTTCCAGCGCCCTTATGTATTAGTCTTACACCAGCTCTGAGCATTATGAATGGGTATGCTACAGGAAATGAAGTTTTACACTCCAGCTGGAAGTTGCCCTCGTTATTAGGGCTGCTTTCGGGCAACTTTGCGATGCGCTGTCCATAAACAATTGGTGACATATCTGTGAGCCAGGCCCCAGCATCTTTGTCCTCATTAGTACATTTCACCGGGTTCTTGATGTAAGGGGGAGGCGCTCTTCATCGGCTGCCATTCCGCCCCACCTAACTCTCCCGGCTGCACATACAAGTCCTGACATCCGCTCCTTGTGAAAGTTCCTTTTCGAGTGCCTGTAAAAACGTGTTGTATTTCATCGGCGACAGATACAGTGGCTGCCCTGCTGTTAATATTTGCTCTTTCTCTGTCATTATAACATCCCTGAATGTCTCAAGATATTCTAGAAAGATTCGGGCCTCCATTTCTGGTGACAGGAGAGCTCCTGCGGTGTCCGATTGGTCCACTTCAAAGCCCAGAAACTCTTATCCGGAAACAACCTGCCTTCAAAAGACGAACAACGTTTCTTCAATCCTTCTCAGAGAGCACTCTAAAGATCTGGATTTCTGTCTGTCTGTGAACCACATCAGTCTTTCAAATATTGTTTTAATAACAAGAGCTTACATTTCTCCAGTATTGGGGTATCTTTCATAGATTTACATGCCTGAATCATTCCCCGTCGTCGAGTGGGAGTCCCATGGTACATAAAAATAACAATATATCTGCTTATAGAAACCATATCGTAGGTAACCTAGAACCAGGAAGTAAACATGCCTCGTCCAAGTCATTATATATAGTCCAAACTACAGCCAATCAGGTGACAGCACCACCCAGAATGTTCTCCTCAGAGGCTCAGGCTCTCAGATTTTCTACCGCACGTCGTGTGAAGGGAGTCTGCCTGAGCTCTGCTTAGTATTTCTCTGGTTTCTTTAGGAATTCTTCATTTTATGATGTCTTCTTCAAAGAAATCTCTCTTTCGAACCTTGTGAATCTTGTGGGAAGCTCAGGCTGTTTTAAGAAGATCCCCACAAGAAGTGCATTTATTGCTTGTATCCTGACCACCAGGTGAGACTGCAAGATCTGCAGAACTTTCCCACAAAAGACTCTGAGGGACAGAGAAGGGTGTCTACTTCTGTGGCTACAGAAGATTAAAGATCAGGACAATCCCTTATCTGAAGTTGGGAGTATTGCCTCTGTCCAGACTGCTTCCTCTAGGAAGAGAACAGCTGACACTGATTTATCTTCTCCTGGGGCTAAGGTGTCGAAAAAACAGCACACTTCTAAGAGTCCTGAGCTGCCTTCTACTTCAAAAAAGGCTCCTCCATCTTCTAAGAGTAAAACTCTTCCTACTACGCCCCTGAGAAAGACTGTGAAGTCTCAGGCTTCAAAACAAGTTTCTGATAGAGATTTACCTCAGAAACGGGGTGTCTCGTCGACTAGCTAGACGACGATGTCTTCATCGAAGCCTACCGTCGGCGCGACGACTACGTCGACTGCTACTTTCTCGTCGCCGAAGCCACAGATGATGATGTCATCGGCATCATGGCCGTCGACGCTGGTATCCGTCAAGCCAGTCTCGTCTCGTCGACGGACGCCTCGTCGACGGACGCCTCATCGTCTAGGTTTGTCTCGTCGACTATCACTTCGTCGTCTGCCTCGTCGACTGTTGCCTCGTCAACAGCTACATCGTTTTACCAGGTTTGGTCTTCGTCTACGCCAACAACATAGTCAGCGGCACCGTCTACACAGTTGCCTCCGTCGACAGCAATGCCTTCTTTGCTACAAAGACGTGGGGCTTCCTTGGAGGTTCTCTCTCCAATTCACACCTCCCACTCTAAGGTTCCTCTTGTGTTACCTGAACAGTTGCTGGATTATGGAAAGGATGATTAAGAATCGGATGAGGGTGATTGGTTTCGTACTACCAGGAGCCCTTCCGAGCTGTTCATTAAATATCAGGATGTGGATCAAGAAGAGGATTTCTGCCCGGAGACGGTTTCTTCATCTCCAGATCCAATTCCTACGGCCCAAATGCCTTTGGCTCTTCTAAATAATCTGCAATACATGTTGGAAGATTATTATCGCCGTTTCCCTCCATCTGAATCGGCTTCTTCTATACGACCTACACCTGTTCCTCAATCTTCATCAGCATTGAGGTCGCCCAGGCCACATTCTCCGGGACCTTCGAATCACTCTCAGGACGCTCACACCACGGATGATGATAGGGAGGAAGGTGAACTGGATGAAGGATCACTCATGACAGAGTGGGACGACTACCAGATACAAACTCCGTCACCATCTACGCCTGCTCCGGTTGACTTTCCTCCAGTTGACATCGGAGGTTTTCATCTTCTCATGGAGAGGGCAACACAACGGTTCCTCCTTCCTATGGAAACAAAGATGGATGATTGTTTCCTTTACGATTTTAAAGATCATCCGAGAAATCAGATGCGGTCGATTCCTATTATTGACTTTATTTGGCAGGAAGGACTAAAGGTTATGAAAGCTCCTGCTTCTATTCCTGTGGTCTTGCCCCGCCTCGAGGAAATACAAGGCACCGGACAATTCGCCAGCATGTCTGATAGGTCAGCCAAAGGCAGATTCCATTATCACCCAAGCAGCTCAACGTCGAGCGCGGAATCCCTCTTCTCCACTGTCAGCTCTTCCTGATCGGGATGGGAGACGTCTGGACGCTATTGGAAAGAGTTTCGACCGTGGCAGCAACAACCGTCCGTGCAGCTAATTCACTGGCCATCTTCGGTCGATATGATAGACAATGTGATCGGACATTTCTCCCTACATCGACAAGTTGCCTGAGCCCTCTAAGTCTGAGGCACTAGAAATCCTTCAGGAGGTTGAACGAATCTCGGCTGAGATTGATTCGGCTATGGATGTTGCATCTACAGGTTTTCCACAACTGGCAGGTGCCGCAGTCCTGCGGCGATGGGGCTCGCTAAAAGCTACATCTTTTCGCCAGGAGGTTCAGGCTAAAATAATTGATATGCCTTTTGACGGCTTGTCTCTTTTTGGTCAGCATGTGGACGAGGCCCTCCAGGCCATTAAAAAGGACTCCGAGACAGCAAGATCTCTCGATACTCTTCAGTTTCGGAAACCGCCTTTTCGTGGCGCTAGAGGCTGTAGATCCTTCTCTTGTCGAGGAGGCTATAGTCCGCAAAGACAATATCAGTCCTATCAGAGTAACCAACGTTACTCATCTCAGCGTCAACAATCCTTCAGGCAACAACCACCTACCTCTTATTCACAAAACAGAAGAAAGTCTTCCTACCGCAGACGTGATGCGTCTAAAAAGCAGTGACAAATGCCACCTGCTCTACCGCTTACCCCTTTAAAAGTTGGAGGAAGAATCTCCCGTTTTTACTCAAACTGGTCAGCAATAACAACAGACAAATTGGTCTTGGATATTGTGGCCAGAGGTCATGTTCTAGAATTTGTAAAACTTCCTCCGAATACTCCTCCCAAAGGACCACCTCCAGCTCACCTCACAGAGCTTTTGTCCCAAATAAATTTGATGTTACGAAAGGGAGCGATCGAGGTAGTTCCTCAGTTGCAAAGAGGAACCGGTTTCTATTCCAGATTTTTTCTAATAAGAAAGAAATCGGGAAAATGGCGCCCCATTTTAGATCTTCCCTCCCTCAACGAATATCTAAAAAAGTTATCCTTACGGATGCTGATTCTTCAAGAAATATTTCAACTCCTCATGGCGTGGGTTTACATGACCACCCTCTACCTCCGAGACACCCTTTTTTCATGTACCAATTCTCCCCAGACACAAAGTTCTTGAGGTTCAGAGTGGCTGGCATGGACTTCAAGTTCAAAGTCCTTCCTTTCGGACTACGTTCCACGCCCCATGTCTTTACCAAGGTCTTAGCACTGGTGGCAGCTCACCTTCGACTGGAGGGAATTCAAATCTTTCCTTATTGAGACGATTGCCTTATCAAGGCGAATTCTTTCACAGTCGCAAACGCCCATACTCAGAGATGTCGGTCTCTTTTTCAATCTCTGGGCCTCTGTCAATTTCGACAAGTCTCACCGGCCCATCACAAAGGAGAACGTTCTTGGGAGCCACCATAGACACTCTGCTGACACAAGCCTGTGTCTCAAACGAAAGGCAACTGAAACTTTGCAAACTTGCCCAACTGTTGCGATCAAGAATGTACGTTTCAGTCCGGCAGTTCAAGTCACTTCTGGGGATGCTGTCATCCTGCATTCCCCTGGTCCCCAACTGCCGTCTCAAGATGAGACTTCTGCAAGAGGAGCTCAACAAACAGTGGTTGCAGGTTTCGGGAACCTTCGACGATCACATCCACATAAATTCTCGGATTCGGGAAGCCTTACACTGGTGGACTTGCACAAACAACGTTGACAGCATTTCTAGCGTTGCTCATTTCTAGTGGAAGCTCAAAGTTTCATCATCACCACAGACGCCTCCCTCGAAGGATGGGGTGCGCATCTGCAAGGGCTCACCGTCCGCGGCAAATAGGATGCTCAACAACTGACTTGGCATATCAACCTTTTATAGTTGCTAGCTTTCTTCCTGGCCCTAAAGTCTTTTTGCACCATCATTCTCAGAGCATCGGTGTTGATCCGAACGGACAACACGACAAGTATGTATTACTTGAACAAACAAGGAGGGACAAGATCCGTTTTACTGTCTCAGCAAGCCCAGCAAATTTGGGATTGGGCGATCCGACATCGGATAAGTCTAACAGCAATCCATGTTCCGCGAGTTTCCAATGTCCTTGCGGATTCCCTCAGCAGGTCGACAGTTTCCAATCACGAGTGGGAGCTCCATCAACCAACTTTGGATCGTATTTTCAGAAGTGGGGTCGACCCGATCTGGATTTGTTCGCGACCAGTCAGAATTGCAAATGTCCATTCTTCGCAAGCTGGCTTCCCCACAAGGGATCGTGCGGCAATGCGTTTTCGATTAACTGGTTGCGGATTTATGCCTACGCTTTTCCACTAATGCCGTTCGTTCCCAGGGTTCTCCGGAAAATGAAGTAAGAACCTTGTCGCCTAATACTCGTAGCTCCCAGGTGGCCTCGCCAGTTCTGGTTCACCGAACTTCTCCTTCTCTCCGTATGCGATCCCATTCAGTTGCAACCAATACCGAACCTTCTATCCATTCAGAAGGGACAGATCTGCCACCCAGATCCTGCATCTCGACGCTTAGCGGCCTGGCGCCTGAGCACCTTGAATTCGCTCACTTAAACATTCCTTCGGACTGTAGGGAAGTCTTGGCCAATGCTAGAGCGCCTTCACAATAAATACTGGCTCAAATGGAAACTATTTTGCCTGTGGTGTCAAGCCGCCAACATTCATCCAATACATGCATAACCGGAACAAATTTTGCCTTTCTTTTTACATTTGGCAAGATCAGGCCTTTTCCAATTTTACTCTTAAAGTATTTTTAGCGGCTATTTCAAGATTTCGACAGGATGGTTCCAACTCTCTGTACTCCCCTAGGGTCATTCAGCAGTTATTCAAAGGATTGTTTCACATGTTTGCTCCCATCTGCCATCCACCTCCATCCTGGCATCTTAATGTTGTGCTCTCACAGCTCATGCAACACCCCTTTGAACCTATTCATAGGACAGATTTGAAGTTTCTTTCATGGAAAGTGTCTCTGCTGTTGGCTCTCACGTCAGCTAGGCGGGTCAGTGATATTCAAGCCTTCACTATTAAACTGCCTTTCCTTCAATTCAGTAAGGACTTGGTAGTGCTACGCACTAACCCCATTTTTATGCCTAAAGTACCTTCGGACTTCCATCTCAACGAACCGTTCATTTTAAAGACTTTCTTTGCTAATCCTCAATCGCCTGCAGAAAGGGCTTTGCATACTCTTTATGTTAAGAGGTGTCTAAAATTCTATTTACAGAGGACATCTTCAATACAGAAATCTGATAAGCTCTTTATAGCTTATGGAAAGATGCGTACAGGCCACCCAATATCCAAACAGTCCATTGATTGTTGGATTTCTGCTGCAATTTATTTCTGTCATCAGCATGCAGGCAGACCATTACAGACAACTCCGAGAGCACATTCTACTAGAGCAATCTCTTCATCTACCGCTCTTTGCTGGTGTGCCTATTCATCAAATCTGCAGAGCTGCTACGTGGTCCAGCAGGCACACCTTTACCAAGCACTACTATCTGGAAGTTGCCAGCGATGCTGACACGTCTGTGGGACAGGCGGTTCTCCGTAATCTTTTTAAATAAGGTGAGCCGCTGTTCTTCCCTCCTCCTCTTGCTATTTTGTGACATACAGATCTTCTATGATTGTTGGTGTGTATATATATGCGTAGATATATATATCTATATATGTGTATATAGGTATAGAAATATCTATATTTGTGATTACATATTGCCTGTGATATGCATATGCTTATGTTGTGATGATGATATCACTAATATTATTATGGAGTTGCTGCTCTCTACTCTGATCTATGAAAGATACCCCAATACTGGGGAAGAACAAAAGTTACTTACCTGTAATCTGTGGTCCTCCAGTATTGGTGTCTTTCATAGATTCACATGCAACCCACCCACCTCCCCTCAGAGGCTCTTCTATGCTCTATGCTCTTTTCACTCTGGATCACACTTGTGCTAGAAAATCTGAGAGCCTGAGCCTCTGAGGAGAACATTCTGGGTGGTGCTGTCGCCTGGTTGGCTGTAGTTTGGGCTTTATATAATGACTTGGACGAGTCATGAAAGTGGAGGATTTTTGTCCTTTTGATTTCTGGCTACTTTACTTCCTGGTTCTAGGTTACCTATGATATGGTTTCTATATGCATATATATTGCTATTTTTATGTATGCCCCGGTGCCGTCGTCTACTTCGGTCCCGACGCCGCAGGCCCCCGGGGGATCCAGGCCTGTATCCCGGTCGACGCAGGTCGACCTTACGACCCCTCCGCCGGCGTCGACCCCTTTGGTGCCACCCCCGGCACCGTCTTAAGACTAAGTCGTCCCCAGGTTTAGTCCCGGTCCGGACCCGGCGTTGGAGCGGCGCTGTATCAGACGCCGATGGATGACAGATTCATCCACCGCCCGGCTCCGACCTTTCCACCTGTCTACCAGGAGTCGGATGATGGGGATAACTGGGAGGGGTCTGAGGACCCTCTGGCACAGCAGTGCCAGTTATCTCAGGACTGGGCAGAAGAGCTGGGGAATGCCAGTGGTCTTGATACCTCCCCTGACACTGGCTTCATCTCTCCTCCTTCCGTGGCTACGGAGGAGGGTGCTACCTATTTTGTGGTGCTGCGCAGGGCTGCCGACGCTCTTCAGGTGAAACTCCCTGCAGTGGCCGTGAGGACTAACTTCCTCACTGAAGTGCTTCAGCCGCCGGTAAGCGCCTTGGAGCCTCTGCTGCATTTCAATGAAGCACTGACTGATGTTCTGATGGGCACCTGGTCCAAGCCCTCCACAGTCCCTCCTGTGGACCGGAACGTGGCCCGGCGCCACTGCCCCGCACCGGGCGACCCCAGCTTTGTCGGTGCACCCCACGCCTGAGAGCTTGGTTATCCAGGCCTCTACCTCCCAGACCGCCTTCACGTCCGCTCCCCCGGATCGGGAATCCAAAAGGTTGGAACAGTTTGGGAAGAAACTGTTCTCCCCTCTAATTTTGGGTTGCGGTCTATCAACACCGCGTACCTTTTGGACCGTTACACCCACTCTTTGTGGAATACGGTGGCGGACGTGCTGCCCCAGTGTCCGGAGGAGGCCCAGGTGCAGCTCGCCCAGGTTCTTGCCGAGGGGCGGGATGCGGCACGTTACTCGATATGATGTGGGCTTGACGCAACAGACTAGGTAGGGAAATTGCAATCACGGTGGAGATTCGTCGCCACGCCTGGCTGAGGTCCACGAATTTCTCCGGGGATGTCCAGAGCACCCTCATGGACATGCCCTTCGATGGCCGTCGCCTCTTTGGCGACAAAGCGAATAGTGCGCTGGAGCGCTTTAAGGACTCCAGGGCTACGGCCAAGTCCTTGGGCCTCTCGGCCCGCGCCCGCAAGCTTCCACATTTTGCCCCTTTCGTGGCCAAGGAAGGGGCGCATGCACACATCCGTCTAGCCACGGGCCGCAGAACCAGCTCCAACGCGGACGTGGATTCCACTGAGGCGGAGCAGGGGGACAGAGAGCCGTTCAGCCCACATCTACCCCAGCAGCATCTGCCTCTAAGCCTTCCTAGTCCGAGCTTTCAGGCTCATTACACGTCAATTGGAGGCAGAGTTCGCCATCACCTGTACCATCACATCGGACAGGTGGGTGCTGCAAATCGTCCGAAGGGGCTACTCCCTCCCCTTCGAGGCGACCCCTCCAGCCATGCCACCGCAGTACCACCGCATGTCGGGGATCACTTGCAACTTCTGCAGGAGGAAGTTACGGCCCTCTTGGCCAAGGGGGCCATCGAGCGTGTTCCTGGCCCAGATGTAGGTCGGGGTTGTTATTCCCACTACTTTCTGGTTCCCAAGAAGGGCAAAGGGGGCCTACGCCCTATCTTGGACCTCAGGAGCGTCAACGCCTTCCTCCGGAAGGAGAATTTAAAGATGCTCACCTTAGCTCACGTTCTGGCTGCCCTAGACCCTGGAGACTGGATGGTAGCGTTGGACTTGCAGGACGCTTATTTCCACATCCCCGTCCTGCCGGCCAACCGGCGTTACCTGCGGTTCACGGTAGGCCATGAGCACTTTGTTTACTGTGCTCCCCTTCGGCCTCACCAGTGCCCCTCGGGTGTTCACGAAAGTGATGGCGGTGGTCGCAGCTCATCTGCGCAGATCAGGGGTTCCAGTCTTCCCCTATCTCGATGACTGGCTGTTGAAGGCGGGCTCACCCCAGGCAGTCGTCTCCCACCTCCAGACTACGGCCGACCTCTTGCTGGGGTTTTCCATCAACGTGCTGAAGTCGCATCTGAGTCCCTCCCAGAAGCTCCTTTTCATCAGAGCGGTTCTGGGCTCGGTGCAGTTCCGGGTCTATCCTCCGGAACAGCGGGTTCGGGATATTCAGACTCTGATTCCGATCTTTCAGCCTTTATCCCGTGTTTAAGTCAGGTTGGTACTGCGGCTACTGAGTCTGATGGCCTCCTGCATCCTGCTGGTACATCACGCCTGGTGGCGGATGCGGGCTCTGCAGTGGGACCAGAAGTTTCAGTGGGCCCAGCATCGGGGCAACCTGTCCGGCGGAGTCCCGGCTCCATATCAACCTATTGGAGCTGCGGGCGATCCGACTTGCACTGAAGGCATTCCTTCCCTCTGTTCGGGGAAGTGTAGTGCAGGTGTTCAAGGACAACACCACCGCCATGTGGTATTGCAACAAACAGGGCGGGGTGGGGTCGTGGACCCTTTGTCAGGAGGCTCTGCGCCTCTGGACATGGCTGGAACATCAGGGCATCACCCTGGTGGTTCAACACGTGGCGGGCTCTCTGAACGCCAGGGTGGACGAACTCAGCCGCCGGTGCATGATGGATCACGAATGGCGTCTGAACTCGGACATGGCACAAGGACTCTTTCGGCAGTGGGGAAAGCCTTGGTTAGATCTATTCACCACCGAAGAGAACGCGCAATGTCATCAGTTCTGCGCTTTGGAATTTCCAAGGCGGTACTCGCTCGTAGACGCTTTTTGTCACGAGTGGAGTTGCGGTCTGTTGTACGCCTTTCCGCCTATACCACTTCTGCCCAGAGTGCTGAAGAAGATCAGGCGCGACCGGTCCCAAGTCATCCTTGTGGCTCCGGATTGGGCATGAAGATACTGGTATCCCGAGCTACTCAGTCTGTCCATCGTTCCCCCGATTTGACTGCCTCTTCAGGAGAACCTTCTGTCGCAGCAGCAGGGGACGGTCCTCCACCCGAACCTGTCCAGCCTCCACCTTCATGCGTGGAGATTGAGCGGCGACTGTTGATGCCATTTGACTTGCCTCCTGAAGTCTGTGATGTCATCTTGGCAGTCAGGCATCCCTCCACTAAGACGGTATACACCTGCAGATGGAGTAAATTTGTGGCATGGTGCACAGCAAAGGCTGTGGATCCCCTTTCCGCCCCTCTTTCTGAGGTTCTCCTCTTTCTTCTTTCCCTGGCCCAGCAGGGCTCTGCTCTGGGCACCCTCAAGGGATATCTTTCAGCTATTTCTGCTTTCTTACGGCTTCCTGATCAGCCTTCTCTTTTCAAATCCCCTGTTTCTCGATTCTTTAAGGGCATTACTCACATGTTTCCTCCTGTTCCTTTCGTAATGCCTCCGTGGGATTTGAACCTGGTGTTGACGTATCTGATGTGCGCGCCCTTTGAGCCACTTCATAATTGTCTTCTTCGTCTTCTGACTATTAAGACTGCTTTCCTGGTTGCCATCACCTCTGCTAGACGGGTGAGTGAGCCCCAGGCTCTATCTTCTAAGCCTCCTTTCCTTTCTGTCCATCCGGACAAGGTTGTGCTCAGGACTCGTCCTTCCTTTCTCCCTAAGGTGGTAACTGCTTTTCACATCGGCCAGTCTGTTACACTGCCCACCTTCTTTCCGCCTCCGCATCCCTCGAACGAGGAAGAGAGGCTTCACTGTCTGGACCCAAAACGAGCGCTGTCCTCCTATCTAGACTACACGAAACAGTTCCAGGTGGACGACCAACTCTTTGTTGGCTACGTGGGCGCTAAGAAGGGACGGGCAGTGCACAAGCAAACCATCTCTCGGTGGGTCGTTTTGTGCATTAAGGCCTGTTATTCCTTGGCTAAGAGAGATCCTCCTGTGGGGCTGAGGGCCCATTCCACTCGGGCCACGGCGGCTACTGCTGCCGTGGGACGGGGAGTCTCTCTGCAGGACGTTTGTCAGGCAGCAACGTGGGCCGCTCTGCACACGTTTGCCAAGCATTACTGCCTGGACAGCCAAGTCCGGAGAGATGGCTTCTTTGGCCGTTCCGTTCTCCAGGACTTCCTGGTGTGATCTTAGTTCGCAGACCCACCACCGGGGTTGGTATTGCTGGGGTATCTATTCTAAGGTAAGGACTCTAACGTGTTTCTTTCAGATGAACAAGTTACTTACCTTCGGTAACGATATATCTGTAAGAAACATTAGTTAGTTAGATTCCTTAACGCCCCACCCATCCTCCCCGCTCTGCGAACTGATATCTAGGGTTAAGTTCATCCCTTTCAGGGCCCTAGATTCATGGCACCAGTGTCGGTCTCTTGCATGACTCTGCATTCTTGGCGCGGAAACCTATGTACAAGAACGGACGTCAGCGCGCGAGGGCGGCGTCTAAATACTCCGTCATCCCGGCGATCACGAGACCGACGACTGACGTGGAGCCGCAGACGACGCCTAGCGACGCGCAAGGGGTATTGCTGACGAATAATCTTTCCGGATCCAGCCTGACGCCTGGGGATATTCTAAGGTAAAGAATCTAACTAACTAATGTTTCTGAGAGATATATCGTTACCGAAGGTAAGTAACTTGTTCATTAACAGAGCTGGTCGCTTTTACTCTAATGTGGTCGCGTCTCTTTCTTTAGACGCTGCTCACTGTAACTTGAGTACAGGTGCAGCACCTAAAGAAAGGGGTGTGGCCACCATTAGTGTTCTCGCATTTGTGAGAGTTTGAGCTATTGGCATTAAAAATAACAATACCTTTTATTTATGAGTTGCTCTCACAAATAAAATGCATTTTCATTTACAATGCCAGTAGCTTAAACACTCTTAAGTGTGAGCCCTATTGCATTGAAAATACTTGTTGAGACATTGTCTCCTGGTTTGGCAGGATGTCCACGAAGAAGGCTGGTTTTAAGCCCTATGAAGACAGTCATCAGCAGATGTTAGGGATGGATTTACACCTAGTCAGCCTCTGGTGTCTTGAGTGCGACCACGACGCCAAGACCTGCATCAGCTGTTGTGCCATGCACCCCAAGGCAATGAGGGAGCGGTTCCTGAAGCTCTTTGCTGCTGGACGTGTGATGCTGTGACCGTCTCTATCCCTGTTAAGACGAAGGTCCCAGTATCAGTTGCTGTGCCATCAATCTTTGTCGAACTCATCCGGGGGTTCGGGTAAGACCCACAAGAAAAAGAAAAGCAGGAAGTCAAAGACTTCTTTGACACCCAATGGAGCCATTCCCTCCAGGCAAAAGCCTGAGCCATATTCCTATGGGCTAGGACTCAAGGAAGATTGGGAGGGGTCAATGGGCCCTTATATACCAGCCCTTAGACCATAATGAGGACAACTGGTGTGAGGATTTGGCAGAGGCTAGTGGACTGGACACTTCCCCCAGAATCTAGCTTGGTTTTTTCTCCTACGGAGGAGGGAGCCTTAATTGCAATGGTGGTGAGGAGGGCAGCCAAGGTCCCGGACCTTAGCTAACCTCAGTGGCTGTCAAGACTAATGTCTTGACGGAGGTGCTTCAACTGGGATTCACCCCATCCAAACCACTTCTCTTGTTTAATGAAGCCCTCATGGACGTCCTACTCTGGGCCTGGTACAAGCCCTGCACAGGGGCTCATATGAATAGGAAAATAGCCCGCCAGAATTGACCGGCCCCAGAGGACCCTAGCTTCCTCACGCATCACCCCGAAGAGCTTGGTGGTCCAAGCCTCCATGTCCAAACTAAATACTGTTGTATTCTCTACCACTCCACTGGACAGAGAATCCAAGAGGCTTTGATACCATAGGCAGAAAGATATCTTCCACCAGACTGGTAGTTTTGGGCCGATACTGCCACTCACTCTGGGACTCTGTTGCACAGGTGCTGCCTATGGTGTCGGAGGAGCCTCGAGCCATACTCTTCCTAGCTATTCCTGACGCAAGGGACCCGGCCAAGTTCGCCATACACTGTGGACTACATACGATTGACTCTCTGCACAGAGCCGTTTCGTAGTCGGTGACCATTAGGCACCATACCTTGTTAAGAACCACTGGCTTTTCAGTGGTTTTCCATGCCTTGCTCATGGACATGCCCTTTGATGGCTCCCATCTCTTTGGAGACCAGGCTGATTCTGCTCTGGAGTGCTTCAAGGACAGCTGTGCTTTGGACAGGTACTTGGGCAATTCCATGGACCCTTGCCAGCCCCAGTCCACCTCTCACTCCTTTTGTGGCCATGGAACGGGCTTCCAGCCATGTCTCTACCCGCCCAACCACCATGGCACGCAAGCCTCCCAGCCCTTGCATGGCTGAGGATGCGGCACCCACCGGTCTTGTGGGTCAGGTAGCCAGAGGTCGGGCCAGTCCACCAGTCCTCCGTCAGCCGCAGCTTCAAAGCCTCTTTAGTTTGACTCCGAACATCATGTGCACCCTTTGGGAGGCAGGACCCACTATCACCTGCACCGCCTGAGGTCAATAACATCCAACCACTCGGTTCTCCAGATCAACTGAAGGGTCTACTCCCTCCCTTTCGTGCCTACCCTTCCACCCATCCCACTTACTTGATACATGCTGACCTAGACCAACATGTTCGAGGCATATGACCTGCAGAATTCATACTGTTGCATAGATCGCCATCTGGTGTTGGGCTCGGATGCTTGCACATTGTTGTTTTGGAAGAAGTCTTTTGTACTCCCGAGATGGGTGACTCCTTCCTTGGACGATAGTGCGCATGGGCATCGGCTCCATCCTCAGTTTTTTTTTTTTTTTTTAAGGTTTGGATGTAACTTCAGCGCTCTGGTTCGGTACTGTTTTCCAAACTTTTTCGATGCGCAAACCATCGCAAACTCGACGGTATTGTTTTGTTCATGTGCCTTTCGACGCGCTAACTCAAATACTCTTTTCCGGTCGTCGACGCGGGCCGCTGGGCCTATTGCCGCCATTCAGGCCTACGGCTAATGGAAAGCACTCTATTCAAAAAATGCCCTCAGTGTGGAGCTAAATTCCCACACAGCAACCAACACAGGTCTGCAATCTTTGTCTCTCACCGGAACACGAAGAAAAAGAATACCAAGCTTGCGCCTCCTTCCGGTCCAAGAAGACTTTCCGTGATCGCTGGGCTCAACGGCACGTTATGGCGCAACAGGCTGCACCTGTGCCAACAGACATCTTCGATGAAGGCCCGACTTTCTAGAGGCAGAGGATTCGGAGGATCTCGAAGTCGCATCCGAAGCAGATGACTCAGACTCCGATGACCACATCACTCCAGGTCAACAAGTGAGTACAACGGATACTGCCCCAACCCCACATGAAAAACAAAAGGCTCCGGTCAAGACTTCGGCTGAAGGCCTAAGTCGCGACTGAAAAAGAACTTCAGAAGCCCCGCCCCCGGGCCTGGCTCTGAAGACAAAGGAGAAGCCTTCCGGCAGCTTGGGACCGAGCAAGCCGCACGTCGGTGCCCCAAAAACACCGTCGTGCCGAAATAGGGAACGCATCCTACTCCCTCTGTCTCCAAAAAGGCCTCGGCACCGAAAGACCAAAAGGCCCTGGATCCGAACAAACCTCAAACCTTCGGACACCGAAGCCGAAGGACCCAAAAACCCCTACTAAGGCTCCAGAGCAGAAATCCAAGTTGCGTTCTGAACTGAAAAAATCTGTGCCAAAAACGCCAATGGGGAACAACTGTTTCTACCAGATCCTATTGATCCGAAACAAAAGACGTTGCATGTGGACCCTAAAACAGGCCATATTGTCAGTCTCCCAACCCAGAAGAGGAAATTGGACACTCCACAGTCTTCTGAGGTGTCTGTGAAGAAAAGGGACTTTGCAACTTCACCAATAAGACCCTCTTCTCCTGTTCTTCCTGTTCTTCCTACTAAACCTTCTTCTCCTATAAAGTCTCCCATACTTCCTCCATACTCACCACCACCACCACAGGATGAAGATGACTTAGGGGGTGGGGTTCCACATAATGACCCTTTCAATGATCCTGATGATGACACGAGCATACCACAGGAAACATGGGACGACTAAGATACCCCTGTAGATCCTCCAGCCCTTCCTGATCCAGATGCATACCCACAAGGCCATCTCCCCCAGATGACAACATTGGGTTTAGTCAGCTCATTGATAGGGCAGGCCAATATCATGGTGTTCAAATGCATTCAGACCCCAGGGAGGAAGACTTCCTGATAGATACTTTTGCACAGTCATAAAAGACAGTACAAACACTACCCATGATCAAAGGTGTCATTAAACATGCACCGGACATCTTCAAAGACCCTGTCAGGATTGATAAAAAATATAAACCCGCCCCCAATGATCTCACCTACATTAAAGGTCAACCCCCTTTAAATTCACTGGCAGTGACCAATGCACGGAAGCGTCCCAACTCTCAAACCTCCTGTGATGCTCCACCTCCAGACAAGGAGTCTAAACTACTAGACGCCTCAGGCAAACAAGTTCCCTCTCAGGTAGCTAATCACTGGAGAATAGCTAATGCACAAGCATTGCGTGCCAGGTATGATAGGGCTCACTGCGACCAGCTTGAAGAACTAATGCAGCATTTGCCTGACCAATACAAAGCCAAAGCCAATGATTTGATTCAGAAGGGCAAGTTATTTTCAAATGCATCCATTAAATTTGCCCTTGATGCAGCAGACACCGCATCTATATCTATCAACACTAGTGTGTTATTACGCAGACATGCATGGTTGTGCATTTCTGGTTTCAAACAAGAAGTGCAAACTACTAACCTGAATCAGCCGTTCAATCAAGAACAACTTAGTGGCCCAGCTGTAGACACAGCTTTAGAGAAAATGAAAAAAGATACTAAGACTGCAAAATCTATGGGAGCATTACGGTCTCCTTCAACAGGAGGCTCCTTTTGTTGCTCCTTTTATAGGGGCGCATCCAAAAACATCAGCACATACACTGCTTCCTCCTATAAAAGCCCCACACAAACATCCCCCAACAAGGGAAATTTCAGAGGGGGTACAGGGCAAATAAAGGGAGAGGCCAAGGTAACAACACTTGCACCTCCCTCACTAACAAACAGTGCCTTCCCTCCAGACCATTCCACTCCAGTCGGAGGGAGACTCACAGTTCCTACCTGTCTGGAATTCCATCACCACAGACAGGTGGGTAAGACAAATTATCCAGTATGGTTACTGCCTGGAACTTACTGCAACTCCCCCCAACATACCGCCCAAACAGTGTCCGATGTCCACAGAACATCTAACGCTCCTCAAACAGGAAGTTCTCTCACTGCTTCAAAAGCATGCAATAGTACCAGTTCCCCTAGAACATCAAGGGACAGGGGTTTACTCCCTATATTTTCTAATCCCCAAAAAGGACGGTACTCTCAGACCAATACTGGACCAAAGACCTCAATTTCTACATGCAGTCAGATCACTTTCACATGATCACTCTTCCACAAGTCCTTCCACTGCTTCAACAAGGTGACTTCCTTGCCACATTAGATCTCCAGGACGCCTACTTCCATATTCCCATACACCCTGCTCACAGGAACTATCGAAGGTTTACAGTTGACGGCAACACTATCAGTTCAAAGTCCTCCAATTCGGAGTGACCACAGAACCAAGGGTCTTCACAAAGTGTCTTGCGGTAGTAGACGCACACGTGCGAAGACAGCAGATTCATGTGTTTCCATACCTGGGCGACTGGCTGATAAAAGCCAAATTATACTACCAGTGTGTTCACCACACTTATCAAACAATTCAGCTGCTACACAACTTGGGATTCACAATAAATCACACCAAGTCACACCTACAGCCGTCCTACCTACATGAGTATCTAGGGGCGACAAAAGACACTTCCAAAGCTCTAGCATACCTCAATACAGCCAGGATAGCCAGTATGCAAACCCTCATCACAAAATTTCAACCCCAACACTCCCATCTCGAGTGATTATGCAGCTCATAGGAATGATGGCCGCTTGCATTTTCATTGTACCTCATGCAAGACTTCAGATGCGCCCTGTTCAGGAATGCTTAGCACGTCAGTGGAACCTGGCGCAAGGTCAACTTACAGATCTGGTGTTGGTGGACATCGCTCTCTGCAGTGGTGGAACACACAAAACCTTTCCAGAGGGCGGCCGTTCCTAGATCCAGTTCCACAGATAGTGCTAACAACGGACGCATCGCTCACCGGCTGGGGAGCCAATCTCCTAAACCACACAATTCAGGGCAGGTGGACCCCTCAACAAAAAGTGCTCCACGTCAATCACCTAGAATTGCTAGCAATATTTCTAGCGTTAAAGTCATTCCAAACACATCTCCTCAACGAGACCGTCCTGGTCCGCACGGACAATATGACAGCATACAGAAATAAGGAGAAACACATTCTTTGCAGCGGTCTCATCTAGCGCAAAGTATATGGAGATGGGCCATTCCACAAACCATACATCTTCTGGCAGAAAATTTTCCAGGAGTGCACAATCAGATTGCGGATCTGCTCAGTCGCCAGACACAGCAGATACACGAATGGGAACTTCATCCTTAAGTTCTTCAACCATTTTTCAAGATGTGGGGCCATCCAGACATAGATCTGTTCGCCACACACACAAACGCAAAATGCCCGATCTTCACCGCCAGGTTTCCACACCCGTTGTCCGAGGGCAATGCGATATGGATGTACTGGTCAGGCAGATTTGTGTGCGCTTTTCCGTCGCTCCCACTAATTCCGCTAGTAGTACGCAAGCTCAAGCAACAGTCTCTCAAGATGATCCTAGTTGCTCTCACATGGGCACGGCAACCATGGTTCAGAACACTCCTCGAACTCTCAGTAGTTCCACACCAAAAACGACGTCTCTCCCCAAAGCTGCTGATGCAGAACCATGGAGAGATACGGCACCCAGATCCAACACAACTGAATTTAGCAATCTGGCTCCTGAAGTCCTAGAGTTTGGTTACCTTAACCTCCCACCGGACTGTATGAACATTATCAAAGAAGCCAGACGCCCTACTACTAGAGCTTGCTATGCAGCCAAATGGAAACGATTCGTTATTTACTGCAATAATAACAAAATTGACACGCTAGATGCTTCCATTCAGAACATCATTTGCTATTTGCTGCATCTACAAAGATGTAATCTACCATATTCATCCTTAAGATTACATATGGCTACTCTTGCCACCTACCTGCAAAACAGACAACATTTGTCATTGTTCAGAGTACCCGCTATCGAAGCCTTTATGGAAGGCCTTAAAAGGATAATTCCTCCCAGACTGCTACCCTCTCCGGTGTGGAACCTAAACATTGTCCTTACTAGGCTCATGGGTCCCCCATTTGAGCCTTTACACAAATGTGAACTGCAGTTCCTTACATGGAAAGTAGCTTTCCTTGTCGCAATCACCTCTCTCAAGAGAGTAAGTGAGATCCAGGCTTTAACCATACAAGAACCATTCTTACAAATACATCGTAACAAGGTGGTTCTTAGAACAAACCCAAAATTCCTTCCCAAAGTAATCTCTGCTTTTCATCTTAATCAATCGTTCGCGTTACCAGTGTTTTTCCAAAACCCACATTCCGTAGCAGAGAGAGCTCTTCACACACTTGAAGTCAAAGGAGCTATACTTTATTACATTGACAGGACTAAATGTTTTAGAAAGACAAACCAACTGTTTGTAGTTTTCTCTCCACCTCATAAAGGAAACCCCATCTTCAAAGCTGGGATTGCCAGGTGGATAGTCAAATGCATTCAAATATGCTACCAGAAAGCAAAATGCACATTAACTATTCCCCCTAGAACTCGTTCAACACACAAACTAGGGGCTTCCATGACATTCTTAGGGAACATTCCCCTAGAAGACATTTGTAACGCAGTGACATGTTCTACTACACACACCTTCACTAAACACTATTGTGTAGATGTGCAGGCGAAGCAACAGGCTTATGTATGCCAGGCTGTTCTTAAGACACTTTTCCAAACCACTGCAACAGATACAGGTGACCACCGCTAGGGGAGACACTGCTGTACAGTCTATGCAACAGTATGAATTCTGCAGCTCATATGCCTCGAACGGAAAATGCTACTTACCAGTATGCATCTGTTGTTGGCATGTAGAGCTGCAGAATATCATACGCCCACCCGCCTCCCCGGCACCTGTATCAGTTCCAGTGTTATCTTACTTAGATGCATTCACTTTTCTGTTTCTCACAAACCTGATTTCTCATCATGGCGAAAAACAATATGAGGATGGAGCTGATGCTCATGCGCACTATCGTCCAGGGGAGGAGTCCCCTATCTCGTGACTGCAAGCATCCGAGCCAAACGCCAGATGGCGATCTATGGAACAGTATAATAATTCTGCAGCTCTGCATGCCAAGAACAGATGCATACTGGTAAGTAGCATTTTCCTCTTCCTCCGCCAGCAAGTGGTGACTCTTTTGGCGAATTGAGTCATAGAGATGGTGTCGGCATTAGAATTGTGTTGTTGTTACTAGTCCTGCTACTTTCTGGTGCCCAAGTAGGATGAAGGCTTTCCTTCTATCTTATTCTAGACCTGTGCTCTCTTAATTCTTTCCTGAAGAAGGGAGAATTTAAAATTCTCACTCAAGCCCTATCTTCCCTGGACACTGAAGACTGGCTGTTAGCGTTGGACTTGGAGGATGCTTACTTCCACATCCCCTTTCTGCAAGCACACAGACATTACCTTCGGTTCAATGAAGGCCAAGAGTGCTTTCAATTCACAGTGCATCCCTTTGGCCTTGCCAGCACCCCTCTGGTGTTCACAAAATTTATGGAGGTGGTTGCAGCTCATCTGCGACGACTGGCCGTTGAAGGCGAACTCATCTCAGGCAGTCGTCTTCCCACCTCCAAATTACGGCGGACCTCTGGCATTTGTTCACTATCAATGTGACTCCCTCTCAGACACTCCCTTTCATCCAAGCTATTCTGGACACGCTGCAGTTTCTGTCTTATCCTCCGGGGTATGGTGAGTTCAGGATATTCGGGCTATGATACTGAGACCGACTCTTAGACTGCTGAGCCTCATGGCTTCCTAGATTCTGCTTATGACACATGCCTACTGGCATATATTGGCTCTGCAATGAAACTTGAAGTTGCAGTTGGCGTGGCATCTTTCCCACATGGTCTAGACCTTATACGGCGCTGCAAAAGATTTGCAGTGGTGGCTAGCAAACTGCGATTGGGTCAGCGACTGACCCCTTTCCCTTCCCCAACCAGATCTAGCTGTGTAGTGACAGATGCGCAATGTTCTGGGCAGGAACGGCCATTTGGTAGATGTAGAGATCAGAGGACTCTGGTCTCCACTGGAATTCGGACTCCATTTCAACTTGTTGGAGCTTCAAGCAATCTGACTGGCATTGAAAGCCTTTCTACCCTTCATCAACACCACTGCTATTTAGTACTGCAGCAAACAGGGCAGGTGAGGTCGTGGACACTGTCAAGAGGCCCTGCGTCTCTGGACTTGAATGGAACATCAGATCATTTCCATGGTGTTTCCGCACCTGGTGGGATCTCTGAACACCTGAGTGGATGAACTCAGCCGAAGATACCTAATGGATCACAAATGGTGCCTTCGTCTGGAGGTGGGGCATGTTGTCTTTCAGCAGAGGGGAGAACTTTGGTTTGATCGGTTCTCCCCCCACTGAGAAACCACAATGTCTGCACTTCTCCATGCTGAAATTTCCAAGGCTTTTTGTCTCGAATGGAGCGCAAGCCTGTTGTACGCCTTTCCGCCTATACCACTCCTCCCTGAAGTTCTCAAGAAGATCGGGAGCGATTGGGCCCCAAGTCATCTTTGTGGCTCCAGACTGGGCTCGGACAGTCTGGTACTCCGAGCAGTTGAGCATGGCCATCAGTCCTCCGATCAGGCTTCCCCCTTGGAAGGATATTCGGTCAGAGCAGCAGGGGAGGGTTCTCCACCTGAACATTTTAGCTCTCCACCCTCATGCGTGGAGATTGAGCTGCGGCAGTTAAAAGCTTTTGACCTTCCGACCGAAAACTGTGAACTTGGCAGCTTGGCGTACCTTCTCCAAGATAGTATACACCAGCCGTTGAAGCAAGTTTGTCATGGTGCAAAACCAACCAGGTTGACCCCTTATCTGCCCTCCGATCACAAGTCTTGTTTATCCTTACCCTTTGGGGCTTTGCATTGAGCATCTTAAAGGGTTACTTATCTGCCATCACCGCTTTCCTGCGGGTGCCAGATCAACCTTCCGTCTTAAAGTCTCCTATTTTAAATAGGTTCCTTATAGGTCTCCACCACATGTTTCCCCTAACTCCATTTGTAATGTCTCAATGGGACCTTAATTTGGTTTTTACTTTTCTGATGTGCTCTCCCTTTGAGCCACTTCATACCTGCCCTCTTAGGCTTCTCACCATCAAGACAGCCTTTCTGGTGGCAATTTCATCTGCCATGAGGGTCAGTGAACTGCAGGAGCTGTCATCGCAGCCGCCATGTGTCTTTCTTCCCAGACCAGTTGGTCCTTCGGCCTCAAGCATCTTTTTTGCGGAAGGTAATCACCCCGTTCCACATAGTCCAGTCCATCACTTATCTCAACCTTTCATGTTTCGCCTCATCCCTCTAAAGCGGAAGAGAGGTGCCACCGGCTGTTTCCAAAAAGGGCATTGTGATCCTAGCTTGAACCCCACAAAACAGTGTTGGGTTGATGATCATCTCTTTGTGGGATGTGTCGGGCCATGAAAAAGAAGGGTGTGCGTTAACAAACCATGCCCCGATGGATCGTAATCTGCATTAAGATCTGCTACGCAATTGCCAAGAAGCAGTCCCCGGAGGGCTTGCATGCTCATTCCACCGGACCAAAAGCTGTGACTACTGCGTTGGGCATGCAGAGTTCTGGCCCTGTGCTTTTGCCAGGCAGTAGGGTGGACCTCGCTGCTCAAGTTCACCAAACACTACTGCCTGGACAGTCTGGTCTACAGAGATGGGCACATTGCCTGTTCAGTTCTGCAGAACTTTCTGGTTTAAATCATGTTCGCAGACCCACCTCCGGGAAGGTATTGCTTGGGTATCTATTCAAAGTTAAGGAATCTGCGGCTAGAAGTCTCTCTCAGATGACCAAGTTAGTTACCTACGGTAACGCCTTATCAGGTAGAGATTCCATCTGGCCGCAGATCCCTTAGCAACCCCCTCCTACCCACTCGCCCAATCGCCCCACTTTTTGAGCAGATTTTATAGTTTAGGGCTGCTCCTCTTTTCAGGGCCCTAGTTCCACACCCCAGTGGTCATTCTTCTTTCATGGCTCTGCTCGTCTGGTGTGGAAAGTCACGCAAAGAAACTTACTTCAACGCGCTGGGGAGGCACCGTGCACGTACTTTCCGGCGTGGACGACACCACGTGGAGCCGAACAACTCCACCTACTGGTGCGCAGGGGTACTGCTGACCAAAACATTTCCAGATCCAGTCTGCTGGTTGGGGATAATTCTAAGGTAAGGGATCTGTGAATAGATAGTCTCTACCAGATAAAGCATTATTGAATGGTAGTAACTTGTCCATCTAGACACAAGTAACATTGAAAATTGGCTATATGGGACTTTCCTGTTTCCAGCTTCTATTTTTGTTAAATTCTTTTGGGGGGTTTCATTGTTTTTCAAGTGATTTCAATACCTTAAAATAGTCCTCAGTGGTTACAAATGTTCTCTCCATTAAAAGCAAAAGAAACAGTGTATGGTATATAGACAGTGTACATACAGTGTATATGAGGTCCTAATACATTTTTAAAAATCTAACTTATTGTAGTACATCATACAGTAATTCTTCAGTGAGTCTTTAGTCATACGCGCTGCTCTTTCATTCCTATGTAAACCTTTATCTGTGAAAAGACCGTGTCAACACTTGCAGTTGAGACGGGCAACGCCAAAAACAGCCAGTGCTCAATTTGCTAACTCTGGCCACTGACATAGCTTTCCATGCCAATACTGGTGCACCTGAAGATTGCGGTTCTCTGGGACAGGTTTTGCAACATATGTGTTGAACTGGGCAGCACTTTTTAAAGTCTGGAGAAAATTCCCCTTTACGGAAGGGATCTAGAACTTGTGCATAGTATCACAGTGAGACTTCATGGACTTCAAATGCCATAGTTGAAGGCTCAATTCTATGCATCATTACAGGCCATTTCTCATACATTGTAAAATAAAATTTTCTTCATTGCTCCTCAACATTTCTTTGCTTACCAAGTGGTAAGCATTCCAACATGGGCAGCCCTTGCCCAGGGCTCTGCAGGTAATTGGACAAAACTACAAAGAAAATGTGATTATAGAGCCTTGTGCCTCCAAAGGAAGGTATGGCTGCCGAGGGGAATGGAAGTGGGAGGTGGTATGGAACACTAGGACGAGAAGTCACCGGTATCTGGTACGGGCTAGGGCTGAAAAGGGGTCCAATTCTTGGCATCGGGTCATGATTCTAATGAAAGGATGGTCAATAGTTGAGAAGCCTGGATTATCTTGAAAATCTATTACCCGGTATGTATGGGTGTCATGGTCCTCCAGGACGGTTCTTTAAGCATGCTGTCAGTTGGTTGTGCATAGATGGTATCTGGTGGTTGTTGGGACCAACTATTTGGGGCTGGTATGCACTAATCTGAGTATGCATTTTTGTTGCTCAAATGGTGAGATGGTTCGGGGCATTGAGGCCTGTGTTCATAGAATAGGGTAGGCAGGGTATTTTTCCTTTACTGTCTTCCTACTTTCACAAGCATTTATGAAGGGAGTTCTGAAATATATCCCCTACCTCCACTCTGACTCCTCTCAAACCTTATTCTACTACTCCTTCCAATGCACTACCCTATTTCTCACACTTTATCTCTCTAAATATATCATCTACCTCCACGCTGTCATTCATCCCAAACCCCATACCACTACTATGATCCTCAAAATAACTCTTTATAGACTCCTTGCATCATCTCATACCTCCTGTTCCGATTACCATACAAGCCTTTCTAAACCTTTCCCTCTGACTCTTCCCCTCCACCTCCCCTTCCGGAGTAGCGGGCTACCTGCCAAAAAGCACTTCAACACCTCATCAGAGGGTGGCAAGTGCTATATAAACGCATTTACAATACAATGGAACGTGTTGTAGTAAGTACGAGAGTCACTAAAAGTGTCGCCCAGCCTACTCTCAAGGAAATGTTTAACATCTACACTAATTATGCTGAACACTAGGTGCACAAGGGTGTTTTCAGACTCTATTTATTTTTATTCTGTCCACTACAGCAGTCATGTTTTCCTGTAAAGATCTAAGAATGCAGTAGTATAATTGTTATCACTATCAGTATGCGACCTAAGATCCTCATATTTCTTGCCTTTGGCATTCACTCAGCAAACATTCTGTAAATGGTTGACACTTGGATAATGTAGCATTCACGTCTTCTAGGACGGAGAACCACCAGCTAAGTGACACAGTTGGGATGACTCTTTCTTTGATGCCAGACAAAGCACAAAATGAGAAAAATGTGTGTTTTAGTTCCAGCGCATAACATAACAGTGCACCAGAATGGACTAAAAAGTCAATAGCATTCTTCATTAACTCTGAATATTGCAAAGATGCTTTCAGCACACCATTTAACAAGTGGCAAGGATCTCTTACAGGGAACCCCTTCGGCTCAGGTATCAATTTTGACAGGTCATCACGCAACTTTTTCATATACGTAGCTGAATAACTGTAAATACAAACAATATCACTCCAATCTTTGATGAACTTGGTAAGAACTTATTGCAGCAGTATTCCAAGTGACACTGCGTTCCATGTTTTCCAAAAGTCTGGTGTCCTGTTTTCACCACTATCTCAACAGCATTTGTTTCATATATACCTGGCACTACACCTTGCATTGAATGTTTAAAGCCTGGGGTGTTTTGCAATTCACGTACTATCAATACTGACTCACTAGAAAATGGGGCTTATGTATCAAAGGGTTTCACCCATTCTCTATGGGTAAATGTGATGGTACATATAGGGAAAAGAGTCTTATGAAACCAGCCATTTTACCTCTCAGTGAAAGAATCAAAAGTAGCCAAAATATCAAATATAATTTTGATATTTTGTGATTCTCTGCGGTTTATAAAATTATTGAACAAGATCTAAAACCTGCTTTTAACCCCTTCGCTGCTGCGGACATTCCGCTGCAGCCGTGGGGGGGGGCAGGGGGGCAGCGCGGCGGGCCTGTGCTCATGACGGAGCCACTCCGTCATGAGCCACGGTTGACCTGTGCTCATGACGGAACGGTTCCGTCAAGACTCCGCCCATTTGCGTTGTCCCCCCGCACAGGCGGGGAAACAGCGCCGCGTAGGCGAAGCGGCCGCCAACGGGCGTGTCATGACGGAACCGTTCCGTCATGAGCACACGGCAACCGTGGCTCATGACGGAACGGTTCCGTCATGAGCGGGGAAGGGGTTAAACTCTGCATCGTTAGGCAAAAGACCACAAAACTGAAAATACCAAAGGAAGAAGAAACAATATATCTGAGGCATATGAGCTCTAGATAATATGCTGTGCATAGATCGGTTTAGTGTTGGGTCCGGATGTTTGCACTTTGCTTTTTTTCAAAGAAGTCTTGCCAATCACGAGTCCTTTCGGTGATGGTGCGCATGAGCATTGACTTCATTGTTAGATTGTTTTTTTCCGCCATCGGGTTTGGATCTGAACTTTTGCGCTCTGCGCAATCCACTACCCTCGATGGTACTATCGATTTGCGTTTCCCATTCTCCGTGTAACGTTTACACTCAAAAACCTTTGATCGGAAGATTCGTGGATGGCCGTTGGGCCTACCCGCGCAGGGATCAGTAGCAGTCGATGGAACGGACTCCATTCAAGTTCTGTCCAGGGTGTCGCGCTAATTTTCTGCACACCGACTTGAACAAAGTGTGCAACCGTTGCCTGTCACGTTGAGAAGTACTGCGACGCGTGTCGGTCGTTTCAATCGAAGAAGATGCTCCGTGACTGTCAGGCTCGACTTCACAAAATGTGCCAGCAAAGTGGCTCTGCGCCGGATCACCTCGGAGACGAGTCCGAACACGAAGAATCACAAGCGCAGGAAGCCGAAATGGAGGAGGAACACATCTCCAGGTCTGAAGCCGACTCCGATGCCGAAGACCTCACACCGGGACAACCGATAGTGAGTAAAGAGACTTTCTTCGTCTACCAGCTCCATAAAAAGGCTCCCATCTCTCCTCTGCCTTCGGACCAAGGGCGGCACCGAGAAAAGGTTTTGAACGCCCTGCCTTAGCGTTCGGCGCTGAATCATAAACAAAAGCCTTCTGGTTTAGGATCTACTAGTCCCTTCTGCTTCGAAATCCAAACACCTTCTGTTTCCGTGTGTGAGAAGTTGGCCTGGCATATGCTGTCCTCTAGTTATAGGGGACACCTTGTACCAGTCCAGTTCTACTCTTATGGTGATAGGTTAAAGACCACCTTAAAACAAAACTATCCTAGTGGTAGCTGTGGAGAGCAGCCTTCAGGCTAAGTCTTGAAGGAGTGTTAAGCTTATTGTTTTACCATAGATAACCTCTTGAATAACCAAATGAAAGAGTAGTCCACACAGGTATATATATAAAATATATGTATTTATTCTAGGAATAACCGCACTAGTCTCTTTATGAGGCTAGAGGTGAAGATACAATTCAAACAAGCATTGATAGTTACAATAAATAGCACTGGAATCACAGGGCCCCAGGGTGGGACCAAACCATATATCAAAAAAGTGGTATAAGAACCACGACAATTCTACAGACAATGCCTAGGGCATTTAGGGTCGCTGTCCCCTTGTGAAACCACCCAAGGTAGTGAGGAAGGGGACCCACGGAAGACGCGTGCAGTGGCTAAAGCTACTGTCTGGATCTCTATTAAAGCCTATGGAGAATGTCGCGGTTGAATTTTACAAGACTAAAAACACTTCTAGCAGGAGTTCAATACTTTAGAGTTAAGCTTTTGAAGAGCCCACACCCACGAGAGTACCGAGGTACCACTGTTACCTGCCCCAGTGAAGCCGGGTGCATAGGTCGTTTTCGATGTCGCGTCGCGGGCTCATTTTCAATGGCAAAACGTGAAGAACTGCTGCTAGCAAGAAGCGTTGTCGTGAAGAATGAAAATGTAGATCTTGTAGAGAAGGACCTGAAAGCAGATGGGACAGAGTCTGGGTCACGGCACAGTGACCAGGGGGCTCAAGAGAAGGAGCCCTTCAATGTCGGGTGCTTCCAGGTAGAAGAGGTGTAGCTTGGATCGTCAGCCACGGGGTCCAGGAGGCGTCAAGGAAGGCCAGCTTCTGGATGGCGACTGTCGCACGAAGGATGGGGGTCGCTGCGGTGTTAGTGTCCGGATTGGATCCACTAAGCCTTGGCAATCGCAACCCACGCAAGAAACACAAAACTGCTACTGGTGCAGACCCACGAGGTCTGAGCGAGGTCTCCAGCGAGGAGACTGAAGAGCAGGCCTGGAGCAACCAGGAGAACTCTTGGAATCGAAGATTGACCTCCGCTAGGGCCCACAAGTCGAGAGACACGGGCCCGCGGAAGGCAGCAATTTGGCGTGCGTAAAGATGCTCCCACGGGTCGCCGGAGTGGGCTAGGACATCGATCCTTGGTACAGATTATGCTGAGAGTTTGGCTCAATAATGGGCCAAAGCACATCTTCCCCACTCGTCGGGGTCGGGTGCTATGCAAGAGGTGGCCAGTGTCCTGGGGTATTGGGGATCTTGGCACCCACGGGGTCCACGGTGCTGAGCTTTGCTGTGCACACTCACTGGCCTCTGGGATGCTTGGAAACCCACCTCAAGGTAGGAAAGAGTCGTCGATGTCCGTAGGAGCAGCGAGGTTCCAACCGTGTCACTTGCAGTGTTTCAGGTGCCTGCCAATCAGGGGGGTAACTCCTTTACCCCAAGGGAGATTTCTTCAGTCCATTGGCTCATCAGATTTCTTAGTTGTTCATGCCCCATCTTTTACTATTCCACTTACTTGCCTGCTCATGTATCGCCCTCCCCAACCCTCTCAACCCTTTATCGCTGGGTTCCAAGATCTTGTGGCCACCTTAGCGGTTAACAACTCTTCCATCATGGTACTAGGCAACTTCAACTTTTGGCCCTCAGACCCCGCAGAATGCTCCACCTCCAAAGGATTCTCGGACACCCTTCGTTCCCTCAATTTCGAGTCCCATGTCCACTCACCACTCACATCCAAGGCCACACCCTTGATCAGATCTGGTCCCTTAACTGTCCCATAAGCTCCTTGTCCATCTCCCCATGCCCCTGGTCTGACCACTTTCTGATTTCTTTTTCCCTACACTTTAGCACAGCCACCAAGCCTTCTTTTCCTAAAAACATCTGGGCACGCTCTTGGAGCAAGGTGGACGCGGCCTCCCTCTCCTCCACACTCTCTTCCTCCTGCCCAAGTTTACTCGGCCAGCCAATCTCTGCACAAGCAGACCTTATCAAATCCTGGCTTCTGTCAGGCTGCGACATGGTCGCCCCTCTCAGGCGAGTGTCTTCTAGACGAGTGAACGATGCCAACCGCTGGATCAACGAGGAATTGAAGGCCTTAAAACTTAGTCCGTCAGGCTGAGCATGCCTGGAGGCGAGATTATTGCCCCATTCTTAAAGCTCAGTTCACCACCCTCTTGTCTCAATATAAAAAAACTATTCTGACCACAAAAACGGCCTACTTCTCCTCTAAAATCCTAGCTGCCGAAAACCAACCTAAAGAAATTTTCTCTATCGTCCATGACCTCGCCTACTCTGATAGAACCATCCTCAAACCCACCCCCTCCAGGCTCTATGCGACTCCCTCAATACCTATTTCATGGACAAAATCTCAAAAATCAAAGCCAATACCTCCCCTTCTTTCATTGACCCATGTTGTCCTTCAGCCAAGGCTCGCCTTGACTCATTCCCCTTTTTGACGGAAGAGACTTTCCTCTCCCTTCTCCCCTTGGTTAAATCTGGCTCTCCCTTAGACCCTTGTCCTGCTCACATCCTCAGGCACATCTACTCGATCTGTGTGCATCCCCCGATCACCTTCTTGAACAGCTCTCTGTCTCAGGGCATTGTCACTCCTTCCCTAAAATCTGCCACCATTGTCCCCATCCTAAAAAAAACCTGATGCCGACCCTTCCGCCCCTGTTAACTACCGCCCCATCTCTCTACTTCCCTTCCTAGGGAAGGTATTGGAGCGACATGTGTCCAGAACGCTCACTGCCTTCGTGGAGGAAAACGGGGTGCTTGCCCCCCGTCAGGCCGGCTTCCGCCCGCACACTCCACGGAGTCCGTGGTTCTCTCGGTCCTTGACAACCTCAGAGAGGGTATGGACACCAATCTCCCCCAGGCCCTTGTCCTCCTTGACCTCTCCGCCGCCTTTGACACGGTTGATCATTCCATTCTACTTTCCCGTGTCAGGGCGGTTGGGGTTGGAGGCTCTGCTCTGGTCTGGTTGATCTCCTTCCTTAGGGACCGAACCCAGGCTGTGCGCCTAGGTGATTTCTCGGCGGAGCCACGGAAGATTCAATGTGGGGTCCCTCAGGGCTCCTCCCTTTCCCCACTTTTGTTCAACCTGTACATTGCCCCCCTCATCTTTGCCCTTCAACAAATGAAGGTCTCCGTCTATAACTATGCGGATGACCTCCAGCTCATTTTTTCCTTGTCATCACTCCCTGAGTCTATTGCCAAATTTCAATCTATTATGATTTTCATCCAAGACTGGATGAACCACAACCATCTGAAATTAAATCCAGACAAAACCGAGCTGGTCTTGACGGGTGGCTCCTCCAGTCCCTGGACTCCTCTCTTTTGGCCCCCCTCTCTAGGTTCTCCTCCCTCTCCATCCTCCTCTGTAAAAACACTTGGAATCAAACTGAACGACCAACTCAATTTACACTCCCAGGTTAGTTCAGCGGTGTCCTCTTCCTTTTTTTCACTTCGCTCCATTTGAAAGATTTCCCGCTTCTTTTCCTTCCCTGCCTTAAAGCTCATTGTCCTGGCTATGGTTATCTCTCGCTTAGACTATGGCAACGCCCTATACTGTGGTATGCCCGCTTACAGTATTCGGCGACTACAGTTGGTCCAAAACCAGGCTGCCCGCCTAGTCTATAACCTGGCCAAATCCCATCACGTCACACCGCTTCTCAAGTCTCTACACTGGCTCCCCATCCGAGAACGCTCTCAGTTGAAGATGGGTTGTATCACTTTTCAGGCCCGGGCTGGCACTGCTCCTTCCTTCATCTCCTCGGAAATAAATTCCTATGCCCCAGTCAGGGAACTATGCTAGTCTTCCCAACATCTGTTGATAGTTCCCCGTTTTAGGCGCAAAAAGTGGGGGGGATCGAAATTCTCCACACTCGCCCCCTCGTTTTGGAACTCTACCAGTCCACCTCAGATCTTCCTCCGAATACTCTTACTTACGGAAGGCGCTGAAAACTTTTTTGTTCCTACAAGCCTTCCCACTATAAACCTCTTCACTCCCTCCAGATTTTTCCTGCTCTCTAAACGGTTCAGCATTCCATAGCGCCAAGAAACCGCCTGGTGAACGTGCGCTTTATAAATGTTTTTAAACTTAAACTACAGTCAGCTGTGCGGCAGCAAGTCGAAGTTCAAGTCTGTAAAGTTCAAGAATAATCCGAGGCTCTGGGGACCCAGTATTCTCCTTTATCCAAAGATTAGGGAAGTGTCCAGATCAGAGCCCACCAATGAGAGGTCAGGCGGGAAAAGGGTGGTGTATGCAGAAGTAGGCACTGGAGAAGCCTACGTGCAAGTCTGAAAGACATCCTATGGTTGCACCCACCCAGTTCCAATCCACATAGTCTGTCTGGGGAGGTGGGAGCACCTCCCTGCAACAAGATCCCTATTGTCCAGCTGTAGTTCTGCCCAGCAACAGGCAGCCAGAGTCGTGTGGGTGGCGGGTAGCATCCATTTTGTACTACGTGTGCACTTTTAAATTGGTGTCTAAATTCTGCCGCTTTTCCCATATCGTGCCTCTAGCAGGGGGAATCATGCCCTCAGTCCAATGGCTGGATTGGGGGTATGATTCCTACATGTTTGACACCAAACTCGATATGGTTCTGTGTAGCCATTCTCAAGTTATCACGCTATCGCGATTTACTAATAATGCGGTTAAGAGTATATGGTATGGCTACACTACAAACACTCCCAGCAATGGTTTTACGAAGGTTGCAGAGGGGCCCTACTCAGATATGGGTTCCCCCTTACACATATCTCAGCACCCTGCCTTGTAGGATTTGCAAGGCCTGCTTTAGGGGTGACCTATGAGGATATATGTGTTGTATTATGGGATACAGGATACCTATATCCCTGTAAGAAGTGCAAGCACCACCTTACCCAGACTACAGTAGTGGTCTGGTGGTGTCATTTGGTATGGCTGTCCCAGGGGTGGCACAATAAGTGATGCAGCCCCTGGTAGGCCTCTGAGGGACCCATGCCCTGGGTACCATCTACAAGGGGTCTCAGTATCCAATTGGAAGGTACCTAGGGTACTCACATCAGTTTAGAGAAGAAGCAGATAGGCTGGGGTCCTGGATAGCAGGATCCCAGCCAGACTATTCAAATACCAGGCAAAAAGTTGGGGGCAACCATATAGTCAGATTCCACCTTCCTACACCATGCCACCGGTCTACAAGGCTAAACCTTCAGAGCCGAAAACTTCAGAGCCGAAACTTTCAACACAAAAACCAGCGTCTAAAGAAAGTACTTCAACTAAAGAGCCTTGGACCGATATTGCACCTTCGGATCCGAAACAGAAGGAGATTGTGATTAATCCAGAAACTGGACAGATTCATGCCAAACATCCTGAGAAAAGGAAAATGAGCTTACAAGAAGACTACCACATAACTCTAAAAAGGAAAAATGTGGGTACTAACCCTTCTTCACCATACATTCCACCCTCTTCAACCACCGATCCAAATTTACTCGTTACACCTACACATTCTCCTCCACCACCACCACCTGACCCACAGAATACAGCGGATGGGGATATAGAGGACTACACACCACAGGATACTGACCCATGGGATAATTATAATGCTGACCCTCATCCAGATAATTACCCAGATCTATATCCATCCAGACCTTCTCCTCTAGAGGATAACATTGGATATATTGAACTTGTTAACAGAGCTGCACAATATCGTGGAGTAGAGCTTTATAAAGAGACTTTAGAGGAGGATTTTTTGTTTGACTGACACACTAAGTGCATCTCAAAGGGCTACACAAACATTAACAATGTTAAAAGGTATGCTTAAACATACTGATAATCTTTAAAGACCCTGTAAGAGCTAGAATCGTCGCTCCCAGGGTAGAGAAAAAGTACAAATCTGCACCTAATGACCCTGTATATATCGAAGGCCAGTTACCCTTGGACTTTCTGGTTGTTTCCAATGCTCATAAAAGAGCTAATTCGCAAACAGGGGAAGTCCCTCCTCCGGATAGTCAAAATTAATTGACTCTTCGGGCAAAAGGGTAGTGTCACAAGCAGCTAATCATTGGCGTATTGCCAATGCTCAAGCACTATTGACAACATATGATAGAGCTCATTATGATGAGTCGAAAAGCTCATTGAATTTCTTCCTGATGAGCACAAGTCTAGAGCTAGTGACCTTATTCAAGAGGCTAAATTAATAACCAATAACTCTATCAGGTGTGCTCTAGATCAGGCAGGCACTGCAGCTCGTGCATTACTTCTCCGTAGACATGCTTGGTTAAGAATTTCAGGATTTAAGCCTGAGGTACAAGCATCTATTCTTAGTCAACCCATTGACAAAGAACACCTCTTTGCTCCAGCTGTCTGTAC
Source organism: Triturus cristatus (assembly GCF_964204655.1). Lineage (NCBI taxonomy): Eukaryota > Metazoa > Chordata > Amphibia > Caudata > Salamandridae > Triturus > Triturus cristatus. Next base: position 360,041,954 of record NC_140583.1, read on the forward strand.
ATCACTAGAAAAGATGAAAAAGGATACTGAGGTTGCTAAGTCCACAGGGGCCTTACAATCACCTTCCAACAGAGGATCCTTTCATCGCTCATTTTACAGGGGCAGCTCCAAAAATATGTCCACAGACAATCCCTCCTCCTCTTACAAGGGCAACAATCAGTCGCCCTCTTCATAAGGTTATTTTAGAGGTAGATAAAAAGGAAACCACGGCAAGGGAAGAGGTAGAGGTAACTCAACATGCACTTCCCCTGCAAACACCATACCCCGACCATTCCACTCCTGTCGGGGGACGTCTTTCCCAATTTCCACCCATTTGGAAAGCGATTACATGAGACAAATGGGTTCTACAAATTATCCAACCTGGTTATTGCCTGGAAGATTACAAGCACTCCACCAAACATTCCTCCGTCACACCTCATGTCACAAGAACATCTCACCCTTCTAAAGAAAGGTTCTCACTTTGTTGCAGAAAGGTGCAATAGAACCAGTCCCTTTACCATAACAGGCAGCAGGGGTGTACTCCCTCTACTTTTTAATTCCCAGAAAAGACGCCTCTCTCAGGTCTATATTAGACGTCAGAGAGCTAAATCTATACATTCAGTCGGGCAATTTTCATATGGTAACACTCCGACAAGTGCTTCCCCTTCTTCAGCAAGGCTTCTCTCCACTCTGGATTTAAAGGACTCTTACTTTCATATTCCAATACACCCTGCGCACAGCAAATACCTCAGGTTTGTGGTAGCAGGTCAGCACTATCAATTCTAAGTCCTCCCATTCGGATTAACACCCGCGCCCAGGGTTTTCACAAAATGCTTAGCAGCTGTCGCGGTAGTCGCAGCCCATCTAAGAAGACAACATATTCATGTATTCCAATACTTAGACGACTGGCTCCTAAAAGCCAGCTCGCACAACAGCTGTCTACGCCACAAACAAAAAACTGTGCAATTGCTCCACGAGCTAGGATTCACAGTAAATCTGTCCAAATCCCATCTCCAACCATCCACGTCTCAAGCATATCTAGAAGAAGCTCTAGCATACCCAGCTCCAGCCAGAGTCCTGAATATACAAACCCTGATGTCTCAGTTTTAGCCTCAACACTCCCTACCAGCTCGAGTGTTCATACAGTTACTGGGAATGATGGTGTCTTGCATTTTTATAGTCCCCTAGGCAAGACTTCAGATGCGTCCCCTACAGGAATGCTTAGCACATCAGTGGAACCAAGCTCACGGTCAGTTATCAGATCTAGTGTTTGGTAGACGACCGCACCCATTGCTCTCTGCAGTGGTGGAATACACAAAACCTTTTAAAAGGGCGGCCCTTCAGCGACCCGGTTCCACAAATAGTACTGACAGCAGACTCATCACGGACAGGTTAGGGAGCGCATCTCCAAACCCACACAATTCAGGTCATTTGGAGCTTGCAGCAGAAATGGCTTCATATAAATCATCTAGAGCTCCTAGCTATTTTTCTGGCACTGAAAGCATTTCAAGTTCAGCTCGTACGCAAGACTGACCTAATTCATACAGACAACATGACAGCCATGTACTACATACAAAAACAGGGAGGGACACACTCTCTCCAGCTGTGACAGCTAGCACAGACCATCTGGAAATGGGCCATGCATCACAAAATACATCTCCTAGCAGAACACCTTCCAGGAGTAGACAATCAGATGGCAGATTTGCTCAGTCGTCAGACACAGCAAATGGGAAATACACCCTCAAGTTCTCCTCCCATTATGCCAAATGTGGGGATTCCCACACATAGACCCGTTCGCCACACATCCAAATGCCCAAACTTCGTGTCCAGGTATCCACACCCATTGTCCAAATGGATGAATTGATCAGGGATATTTGCTTATGCATTTCCGCCTATCCCAGTCATTCCATTAGTGGTTTGGAAACTCAAACATGTGTCCCTGACACTAATCCTATTTGTTCCTACGGGGGCACGTCAACCTTGGTTCACAACCCTATTGAGTAGTTCCTCACCAAAAACTACGTCTTACACCCAATCTCCTCACACAGAGCCATGGAGACATAAGACATCCAGACCCCAGTCCACTCAATCTGGCGATCTGGCTCCTGAAGTCTTGGTTAGGCTATCTTAATCTACCGCCAAACTGCATGAATATTATCAAAGAGGCTAGATGTCCTACCGCGAGCCTGCTGTGCCGCAAAGTTGAAGTGGTTTGTGATGTATTGTAATAACAACCACATCAACCCGCTTGATGCTTCTGTGCAAAACATTATATGTTATTTGTTACATCTACAACGTTCCAATTTAGCGTACAGTCCATATGTTTACATCTGGCTGCAATAGCTGCATACCTCCAGAATAGACAACTTGTATCTCTTTTTATAATACCTGTTATCAAAGCCTTTATGGAGGGACTCGTGAGTCATTCCCCGAAATGTCCACCTGCTCCAGTGTGGAATCTCAACATTGTTCTCACCAGACTAATGGGTCCACCCTTTGAGCCATTGCACAAATGTGAACTGTAATTTCTCACATGGAAAGTTGCTTTCCTCTTTGCTATCACATCACTCAGAATAGTGGGTGCCCTTCAGGCATTAACTATAAAAGAACCCTTTTTACAAATGCATCAAAATTAAGTGGTTCTTCGGACTAATCCTAAATTTCTTCCTAAAGTCATTTCTGCTTTTCATATCTAATAGAGATTACTAGCTGCAGATTCCTTAACGTAGAATTATCCCCAGGCGTGAGACTGGACCCGGAAAACTTTCTTGCCCAGCATCTCTGCGCGCCAGGGGGCGGCACCTCGTGACTCTGCCCCGACGTCCTCCGCGGGCGTGACGTCAGCGAGGTCACATAAGCCCCACCCCGGCGCGCCGATGTCAGTTTTCTTCTTTTCCGAGTGCAGTGCAGACCCGGATTGTGTCCTGGTCTTTTCTTGGGTACAGTGTGCGAATGCCTTCGTGTTTTAAAACGTGCTCGTCTTGCGCGCGCCAGATGTCGGCGATGGACCCTCACCCCATCTGTATGTGCTATTTGGGGGAGCACCACGACTCCACGGATTGTGAGGTGTGTCAGCAGATAGATGAAGCGGAAGTCACGGTGGGAGCGCCGGATGAAGCTCCTGTCGGCACGCATGTCAAGGTCGGCGTAGTCGCCGCGTCCGTCCCCTGTGGACGGCTTCAAGAACCACCGCCTTCCGACATCGTCCCTCTCCCAGGCCGCAAGAGCGTCGCTCACCTGTTGGTAAGTGTTGCAGTTTGTCCCCGAGGCACGGTCTCCGGCCTTTTGGGGGCGTGCGTCCCAGCGCTTCGCCACCCTTTCCGCCGTTCCCCGGCACGGGGGTGACCAGAGCCCAGATGGAGGCCTATGCGGCAGCCTTGCAGGCCTCTTAGGCTCTTCCATCTCCTCCTTCACTTCCTGGGATTTCTGCGGGCTCCTTGCTGTGTGCGGGGGCTCCTGCGACGTCGCCGGCGGCTCCGGCGCTGACCAGTTCGGATCCAGGTTCGGAGGATGTGGTGCCGTCGGGGTTCGGCCCTTCGGGGTTCCCTCCTTCAGACCACGGCGCCTCTGCCTCGCCGCAATCCCGCACAGGGGTCCCTGTGGTGTCGCGGGAGGTTACTTGGGCTCGCGGTGTGTCCTCGAGTCCCCCTCGGTCCTCTGGGCAGACGGTGGCCTTGTCCGAGGCCGAGGTGACGCCGCTCAGGTGCCGACGGCTGCTGGCCATGGCGGCCCCGCAGGGGCCGGCTAGAGGTCGGGGCTTGTCCCCGGGCCCCCCTCGTCCCTCCAACCTGGCGGCTGCCTCGTGGGAGGTCGAGTCGATGCCTTTTCAGCGCCGTTCTGTAGCCGCCCGGGCTCCGACCCATCTTCGGTCTCCTGCGCTGCGAGTTGTGGCGGAGGTCGTTCCGGCGTTCCCTTTGACGCCGGTCGACGTCTACCTGACCCCGGTCGCGGACTCTACGGGGCCGGCGTCTGGTAATTGAGTCATCTTCGGACGCCCCCTCTTTCCCAGAGGTTCAGCGCTTGTTGGTCTCGTCTTCTCCGGAGACGGGCTGCCCTGCGTCGTGGAGTTTTCCCCGGCGTCTTCCAAAGACGGCTCATCGGCGTCGCCGCGCCCGCAGTCTTCGTGGGAAGATCCTCAGGTTCCCCATTCCCCGGCCACTCCTCATCCTCCTCCTCCTTTTCAGACTTGGCCTTTCCTTCCTCCGATTGGCATGGGGGACGGCCACCTTTGTTTGCAGCCGTCGCCCTCCGAGGAGCTGCTTTCCCCTCCACGGGGCCCTATGGAGGCTGGTGCTGCTTTTGCTCGGGCTGTTTCCACGGCGGCGGGGATCTTGCGCATGGGCGATCCAGCTGCCCATTTCCCCACAGATCATCTTCTGGAAGTCCTTCATCAGGGTTATGGGGGTAGGGAGCTGCTTCTTCCCTTTGAGGCTTCACTTCACACGTCTCTTTTGGGGGCGGCCCGCCACAGTGGACCCGGTGCCCCAGCCGCTTCTGCACCGCCACCGTCCTGTACCGCATGAACCTGTCTCCTTCCCCCTACCCCTCTACCAGGGACCCTCTTTTGCAGACTACCTTTCCCTCCCTCCCATCGGTGTTGTCCCCTTGGTCGCGTGAGGCCCGCTGGTTGGATTCCTGGGGGCACAATATCTTCGCCTGTGTGGTTTTGCGGGCACTTAACACTCTGTGTTTTGGCAAGGGCCACTTCTTGCTTGTGGGACTCGGCGGAGTCCCTTATGTCTGCATCTTCTCAGGAGGGTGCCTGTGTTGATCTGAGGCACCATGTGTTGGATGGCCGGGAGCTGGCGTCCTTTATTCTTCGCTCGGCTCTGGACGTTTCGGAGGTGCTTGGTCGTACCATGGCTACTTCTGTGGCCCTTCGTCGCCATGCCTGGCTCCAGGATAGTGTGTTCCCAGAGAACGTGAGGGAACGGTTGGTGGATCTTCCTTTTGATGGCACTCTTTTCTTCCACGCCCCTGCGGATTCTGCCATTCAGAGGTTTCTTGCGGTGCTTCGCCGCCCTCCTCCTCGTCCTCAGTGACCTGTGAGTCGGTCTGTGTTAGGGAGGTGTTCTTCCGTTGTTGTACTGGGGCCTTGTACCGAGTAGCCCCGGTTGTGTGTTCTGTGTGGTTCATGTGCCTTCAGGTCCTTTTGTTGGGACTTTGGTGCTGTTGGCTGCTGGTCCGGCCCCCCCCCTTTTTTTTTTTTTTTTGCCTTGTGGCATTGACTGTTGGTAAGCCATGTAGGTCCTGGGTTTGGGCCTTCTGTCTTTTCATTATTGGCTGATTGACAAGCCACCTGCGGTTTTTTCTCCGCAGGATCTTCTGTTTGTCCTCTGCTGCGGAAACTTTTTCCTAAGGGGGTTCCCATGTTCTGGGACGTACCACGCCCTATGCGGGGTAATGGTATCAATTATAGGGCGTGGCTTGGCTGCAGAGCGGAATGGCTGCCTGAACGCGCAGCTCCGCCGATCGAGTGAATTAATCCGTCATTTATCGGCCGTGCAGGTGCTGGAGCTCTGCCCTTTTTACCCCGATCAAGAGCGCTTGGTGTCTGCCTTTCCCGACGGAGTGCCTGGGCCCGAGACTGGAGCGGCGGCGGAGATCTGCCTGGAGGCTGGTCGGCGGTGGTGCGGCCTGTGACGCACACGGACGCCGGGCACTTGCGTGGAGCCGGATCCGTGGTGGCTGCGCGCCGCGGTGAGCGGGTCGCGGAGTCGGCCTGATGCTGGGGGCGCTGTCTCCTTGGCTCGCACTTCCTCGCTGGCGGAGTGGCGGTACGGCTCTGGCACAAGTATAGTGCTGGGATTCTGCCTGCTGTGACACGGGGAGGTGTACCTGCGGCCCCGACCGTTGCGGACCTGTGGACTTCCAGGAGGCGAGGTGGCTGAAGCCCGGGTCGTCGCCCTGAGCGGGCTGTTGCTGTGCCCGGCCCGTCGCGACGTGGAGTTGCCGCGTTCCTGCAGGGTGTCCGCTCTCCGCGGTTGCGCCTGAACAATACGACGTGTTGCCCACGACGAGCGAGAGCCTTGAGACGGAGGCCTAGAGGAGGCGGTGGACTGCGGGGCCTGCCTACTCCCATGCGCAGGAGGTGATCACGACGCGAGCTGATTCTGAGGCCCCGGTCGATGCGGTGACTAAGCTGGTACAGCCAGAGGTTGGCCGGAGCTGGCGTCCGAGGCGGCTGGCGGAGACTGGCTATCGCTTGGACCGTTGGATGCCTGCGCTGGAGCGCTGCTGTGAGCGGGTGAGTGAACTGCGTGGGACGGCCCGTCTGGACTGCGTGGGCCGGACGAGGGGCGACCCGAGCCTGTGGGTGCGCCCCGTGGCTGTCCCATATTACCTGACCTGGCTCCCTATCTAGCGGGGGCAGTGGCTCTCTGGTCTGCTGAGTGGGCCTGCCCGACCTATTCTCTGCTGCAGGTGCATGGTGAGAGGCGCCCGGTGAGGTGAAGAAGCTTGGGGCCTAGTAGTGCTTATCCGCTGGCTGTGCGGAGCGGCGGCCATGGGCAAACCAGATACGCGCCAACCGAAAATCACGTTCGACAAATCGAAGCAAAAAGCCTCGGACCAAGACCATAGAGACGCTGAAGCGGCGCACCCGGAGCAGTGTGGCCCACCTGATGCGGACATCAAATCTATGTTCAAAGAATTGAAGGAGGGCCTGCGGGGCATAGATTGCAAAATGGACGCGCTGGCGGCACGTATGGACGGCATCACGGCGCGAATGGACAAGCATTAAGGTAGAGTGGAAGCGCTCGAAACCCGTGTGGCCGACACGGAGGAGGGTGAAACCGATCTGGTCAAACAACTGCGCGGCATGGACAAAGTCCTGGAGTTAATACAACGGAAGAATGAGGACTTAGAAGCGCGCTCGAGGCGCAACAACGTTCGCATCACGGGTGTGGCGGAAACAACGGACATTACTAATATGGAGCAGTACATAGAACAGATGCTGAAAGATCTATTCGGGTCTGGCCTATCCGGGATGTTCCTCGTGGAAAGAGCGCACAGGACACTGGGGCCCAGGCCTAAGCCGGGAACACCGCCCAGGCCAATTATTGCGCGCGTCCTGAATTATAGAGACCGTGACACGGTTTTGCGTATGGCTAGAGACATACAAGACCTGCAGTACAAGGGCAATCATATCGCCATTTACCCGGATTATACTATGCAGGTGCAGGCAGCTCGCAGAGAATTCATGCCTGCAAAAAAACTCTTCCAACAAACAGGAATGAAATACTCCCTGATTTACCCTGCGAAGCTCCGTGTGCAGGGCCCTGGCAAACCGTCTTTCTTCCTGGACACGAAAGCGGTGCTACAATATGCAAAACAACTTGCAAGGGATCAGCATAATCAACCGCCTGCTGAGGGTCAAGATCGTCAGGACAGGCTAAGTGACATTGAGTGAATGCATATGTTATTTGTTTGAGGCTCTGACGTTGGCTTATTAGATGGGCCGATTGGGGGCTTATACTTTGTCCGGTGTAGACTGAATTCCGCTTCCTGGGCTGTGAGGGTTATGTAAACCACTACGATTCCGGGGTGGAGAGGGTCCTTGAGCCGGTACCCTGAGCCGGCGCTCGATCGCCCTGGCATAAGTACGGGGTTAGTAGGCGGCCAACCTGCGCACCTCAGGGGATGATTCCCAATCACTTGCTATTGCTGTTGGGTTTAGTCATGGGTTTTATGCCATGGCAGGTAGTTTGGGTGGATAATGCACAACCTGATTGGGGGGTTGGAGCGGGTGGGGGGTGGGCTCACCGGAGTTTGGGGGGTGGTCATGGGGTAGGATTGTTTTGTGGAGTAGAGTCAGAGGAAGGGAACGTTACTAATATACCAGCTGCCAACTTTGATGTGCTGCACTGTCGAAATCCACGTTGCTTACTGTACTATGATTGCTCACGCGCCGTGTGGCCCGCTGGACTGTTGTGTTCTACTGTGCGCCTCGTCTGGTGGGGGTCGGAAGGCATGTCGTGTGGCTTGGATACACTGTCTGATTGTAGCTGTCTCAGGTTCCTGTCAATATGGCGAGCATAAACTGCCTTACCTGGAATGTGAGAGGAATGAATGATAGACGCAAGGCTAGGTTGGTGCAGGCCTACTTGCATAGAAAAGAAATAGACGTATGCCTTTTGCAAGAGACTCATTTGACGGCCAATGCAGCACAGATGCTTAGACATAACAGATGGGGGGAGATAGTGCATGCATCTTACTCCAACTATTCCAGAGGGGTCGCGATTTTGATAAGGAGGGGTCTCCAGTGGACGACACACGAGGTGCTCAGGGATGCGGGAGGCCGGTATGTGCTGCTTGTGGGGACGCTGTGTGGCATGCGGCTGATACTGGTGAATGTGTATGGCCCTAACGATGATAACCCAGATTTCTTCGGGGAGTTGTGGCATGTAGTGCGGGCGCGGGGCCCGGCGGCGATCCTGTGGGGGGGGACTACAATGTTGTGCTTTCAGGCAATATGGATAGACAGGGCGCTGCTAGAGAACACCACCCTAGGGCATCAGAGATGCTAGGCTGTATTATGCAAGAGACAGGGTTGGTGGACTCCTGGCGGCTGCTGCACCCCGCGGACCGAGCGGGCACCTGTATCACGGCTCACAGAGCCGCCTGGTCCAGGCTGGATTACTGGCTGCTCTCCAGGGACCTGCACTCGTCAGTGCGGACGGTGTTGCATTTGCCGAGATCATTGTCCGACCATGCCCCGGTGCTCCTCACGATGGCCACGCTATCCCAATTTGTCAAACCATTTAGTTGGAGGTTCCCCTCTCGGGCGCTGCGAGATCAGGTCTTCCAGCAGGGACTGCGCGACAAACTAGAGGAATTTTTTGAGCTTAATGAGGGCACCGTGGATTCGCCGGGTACGTTCTGGGAGGCTTGTAAGGTGGTGACGAGAGGCCACTGCATGTCGCTGAAAACGGGCGTACTGCGCTCGATCCGAGATACACTGAGCAAATTAGAAACTGACCTTGCGCGTCTGGAGACTAAATTGACACATGCGCCCACAGATAGGGTACGTGCCGAACTGCGTTCACAGCTCACTAGATACCAGGAGGAGGCGGACAGGGAAGTCGCGTACCTGTCCAAGGACGTACACTGGCCTATATGCTGCGCGGGCCGCGTGGGTCGGATCATATACTGGAACTACAGCGTACGGAGGGTGACGTGGTGCGAGAGCCGCAGGACATCCTAGACACGATGACAGACTACTATAGAGAGCTATACACCACGAAGGTGGCGCCGGATGATAAAGTGCTCGACGATTACCTGGATACCATAGCCTTAGCGTGGTTCAGCAATAGTGCCAGACAATACATGGACTTGCCGTTCACGCCAGACGATATAAAGACGACGATTGCCGCTCTCCCACTCTGTAAGGCGCCGGGCCCGGACGGGCTGACGGCAGCCTTCGATAAGGAATATGCGGACATACTGGTCCCGAGGCTTCATGGGGTGTTTGAAGAGGCTGTGGAAAAGGGAGTCCTCCCTCAGTCACTGTGGGAAGCACTGATCATTACGCTGCTTAAACCTGGCAAAGACCCCAGGCACCCGGACTCCTATCGCTCACTGTCGCTCATAAACTTGGATGCCAAAATATATGCTAAACTGCTTTCTGACCGCTTAAAATACATGCTGCCACAGATAGCGCTATCGGATCAATCGGGATTTATAATGGGACGGTCTACTTCCCATAACCTAAGAGTGCTATTTGGGCTCCTGCATTACTTGGATCCTAGAGTCCCTGCTGCTGCGGCACTGTTGGATGCGACGAAGGCATTCGACTCGCTGGAATGGAAGTTTTTACGGACATTATTTACCCGAATGGGGTTTAGTCCGCTCTTTGCCAGGAGGATAGGCGTATTGTATAACGACCCATCGGCTAGGGTGCGGGTGAATGGCCAGACTTCTGCCCCGATCTCCATAACCAGAGGGACCCGGCAGGGATGCCCACTGTCGCCGTTATTATTTGCGATTGCGACGGAACCGCTGGCGGCCCGCATGCGACAACACCATACTGGGCGTAGCATAGGGTTTACGTCGCGTGGCCAGCTAATCTCTATGTATGCCGACGATATCACAATATATATGATGAACCCGTCGGAAAATTTTGACCCGTTAATGAGAGAGGTGACACGATACAGTGGACTCACTGGCATAGATATCAACTGGTCGAAGTCGGCAATGCTCCCACTAACGGACAGCTCGCAGAAGTGCCACACGGAGTTCCCGATCGCTTGTGTCACGGACGAGGTCAAATACCTGGGTATACGGATGAGCCGCTCCACTCACGAAATATTACTGGCTAACTTCGGTGTGGCTATGGAATGGTTGGAGAGTAAAGTGCAGAGGTGGAAGGCGTTGCCATTGTCTCTGACGGGCCGCATAGCCATCGCGAAAATGGTCGTGGCGCCTAAATTCCTCTACCTGTTCGCCAACGTTCCCGTGCCGTTGACGAAGGCATTCTTTCGGCGACTCCGCTCAGCGATGATTGAACTGGTGTGGGCGGGTAGACAACCCAGGGTGGCCTGGAACCTTCTTACACTCCCCTTCCAGCAGGGAGGTCTCGCTGCCCCAGACCTCGAGTTGTATGCGTACAGTGCGCAGGCCCAATACTTACACTATTGGCATCATCCGATACCTTACCTGCCCCACGTGGCAATAGAAATGGATGTGGCGGCTCCTTGTCCCCTACGGACAGCGGTGTACCAAAAATATAAGCGTCAGCGGGAAGACATTGACACCGTATAAATGGTGCGTTGGGCCTGGTCAAACATCGCGAAGCGAGCGGGCACAATGGACCTATATGCCCCAAGTATGCCCCTGGAGGCCAACCCCCTGCTGGGCCCGCTTACGGACACGGCGGTTGCACGCCGTGCACACGCCTGTGGCCTGAAGGTGGCGGGGGATTTGTATCCGGATGACACCTTTCTCACGCTGCAGGCCCTGACGGCGGCGCCTGAGCCGACGGCCTCGGAGCTCCTCTTGTACTATCAATTGCGATCGGCTTGCAAACACAGATACCCCATGTTCCCTAGGGCTCCGCCGACGCTGGCAGCTCTGGAAAATATTCTGTCGAACTCTTCCCCGTGTAAATTGATAACACGCATATACAGGACCACACAAAACACGACGCCTGTCACACACATTGATTCCAGAACCTTGTGGGAAGAAGACGCAGGCATAAGTATCACAGAAAAGCAGTGGGAATTCTGCTGCACCCAACTCAAACACCTGTCGCCTAATTACAGACTGCGACTGATACACTTCAATTACCTGCACAGGACCTACCGCACACCCATACAAATGTTTAGGATGGGTCTCCGAGCCGACACGACGTGTTGGAGATGTGGCGAGAGTGAGGCCCCGTTCTTCCACCTTGTCTGGTTGTGCGGACCGATACGCAAATACTGGGACAAAGTTTTCAACATTATTGGGCGGATAGTAGGAGCGGCACTGGTGCTGGACCCGCTTGTGGCCCTCCTGGGATTCGTGCTCGGAGTGCCTAGGACGTCGCGTACGCTTGTTGCCCTCTTGTTATTGCTTGCCAAGCGCCAAATAGCGATCCACTGGAAGAAGAGGGCCCCTCCGAGGGTGTCTGGCTGGATGGGTTCTGCGACATACTGGAAGGAGCAACTGACAGCCTATTGGGACCAAATGCCGCAGCGGTCCAGACCAGTAGATGTGTGGCAGCCGTTGGTGGAATGGTTGGCAGGGACGGCAGTTGAGGAGGAGGACTGAGTCAATTGGGTGGACGGCTGTTGAGTAGTTCGTGACTGCATGGGTTGTATTGTGTGACGCGCGGGTGGTGATGGCGCCGGCCTAGTCCGAGCGCCCCTTCTGGCTGATACTGTGTATGGTGGGGATGAGAGACATAATGTTTGGGAGAATTAGATGGTGCGGGATCGCACGGTGGAAGGTAGCCGAGAAATTTCCCCCTCCTGTTGGAGGGTTCCTCCCTGACTCTGGTTTACAGTTGGTATTGTTTTTTTGTTCATATAAAATGATGTTCTTGTGCCTTCTTCAAATGTACACCGTGGATACGATTGTGCGATTTGCTGCACCGAAACCATGCTGCCTGCCCCCGGGTTGTTGGCTGAATAGCAGTGTACGCTTTATTGAGAAAATAAAGGTTTTTGAAAAACCCAAAAAAAAAAAAATGGTATCAATTATATATCTTTATCATGTGCTGGGGAGATGTAGTTGTCCTTCGCACTTCTGCTCTCCGTGGCGTCACAGTATGTCGCGAGTGCGATCTTCCTGCTGGTGGTTTTGGAGTGGCTTGCGTTGCGCCCCCGACCTTCCGGCTCCTGGATCGCTGTGTCTTTGGAAGTCACGAGGTTGGTGACTCCTCCTTTGGTTGGTATTGCGCATGGGCTTCGGCTCCATCCTCAGATTGTTTTTTTCCGCCATCGGGCTCGGATGTAATACTTCGCTCTCCGGTTCCGAACTTTCCAGTTCAACGATCGACGCAAAAATCCTCGCTCCTCGAGCCTCTTCAGATCATAAATCATCTTAATCACCTTCTCTTCGGCACTTCTTCGATTCCGGTCGTCGACGGCGGCCTTCGGGCCTATTCCGGCTCCGGTCTCGGCTGATGGAAAGAACTCCTTCAAGAAGTGCCCTGGATGTGGGTCCAAGTTTCCCCACACCGATCTTCATGAGGTGTGCAATCTCTGCCTCTCCCCAGAGCACGAGGCCCGAGACTGTCCCGGCTGCAAGTCTTTTCGTTCTAAAAAGACTATTCGAGATCGACGGGCTAGACGCAACATGGCGCACTCCTCGACCTCCGCTCCAGTCGACATCTTCGGGGACGACGTCGAAGCTCCGGGACAACAGAACATCGAACAGGAGGACGACTTCCTCGTCAGCGCTTCCGAGGCCGACGACTCAGACGTGGAGGACATCACCCCGGCGCAGCGGGTCGTGAGTACAATACCCCCGCCCACGCCGATACCCAAAAAGGCTTCGGTCACACCTTCGCCTCCGGGCCTAGGCAAGACCAAGGACACTGCTTCTCACACCCCTCCTTCGGGCCCGGTAAAGAAGCCTATTAAGCCTTCCGGCAGCTCGGGCTCGAGCCAGCCGACCACCGGTACCGAAAAACACCCTTCGGCACTGAAGAAAAAATCGGCCTCCACCTCCACACCGAACTCGGCACCAAAGCCTTCGGTGTCGAAACCTGCTCTTCCGGCGCCGACCAAACATCACAAGGCCCTCGGTACCGACACTCCCGTGCCGAAGCCTTCTTCGGCACCGACCAAAAAATCGGAGGTCCCAAAGAAGCACGGCTTAGACAAGCCTAAAAAGCCGTCGGCCCCGAAAACACAACCAGTGTCGCAAGAACTTTTCACACCGGATTCTCTGCAAAAGACACTCACCAAGGATCAAAAAACTGGACACTTGACATTGTCTTCAAAAAAGAGACACTTGGACAAACCAGCTCCACCTCCACTACCAAAGAGGAAAGACATTGCTACCTCTCCTTTCAGGGTGCCTTCCCCACCTCCTCCACCCTCCCCACCTCCACCCCCTCCACCTCATCGTTCCCCCACCTTGTCTCCTGTCCCAGACGATTTGGGAGACCCTTATTATGATCCAGCAGATGTGCCACAAGACCCCACCCCTACTGGATCTCCAGACCCATGGGACGACTATAACAATATGGACATCCCAGATGTCCCACAGGATGACCTTTACCCACCTAGGCCATCCCCACCTGAAGATTACTTAGGCTTTCACCACTTGTTACAAAGGGCGGCACACTACCACGGGGTGGAGTTACATACTGAGTGGAGGAAGATTTTCAACTAGACACCTTCGAAGATGCACATAGGTCTACTGCCATTCTACCTATGTTAAAGGGAGTCATTAAACATGCACCTGAGGTTTTTAAAGACCCAGTCAGGGCCAGGGTCCTAAACCCCTGTATAGAGAAAAAATACAAAGCCGCCCCCACAGACCCTTCATACATTAAAGGCCCTGCACCATTGGATTCCCTAGTGGTATCTACAGCTAGGAAGTGCTCAAATTCTCAGGCGTCAGGCGAAGCACCACCACCTGACAAAGAGTCCAAGCTCCTAGACGCGTCAGGGAAGCGCACTGCGTCACAAGCCGCCAATATATGGCGTATCGCCAATACGCAAGCGCTGTTGGCCCGATACGACAGGGCACATTATGATGAGCTAGAGACTATCATGCACCATTTCCCTGAAAAGTACAAGACTAGGGCTAATGAATTGATTCAAGAGGTAAAAACAATAACTAATACCTCTATACGCTGTGCCCTAGATGCAGCAGATACAGCCTCCAGGGCCATAAACACCAGTGTCCTTCTCCGTCGCCATGCCTGGCTCAGAGTTTCAGGTTTTTAACCTGAGGTACAAGCCTCTATATTAAACCACCCATTCGACAAAGATCATCCATTTGTCCCCAAAGTTGCTGAAGCCCTCAAAGATTAATTAAGATACTGACACGGCGAAATCCATGGGAGCCCTGCAGTCACATACTCCCAGGCGCTCTTTTCGCCGCTCTTCCTTTCGGGGCATGGGCAGAGGCTACTCCTCGGATAGTGCATCCACGTCCTACAAATCCCCTCCTCAATCTACCTTCACAAAGGGTTATCAAAGAGGCGGATACAGAGGCAATAATAATAAGGGCAGAGGCAAGACAAATACCGCCCGCTCTGCCACACCTCCTGCCCAATGACTTTCCCCCGCTCCCTCCAGACCATTCCACTCCGGTCGGGGGCAGACTACAACACTTCCTTCACGTCTGGGAGACAATCACCTCAGACAGATGGGTGACACAAATTATTCGTTCAGGGTATTGCCTAGAACGAACATCTACCCCCCCAAACATTCCACCCAGGCAACGCCCTATGTCTCAAGAACATACTACGTTACTAAAACAGGAGGTGATCTCCCTTCTGCAAAAAGAAGCCATAGAGCCGGTCCCCATAAATCAACAAAATTTAGGGGTCTGCTCCCTGTAATTTCTGATTCCAAAGAGACGAGACTCTACGACCTATCCTAGATCTCAGACCTCTAAAGACTTACATACATTCAGACCATTTTCACATGGTAACCTTTCAACAGGTTCTTCCGCTCCTCTCCCAGAACGATTTTCTCACCACTCTGGACTTGAAAGACGCATACTTTCACATCCCAGTACACCAGTCTCACAGAAAGTACCTCAGATTTGTGGTGGACGGGCAACACTACCAGTTCAAGGTGCTCCCGTTCGGGATAACAACAGCACCAAGGGTATTCACCAAGTGCCTAGCGGTAGTGGCTGCACACCTCAGAAGACAGCACATTCACGTCTTCCCGTATCTGGACGACTGGCTAATAAAAGCCACGTCCTACGAACAATGTGTGCAACATACCGCCGCTACCATCCAACTACTTCACCAGCTAGGTTTCACTGTGAACCACCAAAAGTCCCACCTGGTACCATCACACACAAAACAATACCTCTGTGCTACCATAGACACCTCAAAAGCCATAGCCTATCCCAATCCTGCCAGTATTGCAAACATACAGGCTCTGCGTCACAAATTCATTTTTCAACACTCTCTCCCAGCAAGAGTGTTTATGCAACTGATAGGGATGATGGCCTCTTGCATCTTCATAGTGCCCCATGCAAGACTCCAGATGCGTCCACTCCAAGAGTGCTTAGCGCGCCAGTGGAACCAGGCCGAGGGGCAACTGACAGATCTGGTGTTGGTGGACGGTCGCACCCATCGCTCTCTGCAGTGGTGGAACACCACAAACCTTTCCAGAGGTTGACCGTTCCTGGACCCGGTTCCACAAATAATCCTGACAACAGACGCATCGCTCTCCGGCTGGGGAGCTCATCTGTTACATCTCACAGTACAGGGCACATGGACTCCACAACAGAAGTTACTCCACATCAACCATTTGGAGTTACTAGCAATCTTCCTAGACCTAAAATCCTTCCAGACGCAGATTGCAGGCAAGGCAGTCCTCATTCGCACAGACAACATGACTGCCATGTACTACATTCAAAAACAGGGGGGCACACACTCTCCACAGCTCTCTTAATTAGCACAGAGCATATGGAGATGGGCAATTCCACAGAAAATCTTTCTCCTGGCCCAACATGTCCCAGGAGTCCAAAACACTGTGGCAGATCTGCTCAGCAGACAAACGCAACAGATTCACGAATGGGAACTTCACCCACAGGTTCTTCATCCGTTCTTTCAGAAGTGGGGGCATCCACACATAGATCTATTCGCCACCCACGAAAACAAAAAATGCCCAAGCTTCGCCGCCAGGTATCCACACCCATTGTCCAAAGGCAATGCGATATGGATGAACTGGTCAAACAAATTTGCATACGCCTTTCCACCTCTCCCACTAATTCCATTAGTAGTGCGAAAGCTACAACAGCATTCCCTAACACTGATCATAGTAGATCCAACATGGGCCAGACAACCGTGGTACACCACACTGCTGGAACTCTCAGTAGTACCACACCAAAAGCTACACCTCTCACCATGCCTCCTAACCCAGAACCATGGAGAGATCAGGCACCCGGACCCAGCTCAGCTCAACCTTGCAATCTGGCTCCTGAGGTCCTAGAATTCGGATACCTTAACCTTCCCCTTGATGGCATTAATATTATCAGGGAAGCTAGACGCCCTACTACTAGGGCATGCTATGCTGCAAAATGGAAAAGATTTGTTGTTTACTGCCACAACAACACAATCAATCCTCTAAATGTGTCCATACAACACCTTATATGTTACTTGCTCCATCTCCAAAGGTGTAACCTAGCATATACATCCATTCGGTTACACCTCGCAGCAATTGCTGCTTACTTACAGAACAGGCAGCACCTATCACTTTTCAGGGTGCCTGCCATTAAAGCCTTTATGGAAGGCCTCAAAAGAGTAATTCCACCCAGAGTACCACCCTCACCTGTCTGGAACTTGAATATAGTTCTCACAAGGCTAATGGGACCCCCTTTCGAACCATTACATAAATGTGAGCTGCAATTTCTCATGTGGAAAACAGCATTCCTAGTAGCCATCACTTCCCTTAGAAGGGTTAGTGAAATACAAGCACTCACCATACAGAAACCTTTTCTTCAAATGCATCATAACAAGGTGGTACTCAGCACCAACCCAAAATTTCTACCCAAAGTCATTTCTCCCTTCCATCTAAACCAGTCGGTAGAATTACCAGTCTTTTTCTCACAACCTCAAACCGGTGCGGAAAGGGCTTTACACACACTGGATGTTAAAAGGGCCTTAGTTTACTACATCCAAAGAACACAACCTTTCAGAAAAACCAAACAGCTATTTGTCTCTTTCTCTCCACCACATAAAGGCAACCCTATTTATAAATCAGGGATAGCTAGGTGGATTGTAAAATGCATACAAATTTGCTACCACAAAGCAAAACAAACGCTATCTGTTCCCCCCTAAAGCCCACTCTACAAGGAAGATAGGGGTTTCTATGGCTTTTCTAGGAAACATACCACTAGATGACATCTGCAAAGCAGCGACATGGTCAACACCGCACACTTTCACAAAACATTACTGTGTAGATGTGCAAACCAAGCAACAAGCTAGTGTGGGCCAGGCTGTACTAAAAACACTCTACCAAACAACTGCAACGGATGCCGGTGGTCGCCGCTAGGGTTGGGTACTGCTATATAATCTATGCACAGTGTATAATCTGCAGCTCATATGCCTCGAGCGGAATATGCTACTTACCAGTATGCATCTGTTCTTGGCATGTAGAGCTGCAGATCTATACACGCCCACCCGCCTCCCCGGCTACCTGTATCCGTTCCAGTCTATCTTATTTAGATACAACACACATGGGTTTCTTTACTGTTATCACTACGCTCCATCTTTCCCTGCTGGCGAAAAACAATCTGAGGATGGAGCCGAAGCCCATGCGCAATACCAACCAAAGGAGGAGTCGCCAACCTCGTGACTTCCAAAGACTTTCCAAGAGGAAAAACAAACTGCAAACATCCGGGCCCAACACCAGATGGCGAGCTATGCACAGTGTATAGATCTGCAGCTCTACATGCCAAGAACAGATGCATACTGGTAAGTAGCATATTCCTTCTGGTAGAGACGGTTCTAGCCGCAGATTTTTTCTGATGGATACATCTGCCAGTGGATTCCTCACCTTGTGAATATCCCCTGCGTCAGCAACATTCGTAAACTTTTGTATCTATCCACGCCGACGAGGAAGACGTCACAGAAGCTCGGCTCCGCACGCGGCACCGCTGACATCACTGGATCCATAAGAGGACCTCGTCTGCGTGATGTCAGTTCCCTTTTTTCCATGCCGTCGGCGCTAACGGTTTTCTGGGTCTCTCTGTAGCTTTGGCTAGTTACTTTGTTTCTCTGCTGGTGTCTCTCTATCTTCTTGCTTCCTGTTAGAAAATGTCGACTAAGATGTCCGGATTCAAGCCATGCAGGGAATGCGGTAAGCACATGTCCATCACGGATCCGCACGAGGACTGTGTCTGGTGCCTGTCGTCGGATCACGACGTCGAATGATGCTCTTGCTGCCGCAAGATGAGTACAAAAGCTTTAAAGGAAAGAGAGGCCAAGTTGTTTATTGCTAGAATGAAAAAGGAGAAGAGAGGTCAAAGGCGATCCAGATCGAGGTCGACGTCGGGGCATTCTTCGAAGTCCAAGAAGCACAAAAAGAAGAGGCATGGTTCTCGACATCGTTCGGACAGAGAAGCGGCTCCGAGATTGACCTCACCTTCTCGACGTCGTAAGGACTTTGTGTCTCCTTCTCCTGTCACTGTTCCTGCCTCTCCTGTTGGCCCGACCTTGCCTGCGGCTTCACTGGAGCATTCTTCGGCTCCGACTCCATCTCCGATGCCGGCTCATTTTTCGGCTCCAGTTGAGGAAGATCCGGCTCCTGATGAGTCTTCGACTCCGCTGGCTCCACCGTCGGCACCGATCGGCCCGAGTCCGGTTATGCCTCAGTCTGAGCCATATCCTCCCTTTCCAGGCCCGGGTCAAGATCCAACACATTATTTAAATGCGATGTATGGAGTCTTCACTAGAGCGATGTACCCCTCTGGAGCCCCTTCGGGTCCCATGGGTCCAATGGCTTTCAACTTGGGGGTTCCTCAATCCTACGCTCGGGCTCCATTTATGCCTTTTTCCCCGTCGACGCCTTCTTGGCATTTCCCGGCGCCGAGGACATCGACGCCGCTTCCATCTTCACCGGCTCCGGCTCGACCTCGTTCGACTCCGGCTGCTCCTCTGGAAGAACAAAGGTACCAGGTTGAGGAGATGGAAGAAGGTGAGCTCATGGAGTCTGATGATTTGTTTGAGGAGTTGAAAGAAGCTAGTGGCCTGGATTTGTCACCAGGGAGGGAGATTACTTCTCCAGCTGATACTCCTTCTAAAGATGTGGCTCCCTACCACACAGTTATTAAAAAATCAGCGGAGCTTTTGGATCTGCAGCTACCATCTGCTGAGTTCAAGCCAAACATCCTCACAGAGGTTTTACATTCTCCCTCCTCTGTCAGAACCCTTACTTCCATTTAATGACACCATCATTGAACCAGTCATGGAGGTATGGCATAAGCCCTTTTCAGCTCCTGCGGTCTCTAAAACTGTGGCTCTACAGGGCGGCTCCAGGGGACCCAGACTTTCTTACTTCCCATCCTTCTCCGGAGAGTCTGGTTGTTCAGGCTGCTTGTTCTAAGAGATCTTCTGGTGCCTTTCCTCAGGTCCCTAGTGACAGAAATGCTAAAAAACTTGACTTCTCATCTGCCAGTATGGCCTTAAAATCGACAAATGCCACCTGTCTTTTGGGCCGTTATATCCATGCTATCATAGATTCCGCTAAACAACTGGCCCCTAAGTTGTCTGAGGAGGACAGACAGAACTTTAATGAGGTGCTTTCAGACACTCAGGCGGCTGCGCGTCAGGTTATCCAGAGTGGCCTGGATACCGCAGACTCTGTCGCCAGAATTATGGGCTCTTCTGTTGCCACAAGCAGGAGTGCATGGCTGAAGTCATCTGAGTTTTTCCCTGATGTGCAGGCAACGCTTCTGGACTTGCCTTTTGATGGTTCTGGACTTTTTGGTAAAAAGGCTGATGCTGCACTAGAGAGATTTAAAGAAAGTAAAGTCACTGCCAAATCTCTGGGACTGCAGACACAACCTAGGGGCTCCTTTAGGAGGTACAGAGGCTTTGGAAGGTCGTCGTTTTGGACCTACAGGCAGCCCCAGCAGCAGCAGCAACAGCAACAGAACACCCTGTATAAAAGCTACAGGGGCAGAATCAGAGGTCGTGCTCTAGGTCAGCAGCTCACCTCCTCCTCTTCCTCCTCCTCTTCCTCCATCCCTTCCACCACTGCAAAGCAGCCCTAGATCCTCCATTCTGGATCATGCTGGTCCTGTGGGGGGGCCGGCTTACCCATTTTCTACAAGATTGGGAATCGGTCACTTCAAACATCTGAGTTCTAGATCTTGTAGAAAATGGGTACGCCTTCCCTTTCGGGAATTCCCTCTGAATTATCCTCCTTGTCAAGGTACTTGCTCGGAGGACCACCTTCTTCTCCTGCAGGAGGAAGTCCTTCCGTTGTTAAAAAAAGGTGCGATGGAGGTGGTTCCAGAGCAGGAGAGGGGTCAGGGATGCTACTCCCAGTATTTCCTGATTCCGAAAAAGGATGGCAGGCTATGTCCAATTCTGGACCTCAGGATCTTGAGCCTTTTTCTGAAGCAAGAGAAGTTCAAGATGCTCACCCTTGCGCAGGTTCTTCAAGTGCAGCAACAGGAGGACTGGATGGTGTCTATCGACTTGCAGGATGCGTATTTCCACATCCCCATCCTGAAGTCTCACAGGAAGTATCTCCGGTTTATGGTAGGGTCGCAGCATTATCAATTTGCGGTCCTTCCATTTGGTCTTACTGCACCTCGAGTCTTCACCAAGGTGATGGCAGTGGTGGCAGCCCATCTCAGAAGGTCGGGGATTCCGGTTTTCCCCATCTGGACGACTGGCTGATCAAAGCGGAGAAGCCGGAGAAGGTGCTTCATCATCTGCAGGTTACAACTTGGCTGTTGTACAAATTGGGTTTCTCGATAAACGTGCCCAAATCTCACCTGGTGCCCTCTCAGCGCAACCTGTTCATAGGGGCGGTACTGGACACTACTGTGTCGAGCATTCCCACCTCCACAAAGGATTCTCGACATTCAGGAAATGATTCCCTTGTTTTACAATGGAGCGGTCGTTCCAGTCCTGAAGGTCCTTCGTCTGTTCGGTCTGTTTGCTTCCTGCATTCTGTTGGTCAACCATGCACGCTGGCACATGAGGGCGCTCCAGTGGTGCCTCCGCAGGCAGTGGTATCAGCACAAAGGAGATCTCAGGGAGTCTTTCAGGATCTCCAGAGAAGCTGCGGCGGATCTGTCTTGGAGCGTGGAGGGCAATCTGTCTCATGGAAAGCCATTCCATCTACCTTCATCGGAGCATCGGTAGCCACAGTGATAACGGATGCCTCCACTTTAGGGTGGGGTGCGCATCTGGGGGATCTGGAGATCAAGGGTCTTTGGTCTCCAGAGGAAAGGTTGCTTCACATCAACCTTCTGGAATAGCGGGCGATACGTTTGGCACTCAAGGCCTTCCTCCCTTCCCTTCGTGGTCAGTTGGTTCAAGTCCTGACGGACAACACTACCGCGATGTGGTATGTCAACAAGCAGGGAGGAGTGGGGTCGTATTGTCTCTGCAGAGACTCTGCGTCTCTGGTCCTGGGTTCGGGATCATCAGATTTGTCTCATGGCAAATAATCTGGCCGGAGTTCTGAACGTGCGTGCAGACAGTCTCAGTCGGCAGTTCTCTGCCGACCACGAGTGAAGGCTCCATCCGTAGGTGGTTCGTCACGTCTTTCGGACTTGGGGAACTCCTCGGGTGGACCTGTTTGCCACTGACGAGAATGCTCACTGCCCGTCATTCTGCAGTCTCCAGTATCCGATGCAGGGAGCTTTGGGGGACGTGTTTCAGTTGAGATGGGACTCAAATCTCCTTTACTCATTTCCCCCCATACCCTTGATTGCTCTGGTTCTGAGGAAGATTCGCCAAGACCGGGCCCAAGTCATATTGATCACCCCGGATTGGCCAAGAAGGGTGTGGTATACAGATCGTCTCCACCTCTCCTCGTGCCCTCCGCTCCGTCTCCCTCTGAGGTCAGACCTCCTCTCGCAGTCGGAGGGGCAGGTTCTACACCCCCACCTCCAGGGCTTACACCTTCATGCCTGGAGATTGAACGGGGCAACCTGAATTCTTTTTCTCTCCTGCCTGATATGGTAGATGTAATATTGTCTGTCAGACGTCATTCCACTAAATCTATCTATTCTTATAGGTGGTCTAAGTTTGTCCTTTGGTGCGTAGAGAAGTCTATTGACCCTTGGAGGGCATGTTTATCCAACATCCTTCAGTTTGCTCTCTCTCTGGCTCATCAAGGCTTTGCTGTAGCTACTGTGAAGGGATATTTATCGGCTTTATCGGCTTTCCTTTGCTTGCCAGACCAGCTTTCTTTGTTTAAGTCACCTATTGTTTTACGATTCCTTAAAGGACTTACTAATAAGTTTCTGCCTACTCCCTTTATTGTGCCTCAATGGGACTTAAATGTATCAACAGGAGTATAACCCATAGACCACATTGAGATGTGGGTAGGTACGAGAGATAAAGGACAACAACTCTCAACTGGTATAATTATACAGGACAATTATATTTTTATGTACATGACATTAGCAGGGTCGAGAAAGGGAGACTCGGGCAAAGATTCTTTTGAAAAAATGCACTAGGCTTCAATCATTTATAATCCTAAAGATAAACTAAAGCAAATTACAGTTGTTACAGCACTGTAGGCTAGAAATGCAAGAGAAACAACCCAAATTGTTGTCTTTTATCTCAATGGGACTTAAATCTTGTCTTAACTTACCTAATGGGTTCTCCTTTCGAGCCTTTGCACAAGTGTCACTTAAGGCTGTTATCTTTCAAAAAGGTCTTTCTCATTGCTATTACCTCGACAAGGAGTGTAAGTGAGCTTCAAGCTCGGAGTTCAAAACCCCCGTTCTTGACCATTCATGCTGAAAGAATGGTACTCGGGACCAGGGTTGCTTTTCTGCCTAAGGTGGTAACTCCTTTCCATCTGGGGCAGTCCATTCCCCTTCCTACCTTCTATCCTCCCCCTCCCACTTCCAAGGAGGAGGAACAACTTCACCGCATGGACCCTAAGAGGGCGGTGAGCTTTAACATCGATAGGACTAAAGAATTTCGAGTGGTTGACCAGCTCTTCGTGAGCTTCGTTGGCTGCAGGAAAGGTAGAGCGGTGCACAAGCGCACCCTTTCCAGATGGATTGTCTTGTGTATCAAGATATGCTACTCTTTGGCCGGTAAGGAACCTCCAGAGGGTATAAGGGCTCATTGTACCATAGCAAAGTCTTCTACATCTGCCTTGTCTAGAGGTGTTCCTGTGGAGGACACTTGTAGGGCGGCAATTTGGGCCTCCCTCCACACTTTCGCGAAGCATTACTGCTTGGATTCCGAGGTGAGGAGGGACGGACACTTTGCTCGTTCCGTCCTTCAGGACTTCCTGGTATAGAAGGGTGGACACCCTCCTCCGGGAGTGGGACTGCTGTGGGAATCTTTTCACAAGGTGAGGAATCCACTGGCAGATGTATCCATCAGAAGAACAAGTTACTTACCTTTGGTAACGCTTTTTCTGGTGGATACAGTATCTGCCTGTGGATTCCTCACTGACCCACCCGCCTCCCTGTTGTCCACCCTTGTATACCTACATTAGTGATGTTTCAAGAGTCATTTATTTCTGTCCAGGGAGGTGTTATTTCTTTTGCCTTCTTGTATTATCTTCACACTGTGTGTGTTGGTTTGTATATGATGTACTATTTATACTGTGTAACTATTGCTGTCAGTCTGTCCGTGTGCCTTGAAGGCACGGAAAAAGGGCGGAACTGACGTCATCACGCCGACTAGGTCCTCTTATGGATCCAGTGATCGCGTGCGGAGCCGTGCTTCTGTGAAGTCGTCCTCGTCGGTGTGGAGAACTACAAAAGTTTCAGAATGTTGCTGGCGCAGGGGATATTCACAAGGTGAGGAATCCACAGGCAGATACTGTATCCACCAGAAAAAGCGTTACCGAAGGTAAGTAACTGTTCTGCAAGGACCCTCAGCTTGGGTTTCTGCAGTCGCCTCCCTCTGGGTGGCTTGTCTTCGTTTTCTTCCTGTCAGGCTTTCCTCTAGCTGGTTTCTCTCCAGCGTGAGGGTCTACTTTTGCTCTTCCCTCTGTGGATAGTGTTTCAGGTTCCCTACCGGTCTTCTTCGTTAGGAGTTCTTTTACCTGTCCTTTGGCCTCCTTCTCCTTTCAGGGGTTGTGGCCCGCCTTGACTGTGTAGTCTGCGAATGGGTTACCTGTCCTTTGACCTCCGGATCCATTCAGGGGTTATGGTTCTCCTCGCGCTGTGGTCTGCGGATGGATTTTCTGTCCTTTGACTTCCTGCTCCTTTCAGGAGGTATGGCCATCCTTGGCTGTGTAGTCTGGGGGTGACTTGCTGTTGCTACTCTGTTCCGGGCTGTGGCCCCTCCCTTTATGGTTATGATTGCAGACTCTCTCTATCTTTCTCTATTGCTGTCACGGCGCTTTCACATGCTTGTGCCTCCAGGATGGTTCTTGCCTTGGCTTGCAAGGTGGTTCCTCGGAGTGGTACCTTTTGCTTTTCTTGCTATGGCTTCGTTGCTCCGGTCTTCTGGTGCTTTACTGCCATCTGGTGTTTTCGCCTTGGCTTGCACAGTTGTTCCTCCGAGTGGTGCTCTGCTCTTTTCCTGATCTGGCTTGCTGTTATCGCCTTCTGGTGCTTGGTGCCGTCTGGTGATGTTTCTCACCTTTTGTTTTTCTCTATTTTGTTCTCTGGTTTTTTCGCACACTGTTCCCAATGTCTTCTCAGTTTTGTTGTGATGGCTCCGCGTTGTGGCGCGGAAAAATTCTCCGAAGCAAACTGACGTAGTTGCGCCGGGGTGGGGCTTATGTGACCTCGCTGACGTCACGCCCGCGGAGGACGTCGAACGGATTCGCAAGGTGCCGCCCCCCCCCCGGCGCGCGGAGATGCTGGGCAAGAAAGTTTTCCGGGTTCAGTCTCACGCCTGGGGATAATTCTACGTTAAGGAATCTGCGGCTAGAACCGTCTCTTCCAGATACATCGTTACCGAAGGTAAGTAACTTGTACATCAATCAATCTGTTGAGTTACTTGTGTTCTTCCCTGAACCAGTTTCAGTAGCAGAACGTTCCCTACACACATTAGATGTGACAAGAGCATTG
The DNA here is from genome assembly GCF_964204655.1 of Triturus cristatus. Lineage (NCBI taxonomy): Eukaryota > Metazoa > Chordata > Amphibia > Caudata > Salamandridae > Triturus > Triturus cristatus. Next base: position 360,067,295 of record NC_140583.1, read on the forward strand.
CTTTAGAAAGTGAAAAAAGGCAACCCCCTACGAAAATTATTTAAGGTCAGGGAACAGGGGAAAAGAAGACAACAAACTATAGTATACAGTATCCCTCTAGACCTATATTGCTTTAATGTACGTGGGTTCACATAGAGAAAACACAACAGCCTATAAAATGTATTGTTTTTTTGTCTTTTTTATTTAATTTCTTTTGTTCATTATTTTTACGTGCAGGTAAAATTCATCTCTTTTTTTCATCTCTTTTTTTCATAGAAACATACAAACATTTATTCCTATTTTTATATGTACAAAACTATCTTAGTTGTACCAAAATCTATAGCAGGTTTTACATATATTTTGACTTTTGAAAAGCAAAATTAGTGCAAAATAGATATGGATATTGTTTGACACCAGCATACAATTATTGGCGTTAATTCAAAAGGGTCCCCACACCATTTACACCTCTACACACTTCTCATGCATATCACTCTCATACATAGCATACACCCTACACACCCCAGAACCAATCAGCATGCACAGAAGAACCAAAACAGGGGTGAACTGCTCAACCCTCTAATACTGTGCTGAACGCTGGGGTGTGTCATACACACTGGTCGACGCGCGTTTCGATGGCTTAATCTCCTTTAGTTGCCATCTTCTTCAAGACCTTTTACTAAACAATTTTGTAACGGGTATGGATGGGGAGATAAATTTTCTTTTTACTGTGTTTGCCTTCTTAAAAATACTTTTGGAACTGGAGTTTGAACGAATTGTTTTGTCACGCGATGCGTGCTCTGAGTCTTATCTGAGTGGGTGCAACTTTAGGTGCCAGCCTTCATTTGTTCGTCTCGTATTCATGTGGATATTTCTTGAGTTTTCCCTTATATTGTTTCTTTTGTGTTCATTTTATCCTTTTTTTTGGTGGGCCACAACGTTTCTGATATCGTTTTGTTGATCAATGATTCTCTTCTACCGAGTGGACCTTCAAAGGTTGGCCAGTTTCACACGTAAGGCCGTCCCCACGTATAATTTTGCACTAATTTTGCTTTTTAAAAGTCAAAATATATGTAAAACCTGCTATAGATTTTGGTACAACTAAGATAGTTTTGTACATATAAAAATAGGAATAAATGTTTGTATGTTTTCTATGAAAAAAGAGATGAAAAAAAAGAGATGAATTTTACCTGCACGTAAAAATAATGAACAAAAGAAATTAAATAAAAAAGACAAAAAAACAATACATTTTATAGGCTGTTGTGTTTCTCTATGTGAACCCACGTACATTAAAGCAATATAGGTCTAGAGGGATACTGTATACTATAGTAAGAGCATTGCTTTAGTACATAGAAAGGACAAAACCTTTCAGTAACACAAATCAACTTTTTGGCGCTTTTGCTCCACCACACAAAGGCAATCCCATATCAAAATCCGGTATTGCAAGGAGGATAGACAAGTGCATTCAAATATGCTATGCAAAAGCAAAACAGACGTTAACAGTTCCCTCTAGGGCACACTCTACACCCAAACTGGAGGATTCTATGGCATTCTAAGGAAATATACCCATTGAGGACATATGCAAAGCTGCAACATGGTCTACACCTCACTCATTCACAAAACACTATTGTGTTGATGTGTTAGCAAGACAATAAGCTAGAGTGGGCCGGGCAGTTTTATGTACATTATTTCAGACCACCGCAACAGATACAGGTTAGCCACTGCTATGGGAGACAACTGCTATATAGTCTATGCAGAGCATATGATCTGCAGCTCATATGCCTCGAACGGAAAATAACTTACCCAGTATGCATCTGTTCTTGGCGTATAGAACTGTAGAGTCGTATGCGCCCACTCGCCTCCCCGGGTACCTATACCTGTTGCAGTAACATCTTACTTGGGTACATGCATTCATGGACATCTCCTTTTACTACTCTTACTGAATCCATTATCACCCTCTGCGGGAAAACAATCTAACAATGGAGTCGATGACCATGCGCACTATCACTGAAAGGAGGAGTCACCTACCTCGTGACTGGAAAGACTTCTTCGAAGAAAAACAAAGTGCAAACATCCGGACCCAACACTAGGTGGCGATCTGTGCACAGCATATGAATCTACAGCTCCATATGCCAAGAAAAAATGTATACTGGATAAGTAGCCTTTTCCTTTAGTGACATCCTTAAACAACAAAACTAAACCAGAATAATGTTAGCCCGGTCTTTCTTGCTGCTACCTTGTATAACAAAGTTACATTGTAATGGTCCCTTCACTCTCCTTCTTCTTTACTTGAATGGCATTTAGTTTGTGGTTGTGCAGGTGCTTTTTCAGTGCTTATATGTTTACACTGGTGAGGGCTATTTCCCGTTCGGTAGGGTTTTATCAGTTATTTTAGGTTTCAACCTAAGGATAGCCTAGTTATATGCAATCTAATTATGTCACCTGAACTTTTGGCAATGATGTGAATGGGCTCAGAGCTCCAATTCCCCACTGAGGTGTAGCTGCTGAGATTTTTTACTCCATATGAGCGGACAACAATAGAAATCTCAAGCTCTGCTCATCGCTTCAGGTCTATGCTATTCACCTTTTATGGACATTCAGCTCTATTTCTTGGGGTCCCACTAGACATCAGAGCCTTATTTTAAGCATGTCAATATTTTGTTACCAAGACGTACCATGAAGACTCCAAAACAGAATTCCTTCCATGTCTTCAGCGCTCTATGCATGTGGCAAAGAGATGTGACATCTGTCTTTATTGACACAGAGTCATGAACCCTATGAAAGTTTAATGAAGCAAACAGTTGCCAGATGCTGCATCCGCTAAATTTGTGCTGGCTATAAAGTGAAAATTGAAGCTGGTCAGAGCCTCATCTGTGTAGACTCTCAAAACCCCTACCCAGAAACCCTCTGAGCATATCCAGAAGTCGCAGACCTCATTGTTCAGTGTTGTAAGCTTGCAGAAAAGGTCTAGAGTTCAAACAAAGACCTTAAACACTGCACAAGTTTCTCTTCAGCCTTTCATGTTGAAGATGACTCGCGTTGTCTACAGCATTGATCAAGTCTTCCCCGCTGACTGCAGGCATGGCTTCCTCCTTGAAGATGCACAAGTGAGGTGATTCTACTGGTCTACGGTAGCACAGACAAATTTGCCTCATCGCTTATAAGCCAAACAAAACAGAGTTTCATTGATGGTGACACAGACCGCTTTTTTGATGAACTCTGCTTTGTTGATGGTGACAACTGATTTACATTTTTCAAAGAATTTCACTTCAGCAACTACCTTGACTAAGACCACTCTAGCCATTGTGGCTGCTGTACGCCTAGTTTCCAGACAGTCCGCTGGCCTCTAGTTTTCCCTTTATGCAGAATATTTTGCCAATCATAATGATACCAGTGATAATGGCTCAAATTTTACAGGAGCCTCCATCTGGCCTTGCGCATTTGCAGACGTGACAGTGACCATGAGAAATCCATTGTAGCTTGTGGTGTGTTGCATGTTGAAGAAAAGCATCAAGATCAATCTACTGGCTCTCATGATGTATATATTGTTCTCACCCCAAGTGACTGAGGAGGAGCAGTTTTATAAATGCCCATTTGATAGATGTCCCACATTCCCACTAAATCCTGTGCATTAAATGCTATCAGATTTGATAGAGCCGTTGAAGCACATAATAGAAAATGTGTATAACAGACTGTCTTCTCCTGGCTGTTGTACTAACTTGTTAGTTCCACAACATTCTGCAGCCAGTGAAACAGCCTGGCGCTCCAGTTCATCAGGAGCCAATGCTGAAATCCACCCCTCTGCTGCAGAATATATAGGTAATACCACCTGCGGATCTACAAACAACTGAGCCTCCAGCAAAATGCTCTGATCTTCCTCCAGAAGTCAGTGTCAACAAACTTTTAAATTATGTTTCAGATCATGGTCAAAGTGATGAGTGATGTTGATGGGAATGATCATGAGTGTCCTTCTGTGTAAAATAGTATCCACATAAAATCAGTCTGTGATCAATAATAAGTCAAGCAGTGAGCCCCTACCAACACGCTTGCCACTAGGTGATAGCTACAGCATACACAGTCCCATCATAAGAGCATACACAGTCCCATCATAAGAGCACCTAACAAGTTCAATCTGCTAGATTCAGGACTAGAAAACCTCTTTCCTTTTAGACTTTAATAAATCAAGGAAATCTATCAGGGCTATCCCGTTAATCCCTTAATCGATCATCCATGGGAGGAAGGTATGTCCTCTTTAAGAAACATAGCCGCAGGCAAAACTTAAATTGCAAATTTGGATGAAAAATCTAAACCAACACATGCTGCTCCAGTTTCCCAACTTGACCAGTTTACAAAAATGATCCGTTTTCTCACTTGCATCTCAAATGATACCCAGGAATCCATCACTCTGCCTACTTCGACTAGACAAAGAGGGCTGCCACCGCAACATCATGGGCAAGAGCGTTTTTACATTCAAACCTTTGGGAGTCAAAATATCTAAATCCAGCACTATTCTAATGCTTCATGGCAGGCAGTTATGGCATGATATTTCAGTTTTCCTGCTCAATTTAACCAGTGGGTGCAATGATCAAGCCAAATCCTTGCTCAGACAGGGTGAACTCTTCTCTTCTGTCTAGTCAATGCCTTAGTAAATAGTAAACAGTTTCCAGCAGATGGTTACAGGTGCAGTAACACGCTGGTACCTATGTTAAGGAGAACATATTTTCATTCAGAAGTACAGTAAAAAGTGCTAGATGAGCATTTTGATGGACTGCAGCTTTTCGGGAACCTTGTAGAATAAGCTCTGCATGTAATTAAAGCAGACCGGTTTATGACCTGGTGACAACATAAGCAGAGGTTCCAACCTAGCACTGTTTGTAGGTCCTGCCACGTGTGGAACTAAAGCTAAACTTCCACAGATGGGGTGTCACCTAAAGACCTGCTTGCTACTCCATACAATTTTTATATACCCACTTAACACAAACTGTTTGTGTCTATAGATTGAACAGCAGCTCCTTGGATCGTCTCGTCTATCCCTCCGAATCCAAGAGTTATTCCCAAACTAGAGAGCGCCGTGCAAGCTGATCCAGATATCCCCAACTTAGTCAAGACAGTTTTTTGGTACACAAATCTGTGAGAGATGTTTTAAATGGATTTATGGTAGGTGGACATAGTTGTATTCTACGCCACAATCCCTGATCACTCTACCTGACTGCTACTGGCTTGGAAATTGCTGGACTTCCAGAGAATACTACTGGTGGTAGTATCTAGGTGTCGTATGTCTTCAGTCATGTGTCCTCCCTAAATTTTCTCTTACCTCCTATATTTGACAGAATCTTGATTGAATATTTCTCCATCCATGTGCATTTTGCCACAATCTACAGGTATGTCAGAAGCTCATCAACCCTGTCCCTCTTGTTCACCAGGATGATGATGGAGTTTAGGAAAGTGTATTTGCACTTGTACATCAATTTCAAAACCACTGCCTGCCTGATGATTAAATACTTTTTATGGCCTTTCATGAAAAATCCATTGGAACGTATGTACAGATTCACTCTGAAAATGTTGTAATGGAAAACAGCTACTTTGTTAGCCTTCTGAACAAATGGTGGTGCGCTGAACACAATACAGGAAGTCCAATTATATTTTCTTTACTCTTGTCTTTTATTTGAGACGATAATTCCACTCCAGGAATCACCACACATTATCACTCTATTGAGAAGCTTTCATTATCCATTAAAGCGTTCAAGTGCCAAAATCCTCTGGTTTTGGGAAATGAAACACATTGGATTTTTTTTATGAACTATTGTCGATTTTGAAATAAAAGACAAGAGTAAAGAAAATATAATTGGACTTCCATTTGTGCAAATTGCTGTGGGAATCTGTAACCAGAGGACCAATAGGTGACAGGTGGCGGAGTATTTTGCACAATCATCCTGATAAAGCAGCAAAAAGATAGTGAAGTGCTAACTCATTAGTCTGTCACCTTGTATCGATTTTGGTTTACTTTGTTAGCCTTCACCTTGCCAGCGTAAGAGGGGAGATTAAAGTACTAGCTATAAAGGCCCTGTATCTCGCAATTGAAAACAACCCCACCCCATTTCATGTCCAGAGTACCATCTTTTCACTTAAATACAACATTCTTCACAAATCCAGCCACTCTGACTGGAAGGGCTCTGCATTTTTTGAATTTGAAGAGCTACCTAAAATTCTACAATGATTAGACAAAGACGTTTAGAAAAAAATGTCAGCATTTCCATATGATGCAAATAACTCATTACGATTCATCCTCATCAAAAAATGAGTCCCCCAATTTGATTCCTGCATGCATAGCTTTGTACCATAGACAATCCGGCAGATGTATCAGAAGCACGTACAAGCAGACTCCACCAGATGCCTTATGCCGAAGCCTGCACTCTTTGCTAGAGTGCCACTTGCTGATATCTGTAAAATAGCACCTTTGTCTTCACCACACACCTTTTTACAGAGCATTACTGCTTCAACATTCAGAAGATGTCTGAGATAGCAGAAATTCAGGTGGTAATGCACAACTCGCTTAACTGAGCTAAGTCCTGTTATCACTTGTGCATCACTTGCTCTACAGTTAATGCCATGGTAATCAGTACTGAAGCGTGTGAATCTAAAAAAAGATCCGATGTTGGAGGACTGTAGTTAAAAGTAAGTAATGTTTTCTTTATTTGGACACCCAACTCTCCAGGTTTAGTGAAGTTGATGCTAACTGTAGACATCAGTAGTGATTAGATAAGCTTGTGATATAGCCAGTGCTATAGGTCCGCAGAAAAGTAGGAATTTTTAGTGACCATTAAGTAACATGAGTAGTTAAACAATGTATATAAAGTAAAAAATAGTATTTTACTAGTGTTCTCAGAAGTTAAGAGTTCACGTCAATTTTTCATGGCGTTTTTGCTAGCCCAAATTCCAAACTGGTCATTTTTTTGCTAGTTAGGGTTTTATGACTAATTTAGCGTTGATGCTCAATTTAATGGTGGTTTGTATCCAGTTAAGAAATGGTTCAGGGCGAGATCAGTTTAGGACCCAACTGACCCCAGTGTCTTGTAGTTTTTTCAGTAGGGAGGAAATAAGATGGAGTGGTGAAGCAACCACCAAGGTGTCCCCAAGCCTGTTCTTGAGGTCCTAAGGCAGTCAGTGTCATGTTTGTGCCTAGAACTAACCAAAAGACTAGATCATGCATATTTGGAATGGGAAAACGTCTCCAATGCGCTACTGGTTAGCATATTGCTATATGCCACACCATGCTGAGAGCGGGACTTTTTATTGAAGTTGATCCTGAACTTCTGCAGCAGCGGATACCCAGTTGGGATCACATATCAAACTGATAGTGTGGAGTGCAGACATCAGACTTCTAGTAAACCGCATGGTGAATACAATGCTGAATTAAAGCTCATGGAATTTCAGATGCCCCCAATTGAAATCCGTGTATGACCACGTAAAGTTCACCGTCCAGGAAGTTGGTCTGTCCATGATTAAAATGGAGCCGGGATACCAGTGTAGCTACGTGTATTCTGTGAGGCAAACTTCAATTTTTAGCAAAGACACCAGTGCACTTCTAAATGTTATCAATTTGATCTGAAGCATCCTCCATTGGTTAACATGGTCCCTAAGAATTTGATTGCTGTGTGTGAGGGAGATTCAAAATACGTTTATTGGTTGGAACTGTGTGACACAAAAAGGTCCTAGAAACATCATTTCTTTGTGTCCCTTTTCTTACATGTACTAGTTATTGATGGGGAATGGACTTTACAATGCGGGCTAAGCTATGTGTGCTGTTTCCCCTCAGCGCAACTCGGCTGTCCTTAGCCACACATATCCGTGTTTAAGGCATATGTACGGTCTAGATGCTGGAATGGTTGGGCCTGGGAACAGGAAGGACCAGGAGAAGATGCGGTGAGGGGAGTGGGGCAGGGTCCGGGTTTTGGGGAGATTGTGTGGGGGAAGCGGGGATGTTTTTAAGGGTTGGGGTAGTTTTTAGGGCTGGTGTTTTTCATGGCTCGGGCAGGTCGGGGAAGTTTTCAGGGCTCTGGGGCTGTCTGGGGCGTTTTTAGGGCTCGGTGGGGGGGGGGGGGAGGCTGGGGAAGTTTTTAGGGCTGGAGTAGTTATTAGAGCTCGGGGGGTCAGGTAGTTTTAAGAGCTCGGGGCAGGGATCGTGGTTATTTGTTAGGGCTCCACGGGTCGGGTTAGTTTTTAGGGCTCAGGAATGCAGCGTTCAGACTCATTCGTGGTTAGGGCAGTGTTGTAGAGGCACGCCTGTTTTAGCCATGCGTGCCTTTGTCATACAACCGTTAATTATCTGTTAAATCCTTTTTTTGAAAATGTGTTTATTCAAGTTTCAAGACGATACAAAAACCAATAGTGCAGCATAGCATCTTCAAGCAAATATACATTATGGGTGTAGTAGGTACAGAAGCAGGAATTCCTAGTTGAGAACAAGTAAAAAGTGTGTGTGGGGGGGTACACATCCAAACGCCAGGCATCCTTCTATTGACGCGCTTCATGGGAGATTTATGTGCAAGTCTAGTCAAGTTGTGTTTCAGAAGTGGACCTATTATTATTGGAGTGAGAGTAAATGCGAAAGCGGCAGCTGCCCAACTAGTCGAGTCAGAATCCGCAATTGTAGTGGCCGCGTCTCCTCTTTGCGTTGTGGCCAAACTTGAGCCGCTTCCCAGTGCAACGTAACCAGCTTGTTATCCCAGTACTCGAGGACCCTTTCTGCGTGTTCGTCAGTGCATACCTGGGGTGTGGAATTTAATAAAATATCTACATGTCTCTGGAGCAGGTTGCTTAATAAATCTACATGTCCTGTAGCAAAATCTACATGTCCCCTTTGTGCCCTGTAATGCGGCGACAAATTATGGCAGCAATCTAATTAGATAAGAGCTTTGATATATCCTCTCTGATTATTCCTGGGCTCATACCATAGTAGGATTTGAATACTAGCAATTCCCTTATTTTGCCACGTTTCTGCAGATCTACATAATGGGGTTGAAGGTAGCGGTATGCAATAGTTCCAGGGTTGGACTGCCCTTTTGTGTCTATCAACCCTACTAATTTGCATGTTTTAAGGGTTTTCACCAAATCGCCTCTAATCTTTTCCCATACTGAGAAAGGTTTGAAATTTACTCCTGACAATGGTAGAGGTAAAATTTCTTCCAGGGCTGGGAAAAAAATGGCTGGAGCGAAAGTGTACTTGCAAACACAACAGATTTTCGCTTGAGCAGATCTACACATTCATATTTACTCATGCTAAAATGCAATATACAAATATTTTTTAGCAGTACTATTTCTTGGTCTACTTCTGTAAATTCTTGTGAATTCATAAACTCTGCGCTAAATGGAAGGACATATACCATGGGTACACTTAGAGACTTTCATTAATAATTGGGCCCCTAAATACGTCTGGCATCAACCATTACCTTTTGTGTTTATTAAGTCTGTCTCCTCTCTCTCTCGATCTATTAGCTGGCTTTACTGCGAGTGACCGTAATCTGCTCTTTCACAAGAAGCATATCGGCACACAATGTTGTTTTGTTCAGTGCCGGGAACGTCTTTGGCAATATGTGCTTTTTGAGACCAAAAACTATTTTTGCTTTTGCCAATGTTTGTTATAATGGTGAGAACCGCAGCTCCCACACCAATACGTTTTTACAAAAACCATACCAAAACAAGATACACATTGACAAAACCAAGAGGCTGACCACCAACTTCAGACCGACTGGCTTTGCCAGTGCTTGTTTGTTTGTTTCCCATAATCTTATTGAAACTTCCTACATTAATTTTGCATTAGGACTACTATGGGGAAAAACTAGCATACATCACCACATTTTTCGTATGTGTCCTGTGATCACAACTGCTTGTTGCAGTCACTCTCAGCCTACACAATGAAGGGCAGGAAAAATAATAAGTCAAAGTACAGAATAAGACTAGGGGGGGAGGAGAGGTGGGGCCAACCAGTGTATGTCTCCAGGCCACTCCCATGTCCTGCTCCACCTTTGTCCCTGAACAGAGGTTGAACGATCCCAGGAACCCCAGCAATTCAGGTTAAACATTCAGCTGGGTGGTGCAAGAAAGTGCCCTCTTTTTGCATGGTTGCCCCCACATTTTGCTATATTACTGATGTACTTTGACTGAGTGTGCCCTAGGTCCCTGCCAAACGGGTACCCAGAGCCTATGTTCTTTCCCTTAAACTTCATTGAGACAAAACCCAATTGGCACTCTTTGGCCACAGGTCAGTCCCTTGTAAATGGTACCACAGGTACCAAGGGCACTGTGGCCAGGGAAGGCTTCTAAGGGCTGCAGCACTTATTGTGTCACCTTTAGAGGCCCTCCACCATTACACACACACACACACACTGCCTTTGCAGGCTGCGTGTTTTGGTGCAGAACTAAGTGAAGAGTCGACATGGCACACATCCCTGCGTAGCAAAAACCAAAGGCCATGCCTACAACCCCTTTGCCCTGGCATAGGTCAGCCACCCGTCTAGCTGGGTGCACTATACCAATTCTTAGACATTGTAAGTGCAGTGCTGCCATTAAAAGTATATGGTGCTGGAAGATTGTCATTACGAACACCACAGCACCATAATGGCTACACTGAAAACTGAGAAGTTTGGTATCCAACTTCTCACCACTTCTGATGCCAGTGTGGGATTTAATGAAAAATGCCAAAAGAGGGCATCTTAGAGAAGAAGAAACTACAAGAAGAAGGACCGAACAGCCGTGCAGCAGCTAACAAGAGGAAGACGCCCACTGACATGGCTCCAGACCTATCGGTCTGTCTCCCCCTCAAACCTGCTCCTGCGAAATCCCGGTGTGTCCTGCAGCCAGCAACCTCGAAAACCCAGAAGGACCTGCCTGCCTTCAAGAACAAAGAAGTTGTCTCCCGTGAACACCGGATTTATTCATCTGCAACCTCTGGCTCCTGCCGGGCTCCGCAAATCCGCCCCACTCTGCACCTGCCGTCCACGTCCCGAGCTAAAGTGGGCAAACACCACAAGGAGGTCACCCCAGGGATCCTGACCCGAGGTCCGGCGACACCTGACCTGCCTCAAGCCTCCAGCTGACGCCTGCAGCCTAAATCCAGAAGGTCCTCCTAACCGCGACTAGGAGCTGGTAAGAAGATCCGACCCCAAAAGGCATCCCTGCACCCGACGCCCATGGCCTTGTGGGCCCAAACCCACGGTGCCTAACCAACCCCTAACTTCCCAACTTACCTCTCAAAGTCGTGGTCGCACCCAGAAGACCTTCGTCCCCAAGCCTGCAGTGCCTTTGCAAACCAGAGGTTCCCCATTGAAAACAACAGGGCGTCCAAAGTTGAAACTGCACCCGGCTGCCTTAGTGCCGCTGAGGGTGCACCTTTGGTGCTACTTTGATTCCCCGTTTACCCTGAGCTAATGTCCAGTAGCTTTGCTCCCACAACCAAGTGGCCTGCTTGCCAGCAGCCACCAACTGGAGGCCCCCTATTCCCCATTGGATAACATTGGGCCTCAGCACTCTGCACCCGGCCGACCTTGTGCCGCTGAGGGTGTAACTAGAGTGCATCCTTGACCCTGGGGGACCCCTGTGTCTACCCCCAGAACCTCAACTCCCACCTTCATGGGATAACATTGACTGTTTTTCTGTGATAAGTTTCAAAGTGTGGAGTTTGGAAACCTAAACACATGTCCCAGAGTATTATGTTATGTTATGTTATGTTATGTTAAATTTAGCTTATAAAGCGCACGTACGCCCGTAGGCTTCATGGCGCTGTAGGAGGTTTTCAGAGCATAACACAACAACAGGAGGACAACTTAGAACGTCTAAGGATAAGCTTCTCTAAAAAGCCAGGTCTTAAAGGCAAGTCTAAAGGCTAGAATATCCTCGTGTGACCTTAAAGAAGCTGGCAAGGAGTTCCAGAGGGAGGCAGCAAGAAAATGAAAAGAGCTGCCGCCCTGACGTTGTTTCCTAACAACCGGCACCATGAGCAAGTTTTTGTGACCAGAGCGGAGGTTGCGGGAGGGGGTGTATCTGGCAAGCAGATTGATGATAAATTTGGGGCCTTTACTTTGTAATGCCCTAAAGATAATGCAGCCGGTTTTAAAAGCCGCCCTCTGGGCTACCGGCAGCCAGTGCAGGTCTGCCAGGCCTGGCCCGATGGACTGCCATTTAGGAAGCCCACAGATCAGCCTGGCCGCCTGATTTTGAACCAGCTGCAGCCTCTTGAGCTGCCCGGCTGGAAGGCCCAAATATAAACTATTTGAGTAGTCCAGCCTAGACAGCACAAGGGCGATGGTCACCTGTATCAGGGCAGAATGGGTTAGGAAATGGGCAATCTTTCTAATCTTGCGCAGCTGAAAGAAGCATGCGGAAACAACTGACCCTACCTGGCTTTTCAGGGAGAGGTCTTCACTAAAGGTGACTCCAAGGCTCTTAACTGTGCGGGAATTGGAGGGGGGGTTTCCCATCTCCAAAGGCCAAAATTGAGGTCCCCAGCTGAGTTCGCTCTTCCCAGGCAAGATCAATTCAGTCTTGCCTGGGTTAAGTTTTAGGTGGTTAAGGGCCATCCATCTCTGGATGTGAGCCATGACCTCCCTAAACTCAGTGACAGCATCCGGCGACCCCAGGGGGAAAACCAATTGCAGATCATCTGCGTAATTAAAGATCCACACTTTGAATTTCCTCAAGGAGTACAAAAGGGGACGCAAGTATAAATTAAATAAAAGGGGGGACAGGGATGAGCCTTGAGGGACCCCGCAATCGTTCTTAATTCTAGGGGCTGTGAAAGTGCCCAGTCTCACTGCTTGAGTCCGGTCGGACAAGAATGATTCCACCCAGCTCAGGGCAACACCTCTGAGGCCTGCCTGCTCGACACGGCCGACCAAAATAGTATGGTCGACCATGTCGAATGCAGCAGACAGGTCAAGAAGCACCAGTGCCTGGTGGACATCCCTGTCTGCGTTACACCGAAGTGTATTCTGGACTGCCAGGGTTACCGTCTCGGTCGAATGGCCTGGACGGAACCCAGCTTGATTTGGCTCCAGAAATCCAGTGGTTTCCACAAAGTTGGAAAGGCAATTGGAGACGTGAGCCTCCAATATCTTGGATAGGAACGGCAGCAGGGATATAGGACGATAATTTGATGAGTCCTGAGGGTCCAGGCCTGGTTTTTTAATTAGAGGGATTAGCAGAGCGTGTTTAAAGCCAGTAGGTACCCTGCCCTGGGTCAGTGATTTATTTAGTAGGGGTAGAATCCCCTGAGGGATAGTCTGACCGATTTCCGAGAAGATGTGGGGGGGGCAGATGTCGTTAGGGGATCCGGACTTTACCCTCGTCAAAAGTGAAGAAAAAGTTTTACCATCAATGACCGGGAAGGTATCTAATACAGAGGGATTGTAAAAGACGTCATCCAAAGGAAGTGACGTTGGGGAACTAGCAATGCTCGATTTGATAGTGACAATTTTTTCTCTGAAAAAATTATTCAGGGAATCACATAGCTTCTGCGTAGGAGCTATTGAAGGGGCTGTCCTGTCGTTGTCACAGAGTTCATTAACTATATTAAAAATATCTTTGGACTTGTTGGATGACGATAACATTTTTGAGGAGAAGAAATTAAGTTTGTGTTGTTTTAAAATTTTTTGATAATTTTTCCTAGTGACGCAGAAGGTTTCCCTATCCTGTGAAGAGTAGGTGGCTCTCCACTGTCTTTCTTTCTGTCGTACCCCTAATTTAAGTGCTCTAAGTTCTTGAGTGAACCATTTGTGGGCATCATTACCTCTAATGTTAGGTAGGTATACAGAGGGGGCGAACAGATCTGCAGCATGGAGAAGCCAGGAGGACAGTGCCCTCTCGTCAACCTCCAGATCTTCGTCTAATGGGGGAAGGGTGTTGTTCAACGTGTCCATGAACCCAGAGCGGTCCATGGATTTCCATTTGCGGAACTCTTTACCCATGGGAGGTTTGGCCTTGTGCTGCCCTTGAATTTCTAGCGGAAACTGGATAAGATAATGGTCTGACCAGATGCAAGGGCTTATAACAGGAGAGAATGATGGTACGTTGTATGTCCAGATTTGGTCCAAGCTGTGACCCTTCTGGTGAGTGGGAGAGTGAATGTGTTGGACCAGGTTTAGATCTGTAAGCAGATCCCTCAGTTCTCCAGCTTGAGTGTCTGTGTCTGTTCTATCGAACCAATAATTTAAATCCCCCACTAGGACAGTTTTAGAGTGCTTTATTACATGGGAGGCCAGTTGTTCTGCCAAAAGTCCTGGATAATTGGCCATGTATTGGGGAGGACGGTATAACAGAATTACAGTAAGAGCCCCGCTCTCTGAGTCTAGTGTGATTACCAAATTCTCTGTGTTGGGGAGAGTGAGAGAAGGTAATTCCCGGAAATGAAAGGATTTCGAAATAATTGCTGCTACCCCACCTCCAGCCTTCCCTTGTGCACGGTTGGCAGTCAGAATGTAGTAGTCTGAGGGAAGTGATGCCAGAATGTCCGGTAAAGAATGAGGGTTGGTCCATGTTTCGGTCAACAACAGAAGATCTGGTTTTTCTTCCGTCAGGAAAAGGAAGATGTTGACCTGGTTCTTTATTAGGGACCTTGTGTTGAGGTAGTAGCATCTCATGTTATGTAGTAGTAAAGGAGCCGATCTAGCTTCATTCGGCAATGGTGGAATAGACTGAATATCGTCAGCCAGCAGGGGACGGCGGGAGAGCCCCAATGTTTGTATACGTGTGCAAGTGTGCGAGGGGAGTGAAGGGAGGGCTATTCCTGAGGGGGAGCTAGGTTGTAGTGATAATAGATCATGAGAGGAATACCTCACAAAATGGCCAGGGGGGGTGGGCCCGGGTCCCGGTCGGCCGCGGACGGGCGCAGACGGGCTTAACTCAGGCGCAACTCCGGCGCGCCTTCGTCGCGCCCGCTGCGCTCGTCCGCTGCGCTGACACATATGGACCGTTTAAGTAGGGGCGGGACTCGGGGGTGTGGCGGTGATGTCACTGGCCTCGCCTCCCACCTCACCCGAGCAACCCGGCCCAAGATGGCGGCCCCTGCCGCTGCGAGCCCGCTGAAGCGGTCAACGCTCAGCCGAGCACCGGTGCACTCAGGAGGAGTGATCAGGTAGGTGTCCTGGAGTCCGGGGGAGAGACTGGGATCACAGGATAGTTTCCAGAGTTAAAAGCGCTCCTCTGCGCTTAATGCGGCGATGTGTAAAGAAAATTAAAATACTGATCCAGCAATGTCTTTTCCGCGTTGTGGGTACTGCTGCTGACCTCCTTAGCCACAGGCGGAGACCCCCTGCCACAGGGTCGTCAGCCTGCAAATGCCAAGGGTAGGTTCCAGTCCGCCCTCCTAAGTAGGGGCGGGACTCGGGGGTGTGGCGGTGATGTCACTGGCCTCGTCTCCCACCTCACCCGAGCAACCCGGCCCAAGATGGCGGCCCCTGCCGCTGAGAGCCCGCTGAAGCGGTCAACGCTCAGCCGAGCACCGGTGCACTCAGGAGGAGTGATCAGGTAGGTGTCCTGGAGTCCGGGGGAGAGACTGGGATCACAGGATAGTTTCCAGAGTTATAAGCGCTCCTCTGCGCTTAATGCGGCGATGTGTAAAGAAAATTAAAATACTGATCCAGCAATGTCTTTTCCGCGTTGTGGGTACTGCTGCTGACCTCCTTAGCCACAGGCGGAGACCCCCTGCCACAGGGTCGTCAGCCTGCAAATGCCAAGGGTAGGTTCCAGTCCGCCCTCCTAAGTAGGGGCGGGACTCGGGGGTGTGGCGGTGATGTCACTGGCCTCGCCTCCCACCTCACCCGAGCAACCCGGCCCAAGATGGCGGCCCCTGCCGCTGCGAGCCCGCTGAAGCGGTCAACGCTCAGCCGAGCACCGGTGCACTCAGGAGGAGTGATCAGGTAGGTGTCCTGGAGTCCGGGGGAGAGACTGGGATCACAGGATAGTTTCCAGAGTTAAAAGCGCTCCTCTGCGCTTAATGCAGCGATGTGTAAAGAAAATTAAAATACTGATCCAGCAATGTCTTTTCCGCGTTGTGGGTACTGCTGCTGACCTCCTTAGCCACAGGCGGAGACCCCCTGCCACAGGGTCGTCAGCCTGCAAATGCCAAGGGTAGGTTCCAGTCCGCCCTCCTAAGTAGGGGCGGGACTTGGGGGTGTGGCGGTGATGTCACTGGCCTCGCCTCCCACCTCACCCGAGCAACCCGGCCCAAGATGGCGGCCCCTGCCGCTGCGAGCCCGCTGAAGCGGTCAACGCTCAGCCGAGCACCGGTGCACTCAGGAGGAGTGATCAGGTAGGTGTCCTGGAGTCCGGGGGAGAGACTGGGATCACAGGATAGTTTCCAGAGTTAAAAGCGCTCCTCTACGCTTAATGCGGCGATGTGTAAAGAAAATTAAAATACTGATCCAGCAATGTCTTTTCCGCGTTGTGGGTACTGCTGCTGACCTCCTTAGCCACAGGCGGAGACCCCCTGCCACAGGGTCGTCAGCCTGCAAATGCCAAGGGTAGGTTCCAGTCCGCCCTCCTAAGTAGGGGCGGGACTCGGGGGTGTGGCGGTGATGTCACTGGCCTCTCCTCCCACCTCACCCGAGCAACCCGGCCCAAGATGGCGGCCCCTGCCGCTGCGAGCCCGCTGAAGCGGTCAACGCTCAGCCGAGCACCGGTGCACTCAGGAGGAGTGATCAGGTAGGTGTCCTGGAGTCCGGGGGAGAGACTGGGATCACAGGATAGTTTCCAGAGTTATCTAGGTTTACTACTCTGTGTAAGCCTAGTAATCTCAAAAGTTACTTACCTGCTATTTCACTAAAAAGCCTATATACTGCAGTTACTAAGTATTGCATTTCTCTGCATCCATACTGTAAATCAAACCAAAGTGCGTATACAATCCTCATTCAAACTGTATTTCAATTGCATTACTACTGTAAAGTATTTGTTTACCTGTGCAAGGCTTGCTTTGTTCTAGAAAATAAAATAACTAAAAGAATATTTTTATACAAAAACTATTGGTCTGAAGTTCAGTCTTTGAGTGTGTGAATGCATTTGCTGACTGAGTGTGTATAACAAATGCCTAACACTGTCCTCTGATACTGCCTTACTGCTCGACCACACTACCACAAATAGAGAGTTTGGTGCTATCTAACTTTACCTGTGCCTACGTTTGGGGATCCACTGGACTCTCTGCACACTATGCCTCACTTTGGTATAGTATACACAGAGCCAGCTTCCTACAATGTGGGTTACAGAGGTTCAGAACTGAAGCATAACTGTATTTAACTATTAAATAAAAGTCGTTCTCAACTCAATATTGGAGCATGAAAACAAAATATTTCGGAATGCTTTTAAATTGAGAGAAAATTAAAATGAAGAATTACTGGTTAAGTTAACTCTTCATTTTAAGTTTCTCCCTTTCTAAAGTCACAACTGTCATCTTTCTGCCAGAGGCTAGTAGACACACTGCCATATTTGTAACTGAAACATGGAGCCATTTGTTTAAATGGGAGAAATTAAGTGCAGAGAAAAAGGTTCCTTATTATGATCATTTTTGCAGAGCATTTTTCTGCACTTTAAATTTCTCCCATAAAAAATAATTTAAAAAAATGCTTCTTTTGTGTTGTACATGTAACAATGCCACATATGGTGAGCATTATGTCCTATGCCACATGTACATAAGACATAGGCTGTCAGTCACCACCCATACATCCCATTCATTCACACACGTTTATACATCCCCACAGACCATGCACTCACTGACGCACATGGCAGCCCTATTATAGTACCTCTAGTCAGTTTTTTGTTCAAACCATAGTATTGGGCTACATGGACATTAGGTTTAAAGTTAAGCTGCACAAGGGGGTGTCTGGTAACAATGTGCAAGTTACTTGGCCTTCAGTATCTCTTGACATTTTTCACTGATCAGAAGTAGCTCTAATTACAGAAAAGGTTGGAAACCCCTGCCCATGTTGGTGCAGCTTTATCTGTAATATTCCTTGTGGGTGTGACCCACCTAGCTGTCAGGGATCTATCTAATGATATTATGATGAGAATCATCGTGGCCATGTCTGTTTTAGCTCTCTGTCTTTATTAATTTAGTTTCAAATTTAATGTCGCTGATTTGGTGTGATCACATTGGTCTTGAATTGAAAAATAATTCTTATTAAACGGGATTTGTAAATCTTTTTGTGGGGAGTTATTGTACAGTTAATAAATTCAAGAAGAGTGCCCGTAATGGAGACCCAAGATTAATAATAAGTAACTTCGCCTTTCATTTTTGCTGCCGAAACCTAAAGCAATGTAAACTTACTTTCAACCCTTATTCTAAATGCATGACGTACAGAGAAATAACCAAATGTCTCATTATGAGCTCCTGTAAGAAGAGTGAAAGGCTTAGCATTGTATATGTAGGTGGGGCAGTGCGGAAACGTTTGAACAGGGTAAAGCAATTATTTGTCTCAGTAAGCAAGCCTTTCTTTCTTGGAAATATCATCTGTAATCCAGAAAAGAAAGGGAGGATGTAAAGGAACACTTACAGCAAAACTCACAGTTATAGAAACGTGCTAATCATTGTTTTCTTGTATATAGAAAAAAGGAGTATATCGCTGTGCTAAATGCCGATTGCAATTTTTGACAAGTAAAGAAAAAATGGATCACAGAACTCAACATCATCGGACATTTAAAAAACCTAAGCAGTTGGAAGGATTACCTCCAGGGACAAAGGTAACATTTAGACTTGCTTAAATTGTTATTAGTGATGGAAATCATCCATTCATGTGTTTGTGCTTTGGTAAGGGGAGATGTGTTGGAGTAGTATAGTGAATTTGCGTTATAACACTCATGTTGGTGAGCCTTTGAGGTTGTTTTTTTAAACTTTTATTGTCTTACTGTAAATGTCACTACAAACGTTCATGTATTTTTGTTTGAACTCTCAAGGCAAGCAATCCAGAAAGAGGTTTTGCGGGACATTCAGAGGACAACTTCTGTCCTAAGCCAACTAGGTATTAATGTCAATCTCTCCAGTGCCACCTCAGTGGCTGCTCAAGAGTTGTCCTCCCAATGAGCAACTCTGTAAATAACACAAGTAAAACTGTATCTTTTAGAGATGAGTGGCATCAATCTGACAAGTGTGATTGAATTAAAGCTCTGAGATCTACAGCTAATTATACAGCTCCCTATTAATGTCAGTAACTGCAACAGTGCTTGGAGCGTGTAAAGAAAACGTGGCCAGTATTAATCGGAGTAGTTCTTTATTCCAAAGACCCCAATCGGGAGAAGGACTGAGCCACAACTGCTCCTAATCCTGATCCACTGATCTGCCAATGAAGCCCAACAGAACTCACATACGTCATTACCACAGCAAAGCATGACACCCCAGCATCACATAGCTCCTATGTATACAGTGCGAAGACAATTAGGAGGAGAAAATCCTACTTAAAATACAGAAAGCACTCTCTTCTGTGAAGTAATTGACAGGTTGTTGATTGAAGTACTCCACTACACAACTCCCTACACCCCACATGTGAGAAAGTGCCCTCTTTCTGCATGGCTGCCTCCACTTTTTGCTGAACTGCTGATGTGCTTTGACTGAGTGTGCCCTGGGATCCTGCTAATCAGGTACCCAGGGCCTATGTTCTTTCCCTAAAACTGCATTGGCCACCAAACCCAATTGGCGCTCTCTGGCCACAGGTCAGTCCCTGGTAAATGGTAGCACAGGTACCCAGGGCACTGTGACCAGGGAAGGCCTCTAAAGGCTGCAGCACTTATTGTGTCACCCTTAGCCGCCCTGTACTTTTACACTCACACACTGCCTTTGTAGCCTGCGTGTTTTGGTGCAGAACAAAGTGAACAGTTGGCATGGCACACCTCCCTGTGTGCCATACCTACAACCCACTGCCCTGGCATAGATCAGTCAGCCCTCTAGCTGGGTGCACTACACCAGTGGTGAGGGTACAGGTGCATGGGCCCTGCACCCCTACAGTGTCTAAGAACATTCTTAGACATTGGAAGTACAGTGCAGCCATTAAGAGTATATAGTGCTTGGAGTTTGTCATTATGAACTCTACAGTACCATAATGGCTGCACTGAAAACCGAGAAGTTTGGTATCAAACTTCTCGGCACATTAAACCCACACTGAACACAGTGTGGGATTTAATGAAAAATGCACACAGAGGGCATCTTAGAGATGCCCCCTGAAAAACGACCTACCACTAGTGTACAGGCTGAGTGGCTGCTTTCAGCTGCCACCACCAGACATGTTTCTGGACCCCTGGGTCGAGAGCTTGCTAAAACAATGCTGAAACAGTGCACATCCTGGGATGAGGTGCCAAGCCTCCTCCCCTAGGATGGGCAGGGTACATGAAGGGAAAGCTTCAAAGGCTTGCTCGCCTTTGTGAGCTACCCCAGGCATTTTGCTGCTTCCAGCAACTGGTCACCACCAGGTCTGACCCCCACATTCGGCGGAGGAACCGGCAGGAAAACCAAGTGCAGATGGGTGGACCCAGCCAACAAGGGTGAGGCTTATTCCTGCCTCCCACTGGGGGATGGCATAATCGGGGGTGTACCCACCCCAATGTAGGGACCCATTAGTCCCGACCTTTCTCCTACCTGTAATGCCCCTAAATCTAGTATTTAGGGGCACTGCACCCGAAACCCATGGCCCAAATTCAAGTGGCCCAACACCACAAGGAGGTTTCCCGGCGATCCAGACCCGAGATCCAGTGATCCCTGACCTGCCTCAAGCCTCCAGCCGATGCCTACAGCCTCAAACCGGACGGTCCCCTCAACAGCGACGAGGAGCTGGTAAGAAGATCTGACCCTATAGGACAACCCTGCACGCGATGCCCCACGGCCTTGGGTGGCCCAACCGACGGTGTCTAACCAACCCCCAGCATCCCAACTTACCTCTCTAACTGGTCGTCGCACCCAGAAGATCTTCGCCCCCGAGCTTGCAGTGTGTTTGCAAACCGTAGACTCCCCATTGAAAGCTACAGGGTGCCCGACGCCAAAACAGCTCAATGCACCCGGCCGCCGCAGCACCCCTGAGGGTGCACCTTTTGTGCTGGCTTGTACGGCCATTTGCCATTAGCTTAAGTCCAGGAGCTTTGCTCCCACAACCCAGTGGCCTGCTCGTAAGCAGCCATCAACTGGAGGCCCTCTATTCCCCATTGGACAACATTGGGCCTCAGCACTCTGCACCCGGCGGCCCTAGTGCTGCTGAGGGTGTAAGAAGAGTGCATCCTTGACCCTGGGGGTCCCCCGAGTCTGCCCCCAGAATACCAACGCCCACAACCGAATTCTTGCCAATAACCCCAGTTTCCTCAATAGGATAACATTGACTGTTTTTCTGTGAAACGTTTCTAAGTGTGGAGTTGGAAAATCTATGAAATCCTTTAAAACCGAATAACTATAACACTTTTAATTACCTTTTTACAGGAAATGTCCCAGTGTAGTATCCGGGTATGAGCAATCAAAAACAAAAAGTTCTCTACCTGTATAAATCCAATGATGCAAAAGTCATTATTCAATAGTACATTGCCAACACAGGCCTAAACATATAATTGTGCCACACACAGATAAATAAAGATTATCAAAAAAGTTTTATTATAGCTACGTAATATAACACGTAAGTTTTTTTTATAAAGATACATATTCAGATAAAATATTGTCTAAACACATCCCACAACACATTCACTCAGGCCTCAGACATACCATCTCATAAGCTCGCATACACACACGCCTAACAATATCAGACATTCAACAGTACGCTCTCAATAAATAAACTAGAAGGAATCCCCCCAGTAGGTCTAAAGAGTACATAGGAGGTGACGATCACTTTACAGGAAGTACAATAGTATCTCAAAAAGGAATAACATATCAGGGCTTAAAGATCAGTTATTTAATCAAATGATAAACTCGGTTGCATGTTTATGCAGTGGTAAACGTTTTTCAGAGACACCCTGAGGGGAATTTCTCCAATCGTGTATTTAATCCAGCGCCGACGCGTGTTTCTGTGTTAGACCCCAATGTGAGTCTCACCTGCCTCAGGGCACATAAGACAGCTGAAGCTGCTAGTGGGTAAACGATAGACTGACCAGAGAAATAAAAGGAGGCACACGGATACTCCGGCCATCCATGAGACGTAACCGTTAGATGAATAGAAGTTCAAAAGTCGTGGGAGATGAAAAGATCCTGGGATGAAGATGCAAATTCGAGGATGGCGCGTTCACAACCCGTGCGGGTGCAATCAAGTGGAAGACGAACCCTCCGGGAGGTGCTGATAATCTAATAGTAAGTCTCTCCCCGATAGGCGGGCAGGGAGGTCCCTAAATTGAGAGAGATAGTAACCGGCGCAGCAGCAAAGCAGCCATGTGGACAGACTCAGCCGGAACCGATAATAGTAACGCGTCGGGCACTGCTAAAATGAAAGTGCTCCAAAGCCTGATAAAGAAGGTATATCAGCAAACGGCAAGGTGGCCGTAGACGATCCGGTTGTTCAACACGTTATGAGTGGTAGTATCCAGGAAAACTACACTGTGTGAGAAAAGTAATCTTAAAAGTAATTTACATGAGCTGCTAGTGAAAAGTCAAAACAAAGTATATGTACTGTATTACACAGGATTGCATTGCCAGTAATTCAAACTGTAACCAAACCAAAGTAAATCTACAACTGCAATTTAAAACTGCATTATTACTGCAAAGTATTTATAACTTAGATGTGCCAGGCTTGCTTGGTTCTAGGAAATAAAATAACTAAAAGAATATTTTTAAACAAACAAAATTGGTCCGAGTTCAGTCTTTGAGTTGGTGAAATCATTTGCTGATTGAGTGTGTACAACAAATGCTTAACACTACCCTCTGATAAAGCCTTACTGCTCGCCCACACTACCACAAATAGAGAGTAAGGTGCTATATACTTTTACCTCTGCCTAACTTTGGGATTCCACTGGACTCTGTGCACACTATGCCTCACTTTGGTATAGTATATACAGAGCCAGCTTCCTACACCACATCTCCATTGTGGGTCCGGGGTACTCTTCTAAGTCCTTTGGTGCAAGATGGGGCGTGGCTAGTATAGCCCTGATTTGGACATCTGAGCAGGACATTTATCCTGCAAGGCTTTCCAGTTCTGTCTACCACCACAATACACTAACAGAACTAACAAGTGGGAACGGTTTTCTGGGACTCTCCGTAGCTTTACAGGTTACTTTGTGTTTCTGCTGGTGTTTCTGCTTTCTTCTTGCTTCTTTTTCAAGATGTCGATGAAGAAGTCGGGATTCAAGCCGTGTAGAGAGTGTGGTAAATACATGTCCATTACGGATCCACACGAGGATTGTGTCTGGTGCCTGTCGTCGGATCACGACGTCGAGGGATGCTCTTGCTGCCGCAAGATGAATCCAAAGGCCTTAAAGGAAAGAAAAGCTAAGCTATTCATAGCGAAAATGAGGAAGGAGAAGAGAGGTCGAAGGCGGTCGAGGTCGGGCTCGAAGTCGACGTCGGTTCATGCTTTGAAGTCGAAGAAACATAAAAAGAAGAGGCACGGCTCTCGACGCCGTTCGGATAAGGAGACGGCTCCGATATCGACTTCACCTGCTCCTCGACGTCGTAAGGACTATGTGTCTCCCTCTCCTTCTGTGTCAAATCCGGCGTCTCCTGTTTGCCCGACTTCGCCTGCGGCTTCTCCGGAGCGTGCTCCGGCTCCATCGCCGACACATTCTCCGGCTCCGGTAGAAGAGGCTGATGAGTCTTCGGCTCAATTGGCTCCACCGTCGGCGCCGATTGGCCCGAGTCCAGTAATGCCTCAATCTGAGCCTTCCACCCCCCCCCCCCCCCCCCCCCCTCCCTTCCTGGCCCAGGGCAAGACCCATCGCATTATTTAAATGCTATGTATGGCGTCATTTCGGGAGCGATGTACCCCTCTGGAGCACCTTCGGGTCCCATGGGTCCAATGGCCTTTACTCTGGGGGTCCCTCAGGCCTATGCTCAGGCTCCATTTATGCCATTTTTTCCAGCGACGCCGCCTTGGTATTTCCCGGCGCCGAGGACGTTGAAGCCGCTCCCTTCTTCTCCGGCTCCAGCTCGACCTCGTTCGACTCCGGCTGCTCTTCCGGATCCGTGTTCGACGCCGGCTCCGTCGGAGGCGTGTGCAGCGCCGCTGACACCGGTTCTGAGGATCAGATCCAGGCCAGAAGCACAGAGAATTTGGGAGGAGCAAAGTTACCAGGTGGAAGAAATGGAAGAGGGTGAGGTCATGGAGTCAGATGACTTGTTTGAGGAACCAAAAGAAGCAGGTGGCCTTGATTTGTCACCGGAATGGGAGCTTACTCCTGCTACTGATGCTCCCTCTAAGGATGTGGCTCCTTACCACACGGTCATAAGAAAAGCAGCGGAGCTTTTGGACTTGCAGCTCCCAACTGCTGAATTTAAACCCAACATCCTGACTGAGGTTCTTCGTTCTCCCTCCAGCCTTTACTTCCATTTAATGATGCTATCACTGAGCTAGTCATGGAGATATGGCGTAAGCCCTTTTCGGCTCCGGCAGTATCGAAGTCTGTTGCTAGGAGGTTCAGGGCGGCTCCAGGAGATCCAGACTTTCTTACTTCCCATCCTTCTCCTGAAAGTCTGGTGGTTCAGGCTGCCTGCTCAAAGAAGTCTTCTGGGGCCTTTCCACAGGTTCCTAGTGATAGCGAGTTGAAAAAGCTCGACCAATCGGCCAAGAAGGTGTTCTCCTCGGCGAGTATGGCCTTAAAGTCCACAAATGCCCCCTGTCTCTTGGACCGTTATATCCACGCTCTCATGGATTCTGCTAAACAGCTGGCTCCCAAGTTATCTGAGGAGAACAGGCAGAATTTTAATGAAGGCCTGTCGGGCACTCAGGCGGCTGCACGTCAGATTATCCAGAGTGGCTTGGACACTGCGGACTCGGTCGCCACAAGGAGGAGTGCTTGGCTTAAATCTTCAGAGTTCTCCCCTGATGTGCAGGCAACGCTTCTGGACCAGCCTCTTGATGGTTCTGGGTTGTTTGGGAAGAAGGCGAATGCAGCCTTGGAAAGGTTCAAGGACAGCAAAGCCACGGCCAAGTTTCTGGGCCTGCAGGCACAGCCTAGAGGTTCCTCTTATAGGAGGTACAGAGGTTTTGGGAGGTCGACCTTTCGTGCATTCAGGCAGCCTCAGCAGCAGCACCAAAATACCCTGTATAAGAGCTACAGGGGCAGGAACAGAGGTCGTGCTTGAGGTCGTCAGCTCTCCTCCTCCTCTTGCTCCCTTCCTCCTACCACTGCAAAGCAGCCCTAGATCCACCATTCTGGATCATGTTGGTCCTGTGGGGGGTCGGCTTACCCATTTTCTACCAGATTGGGAATTGGTCACTACAGATCTTTTGGGTTCTAGATCTTGTAGAAAATGGGTACGCTCTTCCCTTTCGGGAAATCCCTCTGAATTACCCTCCGTGCCAAGGTGCTTGCTCGGAGGACCACCTTCTTCTCCTGCAGGAGGAAGTGCTTTCATTGCTTAAAAAAGGTGCGATAGAGGTGGTTCCAGAGCAGGAAAGGGGTCAGGGCTGCTACTCCCGGTATTTCCTGATTCCAAAGAAGGATGGCAGGCTGCGTCCAATCCTGGACCTCAGGATCTTGAACTTTTTCTGAAGCAGTGGAAGTTCAAGATGCTCACCCTTGTGCAGGTTCTTCAAGGGCTGCAACAGTAGGCCTGAATTGTGTCGATCGACTTGCAGGATGCATATTTCCACATCCCCATCCTGAAGTCGCACAGGAAGTATCTCAGTTTTACGGTAGGGTCGCAACATTATCAGTTTGCGGTCTTCCCGTTTTGGTCTTACTACTGCACCTCGAGTCTTGATGGCCTTGGTGGCAGCCCATCTCAGAAGGTCAGGGACTCCAGTTTTTCCCTAACTGGACGACTGGCTGATCAAAGCGGAGTCGCCAGAGAAGGTGCTTCATCATCTGCAGGTTACAACTCAGCTGTTGTACAAATTGAGTTTCTCGATAAACGTGCCCAAATCTCACCTGGTGCCATCTCAGCATAACTTGTTCATAGGGGCGGTACTGGACACTACTGTGTGTCGAGCATTCCCTCCTCGTCAAAGGATTCTCGACATACAGGAAATGATTCCTTTGTTTTACAATGGAGCGGTCGTACCAGTCCTGAAGGTCCTTCGTCTGCTCGGTCTGTTTGCTTCCTGCATTCTATTGGTCAACCATGCACGCTGGCACATGAGGGCGCTCCAGTGGTGCCTCCGCAGGCAGTGGTATCAGCACAACGGAGATCTCAGGGAGATTTGTCTTGGTGGAGCGTGGAGGGCAATCTGTCAAGGAAAGCCCTTCCATCCACCTCCATCGGTGGCCACAGTGATAACTGATGCATCCACTTTAGTGTGGGGTGCGCATCTAGGGGATCTGGAGATCAAGGGTCTTTGGTCAACCTTCTATATCAACCTTTTGGAGTTGCGGGCGATGCGTTTGGCACTCAAGGCAAGGCCTTCCTCCCTTCCCTTCGCGGTCCGTCGGTTCAAGTCCTGACGGACAACACTACCGCGATGTGGTATGTCAACAAGCAGGGAGGAGTGGGGTCGCATTGTCGCTGCAGAGAGGCTCTGCGTCTCTGGTCCTGGGTTTAGGATCATCAGATTTGTCTGATGGCAAATCATCTGGCCGGAGTTCTGAACGTGCGTGCAGACAGTCTCAGTTGTCAGTTCTCTGCCGACCATGAGTGGAGGCTCCATTCGGAGGTGGTTCGTCACATCTTTGGGACGTGGGGAACTCCTCGGGTGGACCTGTTTGCCACTCGCGAGAACGCTTACTGTCCGTCATTCTGCTGTCTCCAGTATCCGATGCAGGGAGCTTTGGGGGACGCGTTTCAGTTGAGATGGGACGTGCATCTCCTTTACGCGTTTCCTCCCATACCCTTGATTCCTTGGGTTCTGAGGAAGATTCGCCAAGACCGGGCCCAAGTCATATTGATCGCCCCGGACTGCCCAAGAAGGGTGTGGTACACAGATCTTCTCCACCTCTCCTCGTGCACTCCGCTCCGTCTCCCTCTCAGGGCAGACCTCCTCTCACAGTCTGAGAGGCAGGTTCTACACCCCCACCTCCAGAGCTTGCACCTTCATGCCTGGAGATTGAACGGGGCAACCTGAATTCTTTTTCTCTCCCGCCTGACGTGGTGGACGTGATTTTGTCTGCCAGACGTCATCCCACCAAGTCTATCTATTCTTATAGGTGGTCTAAATTTGTCCTTTGGTGCGTAGAGAAGTCTATTGACCCTTTGAGGGCTTGTTTATCCAACATCCTTCAGTTTGCTTTCTCTCTTGCTCAGCAGGGTTTTACTGTAGCTACTGTGAAGGGTTACTTATCGGCTTTGTCGGCCTTCCTTTGCTTGCCGGATCAGCCGTCCTTGTTTAGGTCACCTATTGTATTACGGTTCATTAAGGGCTTGAACAACAAATTTCCGCCCACTCCATTTATTGTTCCTCAATGGGACTTAAATCTTGTCTTAACTTACTTAATGGGTTCTCCCTTTGAACCCTTGCACAAGTGTCCCTTGAGACTATTGTTTTTCAAAACTGTTTTTCTCATTGCCATTACCTTGGCAAGGAGGGTAAGTGAGCTTCAAGCTCGGAGTTCGAAACCCCTGTTCTTGACCATTCATGCTGAAAGAATGGTACTCAGGACCAGAGCTGCTTTTCTGCCTAAGGTGGTAACTCCTTTCCACCTGGGGCAGTCCATTACCCTTCCTACCTTCTGTCCTCCCCTCACCCTTCCAAGGAGGAGGAGCAGCTTCACCGATCGGACCCTAAGAGGGCGGTGAGCTTTTACCGCGATAGGACTAAAGACTTTCAGGTGGATGACCAGCTCTTCGTGGGCTTTGTTGGCTGCAGGGAAGGCAGAGCGGTGCACAAGCGCACCCTTTCCAGATGGATTATCTTGTGCATCAAGATATGTTACTCTTTGGCCGGTAAGGAACCTCCAGAGGGTATAAGGGTTTTTCTACCAGGGCAAAGTCTTCTACATCTGCCTTATCTAGAGGTGTGCCTGTGGAGGACATTTGTAGGGCGCCAACTTGGGCCTCCCTCCACACTTTCGCGAAGCATTACTGCTTGGATTCCGAAGTGAGGAGGGACGGTCACTTTCCTCGTTCTGTCCTTCAGGACTTTCTGGTATAGAAGGGTGGACACCCTCCTCCGGGAGTGGGATTGCTATGGGAATCTTTTCACAAGGTGAGGAATCCACTGGCAGATGTATCCATCAGAAGAACAAGTTGCTTACCTTCGGTAACGCTTTTTCTGGTGGATACAGTATCTGCCTGTGGATTCCTCACTGACCCACCCGCCTCCCCGTTGGCCAGCTTTGTATCCCTACAATAGTGATGTCAACATTTTTCTATTGCTGTCAAAAGAAGTGTTATTTCTTTTGCTTTCCTGCATTGTCTTCACACTGTGTGTTGGTTTGTATATTATGTACTATGTATACTGTATATATATTGTTGTCAGTCTGTCCGTGTGCCTCGAAGGCACGGGAAAAAAAGGGTGGAACTGACGTCATCACGCCGACGAGGTCCTCTTTTGGTTCCAGTGACGTAAGCGGAGCCGCGTGCAGAGCCGTGCTTCTGTGACGTCGTCCTCGTCGGCGTGGAGAACTACTAAAGTTTCCGAATGTTGCTGGCACAGGGGATATTCACAAGGTTAGGAATCCACAGGCAGATACTGTATCCACCAGAAAAAGCGTTACCGAAGGTAAGTAACTTGTTCGTCTGGTATCCCGAGACCAATGGGTCCCTTCCTTTGGGTGGGTACAACCCCTATTTTGACAGTGGGAGGGGGCCATATGCCTCACTGTGGTTGGCTGGGTCCCCCCCCCCTCTGCAAGGTGGCGGGGACTGAGAGTTGTGCTTCACCTCGCCCCCCCAAACACGAGGGGTGTGTTGGCAAAGGTGGGCACACCTTCCTTCCTCACTTGTTTTTCCTACTGATTCTCTCGCCCTACTGGTGGGCCAGTTGCTGAAAGCAGAAAAAGGTCTGGGGAAGCTCACAAAGACGGCAAACCTTAGAAGCTTTTCCGTGGATTCTGCCCATCCAGCTGGAGGAAGCTTGGCACCTTGTCCCAGGATGTCCATTGTTTCAGAAACACGAGAGAGCAGCAGTCTCTCTTCCCAGGGATCCAGAAACCTGTCTGGTGGTGGGAGCTGGTGAGCTGCCACTCAGCCTGGACAATAGTTTTAGGTCGTTTTTCAGGGGACATCTCTAAGATGCCCACAGTGTGCATTTTTCATTAAGTCCCATACTGGCATCAGTGTGGGTTTAATGTGCTGAGAAGTTTGATACCAAACTTCCCAGTTTTCAGTAAAGCCATTATGGTAATGTGGTGTTCGTAATGACAAACTCCCGGCATCATTTACTCTTAATGGCATTACTGCACTTACAATGTCTAAGAATTGGCTTAGACACTGTAGGGGTACAGGGTTAATGTACCTGTACCCTCATCACTGGTATAGTGCACCCAGCTAGAGAGGTGGCTGATCTATGCCAGGGCAGTGGGTTGTAGGCATGGCACTCAGGGATGCGTGCCATGTCGACTCGTCAATTTGCCTTTGCAGCCTGCACGTTTTGGTGCAGAACAATGTGTGTGTGTAAAGGTACAGGGCCTCTAAGGGTGGGAGAATAAGTGCTACAGCCCTTAGAGGCCTTCCCTGTTCACAGTGCCCTTGGTACCTGTGGTACCATTTACAAGGAGCTGACCTGTGGCCAGAGAGTGCCAATTGGGTTTTGTTTTCAATGCAATTTTAGGGAAAGAATATAGGTGTTGGGTACCTGTTTGGCAGGAGCCCAGGGCACAGTCAAAGTACATCAGCAGTTTAGCAGAAAAGTGGGAGCAACCATGAAAAAAAAGGACGCTTTCTTACAACTCTCCACCAAGAAAGATTACAAGTGGTTTGGGATTGATTGAAACGGTATTACAGTGAGACTTCTTGTGCTCCTTGTGTGTAATCAATTTGTCCTAACATCCTGTGGTGCTGTAAGTGTATAGAGAAAACCAGGCTGTGTTATGCACTGGAGAGTGATTTGGGCTCACCTGTGCTGCAGCAGACGATAAACCATATCTTAATAGCATAAAAAAAGGACTGAGCAGCACAAAACAAAATCAAATATCAAGCTCTCTATTCCACATCCCCCCCCCCACACCCCCCCCCCCCCCCTTGCCTCTGCAGCAGCCTTTTGCATCCGTCAGTTGACAGGGTATGCTCAGACGAGGGTCCCTTGCTCTCTTTGCCACTGGATTCAAGCTAGCCTGGCTGATGAGGGCTGTTAGCCCGAAACTGGTCCCAGGATGCTTGTTTCCGGTCCAGGGAAGAAATGGCTTGCCAGATCGGGCTGGACTGTTCCCATGAGGCACAGGGTCAAGACGGATTTGCATATAGCTGTGTCTGAACTGGGGTGGCAAAGTGAGCTAAAGAACGATGATGGATTCAACCCAGATCTGTGACTGGGGGTGAGTGTCTGGAAAGTTTCAGCGCTCCGTCCATCATCTCGTCGTGTTTGCATCTGTCTCAAATGCCCAGCAGCAACATAATCCCATCACTGCTTTCAGTTAGTAAAGAGGTACCCACATGCTTGGTAAAAAGTAATACTTAGAGGTTCTTGTGCTAGCTTTCAAAGAATCGTACAGACACGGCACAACCATGTAAAAGAAATTCTTTCCCACTGTGAAGTGCTTATGCAAATGACTCACAAGCTTTCCAGGCTTCGTTACATCCTTGGCTGCACAGCTTACTACACAATTTAATGCCACAATTATCCCTATAGCTAATAGTATACATATTAATTTAATAGCAAGCTTCTTCCCTATGAGCAGATATAGGTCTAGATCAGACAATAAAAATATTATACCAGTTTTCCTTTGTTTCTCAAGAAAAGAAAGACCTAGTGACACCTCCTTGTAATAACTGAGCGCAGAGCACCCTGCTAACTTTATCTCATGACCTAAATAGAAAATCTTCATTGAGAAAATCTTTGTCATTTGTCTAAAGGGCAGAGCATCAGGAAGGTCCATTAAATGCCCACAATTAATCTTTCCTCTACTGCAATCAAATCGTAATGGGTTGCTAACTAACTCCATTCATGCAAACCTTTGACATGGGTTGGGTCTAGACTACAGAAAAGGGATTTGAGTACTTGAGTATCTAGACAGACAGGGAGTTGTGAGAAATAATGAAATGTTATTTGAGAGAGAAGATTCAACAAAGAGTTGAAGACAAGAGCATGAAAGAATATGAGAATAATTGACTATAGCAATCAATGAGGGAAAGAGAAATAAAAGTAACGTTTTTTCTAAACCGTGAAGAAACACCTCTGATTATCAACAGAGGACAAAAAAACATAAAACATGATAACCACTGATTTTTGCAGTTTTTAATAACATTGAAACATTATGGAAAAACGTCTAACCCGGTATTACAGCAAATTGAAACTGAATATAGGAAAACCTATACTTCTCCAAGGGAAGACGAGACCCAGTTTGATAGCTCCTACAGTACTTATTTTCTATTTGGACCACACTCACATGTCACTCATAGTCCTGATTACTGCTTCCTCTTAAGTACGGTCCTGATCATGCTGTCTTTCCTATAACCACCGTGCCTTCTTCGCAAATGGGAAAACCAGCCCGGTCTCTCTTTAGGTGTTCTTGTAATTGTACAAGCTGATAGGCATGTGGAAGGGGCTGTGCAAGAATTATATGTGCTATTATATGTGCTTGAATTGTGTAAAAATAACAAGATAATCGTTCTACCGACTGAGGAATTTGTGCTTGGCCAATCAATGCTGTTCTGGAAAATTTATTTTAATCCAATTTTTCACTAATCCTTTGAAACAGCTCATTGTTTGTGTCACCCATCAAATCAACATCTCTAGATGTCTTCGTATGGTACACTATTTTGCAACAATTGTGAAATTTATGCAGTTGTCTCTGCGAATTTGACCAAAGATTCTGTTGCATTCTCTTTTATTAGATGTTAAATTTATATGAAGATTGATCGTATAAGAACTATAAATATTTGTTTACATATAATTCTGTAAAACTAATTAGTGTATTCTTTTTGCTTTGAAATGTAAGCTTCAATTAAACATGGAGAATCCTATGCAAATGTTTGTTATATTTCTCTAGGTTACAATACGAGCTACTGTTGGATCTCTTCACGTTGAATCATCAGCCACATCTCCTGAAAGTACAAGCTCTTCTTCACATTTTGAGCCCACTTCAAAATTTAAGAACCTTAACTCCAAACCACCAAGCGCTGCAGCCAAAGTTAGCACAACAAAATCACAACCTGATGCAATTAATTCAAAGTCACAACCTAACACCAGCAATTCCAGGTCACAGCCTAGTACAGGCATTTCGAAATCACAGCCTAATGCAAAAATTTCAAAATCGCAGCCAAATGCAAGTCAGTCAAAATCACAGTCAAGCACAGTTCAAACAAAGCCACCGCCTAACGCAGGTCCTTCAAAATTGCAAACAAATGCAGCTTCTTTTAAAACACAATCCAGTGCAAATCAGTCAAAATTGCAGCCTCCTACTCTGAAGAAAACGAATATTGTCACCAGCATGAAAAAAACAAAAACTGCCAACACTGCTTTAAAGAATTTAAGGTATGTTTATTTAGTTTGCTATTTTCACACCTAATTAAATCAAGAATATTAAGTGTAAATATTTTTAGCTTTTTAAGGTCTCACCTACCGAATAGTGCAAGCTGTCTAGTTACAGAAGACCTGTTATCAACTTACCAAGAACTTGTATTGGCCTCCCATTGCTTACCATTGGTTGGCTTTATTTGTGCTCTCTTTTGCTTGCTTCCTATCCTGTGGCCCGCTTTCCTCCTCCTCTTTGTCCCTCCCCTGGGGCAGAGCCTCTTTACAATCCTTTTCGTCAGATGACTTGTAGCCTTCCACTGCTCAATCGTAGTGAACAAATTTTCTTTTTAGCTCTGCACCTAGAGGGCATGTTTTACAACTCACTCCATCATATGCTCCTACCAAATACTTGCTCCTGTGCTCAGTGTTGCTCTCTCCTGCATGTGTTGCTCACTCTCTCGTTGGTTTTCTCCCACTACCAGACTACATCATGTGTGCTATATTGCGCTGCCCCTTGTAAACTTCTCTTACCCCATTCAGTTTGATTTCCTCCCCTCGTGCAAGTTTTTCCCATACTCCACCCAACTTCATTTTTACTACAAACGGCACTCCGCCCCCACTCCCATTTCATTCCCCTCATTTGCTTCTGAGTTCCTCCAACGTCCTTTTTTAGGCTTGGCAGCGCAATTGTCACCCGAATGTGATCAGTCTGAAAAAGACTACTACAGCGAGAGGCTTTGGCTCCATCCACATGTTGGTAGCCAGGAGTATATGTTTTGACAGGACTGAAGTTGTGTGGCTTACACAAAAAATGACTTCCCCTCCACGCTGCTCTAATTATTTTATTTATCCATTTCCCCGAGTCAGCAGCAATATGACTGCTTGAGCTTGAACTTTGAGGGTCACGCACATGGTATTGTAATTCTGTTAAAGTGTTCTAGATAATGTACAGTGTTTTTCTGAGTCAACAGCACAGATGGTAAGAGAGAAATCACCAGGAATGTATTCCGGCCCCAGCACCCTCGCCTTCCAACATTAACTTTAGGCTTCGGAGTGGAGTTTGTTTGAGAGCAGCAAAAGTTGCCGGGGCTCCACTAATCTACATGGATTTTTGGGTTTGGCTTCAGAGTGCAATTTTGCCATAACACGCTTTCACAGTACTACTGAGAGAGATAGACCCAGGCTCCAGTCACATGTTGGTTCCCCTGAGTACCTGATTTGATTGGGCTGAATTTGTGTGCTGTTTGTATTGCACTCTGTGGCAGGTAGGGCAGCTTATACTTCATAAAACAGGAGTAAGTGGCTGGTGGTAAGCAAATGATCATGGTTGTGGGTCTGATCTTTGTTCTGAAAAGCTATGACTAAGGCTCTAGGGCGTACATTTACTGTGACAAACATGTTTTAAAGTCAGTGGTCATTTACACGTGGATTGTTATTACTTGTGTAATAAAGCTTACAGAGAACTATTTTTTACATGTAATCTTGCAGATTATTGTAGCAGACAATGGCTTCGGTGTTGGTCATCACATGTGGCACTCATTGGCTATAAACGATTTGCTCTGTGCAAATCCTTGTTAGGTCCTCTTAAGAGAGAGTAGTTTACTTAGCCAACTATAATTCTGTGTATCTTTCTAATGTTATGACTGGGTTTGATGGTTGCATTATGGAAAAGCTTATCCTCAAAACTGTAGGCTTGAGTTGATTATGTTGACACACTATGAACCTTATTGGAGCATTGGGAAATGCTGTGTCCCGTGCCATAAATCTGGTCTGCTTACTCTGAAACATTAAGCCAAAAGCCAAGCTTATTAATTATGAAAATCATTTGTTTAAACCACTAAACTTTAACAGTTTATTATCACATTGTGTTACGGGCTATATATCGGTATTTTGTTACACATTCTCTCACAGATTACAACAGTAGGAGAGGGTCTTAGCACTGACCACCCACTCTTGGTAAGAAATCAGTGGGCAGTCTACAGAGCAGCAGGGGTCGAATTTCTAACCCTCTGATGCAAGGACTTAGGGCCATATGTAGAAAGCAAAATTGCGATCGCAATTTTGCTAAGTGGGATGTAGGAAGGCAAATCTGCATGCAAAATAAGGAATCGCAAAATTTGCGATTCCTTATTTTGCAAATGCATTTAAGGAATCCCAAATAGCGATTCCTTAAATGCAATGTAGAAAGCACCCAAGTTGTGCTATTTTGGCTTAAGGAATCGCAAATTACCACCAACTTCAGGTTGATGGTAATTTGCGATTTCTTTCAATAATAAAGTTTTATGCATTATTCAAAGTGCCATGTGGCACACATACATGCCCTTAGGGCATGTATGTGCGCCACATGTGCACCCATGCTCATTACAGGGGTGCAAAAGGGTGTCATGTTGACACCCTTGCACCCTTGAAATTGTATTCTCAATTTGCGATTCTCTAATTGAGAATCGCAAATTGAGAATGTCTTCCTATTCATTCCTATGGGCCTTTTAGCCCATAGGAATGAATGGCAAGGTATTCCTTATTTGCGATTCTCAATTAGAGAATTGCAAATAAGGAATAGGTGGGATTCGCAAACAAAATTGCTAATCCTACCTACATAGCGTTTTGCTATTCTCTAATTGCGATTCCCTAAAAATTGCAATTAGAGAATCGCAAAACACAGCCTACCTACATATGGCCCTTAGTTCAATGCATCAACAAAGAACTAAAAAGCCAGTTGGACTGCATCTCTGCCACTGCCCCGCAGAGAAATACTCTGCAGGCTGTATTTTCAGGTTACTTTTGGTCACTCTAGATGTGCTCTGGGATACAATGGCAATCAAATAATATATCATTTATGAATGTTACGCTCAAAAAAGGCACTGAGAAATATGAGCATTTAGTTTAGTGTGAAAGCAAAAAATAAGTTGGATAGCAACACAGAATAAGAGAATAAAAGCAGTTCAGCAGTGAAAACAAATTAATGTTTCTAGCATTGTTAGAGAGCCGTGTCCTCCTAATACCCCAATGCTAATTTTAAGCGCGGTGCTAAACCTTAGCTACAGCATTAAATAGCTTAACCTATCTTTACGTTTCATAGTTCATATGCACAGCACACATTTGAGTAGCTGGCTGCAGCTATTCCTTATCAGAGCTCTGCAGTGGAAACTGGATATGTGCTCTTAATGAAGGACACCACCTGCACAGTTTTTGGAATCAACTCTCCGACTGAGAGCAGGTGGATCGGCATTCTGGCACGAAGATCTCTCCCAATTAATAGTTAAATCCCTGAGTTGTTTTATCATTTGATCACTGATTTTATCTCTTATTTATAAAAGAAAGCATGTTTTGCTGACAACAAGCCTACTGTCAGATGAAACCAACATGGCTCAAACTTTGTCATCTTTATCCACATCTTAACATTAAGCATCCATCGCTGTAAACCGTAAGCTTACACTGTAACAGGCCATATTGTAATGGCTGAGCCTATAAACAAAAAAAATCAGACTGCAAAGTTTTCGTCCGTGATACCTGCATTTTTGCATGTGCTTTAAGAACGTCACACTTTCTATTGAAGATAAAGAAAAGTTGGGGGTGTGCTTGGTAGGAGAGGAAGATTGCCGCCTAGGTGAGCTGCTCTGTCCTGAAGGAACCACCACTCTCAATACTGCCGCTGCTGTTGACGTTCAAGTGACTCCTAGTCATGAATTGACAAAAAACCACTGAAGCTTCAGTCGATCCCAGTTTTGGAGAATAATTCCTTAGGAGAGGAAAACGGTTGCTGCTACCTTATGATACTAGGAAATTAAGAGGCATGGCAGAGAGCGGCAAATCCCGCTTTCCGTTAAACATCTCAGCCAAATGCGTCTACGTGAGTAAGCCAGCGATCGCTTTTTACATCTCTAAGGTGCATAGTCTTTTACACGATCATTGTTGGGGGGATGCTACGTTCCTCTCCTTGGTCAGATATAAGGCCTACGGTAAGCTAACCAAAGTAAGATGTAAGGAGAGGCATGCGCCCGCTGGGCTCTTTGTGAGAAAGTGCCTCTTTTGACATGGTTAGCCCCCACTTTTTGCCTGGTATTGATGTTTCAATTGTAGGGCACAGGGTCCCTGCCAACCAGGACCCCTGTGCCAGTGCTTCTTCCCTAAAAGTTATTCCACAATTGGCCCTTCAGGCCCCCTTTAAGTCCCTATCAATTGGTACCTGGTTACCTAGGGTATTGGGATTAAAGAGGGTCCCCTAGACCATGTAGACTGCCACTGCAGCATGCGTGGAGTGGTGCAGACAAAAATGACAAAGTCCACATGGTACACTCTACAATATCGAAGGGCATTCTTGGATATTGTAAGTGCAGGGAAGCCATAGAGAATACATGGGCTGGAAACTCGACAACTACTTTCAATAAGCCCGCACTGATGCCAGTGTGGGATTTATTGTGCCATGTACTCTGAGGGTCCACTGACAGCCTACCAACCCTGGTGTGGTCACAGGCTAGCTGTATGCAGCCTGCCACCACCAGACATGTTCTCTACTCTCTGGGACCAGAAACAATGCACATCCTGATTGTTGATGTCCCAAAACCTTTTCCAGGATGGGACAGCCCTCGAGAGGGAAGCTTCAAAGGTCTTTCCGACTTTGTAATGCGACCCCCAGCCTCTGCTGCTAGCAGCAGATGGCAGCCCCCGGTTTACACCCTCACTTTGGAAAAACTTGGGAGAATAGGATGGGAGGTTTGCCCACCTCTGCTAACTCCACCTCTAAGGTGGGGGAGGCAAGGTGAAGCACATCTCTCAGTCCACACCATCTTGAAGATGGGGAGACCCCTCCAATCCAGGACTAGGTCATGTCAGGCTCCAACTGTTCTCCTCAGAACCTACAGAGATCATCTCCGAAGTCCCCTAGGGCTCCTCTCTGAGCCCCACCCTCTTCAACATATACATGTCTCCGCTTGCAGCCGTCAGAAACCACAGACTCAACATAGTCTCATACGCCGCCGTCATGTAGCTGATTCTCTCCCTCACTGATAAACCTACAGCCGCTAAGAGCAACTTCCACGATGAGTTTGAGGCAGCTCTCCTTCATCCAGGTGGCTACTGCCTTCATCCAAACTCTAACAAAACTGAAATCCTCATCCTGGGCTCCACACCCTCTGCTTGGGGCGACACTTGGTGGCCAGCAGCACTTGGAATCCTCCTACCCAGGAGAACGGTCACCCAGGCACTCGTCAGCAGCAAGCTCAATTACGACAACACACTATGCTTGCACAACCCAAAAACTCCAAAAGAAATTGCAACGTATTCAGAACAACTCTGCCAGACTTATCCTGGACATTTCCCACCGAAGCCATATCTCTGGTCACCTGAGTCACCTCCAGTGGCTTCCGATCAACAAAAGAATCACCTTCAAGCTCCTCATGCCCGCCTACAAAGTCCTCCACAAC
This sequence comes from Triturus cristatus, assembly GCF_964204655.1. Classification (NCBI taxonomy): domain Eukaryota; kingdom Metazoa; phylum Chordata; class Amphibia; order Caudata; family Salamandridae; genus Triturus; species Triturus cristatus. The sequence goes on from NC_140583.1 coordinate 360,105,336, forward strand.
ACCGTACCCGAATACCTCAACCACTACCTCTTCCCTCCACACTGACCAGACATCTCCGCCCGCCCATCTGGCCCTGGCCACTATGCCACAGATCTGCAAGACCCTGGCTTGAGGAAGTTCCCTCTCCTACATTGCTGCGAAGACGTGAAACTTCCTACCTCTGCATCTCAGGCAATCACTGTCATTACCTCAATTGAGGAAGGACCTCACCATCCTGGCTCTTCAACTGAAATGCTGAACCCTCCTTACCTCCACACCCCCACCCCACCGCGCCTTGAGACCCTTACAGGTGATTAGACGCGCTGTACAAGAACCTTGATTGATTGAGGTCTATGGTGTCTATTTGCCCTACCCGCTACTCCCCTAAAACGCCCCCTAAGTTAGTAGTTCGGTGGCTTCCCAGACTTAGAAACTAGTTCCTGCCGACCCAAAAAGGACGAATAATACGGCGTGTAGATAAGCCTGAAGAAGACTACTGACTTGGCCCCAGCCCTACCGGCATGTCTCCAGCTTCAAAGACCCTGTGAAGAAGTCGACGCCTGTCCTCCAGCCGGCGACTTCTAGAACCTGAGGAAGACTTCCTTCTCTTCCACAAAGACTAGAGACTGTTGAGGACAGCTGCTCTGTCCTAAGAAACCTACACAAAGGACTCAGGTGCCCTCTGGATTCTGTCAGATGCCTCTGGCCGGTGTCGAGACGAACCACTGACCCAGAACAGGCTTTCCAGGGATCCTGACCTCAAGTCCAGCATTGGTTGACCCCTTCTGGACTCCGACGCTGCAGTCTGACTCAACAGTCTCCCCCTGACCCGACCGGTTCTGGTAAGAAGACTCCCACATCTAAAGGCACCTCTGCACGTGAAGCCCCTGGGCCTTGGTGAGCTGAATTGACGGTGCTCCTATGACCCCTACATCTCAACTTACCTCTGTTGTCACTGGTATCTCTCCTACAAACTCTAGTGTGACACCTGCAACCTGTTTGTCTGAAGCAAGTTCTTCCTTGAAGAGCAAGTGGGGCCCAACGCTGCATTTGCACTCTGCATCTGGCCGCCCCTGTGCAGCTGGTGGTGTATGTTTGGTGCTGCATTGTGGCCCTCCATCCCCATTGGGTCAAAAAACGATTTTGACGTTGCTCCCGGCCACCCCTTTGCCACTGGTGGTGCATTTTTGGTATTGACTTGACCATTGCCACTTGCTGACCTTTGGTTCCAAGACTAGAACTGTAAGTTGTAAACTTGCCTGTATAACTTCATTATTGTTTTCCTCTATAGGATAAACATGAAAGTTTTTCCTGCAAAACATGCTTTCCTTATTGCGAAGATCTTGGTCTTAAAATAAACCTCAAACAAAGCTTATTTTTTTATAAAATTGGTGTAGATCTCCTTTTCGATTCGTGTACGCCTTATTGGTCAATGTTGTGCAATGAATGTCTTACACTCCTCTTTTTTAGGACTAAGGATGCTCACCCACACTACCACTAATAGAGCACATTGGGTTTTACATTGAGCCCTGTACACTTTTGGAAAATCTCTGGACTCTGCATAGTATAACCTCCTAGTGGTATACCATATACAGAGCCAGCTTCCACTCTTACCTTGAGGATTCTCACACACCAAATCCCACTCAGGTGTCCAGATACTGGCCTTTGTTAATAACCTGTTCAGGCCCTAGAATTAGGAGTCTCCTCATTCAACACTCGCCCAATATGGCAGGGTATGCTCAGACGTGAGTCCCTTGCTCACTTTGCCACTGGATTCAAGCAAGCCTGGCTGAAGACGGCTGAAATGCCAGAAACCGGTCCTAGGAAGCTTGTTTCCGGTCCAGGGAAGACATGGCTTGGCAGTTCGGGCTGGACTGTTCCCATGAGGCACAGGGTCAGACTGATTTGCATATGGCCATGTCTGAACTGGGATGGCAGAGTGGGCTAAAGAACGGTGATGGATCAAACCCAGATCTGTTGACTGGGTGTGAGTGTTTGATTGGTTCTGATGCTCCGTCCATCACCACCCTCTTTTGTACCAATATGGCGATCGTGTCATCAGTTGCATAATAGAGATTGGTTGAGGACCTTGCTCACTGTTCCCTGTGCTATTCCTCGCTAACTTGTCACACTATTTCACAACAATGCTGATGTTGAATCTTATGTAAATAGTCCATCTACAGCTTGTGACCTCAGTGCAGCTCATCCGAGTGGAACATCAAGATTCGGGAACAATGGCTTACCACTAGAGTAGCATTCTTGCTTCTTGCTCACATAAAGGTGTTGAGAGGGAATCCCTTCAAGGTTACTAATTCGAACAAGGAGCATATTGCCACAAGATACAATAGCTCGATAATCTTGGTGTCTAGGAATAACATAGATACTTTATTGATTATATCCCAGAAAGTCAGGACGGAAACCTGTTGCAAACTGACATGAGTCAAAACGTCGACCTGCAGAAACTTCATGTTTGTGGCATGTGTAGCTGTAGAGATACAAGATTTGGATACTCATGTCATCTAGTGTTGGGTTTGAACGGGTGCAGTAAGTTTATCTTAAGTTACAAGATATAGTGACTCCACCCAATACTAATAATGTGCATGGGCATTTGCTTCGTTTATTTTCATTGTACCTCGTTCTTCGTGTTCTACCCCAACTATTATCACAACATATACTGCATCAGTACATAGTGGTGGCTTGGTTATGCGGTGATGTGTATGGGCTGCTAGGAGCTAATTTTATTTCCTTTGATGCTCACTTGGTCTGACGAATAGTAACCATGTTCCAAGGGAAACAAGCGGCAGAAAAAACATATAAATCAACCCTGAAACGCACCAAAGCCGACCCGCCAAATTATGACTCACCAGTTACTAACAAATCTAATTTCTTTTTTTATTTATATATGTTTTTATTGTATTTATCTCAACAATGAGGCTGTCATACAGGTACATAGCTGTAGCCATACTGGACATGTAAAAACCAGAATAGTGAAACGGCAATCTATATCATGCTGGGCTGCGACACGCAGGTTTGACTCCTCTGCTACAGCCCCAGAGAACATTGATCGCCACTCAACGACCCCGTTCTCGGATTTCCGCCCTGAACCCATTTTCATTCAAGTAAGTCCTGACCCTTACTGGGGACCTCTCTACTCCACTTGCCTCAATGCTGCCCTTATTTACTCAATTTTATCCTTACTCCCCTTCACCATTCAGAATCTCCGTGACCACCAGGAACTCGCACACCTCAATTGGACCGCCAGACCACCCCTCCCCCCCCCCCCTCCCTCCTATCGATCATGCAGTGCGACTTAATTGATTGAGTAATTTTACATTCATGCTGTCGCTGGTGTCGACTTGATTACCTTGTTAGTCTATTGTAAGGCGCTTTGTTCACCCATGACTCTGCACCCACCCCCCTTTCAGTACACAAGCAGATACCTGACATCACGCTGACTTTACCACCACATCCTGATTGATCGTACTTGGATTCTTCACTAAATCCTTGTCCAGTTCAGGTAAATATCATATACTTGAACTCTTGTATCCCTTTTGCTTCATTCTTGGGCCTCTTATTTGCGTATCTACTCTACTTTTCCCTTCTATACAGCACTACTTTCAAACTATTGACCTTTGTCCTGATGATGACCTGAAATGATTCAAGTTGAAACTCCGTCGACTACCCAGCATATAACTTGGGCGCTGTTGTGGTCAATTTATTTAACCTGAATTTAAAAAGTTGTGGTATATTTATTTAACCTGAATTTAAAAATACCAACATTTTATATATATATATATATCCATATGCAAGCACACCACAATTGAGGCGCCACACACGGTATGTTGGTTCACCTTTTTAATTGGCAGGATGGCAGGGAAATAACAGCACCACCTTGTCAGCAAAGTTCATGGCCATACGCGTTTCAGGTTAGTCACCCTTGTTCACTGGCATCCGGTGGGGAGAAAGCAGCAACAGTTCTTTCGCCGCATTCGCAGCTATTTGAAGTAAGTCCGCCCCAATGGGCGTGTCTCAAAATTGCATTGTGGTCTTTGTTGTTCTTGATCCATAGTGGTTTGCCGCTGTAGCCCCAAGTAGCTTTAAACCTATAGTAGGTTACTGTCCCAGGTAGGGCTGAGTCCCCGCCTTTGTAGATCCCACCAACATGGTCACACCGTTCCTCTGTAGCTCGTTGTACTCAACGCGCTGGAGCCGCACATCTGCAGCGGGGCGTCTCGCGATCCGGAGCCGACCGCTATATATCCATATGCAAGCACACCACAATTGAGGCGCCACACACGGTATGTTGGTTCACCTTTTTAATTGGCAGGATGGCAGGGAAATAACAGCACCACCTTGTCAGCAAAGTTCATGGCCATACGCGTTTCAGGTTAGTCACCCTTGTTCACTGGCATCCGGTGGGGAGAAAGCAGCAACAGTTCTTTCGCCGCATTCGCAGCTATTTGAAGTAAGTCCGCCCCAATGGGCGTGTCTCAAAATTGCATTGTGGTCTTTGTTGTTCTTGATCCATAGTGGTTTGCCGCTGTAGCCCCAAGTAGCTTTAAACCTATAGTAGGTTACTGTCCCAGGTAGGGCTGAGTCCCCGCCTTTGTAGATCCCACCAACATGGTCACACCGTTCCTCTGTAGCTCGTTGTACTCAACGCGCTGGAGCCGCACATCTGCAGCGGGGCGTCTCGCGATCCGGAGCCGACCGCTATATATCCATATGCAAGCACACCACAATTGAGGCGCCACACACGGTATGTTGGTTCACCTTTTTAATTGGCAGGATGGCAGGGAAATAACAGCACCACCTTGTCAGCAAAGTTCATGGCCATACGCGTTTCAGGTTAGTCACCCTTGTTCACTGGCATCCGGTGGGGAGAAAGCAGCAACAGTTCTTTCGCCGCATTCGCAGCTATTTGAAGTAAGTCCGCCCCAATGGGCGTGTCTCAAAATTGCATTGTGGTCTTTGTTGTTCTTGATCCATAGTGGTTTGCCGCTGTAGCCCCAAGTAGCTTTAAACCTATAGTAGGTTACTGTCCCAGGTAGGGCTGAGTCCCCGCCTTTGTAGATCCCACCAACATGGTCACACCGTTCCTCTGTAGCTCGTTGTACTCAACGCGCTGGAGCCGCACATCTGCAGCGGGGCGTCTCGCGATCCGGAGCCGACCGCTATATATCCATATGCAAGCACACCACAATTGAGGCGCCACACACGGTATGTTGGTTCACCTTTTTAATTGGCAGGATGGCAGGGAAATAACAGCACCACCTTGTCAGCAAAGTTCATGGCCATACGCGTTTCAGGTTAGTCACCCTTGTTCACTGGCATCCGGTGGGGAGAAAGCAGCAACAGTTCTTTCGCCGCATTCGCAGCTATTTGAAGTAAGTCCGCCCCAATGGGCGTGTCTCAAAATTGCATTGTGGTCTTTGTTGTTCTTGATCCATAGTGGTTTGCCGCTGTAGCCCCAAGTAGCTTTAAACCTATAGTAGGTTACTGTCCCAGGTAGGGCTGAGTCCCCGCCTTTGTAGATCCCACCAACATGGTCACACCGTTCCTCTGTAGCTCGTTGTACTCAACGCGCTGGAGCCGCACATCTGCAGCGGGGCGTCTCGCGATCCGGAGCCGACCGCTATATATCCATATGCAAGCACACCACAATTGAGGCGCCACACACGGTATGTTGGTTCACCTTTTTAATTGGCAGGATGGCAGGGAAATAACAGCACCACCTTGTCAGCAAAGTTCATGGCCATACGCGTTTCAGGTTAGTCACCCTTGTTCACTGGCATCCGGTGGGGAGAAAGCAGCAACAGTTCTTTCGCCGCATTCGCAGCTATTTGAAGTAAGTCCGCCCCAATGGGCGTGTCTCAAAATTGCATTGTGGTCTTTGTTGTTCTTGATCCATAGTGGTTTGCCGCTGTAGCCCCAAGTAGCTTTAAACCTATAGTAGGTTACTGTCCCAGGTAGGGCTGAGTCCCCGCCTTTGTAGATCCCACCAACATGGTCACACCGTTCCTCTGTAGCTCGTTGTACTCAACGCGCTGGAGCCGCACATCTGCAGCGGGGCGTCTCGCGATCCGGAGCCGACCGCTATATATCCATATGCAAGCACACCACAATTGAGGCGCCACACACGGTATGTTGGTTCACCTTTTTAATTGGCAGGATGGCAGGGAAATAACAGCACCACCTTGTCAGCAAAGTTCATGGCCATACGCGTTTCAGGTTAGTCACCCTTGTTCACTGGCATCCGGTGGGGAGAAAGCAGCAACAGTTCTTTCGCCGCATTCGCAGCTATTTGAAGTAAGTCCGCCCCAATGGGCGTGTCTCAAAATTGCATTGTGGTCTTTGTTGTTCTTGATCCATAGTGGTTTGCCGCTGTAGCCCCAAGTAGCTTTAAACCTATAGTAGGTTACTGTCCCAGGTAGGGCTGAGTCCCCGCCTTTGTAGATCCCACCAACATGGTCACACCGTTCCTCTGTAGCTCGTTGTACTCAACGCGCTGGAGCCGCACATCTGCAGCGGGGCGTCTCGCGATCCGGAGCCGACCGCTATATATCCATATGCAAGCACACCACAATTGAGGCGCCACACACGGTATGTTGGTTCACCTTTTTAATTGGCAGGATGGCAGGGAAATAACAGCACCACCTTGTCAGCAAAGTTCATGGCCATACGCGTTTCAGGTTAGTCACCCTTGTTCACTGGCATCCGGTGGGGAGAAAGCAGCAACAGTTCTTTCGCCGCATTCGCAGCTATTTGAAGTAAGTCCGCCCCAATGGGCGTGTCTCAAAATTGCATTGTGGTCTTTGTTGTTCTTGATCCATAGTGGTTTGCCGCTGTAGCCCCAAGTAGCTTTAAACCTATAGTAGGTTACTGTCCCAGGTAGGGCTGAGTCCCCGCCTTTGTAGATCCCACCAACATGGTCACACCGTTCCTCTGTAGCTCGTTGTACTCCACGCGCTGGAGCCGCACATCTGCAGCGGGGCGTCTCGCGATCCGGAGCCGACCGCTATATATCCATATGCAAGCACACCACAATTGAGGCGCCACACACGGTATGTTGGTTCACCTTTTTAATTGGCAGGATGGCAGGGAAATAACAGCACCACCTTGTCAGCAAAGTTCATGGCCATACGCGTTTCAGGTTAGTCACCCTTGTTCACTGGCATCCGGTGGGGAGAAAGCAGCAACAGTTCTTTCGCCGCATTCGCAGCTATTTGAAGTAAGTCCGCCCCAATGGGCGTGTCTCAAAATTGCATTGTGGTCTTTGTTGTTCTTGATCCATAGTGGTTTGCCGCTGTAGCCCCAAGTAGCTTTAAACCTATAGTAGGTTACTGTCCCAGGTAGGGCTGAGTCCCCGCCTTTGTAGATCCCACCAACATGGTCACACCGTTCCTCTGTAGCTCGTTGTACTCAACGCGCTGGAGCCGCACATCTGCAGCGGGGCGTCTCGCGATCCGGAGCCGACCGCTATATATCCATATGCAAGCACACCACAATTGAGGCGCCACACACGGTATGTTGGTTCACCTTTTTAATTGGCAGGATGGCAGGGAAATAACAGCACCACCTTGTCAGCAAAGTTCATGGCCATACGCGTTTCAGGTTAGTCACCCTTGTTCACTGGCATCCGGTGGGGAGAAAGCAGCAACAGTTCTTTCGCCGCATTCGCAGCTATTTGAAGTAAGTCCGCCCCAATGGGCGTGTCTCAAAATTGCATTGTGGTCTTTGTTGTTCTTGATCCATAGTGGTTTGCCGCTGTAGCCCCAAGTAGCTTTAAACCTATAGTAGGTTACTGTCCCAGGTAGGGCTGAGTCCCCGCCTTTGTAGATCCCACCAACATGGTCACACCGTTCCTCTGTAGCTCGTTGTACTCAACGCGCTGGAGCCGCACATCTGCAGCGGGGCGTCTCGCGATCCGGAGCCGACCGCTATATATCCATATGCAAGCACACCACAATTGAGGCGCCACACACGGTATGTTGGTTCACCTTTTTAATTGGCAGGATGGCAGGGAAATAGCAGCACCACCTTGTCAGCAAAGTTCATGGCCATACGCGTTTCAGGTTAGTCACCCTTGTTCACTGGCATCCGGTGGGGAGAAAGCAGCAACAGTTCTTTCGCCGCATTCGCAGCTATTTGAAGTAAGTCCGCCCCAATGGGCGTGTCTCAAAATTGCATTGTGGTCTTTGTTGTTCTTGATCCATAGTGGTTTGCCGCTGTAGCCCCAAGTAGCTTTAAACCTATAGTAGGTTACTGTCCCAGGTAGGGCTGAGTCCCCGCCTTTGTAGATCCCACCAACATGGTCACACCGTTCCTCTGTAGCTCGTTGTACTCAACGCGCTGGAGCCGCACATCTGCAGCGGGGCGTCTCGCGATCCGGAGCCGACCGCTATATATCCATATGCAAGCACACCACAATTGAGGCGCCACACACGGTATGTTGGTTCACCTTTTTAATTGGCAGGATGGCAGGGAAATAACAGCACCACCTTGTCAGCAAAGTTCATGGCCATACGCGTTTCAGGTTAGTCACCCTTGTTCACTGGCATCCGGTGGGGAGAAAGCAGCAACAGTTCTTTCGCCGCATTCGCAGCTATTTGAAGTAAGTCCGCCCCAATGGGCGTGTCTCAAAATTGCATTGTGGTCTTTGTTGTTCTTGATCCATAGTGGTTTGCCGCTGTAGCCCCAAGTAGCTTTAAACCTATAGTAGGTTACTGTCCCAGGTAGGGCTGAGTCCCCGCCTTTGTAGATCCCACCAACATGGTCACACCGTTCCTCTGTAGCTCGTTGTACTCAACGCGCTGGAGCCGCACATCTGCAGCGGGGCGTCTCGCGATCCGGAGCCGACCGCTATATATCCATATGCAAGCACACCACAATTGAGGCGCCACACACGGTATGTTGGTTCACCTTTTTAATTGGCAGGATGGCAGGGAAATAACAGCACCACCTTGTCAGCAAAGTTCATGGCCATACGCGTCTTTGACCACAATGCAATTTTGAGACACGCCCATTGGGGCGGACTTACTTCAAATAGCTGCGAATGCGGCGAAAGAACTGTTGCTGCTTTCTCCCCACCGGATGCCAGTGAACAAGGGTGACTAACCTGAAACGCGTATGGCCATGAACTTTGCTGACAAGGTGGTGCTGTTATTTCCCTGCCATCCTGCCAATTAAAAAGGTGAACCAACATACCGTGTGTGGCGCCTCAATTGTGGTGTGCTTGCATATGGATATATAGCGGTCGGCTCCGGATCGCGAGACGCCCCGCTGCAGATGTGCGGCTCCAGCGCGTTGAGTACAACGAGCTACAGAGGAACGGTGTGACCATGTTGGTGGGATCTACAAAGGCGGGGACTCAGCCCTACCTGGGACAGTAACCTACTATAGGTTTAAAGCTACTTGGGGCTACAGCGGCAAACCACTATGGATCAAGAACAACAAAGACCACAATGCAATTTTGAGACACGCCCATTGGGGCGGACTTACTTCAAATAGCTGCGAATGCGGCGAAAGAACTGTTGCTGCTTTCTCCCCACCGGATGCCAGTGAACAAGGGTGACTAACCTGAAACGCGTATGGCCATGAACTTTGCTGACAAGGTGGTGCTGTTATTTCCCTGCCATCCTGCCAATTAAAAAGGTGAACCAACATACCGTGTGTGGCGCCTCAATTGTGGTGTGCTTGCATATGGATATATAGCGGTCGGCTCCGGATCGCGAGACGCCCCGCTGCAGATGTGCGGCTCCAGCGCGTTGAGTACAACGAGCTACAGAGGAACGGTGTGACCATGTTGGTGGGATCTACAAAGGCGGGGACTCAGCCCTACCTGGGACAGTAACCTACTATAGGTTTAAAGCTACTTGGGGCTACAGCGGCAAACCACTATGGATCAAGAACAACAAAGACCACAATGCAATTTTGAGACACGCCCATTGGGGCGGACTTACTTCAAATAGCTGCGAATGCGGCGAAAGAACTGTTGCTGCTTTCTCCCCACCGGATGCCAGTGAACAAGGGTGACTAACCTGAAACGCGTATGGCCATGAACTTTGCTGACAAGGTGGTGCTGTTATTTCCCTGCCATCCTGCCAATTAAAAAGGTGAACCAACATACCGTGTGTGGCGCCTCAATTGTGGTGTGCTTGCATATGGATATATAGCGGTCGGCTCCGGATCGCGAGACGCCCCGCTGCAGATGTGCGGCTCCAGCGCGTTGAGTACAACGAGCTACAGAGGAACGGTGTGACCATGTTGGTGGGATCTACAAAGGCGGGGACTCAGCCCTACCTGGGACAGTAACCTACTATAGGTTTAAAGCTACTTGGGGCTACAGCGGCAAACCACTATGGATCAAGAACAACAAAGACCACAATGCAATTTTGAGACACGCCCATTGGGGCGGACTTACTTCAAATAGCTGCGAATGCGGCGAAAGAACTGTTGCTGCTTTCTCCCCACCGGATGCCAGTGAACAAGGGTGACTAACCTGAAACGCGTATGGCCATGAACTTTGCTGACAAGGTGGTGCTGTTATTTCCCTGCCATCCTGCCAATTAAAAAGGTGAACCAACATACCGTGTGTGGCGCCTCAATTGTGGTGTGCTTGCATATGGATATATAGCGGTCGGCTCCGGATCGCGAGACGCCCCGCTGCAGATGTGCGGCTCCAGCGCGTTGAGTACAACGAGCTACAGAGGAACGGTGTGACCATGTTGGTGGGATCTACAAAGGCGGGGACTCAGCCCTACCTGGGACAGTAACCTACTATAGGTTTAAAGCTACTTGGGGCTACAGCGGCAAACCACTATGGATCAAGAACAACAAAGACCACAATGCAATTTTGAGACACGCCCATTGGGGCGGACTTACTTCAAATAGCTGCGAATGCGGCGAAAGAACTGTTGCTGCTTTCTCCCCACCGGATGCCAGTGAACAAGGGTGACTAACCTGAAACGCGTATGGCCATGAACTTTGCTGACAAGGTGGTGCTGTTATTTCCCTGCCATCCTGCCAATTAAAAAGGTGAACCAACATACCGTGTGTGGCGCCTCAATTGTGGTGTGCTTGCATATGGATATATAGCGGTCGGCTCCGGATCGCGAGACGCCCCGCTGCAGATGTGCGGCTCCAGCGCGTTGAGTACAACGAGCTACAGAGGAACGGTGTGACCATGTTGGTGGGATCTACAAAGGCGGGGACTCAGCCCTACCTGGGACAGTAACCTACTATAGGTTTAAAGCTACTTGGGGCTACAGCGGCAAACCACTATGGATCAAGAACAACAAAGACCACAATGCAATTTTGAGACACGCCCATTGGGGCGGACTTACTTCAAATAGCTGCGAATGCGGCGAAAGAACTGTTGCTGCTTTCTCCCCACCGGATGCCAGTGAACAAGGGTGACTAACCTGAAACGCGTATGGCCATGAACTTTGCTGACAAGGTGGTGCTGTTATTTCCCTGCCATCCTGCCAATTAAAAAGGTGAACCAACATACCGTGTGTGGCGCCTCAATTGTGGTGTGCTTGCATATGGATATATATATATATATATATATATATATATATATATATATATATATATATATTTATATTATCTACTGGCGGTCGCCAGTAGATAGTTATAGTTAAGACCCTGTTTCCATAGGAAATCCGCAACATTCTATTTGGAATAACTTTGGCGCCGGTCGACGAATCCTCGCGAAATTTTCAAAACTAATGGGGCGCTACGCTCCGCTCCTACCCTTGAAGTCTCGGGGGGATTCGTCAAGCGGGGGCTGAGAAAAAAGGGGGGTCTCAAAACACGTTTTCCCCATGCATTTTTCCATAGGACCTTTAGACACAGCTACAGCCCGAACGGCTGAACAGAGTTACTTGAAATTTGGCAGAGAGGTAGTCTACAGGTCAAGGAAGTGCCTTTTGTAGGTCTGGTGTAAATCTGTTCGGTAGTTCCTGAGAAAATAGCATTTAAATCGATATATATATCTGTGGCAGCTTACCGTGCGCTTACCGTGCGCTTACGGTAAGCTTACCGTACGCGTCCGGTGCCGTGCGCGAGCGCGATTCTGATTGGCTGTTAGATCTTAGTAAACATTCGAATCGGTCGAAACCAGGAAATGGCGGCCGCCATTTTCTCTCTCGCACTCTGAGGGGGGGAGGAAAAACAAAGTTGGATATCAGGAAAAGGGGCAGGCTAGACAGCTCCTAACCACCTAGCCTTGGTTAGGGTGTCCCAAAAGAACCCCCAAGGGCAAAAATTCATTTTTTTTTTTTTTTTTAAAATGCCGATTGCGCTTACCGTACGCGTACGGTACAAAAATAATTTAAAAAAAAATAATCTTCTCAATTTCCCCCCCCCCTCCCCCTGTACAAAAGGTGCCCGCAGGGCAGCCTTTTTGCATGGCTTATATAGACATTGAACATTTAATAGATAACCTTTCACAACGAAGCGCATAATATGTCCTCCGTGTGCGGACGGTGCGCGAAGCGCATCGTGCGTACATGGCCCTTCCAGCGTAACGTGGGCACGCGGTGCGCATAGCGCACCGCGTGCCCACCGTGCGTGCACGGCACTAACTGGGTAAAGTGGGCGCGCACGCCACGAACGGCGTAAAGTAACTTAGCATTTAAAAAACCTTGCAAATTCACTGAAAAAACCATAGGTTTCACACACGTTATAGTTAGCGGACATTTCACTCATAAAAAACCAATGAAATTCCCCCGTTCTAGTTAGTGCAGGCAACTATAACTCACGCGACCGCAATCCTCTGCTGATGCTAATACTGTATTTAGACACTTATTTGCCCATGTCTTCTTCCATTAAATTTTAGCTATACATATATTGCAAATATTTTTTTTTCATAAAGACACATATGTCATCAGCAGAGGATTGCGGTCGCGTGAGTTATAGTTGCCTGCACTAACTATAACGGGGGAATTTCATTGGTTTTTTATGAGTGAAATGTCCGCTAACTATAACGTGTGTGAAACCTATGGTTTTTTCAGTGAATATATATATATATATATATATATATATATATATATAAATATATATACTTTTGTAAATCTTCACCAAATTCCTCTGATCCTTCGTCGCTGTTCACACTGTTCTCGTCACCATTGTGTCACTGCGCTGCTCTCTATCACTAAGCACGCCCAGTGCTCACTTTGTGTGTTAAGGTCATTGTATATTTAATTGTACTGTAGTGCCTATATAACTACTTACAAATAATAACTCCCTTTTTTGACTTTACTTTCTGCATTGTTGTCTCCCTTTCTTTGTTCCCTACCCCCACTGTGATTTATATCACTGTTTTTCACTGTCCTGTTTTAATAACTTCCAGTTGAGACGTTGTTTGTTGCAAATGCATAAAATCGGCGTCCTCTCTAGCACATCTGAGGCAACTATGGAGTTTAGAGGGGTCCATCCTGGCCAGGAGTGCAGGTGTAATGTAGGCCCTATGCAAATACTTGAAATAGAGGAGATTGTGCCTATAGTTATTCGAGACATAGTGTGTTTGCTCACAACAAAATGAGCCTCCCCTCCCACCAGGGGTGCGGATTGTCTGAGCTAATCGATACAGCCAGGAGACTAACTGCGAATCATTGGCCGATATAATAATAATAATAATAAGCGGAAGAAACTCTCCCGGTTCAGTAATCGAGGAACCCAGCGCAGCCTGTGCAGAGACCTGCGTTCTGTGTAAGAGAAACCTATCCATTGGAGACACCGTGCGACCTTCAGCCAAGCTAACCACAGCTCATAGTTCGGCATTCCGAAAAAGATCGCCTACTGTGTATAGCTGACACCGCAACATCGTGCCCGCTTAGTTAGGGATTCGCAAGTGAGGGGAATCCAGGGATTGTCGTGCAATGGCAAGTGGGGGGTGGGGGGAGTATAGAGAGTCCGCAGCCACGTACAGTCTCAACTTTTCCCAAGGCCATGACGTGGTATGGATCGTGTAAATTTCAGAGGGGGACAATGGTAGTCTGTATGGGATAAGGAGAGAGGATGAAACCACAAGTATGCGTACTGTGCATTGGCGATTAAGTAATATAAATAAAAATCTGGGACCTCAAATCCCTGACACTGAAAGGGCATAATCAGTGTTTGCCAGCCAATACGCGCCTGTCCACCAGCCCAGATGTATCTGATAGGTATCAGATCAAGTATGATAAAGCCCTGCGTTTTTTCACCATACTAGATTTTAAGTCTGCCTCCTTTTCTCAGTAAACCTAAATTACCCTGAGTTTTGTTGACGGCATTTTATTCTATTACAAAACGAATCTTTTGTTAACACTCTCATTGACCTGAAAACTTTAACATCCTGTTACCTCTTAAAATATAGGAGTGTTCTGATTTGAAATACTGATATCAAGTAGTGATACAGCTATTCACTGTTTATCTACTAGCAAATCACACTATTATCGACGGAGAACAGAGTATCTGCATGCATGCATGAGGTCTTATACACATTATCAATGGAGACCAATGTAGAGCACTTATAGGCATGTTTATCCTGTACACATTGTCTATCTGTCGATATTTATGTTGTGTATTACTCTTTGTTTGTCCTTTTACTTTTGTTCCAACAGAGATCAAAAGCTTTCAAAAATCCTGAAGGCCATTAAAAGAACCGTAAGTCGAAGCGCTTCTAGACACCACAGGTTAGGGTGCGCCTTAGCGAGCGCATACCGTCGTGGTAGTCCACTAAGGTCCTGACGAATGCTTCGCCTAAATACCCCTGGAAGCAGAAACATGTTGACCACCTCTCACATATACTAGGATGTAGCTGGTCTAATAATCACCAGAGCTTACACGTCCAACACACCCTTTTAACTGTGTCCAGTTTTCCATCATTAAAACTATTTTTGGATGAAATTGCGACACCATTTTAAACTACACTTTCACTACTCACAATTTGCACTGACTTCACCAAATCCAGCTCCGCTGTAACTCAGGCGTCGCAGCACACCGGAGAGGCACTCGGCCTCTCTGGTGGGAACCCAATGATGAAGCATGTCACCAACCAGGTTGGTGAGTGAGGGTTCTTTTAAAACACAGTGATTCACTTTTTTGCTAGTTCTTAGTCTAATTTTATTTCTACTTTAGGATACACTCTTTTGTTGTTTAACTATTATAGTCTAGGGGGATTAAGCGTGGCTCCAGTAGCTTCCCTCTCTCTCTTGTTGTTAAGTTATATATAAAAGGTGTACCAGATCTCGAAATCTACAGGGAAAACCTAACTTGCCTAGTGTAGTATGAAGAAAAAGCCATTCTAGAGAATCGAATGCCTTCTCGGCATCAAGTAATATCGCAGGGAAAGTTGGCTCAGTCTGATTGATTACCGCAAATATCGTGCAGAGGTGGACTGCTGTAGATCGGCCAGGGACGAAACCTGTTTGAAAAGTGGATATAATCTGATCTACCAAAAGAGATACGAGTAGCAAGTATTTTGGCTAAAGCTTTGTAGTCCCAATTAAGCAACGACAAAGGCCTATAGGATGCACATCTGTTGGGCGGTTTGCCCGGTTTGAGAAGCAGGGAGATTACAGCTTCCTGCATTGTAGGAGGCAAAGCACCGACCTCCAGACCCTCGGCGTAAACTTCAAAGAGGTGAGGGATCAGCACTACTTTGTAAGTTTTATAACATAAACCGGTAAGCCCATCTGTGCTGGGGGCACGTGATCCATTCAAATCCTCTATAGCTTGTGCCACCTCAGCTTCGGTTATGGGTGCAGGCAGAAATCTGCGATGCCCCCCCTCTATCCACACCATCTCCACCTCCAAGATATTCAGTGAGAGCCGTATCAGTCGGTGGGGAGCGGGCTGTATATAGGTGAGAGTAATAAGAACAGAGGGCCGCAGAGATCTCCTAGAGGCTGGGCAACACTCAAAGGAGGCCACCATGTCAACAATAATCATTCTACCGTTTGGTTGAATACAGCCAGCATATAAAGGAAAGAGCAGGTATAGGGAGAAAGGCAAGTAAATGGTCCGCTTTATAGCTAAATGCCCATGGTGGAGCATGATAATATCCGTTCCTGGAGGCATCTGTAATAGCAAAGCGCAAGCTGTAGTTCATTTCCCGCCAGGTTGGTTTAAGTTCAGTTTATTGCGCTTCAAAAAAATCAGAGGCTTCGGAGGGTGAATCAAAGACGTGAGTCTTTCCATCTACTTGAATAGGTAGACGAGCGGGGTAAAGCATGGCATAGTGTACATTTGCCGCTAGCAGGATACGTTTCACCTCTTGAAACTTGCGCCATACTTCTTGGACTAAGCAGGTGAAGTCAGGGTACAGTGAAAGCGACATGCTCAGATGCTGCAGCTCACCTCACTCTTTGGCCATACGCAGGGCAGTGTCTTGATCATGGTAGTTTAGAAACCAGGCCATCAGCAATCACGGAGGGGCACCGGGGGCCGAATGGAGGGCAAGCACCCTGTGGGCCCAATCAACCGCAAACGTTGGGGAGAAGGCGTTCCGCCAGGATTCTCTCAACATAGGCTGCCATGGGCCCCATTGTTCGTGCCTTCGGGTATCCCAGCCATGCGGACGTTATTGCGCCGGAACATGGCCTCCAGGTCCTCTACCTTGGAGGCAGAGGTCTTCAGGAGTCGCTCAAAACGTTCAAGGCGCTTCATCACAGTTGTGTGGGTATCTTCAACTTCCAAGATGCGCTGTTCGGCAGTGTCGATTCGGGTCTCGTGTTGATCAAGGCAGCTGCGCGTATCGTCCAGGCTTGTGTCTAGAGTGTTGAAATGCACGTCTATAGCCTTAAAACCAGCCCGCAGCTCCGTCCTGATGGCAATAGTGCTGTCTGCAGAGGAGAGGCCGACCTCAGTAGGGTCAGGTGAGCCCGATGGTTTCCTTAGGTGGGCACCATCACTGTCGTCCCGCCTGGGAGTTTGACACGTCAAACGACAACTGTCGCTGTTTGAGATGTCCACGACCCATGGCGGATCAGGTTTTGGAGAAAAGATAGTGGCGATGTCCCGCGACACAGGCAGGCAGTTTGCGCCAGTATTGCCGGTCCAAGGGGGAGATCACAATATCTTTCCGTCCCTTCAGTTGAGCAGCACCTCCCCTGTCCGTCGAATATAGGGGCAAGTCAGCCACGGGCCATCTGAGCACCTGCCCGCCGTTTCTTGACAATGCCTGCAATCCTGTAGTTATACGGGCGGTGCAGCGTCAGAGCAGGATGTCACCCCCACCTCAGCGGCTGTGCACAATACTCTCAACTACACCTTTGTTACTGTGGCATCAGGGCATGGAGGTTACCTAGTTGCTCCCACGTCTAGTGTGCCATGAAAAAGGAGCCTGGCTCAAAACCTACACCACAGGGCCACTCCTGGCTGTCTACCTGGGCTGCTCCCATACGTCGTGCTGATCTACGTATTTAAGGCTTGCGGTGGCAGGTGCATGCCCAGCCAGTCTCAGGCAGGCACAGTTACCTCTGGCTGGAGAGGCCCGACGGTCGCTATATCACCGCACCTTCATCCCGCACGTGCCTAGAGTTATAGCTTGGCCACTCGACCCGGTTGTGGCCCCACCCTCAGGCTCACCTGCAACCCCCGTCAGCGCAGGGCCTCCGAGGCTCACGTCAGGCCGCATCTGGAGAGCAGCAGCGTGCCTTCTCCAGAGCCAGGATCAGCAGCCTCTCAGGCACTGGATCACTTCCTGGGTGCCTCAACATTCTTCAGCCTACTTTTCGGCTTCTGAAATAGCGTGTAAGCCGAGCATGGCTGCGTTCTACTTGCGGCGGCTCTGTAGCTTCACAAACGAGCAGCCATCTCGTCCTGGCCACGCCCCACAAATCTAATGTCTAAAGTAGCACACACGTTATCCTTAAAAGACTCTCTGATGTCTTGAAATTGGCACAAAGTACAAGGAAAAACACTGATCCTATGTGGTTGTACATCGCTGGCACACAGAAGGAAATACAGCAGATCAATGTGAAAATCACCACAGCTGAAAATACAATAAGCAACCTGGAAGATGCAGAACTCAATCTTGGGAAAGAACTGTCATCGACCTGAACCAACGCAATCAACATGTGGAGAGAAATAGCTGAGTTAGAAGATAGGAATAGAAGGGGAAATGTATGCATGCTTGTCTTACCAGTGAGAATAGAACATAAAAAACAGGCTCATGCATGTTTTCCTAAAACAATGGACACCCAAAGTAATAGGGTTGTCGTTTGCGAACTACTTCTTTGAACTTGAGAGAGCACTGTGGGTACCATCCTTCAAATCCACCAATTCCCCACAAAACATGCCCCAAGGGCAATAATTTGCAAACCTTTGCGATATCGCCATGTTGAGAACATCCTGGACTCTGTGTCAACCAAAAACCTCATGTTCGAAGCTAGATAAATGAGTATCGCACAAGACTTCTGTAGAGATACAGTGAAAATGAGAAAAGGCTTCCTAGCCTTAAGACCGAAACTCTGATCAATGAACATTCCTTGCGCCTTCGTTGGTCCTTCAAAATTCAGACTCGCCAGCTGATTTGGAATACTTTATGTAAAACCTCTCTGAATCAGCCATGGCTGTCTCTATTACCAAACCTATGACTGATGACAGGTTGAATTTTATGCTGTAAATCTGGTCTATGACTCTCCAGATTCTTGACTTGACTCCATAGCTGAAGTAGGGACGTGCCCCACAAAATTGTTTGTGTTGATGTTTATAAAGATGACTATACAATTTTTTTTTTTTTACTGTACTCTACCTATAAACTACATGCACATTTTCAGTTGTTTATAGGAAGTTAATTAAGCATAACATCTGCTCACATTTTATGATTAAGTGGTAATACACGTTGTAGAAATGTTGATTTGTCTTTGTTGATATCTATCTTGGTAATCACTTTATATTTTCAATTTCAAAGTTTTTAGATTAGAGAATGTGTTTTCAAACGGGTTTTGTACTCTAGGTATGTTATGTGATAACCTATATAGCATCCTGCTGATGGGGATCTACAGACTGCTCATATGTCTAATATATGTTGTAATATGAAGCACTGTCACACTCATTGCATTAAAAAGATAAGATATTGCTTGTCTTTTTATTAGGTCTCGCTGAGTTAGCGCGCATGCGCTGCTCGAAGAGACATTTAGTAGGTGAGTTTTCAAAGTGCTGCTGGCTGGCGACAAGCTTGCGTTCACACGAGCGTGCACGCACGCAGCCGGCAGCTTTGCAATATGTACAGCCGCGATCACTTTCACTTTCGCGTATGCAGCCTACTTTCACTGTTTCCCATCGTGCGCGCACGCGCAACACTCGCGTCCACTATTTGTCCACTCCTTGTTTTTTTTTTTTCCAGCTATGATAATTTTTTCCCTGTCCAACTGAAAAGGTCGATTACCCCCGCCAAATTGGGGAAATGCTCTTACAATTCTAGATTGGGATTATAGATCGAGTTGGCTCATTTGGAAAAGGTTGGTATGCTCTGCCCAGTTTTATTAGCTCCACTCCTAACCTAAGTCAGACCGTGTATTGCCACTAACCTTAGTAGTACCTAGTACTTGTATGCATTCAAAATAAAACCACCATAGCCCTTAGATGTAACCCTTGCAGTTTTACTGGCTCTTGTGGCAGCCTTCTGTGTCCTCTATTTTATGTCTGGGGACTTGCTGTACTAAAGTGGCAATGCCTCTAACTTACTGCTCAGACCTTCTTTTGTTTAGTGGTTGCTAAAACTTTAGAGGTAATTCGACAGTAATGCAAGTTTTCATTGTTTTCCGGTTCTAAAAATATGGATACGATGTACCTTTTTTTTTTGTTTTTTGTTTTTTGGTTAAGAGTGTAGTGAGTGCCAATTTGCAAGTAGTTACCTTAAATATGAGAATAATAATTCAAAATAATGTAATCATAATTGTTAGATGTCGGCCCTGTAATTCTGCTGTTGTGCCAGTGTTCTCTGCACCCCACCCCTCTATATATGGAATGAATACACTTAAGTAGTAATCCTTTCTACGTTTTAGAAAGCTTACAAATTACCTCTGCGTGATTAATGTTTGGTAATCAGTGTTTCTAATGCAGTTACACGCTGATTCCATTATTACCTAGAGCAAAAGTATCGGGATTGTAAGCTGCTAATTTAAATTTAAACAAGTATCTGCTTTTCAAAGTGAAGAGTTTTTGTTCTTATGTGCAGCATCGTTTTGACCGTAACAGCGAATTTAACAGCTTGCTTCATAAACTTGTGAGTGGATTAAAATATTATGATAAATGGACTTTGCATTCTGTATTTTTGGAGCAGTACAAATTTTGTTAGCTATATATGCTTTTTTTAAAAAAAAAAAGTGTTAAAATAGCACTACTGTCAGACTTTCTTCTTAGGTAGTGAGACTGCAATTTGAATAAAAATATAATGGGGGTAAGATTTAAATCGGGGACACTTGAAAGACAGCTTTAAAATATCTCACCAACCTTTGAAAATGAGCAGACTGCGCAAGCAGCAATTCTCTCTTTCTCTATCTCTCTCTCTCTCTCTCCCCTTCTTCTCTTCTCCCCCCCCCCCCCTAAAAGTGTCGAATTTGGTAGTAGAATGTCACTTTTACTCAAATACTGAAACCATGGAAATGCAGTGCACACATATGGAATGTGAAAGCATGGCAACTATGTACTTTCTGCTCTGTCTTGTGAATTGCTCTAGTGCCTTTGGGGCAATCTACGCTATATAAAGTCACAAAAATAAAATAGCTAAAAGATAGAACAGTATGTTTTGCGAACTCTTCTGCAATAGGTACCAGCTTAAAAAAGAAATTTTTGTTTATAAACTTTACTTTCAAAATAGATCAACCTTCTTTCTAGAGCTGATTTTCCGGGAGCTTGTCGTTAGCTATTTTCTATTCGAAATTTGTAAGTTAGCGTTCTAGGTCTTCCTCTGTAACCAGTTCATAAAGACTTTTGTAGCCATCTTTACCTGGAATTTCGATTCATACCAGGGAGTTCATGTAGTATCAAATCACAGTATCACAGGCACAACAATTGTTAATGCCTTCAATGTGAAGTTTAAATAATGTGCAGGACGCCTTTAAATTACAATGAGTTGCTATTCTAAACAACTTAATCAATGTGAAATATATCTTGATTTTATGTTCATGCGGAAAAAGATTACTCTTGTTATAAAATGGCAACCACAATCACTGCACAGAAAAAACAAGCATTGGACTAACCAAGTAGTCGCGGCTATGGGACCTTATAAGTGTTTAGCCATGCAACAGTTAATGTTGTTGCAGTAAAGATATTGTGCTGCATTACTAAATACTTGTAAGGACCCAAAGGCGAGATCTATTGGCTATGCCAATGCTTGTTATAGCCTTTAAGTAGCCGGTTTTGATTCTGGGTTTGGATTGGCGGGCTCAATGCTTGCATCCTTCTGCCCCATGTTTATCCATTGGCAGACTTGGGAGGGGTGGGGGGAAGTGGGGGGGAAGAGGGAAGAGTGACGGGGATGTGCTATGGAGGGGATTTGAATTGTGTGATTGGTTTTGTCTTTTTTTACTCAAAGGCTATAAGAAAACGAGCATTGGCATAGCCAATAAGTCTCGCCTTTGGGCCCTTATAAGTGTTTAGCCATACAACAGTTAATGTTGTTGCAGTAAAGATATTGTGCTGCATTACTAAATACTTATAAGGTCCCAAATGGGGTTGCTCTCACTTACCTCACTTTCCTGTGTTTAGCTTTCTTTAACGTATACATCCCATGTTTTGTTGGTTGAGATTTGCCCTCAGTCACTCGATACTCAGATCAGCCTCTACTGACACTGATCGCTATCATTTTAAGAATTCCCCCCTTACCATACCTTACCATATATCACCCTCAAATGTACATATAGCCTGACCAGTCTTACATCTCTCAGTCAAATACCTATATGTAAACATTTGAATATATGATGATTCAAATATTCGAGGCCCTTAAGATAGTCTCCCAAAATGTTAAAGATGTATCCACCAGCAAAAAAGGAGAATTGGAGACTTATAAACTGAAAGGAGACCTCATGTTCCGTCAGGAGACAAAAGTCACTCAGAAGGAAGTGTCTATGAGGGGTGGTTGGATTGAGGAAGTTTTATGTTCCCCAGCAACTAAAAAGAGAAATGGCACAATAACACTCGTTGATAGCAAAGCCAATATATCTTTCATTAACACAAAAATAGACACTAATGATATGTGATTTTTTCACAACTCTCCATATATAGATCTTTTATGCACTAAATATTTATGCACCAAATATGGATGGGACTTGATTCTGGAAGTAGGTCATTGTAGGCAGTGACTTAAACCTACCTTTGGCTATCACCCTGGATAGCTGCTCTAGCTGTAAATGTTTCCCTCCTTTTCACAGAAAGCTCATATTGCTATGTAAGAACTATGATTTATAAGATTACTGAAGATTAGAGCATCCAGTTGAGAAACTCTTTACTTTTTTCTCCCACTCAAATGGTAATCAGGAATGGATTCCAAACTACAGTGCTCCAGTCTTGTATCTTCTTTAGCTGAAACTTCTATAGTGCCAAGTACAAAATAGGATCATTCAGCGTGCACATTATTGTTCAATGAGAATTCTTCCGCTCTTCACAAAAACACTGACGGGTGAATCAAGATCTGATAGTCCAGAGCACAGATCTCTAATTAAGATTTTTAAGCTAATCCTAAAGAAGAATGCCGCACACGCAATTAAGAGAAGATGCATTTAAATCCACCCTAGAGGGTTCATGTTTTGGCTAAAACGAATACAGACCTAAACAAAGACCTTAATAAGCTAGAAAGAGAAATCTAATAATTGGAAATACACTTCAGGAAAACTAGAGGAAATGAACTACTGGAAATACTCAACCAAAAATATTAATACAATAACATTTTTAGCTCTAGAGCACAACTTTGGGTCAGTATACAGAAGTTGTTTCAGACATAGGAAGACAACAAAGCAAGGAAATATTAGCCACATATTTGAAATACAAATCGATTAATATGAACTTTCTTGCGGTTAAAGATTTTATTGGTTGTAGTGTTGTGTAAATAAAGAATCGCGAACTCTTTTGGTTCCCAATAGACTGTAGGCCTGTGATGTAGGCATTTGAGGGTAATGAAGTGAGTTCAGGTTTAGAACGTTGAGTTCTTGCTTACACACGGAAGAATAAAGACGTTTATAACTACTGTGTGCGGCTTAGTCATTGGTGTACCCGGGCTGGGTAGGACGCTATAACTGGCGACTAGTAGGAGATAAGTAACTGGTAAATCGACTGTGCTCTCCCAGAGAGTTTGCCATGGTCCAGCAAACTGCTTGAGTGTGCCACGTTTGCCACTGTCGAAGTGCAGAATCCAGGCTGACACCTATGGTTTCTCAGTGCAACTCCAGCCTGTGCAAAGCATTCACTGCTAAAGAAAGCATCATTAAAAATCTACACATTGGACCAGAATCAAATGGAAAAGCCACGAACAGAGGAACCACACTACTGCACAAATTAATGACCTGTCATACAGAGTGATAACGTTAAAGGCGGATGTAACCAGGTTTTGAAAGGCGGTGTATGGTAATAATACAGTACAAGTTAAGCTGTAATCTTATGTGCTATAAGCGGCGATCAACCAGGTGGGTACGAAGAGACATTTAGAGTGCAAAGTCAATTGAATATCATAACGTTATCTGCTTATTAAATCATTCGAATACAAAATGACTAGTCTACTTACCGAAATGACTAAGCGGGTCGTCATACCACCGCCTGCTGTTGAGTGGTCCCAGAGAGAGGGCGGGGTGTGCTCGTGGAGCTGTCCATAAAGGAAGCTGTTCATCAAGCAAACTGCTGAGTAAGGGCTCAGAACAACTCCATATATCTCAATCAAAATAAAGAACCCCAATGGAGAGCAAGGGTGAGGTTAAAGTTCCTACAGCTGTGAAGATTGACCCTGAAGCCAGCATGTCGTAAAGTTCTAGGGATGGTCTGCATGAGTAAGCTTCTCAAGAATCGGAGATCCTTGCTGTTCACCAATTGTTATATGGCTGCTGCTTTCTTAAAACCACCATCATTTAATACTGCCTGAAAAGCAACTTATTGGCAATAGATGGATTGCTTGGATAGAGACTTTTTAGGATTTTTATAGATGCCATAGATGAAACGGATGACCATAAGATTATCAAGTATCTGAAGAACATGGCTGGTGAAGAAGCCATAAACAAAATCCCACAAGATGGTGAAGTGAGTACAAGCAAATCAAAGCAGCTCTAAATGTCAAGTTTAATCCGGTGCTAAATTTAGATTACGGACGATACATCTTCAGTCAAAAATACCAGAGAGTAGGTGAAACCATCGATGAATTTGTTGAGACTGGATCTCCTTGTAAAGCACTGCAATTTCAATGAATTTAATGATGAGGAAGCTACCCGCTTAAGAGTTATAGATGGATGTCTGTCGGATTAATTTTGATGAGGAATGCTGAAGTAAACTAAGTTTGGAGCAGGTCCTCACAGCTTCCTGAGCTGAGGAGCATGCTAATCGACAAGCGGCTGACATGGAGGCTAGTGGTGCCAAGATTGCGTTGGTCATGAACATGAAAAGTAGGCCAAAGCCATAAGCTGTGGGACACAAAGTAATGTCTCTACAGAAAAAGAAAATGTGCTTCAGATGTGGATTTTCGTTTCTACATGACGGTAGATATCCTGCTATTGGACAGATTTACTGTGCAAAAGTGCGCCATTTTGTAATGGTTTGCAAGGCAAAGGGAAAAGCATGTGCGTCACAGCGTGAATTCAAATGGCTGACCAAGCGCTTCATCAACGACATTCGCCCTCTCAGAAGGCCAAGCGGTCACATTAACGGAAGCAAATCGATACCAAAGTCAATCGTCCTCTAAATCCTCATCAGTTTCCAGTGAAAGTGACCGTGATAATTGGACAATGTCGATGTTTATTTCAGAGAGGCATGTGGGACTAGTTGAATGAGAGAAAAAACACACACTAAAGAAAAATTGACTCGAAAAAGTACCAAAGACTTACAAATATTGTCCTACGATCATCTTTAAGATAAATTGGTGTTCGATACTTTTAATTATTGATAGCTGTGCGTCGATAAACTTAATTCCTGAAGAGAAATTCTGAATTGTCTCCATTACCACAAGTCACACAGTCGAAAACTAAATTGAATACGTGGGCTGTGTGGGCAACTTTAAAAAGTCAAGGTTCCTTTGTAGCCATGATGAAGCAGAAGAAAACTGTGGTACGAGCTCCTTCATGTACTCCCTCCGACTGTTTCACATGCCCATTTTAACACCACTTTTGAAATGGGACTGTTATCATTGAACCACATAGGAGTGTTCATCATGAAATAGTAACTCAATTTCCTTCATTACTTCATGGATTAGGAAAGCTCAAGACTATGAAAGTACAGTTACATATAAATGAGGATGTTTTTCCTGTTGCCCAAAGACTCAGATGAGTTGAGTTACACTTGCAAGAAGCTGTCGAAAGTGAACTTAATTCATTGTTCAAACACAATCAGTGAACGCTCCACTGGTCAAGCTCAATGGGTATCTCCCATAGTAGTAAAAGACAGTAAAGGAGGTGTCTGCTTTTGCATTGACATGCGTCAAGCCAATAAGACAATTAAGAGAGCACCACATCCAAGTCATACATTTCTGATATGATAAATGAATTAAATGGTGCAAAGTTTTATTTCGATTTAAGAATATTGCAGGTACATAACCACCGTTTCTACACACATTGGTTTGTTTTGCTATAAATTACTACGTTTTCAGGTATCCTCTGTTGCAGAACTTTGACATATTGGTTCTTGGAGCCACTCAGAAATAGCTTGACAAAGCTCACTAAAGTGTTGTTTTGTAAATGATGCTGGATTGACACTGAATGCTGACAAATGTGAATTCCATAAGAAAAGTTTGAAATTCTATGGCCATATATTTTCTGATGGGAGTATAACACCTGATCAAGCTAATGTGCAGGGACTCTCTACTGCCTAGCCCGCACAGGACATTTCCATGTTGCGTTCATTCCTTGGGATGGCCAGTTACTGTTTTAGATACATGCAAGACTCTGTGACTCTCAGTGCATCATTCGTTATGAGAACTGACAGCAAATAACTTACTTCATTGGTCTTGTGAGTGCGAAGAATTTCAAACGAATCAAGCAAGGCATCGAGAATGCCACTGAATTGGCCCACTTTGATCCTAAGCTTCATACCTAGATTGTAGTTGATGCTAGCCCTGTTAGGCTAGGCGCAATCTTTGCTCAGCACATTGGATAGCAGAATGACCGGAGGCACATGGTGACATACTCAAGTAAAAGCTTGTCATAAACTGAATGTGCTTATTCACAACCGGAGAAAGAAAGCTTGGCAGTTGTCAGCTTGTGAATATTTCCATGTGTTCTTATATGGGAAACTGTTCACAGTAGTGACCGATCATCAAGCACTATTGACAATATTTGGCAATCCAAAAGGCAAAATGCCTCCTCGTATTGAACGTTTGTGTCTGAGATTGCAGGAACACAATTAAACCATTGTTCACCCTCCAGGGAAGGATCAAAACTCTGCTTACTTGGATGTTTGGAAACATGACACTGGGAGGCACAGAGTTCTGTGTCCTGTTTAGTATCGCAGGCTGATGGTGTAGGGAACTTAGCCGATCGTCACCCTGTTCCTCAGGCTGATTTTGCTGAAAGACCTATTGGTGGGAAGATTGAGTCAGTAGGTGGTCCCCTTTGTCCTTTAGGGGGCCACAAGATCATTAATCCACTCATCTGGTAGTTATACTAGGGAGCCCGTGCATTTGACGTCCAAATCCCTTCAACTTAATCTGATTTCCTGGAATGCAGCGGGTTTGGCATCCAAAATAGTTTGTTTGGAGTGGGGTGACTGAGTGTGCATGTAGTGTGGCTAAGAATGTTTCTAAGGCCCTCATCAAATCAACCTATAGGGCTTACAGAGACTCCCTCCATCTCAGCAAAGGAGACCCATGGCATCTTGACTGACGTATTTTTTATGCAGTAAAGGAAACTTACACGAAGGAGGATTTCCTGGATGAGCTTGAGCCCCCTTGCCAGGGGAATCTACCTGCAGTTTCGTTATGGTACCCTGCCCCTTGATGTTTTAACTGCCAAATGGTTGCAAGCTCCGAGGGGACCGGATAGGAGGTGTCCATGTTGTTGTGATGGTAATTAAACCACTGAGCATGTTTTGTTTTTTTGCCCAGTTTATAAGAACAGTAGGCGACATTGGATAATTCTGCCGTGCCAGAAGCTGGGAGTAAGGGACTATAAAGAGGCGCTTAGGATGCTGAGATTTGATTCTATCAAACAGTTAGTCTTTGCACTTAACTGTTATTTGATGGGAATTTCCCCAAGGATGCAAAAAATGTGTGCTGCGCCCACAAATGAGCCTGGAGACGAGCTAGTTAATGACTGAGGCAATTGTTGCTTGACTACAACTGACACAACAGTACGTCATATATGTACAGATGCACTTAATTGTTTTAAATGTTTCAGGCGTTGGACGCACAAAATGAGTTCTATCGTTATGATCCTTGGAATTCTTACTTAGAGGTTTGAACCTGATCTATTGTCTAATTGGCCCATCAAATGAATGGCCGCATCCATCTTTCTCAATTGTAAGTGCTATAGACCGATGACCTTTGTCATTTTACTTTATATGCTTTTAATGTTGTATTCCATGTTTTTATTGTTTTATCTTTTATATGTGCTTTTATTGCCCAAGCGCAGAAATAAAGATATTCTGACTTGAAACTTCAGCTTATTTTTTTTCAAGAGTGCCCATACATTGCCCTGGTAACCCATCCAAGACAGCTGAAACCTACATAAACTTCATCGTAAAATCATGCACAATAGCAGTCAAGTCATTAGAGCAAATTGTCACTGCCATGAGCTAAGACAGTGACATGTTGAAATTGAAAGACATTATTGCTCACCAATCATGGAACCAGTACTCTCAACCTGTACCCAGTGAAAGAGAGTGCTTAAATTCAGAGATGAATTTATCTGTAACCGAGAAAGGCCTCCTCTTGCGAGGTACACATGTTGCCATTCCGTAGAGTCTACATTATTGAAGTAGCCCATGAGGGTCACAGAGGAACAGTTGCCACGAAGAGAGCTCTTTGAGACAGTATGGTTTCCTCATCTCAATGAAAGGGTTGAGAGAGTTAAAGGCCTATCATTTATGCAACTGTCTCTCATTACACATAACTCGGCACCCTTTAAATGTGTCCGAATTGTCGAACCGTGCTTGGGAGAGAATTGCTGTTGGTTTCGTCGGTTCTCTGGAGAATGGACATCATCTAATGGTCATTGTTGAGGAGTACTCCCGTTTGCCATTGGTAGAAGATCTTTCATCCATCACTCATGAAAAAGTTATTGACATAGTAGATGCCATCTTTGCGACATGGGGAGTACCTAAGATCTTGAAATCTTTGTAAAGATGCCCTAAAAACTAAACCCAAATCTTTCCTACACTTCCAGCAGCTTTATATGATCAGAGTAAACATGGTGATTAATTTACCGTCCTTCGATAGTCAAGTTTGGAGATTTTTAATGTAAAGCATCAGGAAAGTGCTCCTTTTTGGCCCCAGGTCACTGTCTTGTAGAAAAATTTGTGAGCACTCTAAAGAAAGCTGTGCAGTGTGCTGCATTAGAGAAACTCACCCTCAAGGTTGTTCTGAATACCACTCTTTGAGCTTACTGATCGACCCATTACATGACTACAAGGGAAAGCTCTAACTTTAATATTTGGGAAAGCCATGACGACCAAGGTACTCCAACAGACCATTCTCAGATCAAAGACTAAGAGACATTTGCACAGAGGATTCGGGTCACAAACAGAAAATGAAAATCTATGCTGACTATTGACGTCATGTGAAAGATGTCACTTTCAAGAGAAGAGATGGAGTACTAGTTTGACATTGTATAAAGCGAGAATCTGATGCTTCTTTCAAGGCTGAGCCCGTCACTGTGGCAACTACCAATGGACACTGGTAGTCCGACTGCCCAACATCCCGTTTAGTCCCTTACAAGAGATTTCATGGATGGGGTGTATTGCTGTGCATAACCTGTATCTTGTACCTGTTTCAAGTTGTGCCTCTCCCCATCAATAGTGACAACACATCTCTCCTCCAGGCAGTTTGTATGTATTATATCTGGGAAGGAAAGTGATAGAAAGTGGCATTCAAGACCTGCACAAAACACCCCAGAGAAGGGAGGGTTGGGAATCCCGTATTTATTACACTTTCACCATGCATCCCAGTTCTGCTACATGATTGAATGTCTAAGAGGGAAAACAGATAAACTGAGGTCCTACAAAGACCAAACTCTTGAAGCAACGCCATTAGGTGAAGTACAATGAATCCCTAAAAGCATGAGGCCAGCTCATGTATGTATCCTCTGTCACTAGAGCGATGATAGCAGTTAAGGACTCCATTGCTGTATTGCCTTTTCTTCCTTCCCACACCAGTCATAGTACAGAGTTTACACTTGGAATGCCAACACAGGCCTTTCAGATTTGAAGAGTGTGATTGCTTGCGGGCGATGTTCACAGTTGTCAAAAGGTTAAGAAGTGCTGACACAGAGCATAAATATGTTTGTAGCATGCGTGGCTTTTGATAAACCTGCTCTGCATGTTCCTGCGATCTAGTGTTAGGCCCGGATGTTTGCATCTTAGTTTTCTCCATTGACGTTTCCAGTCACAAGACCTGTTGTGAATTCTCCCTTAGTCCTCAATCCACCAGGAAAAAGACTCCACTGCACATTGTTTTTAGGGCTCGCCTGGCGTAGCTGCGCGCATGCGCAATTTCGCTGGTGAGATTTAGTGTTAACAGGTGTTTTCTGTAAGGTGCATTAAGCCCCGCCCCTCTTTTCCATTGGCTGGCGTCACCGTTTATGCTAAACGGTGGCCAGCCATTGGAAAAGAGGTGTCGGTGACGTATTTGCTTGGCTTTTCGAGCAGTCCCATTTGGACGGACTCGCTTGCTATGTGTTGGTCGCAAAAGATTTCTTATCTTTATGGGGCCAAACACATGGCCCCATAAAGACAAGAAACCTTTTGGCAGGCGAGGCCGGCAGGAAAAGCCAAGCAAATACGTCATGGTTGGGGGAGATGCGTGAGGCAGGCGGGGGTTTGCTGGGGCCGGGAGTGCGGCACAAGGGGGGGCAGAAGGGGAGGGAAAATTCCCTGCCGCCAGACTGACGGCCAGATCCCCCACTCCCCAGGATCAAGCAAGCGCCCAGGCTCCTCATCTCTTTAGCGGCTGCCAGGAAGTGCGACAGTCCGTTCCCAGGCTCACCCCAGCTCCTGACTTGCAGTCACCTCCTAGGAGGGGGCCTCGTGTCTGGCCCAGGATCCCTCCAGCGGCAGTCCGGTCCCGGCACACCTGCGCAGACCAGCGTGGGGAGGGGGCGCGTATGATTGGGTCGCGCAACCCTTCTGCCACCGTCTGACTTGCCGTAGGGCTCACCACCACACCAGGCCGCCAGTCACAGGCCCAGTAGTTTGTGTGGGCTCCCTCTATGGCAAAGTGGCACAGAAACAGTAGGGGGAAGCAACATTCCTCTCGTTTTGTCGCCGCCCGATCGTCAGCCGAGCGTGTATCGACTGTCCGGCGCCGCACCTCCTCCAGTCCGGTCCGCCCAGGACGTACGGCGGGTAGGATCTCTCTAGGCGCTCCCAGCGCCTCACAATCAGGCGGGTGCTCTGCCGCTGCCAAGGAGGGGAGGCAGCACCGCTAATTCAGCAGGAGCGGCGCCAGCAATTCTCCAGGATCCTGCTCTCTCCGGGGTGCACTAGGAGGAGTACCGGAGTTCAGGGCCTCTGAGCGGGCCGGGAGATCACCAAGGCGGAGCCGCCATCTTGTGATCGCCGTGAGGCCGGAGATGCCGCAAGGGCCGCCCGCGGCATCAGGGTGTCACCCCCACCACTACCCAAGAAAGCTCAGAGGTCAGGGAGAGGCAGGCAGGCGGCGTGTAAGGTGAGAACTCCCCGATGGAGATGTGCGGCACAAGGGGGGGGGGGGGGGGGGTCGTTTTGCTTGAGATCAGCACATGTCCTTCTCGGTGACGGTTCAAGGGAACAAGTAGATGAACGGTACGCATGCAGAGTGGCAATCCAGGTGCATAGACACAGCAAGCGATAAAAGAGTGGGTGGGGCATTCCCCACAAGCGCAGTACGGTATATCAAAGCAGAGCTATGGCGGAAGGAAAATAAGTTTGTATATATGTCACTCCCCCCTAATAATAATAAAATAACATTTAAAAAAAAAATTCCATTCAGGAAACCCCCCACCCTGCGCAGCTCCCAGCAGACAAACCCAGGCGTGGGAGCGCTCCAAGGCCGCAGCTGCAGAGAGGGCTGGCGCGCCCGTGGTGAAAGAGCCAGACTCCACACTACAAAGTGTGCAGGAGGCCTCCGCCTGTAAAATGCAGTACCCTGAAGGTCATGAGTTGAAACTCTACTCAGCCTTCCGTCCTTACGAGTGGTTTAAATTGGGTTACAGTTTCATTGTGTTATTCATAGTTCCTAAAACAGCTGAAGTGCGGTACGTAGCGCTATGCAAAAAAAAGATTGTCAGTTAACCCATGAGTTGTCTTCGTATTCAAGCCGTGTTCCCGCAGAGCATGCCAACGGCAGTGATTATGCGGTTATTGACTTGAGGTGGATTTCCAGCCACCTGCCAAGGATGGTTGCGCTTGGCGGTGTGAGGAGTTAAGCGAGTTATCACTATTTTCGGAGCTTTTCTTAAAAGTGCAGTCGGAGTTGTAATTGGGGCTTTCAGAGAGGCGTGATTAAAAAGTTCATTCAACCTGCCTTAGTTATTACGTACGGCTGCAGGGGCGGGCTGAAGTTGATTTATAACCAGAGCACCTGAAATTATGTGGTATGGCTGAGTAAATTATGCGGTAAAAAGGCACATGATGCGGCTTAATGTGTAAGATTTTGTGATACTATTACTTTATTATTTTGTCCTTTACACACTTCTTAAGACTCGTTTGGGCTTTGGTTGCACCTCATGAGTACCCGTTTAGAACCCAAATGCAGCAATAAGCAACAGAAATGTAACCAGTCAACCTTTGCAAAAGGCTTTCCATTGCGCGCAAAACGTGTCGCTTCGTTGTTATTAACTTTTGAACAATTTGCGCGAGTAACAACATTTTTGTTTGTTGAAATCTACAGATTATGCAGCAAATGATGAGTTGTGTGGCAAATGTGTCAGATCTATAATTATGCGGAAAAGAGCAGTGGCCGCACAATCACAGAATTCCAGTGGCCCTGCTTATAACAGTGTGTTATGCTGTTGAGTGATTTTGCGGTTTTCCTACTGGAGACATTACTGTCAGTAGTTCAAGAAAGCCCCCATCCGTTGAGCCGAAAGCGCTAATGCGCACATCGATGACGTCTCATTTTTGTTGTGCGCTGGTATTAGAGCGTGCCGTTTGCTAGCTGACATCAACCTCAGTAATAACTTCTGAGGTGAATCTGTTCCATGCACTTGTTTATGAGAGGGAATAGGTGTGGACAAGTTATTAGAGATACATTTCCTTATTAAACAAGCATTTGCAATGCAATAGGTCTCGCATTTACGTGAGTTTATGCTATTCGCATTGTAAATGACGATGCCTTTTATTTATGTTTTAAAAACGAAAACACAAATAAAAGGCATTGTTATTTGCAATGTGAATAGCTCAAACTCGCGTAAATGCGAGACCTATTGCATTGTAAATGCTTGTTTGCCCAGTGGGTGAGTACTGTAAGTTAAGTGGAGTGTCAACGACAAGTGCACTGTGCATTTTGAAATGCAAGGTGAAATGAAAGTACAAAATTTCTGGGATCGTTTGGGCAAGAGGGTTGTGCATGTGAATCTACAGCACTACACGCTGAGTGTGCAAAACTGCTATAAACAGGTGATTTAGTGCAAGTAACATTTTCCATTTGATGGATACCTATAAGTGTAGAGGCCTCACCTTTAGCATATCTCCAGGCACAAGACTAGATCTGAAGAATTTCAGCATGAGTGCTCCCTCATGCTGGACTTGATGGAACGGAGTTGCACATAAGTTCCACCCGTGTGTGCTGTCAGTAGTGTCTTCCAACCTAGATCTGAAGCCCTACTCTGAACTTTGTCGTTCTGTGATCACTCACAAAATATTCTACTAATGCATGCCTCCTCTGACAATTAGTCTTCAAGCCATGTCAATACTGCTCGAAGCACTTTTTAGTCACAGACCCCCATGAGGTATTCCTTTTGTCGCCTGGGTTTCAGTCAAAATCCCCAGTGGGCTTCAGTCAAGTTGTATAGTGGTGGCTTATCAAGTTTGACCAGTGGAAGGTCGCTCTCCAATCCCACCCAGAGCTCACAGCTTCTCTTGGGTCACGTGGGGGAACGTGGAGGGGCCTTTGGGGTCTGCGGAAAGACTGCTCCTGCCCAGTCTGGTGGAGCTTTGAGCAATATGTTTTGTCTTCCGAGCCTTTCTGGCGTCCATGGAAGAGAAGCCTGTAGCAAGTTCTCATGGACAGCACTGCTGCTATGCAGTATTGCAACAAGCAGGATGTAGTAGGGGTCATTTGTCCTGTGCCAGGAGGCTGTGTCTCTGGAGTTGAGAAAAGACTTACACCCTACCCTTTATTTCCTCTCTGCCTCATCTTCCTCCCACAGCACATTTTAGAGTAGCTCTTAATGACCCTGACGCAGGAAGTAAACCTATTACCTGCCGAAGGGTAGCATCAAACAGGTCCCCTTTGAGAAAGGTGAAGGATGCTGTTCACGCTTCTTCCTCCCGGAGCAACATTTTACAGATATTATTGTTATGCTTCTTTGGTTTGTGGAAAGTTGTGTGCCTTGCTTGCTCCACAATCCCATGCACATGGCGCCAACACACAGGTAACTATCACTACACCTTCGATTGAATATTTAAAGCCTGGGGTGTTTAGCAGTTGCCCTACTATTAATAATTGCATGTGAGCAAAGAGGCCCTATTTATCAGATGTTTTTAGGTCTCGCCTAGTGAAAGCAGCGCATGCGCTGCTCTCGCTATTACTAGTACCTTTGGGAATCGATTCTGCCGAGGGCTTGCGTGCACGCGTCTGCATGGACAAACATGGCTGCTCTTGCCATTTATAAATAGCAAACAGCGTGTCCGTAGTCCGTAGGGACTGTGGACAGCCCAACGCCATTTTGCATTTTGGTGTCGTAGCAACGAAAATGCTGTTTCCTGTACGGCGTTGAAGGTGTCCTAGCAACGAAAATGGTTATTTATTCTTAACCGGCACGTTTCTTAAAAATGCCGCTTTCACTGAGTTTGTATTTATTTTGTTGAAACGTGCGCCGTGTAACTTGGTGTGCATTTTAGTGTGTTTTTGTTGTTAAAAAGCCTGCTTTCAGTACGCAGCTTGCTGGGGTTTGATGACTTTGAAAGTACGCAGCTTGCCTGGGTTTGATGACTTTGAAAGTACGCAGCTTGCTGGGGTTTGATAACTTTGAAAGTACGCAGCTTGCCGGGGTTTGAAGAGTTTGGAAGTACGCAGCTCCTAGCATTTAAAAATGGTTGTTATTTATTTATTCTTAACCGGCACGTTTCTTCAAAATGCTGCTTACACTGAGTTTGTATTTATTTGGCTGAAACGCGCGCTGTGTAACTTGGCATTGGCATACTACTCACTCTACTACTCTCTCTACCCCACCCCTCTACTACCCCTCTACCCCTGTACTACCCTACTATCCCTCTACCCTACTACTTCATCACTACTACCCTACTACCCCATCACTACTACACCTCTAGTCCTGTACTACCCCTCCACCCTACTACTCCATCACTACCCTACTGCCCCACTACCCTACTACCCTACTACCACTCAACCGCTCTACCCCACCCCTCTACTACCCTACTATCCTACTACCCTTCTACTACACTACTACCCCACTACCACCCCACTATCCCTCTACTACCCCACTATCCCTCTACTACCCCACTATCCCGCTACTACCCCACTATCCCGCTACTACCCCACTATCCCGCTACTACCCCACTATCCCGCTACTACCCCACTACTACCCCACTACCCCGCTACTACCCCTCTACTACCTCTCTCCCCCTCTACTACCCCACTCCCCCTCTACTACCCCACTACACCTCTACTACCCCACTACCCCTCTACTACCCCACTATCCCTCTACTACCCCTCTACTACCCTAATACCCCTCTACAACCCCACTACCCCTCTACTACCCCACTACACCTACTACCCCACTACACCTACTACCCCACTACACCTACTACCCCTCTACCCCTCTACTACCCTACTACTCCACTATCCCCTACTAGCCTACTACCCCTCTGCTCTACTACCCTTCTACTACCCCACTACCACCCGTCTACCCTACTACACTACTACCCCACTACCCTACTACCCTACTACCCCTTACTATCCCACTACCCCTCCACTACCCCACTAGCCTACTACCCCTCTACTACCCCACTAGCCTACTATCCCACTAGCCTACTACCCTTCTAACCTATTACCCCACTGCCTCTCTACCCCACCCCTCTACCACCCCACTACCCTACTACCCCTCTACTACCTCTCTACCCCACCCCCTTACTACCCTACTGCCCCTCTACTGCCCCACTGCCCCACTACTCCTCTACTACCCCTCTACCTCTCTACTACCCCACTGCCCTACTAACCACCTACTACCCTACTTTTCCTCTACCCTACTACCCCTCTACCCCACTATTACCCCACTAACATACTACCTCTCTACCCCACCCCTCTACCCCTCTACTACCCCACTACCCTTCTACCTCTACTACACCTCTACCCCACTACCCCTCTACTACCCCACCCCTCTACTACCCTACTACCCCTCTACTACCCCACTACTACCCCTCTACCCTACCCCTCTACCCTACCCCTCTACCCTACCCCTCTAGTATCCCACTACTCCTCAGGTACCCCACTACCCTACTACCCCTCTACTGCCCTACTACCCCTCTGCCCCTCTACCCTGCTACCCCTCTACTAACCCACTACCCCCTACTAACCCACTACCCCCTACTATCCCTCTACTATCCCTCTACCCTACTATCCTACTAGTAGCCTACTACACCACTACCCTACTACCCCACTCCGTACTACCCCTCTACTACCCCTCTACTACCCCTCTACCTCTCTACTACCCCACTATCCCACTACTCCTCTACTACCCCACTACCCCCTACTACCCCACTATCCCCTACTATCCCTCTACTACCCCACTACCCCCTACTACCCCTACTACCCCTCTACCCTACTACCCTTCTACCCCACCCCTCCACTACCCCCTCTACCCTACTATCCTACTACCCCTCCACTACCCTACTACCCCACCCCCCTACTTCCCCACTAACCTACTTCCCCTTACCCTACTACCCCTCTACCACTCTACTACCCCTCTACCTCACCCCTCTACTACCCTACTACCCCTCTACCCTACTACCCCTCTACTAACCCACTACCCCCCTACTAACCCACTACCCCCACTATCCCTCTACTACCCCTCTACTACTCCTCCACACTACTATCCTACTAGTAGCCTACTACTCCACTGCCGTACTACCCCTCTACTACCCCTCTACCTCTCTACCCCACCCCTCTACTACCCCACTATCCCACTACTCCTCTACTACCCCACTACTCCCTACAACTCTACTATCCCCTACTACCTCACTACCCCTCTACTACCCCACTACCCCTCTACCCTACTACCCCTCTACCCTACTACCCCTCTACCCCACCCCCTCTACCCTACTATCCTACTACCCCTCTACTACCCCACTACCCTACTATCTTACTACCCCTTTACCCTACTACCCCTCTACCCCTCCACTACCCTACTACCCCTCCACTACCCCTCTACCCACCCCTCTACCCCACCCCCTACTATCCCACTACCCTACTTCCCCACTACCCCCACCCTACTACCCCTCTACTACCCTACTACCCCTCTACCCCACCCCTCCACTACCCTACTACTCCTCTACCCCACCCCTCTACTACACCACTACCCTACTACCCCTCTACTACCCCACTACCCTAAAACCACTCTACTACCCAGCAACCCTACTACCCCCACTACGCTACTATCCCACTACCCCTCTACTATCCTACCCCTCTACTGCCCCTCTACTCTACTACCCCACTATCCACCTACTCTCCCACTACCCCCTACTACCCCACTACCCTACTGCCCCCCTACTACCCCTGTATCCCACCCCTCTACTACCTCTCTACCCTACTATCCTACTACCCTGCCACCCCACTACCCCTCTATTACCCCTCTACCACCTCTCTACCCTATCCTACTACCCTACTTCCCTACTACCCCTTTACCACCCTACAACCCCTCTACTACCCCACTACCCTACTACTACCCTACTACCCCACTACCCCCCCACTACCCCTCTACTACCCCACTACCCCTCTACTACCCTACTACCCCTCTACCCCACCCCAACCACTACCCCCTCTACCCTACTATCCTACTACCCCTCTACCTTACTACCCCTCTACTACCCCCCTACCCTACTACCCTTCTACCCTACTACCCCTCCACTACCCTACTACCCCTCCACTACCCTTCTACCCACCCCTCTACCCCACCCCCTACTACCCTACTTCCCCACTACCCCTACCCCCCTCTGCCACCCCACTACCCCTCTACCCCACCCCTCTACTACCCCACCCCTCTATTACCCCACTACCCTACTACCCTTCTGCTACCCCACTACCCTACTACCCCTCTACTACCATGCTACCCTACTACCCCTCTACTACCCCACTACCCACCTATTCTCCCACTACCCCCTACTACCCTACTGCCCCTGTATCCCAGCCCTCTCCTACCTCTCTACCCTACTACCCCACTACCCTACCACCCCTCTACCACCCCACTACCCCTCTATTGCCCCTCTACCCTATCCTACTTCCCCACTACCCTACAAACCCACTACCCCCACCCTACTACCCCTCTACCCCACCCCTCTACTACCCCACTACTACCCCACTACCCCGCTACCCCTCTACTATCCCACTACCCCTCTACTACCCCACTACCCTACTATCCCTCTACTACCCCACTACCCACCTACTCACCCACTACCCACTACTACCCCACTACACCCTACCCTACTACCCCTCTACCCCCCTACTACCCCTCTACCCCTACTATCTCTCTACCCCACCCCTCTACTACCTCTACCCCACTATCCTACTACCCCACTATCCTACCCCCTACTACTCCCCTACTACCCCTCTACTACCCCAGTACCCCTCTACCCTACTACACCTCTACCCTACTACACCTCTACTACACCCCTCTACTACCTCTCTACCGTATCCTACTACCTCACTACCCTACTTTTCTACTACCCCACTACCCTACTACTACCCCACTACGCTACTTCCCCACTACCCCTCTACTATCCTACCACTCTACTACCCCTCTACTCTACTACCCCCCTACCCACCTACTCTCCCACTACCCCCTACTACCCCACTACCCTACTGCCCCCCTACTACCCTAATACCCCTGTATCCCACCCCTCTACTACCTCTCTACCCTACTACCCCACTACCCTACCACCCCACTACCCCTCTATTACCCCTCTACCCCTCTACTACCTCTCTACCCTATCCTACTACCCTACTTCCCTACAACCCCCCTACTGCCCCACTACCCTACTACCCCACTACCCCTCGACTACCCCTGTACCCCACCCCTCTACTACCCCACTACCCTACTATCCCTCTACTACCCTACTACCCCTCTGCTACCCCACTACCCCTACTCCACTACCCTACTACCCCTCTATCTCACTACCCCTCTACTATCCCACTACCCCTCTACTACCCCACTACCCTACTACCCCACTACCCACCTACTCTCCCACTACAACCCCACTACCCTACTACACCCCCTACTACCTCTCTACCCCCATACTACCCTCTACCCCACCCCTCTACTACCTCTACCCTATCCTACTACCCCACTACCATACTACCCCTCTACTATGCCACTGCCCTACTACCCCTCTACCCCACCACTACCTCTCTACCCTATCCTACTACCTCACTACCCTACTTCCCTACTACCCTTCTACTACCTGTCTACTACCCGTCTACTACCCCACTACCCCCTCTATTACCCCACTACCCCTCTACTACCCCTTTACTTCCCCACTACTACCCTACTATCCCACTACCGCCCCACTACCCTTCTACCCCACTACCCTACACCCCTCTACCCTACTCCTCTATTACCCCTCTACCCTACCATCCTACTACCCCACTACACTACTACCCCTCTACTCTACCCCTCCACTACCCTACTACGCTGCTATCCCACTACCCCAGTACCACCCCGCTACTACCCCTCTACTACTTCTCTACAACCCCTTTACTACCCCACTACACCTCTACTACCCCACTGCCCACCTACTCTCACACTACCCCTCTATTACCCCTCTACCCCACCCCTCTACTACCTCTCTACCCCACCCCTCTACTACCTCTCTACCCCACCCTACTACCTCACTACCCTACGTCCCTACTACCCCTCTACTACCCCACTACCCCTCTACTACCCTACTACCCCTCTACCCCACCCCTCTACTACCTCTCTACCCTATTCTACTACCTCACTACCCTACTTCCCTTCTACCCCTCTACTTCCCCACTACGCTACTATCCCACTATCCCTCTTCCCCTCTACTACCCCTCTACTCTACTACCCCACTACCCACCTACTCCCACTACCCCCTACTACCCTACTGCCCCCCTACTACTCCTGTATCCCACCCCTCTACTACCTATCTACCCTTCCACCCCTCTACCACCCCACTACCCCTCTATTACCCCTCGACCCCTCTACTACCTCTCTACCCTATCCTACTTCCCCCCACTGCCCCCTACCCTACTACCCCTCTATTACCCCACTACCCCTCTACTACCCCTGTACCCCACCCCTCTACTACCCCACTACCCCTCTACTACCCCACTACCCCTCTACTACCCCTCTACTACCCCACTACCCCTCTACTATCCCACTACCCCTCTACTACCCCTCTATTACCCCACTACCCCTCTACTACACCCCTCTACTACCTCTCTACCGTATCTTACTACCTCACTACCCTACTTTTCTACTACCCCACTACCTTACTACCCCTCTACTACCCCACTACCCCGCTACCCTACTACCACCCTTCGACTACCCCACTAAGTTACTACCCCACTACCCCTCTACTATCCTACTACCCCTCTACTACCCCACTACCCACCTACTCTCCTACTACCCCACTACCCCCCACTACCCTAATACCCCTGTATCCCACCCCTCTACTACCCCTGTATCCCACCCCTCTACTACCTCTCTACCCTACCACCCCACCACCCCACTACCCCTCTATTACCCCTCTACTACCTCTCTACCCTATCCTACTACCCTACTTCCCTACTACCCCCCTACTGCCCCTCTAC
Source organism: Triturus cristatus (assembly GCF_964204655.1). Classification (NCBI taxonomy): domain Eukaryota; kingdom Metazoa; phylum Chordata; class Amphibia; order Caudata; family Salamandridae; genus Triturus; species Triturus cristatus. Next base: position 360,145,861 of record NC_140583.1, read on the forward strand.
TACCCCACTACCCCTCGACTACCCCTGTACCCCACCCCTCTACTACCCTACTACCCCACTACCCCTCTACTACTACTCCACTACCCTACTAACCCTCTACTATCTCACTACCCCTCTACTATCCCACTACCCTACTATCCCACTACTGCCCCACTATCCCTCTACTACCCCACTACCCACCTACTCTCCCACTACAACCCCACTACCCTACTACCTCTCTACCCCCATACTACCCTCTATCCCACCCCTCTACTACCTCTACCCTACTATCCTACTACCCCACTACCCTACTACCCCTCTACCCTACTACCCCTCTACCACGCCACTGTCCTACTACCCTCTACTACCCCTCTATTACCCCTCTACCCCACCCCTCTACTACCTCTCTACCCTATCCTACTACCTCACTACCCTACTTCCCTACTACCCTTCTACTACCTCACTACCCTACGTCCCTACTACCCCTCTACTACCCCACTACCCCTCTACTACCTCTCTACCCTATCCTACTACCTCACTACCCTACTTCCCTTCTACCCCTCTACTACCCCACTACGCTACTACCCCACTATCGCACTACCCCTCTACTACCCCTCTACTCTACTACCCCACTACCCACCTACTCCCACTACCCCCTACTGCCCCACTACCCTACTGCCCCCCTACTACCCCTGTATCCCACCCCTCTACTACCCTCCCCGCACTTGCATTTGTATCATGAATAATTAATGTAACTATTGTACAAGGTATGGCACTGGCTTGGTTAAAATGATGAATTCTGAGTTAAAACTACAAGTCTGTCTTCACCCTTTATGTTTTGTAGTCCTCACATGACACGGCAACATTTTCAGTTAAATTGATGGTAAAAACTTTATTGAAATGTTAGTGAGCAAGCCTGCTGGGCAGCCGAAACGCGTCTGACATTAACAGCTGACAATAAATCAGATTAACTGAACGACACGGCGTCGACTCACCTTTGTTGGGATTTTGTGGCGTATTTGGACCGAGTTTCGGAGGTCCGCAACGCAGACACGCCCTTCGTTCTGGAGGTGGTGGGTTCACCGAAGCACTAGTGGAGTTTATACATACATATATATATGTATATACACATCTGCATATCTATATAAATACAAATATAAATGCATGCATACATATACACATACATATGTATGTTATGTACATGAAAGTTTGAAAAACACTAATAAAAGCAAATCTAAAAAACAACCTAATTACAAACAGAATTGCTTTAACTTAAACAAGGGTGAGACCTATTGTATTTTCAATGCTTGTTATTAGTTGTATGTGTATGCTAAAAAGTGATACTCATACTGGCCAAGTTTCCTATGAGCGAAACATTTCTCCAATCGGTGACTTAGTAAAGAGTGTTTTGTCCAACATTTGTGCCTGTTTGATATAACTTTGGTTTTTTCCTTGTTTTTCCTTGTTTTGCTGAGAATTTGTGCCCGTTCTGTATAATTTTTATTTCCCCCGTGTTGTGGTTTCCTTCCTTGTTGTCCGCCCTCCGCCCTCCCTTCCCGCCACCGCCGCTTTCCCCGCCCCTTTTCTATTCTGTACCCTCCCCGCTCCCGCCTCCCAGCTGCTCCGCCCACCCGCGCACTTGGCCTTAAATGGCGACCGTGCGACGCAGGTGAGTGTGACCCACTTGTGGGACACCCCCGCGCCGCACGGCCACCAGCTGCTGCGTGTGCCCCTTGCCTGCCCTCTGCCTCGCTGCTGCCTCGTTTTGCCGATTGCCGGCGGGCGCCGCTGCGGTTGTTTTCGCCCTTGTTTTGTCCAACATTTGTGCCTGTTTGATATAACTTTGGTTTTTTCCTTGTTTTTCCTTGTTTTGCTGAGAATTTGTGCCCGTTCTGTATAATTTTTATTTCCCCCGTGTTGTGGTTTCCTTCCTTGTTGTCCGCCCTCCGCCCTCCCTTCCCGCCACCGCCGCTTTCCCCGCCCCTTTTCTATTCTGTACCCTCCCCGCTCCCGCCTCCCAGCTGCTCCGCCCACCCGCGCACTTGGCCTTAAATGGCGACCGTGCGACGCAGGTGAGTGTGACCCACTTGTGGGACACCCCCGCGCCGCACGGCCACCAGCTGCTGCGTGTGCCCCTTGCCTGCCCTCTGCCTCGCTGCTGCCTCGTTTTGCCGATTGCCGGCGGGCGCCGCTGCGGTTGTTTTCGCCCTTGTTTTGTCCAACATTTGTGCCTGTTTGATATAACTTTGGTTTTTTCCTTGTTTTTCCTTGTTTTGCTGAGAATTTGTGCCCGTTCTGTATAATTTTTATTTCCCCCGTGTTGTGGTTTCCTTCCTTGTTGTCCGCCCTCCGCCCTCCCTTCCCGCCACCGCCGCTTTCCCCGCCCCTTTTCTATTCTGTACCCTCCCCGCTCCCGCCTCCCAGCTGCTCCGCCCACCCGCGCACTTGGCCTTAAATGGCGACCGTGCGACGCAGGTGAGTGTGACCCACTTGTGGGACACCCCCGCGCCGCACGGCCACCAGCTGCTGCGTGTGCCCCTTGCCTGCCCTCTGCCTCGCTGCTGCCTCGTTTTGCCGATTGCCGGCGGGCGCCGCTGCGGTTGTTTTCGCCCTTGTTTTGTCCAACATTTGTGCCTGTTTGATATAACTTTGGTTTTTTCCTTGTTTTTCCTTGTTTTGCTGAGAATTTGTGCCCGTTCTGTATAATTTTTATTTCCCCCGTGTTGTGGTTTCCTTCCTTGTTGTCCGCCCTCCCTTCCCGCCACCGCCGCTTTCCCCGCCCCTTTTCTATTCTGTACCCTCCCCGCTCCCGCCTCCCAGCTACTCCGCCCACCCGCGCACTTCGCCTTAAATGGCGACCGTGCGAACGCGCAGCGGTCACGCGCAGCGGGCGCGCCGATTGTGCGCCAAAGGCAAGCCCGTCTACGCCCGTCCGCGCCTGGACCGCGCCCAGTGCCAGGACCCCTGGACCTCGAAGACCCCGACCGACCCGCCTGACGTACTCCGCCGCCACCCTCACCGCTCTCAACACCGGCCGACTCCCAGAATGCCATCAAGCCACTCCACGACGTACCCACGGACCCTTCAGCTGCCACGCCTGCAAGTTCACCTGCATCCGGACCTGCCTCGCACCAGCACCCACCAAGCCGAACACCAGCAGCACCCACCTCAAGTGCATCCTGATCAACACACGCTCCGTCCACAGACATGCCATCGAACTCTGGAACCTCCTCGACACCACAGCTCCAGACGTTGCCTTCCTCACGGAGACCTGGATGAACGCCTCCTCAGCTCCCGACATCGCCATCGCCATCCCAGAGGGCTACAAGATCGTCCGGAGGGACCGAAACGCCAACCAGATGGGAGGAGGCATCGCCATCATCCACAGGAGCACCATCCGTCTCACGACCAGCACCGACAACTCCCTGACCACCGCCGAACACCTGCATTTCCAGATCCACACCAACCCGAACACCACCCTCAGAGGCACCCTGATCTACCGACCCCCTGGACCACGCACACAATTCAGCGAGGACATCGCCGACTTCGTCAGCCCGCATGCCCTCCCCTCCGCTGACTACATCCTCCTGGGAGACCTCAACTTCCATCTGGAGAACAACAACGACCGCAACACCAGCACCCTGCTCGACAACCTCGCCAACCTGGGACTCAAGCAACTGGTGTCCACCCCCACCCACCTCGCCGGACACACACTCTACGCTGTCTTCTCATCCAGCAAGGACATCGACTTCAGCCACGCCACAGAGCTTCAATGGACGGACCACAGCTGCGTCCACTTCACCTTCAAGAAAACAACGACCCACCACCACCAGCAACAGGCCGCCCGCAGAAGCTGGAACAAGATCACAGCAGACCAGCTCGCCACCTCCCTGAGCCAGCACCCTCCTGCCAGCTCAGCGAACCCCAGCCAGGCCGCCGACAACCTCACGAAGTGGATCAGCAACTGCGCGGACGAACTCGCCCCACTGAGGACCCCGCCCAGCAGACCCGGCAGCAAGAAAGCCCCATGGTTCACCGACGAACTCAAGAGCTCCAAGAAGAACTGCCGAGCCCTCGAGAAAGTCTGGAGAAGGGAACCGACACCGGACAACAGGACCTCCTTCAAACTTGCCACCCGGAAACACCACCAGCTGATCCGCGCCGCCAAGAAAACAGCATTCAAGGACCGGTTGGACAACAACGCACACAACTGCAAGGAACTCTTCAACATCGTCAAAGAGCTTTCCAACCCCAGCGCAGGAAACCAAGACATCACCCCATCGCAAGACCTCTGCAACTCCCTGGCTACATACTTCCACAACAAGATCGCGGACATACACAACAGCTTCAACAACCAACCAACGCACACCATGACCGAACAACCACCCCCCACCACCACCCTCCACGCCTGGACCCCGATCAGCACCGAAGACACCATCCGCACGATGAACTCCATCCACTCCGGATCACCGACCGACCCCTGCCCTCACCACGTCTTCAACAAGGCCGACGCTGTCATCGCACCCCACCTGCGTGACATCATCAACACATCCTTCGACACCACCATCTTCCCCGAGAGCTGGAAACACGCCGAACTCAGCGCTCTACTCAAGAAACCAACAGCGGACCCCACCGACCTCAAGAATTACCGCCCCATCTCGCTCCTCCCGTTTCCAGCCAAAGTCATCGAGAAGACCGTCAACAAGCAGATGGCCGCTTTCCTCGAGACGAACGGATCTCTCGACCCCTCACAGTCCGGCTTCCAAGCCAACCACAGCACCGAGACCGCCCTCATCGCCGCCACCGATGACATCCGAGCCCTGATGGACAACGGAGAAACAGCGGCCCTCATCCTCCTGGACCTCTCCGCGGCATTCGACACGGTCTGCCACCGCACCCTAGTACGGCGCCTCAGCAACGTCGGAATCCAGGACAAGGCGCTGGAATGGATCATCTCCTTCCTCGACGGGAGAACACAGAGAGTCCGCCTACCACCGTACAAGTCAGAGGCCACCGAAGTCATCTGCGGCGTCCCCCAAGGATCATCTCTGAGCCCCACCCTCTTCAACGTCTACATGAGCCCCCTCGCGGCCATCGTACGCAAACACAACCTCAGCATAATCTCCTACGCCGACGACACCCAGCTGATCCTCTCCCTGACCAACGACCCCGCCGCCGCCAGAGCCAACCTGCACGAAGGGATGAAAGAGGTAGCCGAGTGGATGACGACCAGCCGCCTGAAACTGAACTCGGACAAGACGGAGGTCCTCATCCTGGGCTCCTCTCCCTCCGCCTGGGACGACTCCTGGTGGCCTCCCGCCCTGGGCACCGCACCCAAACCGACAGACCATGCACGCAACCTGGGCTTCATCCTGGACTCCTCCCTCTCCATGACCAGGCAAGTCAACAACGTCTCCTCGGCATGCTTCAACATCCTACGCATGCTACGGAAGATCTTCTGGTGGATCCCCACCGAGACTAGGAAGACCGTCACCCAGGCCCTCGTCACCAGCCGACTGGACTACGGCAACGCCCTCTACGCCGGTACCACCGCCAAACTCCAGAAGAGACTCCAGCGGATCCAGAACGCCTCAGCCAGACTCATCCTCGACATCCCACGAACCAGCCACATCTCCGGACATCTGAGAGACCTTCACTGGCTCCCCGTCAACAAAAGAATCACCTTCCGCCTCCTCACCCACGCACACAAAGCCCTACACGACCAAGGCCCGAGCTACCTCAACAGCCGGATCAACTTCTACGCTCCCAAACGCCACCTCCGATCAGCCAACCACGCCCTCGCCGCCGTCCCCCGCATCCGAAGAGCGACTACAGGAGGAAGGTCCTTCTCCTACCTGGCCGCCAAGACCTGGAACTCCCTCCCGACCGACCTGCGCCTGACCCAAGACCACCTCTCCTTCAGGAAGAAGCTGAAGACCTGGCTGTTCGAGCAGTAGCGGCTCCCCCCCCCCCCCCCAGCGCCTTGAGACCCTACGGGTATGTAGCGCGCTTTATAAGTGTCACTGATTGATTGATTGAAAAGATATATGAATTTAATACTCCGCTCCTCTGCAGGTCATAAAATACACTAGGCATGAAAACAGGTATTAAAATGAAAAAAAACACTTTTTAGTGACAGCCCTTAAGAATAAAATGCAAGAAGACTAATCTTGTACCAGTCTTTCTTGATGATGCCCTGTACAACAATCACATTGTGTTGGGCACTTTAGTAAAAATAATATAAAATGACACTTTCTTGCGTCCTTTACTTTGTCATATGACGGTGGGCCTGCAGGTGTTAACCCTTATCATTTTAAGCACAGCAACTGACTATTACATTTTTGGTGGTGTTTTATCAGTTCTTAAAGGATTAAACCTAATACAGGAAAACCTATCCATAAAATATGTGGGTGGCAAAGTAATTCAGCTTCAAAACCTTCTGATTAACTTTTTTTTGTTGAGTGCACCCGTAAAAATCGTAAATCTGGTAACCTCAAATTGAAGTGTAATTTAAGGCATTTTTTTGGGATGGGGAGGGTGGCAAACCATTTTGTTAATTGCAACACTTAGCACTGTTTTTTCTTTTTTTGTGCTCAAATGGTTTATCTAGAATGTCTAATGCTGTACCCTTCTTCAATTGTTTAAAATAGTGTATGTTCTGGTGTAATTTGCTTATTGTACTTTTAGGAATCCCTTTGGAACACAGAAGTGCATTGAATGCGATTCTGTCGTGAAAGATTTTGCAAGCCACTTTACAGCGTATGTCAATTGCAGTTTATGCAGATACAATACTAGCTGTGGTAAGGCATACGCAAATCATATGGTGAGGTAAGTCACATTCATAATATATAATCTTTGTATAATTTGTGTTCTCTTTCTTTATAAGTTTATTTCAGTGTTCAAATAATATTTCATATTTGGTGTATGCTTACTTTGAAAAGGGGGAATTCTGTTTATTGTCTGTACAAATTGGGCTACATTCAAGTATATGAGCAAAAATATTAATTCTACAAATAAAGCAACAGTCGTATATGATACGTTTGCCGAGTGGCTGCTATTCTGGTCCACTGTAATACATAATTTTTTCCTTTTTCCTATTGTAAAATTACATGCTCATTGTTAGCAATGAAAAATTTCAATCACATTTACTGTAATATACTATTTATGCAATATACTAGGAAAATACTATGGAGGAATTCGGTAAAGAAACATTTGAACTAGAATGTAGAAAAAGCAGAATCCTTTGACTTGTGTTGAAAGGTGCAGCCTTTTTTAATTCATTTATTTCATATGCTGCTCATAAAGATATAACACAACTGTTTGGCTTCTAGCCAACCGTTTAAACTCCCAAATTCATGATTTCAGACTCACTACACGGTCACAAGATTGCTCTCAACCCAACAAAACACAATGCCACCAACACATACTGTAGTCATGGGAAGTGTGAATTGCCCTTCGTTCATCCCTGCATGCCCCACAGATACCTCCCACAATCCTCCAGGCGTAGGCCCACAACTACAGACGCAAGTGGTTACGTCAGCCAAGAGGCCAAGTAATTGTTGACCACTTAGGTATGCAAATATTCCACCACCACTCGCATGCTCCTGCAAAGGGAGATCCAGGATAACACGATAAAGTCGAGGGCACTGATGGACAGTGGTACATGAAAAAAGGTATATTACCTGACTGGTGTTGCAATGAGGAAATCACAAATGCTGAGATATTTACCTACTTTGACTGACTTAAACAGCAATCTAAAATTCTTACTCTGAGATTATGCAGGTCACCAATCTTGCAGCCTTACTTTAGAATCAACTTAATAACTCTCAGATTTATAGTAGGCCCAATGCATTCCGCCAACCTACGCACACCTAGGAATGTACATTTACACCCCATATAGCTCGAGATCTGCCACAACTCCCACAAGACTGATTTTTAGCCCAGCTGACACTTATAGGGCAGAGCTCAAATGACAAAAATATAGGTCACTAACACTCGGGACACAGCAACGCAGATCAGTACCACACATCAATTACAAGAAGTCACTACTACTGACTGATCATCACAACACAACTACTTGTGTTGCTTTCTTTAAGGTTTGTCTATGTGTGTGTGTATATATGCGTGTGTGTGTGTGTGTGTGTGTGTGTATATGTATATATATATATATTATCTACCGGCGGTCGCCAGTAGATAGTTATAGTTACAACTTAGTTTCCATAGGAAATCTCTAAATTCTATATTGAATAACTTTGGCGCCGGTTGACGAATCCTCGCGAAATTTTCAAAACAAATGGGGAGCTCCGTTCAGCTCCTACCCTGAAAGTCTCGAGGTGATTCTTCAAGCGGGGGCCGAGAAAAATGGGGGTCCCAAAATGCGTTTTCCCCATGCATTTTTCCATAGGACCTTTAGTCGAAGGTACAGCCCGAACGGCTGAACAGAATTACGTGAAATTTGGCAAAGAGGTAGCCATAAGGTCAAGGAAGTGCCTTTTGAAGGTCTCGTGTAAATCTGTTCAGTATTTCCTGAGAAAATAGCATTTAAAACCATATCCATATCTATACGCGCGCACTGTGCGCGCACCCTGCCGTGCGCGAGCGCAATTCTGATTGGTTGTTAGATGTTGGTAAACATTCAAATCGTTCGAAACCAGGAAGTGTAGGCCGCCATTTTGTCTCTCGCAGTCTGAGGGGGTGAAAAACAAAGGTGGAGAACGTGAAAAGGGGGCAGGGTGGACAATTCCTGACCCCTAGAAGGACCCCCAAGGGAGAAAAAACCAAATTTTTTTGTTTAAAAAAATCGCGGGTTGCGCGCACGGCACGCACTGCGCACCGTGGGTGCTCGGTGCGCAAAGCGCACCGAGCGCCAACACTGCACGCGCACGGTGCGCGCACGGTGAAAAACCTGAAAAAAAAAATTATAAATGCATAACTTAGCATTAAAAAAAACGTACAAATTCACTTAAAAAACCATATGTTTCACACATGTTATAGTTAGCTGGACATTTCACTCGTTAAAAAACCAATGAAATTCCCCCGTTATAGTTAGTGCAGGCAACTATAACTCATGCGACCGCAATCCTCTGCTGATGACGTCAGATATTACATCACTGATGACATATGTGTCTTTCTGAAAAATAAATATTTGTAATATATGTATAGCTAAAGATTAATGGAAGAAGACATGGGTAAATAAGTGTCTAAATACAGTGATGTAATATCTGACGTCATCAGCAGAGGATTGCGGTCGCGTGAGTTATAGTTGCCTGCACTAACTATAACGGGGGAATTTCATTGGTTTTTTACGAGTGAAATGTCCAGCTAACTATAACATGTCCTATGGTTTTTTTAAGTGTGTGTATATATATGTATGTATGTGTGTATATATATATATAGAGCCGATCCGCAACGTAAAAGACGAAGAGACGTTGCAGGAACTCCGTGTCCATTTGGAGTTTGAAATTTCAGTGCTGTAAATGGGGTGTCAGCATCACTAACCCACTGTGGAATATTAATATTTTATGGAGACCAACGGCAACATGACTTTAAACAAAACTTCATGTACCATCATGCACTTGTACCTTGTACAGGGCGGAAACATTCAAAATCAGCGCAGCTGCGCTGTGAACATGACTGCCACGCTCCAATACTGCCTGTGCCTGTGATCAAGGGAGATGGCTCCCGAAACGCGTCAGAAGAAAGAATAAAGGCTGAAGTACCTGTTTTGCTGCACGCTGTATGCATCCCTGTGAGAACTCCAATAAAGGATTCTGAAGCACGAAGTGAGTGGCACCTCAATGCTGGGAGCAGCTTTTTCTATGAATGTAATTCGGTCTTGCTCGGACCGAGAGGTGCCCCACGGCGGAAGAGCCGATCCGCAACGTAAAAGACGAAGAGACGTTGCAGGAACTCCGTGTCCATTTGGAGTTTGAAATTTCAGTGCTGTAAATGGGGTGTCAGCATCACTAACCCACTGTGGAATATTAATATTTTATGGAGACCAACGGCAACATGACTTTAAACAAAACTTCATGTACCATCATGCACTTGTACCTTGTACAGGGCGGAAACATTCAAAATCAGCGCAGCTGCGCTGTGAACATGACTGCCACGCTCCAATACTGCCTGTGCCTGTGATCAAGGGAGATGGCTCCCGAAACGCGTCAGAAGAAAGAATAAAGGCTGAAGTACCTGTTTTGCTGCACGCTGTATGCATCCCTGTGAGAACTCCAATAAAGGATTCTGAAGCACGAAGTGAGTGGCACCTCAATGCTGGGAGCAGCTTTTTCTATGAATATATATATATATATATATATATATATATATATATATATATATATATATATATATATATATATATATATATATATATATATTCACTGAAAAAAACAAAGGTTTCACACATGTTATAGTTAGCTGGAAATTTTACTGATAAAAAACCAATGAAATTCCCCCGTTATAGTTAGTGCAGGCAACTATAACTCACGCGACCGCAATCCTCTGCTGATGACATATGTGTCTTTATGAAAAAAAAATATTTGTAATATATGTATAGCTAAAAATTTATGGAAGAAGACATGGGTAAATAAGTGTCTAAATACAGTATTAGCATCAGCAGAGGATTACGGTCGCGTGAGTTATAGTTGCCTGCACTAACTATAACGGGGGAATTTCATTGGTTTTTTTATCAGTAAAATTTCCAGCTAACTATAACCTGTGTGAAACCTATGGTTTTTTCAGTGAATTTGCAAGGTTTTTTAAATGCTAATTCCTAACTATAACGTGTGTGAAACCCATGGTTTTTTCAGTGAATTTGTACGGTTTTTTAAATGCAAATTTTTTTTGGGACATTTTTTGTAAACCTATGTATACAATAATATATGTACTATATCCTGCATTATGGAAAGGTGTTTTTTTTTTATGCATTTTTTTCCGTGCGCGTACGGTAAGCTGACGGTACGCGCTCCGTACGTCATAAGTACGGTGCGCGTACGTAATAGGATACGCGTACCGTAAGCTGACGCTACGTGCTCAGCACGTCATAAGTACAGCGCGCCTACGTGATACGTGCGTGACGTACACGCGGAAGCAACGTCGCGGTTACGCAGGGGCGTGTAATGCGCATGCGCGAGTGCATCTTACGTACGCGCTCCGTAAGCGCTCTGTAAGCGTCACGTTTGCGCATGCGTACTTGTTTACGAGCGCGTACCGTGACCTTACGGAGCGCGCACGGTAGGCCATGTGATCCACAAAGAACACTTTTCATTGGTTGAAATTACTTTCAGTTCCAGAAACTTCCCACACCACACCCATTCCCCTCATTACTGCTTGAAAGAACACTTTTCATTGGTTGAAACTACTTTCAGTTCCAGAAACTTCCCACACCACACCCATTCCCCTCATTACTGCTTGTGATTCTCTAGGAGCAGGAGCTGAATTGTCTTTGGGATACAATGGCAGAACAGCAGACCTCTTCTGAGAGTGAGGCTAGCAGCACCACCATCATCCAGAGAAGGAGGAAACAGAAGACTTCTTTTGTATGGGAGTATTTTACTTTTCCAGAGGGGGAGAAAAAGGTCAATGCTCCACTGGTCACTTGCACACTTTGTGACCGTGTTTTATCTAGAGGGAATCCAAGGTAGAAATATTCCTTTGGAAATCACTCTATGATGAGACACCTTCAGGATAGACATCCCAGGACCTTTGCTAGACATACTGGAGAAAACTCTTCAGTAAGTCACCAGAGCCCAGCCTCTGAAGCTCAGCCGAGTACATCATCGGCAGCTCAGCTGAGCCCTTCCTCTGAGGTGGGAGCATCACCTTCTTCTGCTCCTCTGGACGTCAACCCTCGATTTGGGAGGGTTGTAATGAGGTGTATAACGTGTTCTGGTCTTATTGTTTTTGGGGAGACCAGTGTTCCCCTTATTAACAATAAGATAGACCAGCACGTTTGTAGACGCTCATAATATTCCCATTCTTTCTTTCCTCCATCCCTCTATGAACCCAACGGCTCTTTTAAGAGCCAACCTTACCTCACAATTTTTTTTTTTTTTTTTTTTTTTTTAAGCTTTCCTTTTTGGAATTTTTTTTTTAACCGTGCGCGTAATTCTGCGAATTTCGCGAAATTTCTCCGTTTACGCCGTGCGCGTACGCTGCGCGCATTCGGCGATTTTTTTTTCAAAAAAAATTTAAATTAATTTTTTGCCCTTGGGGGTCCTTCTGAGACCCCCTGCCCCCTTTTCACGTTATCCACCTTTGTTTTACACCCCTCAGACTGCGAGAGAGAAAATGGCGGCCGCCGCTTCCTGGTTTCGACCGATTCGAATGTTTACTAAGATCTAACAGCCAATCAGAATCGCGCTCGCGCACGGCGGCGTGCGCGTATGGTAAGCGCACCGTAAGCGCACCGTAAGCTGCCACAGATATTTATATTGATTTAAATGCTATTTTCTCAGGAACTACTGAACAGATTTACACCAGACCTACAAAAGGCACTTCCTTGACCTGTAGACTACCTCTCTGCCAAATTTCAAGGAACTCTGTTCAGCCGTTCGGGCTGTAGCTGTGTCTAAAGGTCCTATGGAAAAATGCATGGGAAAAACGCGTTTTGGGACCCCCCTTTTATCTCAGCCCCCGCTTGACGAATCCCCCCGAGACTTTCAGGGTAGGAGCGGAGCGTAGCGCCCCACCTATTTTGAAAATTTCGCGAGGATTCGTCGACCGGCGCCAAAGTTATTCAAAATAGAATGTTGCGGTTTTCCTATGGAAACAGGGTCCTAACTATAACTACCTACTACCTATATATATATATATATATATATATATATATATATGTTTCAACAGTTTTCCCCAGAGACGAGGCCGCACTCCTCCACAGGTAAGTGACACCACCTTTATTTCAATTGGCAGGCTGCTTCACACCCCGTCATGGTGCCCCCCCTGGCCTTACGCGTTTCAAGGAGACATTCCTCTTCTTCAGAGGCCAAGAGCACAAGCAACCACTTTCCGTGCGTCTGCACTGTCCCTGTCTTGCTCATTTGCATACAGTTAATTAGCCTCCGGTGTGCAGCTTCCGGTGTGCCTCTTTTGTAATGCTTTCTGGGACCTGCAGTCCATTCATGCACAATTAATCCCTCCGGTGGGTTTGGTGCTCGTGCTGTATTTGTAGGGGCCGCTTCATAGCTCTCCATTGAGCCCCCGAGTGAGACGTAGCCTGCCATATTCAATACCTGCTTCGCTGATCGCAACGGAAAAGTTCCATGCGCAGACCCACTTTCTTTCTCGGGCTGGTGCGTTGCCTCCACGGCCGGGAAGCGCCGTGATTTGTGTTTCAACAGTTTTCCCCAGAGACGAGGCCGCACTCCTCCACAGGTAAGTGACACCACCTTTATTTCAATTGGCAGGCTGCTTCACACCCCGTCATGGTGCCCCCCCTGGCCTTACGCGTTTCAAGGAGACATTCCTCTTCTTCAGAGGCCAAGAGCACAAGCAACCACTTTCCGTGCGTCTGCACTGTCCCTGTCTTGCTGAAACACAAATCACGGCGCTTCCCGGCCGTGGAGGCAACGCACCAGCCCGAGAAAGAAAGTGGGTCTGCGCATGGAACTTTTCCGTTGCGATCAGCGAAGCAGGTATTGAATATGGCAGGCTACGTCTCACTCGGGGGCTCAATGGAGAGCTATGAAGCGGCCCCTACAAATACAGCACGAGCACCAAACCCACCGGAGGGATTAATTGTGCATGAATGGACTGCAGGTCCCAGAAAGCATTACAAAAGAGGCACACCGGAAGCTGCACACCGGAGGCTAATTAACTGTATGCAAATGAGCAAGACAGGGACAGTGCAGACGCACGGAAAGTGGTTGCTTGTGCTCTTGGCCTCTGAAGAAGAGGAATGTCTCCTTGAAACGCGTAAGGCCAGGGGGGGCACCATGACGGGGTGTGAAGCAGCCTGCCAATTGAAATAAAGGTGGTGTCACTTACCTGTGGAGGAGTGCGGCCTCGTCTCTGGGGAAAACTGTTGAAACATATATATATATATATATATATATATATATATACGAACAGCATCTTACATGGAGAAAGTTTCCATCCCCCTCAATTGAAAAAAAGTATCCCATATGGGGAATTTTTACGAATGAGACGCAACTGCTCTGACGATCTAGAAATGGAAAAAACCTTCAAGGAAACAGAAATAAGATTCCAACAAAGAGCATACCGGGAGAAAGACATAAAACAGGGTCAGGAAAGAGCAAGAGCCATCCCAAGAGCACAGACTTTGAAACGTAAGAAAGAACACAAAGAGGAAAATGCTGCAATTCGAGTAGTACTAACATACAGCAAGGAAAACTATCAAATTATAGATATCCTAAGAAAACACTGGGATATCTTGAAGAAGGATCCGGATAGTGGACATATAATTGGTAACCAACCTAAGATCTCTTATCGGAAGGCACCTTCCCTAAAAGATAAACTGGTGAAAAGCCATATGACAACAAGCAAGAAAGGAAAAAAACTGGTTGGAGACCAAACAAACAGGTTTCGTACACTGCAATACATGTAAGGCGTGTAAACATGGCATAAACATGAAACAAACAGTTGACTTTATGGGAAACACGTTCAACATTACGGAAAGAATCACGTGTGAATCTACATACGTAGTATATGTCATTGTCTGTGGATGCGGACTCTGGTATATAGGCAGTACCATCTGCCCACTAAATAAGAGAATCTTGGAACACTTACAAGCTGTACAGAATGAGGATACCAACTATGCAATTGCGAAACATCTAAAAACCCATAAAGAAACTATGAGACAAAACATAAGATACTTTGGCCTGACAACTGTGCCTAAAAATGGATATTGGTGATTATTTGCACTGAGATTAAATCCCATAAATCTACAACTTCCTTGGTGTGCAGTGTTTCCTTCTTGAGGGAATTTGTTGGGAAAAAAAAAAATATATATATATATATATATATATTCACTACCCACCACTAAACCCTAGAAATGCTTTATCACTCCAAAAACTACCCTACCGTAAACCCTATAAATTCCTTACCCCTAAAAACTACTGATCTCTGAACTGTAAGTTCCTTATCTCCTCTGCTTATAAAGTCCCTATATGTTGTATAAGGACTTTACATACTCCTGTTATATACTTATGTATAACATATATACTTATATATCACGTTGTATACTCCCGTTGTAAATGTGTCTTTTAAGAAAAAAAAACACAAAACCCATTTGTGTTGTAATGGTCTTCCTTGTACTGCCTTTGTGGTAACGGCATACATGGTACAGCCCTCGTAACAATGCTCAAGCAATGACTCTTCCCCTACTGACTTGTGATACAGCCTACAAAGTCAACCCTAGAAATACCACTGTCTCATTCTGGATTGGGCAGCCCAGCACAGTGACCCTCCCACTCTTGAAATGTAATTACATGGAAATTCTAGCATCTAGCACCATCCCACTCATACTGTTTTGGGCATGGTCTACGCATGAACAATCGCATTGATGACAGTAGACAAACTCCGAACCACTGACGTGTCTTGAAAGTAAACGTATTAAAAGAGCAATGAATTCAGGGAGATTCACCCAAAAAATGTTGGGTATCGTAACATTACACTTGTGAATGTAGGGATCAAATATTTGCTGCACATTGTTTGTAAATGTAAATTCGTATTTGTAGAGCGCAAACTACTCACTCTCACGGGTCTCAGTGCGCTGGGGGGGCGTCGTGGAAATTAAGCGAGCTATTGCCCAGAGTCACATGGTGCTGAGCTGCTGCTGGAGCCGGGGATCGAACCGTGAACCCTGTGCTCTGAAGGCAGCTGCCCTAGCCGCTGCACCAAACCTCTCTAGGTTTTCTTATTTGTTCAGATGCACCAAAGTATTTGCTGCCATGTTATAGCATCTTTTTATTAGAGAGCTAGGGTGAGGGTGACGAAAAATGCTCAGCAAGCCAAAGGCAAAACCGGCATTTCTAATTATTGACACCAGAATGATCAGTGTTAAACCGTTTAGGCATGCCTGTATCAGCTGAGACAGTTAATTTTTCCACTGATTAGACAGGAACTGTGAGTAATCATTATGCCATCACATGAACATAAGGTCTTTATGTCCCATTTTAACTGATCTGTGTTTCATTGAACATTTGTAGCTTTTGGATTTCCAGTGTTAGCATTTTTCCTCACTTTTTTGCTGAAGCAAAGACGCCTTCCATCATTAAATGCCAGAAAAAAGCAACAGGACTATCCTTGGCCTACATTTTTATTGTTCTACACAATGATGAGCCTAGGGAAGCTAATTCCTTCCCATTGATACTTTTATTGAGCACTTTGGGTCCACTGCCTTAGGAAGATGAAGTAACATCAGTTGTGCCATCCTTGGCTTTTACAAGGCCTTTTACTGTTGATAATTCATTATAATATTGAGACCCATTGTCATCTAAATCTGACAAATTATCCAATATTTCTTGGCTCTTTTTCTGAGCAGTGTAAAAGCATGGAATCTTTTTGGAGATGGGTTTGGACCACAAACCTTCAAGTAATTAATTAAATGTGTTTCCATTTTGACTACGGAGGACACCTGGTAATGTTAGAAAGAAAGGTAGAGGAGATCTAATCTGCACGTTGTGACCAAGAAACATGTAAATAAATAACGAACTGCGATGATTGTAAATGAGAAAAATAAAAATGATAAAAACAAAATAAGTTATGGAAACATCGGTACTCAATGTAGTATTCGAAAAGCTTCCTGTGAAAAAAGTGTAATTGAAAGCATATTATTGTGAATGCTAAAGCTTTCAATGAGGGACACTTAGTATTTTGTCAGTTTTAATAATTTTCTGTCAGGTGAGTGGTCCTTCAATGTCAGTACGCCATCGGAAGACAGATGTAGAATGACCAAAAGGAGGAAAAACCTGAGCTCATAAAAACCGCATCGTAATTTCCTCTGCTTTGATCAATTGATAGGCTGCGGCTGGTCGTCCTCTCAGGCGGGCTTGTACTTGACAGTTGGAGAGGTGAATAGAGAAGCACACTGAGGAAACTCCAAAATGTGCGATCCACACGGTGAAGAGTTGCAGGTCACACGCAATAATGTGTTCACTTGAGAACTGTACCCCTTAGTTTGATTCAGAAACTGTGCCTAGCTCTGTGGTGATGCAAAAGACACACAATTGATAGGCGGAATGCAGAACAAATCAAAGCATTCACCCCTAGTCAAGAGATCTGGGTTAAATACATCCTTCTTTTGCTCACCATGCCACCCCAGTTTAGACAAATCAGTCTTGACCCTGGGCCCAATGGGAACAATCCATCCCGGGAGGACCTGGGCCATGCCAGGTCCTCCCTGGACTGGAAACAAGCATCCTCTTCACCAGGATAGCTTGATTCCAGTGGCATGCAGAGCTCGGGCCCACGTCTGGGCATACCCGTCCCACTTGGAGGTGACCAATGCAAAAACAACAGTTGATGGACAGAATGCAGAAAAATGACATACTGGGATGGCAGAGTGAGCTAAAGAATGATGATGGATTAAACCCAGATCGATGACTGGGGGCGAGTGCTTGCAATGTTCAACACTCCATCCATCATCCCCTTTAGTTTTGCTTTGTTTGCCCTAAGTTGGCAGGGTATGCCCAGACATGGGTCTCTTGCTCACTTTGCCACTGGATGCAAGCTAGCCTGGCTGATGATGGCTGATTAGCCAAAAACCGGTCCCAGGATGCTGGTTTCTGGTCCAGGGAAGACATGGCTTGTCAGTTCGGGCTGGACTGTTCCCATGAGGCACAGGGTCATACTGATTTGCATATGTCCATGTCTGAACTCGGGTGGCGGAGTGAGCTAAAGAATGATGATGGATAAAACCAAGATCAGTTGACTGGGGTTGAGTGCTTGCAATGTTCAACACTTGTTCAAGGGGATGATGTTCAACGTCCATCATCCCCTTTGGTTTTTCTTGGTACAGTTCTGCCCTCTAAATACTGTATTTAGGAGGTGCTTTAGGGGACTCTGGGTCAGTAGCCAATGGGCTACTGACCTTAGGGTGACTATACCTTTGGTGTGCTCACCCCACGTGGGGAAGTGAGCACAATCCCTTTTCCTGATTGGGGAGTGCCTTCCTTCTGCAAGATGTCGGGCACTGAAGAGTGGGCTTCACCTCACCTCCCCCACCTGAGGGGTGGGTTGGCAGAGGTGGGCACACCTAAGCTGGCTAATTTTTCCCGCCTGTCTTCCCGCCGAAAAGGATGGGAGACAGGAATGGGGCCTGCTCCTGATAGCAGGAGAGGCTGGGGGTCGCATTACAAAGGCTGCAATGTCTTTGAAGCTCCCCTGCTACAGATGGCTCTTCCTGGCCTGGGGGAGGTGTGAACACCTCCGACCAGGAAAGGCTTTGTTTCTGGGCTCGTGAGCGAAGGCGTCCACCCTAGGGGGCCAGAAACATTTCTCGTTGTGGCAGGCTGGTGTGTCCTGATCAGGGATCCCACCAGAGGCTGGTCATTTTTCAGGGGGCATCTCGAAGATGCCCTCTGAGCACATTTTTCATTAAATCCCACACTGGCATCAGTGTGGGTTTAATGTGCTGATAAGTTTGATACCAAACTTCTCAGTTTTCAGTGTAGCCATTATGGTGCTGTGGAGGTCGTAAGGACCAACTACCAGCACCATATACTCTTAATGGCAGCACTGCACTTACAATGTGTAAGAATGGACTTAAGACACTGTAGGGGTACAGGGCTCGGGCACCTGCACCATCACTACTGGTATAGTGCACCCAGCTAGAGGGGTGACTGATCTATGCCAGGGCAGTAGGTTGTAGGCATGGCACACAGATGTGTTCATTCAAAAGTAGTGGCCCGCTGGTTTAGCAGGTCACGTGGGTTGCACAGCCGTATACGCATTGGTATCCCAAAGTACTACTCATCCACCATAGTAATCAAATTTTGTTCAATTTTATTTTCTCGTTATGTCCTCGTTTTTCGCATTTTATCCATCACGTCAGAAGATCTAAAATTTGTTGATTTTTTTTTTCTTTTTTTTTTTTTAGCATTTAATTGTTCGATGTATTGCCCATCCAGGCCTATCCATGAACATATAGCAAATTTCAAATCCTCCACAAGATTTGATTCACATCCTACTCAATGCATTTCCGTTAAAAAACCTTCGTCAGGAGTATATACAAGTTATAAAAATATGTTTCAGTCACGTTGCATGTACACCACCTCATAGTATAAAAATATTAAGTAACTAATCTTCCCTTCTTATTTAGTGCCAAACGATTTGAACTTCAAATGCCAATTAATCACAATCCTGTACCCCTGTGACATAAGTCCAAGCATCAACTAAAAAATACAAATCATATCATGTGCTCCTCAATCTGGCCCCAGGCTTTTACATTGTACTTTAGCCCACGCACCCTCAAAGAACTAACCCACTGAAAATCAAACCCCTGTAAACCTCAGGCCACCCTTGCCCAACTGACACAACCCCCCTGAAAAAACGACACTGCTTCCCTATATCAAGTTTATCACCATCTCCAGCCCCTGTGCATACCTGATGTAAAACTCGCAACGCATCAACCTCCTCATACGAGCTTGTTGTTTATTTTACGCGACTAAGCTAATACTCCCAAATTTAAATCGATGTTACCCAAGGCAGTGTGTGAGTGTAAATGTAGAGGGCCACTAAGGGTGGCACAATAAGTGCTGCAGCCCTTAGAGGCCTTCCCTGGTCACAGTGCCCTTGTACCCCTGCACCCGACGCCCCACGGACTTGTGTGCCCAAACAGACGGTGCCTAACCAACCCATAACTTCCCAACTTACCTCTAGAAGTGGTGGACGTAACCACAAGACCTTCGTCCCCGAGCCTGCAGTGCCTTTGCAAGCCAAAGGATCCCTATTGAAGCCAACAGGGCGCCCGTCGTCGAAACAGCACCCTGCATCATGCCGCCCTAGTGCCGCTGAGGTGCACCTTGGCTGCTACTTTGTTTCCCCATTTGCCTGAGCTAAAGTTCAGGAGCTCCGCTCCCACAACCCAGTGGCCTGCTTGCCAGCAGCCACCAACCAGAGACCACCTATCCCCCATTGGATAACATTGGGACTCAGCACTCTGCACCCGGCCGCCCTAGTGCCGCTGAGGGTGTAATGAGAGTGCATCCTTGACCCTGGGGGAACCCTTTTTCTAACCCCAGAAGATCAGCTTCAAAGACCGATTACTTACCTGGCAACGGTTAACTTCATTTCTCTCCATAGGAACCTATTGACTGTTTTTCTCTGAAAATTGTGTTAAGTGTGGAGTTGATTTGTATGGAAACCTTAAAAACACCAATGGTGCAAAACTGATTTTACTTACCTTTTCTCTAGGAAATGTCCCAGTGTGAATTCTAGGCAAAGTAATCTAAAAAGTAACGTAAAAGTAACTTACCTGTAATTTTCATTGCGAAGTCGATACAAAGTATATGTACAGCATTTCATAGTATTACATTACCAGTAATTGAAACTGTCACCTTTTCAAAGTACATTTACAATTGCATTTCAAACTGTATATTTACTGCACAGTATTTATCAAGTTACCTGTGCCAGGCTTGCTTGGCTCTAGGAAATAAAATAACTAAAAGAATATTTTTATACAAAAACAATTGTTCTGAAGTTCAGTCTGAGTGTGTGAATTCATTTGCTGACTGAGTGTGTACAACAAATGCTTAACACTGTTGTCTGATACTGCCTTACTGCTCGACCACACTACCACAAATAGAGAGTGAGGTGCTATCTAACTTTAGCTCTGCCTACCTTTGGGGATCCACTGGACAGCTTCCTACAAGCATATATTAGATTTGGAGGGCTCTGAGTTTCGAATGTCCATCTCTGGCGTTGGACCTTGCTGCTATAGTCTGGGAATATCATAATTTTGAAGTTTTCAGACCAGATTTCCCCTTTATGGAGCACTTCCCGTAATATCCTATTTCTGTCGAGGAAGTTCAAAAACTTAGCTATAATTAATCTGGGCAGAGTCCCGGGTGGTTGCCTTAAACTCGGCGCCCTGTGTGCCCTCTCTATTACGAAACAAGCTGAAAAGTGTTCAGGTGGAAGGGTGTCTTTTAGCCAGGTCTCCCGAAACGCAGGTACATTAGCTACTTCTACTCCCTCCATAAAACCCAGCACCCGTAAATTTTTTCTACGTGCTCTGTTTTCTGCATCTTCTAGACGCCCTAGTACATCGTTATACATGCTACGGAGTTCCGTCTCTGCCTTTTAAAGACCCCTCACTACGGATTCCACCTCTGAGACAATGGTCTCTGTTTCTCTTTCTGAAACATTGTGTAGATCCTTGCGCAAATTGTGTGACTTAAGAGGATACCTCCTCAATTTTACCCTCCAGCGCCTCTCTCGAGGATTTTATCGCCTTAAGTAATATGGCAGTATCTGGTAGGGGCTGTGTGGCCTCCAACTTCCACCTGGTGGGCCACCACTTTTGTATAGTGGTGCATCTTTCCCTGTCTGTGGTGTTTAGGGTCTTTCGCCATAATTTTAGTTGTTCAACAATCGCAGTAGCAACAGTGTACGAGTGCAGCAGCCCCTCTGGGTCCCTCCCCACCCCCCACCGGGTAATTGGGAAAGTGGGAAGGGAGGTGTGGACAAGCCAGTCACAAGGGCCTGGCAAGAAGGAGCAGGCAACGTATATCACCCTGGTAGGGACGTTGAGTGTCACTATGTATTTCAGTTTGCGGTACCACCAGAGCAGCGTCGGTTGTATCGCTCATCAAATGCTCACTCTTGACTCCTTTCCATACTTTTCACCACAGCTTTATGTGTGCATGCAAGATGGCGGTAACAATCTGTTCGTCTTTGGTGTCTATTTGTCATCTGGGAGTTCCTCAATATATCTGCACAGGAGGGAGGGGAGCGTAGATTGTCACTCCAGCATCAGGTGCCTAGCCCAGGGCCCACTGGCCCTTAAATCAGGCCCAAGCCCAGGTCTTCCCTCTGGATGGGCTGTAGAGCAGTGCTTCTTTTTTTAAATATTATTTTTTAAGGTCGATCTCTGCCTCCAGCGCGCCTGTAGGTCGTCTTGGGCCTCTACGGCCACCATGATGGTTCAGGGCACCTCCTCACACGGCTTCACATGTCAGGCAGTCCAGGGCAACATTCCGAAGTTACTGTGACAGCAAGACCTGCGGTCATTGGGCAGGGAATGAGTTCTACATCCAGAGCCAGTAAGTTTAAGCCTAACAGCTTGGTGCTTGAGGACAGAATTTGCTCTCCTAGGTTTACCTGAGAGCACAATGTCCAAGCAA
This sequence comes from Triturus cristatus, assembly GCF_964204655.1. Classification (NCBI taxonomy): domain Eukaryota; kingdom Metazoa; phylum Chordata; class Amphibia; order Caudata; family Salamandridae; genus Triturus; species Triturus cristatus. The sequence goes on from NC_140583.1 coordinate 360,168,144, forward strand.
AAAAGCCAACAACAAGGAAGGGTTTTAAGTTTGAGTATTGTTAGTACTTTTTCAAAGTCAAAAATACTTTATTTCCAAGAAATAAATTCTTATAGAAATATTCACACATTCAATTTATAAAAATAGACAATTCTAAATATCCTAAAATGACAGTACACAATAGATGGTTGGATCCTTTCTACCACACACATTTTCAAATTATACAAATTCAGCCATATAAACATTAAAATTAACCATACCATGGCTCAATAAAATCCACAAACCAGGATCCCACATTTGTTTAACGCATTTTGAAAAGAATGTTAGCAATTTAACTAACAGCAAACAGTTAATTTCCTCCCCCAATAGGCATTACGAAGTGCAATGTGCATAGCAGCTTGTCTCAATCTCCGGGATCTCTCAAATGTACTTTTATCGAAGACAAGTAAGTGTTACATACCCAGATGGGAAAAATGCTCAAAGTAGTGCCAATATAAAGGGTTATTACAGGACACAACAGTCCTTAAGTGTCTGATACACCTCATAGACTGCATACCTATTCTTCATTAAAGATACATGTAGCAGCAATAGTGTCCTACACAAGAGGCCAGATAGGAAGGAGTTTCTTCATAACACCCATAATAAACAAGCATTTGCAATGCAATAGGTCTCGCCTTTGCATACGTTTGAGCTATTGGCATTGTAAATGACAATGCCTTTTATTTATGTGTTTTGAAAACCTGCAAGCGGTGCGTAAACACGCACTTTGTACTTATAGTCGCTATTTATAGTTGCTTACAGGTTTTCAAAACACATAAATGAAAGGCACTGTCATTTACAATGCCAATAGCTCAAACTCTCACTAAGGCGAGAACTATTGCATTGAAAATGCTTGTTTAATAATGTGGTATTTTGTGTATTGGAATTGCGTGGATTGGGATTGTGTGTCATGGAGAGTAATTATATGGTATGGTATTTTGTGTTGTGGAGTGTTATGTAGTGGAGTTTAATTATGTTGCGTGATATAGAATTATGTGGTGTGGATTGTATGTATGTGCTGTTATTGATTTGTATTATGTGATTTCTTGTTGAATTATGTGGTGTGGAATGGAAACGTGTCGAGTCGATTTTGTGGAACCATGTGGCACTGAGTGAAATTCTAGTGATTGGAATTATATGGCATTGTGTAGAGTGTGTTTATATGGTTGTGGTATAGATTGGTTTTATGTGAGGTGTATTTATGTGAGCGAGAGATAGGCTGGAGAGATACAAGAGGGGAGGAGAGAAAAGGAGGAGGGGAAATGACATGCCCAGCGCTTCCTGGGGGAAGGGCCTGTCCTGTACTGAGAGAAGCTCACAAGTTACAGCCTGCCTTTATTTTAACTATGTTCTAAGTCCAGGGAGGGAGATGGAAAGAAAGCACTGCATGAATATTAGACGACACTACAGGAGATATATTGATGCACCGAAAAAGTTTCTCAGACCAAGGACTGGAATGCTTTGAATCTACGCCTTAAGGGAACACAAGACTAACTGTGATAACCTGGTTCCTAAAAACTAAGTTCCTCAAACTGGCAACTGACTGCATTTTTATTCTCTCAAAGGGAAGAGGAATGTCCAATAGAGATGTAATTCTCCAGCTTAGTCGTTTCTCAGTCAATCATATTGTCCTATATTCTGTAGACTCCTTACGAAATAACTAAACCATTAAATAAATGCCTCAGGTACTATTAATGAAATAGTTTAGTCTTTTATCAACTAACTGAAAAAATGTTTGTAAGATTAACTTTAAATACAGTGCTAGTATCAGCAAAGCACCTGTGAACTAATAACAAAAATGTGCTTATTTTCAATTGCAAGGTTTGGGCCTCCTAAATGATCGACTCTCCCCTGCACCGCAGGGCTCTGTGTGACACCCCAGCCCACAACGCGCAAACTGTGCGTGAGATACCACATGGCCCTTTACTCAAACTTATAATTTATTTATTCTAGCATGTGTCGCAGAGGTTGTTTGATTGTAAAAAAAAAAAAAAAAAAACACTTGTCCTCAACAACTACAATTCCTCTCCGTTCTTGGCCTCATCCGAAGGAAGTCCTAGCACCCTGTGAACTGTAACCCTGTTGGGCTGCGCGCAAGGGATCCAGGTAGTGACAGCACTGCTTATTGAATCACATGTTGTACTATACAGAGGAAGGGTTACTTGCAAGGCCTATTCAATGGAATTTCAACACTAACAGACTTAATTAGCCACTATGTACTGGTTACGTTGAAATAACATTGTTTACTTTTACACATGAATAAGTACCATAGCATATCATTCATCATATATGCAGATCAGCTGAGAGTAATAGGCTATTACTACCATTAATAAGTCTGGGATTCATTGACGGTGTGATAAGCCGCTAGATACGTCAGCGAATAATCACAGTTATGATTTTTTTGATGGTCACAACATTTCACAGTGGTTGTCACCTTCCACTGAGAACCACCTCCTTTAAGCCAAAATAAAGACTGCAGAATGTCCACAAAACCGCCATATTTCCCTCGAAGTCCAGGCATTTTTTTGTTTTTCTCAACAAAGAGCACAAACTATCTGGTTGCAAAAGATCTTTTGTGGGCTTAGCAAAAACTTAAGTAGGCTTATAACCCACCCATTGCTTAGCACTGGTTGGCTTTGATAGAACACTCTACACCTGCAAGTACACGCTGTATGGACCACGAGCACCCTTCACCTGCCGGTCCACGCTGTATGAACCAGCTCCAGTGTCCGTGCCCGTAACGCTCCATCAAATGCATCTAATGTAGCACAAGACAAGTGCAAAAAAGCACCATTAAGAAATTGCTAACAATCACTGCTCGTCTGACGGAAACCATGTTCAGGAGATGTGGTGATGCATTTTATTTGACCAATCAGATCTCAACAAAAAATGCGAGTACGTTTCAATAAACTCTGTGAAACAGACATGGCAGGCGCACTGACGCATAAATGCGTTTCTTATATACAGACCGCAAGCAGTGTTTCAAATTGGAGTCCATTTTAAAAACTGTATCCCTTCCACCCGAGCGGCTTTCAAAACTGTAATAGTTGTCTCTCTCCACCCTAAAACGATGCCCCTGTCAAGCTGATTTCAAGTCCTTCGTTAAATAATAACTGTATCCAGCGCTTCAAACCGCACATCGGCCATTTCTAAGCGCTCCAGATAATAGATGTTACAGCGCTCTGTTTAATGGGCCTCTGTGATAACATGCGCCTTAGCTGCTTCTGGGAAATGAAACTCAGATGGTGGCGAGTTTTACTAGCAGATACGCGCCTTACACCTACCTGTCTGTAACAGGTACACAGATGTACCCAACCGGTCAGTGTAACAAGTCGACGCGCTAATGAACGATGTCTTATTGAGGCAATAGCAAGTAGACAACTCACAGCGCTGGGTAAAGACAGCATAGCAGGAGCCACTACATTATCCCCCCCGGCCCCTCCCCCCACCCCTCCCCCCCCCCCACACCCCCAACACAACAGGTGCCAGGCGGCAACTTTAAGTATGACGTGTGGCTACAACACAGTATCATAACTGGTGGAAAACCACTTTATTTCTTGTGCACCAGACATTTCATATCGTGGCTGCATGAAAAAAACACATGATTTTTTACAAAGGGTTACTCATTTTTCCCGACTCCTGGTGGAGCATTTCTTGTCTGTTGTTCGTTGCAGTTTCACGGGTAGAAATGTAGAGACCAAGTTGTAAATGGGCAACAGCTTAAGAGGTGAAACCGTGTGACGTAAACCCCCTGACGGAGAAGTGAAATAGCCGGCCTCCTGCTTTTTCGTTTAAAAATAAAAAATAAAAAAAAGGGGGAAACTGACTACACAATTGGGGCTCAAGTGCACAACAGAACCCTGTTTCACATGACATTCCCCTGATATTCTTCTCAGACATATTTTCACTTCTATGCGCTTATACAAACACATCATGAGCTTCTGCAGTTACATACAAGGCACTCTTACACACACATTGTGTCTCACTGCAAATACACACGCTGGCGCACAAGTCATCTTTAACATGCACATTATGGCGGCTCATCCTGCACGCTCACAGCCATTCTGAGTAATCCACTAACGCTTTCAGTGCAGCTGACGGACTTCTAGACTCTGACTTCCCTCACACGCATACGTGCCCTAGCAAACAACGAGAGAGAGAAGGGGGGGCGGCGCACACAAACACAGACGCTGGCTAGTTTCCTAGGGCAGAGATGTGTGGCTGGGAAGAGGGAGGGAAGGCCCTCTGGCATGATGCAAACCATTTTGAGCCGAGAGAGACAATACAGGCTGTACTATTTAGAGGAGTAAGGAAACGATGGTCCGTCCAGCGGGCAAGCGCGCGCACACACACAAACCCCCACCTCCAAAGGAAGTAAAGATTTTTTTTACTTCTTGACACAAAGCTGGATGTCAGCAGTTAAAAGGTCGATATTTTCCCTTAAAACCCTTCTCAATGATTTAATCATGTTCTGTATGCGCAGAAAACTTCCCAAGAATATATTTTAAAACAAGCACCAGCACAGAATGACCCCTACTTTGGAGGTATTTCTATAATGCTTACTACCCCTGAAGCTAGCTGGAAAGGGAGGGGCGCTTCATTCAGTGAAAAGGAAGAGGGGCACAGCAGTGATTCGCAACCAGTCGTGTTACACTGACACTGGTTCACTCAGTGTAACACCGGCATCGAAGAGAGCTTCAAAACTGTCCCCTTCTTTGGAGGTATTTCTATAGCGCTTACTACACCTGACGCTAGCTGGAAGGGAGGGGGCGCTTCGGTGAAAAGGAAGAGGGACACAGCAGTGATCCGCAGCCAGTCGTGCTACACTGACACTGGTGCACTCAGTGTAACACGCGCATGCACGCGAGAGGTTGGAGGTATTTCTATAGCGCTTACTACCCCTGACGCTAGCTGCAAAGGGAGGGGCGCTTCAGTCTGTGAAATGGAAAAGGGACTCAGCAGTGATCCATAACTAGTCGGGTTATACAGAGACTGGTGCACTTAGGGTAACGCGCGCATAGACAGGAGAGCTTCTGAACTGTTTCCCTTCTTTGGAGGTGCGGGAGCAAATCCGTGCACATCAGAGTATTTAACTCCTTCGAACCCCTCAGCTCTTCGCAAAGCGCAGGCCCCTATGGAGAGTTCTTTTAGGCGCTTCTCAAAGCTTATTCATAAAGTAACAAATCTGATTGTTGCATCATTCTTAAAGTGTGGTGCAGCTGTATATACCAGCCCCCTGTCCTGATTCGGTAGTGTGACCTGCAGGGCACGCGCAGATCAACTCAAGGAGGCATTTTATCTGCGTCAATGCAGAGCCGATTTAGGCGCGCGCTACTCTATGCGGATTACACTTGGTAAAAGCACACTGGGAAGGACCAGGCAGTAGATGCAGAATTAGACGCTAGGTGCCTATCCAGCCAACATCACGTCTATCCACTACGTGTAAAGCACAGATAGGCACTACACTCTGAGCACAATTAGGCAATACATCCATAGCGGATCTGGACGCCATGTGCACAATGGCTATACACTACAAGTAGGGCAGAGCTAAGCACTCCGGGCAGAGCAGATGCAAGTGCCTATCTATGCACTGTATGCAGTACAGGTCTGGGGGCCCTGCATGCAGTGTAGATATTGGAAATTCCCACAGAGCGTAGGTAGACAATGCCTGTAGTGTATGTAGATCTGGGGAATTCACGTAGAGCGTATCTCGGCACTACATGCACTGTAGAGCTGACTAATTCATACCGAGCATATCTAGGCACTACATGCACAGTATGGCTGAGTAATTCCTACAGAGCATATCTAGGCACTACGTGCACAGTATAGCTGAGTAATCCAGGCACTACATGCACAGTATAGCTGAGTAATACAGAGTAGGTCTAGGAGGCTATGACGTGCCTTCTCATTGGCACCCTACATTTATTTACAAAGCACCCTTTCCTGGAGGCTGTAAGTCACCCATCAGAGCACGTGCTACCCCGACTGTCCGAGATGGGACCTCTGTTAGAGTAACCGAGGTTCCCAGTCACACAACTATTGGAAACTCGGTGTGTAAAGAGTAAAAGATGCGCACCTTTTATTACCCTCAAATGCTATCGGCGTTGAATCGAACCGAAAAGTGGAAAAGTCTACGTCACAAAGTGCTCTTTCCCAATGGCTGGCCACCGTTTAGCATAAACGGTGACGCTGGCGAATGGGAAAGAGGGGCGGGGCTTGAAACCCTTCACAGAATTCCCTCTAAATCATTAAATCTCGCCAGCGAGACTGCACATCTGCGCAGACCATGCAGGCGAGACCTAAAAATGTTCCTAAAGGGAGAAAAAAGGATAGCGCCACCTAAATGCACCTACATGGAAACTTAACAGCTAATGAGTGTAGGAAGCTGGGTCTGTATATAGTATTGCAAAAAGATGTATGGTTTGCTCAGAGTCCCCAAATGTATGGCAGCGGTATAAGTAGATAAAAACTTACTTTCAAATTAGTGGTAGTTAGGAATATCATAGGGTAGTATTAAGCATTTGTTGTACATACTCAGGCAATAAATGATGTCACACACTCAAAGAATGAATCCAGACCAATTGTTTGTATACAAAATAAGTTACTTCGGTATTTTTATTACTAAACCAAGAATCACTTAGTTCAGGTAAGTTCCTATTTATACAAAATATACAATACTTTTAGAGAATGCAGTTATGATATGTGAATGCTGTAGTATATTTAACAGTATTAAAAATGCTTTCTGTTAGTGCCAATCAAATACAGTTGTAGGTGTTTGCAGTGATAAAGGTAGACCGTTCAATGCAATAGATGGGACTTACAGTGCAATCCTATTAAGGAAAAACTATGTTAACACTTTGCAGGTAAGTACTCTACTTACTTTCCCAGGCTTCGGGGGTTTAGGACAACACAGTGTGAGAAAGTGCCATATTTCTTGCATGGTATGCCCCCACTTTTTGCTGAATTGCTGAATGTACTTTGACTGAGTGTGCCCTGGACTCCTGCCAATCAGGTGCCTAGGGCCTATGTTTCTTCCCTAAAACACAAAACCCAAATTGGCAAACCCTGGCCACATGTCAGGCCCTGGTAAATGGTACTCTAGGTACCCAGGGCCTTGTGACCAGGGAAGGCCTCTAAGGGCTGCAGCACTCATTGTACCACCCTTAGAGGCCCTGTACCCTTACACACACGCACGGCCCTTGCAGGCTGGGTGTCTGGGTACAAGACAAAACAAAGAGTCGATATGGCACACATCCCTGTGTGCCATGCCCACCACCTACACTGCCATGGCATACATCAGTCACCCCTCTAGCTGGGTGCCCTATGCCAGTGGTGTGGGCACAGGAGCAGGAGTCCTGTGCCCCTACACTACCCAGGTCCATTCCTGAGCACTAAGTGCAGTGCTGCCATTTAAGTGTACATGGTGCTGAGAGCTCGTCAAACACGAACTCCACAGCACCATAATGGCAACACTGAAGACGGAGAAGTTTGGTATCAAACTTCAAAACACATTAAACCCATACTGATGCCAGTGTGGAATTTAATGTACCAAGCACCCCAGAGGGCATCTTAGAGATGCCCCCTAAAAACCTAACCTACAATCCACGTCTGTTCTGAGGCTGCCTAGGCTGCCACACAGCAGACCTGTTGCTGGACCCCTGGGTAGGAGAGCCCCTGCTCTCCTGGGCCTGCAACAATGTACATCCTGGGCGAGGTGCTAAATCTCCTCCCCCAGGATGGGCAGGGGGAAGCTTCAAAGGCATGCCACCTCTGTGAGCTTCCCCAGGCCACTGCAACACCCCACTCTGGCGGGAAGCTTGGCCGGAAACCCCAAATAAGGACAGGGGATGTGCCAGCCTGCCAACCCCACTCCTCAGGTGGGGGAGGCGAGGTGAAGCACATCTCCGGGCTCTCGCTATCTTGAAGATGGGAAGCCCTGCCCAATCAGGACTAGGCTACTGCCCCCCTCCCACAGGAGAGAGGCAGGATAGGGGGTGTACCCACCCCAGGACAGGGACCCATTGGTCCCTGCCCTTCACCTACCTGTAACGCCCCTAAATCTAGTATTTAGGGGCACCCTGAACCTTCCTTCCCCAGATTCCAGATTCCGAAATCCGAAGAAGAGCTAGAAGAAAGAAGACCTGCCCTGCAGCTGCTAAGAAGAGGAAGACACCAACTGCTTTGGCCCCAGCCCTACCGGCTTGTCGACCCTCGAACCTGCTCCTGCTCCAACCCGGCATCTCTTGTGGCCAGCAACCTCACAAACCCCGGAGGACCTTGCTACCTTTTGACTCTAAGCCCCCTGGGACTCCCATGAGTAGAGGCTCTACTCAAAATCTACTTCTAATCCCTGGCAGCAGCCCGGAACAGCGAACCCAGCACACTCTGCACCCGCCAAGCCTGGCCTGTGCCGGAGTGAACAAAGACCCTGAGGACAACCCCACGGCGACTGTGACCCCGAGTCCGGCACCCAAGGACCTCCCTCGACACTCCTGAAGAAGCCTGCAGCCTCAGAACCAGGTGCCCCCCCCCAACTGCGATCAACAGAGGGTAAGATTTCCCGACACCAAAAGGCACCCCTGCACCCGGCACCCCGCGGCCCCCTGTGCCCAATCCCGGGGTACCTACCTAACCTCGAACTACCCAACTTACCTCTCGAAGTGGTGGTGGCACCTGAAGAATCTTCGTCCTCGAGCTTGCAGTCTTTTTCTAAACCGGAGCTTTCCGATTGAAATCAATTGAGCGCCCGAAGGTTCAAAAGCACCCTGCACCCAGCCGCCCGAGTTGCCCTGGCAGTGCAACCTCTACACCTATCTACTTCCCCACTTGCCCTGAGTAAGTGACCAGGAGCCCAGCTCCAACAGCCGTGTGGCCTGCTAGTCAGCAGCCACCAACCAAGGCCCCCCTACCTCTCATAGGATAACATTGGGCCTAACTCTCTCTGCACCCAGCCGCCCCCGTGCCGCTGAGGGTGAACCAACTGTACCTACCTGACCCTGGGAGACCCCTGAGTCTATGCCCTGAACCTTAACTCTGCCAGTCGAGTACTTACCTTTAAACCGATAACTCCATTTTCTCCTAGGGTAACATTGACTGGTTTTTTTCTGAAATTTCTTTTAAGTGTGGACTTTTCAAAACTTAAAATATTCACCCAAAATCAGCCAAGTAACGAAAACGAAAATACTCGCCTGCTATTAGGTGAGCTCCTAGTGCTGGATCTTGGTGCCCAGCACTGACTCTGAAAAATACTTACAACTGTACTTACCAGTAACCCAATTTTCTTCCATAGGAAATCATTGACTGTTTTTCTGTGAAATTTCTTGTCAATTTCTGCAAACTTTAAATATTCTTTAAAAATCGTATAATTTCTGAAAACGTAATTACTTACCTGTTTTTGATAAAGGTCCCAGTACTGAGTCTAGGCACCCAGTACTGGATTACAAAAGTAACGAGAACATACTATACCTGCAACTTGAGTTTTCTGCCATAGGGAATCATTGACTGTTTTCTATGAAATATTTTCTAAGTGTCAACTTTTAAAATAGCAAAATATTGTCTAAAAATCATCACAGTAATTAAGTCGACTTTTATCACTTGTTTCTAAGTACTGTCCCAGGACTGAATCTAGGATCCAGTCCTGGAATTCCAAAAGTAATCCTAAAAGTAATCTGTTGCAAATAACTTGAAACTTCCATTTAACTCAATGCATTATTGTGTTTAAAATTGTGTTGCCTATTGCAACCACTTGTAACTTTCTACAAAATTCAATTGCATATTGCAAAAGTATCTACCTAAAGCATCTCATTCTGAGAAATTATATTTTAATACCTATTGTTGGTTCTAAAATAAAACAAGCATATATTTTTTATATATAAACCATTGGCCTAGAGTTCAGTTATTGAGTGTGTGAAACCATTTGCTGACTGAGTGGGTACAACAAAATGCTTTACACTGTCCTCTGATACTGCTTGCTGCTCGACCAAGCTACCACTTTAGAGAGTAAGGTTATATCTAACGTTAGCCTCTGCCAAACCTCTTGGGACTGTGGACTCTGTACACACTGTACCTATTTGGGAACAGTAAATTCAGAGCCACTTTCTCACACACAGGGCAAGGTTCAAGACCAGGTAGGTACCGCACCACCAGGGGCAGCCGGGTGCAGAGGCCACTCAATGTTATCCATTGGAGTCAGGGAGTTCCTCGAAGAGGCATCTTTTGCAGGTGGGTACCTGCGGTCTTGGGGCAAATGCCCAGTTGAGTTTAAATGAGAACGGGGAGGGGGCACTAAGCAGCACTGAAGCTACACCACCAGCAGCACAGGGCCGCCTGGTGAAGGGTGCAAATCAGTGTTGGAAGCCCAATGCTTCTCAGTGGAGGTCGTCTGTTTTGGAAAGAGGCCTGAAGAAGGCGACCAATGGTTGGGTAGATAAGTTGGATATCTGGGGGGCACCTGGGCACCATCAGCGGGGCTCCCCAACATCTAGGGGGAGGAGGGTGCAGGGGTGCCTTTTGGTGTCTGGTTTTCTCAGCTGGTTCCGGTTTGGGTGTGGGGTGGGGTCCCTTTGAACAGATGCTTCAGGCGTTGAGAGGGGGTCCTGGAGAGGTCAGCCACAGATGCAGACAAGGACCAAGCCCAGGTCTTCCCTCTGGATGTGCTGTAGAGCAGTGCTTCTTTTTAGGTTGAGCCTAGAGCAGCGCATGCACTGCTCTAGGAAAACGACCTCTTGTAATCAATCAGCACTTTCTCTTTTGCTTTCTTTCTATAGGTCTTTGCATGCAAAGGCAGCATGCAATTGGGCAAAGGCGGGTGCATGTCCCACCTTTGCCAGGAATTGTAGCCACCCACGGCCTAAGGCGGGCACATGCGCGCGCACCACTCTTGGGCTTGTTCTATATAAGACACGTAGGGAGCAGGGAGCTGTCTGCAGAGACCTGGAGTAAGGAGTTGCTGATAGCGCTGTATTATCCTTCACTCTCTCTCTCTTATGTTCACCTCTTCAACTCCTACTTTTCCCTTCTTCCCAATTTTGTACCGAAACGTCGCAATGTAGCTTATCAGGATACTTTAGTCAAGTCAATTTAGTCTTTATCTCGATTGTCATAATCATCAAAGACACAATACAAAAAGTGAAATTCATATTGTATAAAGGTACATCATGTTAAAACGTAGATAATAATTGATTAAAAGGTGTAGGTAAAATGCATAGGCAATAATACACAACATGCATATATTTACACAACTATTGGCAGATACTAAATACCCCTTCTTTGGTGCAAAAAACAGGACATACACCCAGTTTGGGTATCTATGACAGCCACCCATGCTGGGAGTGAACTTACGATACCAATCCACTGAGGTTAGAGTAGTCAGTTGGGACTAACAAGAATTAGTGTACCCTCATCGTAGTGGCTCGGATTGACCACATCCAACTCAAAAATGTAGCAACAGCAATTACTATAGGCTCGTGTGTGTTGGTCTTCAAGATCCGTAGCGTCTTGGTGCCGGACCTTGTGCCCAGATTCAAGCATATTGGTTTCAACCATTTATTTCTTGGTAACTTGTAAGCTGGACATAAATTATGTGCTAACGTTTCGATATGAGCTGGACATGTATTACGTTTATCATACGTCAAGGAATGCCATCTACTTGTAAATGATTTTATTGGGAGGGAACCCACCCTAAATTGGTGTAACAACTTCCCGTCACTTGGTTTGGTAATAAAATCCCATATCTTGTTTAAACTCCAAGAATGCCCCGGACAAAGTATGCCCAAAATTAGATGATAACTGGTTGGTCTTAACCATGTTCCAATATGCTGCCTTAAATTCTTTTTCAAAGGGAATGTGTCACTTGCTGGATCTTCCCACAAGTTGCTCAACTACATATTGGTCAATGAACTTTTTATCTTGCATAACCAAGCGCTCTTACATGAACGGTCTGCCCCCTGAACATCAGATAACGCCTCGGCATATGCAGACAATTCAGGGGTTGACCAAAGCCTTCTCCAGAATGCTAACAGTCTATAGCGTGCTGTATCCTCTATAGTGTGACAGCCCAGATCTAAGTAAAGGGGCTTAAGCGGTGTTGACTGCGGGAGGCCTGTTATAGCTCTCGCAAATTTGTTTTGAGCTGTAGTCAAGGGCGATAAATCATCGAAGCCCCAAAGTTCAGCACCATAGAGTATAGAGGTACTGATCTTGGAATTATAGATCTTTAGGGCGGGGCTTATTGGCTTAGTCTGTGAAAGCCTTAGTTCTTTTATGAGTACACCGGCTAGCTGGGCATGTTTTAGAGCCAGTATATCAATCTGTGGCTTCCACTGTAATTTCCTACCCAGAGTTATCCCCAAATATGTAAAAAGTCAGTCTGTTCTAAAAGAATGTTATTCATGAAGACTCTCCCTTTAATAACTTTGTGTTTACGGACGACCATAAACTTTGTCTTCTCCACGTTAACCACAAGCTCATGATCACAGCAGAAATCCTCAAATCTAGTTAGGTTAGACTGCAACCCCTTTTGTGGCTTTGAAATAATCAAGGTATCGTCTGCGAACATGAGCAGGGGTATCTTCATGCCGGCTAATGTGGGGGCATCTGTTGGGTGGGTAGAGAAGTATTGAACAACCTTATTGCTAAATAGAGAGAATAGGGTAGGTGCCAAAACGCACCCTTGACGTACACCCTTAGAAACAGGGAACCTGTCGGTGATATTCCCCTGCGAGCCCCAGTTGAACCTGTGCATAGTTAGAATCATGGAGTTTAACTAAGATTGCCAGAAGTTCCAACGGCATCCCCATATCCGCAAAAGCACTCCACATTTTATTGCGAGGGACCAAATCAAAAGCGGATTTGACATCAACAAAAGCTCCGAAGATTGTATCCCTTCCAATGATGACAACCCACCAATAAATTAACATAAACCTAAAAACCTAGTCTATGGTGCCAGTGTGTGGGCGGAACCCTGCCTGAAGCGTTGTCTAGATGTCATTCTCTACTATCCAGGACTGGACTCTGCTCAACACTATCCTGGCAACAATCTTTTGAAGAGAGTCTGAGGCTTATCGGCCTATAGTTGCCTGGTAGGGAACAGTCCCCCTCTTTATAACTTGGCAGGATTTCCGCACCTCTCCATGTATCAGGGATGGGGGTGCCACTGGCTATTGCATTGGTTAGGAACCTGAATATAAGTTACCCAGTTTCCTTTGTCATGCAAAAACAGATCAGCCGGTATACAGTCAAAACCGGGGGCCCTACCTCTCGGGATCGATTAAAGTACAGATTCAACCTCTGAACTATCAAAATGCAGTGTTGTTTCTGGGATTGGGTGCTGTAATTGTTCTTTACTCTTACTATTAAAAGTGGCAGCAAACTGGGCCTCATAGTATGAGGCCCACAGCTCGGGCTACATAATTGACTGGTGTTTGGATGGAATCACCACTTCCCCATTTAACGAGCTGCCAACATTTTTCCATATTTTTCCCTTTGCTGGCTAGAAGTAAATCTTGCCAGCGTTTTTCATCCTAGTCCTTCTTTGCCTGTAGTTGGATTTCTTTGTACCTTACCCTTGCTACTTTGATTTCACCCATTGCTTTTGATTTAATGGCTCTAAAAGACTTATAAGCATATCTACAATATTTATTAAACCACGATGCTGCCCTGGGACGAGATTTCTTGTTCGGCTTTTGGGTTTTAATGAAAGTTTTTAAGTTCAGAGAAATATCATTGTGGACCTGCAAAATGATAGAATTGATATCCTCCTGTGAATCACAGTTTTGTAGGGTCGCTAGGGTACAAACGCCCGCAGCCTTCATCTGTTCCATAGCCCTATCATTATCAATAACCGTGGCCCATCTAACTCTCCTCATGTCATTAGTAAGCATGACATCTGCTGTTACCTTCTCAACTATCTTATTTTTATGGCTGAATAGTCCCAATATCTTCAATGATAATATCAGTGGGTTGTGGTCACTTTCAGTCCGCTCCTGTACTACCATATCTAGAAGGGAGGACCACAATTCGATATTAAGGAATATATAGTCTATACGACTACTTCTCATCCCATTACTAAAAGTATGAGAACCTGATCTATCCGAGTGGAACCTCCCATTAACTGCCCTAACTCCCCGTTCCAAACACAAACCTTTCAATTGTAGGGCAGCCTTGGTCCATTTTTTAATTGGACATAAATCTAGGGATGGGATATTTCACTGTGCATTCTCCTCAGCACTAAGATCACCATAGTCTTGATCTAAGGGCTCGAAGGAACAGTTAAAATCCCCAGCAATTATCAGATTACAGTATCCCCTGTTATTTTCCAAAAAACGATCGATAAGGGTGATTGTGTCAGATCCTTTACCACCCGGCAACCCTCTTGCATATACATTGATAATCATTATATCAGGTACATTTGCCAGATGAAGCCGTACGGCCATAATATCCGGACTATCCATGAATACTTCCTCCACCTTGTAGCCTGCTTGTTGTCTAACCCAGAGGGTTAGTCCACCTAAAGTTCGACCTCGCTGTCAATCCCCCCCCCCACCACCAAAGCTGCCTTTGAAAACTTTAGAAACCCAAGAAGGTAAATTTGATACAATGACCATGTTTCCTGAAAAGCCCAAATATCATGTTCTTCATTAAATGTTGACCATTCTATTGATGCATTTTTCGAGGATAAGCCTGCTATATTCCAGGAAACAATTGACTAATTTGACTTCTGGTGCCCTTGAATCATAGTACCAGAGATTACCAGGGGTATAAAGTACGTGAAATTTGGCCAACACTTCCGAGCCTTGGGTACAAATAGGCATAGGCAGATTAGCTGAATGAGTTTTAATGGGGCCTTTCTCCCTTATCTCAGTACCCAGTTCTGTCCCACTAAGACCATCAGGCCCTAGGGCCCTGTTACTACAACCAACATCGTCCCCTTCCTTAGAAGCGTCCCTAAGCTGAGAGGGTAAATGAAGGTTCCTTAACCTACAATCAACCTTTTCTAAAGAGGACCCCTCATTACCACATACATTTAGGTTGTTAGAACAATTGCTAATGTTGACTGTAGGGGGGTTGTTTTTAATCCGAATATTTGAGCTACTCAGGTGGGAGGTTCTTAGATCAAATGCCACTAAGTTTTGTGCTAGATCTACAGACCTGAGTAATAAGCTAACACAGTCAATGCTATGTTCCTGAGACTTAATCCTTTTAGTGGATATGATGTCTTCTCTAATTAATGAACAACAGTTCCTAACGTGTCGGAGCAAATGTATGCTTTTGTTAATCAAAGCCTGCTCATCTTCATTGAATGAGCTAAATGGTACTTTCGGAATGTTAGTCAAGAAGACATAACATTTTGAAAACCCATTTATAGGCCCTGCTCGCCTTCGGACAGTCCCCTGCAGCAATAGACTAGAGCCCCAAATGTCGGAGGAATAAGACCTTGCACAATCTGCAGAACCCTTATTCTGATCTTGGCAATCACTATGAAAGGCCTGTTTAGCACCTGCAGAAACATACCGTATTGCTTGATTCGGTTGTCAGCTAGCGTTGGGTGGCGGGCAAGAGGTTAGCTGTTAAGATGTTAGATCGTTAACCCGTCTGCCTTTATAAGCACTACAAGGAATACTATCAATTGTATGTCTATTCTGGAATGAAGTGGCTAAAGTAGCTACGTTGTCTATGTTGGCTAAAAGGGGGTATCTTTGTGTAAAATACTTTTCATGATATCAGATAGTTCTATCAACCCCTTTACTAAGCTTACTAACTCCGTAACCCCTCCTATCTGAGCTACTAAGTCTGCTGAAGAACCCAAGCACTTACAAGTACATGTCACTTGGGTTATTGAATCAACCAATTCACCTGATGACACCGGGCTAATGTTCACTTGGGCAGACATGTTATCCTCAGTTACTCTCGTCAGTGGGGTAAATCTGTTGGTACATACTACGGCGAACTCTGGCTGTAAATCATTACTTACAGTAGATGAGGAGGAGGCTTGTATGTCCAGACCTGCGCCTACAGCAACCCCTATATCAGATCTTATAGATGTTTGCTCTGTGGACTTTTTAATCATGGCTGGTACAGATTTTACAATACGCGGGGAGGAGGGATAATTAATGGCTAGTGCCCCAGAAGTACCTGCATCTGAACCCATGGGAGCTGTCCGAACCTCTTCATTCTCACTTATGTTATCTATGTGATTCATGACAGAATTATTCCGTTTAGCCAAAGCACCTTTTGTCAGCTTTTTAGACTTCTTGCCCTTTCCTACCCCTCCCATCCCTAGATCATCCACAGCCTTTCTTTGGCCCATACTTAAAACTATAAAAATAATGAGAAAGGGGCACTTATTTACCAAATGCTTACAGAATATGCTTGGCTATAACACACAAACTCTAATAGTATAGAGTGAGTCAGATTAGTCCAGATAACAAGTACAAAGACCAATTAGTACAGAGTTCTAGAGTGAGCCGTAAGCAGTTGGATTAACAGTACCTCAGATATTAAAAAGAGTTGACCTGGAGCGATGTTAGAGGCATGGCTCTGCCCTGCCTCTTCCTGCCAATGACTGGCAAAGACGAGCCTTCCCTTGGTCCGGGCTTCCTCCGGGCGCGTCCTGCAGCGCAGGGTAGCCTGGGAGACTGAGTCCCTGAGCCTGGCTGCAACGCTGTTACTGGCAAAGTGCGTCCAATATATTTAAAGTAAACAGCCGTCGCATTTTAAGCAGTAGAACACAAAAACGTAATTCACAACCAAAATAATAGTATAATTAAAAAGATAAACAACTAAGCCGCCTTGAAACAAACGTGTGAAGCGAAGTGCTTCATTCATGGACTCATTCCACACCTTTTTGTAGCGCATACCGAGTTGGCGTCCTTCGGGCGCTCCAGGGACAGCAGAAAAAGACCATAGAGTGTACCCAGTCTCCGATTTAACCCAGCAATGACGGACCTTTCCATGGGAAAGCTGGTGGCACTTTTGCCCACATTTACAAACGCAGGAGAACTTCTTCCTGGTGATGCCCCCTGCGGGGCCCGTATGTACCCCAGCCTGGCAGGCACCCAGCACCCACCAAGATGGAGCTAGAGATTTTTGTAGTCCCAGGGCCCTCTCTTAAAGACAGAGTAAACACCGAGATGGAGTATCAGTATGGAGCGAAGCCTCTTGCATGGCCATATAACTACATGGTACACAAGCGCGCGCATGTAACGACAGCACTGTGTTTGCATAGGCCTTGCGATTGGACAGCCCTGGTCGTGTGCATGTGCGCCAAAGAGTTAAAACGTTGCATGCAAAACACTTCCACCCTTGTGCAGGGAAATCGGCCATTGTTCTGGCGATGAAATTCACGCAACGTGGGAGAGCCCGGCTCACAGTGGGTTTGTTTCTCTGAAAGGTTAGAGCCAGAGGCGCGAACATTTGTGCCTCGTAATCTCGTAATAATACTTAGTCAAACACAAGGTGTCACGTGCGCCAGCAATGCAAGCCCCTGATATGCAGATCTTTACAGGGGGAATGCATCAGTGGGCTGTATTGCCCAGTCATATATACATAGTGCCAATATCGGCAACACTTCTCAGTTCTCATACCACAACATACATAAATAAACCACAAGACACCTTCTCAGTTTTCGTACAGCAAAATACATAAATAAACCACACAACACTTTGTTAGTGGAGAAAATTGATGCAGGTTTTTTTGCATAACAAATATGCCAACATGGTGGGTTATTTTACGGGCGATCCAAGGGTAGGCCAGCGCTTAAGCCGTCTGCCCACCTGATGAGCCAAATTACACCGTGGCCGTCGCCAGTCGGTGGTTACCAATTTTGGGAGGGGCCACCCCTCCCATCACACTTACTCACGTCCCCCAAAAGGGGGGCTGAGTGTGCCAGGCAGCCCCCGGTTGCTCAGGCCCACAACCGCCCGGACTAACGGGGCGCCGTCGATCTTCCAGGGGAGAACGCTAAGACATCCCTGGCTATACTTGGCTTTGCACCCTTATTGTGCTGCTACATGTAGTACCCTTCTATACCTTGCAGACTCTGGATCGCCCTGTATCACCTCCTGCAACACAAAATAATAAGTTAGATTCTTCCCCTCCCTTACCACCTTCTGGCCGACTGCCGGGTAAGCGGTAGGGCGGGAAACAGCGAGACGGGCAGCAGACAAGAGGCTACATCGTGGGCGTGGGCAGGCATTTGTACCCTTGCCTTCCCCCCACCACGGCCGGAAGTGACGCGGCCGGCTGACCCCCTGGTCCATAGGCCGGGGGGCACTGGTATGCTGCTTAGTGTGCCTTTCTGTGGCACTAAGGCGGCCGCCCTGTTAGGAGGGTCCCCTACGTGGACCCCGGACAGCCTGTCATAGTGCCAATATCAGCAACACTTCTCAGTTCTCATACCACAACATACATAAATAAACCACAAGACACCTTCTCGGTTTTCGTACAGCAAAACACATAAACCACACGACACTTTGTTAGAGGAGAAAATTGTTGCAGGTTTATTTGCATAACAAATATGCCAACATGGTGGGTTATCTTATGGGCCATCCAACGGCAGGCCAGCCCTTATGCTGCATGTCCGCCTGAGGAGGCAAATTACACCGTGGCCGTCGCCAGTCGGTGGTTAGCAATTTTGGGAGGGGCCACCCCTCCCATCACACTTACTCACATCCCCAAAAGGGGGGCTGAGCATTCCAGGCAGCCCCCGGTTGCTCAGGCCCACAACCGCCCGTAGGACTAACGGGGCGCCGCCGATCTTCCAGGGGACAACGCTAAGACATCCCTTTGTATACTTGGCTTTGCACCCTTATTGTGCTGCTGCATGTAGTACCCTTCTGTACCTTGCAGACTCTGGATCACCCTGTACTCCTCCACAGCTCTGTGGGTGGCCACCGTCACAACCAGGGCCCCCCACCAAGGTAGGCATCTTTACCTCCATCCTGCTGATTACCGGGCCTCTCCCCGGTCCAGCCAAAACAAGTCCAAGCCCATATAGGACCGGAGGACAGCATGCCTCTTCTGGACAGGTGCTTCCATCCTTTCTAAGCTCCCTGTGGACTATAGACTGACACCCCCCTGTCCGGGCCGCTGCTTCTACAGAAACTGTTCCAGTGCCTGCTCAATTACACCATCCCTCCCAGGGTGGCTTATGGCCGGCTGTCCCCTCAAATACCTTGGGATTCCCACCGCCCCACCTGTTAGCATGTCCTGATGAGTCTGCAACTCGGAGGGGGACCCAGTATTCGTAGTACCTGCCTCGCCCAGCCCTTCATGTATATGCACCCACAATTGGTTTGGTGTTGGTTCAATGTAAACATTGCCTGGCTGAAGAGCAATACCTTTGACAATCCACTCCTGACAAGAAGTGCCAATGCGGGTGGAAGTAAGAGTTATCAAGCCCGTCTTACTTCCTCATTCACCCTGTTATCTGTGTATAGCACTTGTCGGAGTATGTCCATCGCATACCGCCAGTCACCAGCCCGGGTGACGCCTCGCCCTCCCAAACGTCTGCTAGTATACCAGGGAGCAGACAGGACAGTGTGAACCCGAGGGGAACCACAAGTATAAATACCTGCTCTTTTAGAATACTGGGAATGCCAAGTGTTCTTTAATACTTTGTAGTCCATTTGTGCTTAACCTAGGGGTTTCCCCAATCTTATGGCCCATAGCACACTTGTTGGATGACAACTTCCACAACCTGCATGGCTGCCAGCCAAGGCTATAGGGAGGGGGGATTTGCCCAGGTTATTGTTACTCAACTCAATGGTACTTGTTTCATCGACCTCAGGAGGATGAACAGCTAAGAGGACCTACCAGGATCTGAACCTGTGACCAGCAGTCGAACCCAAGCCCTTTTCAGTTCGCCCTACCCACCTGCCTGTGAACTTGTATCCCAGGGCAGACTTCAGGCACCATAACCCATACTTGGACATGGCTGAGCTAGAAACACAAATCTAAAAGGCCTGCCAACCGGCTAACCACCAACATTGCAATCCGAATGTTCGCTGACAACTCCCAAGGAAAATTCGCTTAACTGAAGCAACTGGTAACATGTCAACAATACAATCAATTTAACCTTAACTATTACTGCAAAAAGTGCTCTGGTAGTTTGTCCGTATTAGTGCCCCATCCCCTCCCTATCAACAAAAACAAAGCAACCCGCACCCTCTTGGGAATGGCACACTAACGCCCCAGCTGCCAGAAAGTGCCTATTCGTGTGTAGCCCATGACCTTACGTTTATCACTGATGGTATACCAGTATTATGTTGAAACTTAGCTGGCTCTACTGCTGAGTGCGCGTTGCACCATCACAGGATTTCTTTGCCTCTTTATTTTCTAGGATGCAAAGTATGATGACATTGCCAGCCCCAATCCCAGGCGAAATAAAAGGAAGCTTTACTGCTACCCATGTGAGCCTCTGCTGGTGCTAATGAGGTACCAATAGCACCGGTAAACTAGATGCTGTACTATAGCATTAGAGGGCCATTGTAGCACTTCTTAAAGTCCATGGCTAACCTACTCGCAGTATGGCAGAGACAAGAGAGGCAGTAAATTAAAAGCCAATAAGATAATCATTAGGTAAGCCCAACAGGGAGAGATCCTGAGAAATGAGGTAGGGAACACCACCACCACACCCAACATGTGAATCAGTCCAGGATTACTTTGCTCCCACTGGGCACCTCCGCCTGATGGAAGTGACCTATGTACATGGTCCCCTGCATGGCGGCGATTGCTAGAATCTTGCCTGGCATTCCTTCCGGTTGTACTTAAAAATTTCGTACTGCCCAACCCGATGTGTCCCTTGGAAAGATACCACAACCACTTTGGATTTGAGCCTCACCAAGCACAACCTTTCATCCTGGACCTACCTCCAACATGACGTGTATTTGAGCACGCTGTCCCCATTGGGGTCTGCTGGCTCTGACAGAGAAGACAAGATGAAGCATGCTAACCTGCCCCCACTCAGCAGAACACCCATGTGTGCAAGCTAACCACCAACGTGCGCCTGCAAAAGTATGCCAACCCATCTAGTGTTATACTTCCAATAGCTCAAGGTGGGGTGGGGGGGGGGGGGGGGCAGTCCTGTTCAGGGGTGTGTGTAATGAACTACATGTGTCCTGGAAGTACCTATGATTTAAGTACAAATGTCACTCATTCATAGTACCGGGTGATTTTAATAAACTGATAGCAGGTCTAACTAATCCATCAGGCATCCTCCGCTTACTTAGGCGTGTTGTTCCACATATGGAAGTAATCTCCCTTGGCATGCCATCCCTTTAGCATCACATTACAGCTTTTATGCATATCGCTTAAATAGTCTCCATCCTGTGTTTAATGCTAATTAGTTTGGGTTCTGCGCTTGATAAGTCCCTTCTAACCAACAGTGTTGAGCCATTCATGTTAGTTTCTGGTACAAGTCGCCCCCGTTACCTGCCACTGTTAGACCAAATGAACCTATTAACAAACTTCCTATACACAAGTATGTCATGTTGCGCAACTTGGGACACTGTTACTTCATCCCTACGTATGTTCAGGCATGGAAATACTGCCAAAGGAGTCCTCACCTTAGTCCTGTTTAACCACTAAATAAATACTGTATAAGGGAACAAAATGTTACCCGTGCACCTAGCCATGGGCCTGAGTAAAAGGATGAGTCTATAGTCAGATGTCGCTGTAGCTCGCTCTACACGGATCCTAATTTTAACTAGGTGCCGTTGCATGAAAAATTCTCCTCTTATGCAAGGCTAAGTACTTGGGGCATATATATTATTTCCTAGGCATAAACATAAAACCCCCAAGTCTTCATTCTGTAAGAGCGCCGTGTTTAAGTCTCAGGTATGGGGAGGGGCAGCTTCATACCTATAAACCACCCACAAGTCACCACAGCGCCTAGAACATGTCGACAAGTTGTCCAACCCTTCGTAAACTCTACCTGTTTGGTGTAATTAATCTGAAGAATTCTTTATTGTTGTCTGCCCAATAACGGGGGTCAGAGCGAGGGAAGGGTTACAGCAAGGGTTACAGCAGTTGCCGTCCACCCAGCACATCAGAGCAACACGTGCTCTGTAATTCCCCATCTGGCCGTAGACCCTATACTGAAGGTCATCAACTGCCCAGTATAGGTCTACTAGTCCGTCACTCAAAGCTGTCTGGTTATCATCCTTCTGTATTTCATGTGCGCCTCATGCCATGAATTCTTTTGAAGACGGTAAACCGACATTCAATTTCCACGTCGAGCCCCAGGGAGGAACGTGAACTGTGGGGGCTTCGTTCAAATCCATCTACTTGTAGGAAGACCCATGCCGCCCATGTGCCTCAGGGCACAGGGCTTGGGGACACCCCCCGCATTAAAACCATGTGTGACAAACGGGGAGATTAAAGTCAGGCTAACCCCAATATTACGAGGAAAGACCCCACACACAGCTGTGCCCAAATAACAACCATCCCGCATCAAACAGACACGATGGAAAGACAACAGGAGCCTCACACTCTACACCCGCGGATTAACACCGCAAGTAACTAATCGTTTAACGATCGAATAAATAACAACGGATATCCATTCAGCATCTGAAGCCATCGCCGTTTCAGAAGTGAACTGGGATCCCAAGGCCTTTAGCATCGGTGCAGACCTCGGCACCTATAGTTTGTGTGATCTTTGCCCACTTTAGTGTGAGCAGGGCCCCGCGATGCATACTTGTTTCATAGTCGATAATGCACATGTAAACTACCCTAGCTGCTCCTTGCCGCTGGGTCATCCTACCCTATGGAGCCCATCTGAAAGACCCGGGAACATTAAATCACTCTCAACACTTAAGCTTAAATCTTTGCTTAGCATAGGTGCTGAAGGCGATGTGTACACCTTCCACCTGGTCCCAGACACAGCGGTGAAGAGTCCCAGGAGGACCCGGCTAATATAAAAGACACCAACAGAGCCGAGGGAGCCCTGAGCAAGCTTCAAGGATTGTTTGAGTTAAAACTAATCTGCAGGGCTACCCAGCTTGCTCAGGCAATGACTATGGCATTCAGACCGTCCACCAGTACACCTCGCATTTACTAGGTGTTCCGCTCACTGAAAAGCCTGACTGATCACCATTCATAGCGTTAATCTAACGCGCATTGAGAATTACATCTCAATTATACAAATGTAAATGTATGTGAACGCAAAGGTGTTGAAACGTTAAACATGAGCTCTAGTTATGACATACTGAGCACGTCGTTGCATCCCTATATTTACTACCAAAAGGAGCACTACCTACAACAAATCCTTCTATTGGCTAATCAGTGCTTCTATTTGCATAAGGTGAAATAAGCCACCATTACAGCTCAGTTGCATAGCCAACCGAGAGCTAGCTGCTCCCACCCATAGCTCTTGGGCTCCACCCAGAGCCCAAAACCACCAAATAAGAACAAGCCAAGGCCACTCAGCCTCAGTTGCCAATGGAACAAAACATTGCAACCAAGGCCCCCGTTGCAGCACGAAAGACCATCAATCGACCTCCCTATCTGAGGCCTGGCAACCCCACGAGTCGGGGCTGCAGATGCACTGGTCCCGGGGACCCACCTTAGCTGCCTAAAGCACAAAATTGCAGGGGAAAAAGTTCTATCAGCATTTGAGGCTATCCATGCCCCATAAAATGGCCTCAGGACCGCATCCAGGCGTAATGAATGGTCCCCTACGGGCCTGAAGAATGTGTGATTTCCCCTATCAGCCAAGTCACTTGGGCTCTCCCGGGATGCCTGTGCTCCTCGGCAATGCACCACTGGGTCAAACCGTTCACAGGGCCAAATAACTACCCCTAACACCTTTCCTCTGGCTCCCTCCATAATCGCCCCACCAGCCTGCTGAGCTGGGGAAATCCGGCGGTTTGTATATGAGGGAGCTGTGTCCTCCTAAACTTTAAACTGCACAATACAGCGTATCTCGTTCACCTGGGTAGTGTATGAACCACCATTATGCTGTGGCAAGGTTGAGGTCCCACACACTGATGCACCCGGCCAACAAAATCAGGCATCACAATTGCCCCCCTTGTCCAGAGCACCCCTCTTCCCTGCCTTCCTTCCGCCACAATCTGTTTGTGACGTACCAGACTGGGCTGCAGGCAGCCAGAGGCCAGCCTCCTTGAAAGCAACCACTCCTCTGCTCATAGTCAGTGCAACTCCGATATGCATGTTTTAATTTATTGGCCGCGACTTGCCCGACGGTGTTGGAGCGCAAGCCTGCGCACCGCCTTACATTGCACCTGGCACGGGAGACAAGTGATTTGCCCAGAAGCACCGAACGGTATTGGCGTGCTAGCGTGTGCACCGCATTACACTGCACAAAGGCACAGGAGATAAGTGATTTGTCCAGAAGCAAAGAACGGTATTAGCGTGCCAGCGTGCGCACCGCATTATATTGCACTGAGGCACTGGAGATAAGTGATTTGCCCAGAAGCACTGAACGGTATTGGCGCGCTAGCGTGTGCAGTGCATTACATTTCACATTCATGTACGGGAACTAAGTGATTTGCCCAGCTGCACAGCATGGCACCGGAGCGCCAGCATGCGCCCCGCTCCACACTGCACACTCGGGCACGGGAGACAAGTGACTTGCCCGGAAGCACAAAATGGCACCGGAGCGCCAGCATGCGCCCAGCTCCACACCGCACACTCAGGCACGGGAGACAAGAGACTTGCCCAGAAGCACAGAACGGTATTGGTGCGCTAGCATGCGCACTGGCTAACATTGAACATTCAGGCACGGGAGACAAGCCTATAGCCCAGGAGCACAGAACGGTATTGGTGCGCTAGCATGCGCACTGGCTCACATTGAACATTCAGGCATGGGAGACAAGCGCATTGCCCAGGAGCACAGAACGGCACCCGTCACCACTGCAACACACACACTAGAACCACGACAAAATACCACACAATACCAACACAACAAAACCGGCATGTGCAGGAAGCAACGCAACGCGGCAGTGCCCCCCGGCGGCCAAACAGCTATCCCCAATCCCACAAGTCGGGACCATCGACGCAGTCAATGGTTGTCAACTGCATATGAAAAACAAGCAGCAACTAGGCCCGTGCACACTAGGCCGTGAGCACAGCCACAGAGACAACCGCGACAGCAGTCCCTGAAAACATGCTGTCCGGGGACCAGCGTAAAAGCCATGCTGCAGCCCCACTGAGTGAACGGCACCCGCGCCGCCCGCCCGGGCCCAGCCCCTCGCAACACAATTGAGGGCATGGCAAACCCATGTGTCCAGGCTCTGGCCGCCACGCCGCCGACCTGTGGACAGCTGGCTCCCATACTGCATCCACACACGAGTGACCCGCAGCATCCTCCCAACCACAAGTCAGGGCTGCCGGCACACAAACAATGCCCGCCACCTCCGCTCGGGCCGAAGCCCCGACACCGCCATCGGCAGCACCGCCACGGAGAGGGAACCACACGGCGCCCACGCACTCCCCACAAGTACAACACCCAGTCCCCGAGGGCCGTGGCCCCAGAACCGGCAGTCCGATAGGTAAGGGGGTGCCCTGCCTCGGGAAAAACACTTTTCATAGGCCCCACAAACGGCCAATTTGGAACTGATGATTCATTTTAATGCTTGGTTCTTCATTTCAAGCCTCCCAAGGCACTCCGTTGACAATGCTACCATGGATATCGCGCTTCTCATGGGCCTGGTGCACCTGTCCCGTGCCGGTCCGTGCCCTGATGCAGCCAAACCATGCCCCCCTCCCCCAAGCAATAATCCACGGGAGCGCCCACGCCTGCACATACACCTGGGAGAAGGGCTCTCCATGGTGTGCCCACCAACCCCCTGCAGTGCAACCGCGCCACCCAAGGAGCACACACAAAGCTCCCCCCACTGCTCGTACTACCAAGGTAGGCGAGCAGAACGGGCAACCGCGAGCAACCCAACAGACAGGCAGGGGGCCACAACAGCGACACCACCGGACTCATTGTCCAACACCACCACCTCGGATCCTCAACCACCGCACAACCGGCAAAATCGAGCTTCCGATATAAAAATAGTCGCAAGCTAGCTCGAGCGTCATGCCCCACCGCACCGGACCCCAACTACCGCCTATGAGCGTGGGGGCCGCTCACTCGCAGCATCCCTCATGCACTCACCTCGAAAACCGACGAGGCCGGCCACCAACATAACTCTCCTGCCAATGCCTGCCTGTGAGACCCCTGTGACCGCATCGATCCAAAGCCCCGACTAGGGCGCGAGTCACCTCCGGTACCCCGCTCACAATGGACTCCAGCCGGGGGGCCCAGACAATTTGTCCCGCAGTTGCAGGTACGCAGCCTGCAAACACAACACTCACCACAACCAAATGGACGAAACAAGGGACGATCCCAGCGAGACCAAACAGCGAGATGGGCAGCAGACAAGAGGCTGCATCGTGGGCGGGGGAAGGTATTTGTACCCTTGCCTTCCCCCACCACGGCCGGAAGTGACGCAGCCGGCTGACCCCCTGGTCCATAGGCCGGGGGGCACTGGTATGCTGCTTAGTGTGCCTTCCTGTAGCACTAAGGAGGCCGCCCTGTGAGGAGGGTCCCCTACGTGGAGCCCGGGCAGCCTGTCAGGCCATGGGGCAGGCATGTATGCTCCCCTAGGAATGCCGTGAGACTGGAGAGGCCAGGCAGAAGTGATGAATACCCACAATTTTGCAGCTTTGTGAACATTCACAAACACATGCAATGATTTCTTCCCCTTAACTGCACCTGGAAAAGGTAGAATTGGGCATAGGGGGCGCACAGAGAATGGTTCCGTTCATGGCAACATAATTTCCATATGTTGTAGGGTTTCTTTTGTGGTTTATTTTTTGGATTTTTAAACAGCGCAAACTAGATGGAAATTATTGAAGCGCCTTACATGAGCACCCGTTTTATTACACAAGACACCATTTTTTGTAGACAAGGGGGCGCAGAATCACAGGATCTTGGGCCCCAGTCAGCAGCTCTTGACATTACGCCGCATCCTCTCTCTATAGCTATTGCTAGTAGGGGTACACAGGGCACACTGCAAAAGGCGTACTTTTCTGGAGTATGAGTGGTAGGATTGTGAGCTGGAAACAATCCAGAAGTGGTTGCCGACGTTTCTGCCCACCAAGAGCTCTTTTTACACGCGGGGGCCCCAAATCACAAAAATCTTTGGAAATCTGCACCTACCATTTACCTCCCTCGAATGAGTGCCATTTTAGGAATTCACAAATATTTTTAAGATTATTTCTGGTAAATCCTTTATGAATTCCGACTTTTAAATAAGGAAAATACTTTTTGCATGAACAAGTGTATACCGAGTAAAACTTTGCATACAAAAATACCTTCGCATTTGCGCAGTGGTAGTATATTTCTCCTCTAAACCCGTTTTCTTGCAAGTGTCACTCATTTTTAAACTGTTTCGTACTCATTCCTACACTGGAAAATAGAAAGACTGATTCCTGCTTTAAACAGAAGTTCGTTTCCAGGGTGTGAATAAGTCGTTGAGACGTTTATAAATACTCACAAGTTCCACGTGTGTTTCCAAACCTTTCAGGACCTGTCTCATGTAGTGCCCGCTCGCACGAACCCCACAAGGACATTTACCGCATTCACAGCATTACACCTATAGCTGGGTAACTACACGCATTGGTAAACGGGTCCCTGTATAACTGCAAATCCAACGTTGTTTAATACCTTGAACTCAAACCACCTACGCCTTTAGATTACAATTACATATGACACTGGCTTTGTGCGTCTAGGTCTGGATGTCACAGATGTCTCGACAAAAGAGAATGTACCCTATTGGCTCGAGCGGTCGACCTCGAAACTGGGGAAGCAGGTTTGAGCCACGGCAGAACATTCAACATCTTGTTATTCTGGGCAAATCCCTTAATCTCCCCGTGCCTAACAAAATGAATATGTCCGTCTATAATGCAACTAGTGCTCATGTAAAGCGCTCTGATACCTTCGATCGTGTTCGCGCTCTATTAAACTCCAAAAATATATTTTCAAAGGATAGTTATTAAAGCATTTTAAATAGATGAGTAACCCCCTGAGAATCTCGTGACGGGAAGCCAGTTAATGATGTCGCACTAAATTCGAAAATCGTTTTGTTAAACAGACAAAACAGCTAGATCAGTGGGTGGCATCTGTGCTTGTGGCACTCATTCCGCTTCTTGGCATCGTTCGTACATGCGTGCATTTTCTGCGATCTTGTGGCTACATGTGTCCTGTAATAGTTTTTTTTTTTTTTTTTATAGATTGGTTACAATCACAAAAGCAGTAGCGTGGTTAACCACGGCTCTCAGAAAACCTTAGTACATTACTGGTCTTAGGCGGTTACTCCCTTGCTGGCTAGATTTTTGATAGAGAAGTAGGTGCAGGATGAGCGGTTAGAAAAGAGAGCGAGAAAGAGGCTAGGACAGGCATATAGAGAGGTATACAATGTGGCCTGTAATTGTAACAATT